>NC_086251.1:20421714-21708472 GCF_021018805.1 Prinia subflava
CTTAATCAACTTAGTTAATCTCAGCAGCTAAATGTTAAGCTCCCAGACTTCAAATGAGAACAAAACACAGGAAGAGCAGCTGGAGGAGCTGAGGTTTTTTAGCTTGGAGAAAAGGAGGCTCAGGGATGACCTTATCACTCTCTACAACCTGAAAAGAGGTTGTAGCCATGTGGGGATCAATCTCTTTTCTCAAACAGTAAGTAGTAGAACAAGAGGAAATGGCTTCAAGTTGCATGAGGGGAGGTTTAGAATAGCTATTAGGAAAAAATGCTTCACTGAAAGGATGATCAGACATTAGAACAGGCTGCTGAGGGAGGTGGATGAGTCATCATCCCCAGGGATATTGAAAAAAACATGTAGATGTGGCACTTAAGGACATAGTTTAGAGGTGGACTTGGCAGTGCTGGGTAAATGATTTGACTTGATGATCTTAAATGATTCTATGATCAAAAATGATTCCATGAATCATCCCAGCAGCCTGTCATGAAGGCTTGGGAAATGAGAGCAAAGTCCTTGTGTGGGCTGAAGAGTGTCACCCCCTGTGCTGCCTTCGAAGCCCCACTGAAGCCAAAAGGTGCAATGTGCAATCCCAGTGCCCATTCCTCGGAGATCTGGCTCTGCAGGAATGAAACCCTCTGAGGAGCAGGGCAGCCTTTGTGCTGGCACCAGCTCTGTACTGTGACGTGTGCTGAGGGACAGCCAAGGGACACAAACACTGCCAGCCTGCAAAGACCTGTGCTGACCTGCTCCTCCAAAGACATCTGCTCTCCTTCTAGTGGGAAAACAGCTTATTCTGTATTTAATAGCAATGCATGGGGAAAGTGTGGCTGTGGTGAAGACATTAAGAGAGAGAGGAAGGAAGGAAGGAAGGAAGGAAGGAAGGAAGGAAGGAAGGAAGGAAGGAAGGAAGGAAGGAAGGAAGGAAGGAAGGAAGGAAGGAAGGAAGGAAGGAAGGAAGGAAGGAAGGAAGGAAGGAAGGAAGGAAGGAAGGAAGGAAGGAAGGAAGGAAGGAAGGAAGGAAGGAAGGAAGGAAGGAAGGAAGGAAGGAAGGAAGGAAGGAAGGAAGGAAGGAAGGAAGGAAGGAAGGAAGGAAGGAAGGAAGGAAGGAAGGAAGGAAGGAAGGAAGGAAGGAAGGAAGGAAGGAAGGAAGGAAGGAAGGAAGGAAGGAAGGAAGGAAGGAAGGAAGGAACATTTGCAATGGAAAATCATTAGATCTTTTTGATCTTTTCAGAGAGTAGGTAATTTTCATGTTTTCAAACCTAATGTTAGAGACTTGTCTTCATAAATAAGCCTTCCTTGTACAACCTGGTGCAGTTACTGCCTGAATTTATACACATAATAAACCCAGGCTTTGCTTCAGATAATAAAGCCTTCTCCATGGCACAAGGAATAATCCTAAGGTGGTGGCTAAGTCTGGTTTGTCGATGATCTGAGGGTAGGATTGGGAATGGCCCCCAAAATGAGCAATTGGTTGTGACAACGATTAATGGCCTGCGAAAGCAGAAAATCAAGCATACTTCTATGTTTGCCCTCAGGTGATGAAGCATTCCAAGTTAGGAGCTATGTCAACACAAAACCCTCTTGGCTTTCTACATAGCTTGCCTTTTCCAAAAGTGGCAATATGAGAAGTGGAGCTGGATAGTCTGAATTGACCTGTAGAGGCTATCTAGACACTTTGGATGCCATGGTGTAACTTGACTTCCCTTCCCATACTGCAAATTGCAATCCCTAAATGTGCTGAGGAAGTGCTTGAATATTATGAGCAAAGAAGATGAGACAATAAATGGAAGGAACAGGTATAGCTGGGCTCAACACTTGCCATCAACAAGTCTTGGCTGTGAATGGAAGCACCTATGAAGTCTAGAAACCAAGTAGTTCTTCAACAGATAGGAGAGAAAAAATCCCCTTCAATAGAGTTGAGGAGGAGATGAGATGAGAATAATTTTTAATTATAAATTTAGTCTTTAATCTGATTACTAATACGGCTTAATTTAACACAACTTCTTAGGAAAAGCAAGTGAAAAATGTACCTATGGTAAGGGACAAAAGATACTCCCTGGGTAAGCAATTTCAGGAAGACAAAAGCAAAACAGTTGCTAACTATGAATTGTCAGGGCAAAGCTCAAATAAGTAAATTGAAGTAAAAGGCAACCCTTGAAAAAACTAATGAAGTATAGAATATCTCTCTGGAAGCAGAGTGGTGCTGTAAAGACGCTATTCCTGGTACTTATGGTACTCAAAATTGAGCTCTTGTGACTCTCTGGGGAGTGCCTGGCTGGGGAGTTCCACCACAGAAGCAATGCAAACCTACTGATGCAGATGCAGTTAGAAATATGAGATATAATACCACTTTGTCCCATACCTATCATAGTGGTATTTTAACAGACTGAATCTTGTATGTCACCTTAAAAGGAAAAAAGCCCTACAAAAAACTAAACAAAACAAGCCAACAAAAAACCCAACCACCAAACAATGGATTTCTCCATGGGAAGGTGTCTGCAAAATGATAAATTCACTGCGAGTTTATTACTCTTTGTGAGTCTTGCAAAATGAACTACTGAACATAGGGCAATTTATATTACCCACCCTTGCAAAAAGCAAGAGCATGTGAGCAGTGCATTGAGACCATGCATAGAACCAGCAGAATTCATTCCTCCAGCACATTCGTGTTGGAAGGCCATGCATTTTTATTGCCAAGTTGATGCATTAGCATTCCACAATGCAAACGGAGCTGGATGTGTCAAGGAACACAACTGTATTTTAACAGCAGTTAGGAGATTAGTATTAATAATAGGCTCATATCCCAGGACAGATTTACTCTGTTTAATTTTGTCTGCTGCAAAGGAGAGGTTAAATCTAGATGCATTATTAAGCAGATAAAGCAACTTTTTATACAGTGCTTAGAAGAGCAACATCTGTTCCTGGCAGATTTGTCATCCTGCATAGACAAACTGCATGTTTATCAAACAGCTCCTGGAGCAGCCTTATTAGCCAGAGGTGGGCTCTATCTATCTATCTATCTATCTATCTATCTATCTATCTATCTATCTATCTATCTATCTATCTATCTATCTATCATAGCAGGTCTGAAGAGGAAGACAGTTTTCAAGTATTCCAAACTCAAACACTATATTTTTTCCTCCTTTTCTTGGCTAAAGTATGTCTTCTTCTTCTTCTTCTTCTTTCCCCTCTCCTTTTTTTTTTTTTTTTTTCCTTTTTTTTTTTTTTTCAAGGTGGCGAGGAGAGGGGAGAAAGAGGCAGAAGAAGAAATGAGAAGGGAGAGAGCAAACTCAACAAGTGCCCTGTGGTTGGAGCTGTTTTCTGGGCTCAGCTTCTCCCTGAATGTGAGGGTACTCAGAACATGCCATTTACAAAGGAGATTAAGAAAGTTGAGTGCCTGGCTCTGAGGTAATATCACTTACAAAAAATCTTACACCCTATCTGTAGCAATGAGGCTGAATCAAAATTATGTC
Organism: Prinia subflava; assembly: GCF_021018805.1. Taxonomy (NCBI): domain Eukaryota; kingdom Metazoa; phylum Chordata; class Aves; order Passeriformes; family Cisticolidae; genus Prinia; species Prinia subflava. The sequence goes on from NC_086251.1 coordinate 20,425,188, forward strand.
TTTTCTGTGCCATTACACTGAATTAATATGCCAATATAGCTAAATCAAACTTTGTGGCAGAAAGCAGGGAGCTGCCACCAGGCCAAAGTCCAAGAAGCTGAAGAAGAGGCAGGATCTTGCTCACCATGTCCTGTGACTATCTGGGTAATGGGCTCTATAATAAACAGTTTTGTCTATGGTCTTCTCAAGTGCACAGCACAGGAGTGGAGAGCTGAAGCAATTGTTTGGGGGAGAGGTATAATGTCTTTTCAACATATTTGTTCCACAGATAACAGCAGTTAGTTTATTGAGCTGGATCTTTCCCATGGCAAAATTCATTTTTATCTGTTTTTCAGATCTGAGCTGTTCATAAGTTTGGAGGTCAAATTTGCTGCTCATGAGGAGGACTATTATTTCTGAGCACACAAGTATTTCCCATCTTCACACTGACACTCAGGCACAGAGGACAGACAGCTTTAGTCTAGCCTATCCTCCTCTTCTTATCTCTTTCGAGCTTATTAACTATTCCTCAGCAGGCAGGAGGAGCCATTCTATATTTCTGAGCTGAAAGATGAACATTACTAGTGGCTTCATAAAATTCATTTCAGATTGTTGCTATGTTTTATATGTCAGAGTTGCTGAGCTTGTGACATCCAGAGGGCTCAGAATATATCACAGTCTTCCCTGGGAGTGCAAAAAAAGCATTTGCCAAAATAGACTGCCTACTGTCTCCCCTGCCTGCACAGCCAACTCCTCTTTGATGCTGAGGGAGATGAAGACACATATCAAAGGGATGAACTGATGCCCTGCAAGTTTATAAGGCCTGGGGTCAAAGATAAAAAAGCATCAGAAGGCACCAAGTTGTAAATAAACAAACACTATCAGCCTTGACTTCCAGCATGCATTGAACCGTGTACTTCACTCTGTGATAAAGAACAGAAAAAAATCAAAAGATAAATTTGTGTTGAAGCTGCTGCGCTGTTTATAAAACATGTGTTTTGGAATATGCATGTAAAGTATGAATTCATATACGTAGCAAAACCACATTCCACTAAACCAGGCAATTCTGAAACATATTCTGAGAGTAAATTTTATTTTTTAACAACCAAAATACATGTTTGTGATGGTAATACAGTTTCAATACGTAGGCTCCTGGGCATAAGGGGTGAAAATTGGAGCTGCAGTAGAGTTCTCAGAGATGTATTTCCTGAAAACTAAGGTAACTTATCCAGGCTTGTGGCTCATAACAGGAAGTGTTACCTAGTGATTTGGCACACATCTATATTTACATGGTTAGTTAGACCTCTAAAAGGCCTTTTTCTGTGACCATGCCCTGCATTTCTCTATGCGTGTGTTGAGTACTGAGAAAAAAAGTCTTCCAAAATGCCTTTCCTCTTTTGAAAAGCACATCATTTGGCCTTCTTGCAAGTAGTATCTTCTTGTCACAGGATATTACAAAGTTATGACTTCATTATATTTTGTATCTAAAGCCAATTTAATCAGACACAAAACACAGAAGTCCTTTTGCTTCTGCCTTGTTTTATTACACTGCCGTTTGCAGATAGTTTACAGCAGTGTCATTGGTCCTTATTTCTACTCCATGTAGCCTACATTATTCATGTGCTGTGTCTCATTCATTAAAGTAGGACTCTTTGAAGTTTAGAGTGGCTTAGCTTCTCTGTGGACTTCTAATATTCCAAAAAAGAAAAAAATTATATGGAGCTCCTTTCCTAAAATATGAGGGGGATCATAGGATACATAGAATGCCCTGGTTGCTATAAAACTGAAAATTTCATTTCTACAAACCTCAGGGACAAACTCAAAGGAGTAAATCCCATGACAGTATTCATTTAATGGTGTGTATTTCAAAGGCTGCAAGACTGAAGTGAGAGAGAGGCACTCTGAGAGAGAGAGAGGTGAGTGTGGAGAAATGGGAAGAACTTGGTAACATTAAATTAAATGACAAAAAAGTCCAATATTAACTACTATGCAATAGAACTATTCAGAAGCTGCATATCAAAGTCTTAAACTTGGAAATGAATGGCTTTTAGGGAGAAGGATGGATAGATAACTTAGTGCATCCATGTCAACACTGCATATACAAAGTTTATGCAAGATTGTGTCTTTGGATTGATGTTGTACAGGGACAGGCAGAGGTTTGCACAGACATGGGTCCATAAAATGGGTCTTGACAGCTTTTTGGGTGAGCAATTTTCTATCACATAGAAGAAAGTCTACTCAGGAGACACTTTAGGCTTACAAAATGTAAGCACAACCAATTTCTTTTGCCTTGAGACTGAGAAGCCTGTGGAATGCTGGGGTGATCCTTCCTCCTGCAGCTGCCAGACTCAGCCTTGGAGGCAGCAAGAGCAGCCTCTGGCGCTGGCAGCACTGCCAGCCCTGCCCATGCCCCGCAGCAGGTCCCCACGTTTTGTGAGCAGAGTGAGATACTTAGATTTTCCTGGACTATTACAAGCTAAAGAAAAAGGCCAGGTCTCCTATTTTGCTGCTCTTGCAGTGCAGCACTGAAAAGAACTGTCTTTGTTGCATCCTGAGACTTAGATTACTAAGATAATTTCAAATAGGCAAAAATATGGGAGTAGAACCTCTTTTTCTCTCTAAATTTTATGAGCTAGCTTGTCCAGAAGGACCAGTAATATTTAACACCAAAGAAATGACACTGAAGGGATTTTGAAATGGAAATAGGGGAAGGAGGGGGTAGGGAGAGGGGAAAAAATTACATTATTCCAGATCTGTTAAACTATTAACAAGAGAGGTATTATTTTGTTGTTCACATTGGAGATTGTCTATCTGCCAAATCCATCACCAGAAATTCTGGTAATTAATCCGCACAGACACTTATGCATCTAATCAGATTTGAGATACTTGTGCTCTTGGCACAAATAATGTTTTCTAGTTACTTAAGACCAGTATAAATTGGCATTTAGGTGAAGCTAGCACCTGCACTGAACATGTGAACTTGTGCTTGTCAGTAAACTACCTCAGACTTTTCTGATAGAAAAAAAAACCAGAGAGAGATGAAAGAAAGCACTGGGAGGTGCCAAAACTTTCAAAGAATCCTATAATCATTAAGACTGGAAAAGACCTCTGAGATCATTAAGTCCTGCTGTTAAGCTAGTGCCATGTTTGCCACTAAACCTTGTCCCTAAGTGCCAATTCCACTTTTTTCTTTTAATTATTTTATTTTATTCTTTTTTATTTTTATTTTTAACACTGCCAGATAACCATTGGAGATTTACTGAGGGAGTAAATCAGACATCTTGTCCAGTGATCTCAAACACATCTTGAAAATAAGGATTTTTAAGCAAGTATTTAATCATGATGCTTTAAATGATAATTTGAACTGATTTGCTATCACTAACACATTGTGGCAATGTGGAATTTTGACATGAAAAACATGCTGGAGTCAGCAAGAAAATTTCAGTTTTTAAGAAACTGAAAACTCATTTTTTAATGTAAGGCACTAAAAATAAACTGGAATAAAACCTTGACTATCTCCTTAAAAAGTCAACACAGTAAAAATAAACTATTGGTACAATATATTTGTACTACTGAATACTAATTCACTCTCAGAAATGGTGCAAAAAGCAGAGGTTTTCTTTTCCTCAAGAGCTAGGAGTTGGTGAAAAAAAATTACATTCCTGGGAATACATTCCACTTAGGTCATACTTATTTTGGTGGAATTGAGCCTTTTATTGGAGATCCAAGATCATCTAATAAACAATTCTTTTCAAGGTGAAAATGTAGCTAAAATTATCACCATAGGTGTTAGTCCTGTATTTATACATAAAATTTCTGACAATTTTAAAGAAAATATATATTATTCTGAATGAAAAAAATACATTATTTTCACATGCAAAAAATCTACCTCTAGTAATTTGTGGAAGCAGTAAAAAAATTTATCATAAAAGATTTCTCATAAAACTTAGATTAACTGGTCTGAGAACCAAAAGCTACCATGTCACCTTGAAGCCTGACTGCATGGCATGAATTATGTGCTAAAAGTCATCAGTGTGTCCCAAAACAACAACTTAGTCTCAACAAGTCATAAAGGAATGTGGATTGCTGATTGATTGTCAATTCTTGTCTTCACAGGAAAACATTCATCAAGCAAGAGGGCCGGAGGAGTGGGCTCAGATTAGACACTGTGGAAATCACTGCTCTGCTGAATTAGAGAACGTGAGCCTCTGAATATCAGTGATGGGCTTTTAAAACAGAGGTGGCTCAGTCTTTTACACCAAGCTTCCTGCAGTCACCAAGAAATGCTTTCCTTTCTTCAGTGCACACAGATTTTCAAGCAGAAGCTGCACTATTACCAAGTAATTTACATATAAATGAATCCATATTAGACCATATGAATCACTCACTCCTTCACAGGAGTGATCACCATCCAGTTGGTCTGATTGCCTAAGCCAACATATCCATCATAATAATTTGTTTTAAATCATTAGGTAGACACTCCCGTTAATGGGCCTCGTGTTGCAGTTCTGTGCAGACAGGCCTAAGTAACAAAGCCCAGCTCTGAAGTTCAGGTTTCCAGTTATTTGGCACAATCAAGAGTGATATTTAAATGTGTGATGCTGCTTCAGGCTGTGCAAACAAGGTCTGATGCACAGGAATGCCAGGGAAAGTCAGGACCTTGCTGCCTCCAATACCGACTGTAAGTGAAGGTTGTGGTGTTAAATGTTCCTCTCACACAGCACCAGCCAATCTTCACTGCTTCCAACTTTTTCTTTAGCAACAACTACCTCTGATTTCTGCTATAGAAACTGCTTGATTAATGCCTTGGTGGTAGCAGTTTAATTTTCCTGGCATACATTTCTTTTCTGAGGTGAACTTGTTAAGTTTAAGGAATAAAGCTGATTTGAAAGAACAGAAAATGCTGGGTCCTACATCCATGAGCCTGGTGATACCCAAACTCACCCAGCTTCCTCTGGGAGAACCATTTTGGTTTCTACCATAGAAGACAGTACTTCAGAACAAAAAATCCAACCAACCAATCCAGCCCAAAGCAATCTTGACTAATTTCCTGCACCAGATGTGTGAAAAAATTGCATAAGATGCATAGAATTAAGGAGCTTTTCTTTTTTATTTATTTTTTTATTTTCTCTATCTCTGGAGTCAAGTTGAAATTGAATACTGTTGTTAAAGGGTTATCTGGTGTAACAACCTAGCCAGTAAAAGGCAGCAGGAGAAGGCTGGATTATTCTGTGAATTGTTTTATGAAGTATCTCCGATACTGACAATCAGTGACCTAAATCCTTCAACAAGGAGAGATTTACAAGAACTTGTCTATAGAGACAAAGTGTTTCTACTGACTTCAGGCAGCCCTGGGATCAGGGATTAGCAGAATTGCTCATAAATATGGCTTACAGCCACAGAATGCCACAACTGGGAGCCTTTAATAGGAAACTGTGTAAACATGCTTATGGAAGCAGCCTTCACATACTAATCATGAAATGGATGCGGTTTCACAGACTGTGTATTGGACTTTGTAAAGCTACTTTCCTTTATTAGCTCACACCATTTTATTTATACCTATAGAATTTTGCTGCCAGTCATTTTTTTTATTCAGGGTTATTTCAAAGTCCCCCACTTGGAAAATACCAACCTGTGACACTCCTGTGTGGATCAAGGATGAGTTTAATTCTCCACCTGGCAGTATCTCCTTAAAGGGCTGCATTTTTGTTGTTCCTGGTTTTGTGGGTTTTTTTTTCCTTTCCTCTTTTCTTTTAATGAATGATAAGCATTATAAGATGGATCAGATAGAGTTTAAATATCCCAAGCTGTTAAATACTGAACACTTCAGGAATACTTAATTAAGCAGTAGTAGGCAGCGGGCGGTCAGGCTCTGAGTGGCTATCACATTCCTGGGATGGTATCACGCTGGAAAAGCCCATCTGGTTACCTTTATTAACCATCTCAGAACGGCAGTAATTAACTACTGCAGAAATTTACTGTCTAAAAAGCACATTGTTATCAATGAAATGAAAGCAAGTTTTCACAACACTGCACTTAATGGGCATTACTGCCACACACAAAGCAGTACTGGCAAATCATTTCGCAGCCCATTTGAGTTCAAGTAATATTAAAGCTGTTACATAATACAAATTTTAAGCAGGATTCAGCTGGATAAGTAAGTGGAGTGGAGATTGCTGCTACCTGTGTGGCGTTGGCAATCTGTGACTAGCATCCTTTGATAAATGAAAATGGTGAATCTTAAGTGTGGTCTTCAGAGACTGCGGCTACATCCACTCTGTGAAAATGTATTCTGATTGCATGACTGTACTTTGACATTAACTGCCAAAACTGCAGCCACTGTGGATTTGATGTGGCTACGCATATCATTACAGCAAGAAATTAATTCAAGGATCATCGTGTCAGGGCAGCTTCGTGGCTGGGGCCTGGTGTACTGCCGAAAGAACTGAGCCACGTAAACTGTCAGACCCCTACAATTGATGGTCACTTTAGTCATTGCACCCTCCATCACGTGTTGCTGCTCCTAACCCCATGTGTCCAACAAGGGACAAATTGTTTTCTACATAAGTAAATCCTCAGTAGATGCAAGGAAGGATGTGTGCTAATGTATCACAGCTGTGGATTAAACATGTCAAGGCCTTAAACTGCCTTTCCTCTTTCAGCTCTGCGTGTGATCCTTTTCACTTCTTGCCCTAAGCTGCTGGGAGTTTGTGCACTGCAAACCAGTGACTACACGCACCTGCTGGACCATTGCTGGGCAAAGCAACATCTCCATACACTTCATTCTGTCCTTCCAGCATTCATTAGTATGCCAAGGAGTGAACTATTCCAGCCCCTTGGGCAGCTTCAAGGACCCATCATTCTGTTTAAAATCTCTCTGACAGAAAATATGTCTTTCAACTTCCCTTAGAAGGGAGCAGTTACCCAAGGCATTCATACTGAGCCCAGGGTCAGCAATGGGTTTCCTAAACACAGAATTATATGATTTTGGATCCATTGCCTCACTGCCTCTGTGGGTCAGAAAGCAAGATTTTTATCCCTTTTGAAAAGGGGAGAATCGCAACTTGCTGGTGCTTGCTTCTGAACTCTGGGATGGGCAGAAACAGCAAATGTAGTGTCGTGGTACTGGCACAGTGAAAAAAGGAATTTCAGAAACGATGTTGTGATACATGCCAAGTGTGCTGTTTGAGTCAGAATTACAAAAACATCCAGTTTTACTTGATGAGTTAGAAAATTTCTCACATAATAACTTAAAATTATCTCAAATGTTTCTAAAGTAGCTCTTTTCTAGCAGGTGTCATGAAATGACAATGGAAGGAAATGTTGCATGTTTATATTATGACTATTTCAAACCAATGTTGATCACTTCTTTGTGTCATATTTCACCAACATATATTACGTATCAAGTTAGCAAAATACTCTACTATCTTTTAGGATTATAAGCATTATATTGGGGCAAGATATTGTTATTTAATAATCAATTTAGTACACTAGTTATAAAATAAATCAGTGTCACTATTGACATTTGCTATTTCTTGCACACTACTCATCTTAAGTATTTAACACTGGCTCGTTTATGCAAGTGAAAAAGACAAAAAGGAAAGACAGTAACTTGTGAACCAGGAGACATTTCTAAAACATGTTTTAAAATTATACTGCTATTTTTCAACATCTGCCTTTGGCAGCCTTTCCTCCCTCAGCACAGTTACTAGTCAAGGCATTATTATTGCGTATGTTCTGAGGATGCAGGATACTCTTCAAAAGGCCTTATTTAAAAGAAATAAAATCTGTTAGCACACTCATTCCCAACAGCACAGTACAAACATTTAGCAGAAATAAAACAACAAAAATCTTGGGACCAGATGAGAAAATGTGTTCAAATTCATACTCATTCTCACTGAACAGTTTCATCTTTGGTCTCTGTACTGTTTATTTCTCTTATTATGAAGAAAAAGGTTGAGTCAAGAGAAAGTGTGAGTCCCTGAAGGGGGACTTAGAAGAGGCTGCAGCACTCAAAAGTGATTACAAAGAGACATAATAAAAATAGCAGTGAATGACTTGACTGACACTGAGTTACTACTGAAGTATGGCACCACCAGCTTGCCTGATGTACAGACAGATTTTTCTTCAGTTTCTAGATTCCTGCAATTTTGTTGTTGTTGTAAGCAACAAAATATTTCAAATAATGATAGCAATTAACAATGAAAACATACATTATGGGACTCATGCAGCGAGCTCAAGGCATGAGCACACACAATCCTTCTTTCTCTTGATATTATGGAAATATCTTTACATTGTAAGATCATATTTAAAGCCTCCATATTTCTTTTCCTTTTGGACTTGATATAAAAACTCTGGATTGACAGAGTAAAGTTGCCTGAGTAGGTAAAGGTGAGCCTTAATGCAATTTCCAGAACTGGAAGCCTTACTGAGCACCAGGAGTAGGAACATCCTGGAGCTTTGCACTCAGACCAAGAGCAAAGGCCCGGGTGTCCCAGGTGAGATAAGGCAGCACTGATATGCCTGATGTCCAAGGCTGTGGTCCTTAGATCACCTTCCTGCGTCTTTTAGAAATGGATTTTTGACAGGAGGTTTTTCTGGGAGGGCTGTCTCTGATCCCAAGGCTCTCTTCTCAGCCTGAGGAGGACCATGAGCAGCACCAAGGCTGTAAGCAGTGTGCGTAGAGCACTGTGCCCTTTCTTGCTTCTTCAGAATTCCTTACACAAGTGCAGCACTGGATGCCAAAATAAAGTGCAAAAGCACTGTCTAAAACCAAACAAGCCTGTAGGAAATAAAAGGCATGACCTAGGTGAAATGATTTCGAATTTGCAGACTGGTTGATGAGGGACTAGGGTGGGTATTGAAACACAGACACTCAGTGAAGTGGCCAAATCTTTGTAGTCTTGAGGTATAAAATCTCTAAGAAATAGAAAGGAGTTAGTAGAACAGAATAATGAAGATTTTTTTTTGTTACTTACGCCAACCAGATTTAGTGCCAAAAGTGAGAATTCCATGCTATCAAAAAGATACTTGAAAAATTTAAGGTTGGTTGTTCTTGAAACATATATTTCATACTGGACAAACCCCACCAATTTAACTTTCTCAAAGAGTTAGTGATTTTAGATTCTCTTTAAAATCACAATTTAATAGGAAACTGCCCCTTTGTGCCAATGCAAATTTGTTTACTCACAGAAGGTGTTTAAGTTTTTAACATTTGTGTTTCAAACACACACACTCAAAAGTACACAAATCAGCTTTTTTTTTTTTTCCTATTTTATGAAGAGAGATTTTGCTTCAGATTAGACTGTGGATAAATGCCCTTGGACTTGCTGTAAAGACCACTCATTGACTGCAACTCCCACTGAAGTCAGTGGGAATTTTTTCACAGACTTCAAGGAGGAGGCATTAGATCTGATCTGGGTGAATTAACCGTAGCAAAAGTGCTGTAATAAAAGCAGAATGTCGTGACACCAATACTTTTTCTAGTCAGTCTGTGAATTTACCAGGCTAAGTACAAAGGAAGTACTGGCTCCATGGAAACACATTTTGAGGAAAGGTTTCAAGAAAAGGCCTAATTTTTAAAAGAAAAGATAAATAAACACAAAGACTTAAAAGGAGCCATAAGGGAATATGTGTCTCATTTGTAAGACAATTTACAGGTACTTGAGCTGGTTGAGGGAGGAATAGGGGAGAGAGGCAGGGAGAAATTGCTAGAATAACTGGAAATGAGGAGGTGGCCACAGTCAGCAGCTGAGGCTCTGGAGAACACGGATGCAGATTGGGGATGTGCATTTACAGGAACTCCCTTGGCTGGATACCAAGCTAAGACTTGAATTGGCTCCTTCCTGGAAAAGCTGCTGTGAGCTGCTCCCCCAGTTGGAGTCAAGAGGGCCAGGAGAACACTGGTTGTACAAGTATTTAGAAAATTTTAACTATAGGGAATTTGTGGCAGCCTTGTTCAGGTCATTGCCCTTCCAGTTCCTGCAGGAGTCACCGGCATCTGTAGCTAGGAAGAGATTTTTTTTTTTTTCTTAATCTATGTCTCCATGGTGCAGTAACCTTTAATCTGACAGCAGGAGGTAGGGGTTGTTGACATACTTAAGCCAGTTTTTGTGATAACCTGTGAACTGAAGATATCACCCAGAAAGGTTTTTAACCCCACAAAGATTGTCTGTTTTTAATTATTTATTATCTTTGCTGTTATAGAATTTTCCTGTCTTACATTTAGGATATTGCTTCTTTTGCAGCCGTCTTGTGATAACATTAATAATCCCTTTTTTTCATTTATATTATCTCCTTGGAAATATTTATAGACTATGTTCATATTCCCCTGATTCCTTCTTTCTGCAAGAGAATTAATTTTGTTTCCTCAGTCATTCTGTCTATTATACGTTAGACCATAATCCTTCCACAGTGTCATTTTCTTGCCCTTCTATGCATTGTCTCTACTTCTACAATATAATTTTTAATCATGGACAAGAGAACTACATATAACTTCCTAAATATAATTGAATACATGTTATCTGCTCTTTCAGCTGCTGAACTGAACAAAGTGTAAGGCCAAGATGATACTTTCAATCTCCTTGTCATGCCAGAACACTCATGCTAAACTGCACTTAGTTTATTTTAGTCTCAAAATACTATGGAAAAGAGAGTTTCAGCCACACAGCATTAACATTTCTAAAAGGTGAAAAAGGAGGGGCAGAAGGAATGAAATTTAATCAGTTTTTATAATTTTACTTGTAAAATTAGAGCCAGAAACAGCCATCATTGATACTTTTACTAAGCATTTTCCAAGGCATATTGGAACAACACTTCAAGAGGATTTCAACTTTTAATTGCCCTTTAATACTTGGTAGGTGTCCAGCTATTGTCCTATTATTTAACACCAAATCCAGCAGTATGGGTTTCATTCAGAGAGATCCTCTAAGGAGAAGTACTGGTTCTCTTTAGGTTTGAAAAAATATTAAGACTGCAATCTGTTCTTTTGATTCATATATCTATTCATTTGCTCCTGTAATAGTACCACATCTACCAGCCTCATTAACCATAATAGACCTTTAAACTCCTGGTGGGTTATAGGTTTCTAAAGTGTTACAAAGTAATTCTTGTCACTATAATTTAAACATGATGTTGTTGTTATTACTGAATCTATTTTATGAACCTTTTTTTGTAACCAGATATATGCAGAACTGCTTGGTTGTATATTGCTCTTGGCTGCAATGGTAAAAAATCTGGGTAATTACAGCAGATGGATGGTGGGTACTGAGCCCGTGAATACCTACAGCAACCTTCTGCCCCAGCACACCTCACAGTGAAAGTGCTGCAGTATAATGCTAATGAGGAATATTACTTACCTGGCTCTGAAAACGAGCCCAAATTGTGTTCATTACGCAAGAAAGTGCTCATATTCACTGTCAGGAGCTTTGCCAATGCACCTTTTTTTGATGTGATTGAATGACAGAACAACCCAATGCATTATTGAATCCTACCCTCAGAACTTGTAGATTTTTGTCTGTAGAAAATAATGCTGCTCTAGTCATTCATCAATAGTAGTTGCAAGAAAATACATCTTGTATTCCATGCAAGGAGATTCCAGTCAAGCCCTAGATCAAGATAAAGACATTTATTTTATTCTGCATTATACTTTATTTGTGAGGGGTAGCAAGCAAAATAACATATCTGCTTTTATAATACTGTTTCTTCATCTCATGGAACCATATTTTGTAATTATCCAGCATTCCTTTAAGTATCTTAAAGGCTTTCAGCATCAGCTAGTACAACCAAACAACCTTAGTGTTTGTCAAGTACATTCACAGTTTTTATATACCCTAAATGCATTTGTCAGCTACTCACTATTTTAAACATCTGTAGTGGTGAGATGATTGTTGGAGAGCCAGTCTCTAATATTCAGGATCAAGCTCCTCCCAGAAGAAGTTTAAACACAGATATCTGCTGGCATTTCAAGTCAGACTGGGTGAAAGTGGACACAATAGATAAAACTAAATTGAAACTCAAGAGCTGATCATCTTTAGTGCTTGTTAAAAGATCCACATTACCCTAGTTGCATTCTGTTTAGGTGAAACCTTTGTAAACAGTGTGAGCAACATGTTTAAATTACTCTGAACTAGTTATAGCAAGCCCTGCCTATGTCCCTGCAGAGGGATGGTCAAAACCACTGGACAAACACCCTGTGCCCTTAATGGGAAAACAAATAGCAGGCCTCTGAATGCTGGAAGTGGAGATCCTGTTCACTGAAGTACACCGAAGGATTTGTAGCTCATAGATTAGCTAAAGGACATATCCACTGGAAAAGCATAGGATATAGGAGAATTAATTCAGTCTGGTCCTGGCCACTGTTTTTTGCCTGGAATTTAGGTTATCCTACAAGGATTTAGGTTTTCCCAGCCTGTGTTATCATAGTTCTCTCTTATAATCCTGTGAAGTTCTTATTTGCCTTAGGAATTTTTCCAATGAAGTTCTCTACTTCTGTTTCTGGAATTAATTTGTCCTTGGCTCTTCTCTAACACTGGTAGGTAATAGATGACAGAGGAATATATAAAACCCAATACTACTGGTCATGACAAAAACTTTGCCTGGAAAAGCCACACATCTTCTTATAATTTTAATATTTGCTTATTCTATCTCATACTTTATGAGTCTCTCAGGAATATCATACAGTCACAGACCTTTAAATTTTTTTCTGGGTTTTTTTTTCTGAACTAAAATGAAAAAAAGTCCCACCAGGGACACTGGTAATTAGTTTTCCTAGTGTGTTAGCTTCTCCCCATGTTTCTTCTCTGTCTTGTGTTTAAACATGGGAGATGAAGAAGGAAATATTTGTAAAAACTGTGCTATTGCAAATGTCAAAATGTTCAAGGGTACAAGTAGATTATTACTCATCTGAAAGGACTCAGCTGATGAGCCATAAAAGGCAAAGTTTTTTATTTCTGTGAAATCTATCTTTTCTCTCAAATCAGCTCCTCTTGGCAGAGTGACAACTTTGGGTCAATAATTATTCCAACCATTGAAGCTGATTTTGAAACCTTAAATCAAATTCAAAGAAGACCTGGTGTATAATAACCAAGAGCTTTCCTACTGCTTTGCAATAGTAAATAGACTCACATAACAGAAAACTACACAGAAACAGAAGCCAGTGGAAGCATTTTGGCTTAGATACAAGCAACAGACTGTAAGACTTAACTGGAATCCCCTCACATTTTCTACGCATTTACTGTTTCTAATAAAACCTCAGATATCCTGGAAAACGATCAGAAAGAATGTAACACTAAATAAATCTGGGCAGCTCAGAAGATGAAAGCAGCCAGAATCATATTTTACCCTGGGGACAAAACTGCAAATCTACCTTCAAGCCAACAATGATAGAATTCAACACCGAATGAAAATTCTCATTCATGTAGAAATTTTATGCCATTTAGAAAAAAAGCCTAAAAAATTACAAGTGACTCTTGACCAACATTGGCCTACATCTTCAATAAATTAAGTAATTTTTTTAATCTATAAAGAGTAGAGAATTTTGATTGCTTCTTGTGAAAGTGTGGAGGTTCTTTTCCGTGCAGGTTCCTTCTTTTAAAAGTGCAGAGGAAGATTATAGCCGAGAGGAAATGACTAAAAGCACCAAAAAGAATTCTGTCTTCTGTCACAGGAAAAATGCTTGTGCTGCAAATGTACATGCTTTTCTGTGTGTATATTTTCCCACAGAGAGCGTGGGTGGAAAAAAGTGACAAAAGTGAAAAAAAATCACCAGAGTTTCAGTGAGACGGAGAAGTTTAAACAACTTTGGCCTTCTGTCTCCCAAGCTTTCCTGAATCAACAGGGAGAGCAATAATGTTTGGAAGGCTGTCTGGCAGTGGGTCCAAGAGCCTTTCCCAGTTGGCAGGGTTATTGAACTCGGAGATTATTGCCAGTGTTATTGCCTTTGAGCAGGGCTGGATTGTGGCTGCACACTTGGGTGTGTCATGTACCCTCCAGTGCTCACTGAAAATCCACGTGAAAGCAGTCCTGCTACCCCATGGCTGCCCAGGGCTGTTCTGACCCCAAACCGTAGCTGGGGTTTTGCAACTAAGAGCCCATAAATGCTCTGATGACAGCAGAAGTGCTCCTATTCCTTCTGAGAGCTCACAAAGCTGAATACCTCCAATACCTATGGTATTAATGATTATTCTCTTGTTAAGTAATCAAATAAGATGTTTTGATACTACTTTGAGGGAGTGGAGAGAGACAGGTAAGAGACACTTTTTTTTTTTTTTTTTAATATGCAAGCTAGCTTAATTGTCTAGAAGTTATTTAGCAACAATACCAGATGTGAGTTGGGCTGTAAGAATTTTGTAGTAGGTTGATTCCTCCATGGGGGAAAAATGAGTGCTGCATATGTTGTGGAAATAATTTTGGGCATGTTTTATTCCCAAACAACAGATACCTAAGGTCATGTTCACCTTGTAAAGAGATTGCAAAAAGCAACAAGCAACCTACATATAATTAATCCTTCATCAAGACTTCAGCTGGAAACACACCTGTGTCCCAGACTGTGCTACCAACAGCTGCTGCCTGGCTTTGTCACCTCCTTACAAGCACTGAGATCACCTTTAGGAAATATTCTGCACTGGTCATTTTTCTGGATATATGGATTTTTTTTTTTATTTTGGATATTGAAATAATGTGTTCCTGCAAACCACCAGTATAGATGGAATTTAGCCCATGACACCATGTCTGCTGCTACTGGATGTGAGTGTTAGTACATCATCTTTAGTACAAGTCATCTGTAAACACACAAATTTCTGTCAAAAGCAAAGTTTAATTATAGCATGAAAAGCTAGTGCTCTTATTCATAGTAGTAATAAACACATAGAAGGAGATAACCTGAAAAAAACCCCACAGACCCTGAACAAACCAACAACACACGTTTGAATGGTGGAATGTTTTTGTACTGGTTTATGACTTTGCTTATGAGGGCAGTGGCTTTTATCCAGTATGAAATACAGATTCAATGCCTGGGGAAGCACAGCTCAGGGTTATTAGTCATCATGAGATCAAATCTCTCCTACCTACACACGACTGGTATCAGCTGCTCTCCTTGCACTCAGCATTGGCTGGCAGGGTGGTACTTGAGGGGTGCTCAGCTTGCTCTGCTCTGGCTCCTGGCACCCTCCCTGGCAGACTGGGTTCTGTGAAAGCCAAGTGGCAGCAGCAGCTGGAGCACTGCTGCCACAAGCTCCCCTGCTCCTTACTGAGCTGGATCTGCTATTGCAGGAGTAGAAATTATTAAGAAAGTTCCTTTCCATCACTCTACAGTGAGAAAAAACCTGCTTGAAGCAGACTAGGCTCTCCTTCAGTCTGGGCGATGTTTCATTTTCTTAGGATCCAGGGCTCTCATGTCTAATTTCTGTGAAAGATGCTACTGCAAGGAGAATGATGGCACACAGCCAGGTACTGTGAGCTCTGTCAGACTCATATCAGAATGACTGCACTATTTGATGGAAGACAATATTTGATGCCAGACATTTCTGTTCAAAAAGAAGATAAAATGGTATCCCTTTGCTCTCCTCCCAGTCACTGGAAAAATACACATATAATTTCAGTGATATTTCCTTTTAAGGCTGAAGGAAATTCCTACTAAGGATGAATCAGGTGGGGGAAAATTTAGTGAGCACTTCTGTTGCTAGGAATAATTTAAGGAAATTAATTTTTGTTTAAAGGGCTGCCTTCAGGCAGAGCAAGTTGTCTTGAGGGCACTGAGTCAGTAAAGCCAAAGAGTTAAATACTGCCAGGCATCTCCAGGTAAAAACTGGATAGACTAAAGCCAATTTTATTTATATATCATTTCTTTCAGAGGGTAAAGTTTAAGAGTACAATAAAGTTCAAAAGCCTTAGGGATACTACAGCAATAAAATACCATATAGACAGAAGTAACAAGTCAGTATTGAACTATCACCTGACATGAGCTGTGCAGGCTTATAAAAATGAGCTTCTTATGAAGACTTATCTGCACTTATTATAGATGAAGTTCCAGAACATATTTCTTCTATTTTACTTTTTCATTCTTTCTAAAAAGCTGTTTTAGGTATGTTTTCAAACAATATCCGGAATTCTATTGGAAAAGAAAAAATAAGACAAACTCCATGGCGAGTCTGTTTGAGCATAATTAATATTCTGTGGCCATTTTTGTGTGCATTTGGTGCTCTAGCACTTTTGTTTCAGTATTCTAAAGCAGTGACTTCTAAGGTTATATTCAAAAATTGCTACTAATTTCTCTCTTACTATAGGAACCAAAAATCTAATACTTCATGTATTATTCCATTTCAAAAGTCAAGGCTTTCCAGTATTGTAACATTAATAGTTTTTCATAATTATAATCCCTAAAGTTAAAGAGAAATTGAACCTCTCTTTTCAGCTACCTTAAAAGTTTAGCAGTTTCACTGAATTGACTAGAAACCTTATTTGTGACTCAGAAAGCTCCTTCAACATTTGATTTCGGATGTTGTGTCATGAACATAAAATTAATCATTACTTGGTTTCTCCATACTTACAGCAGATAATGTCTTCTTACCTAGGAGGTAAGAACATGTTACCTGCTATAAATATGTAAGTAATCAATGTTTTGCAAACATGTTGGTATATTCAGATACTTAAATTATAGTGATTGTCATAAAAACTTAAGAGTTCATAACTACATTTGACAGTCTCAAAAAGTATGGAGAGTTCTCTTTCACTGTAGCATAAAAAATACTTAATTGTGCACCATCTAGGCTAGGAAAATGAAATCCTCAGAAACATTATTATGTGTTTGATGAAATTTAATATGAAGGAATAAAGCCAATGACATGAATTTCATTTGCAGAAAAAACAACAACGTTCTACTGACAAATAGATAGATACATTCAGTAAAAAAAAATTCCTCTTTTATAAAATAAATGAAAGAAGTGTCATTGAAAAATGGACTGTCAGATTGGTGCTGGTTTTATGCTGTTCTTTCTGCAATGAACATTATGCATTAGTGAGCTGAGAGCAACAAGCTGGGATGATTTTGAGATACTACTTATTATTTCTTTAGAATAATACAATCAGCTATTCCATCTCAGGCAAATCGGTCCCTTAAGCTATAAATGTATCCTGATTATTTGTCTCATAATAAAGCAGCCAAATGGAACAGAAAAAAACCAGGAGTTGTACTTTCTTAGTGAATTTCTCATATGTGGTAAACATGCTTGCAGAAACAATTAAGCACCCTGAAAAGAACATCTCTCATTTCCTGTGAAGCATAGTTGAATTTAGGAACCAGCAATCTGTGAATACAAGAAAATTGCTGCAATACCTGGATAGTCTCTACATATTTGTGAATAAATTGTCATTTATAGTGACCTTCATTGCTTATGAAACACAATCATGTTTTTAGGCAGTTTTGTCTTGTTTTCAACAAACTATAAACTAGATGAAATATCTGATGTATTTTGAGAATGTCTGTCTTTTACTGACACATGTCTGGTTTCTATTTTCTGGTGATAATCTATGGTAATATTCCTGTTTTTAGTGGAAACAATTTGAGCCCATCCTCGCTACTCCTCACTGTAATTCCTCATTTCAAGGGTCTCTCCAGTTAGAGCATAGCTGCACTGCCCCAGGTGGTGTATTCCTCTCCCATATTTAAGGGGCAGCTGGGGAGAGATGTGTGCTCATCACAGATGAGCACAGCCACCGTCCTGGTGCCATGGTGAGGAATGCTGGACAGCCTTTGAAATTCAGCAAAGAAAGGCTGGAATTGAAAACTTGTGAAATCCCTGGAACTGCTTTGTCCTTGTCTGTTGCAGGAGATACTCAAAAAAAGTTAATCTGAATGAAAAAGAATCCTCTGTGGGCTGGGTGAGGCATTGTAAATATGATCTTGAGGAAAGCAATGAGGAGACAGACTAATTAATTAGCTAATTATTTCTTGGATAATGATAACGCTTATCTTCATGTCCATGAAACACTCCTGGCTACGGAATGGTTTGGGATCTAGCAGAACTTGTACTTGCATTCTTTGCCATTTTTATAGTCTGACTGAGTGCTGCTCACAGCTGGCAGCTGTGGTAATGGCACGTTGTGCTAGCAGGGCGTATTGGGTGTTGCTGCAGAGGTCTCCCTGTGTGTACCCACTTCACCTTTCCCTCCTGCTTTGTGTTGTCCTCTCCCTGGGGGGAATAGCCTTGGGTCAGTCAGAGCCTGGACAGCAGCCCTTGTTTCCCTCGTAGGCACTGCTGCCACACCAGCAACACAGGGGAGCACGTGCCCAGGACAGAATAGGAAGTTAAATCTGCCTGGGCTCATTTGCAATGTTCAGTCACTCCAGGCCTTTCTGGCTGCAGCATTTCTAGACTTGCTGTGCACTCAGAATAACCAGCTTGGCTTGGGCTTATCTATTTAAACAGCTTCAATGGGCTCATATAGGGTGAAGGTTTCTTCCAAGAATTTTCTGTCTTGGGTCTTTCTTAAAGCTGTGAATTTTCTGAGGTCCTTCAGTTACAACTAAGGTCCTTCATTTAGCTCTGTCTCACCAGGCAAATATGGCAGTTAACAAGAAAAAAATTTAAATGCTAAAATTTTAGCAGGCAGATGAAAAGCAGCATTGTAACACAGAACAAAGGAGAAAGAATATTTCTATGGAGTGCTAAAAATGACTGCTGTAAAGTTTATTTGCTCCCTGCTCTCACCTTCATACCTTGTCCCAGACTCTCGCTGGCTGCTCTGACTCATGTGGACTCAATCAAAAGTTTTGAAGCACAACAATTTGAAAAGCACCAGTTTCTTTGTAAAAGGACAGAAATGGTATTTTTACATGACTAGTTAAAAGTATCAGCTACTTAACAGTTCTGAAATTTCTGTGTTTAATAGTAGGCAGGATGATCTGCAAAGTCAGCTGTGGACACAAAACAGTCTCATGTTGGTTCTCTTGCCTCTGACCTGCAAATAAGGCAAGGTGAACAGCTAAATGGGCAGGGCTGGGAAAAGCCAGACTTCAACAAAGAAATGGTAAAAAGTATCTAGATTTTCTTTCACTGAAGAATTTCTAAGTAGCAACAAAATGACAGATGCTGAAGCTGTGGCTTGTCATCTTGATTGCCGTAGGCTGATTCTGTCACCAAGTCATTTGACTGGGCTCCTCTCCTCCTCATCTACAGTTGAACCATGGCACTCTTCCCTCACTTCCGAAGGCTCTTGTAACTAGTACAAAGTCCTTTCAGCAGAGATCAGAGGAGAGCACTGCTGGATGTTCCTCCTCCCCTGAATGCAGGTGTGAGGCTGACACGGAGCATTGCGCTCCATCGGCTGGTGCTGCTCGGGGGCCACGTGGAAGGAGGGGCTGCTCCCAGGAAAACCTGCCTGTGATGGGCTGGAGCTTCAAACCCACCCAGCAGTGAGCCTGAAACCCACCCAGCACCGAGCTTCAAACCCACCCAGCACTGAGCTTCAAACCCACCCAGCACCGAGCCTCAAACCCACCCAGCACTGAGCCTCAAACCCACCCAGCACCGAGCCTCAAACCCACCCAGCACCGAGCCTCAAACCCACCCAGCACTGAGCCTCAAACCCACCCAGCACTGAGCCTCAAGCCCAACCAGCATTGCCCAGCTCCACTTCAGCTGGGTCCAACTGCGAATGTTGCACTGGCAGAAAAGCGCAGAACTAGGGGACATGCTGAATGCACCTGGATAGCAAGAATAATCCTGGGAATGTAAGAGATTTCCTGAGTGACACCCCCAGCAAAATCCCCTTGTCTTGTGGGAGGAAAGAACTGGGTGTGTTTTCATTAAATCCCCAAATAGATAAATAAATGTTTTATTTTTACAAGGTTAAATGGAACCTGTGAACACCTTGATATTTGAAGCACATCCTGGAATTTCACCCTCAAATAATTCAATGGAACAGCAGTCATGGGACCAAGGGTTTTTTAATACATCATTTTATAATAAAATCACTGGAAAATGGATGTGAAAATTTGGGCTGATAATTCCTGCTGGTGAATGATGTAGAAAATATATTAAGAGGTCCTAAAAGAAAGCAAGCAGAATAATGGAGAAGACAATGGGGCATCTGCATAAATGTCACAGATGGGAGCTGCTAGAAAATCTTTCATATAAATCAGTAATAATTCCCAGAGATCATTAGTACTACATAGGTAAATACCAGTGAGAAATCAGAATCAGGACCAGGGTATGTATAAGAAGTGGGAGCAAGCAGATAAACATTAAAAGGTGCACTTTTTTTTTTTGCTGGCTCTACTGATGTGTTCTAATTAATAACAATAATAGGATTCCCACTGCTAAATCCCTGCACATCACAGTGAAAATTTACTCCTGATGCCTTCCTGCAAGAAGATGGGTGAGGGAGAAGCATGAGAAGGAAAGGAAGTAGAATAATAAAATGACATTTCACCCCACTCTTTTAGAGGAATCATCTCATAATTACTGAGCAGGATTGGCAAGACTTTTAGTGTTAGATGTTCTTTCTTTTTCTTATTTTTCTGTAGGCAGGGTAGTAGGAAAGGAGGGAGGGAAAGAGCGTGAAGTGAAGGATTAGTCTGGGTAAACTATGAAGCCTCAGTCTGGATGGTTTAAAACTCAGGATAATCCTAGCAAGTTGAGAGCTCTGCAGTGGGATAGTTTGAAATGTAAATGTGACATCCTCCTTGGTAAATTAACGAGACATGACTGCAGGCTCTCCTTGTTACTACAGTCACATTCAAAGAGTTACTCGGTCCCTCTCTTCTCATCTAATGCTATGACAATAGACAGTCACCAGGAGTCTGCTTCAAATAAATATCAAATCAAGCCTTTATCGTATCCAGAATTGACATATGCACTGAATTATCTTTTATTCATTTTACACAGAATTTTGTTGCTATGAACACCATATAACATAATGCAGCTGGGATGCCAGCACCTCTCCCCCATCCCCTTAACACCAATTTCTTGCATGCTTCCACAGAAAAATGGGCAGAAGGTATCTAATTCATGATTATGAAGCAAAAATTTAAATTTTAGTATGCAATTGCCTAAATGGAGATGATTGATCATGTTTTTTACTGAACATCTTTGAGGGATGTATTGAAATTTTTATTTTGTTACTTTAAAAAAATTTGAAAAAATGCCCTCACCTACCATAAAAATGCCCTGACAATAACAATCATGAGCAAATGTCAGATGATGGGATGTGACATTGATACAGTAATTCCATCCATTCCTGCTAATTCCATCTGTCCAGAACATAGAGGCATGTTCTCCTGTTCAAACAGAAATGGATGGTAGCGTTTAAACTATTATTGCAACATCTTTATTGCTTCCTGTTTTCTCAGGAGAGACCTGAGAATGGAGATGCTGTGGAGGTGGCTCTTGCCCTGTGTTTGGTCTCACTCTTAGGGCTGTTTAGTGCAAACCTGCCTGTGGCCCCTCGAGGAGGGTGGCCAGGGAATAGTTGCCGTACACTCATCACAGCCTGTCTGTACTCGATGCCTTTTGTGTCCAACATGCCTTCTAGCCTCTTCTTAGCCTCCTGTTAGACTCTTTGGAGACATGCCAGAGTGGGATCAGCTAGCTTTTCACAACTTAGTGGTAAGAATTTATTCTTCAGAAGGGTTGCAGGGCACTTCTTTCATTACCAAGTATATAGGCAGTGGTAAAATGATTTTCTTTGTGAACTTTATCAGTAGCTCCACAATTGTGATAGCCCAGAATTTCAGAGACGAAATACTTTTTAATAGAATATTTTGAGGGTATCTTTTTCTCTGAACCTGAAAGCTGCCTCACTGTGTTGCTTATAGACCAGAAGCCGTCCAGACGAAGCTTCCAGCCACGTTTGCTGCATTATCTTAGACAGCCATGCAGACATTGCCTCAGCAAACCGTCTTTAAACTTGTGACACAGGGGTGCACTGCATGCTCAAGCTCGGACACCCCCACCAGAAATAAATGCTGATCTGTGCAAAGCTCTAATGAGTATTATTCTGGTTGTACATATCTGCAGTAAAGAGATAGCTGTTTCCTGCCTGTGGCATTGGTATTACTTTTCACACGTATTTTAAAAATATGACAGAGATCAAGGTGTCTGAAAATAAATTCTCAGAAAGAAAGCACTACCAATGCTTTAGCACACTCATTAATCTCTCCAAGCTAGATTGCTCCACAACAGAAGCTGGCCAGTTATCAACAGCAATTCTTTCCCAGAGGATTTCATATAACTTAAGCCTTACCCACATGCTAAAATAGCTTCAATTAAATATTACTTTCCATATGCTCACATAAATTCTTACGTGTCTCAACAGAGATTTTTTTTCCATGGTGACTTTGTGTGCTTCCTGTGTAGTTATTACTCCTCTTCAAAAGTGAAATCTGCTTTCTGTATTGTGAGTGAGGTATTTAACCGGTATGGGCTGTCAAATGGTTGCTAAGATTTAAGCTTTCTGTGCCTTTTGCTAAACTAATGGGCATATTTGGACATTCCCAGCAACAGCAAAAAAGCCATAATAATACAAGGTCCTTAAGTAATGAAGGATCATAAACATTCCTAAGAAATTCCAGGAAATCCTGCCACTTGTGTGGTAATTCAGGTGGCACTGCCCACCTCCGAAAGGCTGTTCAAACATCCCTTGATGCCATGAGCAGGATTCTTGGTGTTTCCCTGCAACCAAGAATAAAATGGAAGAGTTATGACTCTGTAAAACATAGTTTCTGCATTTCTAAATACTTTGTTTAACACTGTTTTTGTGCCAAATGGATGCTATGTCCACAAAGGACATTTGAGATCATCCAAGTTACAAAGACCCTGGTAATACTGACATTCCTAGTCCTGAAAAAGGGAATGGGATGTAGCTACCTCTAGACAGAAGCAAGGCAGTGGTGGCTCTGTGCTAACAGAAGTCAGCCTCATTTGCACTACAGCAACTCATCACAACACATACCAATTGGTGTTAAAGGGTTTGGGAATAAAGGCAATCACATTTCCTGGCCTGGTTAGCTGTGGTAGCTAAACTGAATGCAGTTAAAAAATTAATTTCGAATCCTGCATTAACTAGAGAGTTAGTTTTTGAATTTCAGGGCTGCAGACAAGATAGTAAACTAAGGACAGTGTTTTCTGACTCTATTACCTGATCAAATGCCATTTAAAATTCTTTTGATCTTCTCTCAAAGGGAAGACATGAGTTTCTGTATTTAAGTCCTTGTAAAGACAACATGAGTGCTAGAGATCTGCAGCAGCTCCACTGTTTAAACAGAACATTCCAATTCATGACTTGGAGAGTCTGTTTTAAGTCCCAGAGTTGCTTACTTGGCAAGTTCTTCAGAGCCAGGCCTACACACACCTGGGTGCCTCACTCAACCAAATATGGAGTTGTTTTAAGTGATCTTGGCTTCTCAGTGCATCTGCAGTGTGTTCAAGCTGAGTAACTCTGCTCTTTCTGGGTAAGTCTACTCAGCACCGCATTGTCCTGAGTGAATGAACTCTCCTGATGAATCTGTCTTTTTGTCTCATTCATGTGACTCTTTGCTGTGGCCAATAACACTTCTGATTCCTCCAGCAGTGGCAGACCCTCTGTGCCATGCCTTACCTGGCTTTTAGAGTACTGACAATGCCACAGAGGCCGTATGCTGTGAGGCTGAACTAATGCACATCTGTAAAAATAACCCTTTGAGATCTGAGGAGAGAAAGAGCTTGCAGAAATGCAAAGTAGAATAGTCTGTCTCTGGCCACTGCTGTTAATAGTTCCACGATTGATTTCAATCATAGTGGTTTTAATTCATAATTGAAGTTTGCCCTTGTGTTTGACAGGAAATGGGCAACATCAGAGAAAGCATTGAAGTGACTATGTGCACTTACTACTAGAACATGCAGGTTGACAAGTGGTTTTAGAATTCAAAAAGAATTTTTAATATGATGTCCTGGCACAGTAGTTGATTCATATATACCAGCTTGTGATCTTCAAGATAAAAATGCTGATTAACTATGATGCACGAATGCTTTAAAGTAGAACCCTTTGATTTCCATATTTTCTGACAGACATAAACTAGTTATTGAATAACATTTGCATGATTTTTCTGTCTTATATCCTTAATCAAATTAAAAGATTTAAAGGAAAATGTATTATTTATAATGCTTTTATGTAACAGGATTTCATCTTAGCCTGTTGAGTATTTATTTATATTAAGTACAGCTATTTTGACAGAATTTGATACTGTCCAAAACCTGAAAAAAAAAAAAAAAAAAAGAAAAGAAGGGAAAATATAGTCAGGAGTACATAATAGCATCTCCTTGACACAGGAATATGTGAACAGAAACAAGCAGAGTCTTATGAGTATCTACATTTGATAGATATTTCATCCTCTGCAATCTTTTTCCTCTCATGTTCTGCTGTGTTGCAGCTAAAAGTATTTTGGTTCCCCCACACCACATAGAAATGACAACTGACCAAAGGTGTAACTAGTTTTCACCTAGGATTTTGGACACTGTCATCAAATAGTGAAGTTAAAACCAGAATAGCATATTGCCAATGGAATGAAAAATATTATAAATACTGGCATCAAATGAAAAATGGTTCCACAGTAGATGACTTTCAAAGAAATATGTTAGTCCTCAAACACTGGGTAAATGGTAGGAACAAATCTATTTTCTGTTGAGAAAGTTAGTGCTAATTGTAAAATTAGAAATTTATTATCTTTAGTCCACAAGATCATTGACTGGGCTCACTTATTCACATTGCAATTTATCCCTCCTTGCATGTCTGGACAGATTTTTATCCGGTTTTCCTAATTTATATTTTCATAAATGGTTATCTGACATTCACTCCTTTATTATATATCAAACAGTACATTAAATGATTTACAAATCTCATAAAATCAAATGTCTCTTTTCATTGACTTGTACAGGACTTTAATATTGATATGACTTCATTCAATTTGGCTTGGTTTGATCTTTTTCATTCTCCTGTCTCCCTCAATGCTTAAAAACTAAATGACAGATTTAGAGTTCACTGGGCAAAATGATTTGATTTGACATCCATGTTCCAATAAACATAACATTGTCATTGTATTTTCCTTTGGAGCAAGATTAAGCATAGGACTACCAATATTTGGATATGTGAGTATTAGTATTTGTCCTTAGCAAAATGGATGACAAATGGATAAGGACATGGGGAAGACAGATACAACTGGAAAGAAAAACTATAAACAACCATTGCTCAGTCTGCTGCACCACAGAGAAAATGGAAAATTTGAGTCCAACCATTTTATAAGATCTCCTCCTGTCAAAACCAGAGCAGCACTGGTGGACAGTGTTTCATTGGACTGGGAACTACTACATCTCAGGTGGATTCCCTGTTTCTGTCACTTTGAGATCCTGTGGAAAAACTAGGTAGAGGATCTGGTCAGAAACCACAGCTCACAGAAACATCAAAACAAAGAACTTCAGATAAGTCCTTTCTGGAGTTCTGACTTCATTTTCCACCATAATGTTCAGATAGATATTCCGGTGATCTGCCTCTTTGCATTTATTCCACAGCTCTTATTCTTGGCCTTTCTCCTTGTTTTCTTTCCCCTTCATGTTCTGTCATCTCCTTTTCATGATATTTAAAGGTAAGTAATCTCTTCCCTTTCAAAACATATGAAATGACACAAATTTAGTGTTTGTCTTGTTAGTTGATCACTGTGTTTGTGTATCACGCCCCTCTTCATCTCTCTTTGTGCAGGGCAAATCCATTTTTCAACAGTCAAGAGTCAGGACTGGGGAACAGAGTTCCTAAGGGATCAGAGATAGGTGGCAACAGGAGGAGAAGCAGCCTCTGAGACTGAGGAGTGCCAATGCAGAGGTACCACAGGACACATAATCAGACATGCACCTCTCAGACCTCCCTGCCCAGTGAGCCCAACCTGTCCCTCTGACCTTGTCACCCAGGCCCCAAGCACCATTTCTCTGCACATACTAAAGGACAGTGAAACAATTATTCTGAAACAAAATCACTTTTAACTGGAGAAATTTGTCTGCTCTGGGGAGAATAATCTGCACTGCAGGAATGGTAAAGTTTTTCTACTAAGTGATGACAGTATATTTTTCCATGCAGCAATCCCTAAATAGTTCTTCCTAGGTCAAACATGACTCCAAATGATTTACATGAAGACAGTTCTGTGAAATGGACTTGGAGTGCTTCCAGTTAAACCAATCCATGAAGAACTCACATTAAGACACTTTTTTGAAGAGAAAACTGAACTGAAACAAAAAAGCAATGGGTTCAGGCCTTATAGGATGAGCACATATGTAAGACTCAGAAAACAGCAGAATACACTTGGCTTTGACAAAGTTTGCCTTTTGCCTTTGGTTAAGTCATTTTGCTCTTCTTTGTCACATTTCCCAACCTGTAGAGCAAAGTTACTGAAATTTATTTTCCTTCCAAAGTGCTTTTAGTTTCCTGTCTGAAAATTTTCATCAAGGGCTGTCTGATGACTCCTCAAGTCTATGCAGTTTGAAATTTCCATATCAAAACCAGATTAATTAGTCTGTGTTAGTTTGCTGTGTCTCAATAGTCATCAATGATTGTTTCATCAGGAATTCAAGAGTTTTATAATGCACTTAATGGCATTATAGATAAAAATAATTCCCATAAGAGAACATTTCTTCCTGGCTCAAGCTGGTGATCAGCTTACGCTTTGAAGCATGTGGGCTGATAGCCCTTGTAATTTTATCCTTCCGACTGTAACTTGAAAGCAGAAGCTTTTTTTTTACAGTATTCATATGTATCTAATCCTTTTTTAGAATCTTGCTAAGCTAGGTTGCCTCAATAATTCACTTTGCCTTTGCTCATGTTCTGATGTAGGTGAAGATTTACAATATTCAGGACTGGTTCCAAAGCTCAGCTTCTTGGTTCTTCAAAATTCACAAAGGGCCTTGCCTGAAGGTTATTAGTCATGGCTTCTTGGAAAATGTTGTGATTATACAGAATAAAATGAGAACATTAAACAGCATCCCAAGTTTACCAGTATGCTTACTGTATAATGCAGTGGCTTGTTTACAAGATACAACAAATGAACACACATCTATTAACAAAAATTAATGATGAACAATTGCTGTAATTTCTCCTTGCTTGAAAAACACCTCTTGCAAATAAAGTGGGTTAACAGTAGTTTGTTGATTGGCTTTATCTTGCAAACAAGGAAATGAACAACATTAATGAATTCACTTTGGCAACATTAAGATTGTGATATGAGTGGGTGTAAGCAAACTTAAGCTAGAGGAGCTTTTTGTCCTGGATGCTCTGTAGAGATTGCACCTCAATTTGAGAGGTCTGTATTTGCAGTGGCGTGGTAGAAATGGCTTAGTGAAACAACAAGCTATTTGTCTATTCTGCTGAGGGATCTGTAAAGCACTTGTGTTGGTGAATAGAAGCTGAATATAAGAACGCAAACACTGACATGCAAAGACTGGCAGAAATCTGTTGTATAGAATATGCATGGAAAGAACTATTACCTGTTCTTTGTGGCTACATATGCAGTTACAACCTGATGTTTTATGAATAGGTCTTCTCAGACACAAGTGTATATTTTAAAAATAAAGAGAATGGTCAGAAAGATACAAATGAAAGAAATTAATAAAAAGAGTGGAAACACAAGGACTTCCCTTCAAAGACTTCAGCTTTAGGGAATTCCAGGGCTCACCCTTGGCTGAACATTCTTCCTTGCCTAATACACAGAAGTTTGACTTTGACTTCCAGTGGGGGCAAACACTTTGGTGTGGAAAATATTTTAAAATGCCAACATGTCACCCTGGATTTTCTGAGTCTTTCTAAAGCCTCCTGCTTTGTTCATAAGATGGAGTCAGTTCTTTAGTTTCTGAACAATATTAGGAGCAGTTTTTCAGGTTCTCATGCCTTGGAACATAAACAAACCTTCTTGTTTCTGTTCACTGTCTTTTGTTTACATATTTTCTAGCCTGAAAATAATGTTGGTTGACAGCTGGTCTGGCCAGTGGGGTGAAGAGGTAGTAACCCCAGCAGCCAATCCACAACCAAACCCACAAATGTATAAAAAAGAAAGAAATAAACAGGCTCGCCCTCTTTTGGGGGAGCAGCTCTTGCACTGCAGACCTCTTGCCTCCGTGTTGTAATTTTGAGTGTCAGTTGTGACACCAACACGACCATTTCCTTTTTTGAATGGATTAAGTAAGATCTACCTTATTCAAACAGATGCGAGGAACACCCACTGCTTACAGACTAACACCAAGGAGGCTTCAGGAAACTCAAGCCTTGTTCTAGAGCCTAGTCCAGACTATATCAAGAAATTCAGCAACACAATGCAAGACTGAGAATTATTGTGCTAAAAATTTTGATAGATAACTCCTTGAGTGTTTGGGAGCTTACATGGCAGTATTTTACTCTAACTTCATCTGACGTCTCTCATCTCTACACACACAAACAGTGAGTCTCTGTGCTGTGAACAAAAAAAAGCCTCTTTCCAATCTAGTCCTTTCCCAGTAGGATACTGATAAAACAGAACCCTAAGGAAATCTGCTCAAAGCCAGGAAGCAGTCATCTCTTTGCTGAGGACATGGAAGAGAAGGATCAGCCCCTGAGAGTGAGGGCTGTGGCAAATTAACCTGTGGTCTGGGGCATCTGAGTATCATGCGCACTCATTTGTCATTTATATGAGAGAGCTCATCTGTGAGTCTTTGTGCTAATTTCCATCTTCTATTGCTTCCCCCTCCTCATTTTTCAATTTATATGTTTGGGAGAAACTGTTGTGTAGCAATCCTGGAGAATTAAATTGTCTAGACATGTCCTATGAGTACTTCACGGTAGGAGTACTTCAGTAGTCTGAAATCTTCTCATTTAATGGGCCATGAACTCACCCCCCTGACTGCTTCAGAGAAATCTAAGCTCATATGTGTCCTGTCTTCTGCTTGAGTCTGAAACTCCAGGTAATATCCATTTTTCCTGTCTCTTGTGATTATTCTAATGATTTTGGTTATTTTCATTAAATAGGCTGACACCACAAAATGCATTTTAGTGGCCACCACACAGGGTGGCAGGGAATCATTCTGGGCAACTACTCACTAGTAAGCTGCATATTAGAAGTACTTAGAAATAATTTGTTTTGTAACTGTTTTAATAAAACAGACTTGCAATAGTTTTCTAAAGATCATACAGACACCAAGTTTCCAAAAAAGTTCAACTGTGTCAAAAAAAAATGACCTCACAAGCAAAGGTGTTACCAAAAATCATTCCTAAGCTCAGAACTGATAATCATGAGGCAAGTCAGATTTTCAAAATAGTCCAAGAACCAAAGCAATATATACCACTTACTGCTACTAACTGTCACAGAATTCGGTGATGAAAATGTTTACATGAGCACATAATTACTTTCTGAGAAATGGCTAAATAAACCCTCCTGCCTAAAATTTATAATGTTAATGTTGCCATTCTAGTGTCATTTTCTGCTTCTCTCTGTGGGACTGAATCCTGCATCCCAAAACCAAGAGCCTTGCCAAGCCTGCTGGCAAGATCCTGGAGAAACTCTGAAATGGTCAGTCTGCCTGAGAGAGACAAATTAGGCAGCACTTCAAAAGCACTCTACAGAAAGCATGGTAGGCTACAGAAAATCTGTAATCTAGCTATGTGAAGTCTGCTAAACCAGCAAATGCCAGGTCAAGCTCTGAAACAGCTGGAATAACTTGTTTTTCCTTGGTCCTAGGACTACATACCAAGACCCTGAAGTCCTCTGCTGTGAGACTCACTTAGCATCAGGAAGGTGAAAAGCAGCCATGACAATGTATAAATATTAAACCCAAATCCTCTTTAAATCAAATCAAGTTTTCTCCATGTAATTTTCAATATCACTGAAATTCATACAGATTGTAAAGGAATGGAAAATGCTGTTCATTGTTCATTAATGGAGCACAATTACAGGTACAAAAGGAAACAATTTTCTTAATGTTTCTTTTGCTCCTGGAATGTGATTGATGGTTGCTGTTATGAAAACAACAGAGAAAAACCACTTAATGACAAAATAATCTTTTTGTTAGGCTGCAAAGATGTCACAGGGGTTGTATTCCTCTAACCCATGCGCTCTTTCTGTAAGACTCTCAAAGGGTTTCAGAGCTTCATTACCAATCTGTTCTACATAAAGGAACCCAACACAGGGAGGGAGCAGGGGTACACTAGGGATCCCAGGTGAAAAAAAAACAAATGAAAAGAATAAAGGAAAGAAAAGGGGAAAAAGAACAGTGTACTGAAAAGACCAAAAAAGGTTACATTGCAGTTATCTCTGTAATCTGTCCATCCATCTCTGCTACTAATTGACTTCATTAGATGAAACCACTTTTTAAATGGGATTTGATGAATAGGATTGAATACTGAGGTTGCATGTGAGAATAGGAGAATGGACTCCACTTCCCTTTTGGTGCTGTGTTTCTATGACTACTGCAGAGACCAGGAATCAGACAGAACCAGTCTCCCTTGTGAGAGAGCCACAATATCTAGGTATCACCAAATATAATTCCCTTCTGTCACAAGGCATGGAATTTGTGCCATGCAAAGAGTAAATAACATTGATTGTAATAAAGGTTATTGGGAGAAAAAGAGCAAGCTTAGATCATTATCATGAGAACATTTTCCTGATTTGTGAAATGTTTGTGCCAACATTTACTGCCATATTTTTTCTTAATGTAATTGTTTATCACTAAAACCAATCTCAAATAGAAATAAATGTTTTAAGCTTACTAGGTGGTGAGAGAAAAGTAGCCACAAGGTAATTTTTTTTTTTTAAAGTAGATATTGTGCTTACAAAATCCCAATATTAATATCTTCACAATAGTCATTACTTTATTGTACAAATGTCTCAATGAATCATCCTTGTTTATTGTATTGTGGTAAGCCTTTGGCATATATCTAGAGGTGATGATTACCTCTTCATTTTTGTTGTCAGTACAATATAAGCCATTATTATCACTACGCAATGAACCCAGCTCAAAGGAGAATTAAGGACTTTGAAGACAATTGATTTTAGTTGGGTGTATTTGCCTAAGCACTTGCCACTGTATGTAGCCCTTGACCATTACCTGGCTCCCCTGAACTCAAACTAAGCCACCCATACTTCACTTGCTTGAAGAAGGAATATTTATTTTATTCTTTTGTCCACAATGAAAGATTAGCCTCTGCTTGTGCAGCTCAGCACTTGGAAAGCAATTGGAAGGAGTTTTGGCTCTGTTTCTCCTAAATGGTGGCTTCAGTGCCTGAGCCCACTGGGTAGGTGAACTCCCCCTTGCAAAGGTCTCAGAGCTAGCTAGAGATAACATAAGCAGACAATTTGTGTAATATTTTCACCTAAAATATTCTAAAGGAATGCCTCTTCCCTTGGCAAATTTGCTGGTAACTTTCTATTCTTTTACCTTCCTCCAACCTAGAAAAGCAAAGGCATGCAAATAAAAAAGCAGAGAGTATTATTTTCTCTAAAAACATCACATAATTTTATCCCCTGTTGCTGGTTTGCTGTGTACCCCTCATGAAGACTTTTGACCAAGGGACGTACCTCACATTAAGCCACGACAAACAGAAAAAATACTCAATAACAGCATGCCCAGAGTTTATAGATATATTGATGAAAAATTGAGCATATGATCAACTAGGGTGACATTAAAAATGTTGAGAGGCACTTTGAGTCTTAATGATAATCAGATGAATGATAGTTCCAATATGTTCATCAACATTTTCTAAGAAAGCCTGATCTGTTATTCAGCAACCTTATATTTCCCAGGAAAGACTGTGCAGAACTTTGTCAGGTCACGTTCTGAGGAGGGTTTTCTCTACAGCATTTGATGCTGATTGCTGCTGGAGGAAGGATAACAAATTAAATGGCTCATTGATCTGTTCCAGCACAGAAAACCCTACATTTCCCTGTATTTATTGTACTACTGAATACCCAAAGGCTTAATGTAACTCTCTCAACAACTTCATATGAGGATATGTGAGAAGCCTTTGAAATCAGGACAGTCCTGTAAGAACCACAGAATTGTAGCATTATTAAGGTTAGAAAAGAGTCCAGCTGTTAGCCTAGCACTGCCAAGGCCACCACCACTAAAAAATGTCCCTAAGTGTCCCTAAGCTGGGTGCAGACATGGCCAGGACAGGTGACCTCAACTGACTACAGGGATATTCCAGACCATATAACATCGTGTCCAGTATATCAAGAAGGGGGAAGAAAGAAGAAGGAGGGACATTTGGAGTGATGGTGTTTGT
Organism: Prinia subflava; assembly: GCF_021018805.1. Classification (NCBI taxonomy): domain Eukaryota; kingdom Metazoa; phylum Chordata; class Aves; order Passeriformes; family Cisticolidae; genus Prinia; species Prinia subflava. The sequence goes on from NC_086251.1 coordinate 20,457,429, forward strand.
CTTGCCAAGCCACTGTTTCCTATGATGGAGCCCTGTTTCCTGGGGGTGGTTGAACAACTGCCTGCCCAGGGGAAGGAGACTGAATTCCTTGTTTTGTTTTGCTCATGTGGAAGACATAATTATATTGCTTTTTAATATTTATAGTAATTAACAATTGATACAATCTCAATTTTAGGATCTGTGTACCCACCTGAAAACAAACATTGCTGTATTTGGATCAAGCAGAGGACATTCACTTCACACACACAACAGCCTAAACTATGAAAAATCTCAACTCCTAAGAGAATCAAGGATATGTAGTGGAAAATCTCCACAGAACATGTGAGTGGTGCCAGAGGTATTCCTTCTTCAGCCAGTACCTCCAGGTTATAGTTGGTCATTGAGTGTATCTTCAGCTGTGTAGGAATGATCTCTCTGGTCCAAGGTCTGGCTGCAGCACATTGCTTCCATGATGTTCCTTTATGCTGTCAGTGACACCACCATCAGCACCCAGGTTTTCTAACGTTCAGCTGAACAGCAGTCAGAATATTTAATCTGAATTAGGTCTTGTCAATGGGACAGATTTACCTCTGGTGTAACACGCAAATGTTGAAAGCGTAAAAGACTTGGTCTGTTGAATTTATTGATTAAATGAGATACAATACAAATCACAAGCCACATTCTATCTCTGGACACATAGATTCAACTTATGTTGTGTCTAGTGAAGGCCATGAATTTACATCTGTTCCTGGAATATGGCTCGAAAAATTGTCTCATTATCTTAATGCAAACATAATTATCCCTGATGTGCAAAGCAAGCAATGCCCTGACTCCTGACCTTGTGAAGAGCTGCTGACCCCATGTCTGAGCTAAGCAACTCATTTGGCCTCATGTACTTCAGTAAAATCCTGCTAAAATCCGTGAGCTTGGAATCTGCAGGGGGAAAAAGCAAATCACTTACAATGAATTAAGATTTTCTTTGCAAATAATTTTCACTGTTGGTATAAAAATACCACAGAATTATCAATTTGAAGTAGAGCTGCAGAAAGACCTGAATAGATGCTAAAAATATATGATACTGCCATGAAGACACAGTGAGAAAAGCCTTGGATTTTTTGTGCATAAGTGTCTGCTTCTAATGAGATACTATGAAACAGGGGTTTGCAGTTTAGGAGTTTTTAGCATCTGTTCCTTTATTACATGCTACTTAGGTTATTTAGATAATTCATTCTAGAGACCATTCCTGACAAAGCAAGCTTGTCTGTAAGGAAAGTGAGCATCTTTCATAGCTCAGAGAGAAAAAAAATCTTTTATTCCCTTCTCATTGAATCATGAAGTGTCTAAAAAGGTGAACTACAAGGAAACATAGGCAGCTGGGTTGCTGGCTATTGATGTGCAAAATTGATCAATGTGGTGGAGGCATTTTGAAAAGGACTCTAATATTTATAGTATATAGAAAACATGTAGACAATATAAAGAAAGTGCCCATCACTTAATGAATTGCCTTGTTGTGCTAAAAAAGAACTAATATAGATCAGTATATAATTTGTCATATTCCCCTTGGCATTTTCATCTCCTTGCAAGGAAGAGGTAGTGCTTGAAAAATATTTTGAGCCTCTCACCCTATTTCTGTGACTGTTACACAGAAGAGAAGAAGGTGCATCAAGAAAGCAAAATGGAGCTGTGAGACGTGAGAGGTAAGAATAGAAGGAAAGTGCATCTCTGAATACTTCTCTAAGAGCACTGCTGAGCTTTTAAGACTGTGACAAGATGGACAAACTCTGTTCCTCTAGATAAGTCACTTTATTTTTTTGTCATAGTAATTACACTAACAAAAGCAGACACTTCAGAAGTTGTGGCAGCGGATCAAACTAGGGAAGTGCAGATGGTGAGAGCCCAGAGCCCAGCACAGGCTAGAACATTCAAGGTTTGTCCACCTTGGGTCTGGCAGCACCCTCCTCCCCAGGGCAACTGGAGACCAGTGAAACACATGCTGTGTTTTTTTCTTGGGAAAAAAGTGACACAAATTGAGAGAGCCTTGATAAAGAAAGTGAGCTAAAGAAAATAATTCTCATTGCTCCAACTCAGCGGAGCATCATGCTGCATTTCTATGTGTTTCCGTGATTTTTGTGGAAACTCAGTAGAAACCAGCTCTTGATATCAAGGTGAGGAAACCACTAGAAGCTCATCAGCATTCAAAGTGTCAAATGTGTTTTTCTCAAAGTGTTAAATCTGCAAATCTCAGTGAAAGGCCAAATACCTGGCAAACAGTGTTACAATTAACTATTTCAGTTAGTTTATTTTTACAGTAAGAGGAAGAGCCAGAGCCAGTGTTTGCACGTCATCCTTACAAGCATATCCTGGCATTTCTCATCAGATCGCTTGCTCTCTAGTTTGAGCAACTGTAAATTTTTTCTGGCTTGAGAACTGATGTGCCCAACTGCTACCTCCTTCGAAAAGATACAGGTTTGAAGCTAGGAAATAAAGGGAAGGCATTTGCTAATGGAAGGCCCTGTGAGTCACCTGCATATTTGGTTTTTGTGCCAGAAGGAGTTCCTTCCTTACGGGGGTACTATGGCACAGCATGAGTGATGCATTAGCTGGGCACTAGCAATGGAAATAACACAGTTTGTCATCTGGCTCTTAGGAGTGTGAGCATCACAGTCTCTGTCTAAACACTGAAGATATTTTACAGAGCTAAAGTCCTGCTTAGCTACAGGTTATACAGGAGTCCTGTCTAACCTAGGTATTTCTTCTTACAAATACTTCAAATTTTACCACAGCTCCTCTCAACTATTACTTAACTAGATTTATCAAAAGTTCCTGTGTTCTGCTTCATTAAAACACTACACTGGAACATTTTTCCCTTTATAGCCCTGTATAATCTGACTCTGTACTATCCTGGTTAATATTCTTCTCATCCACTGTATCTCCTAAAAGAGAAAAGAGGAGAAGGATTTAACAACAATAAAGAAAAGGAAAAAATACATTATTTTAAAGAAATAAACTGAAGAATTCTTGCTGATTCTTGTCTTCAGGAACCTGATAATGAGGATCTGAGTAGGCACTTTTTATTTATTACAATGAAGTGAAAAATGTGGAAAATTAGCATAGAAGTCCTTGGTGGATGTTATGGAAATAAACAAGAAAGAAAATATCAGACCCAAACCAAAACAAAAATAACTCTGGAGAGAAAAAGAAATTAATTTCAAGAATAATATAATGCCATGCAGACCTGCTCTTACAGAAAACCATCAAGTTAATTTAATTCCACAAACCCCATTGCTCCAAGAAAATGTTGTTTAAATCAATTCATTCTTTCATTATGCCGCTTAAGAGCACCATGAACTGATGAGAAATTACGGAGATGACTTTCATGTATCAGAATCCCTTCAGTTTCACTTCATTTTCTATCTTGACATGGGATTAATGTGCTGTATTTGCATGCTAAAATAGTATATTTAATTGTAAAAGTGGTGTTGTTAAATTACCTTGCAATGAGTTTATTTTAAATGGTTCATTAAAGTTTTTAAGATAGCTTGCTGCACAATTTCATCTCTGCACTGCTTTAGTGGATTGCATCTTCAGCCAATGGCTGCATCATAGGAAACCCTGACCTGTTGTTTTGGCCTCCAACAACAGATTTTACACTAGAAACACTTGTGGTCTCACAGGATCAGATTCAGATAATGACAGCACCTGAGTAAAAGTCCATCGCTCTCCAGAATGGCACAAAAGTGGTAATGGACTATTATGCATGGAAACATAGCATTGTTTATTGGAAAGAATGTGTAAGATCATCAAGTCCAAATTTAAACCCAGCACTGCCATGTTCACCACTAACCTGTGGTGACACAGGTGTCCCCAAGTGACACAACCACACCTTTTTTCAACCAGGGATGGTGATTTCACCACTTCCCAGAGCAGCCTGTTCCAATGCCTGACCACCCTTCAGATGAAGGAATTTCTATTAATTTCCAATCCAAACTTTCCTTGTTGCAACTTGAGGTAATTTCTGCTGGTCCTGTCTCTTGGTACCTAGGAGAAGAGGCGAACCCCCACCTTATTACACCCTCCTTTCAGGCAGCTGTAGAGACTGACGAGCTCTCCCCTTGAGTCTCCTTTCTTCCAGGCTGGACAATCCCCTCTCCCTCAGCCATTCCTCCCAGGACTTGTATTCCAGACCTTTCCCCATCTCTGTTGCCCTTCTCTGGACACACTCCAGCACCTCAATGTCCTTCTTGTAGTGAGGGGTGCAGAACTGACTTGAGGTATGGCCTCACCAGTGCTGAGCACAGCAGTCTTCCTTGTCTTTGTTCCTTTACATGCCAGGTGTTTAGAGACTGTAGGAAACTCCCCCTGAACTTTCTGCTTTGCAGACTGAAGTGTCTTATCCCACTAAACTTTTTCATATATCAAAGATGCTCCAGTCCCTTACTCATCTCTCTGGCCCTGCTCACTCCAGCAAGGTCACTGCAGTAATTCCATACCTGTCTCGTACTGGGGAGCCCAGAACTGCACACACCACTCAAAGTATGACAACAACACTGAAGAACATTTCAAGGCACAGCAGACCATCATCAGGAACCATGGCACCAAAGCCACTCAAGAATCACCTTCTCCAAGCTACTCTATCCATATTCCCTCTAGTAATATTCACCCTTGTCTCTGTCTACATGGCTGGAAAAAGTTTTACTCTAAATTTAAAAGAGCAGAATTTAGCTTTTACTTTCAGTTTCACCTCTGTATGTCCCATCATAAAATCCATAACCTAAAGCCTGTTGCAAAAATGTAAATTTTAAACCTGGTCTCTAGTCATATCTTTGTTTATTGTGCTCATATCAATACACTCAGAAATGCAATGGAAGCATCATTCTTGATCTCAATGGGAATTAAGCACTAAAATAGCTGTGAAGAGCCAAGTATAAGTTCTTGGCTTGTAGAATAACTGTCCTATTTTGAATACATGCTGTGGCTTTTCGGGGAGTCTCTTGCAAATGTGCACAAATAGTTGTCTATATTTAGGTCAGCTATATGCTTGTGCTCTGAAATGTTGCTTTCCCTACTTGCTGATATGGAGGAATATCATCCCTTAGGGAAGAATTCTGTATCATTAAACTAATCCATGCTATTACATTTCTATTATTGCTTCTGTGTACATGCATTTTACAACTAAAAATGGGGCAGATAAATAATACATATTTAGAAAGCCAGTTTCATCAGTGCAAGTATCTGCTCATATTTGTTCTGATTAACTGTATGCTTCTTCCCTGTCATCACCTGGCACATGTTGATTAACTTGGGGGAAGGGAGAAGGGGAAATATCCCTGGTATACTGAAAGCAAAGATGAGTGGTAGTGGATGTGGGTTATCTGACAAGTCTTGGAGTTATCTGAAAGCATTCAGGGTGGTTTGAAGAGTCAGGTAGGTGCAGTTACTGTCTCAGGTCCTGTGCCTGTAAATAGCACACCTGCAAGCTGCTTTCTTCTGATACTATTGTTCCACTTGCTCTCTGTATTTCCCATGATGCCCTCATGTGCTTAACCTTAGACAACAAAAGGCACCTTTTAGTTTTGTGAAAGACTAACCCAGCTTTAAATTATGCACAAGCTCTGCATAGTAGGAAGTTTGAATGAGAAAGCTGCATTCATTGTTACTGGTATGTACAGATGTCTATCTGTAAAAGGACATTTTCTGCTTTCATACAAAAAAAAATCAGAAAAGCCCTTCCTGGGCAAAAATGGGCTGGACTGCTTGATGCTATATTATTAAACACTGTTTTCCTATGATTTCTTGTTTTCCTGTTACAGAGAGGTTACATGCTTTTGATGCAAGTTTCAGTGAACAAAGTACATTTTTACTGCCTAGACACAGAATGTTTTTGCAGTAAAATGTGCAGATCTAATATATTGGTTTTAGCAGGTGTTTCTCTAGTCTACTGGCACAGTCTTCCTAGCACATAGCTCTGATCTATGTGTAGAGAGTAGAAGTTCTTCTTGATGTATCTGCAGAACAGTTTCTGGTAATACCCATGATTGTACTGAAAGCTGCTTCTGTTTTCAGTACACATTGCAGAACGATTTTTGATGATTTTTCTTTCCTGTTGTTATGGCAGGAAGAGTTTTAGTTCAAAGCTTTCTAAATAGACTCTGTTTGTTCCTAATGCAAGTACTCAGTGGCTCCCTGAAGTGTCCAGTAAAATAATTTAACAAGAAGAAAAATGTTTTCCTCAACCTTTCCAGTCTTCTTTTGATACTAGATATACTTTGTTGATCTCAGAACTATAACTTAGTAAAGGCTTTCATTTCCTTTCCCAATTTACACAAAAGCAGGCTCAAGTCTCAACTTTGTTATTAGTTTACAGACTTTTAATTGCAGACTATTCTGGATAGAGGAAGCAGAACAGTCCAAAGCCATTAATGTTAATCAAGGTCAAAAGTTGACAATTTTAATTTAATAACATAGCTGTCTCAAATCTTAACACTTTCCCATTGCTACTGAGGCTACCAGAAGCAGTCTTGGATATTCTATACATTTTTTGCTGGTTTCAAGTGCTGGCTCAGCTGTTCCATTCTGTGCTAGCTGGTAAAGGAGGTTTTACCAGACGGCATATGTAAACCATGGGTGTGTGTGGCAGTGTGTTAATTTAATCGGTTAGGCTTTCTATACTTTTGTACTTGTTGGGTTCCCTGTATCCCACCCCTCGATTGTTCCTTTGTTCACATGACTCACATGACTCCGGCACCTGCCATGCGACACACACGGTTAGCTGCCTGTCATTTCTCCCGCCTTTGTAAATCCCTCCTATTTTTCCCCTGATTAGTCCAAGCGATGTTCTATTACACCTGTATCCCCTGGCAACCTGCCCCGGTTGGCTGGCAGTGGCTGGCCACCCCCTTTGTCCCCCCTCCAAATCCTTTGGACAAAAACCCCCCGCACCCCTCTCCCCCCGAGCAGTTTCGGGCTGAGGAGGTGTTTGCAATAAACCCTCTGTTCGTCTGAAATTGTTTCCTCCTTTCTTCCCACTGCCCCTCGAATCTCCATCGCTCGCATAAGCCTCTGCCAGGCAAAGAACCCACGGGAGTCAGAACTGCTTGCGAGCTTGCAGACTGACCCCCTACCACTCTGTCGCTGTGTCTGGGCCAGCGGTGACAGAGCCCGTTGGCTCTCTGTGAGCACACCGACGGAGGTGTGATTTCTAGGTGTTACTGTATTGAAGTTCCAACATCCTTCTCTACCAAGCCCTACCTACAGCCCAGTGAAGAAGTACTCAGCATTGGAAGTTTCTCCCTCCCCTCCCTCTCTGGAACCTTCTGGGAAGGCAGGAGTGAAGCAGATATCTTGATCTTACAGTAGGTATTGAGACCAGGACTGGGACCATTGGCAGTCCCATCTTTCTACTTCTTCCACCTCCCCCTCACTTTCACTGAGTGTGTCAGAATATCCGGAAGAAATTTTTCAGGAATTAAAAAGAGAAACAAAAAGGTGAAAGAAAAATCTCTTTAAATAGGGAAAAAAATTAGAATCAGTAGGACAGCAAATGTGGAAGACTGAATTGACTCCAAGAGAAAAACTAGGAGTAAGATGAAGAGGAATGAGATTTGCCATAGAGGGGAAGTCTGGTTATTCTGAGAAAAGACAAAAGATATATTTACGTGGAAGTAAAGAATAGAACATAGACATTTTAAATAACTCTTTTTCAATTAGGCTGAGAGGTCAGCAATGTGCATACCCTCTTCTTGCTGTCTACCCAGAAGAAAAGGAAATGCTGAGTTAACAAGAATTCTCTCCTCTCAACACAGATCAGATAGTCTACTGAAAAAAAACCCTCAAAGTTTCTGGCAAACACCTCAGCCAGAACTATCTACTTTCTCTTTTTATTTTAAGAGCTCACAGATTTGTCCTTTAGGCCCTCTGCTCTAGAAGTCATGAAAACTGGATCACCCTGTCCCCAGAAACCTGAATGTGCACTGCACTGCCCTTTGAGCCTCTTCACAGACAGTCCAAGTGACATTTTGATTTTTATGGGCTACATCCACCAAGGTTTACTCCCACCAGTGCTGCCCTTCTCTCTCTGCAGCTTTTCCCAACCCAACAGACATCCCAGCTGCTTAGAGACTAAATTTCTGTGCTGTGGGCTGTTCTCCTCATCCTTTCCCCCTGAGATAAGCCAGCTGCAGTGCAACAATGCAGCAGCAGCTCTCACCAGATCTATTTTGCAGCAGATAAAGAGCAGGTCTCATAATAACAGAGCCCAAATCCAAGAACCATATTCTTTCCCTCCTGCCATAAATATCCCTCCTTTTTCAGCTTTCATTTCCCTGGTTCCCAGGCCTCATGTTTATGAGCTGCTTACTGTTTACCAGGCTGCCATTGTTTGGGACTCTGGCATTTGCCAGTTCAACCACAGAACTCAGCGTGATGTATTTCTAGCAAAATCTAACCTCTCTCTTTAGGTGAGGCTTTCACTTCATCTCTTCCACTTCCCCATCCTTTGCAACTTGCTGGCATGCTGTAAGTCATAGCAATGCACTTCAAAGGAGCAGCAACCATTATGTAATTCCAAGGCTCGTTCTTCGGCGTCAGGATCAAAACATGACAGGCAGCTGTCACCTAAACCATCAATAACTGTTGCCAATGTAGCACTTCCATTAATCCACTGGTTTGACAACAGCCCTTGGAATCACAACAGGAATGTCACTGTAACTACACAATATCAAAAGCAAATAGACCACAGCACCACCTATATGGGTCTGTCGTTCTCTGAGTGATCGAGTCTCAGCAAACAGTTTTTACTGGGACACATTTACAAGGCACCAGGAACATTATCTCTTGAAGTTCATGTTCTGATTTCTGACAGCATCCATGAATAGCTTAGTCAGGTACGGTTTGTCTCAGTAAGGTTTCTATTTGCATGTATTGTTCAGAAAATGTGAAGCAAATCCCCGTTTTGCAATACCTCAGACTTCAGACGGTGATAGCATTTCTATTTCCAAGACTACTTTGGAAGCAAGTTTCAGCCATCTACTTTGGGTGGATGGAAGGAGAGATTGGCCTGCCAAGATTTGGAGTGAAAATTAAGGTACTGCTGAAAAACCATCACATTTTAAAAAATTGTGAGGAGTGGTTCATAGACCACCAGTGATTGTTTTGTAAGGGCTTTTAGTCAAGAAGATTTTAGAAAAAAACAGGTAGAAACAAAAAATACTATTTTATGATTTTCCACATATGTGGAATTGAGTATAATGGAATAATTTTCTCCTATTAAATTAATTGCAAGTGGATGAAAATCAAGCAATTCTGCCTGTGTTATTTGTACTATTTATTGCAAAATGTCTGTCAGATCATCCAAGATTTGTATAAGAAAGATGGATCACCTGGAACCTAAGTTCCATCACATGCAGATTTCAGCATGGATGCTCAGACAGTGGCATATTCTTAGAGAAGGATATTCTGTCAGTTTCTGGCCTTAGAAATTTCTGGTATTTTCTACTTCATAGAATCCCCTGCACAAGAAGTGGATATGTTAAATCATGTTTGTGTGCAGAAATGTTATTTTCATAGAATGAAAGAGGAGAAGGGGAGTGGAAATGTAAGTAAACAGCATGTATACTCATGTATGGGGAAGGCATTGAGAGTGACAGCAGCTAAATATGTGTTCAGGAGAGTTACTATTTTCTTGCTGTAAAGCATCAGCTCTGCAGCAGAGATGGATGTGAACAGAAAGTGCATGGATTTCCTACCCACCCACTCATGGACATGAGCAGATTTCCTTCTAGATCATATGCTGGGATACAAATCAAATGATGAGAAGCCACTCCAAGATGAGAGATTTCCATCACCTAGGATTTAGGTGATAGGCTGTGAAGTACCTTTAAATCCATATACATGTAAGTGAGTATCAGGAAAAGTTGAACTGGAAAACTCTAGTAAGAGAGGAGATAACACAAAGCCAATGATTTTAGCAGGAACCATTCCTACCAGAGACTATGAATTAAAGAGAGATGAAAGAAGAATAACAGCAAAAGAAATAAAGCTAAACAAGTGGATCAGGAGGGGATAAGAAGATTGCACTTTTCACTCCACATTTGAAAATTTGGATGTTTAGATACACGCATTTCGTTTGGTATGGATTTCTAGTCATACAGAAGGGAGGGATGTGAAGCGTTATCTGATGTAAATATAATTGTACAGCTTCATGGAAGGCATTGAGCACACAAAATGTCAATTTTTTGACTTGGACTATTTTCTATTTTACTAAAAGTGTATGTATCAGATTAACAACTCTGTTTTTCCTTTAGTAATACAAGAGCTGCAATTTTTCCCCCCAGGCTATAATTTAGTTCTGATTCCTTTGTTGTGGAATAGTTAGATAGACAATTGTGAATATAATAATTTTATATTAAATAAAGATGTATTTGTAACTAAAGGTAAAAGGCTTTTTTAGCTATACCTGGGATAGATTCAGAATAAACTTCATTCCTTGCGTTGATCCAAGCATGTCTGTGCCTTGACTGTATATCTGAACTGGATAAAAGGAAGAACTATCCTTAAATGGCTCCTATTGTTTTATCCCTGCACAAAACTTTTCAGGGCAAATGATAGTCCTCCAGTGCTGATGCTACACTTGAAGCAGCAGACCATAAGCTACATTTGATAAAGGACAGCTTAAAGACTTAAGGTTTACTGAAACCTAATGGGAACATTTGCTGTGATTTGGAGGCAGCTGTTTTTCTAAGGAGGATTCTTTTTACTGGGGTTAGTCTCACTAACTCTAATTTCATTAGAAGCAAAGCAACCCTGAAAGTCATTTACTGCGCTAGACAAAATCACAGGAAGCCACAATATGCATTTGTGAGAGTCAGGCATCCATCTCTGTTCATTATGCTAGTTTTTAAGCACTACCCATTTTACAAATGTGCACTTTCAGCATTTCCCCAAACAACACCTGCCCTTCTCTGCTCATGCAGACACTCTAACTGGTGATTAGCTGCCACTTCTGAGGTGCTGTGTTGTGTCATACCACTCACAGGAGGCCTTAAGAACCTTAGGTCAACATAAGGAAGAGAAGGTGAGAAAGGGAGAATGAAGCCTAACAGCTTTATAGGGCATGTCTCACTGTGCTGGATGATACTGGCAGTGCTCCATTCCTTTCCTGCACAGCTGGCTCACAAGATTCGGTCAGTCACTGCATTCCTTTCTCAGAAGATAACATGCATCCAAAGCTGCCAGTTCTATGGATCTTGAAAAACTCTGCTGTGAATCAGACAGTACTCAAACCCTCAGATATCCAGGAACTTTGGTGTCTGCTACTTCTATCTGCTGCACAGCACCGTGCTCTGCAAGCTTGTTCTGTGCGGTGGAGAGGAACCTGTGCCAGCCTAAGCACTGACAACAGCCTGTCAACCACAGCATGGCTTTCTCTGCGTGTTGATTTGCTCCTCCACACAGCCAAACCTAGAACTGCTTGTGAGAATTTGGGCTTCCCGTGCAGTATTACAGGTCCTGTCAGCTGGAGAGGCAGTGCCAAGTGCCAGGCTGTCTGCTCCTCTCAGCTACAGCCTGTTCCCTTCTTTCAAGTGGTGCTCAGAGGTGCTGCAGAGATGACAGGAATGCTGTGTTTGGCTCTGCTCGCTCTGATCATCAGCAACACCTCTCCTTACTGGGTGGTTTGCCTGGCCCCTTCTCACTGTGCAGCAGTGCAACTTTCACAGGAATATGGTAAGTGGTGGTTTAGAAAACATTCATGGAAATGCAGATTTCTTTTCATCTATTATTCACCACGATCGTGAAATAGCCTGTCATTTTTAGTTTTACATATCCTATTTTCTCAGAAGATGGCAAAGACTGAGACATATGATACTAATCCCAGATTAAGGATTCTTCTACTGAGATTCTCATATGAGGAGTTTTGCTGTTAATCTGGAGATATTGCATAAGTTTCCACTGGGCTTAGTCAAAACCTTGTCTTCTCTGTCAATTGTGTCAATCTCTGAAGTAGAAGCTTGCTTATCAGAAACCCTAGGGGAGGTATAAGGAAGCAGGGACACAGAGGCCATTTGTCAGTTCAATGGTTTTTAGATGAAAGCAGTTTACAGCCACTGCTGACTGGAATTAGAGTGGCTTTCCAAAAGACCAGCATTAAAAGCCTATGTTATCTCATTACAAATTTTGTAAGTCATGCACCCCTAAGAGGGACAACGGATTTGTTTCCCTTGATATAAAGAGTCTTAGACAATCAGCATAGGTGGGAGAAAGATATGATTTACTGACTTTTCTTATATATGTGTAGATGTCTTGTTTGAGTGATGCTTCCAACTTCATTTAAATTTCATATGGAAATAAAATGTAGAGTCCATTGTAGTTTTCTGCTTTTGAAATGCTTCTGCCCTCCTGAGTGTTAAAAAATAGAAGGAAAGAAATCCAGCAAGCCCGTTGTACTGTAAAATGCCACGTGTCATTTCTATACACAGTAAGCTCAAAATGAAGGATTTTTTATGTTAAATTTGAATAATGGATGAAAATAAGATAATTCCTCTTTGCTAACAGAAACACATTAGTCATGGGCACACCATAACCCTTCTTTGGTACAGAAATGGATTCTTTAAAGTAGGGATAATTGCAAAAGACTAACCAGAAAGGAAGATAGGTTAAAAAAATTACATCTGATTAATGTACTTGACAACTAGGTAATAAAATTATGTTCTGCTCAGAGCAATTTTGAATAATTGATTTGGTTTATGACTTTGACCAAAATATGCAGAAATGCAACATTCTCTCAATTGCACTATAATTGTTCATCCTACTAAGAGAACCAGAAAGAGGGGGAATGCCTATTACATAGAGATTTATAATGAAAATGGACCTATTAGACAGAGTGTCATTATGAAAATGGCTAATTAGAGAATCTGAATAGGATATTTGAAATATCACATCCTCTGCAGTGGCCATGGGCTCTGTGTGTTGCATATCAAGCACACGTGACACCAGTGACTCTTGTCTCCCTTGCATACAGAGGTTTTCAGAATCCTCAGTTTTTATGCCCACTGTCCACCATGGGTACAAATGACCTCACTGAAATGCTGGATTCCCTGCCCTGGGTCTCTGGCTGACATGCCTGATTTGCATAGGGCCTTGAATTGGTAGGCTCTGTGCCTGGAGGCAGATTATAATCTGCAAAAGGTTCTTAACTCCACAGCTCACTTTTCTTCTTGGTGAAAGACAGTGAAGTTAGTTGACAGGCAGAACCAGACAAGGCTGACCCTTGCATGGCTATGCACAGCTAATGCTTTTTCCTAGGTGTGAGGGCTCTCTGCCCCTACTCTGTGCTACTATGGCACATAAATCACTTCAGACCCTCCCCAGGGGGCATGGGATGGGACAGTGAACCCAGGGAAGGGCTGCACACTTCTGTCCACAAATGAAAAGATGCAGAACTCTGTAGGCATGGAACTGGTCTAAAAAGGGACATAACTGTCCTCTTCACTACTACACTTGGTAACAGCAAGCAGCAGGGCATGGAGGTGTTGTTGGACTCAAGAGAACACTTTGCTTCTTGCAGTAAATAGGAAGCAAAAAAATCAGAAACAACAATGTGAATATCGTAGTTCAGTCAACTAATTTAAAAATGTGGGTTTTGGGCCAGAAGCAACTCATTAGCTGCAGCCTGAAGCTTTCCCAGTAAATCTTAGGAACAATTGAATGATTTCATATTATAAAAAGCTTATTATTATAACTGGATATTTTAAGTGCCAGGAAAAACCACTGAACAGTACCTCGCAGCAAAATCTTGTAAGTGATGCATGCATTTCCAATTACATGCTGTCTTGACCATTTCTGCATGTGTTCAGTTGCTTAGCACCATCGTGTATGCTCACACTCTCAGCAGGAGAGTTCATAATTCTCAGCAGAAACACATCCCTAATTAGGAAAAAAAAGGGTTAGAAAAGTACAGCGAAGTATTTTCACAATATGTTAAAGGTGATAAAATGCTGGGGAATGCCACAACCCCCTTAAGATTACTTGCACAGAAAGAAAGAGATGAACTACTTTCTGTGGAAGCTGGAAAGTAAGGGTCTATTATCAGGGTGTGTAATTTGCTCTATAAACATTTGGGTAGAAGTAGATCTTGGGAAATATTGCACTATACCATGAGAGTATGTTCTTTTCCTTCATTTAATTGAATAGCAATAAATAGGTATTTTTGACACATCATATTTCACTAGGTGCTTGCCAGGTGTTCATTAAATAACAACTTTATTTATCTATTTTCATTGCCAGGTTAAAAAATGAGTTCCTGTGAAGAAACCTTAAATTAGGAATTATAAACAGGTGTGGCATAAAGCAATTAGTACTTTTCCTTTAAAAATCTCAGTCAGTCTTCAAAGGCTTGAAGAATTCTGTAAAGGAAGAGCAGAAAAAAGAGATCTGCATACACATCCACATCACTAACTCTTTACACAGGTGTAACTGCCAGCAACTTTGCTGGAATTTTTAAAGTAAAGATTGAAAACAATTAAGTCAGGGGTCAATGGGAAAGAGGTAAGATCTTACCTCTTGTCCTGGTTTCAGTAAATTTGAATGTCTCCCTTACCAGGTACAGATTCTGTAAGACTCTTTGCAAGGAAGGAAACACCTCAGATAAAATCCTTTGGCTCATCAGTGCTTTGAGCTTAGTCCTGGTTTCAAATAGATCTTCACAAAGATTTGCATTATCTCCCCAGCCTGTATCTCTAATCTCCTAGATTCAAAATACAGACATCTAAAATTCTGGGTCAGTGTCACTCTGGTGTATGCAGAGCAAGGGACATAGGGCTCAGCCCAGCACCTCTCTGTCAGCTGCCTCAGCTGTCCAGAAGAAACCAGCTGAGGAAAACTGGATAGTAGCAGCTCTTCCCTGGCTTTTTCATAGTGGTGATGTCTGCTACCATAAGGCATTCAATCCTTAAGGCTCTTCCTGTTGGATGCTTAAGATGCCTTCATATTCAGATAGGCAATCCTGCTCTCAGCTGGCCAGCTTTCCCCAGGAACTGGATAAGAACCTTTTACCCAGCAGAATTCCTGGAGAAAGCAGGGTGGTTGGAGGTCAGGCAGTCCTCCTGCTCATTTTTTGGATTGAAAGCCACAAGTTTATCAAACTCTATCAGGTACATATTTTAAAGATTTTTAAAGATCCTTTGCAAGTAGGATAAGCCAACCAAATGGAGCTCTTCTTTCAGTATGTACTATTGAACTTACACTTGCTCTCTGTAGGGGAAGTGACATCCCCAGGTGTCCAGGCACCTGTATTAAGTTTGTGTATGTCAAGTAAAAGCATAGTCATGGAGGAGAGGCTTTTCTGCATGTTGTTCTTTAGGCTCTGATCCAGAAATCCAGGCACTTAGTTTTCCCTGTGTACATGTCATTTCCATTGACAGCCACAAAACAAATTGTGTATCTAAATGTGCTGATATGCTTTTCTGGTTTGCAGTGTAAATCTGTGATTAAACAGCTGTGGCAGACTATTTTGTGAGAGGAAGGCAATGTAGTTGTATATAGAATGTAGTCATGTATAGAATGAACTGACATTCAGAGTACAAAAAACCCTGCCAGAAATAGTTCACTTCACAGAATCAGACAGCATGGAATCACAGAATCATGGAACATGGGATCATGGAATCACTAAGGTGGAAAAGACACTTAAGATGATCAAGTCCAACTATAATCCTACCATTGCCACAACAAAACCCAAATTGCCACGTCTACGTGTCTTTTAAATATTTCCAGGGATGATGACTCAACTGCTTCCCTGAACAGACTGTTTGATCACCCTTTTGGTTAAGAATTTTCTCTTCATTCAATTTAAACCTCCTCAGCACAACGTGGGGCCATTTACCCTCATCCTATAACTCACTTGCCAGTTGGCAAAAGGGACTGACACTCATCTCGCTACAGTCTCTTTCAGGTGGTTGTAGAGAGATAGAAGGTTTCCTCTCAGCTTTTTCTCCAAACTAAACAGTCCCAGTTCTCTCAGCTGCCTCTCCTAAGACTTAGACTGTTTCCTACTGCACAGTTTCTGTTTGCTGTGAGGGAGAAATGTCTCAAATACTGTACAGAAAGTCTCTTTGTCTTATACCAGAGGGAATCACCCTACCCTGACTTAAGATAGTGGCACTGAATCAAACTGGTCCTGGAACAGTTCAAGAATTACATGAGAATTCTGGAAGCTTTCTTTTAGTTTTGCCATTCTTCATTATATCAAACACTGCCAAGCAACTACTAGACTTGGGCTGGATGGGAAGAAATGTATTCTTCAGCAAATGGTTAATAGTTGGATTTGTTCAAATGGAATGGATGCAATTTTGGTGCATGATGTCAATTTGATTAAAGACTGTATACAGTTATCCAGGAATAAGTGGATAACAGTACATATTTTAGTGAAAACCGAGGGTATAAGAAACAGCAGGAGCAGAACATGAAAATTACAAAAGGAACTGAAGTGGACTGTTTAACAGCTAATTAGAGTCATCAACTGAGCAATTTTAGTTTGCATAACTGGAGGCATTGTGCCATTGAACAAGGATGTGCATGGAATGTTTCATTAGTTTCTGGGAATTTCAATACTGGAAAGTTACTGAGAAATATTTTGAGAGGGAGAACAAAAATCACCAGAGGCCAGGGATCAATTAAACAGGATATCTAGATAAAAGAATGAAAGATTCACATGAACAGGTTGGCTAAGTATTAGCTGAAATAGAGATATGTTAATAATCTAACAGATAAGAATAAAGAAGCTCAATTAGCTAATTTTAAACCTAATGGTAAAAGAAAAATTTCCATTTAAACTTATATTTGTTCTCTCACTTTTCAATTCCACTGGCATCCTCTTACCTTTTCAGTAGTTCTTTCACTTTGAGCAAAATCATCAAAGCTTCCCTTAATTGCAGAGCCACAAATGGGCATTGCTACCACTTGTTTGAGCAGTACAAATCACAGTAATGATTTCTTTAATTAATTCCCCTTTGAAGTAGAGCAAGGTTTTAGAGGTAAAACATCTAGATTTGATTTAAAATTTTTCTACAGATCTAGAATTTACAAATTATAGAGTGCTTTTCCAATGGTTAAATATTATCATTTTAAAAGAAACAAAACACTAAAATGGTGAAATTAATTTTTTCAGAATCAAAAAAATATTTTTCAATCTTTTAATTGTTCCTGAAGTGATAAGTGTCACCTTTTCTGGACTGTGGACTGTTCTTCTGTAGCAGGTCTATCACTGACAGCACAAAAGCAACAAACCTGTCTCCTAACCTGGTAATAAATCCAAGAATTGGAGTATCCTTTTCAGTCACACCATCACAGGGAAGTGTGCCTGCCTGGTTAGCTTCCAGGGGCCTGTCCCGCTCCTTCTAGAGCCACTGCTTTCCAGGTCAGGCTACACGACTCTGTAGGCATAGCTTTATAATTTTCCTGAGCCCAAACACACATGCATTTCGGTTTGACCATGCTGAGGAGTTGTCCAGCTTCCAGCTGACCAAGCCATCCACATCTTTCTGTAGTTTTAATGGTTGTCCTGCTCTGCTCTGAGCTGATGTGGCCTCACCTCAAGCTGTGTGTGCAGTTTTGGTCACCACGATGACCTGTGGAGCTGTTAGAGAGTGTCCCAAGGAGGGCAACAAAGATGGCAAAGGGCCTTGAGGGGAAGCCTTGTGGGGAGCAGCTCCAGGTGAGGTTGCTTGGTCTGTTCAGCCTGGAGGAGAGTGAGCAGAGACCCCACTGCAGTTACAGCTTCCTTGTGAGAGGCAGGGGAGGGGCAGGCACTGATCTCGTCACTCTTTTCTGGTGGTGACCAGTGACAGGACTTGAGGAAATGGCCTGAAGTTGAGTTGGGGCAGGTTTAGGTTGGATATTAGAAAGAGGTTCTTCACCCAGAGGATGTCTGGGCATTGGAACAGGCTCCCCAGGGAAGGGTCACAGCACCATCCTGACAGAGTTGAACAATACTCTCAGGCACATGATGGGATTCTGGGCCTGTGCAGGGCCAGGAGTTGGACTCAATGATCCTCATGGGTCCCTTCCAACTCAGGATGTTCTGTGAAATTCTTGTATCATTTATATGCTTTTATCAGTGGTTGTCTACTCCTTTGAGGTCATTTCCCACAGTGTTAAACTGCACATGGGCAAGAAACTACCCTGAGGACCCTGCTAGAAACTTACCCTTATTTGCAGTTTCATGGCTAGGGAAGATTTTGGTATGCACAGGATCAGCTGTGAGGATTTTTGTACCATCTGAATTTCATGTTGTGATGAATAACCAGGCCTCTTTTGTCAATCTACCTCATTGGTCTTTATCCTCCAATTCCTACTCTTAAATGAACATATGGCATAAGCTCTGCTCTTCCAGGAAGACTTTTTCTGGGAAGAACACAAAATGGAAGGCACACAATGTAAAAAAAGAAAGCCACAATTCACTTGCACAACATGAGCACCTAAATTTAGCATTCTTTCATGAATGCTAAACAAGGTTCTGGAAATTCCTTTCCCAAGCTATTGTTCACTGCAATGTCCTTTGCTGGAAGTAAAGGATGACAGTTTAGATGAGTTGAGAGTTCTGATGCTTGGATTTTCAATTATTCATCTGTGTCTTACTAGAAAAGAGGGTTAAAGAGGGTAAGGCTTTTCTTGTAATCTCTGCTGCTTTTCACCAGCAATAAATTAAGTAAAAAAACCCAACAGCAATGTCACTTTAAATACAAAAACTTATGCTGTCTTTTGGTATTAAATTCTAACCATTTACCAGATTAAAATAATAAAATGACAAAGAAAAACACACTTTTCACTTTTCAGGCACAAAGAAAGCATTGATCAAATATAATACACACAGCAGAACAGAGAGCAGGGCTCTTTTTAAAAATAAAGATTAGCTAAAAACATTTAAAAGGCTTTAAACACAAAAAGCCCCTACAGGGTTGGCTCTCTGAATAACGATTCAAAATGTTATCACAAAAGAATATGACTTATTATTATGGCTTTTATCAAGATGACTTCTCACATAGCTCTCCAAATGAATTCAACCTTGGGAGCTAATCCTCCAGCTGACAAGTGAGTTTATGCAATTTGGACTTCCAGATCTTGAGTCTGAATGATGAAGTCTGGATTGAGAAAACATAGGGCAATCCAAGCCCTTTTTTGCACCCTGGACAACTCTCTCAATGTCACTGCATGGGGTGCAAGCATAACACTTTTAAATAACTTTTTCAAAGTTTTATTACAAGCTACTTTCAGTCTTTTCCTGAAGGGTTTGGTGCTGAAGTAGGCCTGAATACAGAAATCTGGCTTAATATTGACTCAACAAGAATTAAGATTTCTGAATAATTAAATTGGCTGTATTTTCTCTATCCTTTTTCTGTTTAAATTTTGCAGTTATTAAAATTGATCTATATACTGAAATACTGACGTATATCAAGCTGTACACCTGAAGGCTGCCAGTGCTAATTAAAACCTGATCAACTTTAAAAGAAATAGATCTGCAGTTAGGAACAGTAGGCAAATGCTTATTTGGAGCTGCAGCGTCTCCTAAATATTGAAGGAAGTTTGTTCCATTAACCACTCAGCTTGGGTAAAGCAACCACACTGTAAAATAGTACCAGGGCTACAGAAAGCACATGGATTAGCAGTGGACAGCTCATGCTCACTGGATATGTAGCCAAACTCCATTTGAAGCACCATCAGTTAAGGGTTTCCATGTGCAAACAGGATTCAAGTGCATAAAAATGCCAAGGGCATGATCATACATTCTTTTCAAGCAAAACAAGCCTCCATCTGGCCTGATCCTCTCTACCCACGCTACGAAAATGAAAATCTTTCAAGGAAACCATCTTAACAGATTTTACAGACATACATTTTGTTTACCTTTCTCCGAATTTTCTTGTCTGTCCTTTCTTCTAATTTTAATGCTAGAGTTGCCACTAGATCTAAAAGGTGAAAGTTGTGAGAACACATTATAACATGTGTAGAAATATCCTAATGACTTCTGTCCTATTTCAACCCAGTGATGAGTCACCTGTCTGTGGCAAATCCTTTAGAGACACAGCTTTACCTAATAAAGTGTTTCACTGTTCTGTGTACATACTACCTCACATCAGAAAAGCATCCTTTTTTCCCCGTGATGATTTGTAAAATTATTTCTATCAAATGCTGATAGAGACAGGGAGAACACACCTAATTTAGAGCCTTATTGTCTAGCCTTTGATCATAACCCAACTCTAATGCATGAAGACACCCACCTGTATCAGTGAGTATCCTGTTTCTTCCTTCTGGAATGAAGTTGTATGCTATTAAGACAAAATACTGTCATTTTCTCTCTTGATATAAAATTCTCAGTCTTCACAACTATGTCCAGCCTTCTGATCTATTACACTGACATTTTTCAGTGTCCGTTTCTTTCCAAACTTCATGCCGTTTGTGGGCCTTCAGTGACTGCAGGGTATAGCAACAATACTGGTCCCATTTAAGATTTTTTAAATCTTCCTGGCTGTGAAGAAACAAGACTTCTGAATCCAGGCTATAAGCAAATGAAACAAGCAGTATTTTTCTGTACAACTTAGATTTGAGGTGTAGCTGAACCTTTGCAACTGCAGTGTGTGTGCAAACTGCCACACAGCAGGTCTGCTGTGGAGAAATCATTAAGGGAATTCTATGTGGGAGCACAAAGAGAATTTTTTTTATTGATAATATCCTGTTATTCCAGGCTGTGTGTAACTGATGAGTTTACTGAGGGAAAACATTTCTTCTCACAAAGCTGCTGAACTTTGTCAGGCTGAGGATGTTGTCGTGTGTGCTGCACAATTGCAACGATTCAAAGGTGCCAGTTATAAAATAAATTTGAAACCATCCTACCTAACCTGCAACAGACAGAGTGTATATAAAATAAAGCCGGAATAAATACATGGAAAATATAATACCCTTTCAGAACAATGCACAGCAAAAAATACCTGGGCAGACAGTGTGGTATAAATGCTGAAAATAGGTTACACATCTGAGGCTGTATTGCTAGAAGTCCTCCATTTTTGGATTAGTCAGCACAGGATTCCCCATCTCACATCACTTCCCTGCAAGTTGTTCCTCTTCTTGCCAATACTGAGCTGAGATCCGAGAGCTGCAAGTAGGCAGTGTGGCCTGCAGCCACAGCCTGTCCCCTGGGGCTGGCAAAGTGTCCCTCACTGACAGCTGGGAGAGTGGCCCAGGAACCAAACTTTGGGGGCTGCAGAGAGACTCCACATCGCTCCTGTTCCAGACAGGCAGCTGTGGAGGTGTCAAAAAACTAGTCCCACATAATTGAGCAGGGCAAGGTTTGAGATGGTGAAGGTCATTGATTCTCTTCGTAAATTGTTAGTTTGAGCTCTGGGGATGCAAGCCATTCACATTTTTTTACAAGTATTTACATCCTTGCATTGCGTAAAGGCTGGAGTAATATTGATTCAGGTTACAAATCTCATCAGCAAGTGAACAAATGCACTGTTTGTGAAAGGGAATTCATGAGAGGAAAAAAGTCTGTTTAAAAAAGGATTAGCCAGGTGTGAGAGACCAGAGAAAATGATTACAGGCTCTGGACAACTGAATGGTTGTCAGTCACTGGCTAACCTGGCACAGCAGAAGCAATGACCCACACCCCATTTCTGAAGCCCCCAGTCTAGCCCCAGGGTGGCCAAATGACTGGGAGCCTCACTGGGGGAGGGGTGGCCACTGGAGACCAGAGCAGATAAAACTTATTGCCCTGAGCTGCATGGGGTTGCATCCCTACTGTCTTTGGATTTTAGGGCAGCTTACACCACCCTAGGATCCAAGGTGGTAGCTATATCTTGCTTTTCTCCTTCTTTTTCCTTTTTCTCTTCTTTTCTACTCCTAATTTCCTTTTCTTGAAATATGGATGACCTGAAGTTGTATGGCTAGAGTTTTCCAAGTCGATGCACTGATACCTTGTTTTCATAGAATGTTTGTTTTAATTTTCTTCCAAATGCCTAATTTTCTAATTTTCTGAAGTTCTCCAGCTCGTTTTTCAGCCTCCTGACAATATTGTTGCATTTCCCTTGTGCACCCACCTAAAGAAAGACTGGTACCTCAAGGCCCTTTTGAATAAACTTGCTGAGCAAGGACCAGGGCTCAACACCAGGCCATCATGGTGCTTTTCTTTTCAGGTCAGAACTAACATCTCTGATCTGTCACTGCAGCAAGCTCACTCCTGCTGCTGCTTTCCAATAAAGTTGCAACTTTCCCTTGTCATTATTGGCCAAAAGGGACAGTATGTGGAGGCAGAACTGTTGGGGATGTGTGGAGGAGGTGTGGAGGATGGAGGAGCTGTGGGGGAACCCAGCTTGCTCTTCTGCAGCAGTATTGATTCTGAAGCACTGACAGTAGTAAAGCTTGCTTTTGTCAGCAGATTACCACATCCGTGGTTTTGAGGACACACACGAAGCAGAGAGCACAGTAAAAAGATGCCTTAAATAAATCCTGCCAGGATTTGTGGCTTTTTCATGGGTTTATTTGAAATTTTGACCAAGGGCACTCCTGAGACCCTGGTGGACCTCTTTTGAACTTCCTCCAGAACACACACGCAGTGGGATGAAATGAGCCAAACTGCCTGCTTGAGAGAGGCTGCAGGGAGACTGCCTTTGTTTCCCTCCAGGTGAAAAAGCACTAATTCCAAGCTGAGACATTAGTATAGGCTGAGCTGAACGTATCTAAAGAAAAAAGTCTGAACTTCAGGAACACAGGTTTCAGTAATCTTTTCTTTTATGCAAAATCCATTATTTAATGCACCAGTAATTTCTTCTTTTGAATTTTTCCAGCAGAATTATGTTTTATACAGAAGTGACTAGTGAGGGAAACAATTAAGGGAATAGAATGGCAACAGTAGTATGGGTCTGAGGAACTGAGAGCAGCTCTTTTCCTCTTAGATAAACTTAAAGAGTTGCTTAAATGACATAAACACACAAGATTCCCAGTCTAGTGAGCCAGGTGATGTAACCCTGGAAGGGGAAGCAATACAGCTGTGTCAGCATGGCCCTGTGCCCAAGCCAACAAGCACTGCTAGAGAGCTAAAAGAGCTGTGCTACTTTCAGGTCCCAGTCCAGTTTTGCCACCACATCAACACACCAACTGACTTGGAACTCACTTCACTGTTTCTCATAGAATGCAGAATTTAAAAAGGGGTCTCTAAAGCCAGTTCCATGAAGACATTTGAGTGCCTAAGCTCCCACAGACCTTCAGGACTTCATTTGTTTCTCACTTTGTCTCACTGGCAAAGAGGCTATGGCTTCATCTTTGCTTTTCATCTCAGCTGTAACTTTTCAGAGCAGAGTTGATTTCCTACTATGTAGTACATCTTAGCACAACATCCACTTAATTTTGATGGAGACCCCTGACTTCTATTGAATTTTAAATAAGAGTAACAATTTGACTGAGCTTATAAACCACCAGCACACAGGAATGACAGGAAAGAGCAGACAAACTGCAGGAAAAAAAGACATCCATATCTTTATGGAAAGTTCTCCTGAGGGCAAAAAAATGAAGGAATATTTTATTTAAATTATTAACCAGCTCTCTGAGCTCATGTGGTTCATCCATCAGTGCCAATTCACTAACTGCAGAAACAGCACTCAGCCTAAAGTTTTTGTGTTTCACCTAGCCCAAATCTAATTTTACTGATGTTGAAGGATTTGCCAAGACCCATGCATTATCAGGCAAAAAAAAAAAATCAGGGATTTGACATTTGCTTTATACTCTTTTATGCTTAGGTACAGTTATTACATCCAAATAGGTGTATTCTGAAGTGCTCAGATAACCATCCACCAGCATTTACTGCTATTGATTGGAAAATTGCAAAATCAATTTTCAGAACTGATGATCTTTAAGCCCAAGCATGACTATTAATGATTTTTATCAATAAACCACAGTAATCATATTTTTAAAGTTCTAGTCCAGATTCTATTGGCTTTTGTTTTGATAAAGGGAAAATAGTAAAAAATATGATTAAACCAGACAAAATTAGAACTTGAACACCAACACTCACATAGAGGACAAGGAGGTCACAGCTTCTGTCTGTACATTTAGAGTGATCACCACTCAGATATTCACATTTCTTGCTCTAGCAAGAAAGAGCTGCATGCAGCTTGAAAATACTGTTTAAATTTCAGTGCTGGGCATAAGCACCCAGGCCACTTTCAGTATCACAGCTGTGTCCTCACTACTGTATGCTCCATCTCAGCAGAGTGAAGGGCAGGTAGCAGCTCAGCAGGGTGTTAGATCTTCCAAATGAGCATTTCCATTTAGAAGAAACTTCCAGAGGATTAATTTACATAACCTCAAATTATTGATGTCCCTTGGGAGAAGAACGGGGCTGTGAACATAAGCTGATATGTTCAGCAACCTACACCCCAAAAGAAAGGAGAGAATTTGCATGTCACAAAATAATCCTAATAGAAGTGCTCAAAGGTAAAAAAAAAAAAAAAATTAAAAGATATCCTCGTCTGCATGCTATGTGTTTTATACAGACTTGTCTTATTTTTGAGTAATCAGAGAAGTGTAGAAATGCCTGCACTAAGAAATTATTAGTATTGGCTGAACTTTCTCATATTGTCGTTGCTCTTGGGTTTGCTGTCATGGCTTTTGCCCTGAAATGTCCTGTGGGAATGATCTTGTTCAATTATGATTGTGGAAAATCACAACCTTTGCAATTCTTTTTAGAAACATTTTCTATTGCTAAAGACACCAGAACACTCCCCCAAGGTAATTGTCTTGGAAATAGCAATATGTGAAGAGCTAAAGCCCAAAGCCCTGTGAAAACTGTGTAAGAGGATTTTATTATATTCCTCTAAGAGTTCAGCTTTGGCCTTTTGCCAGAGGGACTGTCTAATGTTTGGTTTATGTTGAACTTTTTTTTTTTTTTAATAAAGGATTACAATCTGGCTACCAAAATTTGTAGCCTCTTAGAAGATGCAATTTTAATATTATATATTCTGGGTCCCACATCTTCTTTCATTCTGCCAGTATTAAAAACAATCTGTTAGACTCATTACCCGTGTTATTATCTTCTATTCAGCAGTAATAACAAATACAAAAATACAAGTTGAGAAACATATGCCAAAGGAGTGTAGCCCATTAAATACACGCTACTTATACAGATGTTTAATTTAATTTTTCTGTTTTACTCATCTAATTACCCAAAGACACTAAGGAGCTGAAATAGATTTGGAAAATAGAAGCTGAGGTGGAGACAAAGTCTCCAGTGAACTCATAAGAAGCATTTTGGCTATGAGCATACCCTAGGTATACAGCACTAATGGAAAAATATACTAATGTGAAAGAATTTATATAGTGACCATCAAAAGTAAAAACAGGAACTAAAGAACGAACCACTGCAGCAGCCACACAACAGTCACTAACTGGTGGCTTTATCAATTTACAGCCTTCAGGGATAGGATAATATACACTCTTCAGGAGTCCTCCAGTTAAAAGTAATAGCTGACAGAGTTTTGCAGTTTAGTTCCAGTTCAACATGCAGATTTTTAGAAGTCTCCCTGCAAGAATGTGGGTAGACATGTATTTAACAGCAGCAGCCCCAAATAAACAGCATTTTTTTTTTGTAGAACACAACATATTATATATTGCTGTGCTCTTGATCTAAAAGTGTTTAATAGGAAACAATATTTCTCATGCTGTTAGCTAAGTTAGTAACTCACCCTGTTACCCTCAGTTACTTTGAATAAGCTACTTGAAATAAGTTTTGGAAATAATTGTATAACTGCAATGCTTACAAATCCTTCAAGCAGCTTCCACATTACCTGTGATACAACACTGAACTCAGGGAATGGGTAAGTTACCTGTGGCCCTGTGATGTGATCTGCTAGTTATACCTTGGGTGCTGATAAAGCAGGAGTGCTTTAAGGTAGTAAACATGCTATGAAAGTAACAGCAGAATCATAGAATCATTAAGATAGGAAAAGACCTCCAAGATCTTCAAGTTCAACCTTTGACCTGACACCACCATGCCCACTAAACCATGTCATGAAGTGCCACATCTACTCTTGAACACTTCCGGGATGGTGACTCCACCACTTCCCTAGGCAGCCTGTTCCAATGCTTAACCACTCTTTCAGTGATGAAATTTTTCCTTATAGCCAACCTGAATCTCACCTGGTGCAACTTAAGACCATTCTCCCCTTGGCCTATTTCTATTTGCCTGGCAGAAGAGGTGACCCGCACCTCAGCTTCCCTTGAAGAGGGACTTAAAGAGTGTCCTGCTCTCAGGACACTGACATACAAGGATATTTCACTGATTATGGCTTAATTCTCCACAGTGTTAAACATCTTAAAATGAGACACACTCAACCCTTGTATCATTCATTGACTTTTACAGAGACTGAGGATGCTCATTATTTTGTGGAATAAGACTTCTTAATCAAAAATGCATGTGTAATTATTATAATTAATAGACTTCACATATGTGAACACTTTGTTGAATGGAGCCTGAGGTAACTTTACATTTTACACCTGCCAACACACCAGTGTAGACAAATTTTTGCTCAGTATGAGCAGAGCTATTTTACATCTCTGGAAAACCATTACTGGTAACTTGCTTTAGTGGGTTGACCCTGTCTGGATGCCAGGCACCCACCAAAGCATCTCACTGCCCTCCACATCTGGACAAGGGAGAGAAAATATAATGAAGGGCTCCTGGACTGAGACAAGGACAGAGAGAAATCACTCATCAAATACCGTTATGGGCAAAACAGACTCAAATTGGGGATATTAATTGACTTTATTGCTAACAAAATCAGATCAGGATAATGACAAACAAAAACAAACCTTGAAACACCTTCCCTCCACCCTCCACTTCCACAGCTCCTTCACCACTGTGGGCTTGGTGTCTGCATAGTTGTTCTTCTGCAACGTTCTCACCCTGCTCTTCTCTGGCTGCAGTTACAACAGTGCAAAGACTTGTTTTTCTTCATCTTAAATCTGTTACCACCATTCCTGATTGCCCCAGCCTTGGCCAGCAGCACGACCATCTTTGGAGTTGGCTGCCATTGCTGGACAGGAGGAAGCTTCTGGCAGCTTCTCTCAGAAGCCACACCTGTATCCCCCTGCTACCAAAACCTGGCCACACAAACCCAATACACCTTCAATTGACAAGTACCTTGTCAAGACTTCACTTTTGCATTCCATGTCAAATCCAGTAGCAGTGTTTTGATGGGAAAAAAGGAAAGAAATACTAACAAAATAAACAATGGCATCATTTTAGGAAATTTCTCTGGTGAGCACTGGAGAACTGGATAGAAGGACAGAAAAGTTAGCTGTAACTCCCTGCCCTTTATGGTCCTGAAGGCCCACTTGAACTACCAAGAATGGCCCACCTCAGGAGGAAACCTGCCTGTTTCCAAACATAAAACCAAGATGACAAGCAACATGGTTGAGAAGAGATCTCTGAGTGATGGAATTTCTGAACACATTGAGATGTGACATCTTTGTTATTAAGATTTAAGCTTCTGTCATGCCTAGAAGGAGAATAGACAAGTATCTGTTATATAGCTGTATTACAAACATAAGAACCATGTATGCCCCCAAAGGTTATAATGGGAACCATTGGTTGCTAATCCTTTTGAAAAACCTAGACTTTGGTATTCTTAACACATAATCATGACAGCTATGTCACTGTATTTTATTTTGCCCAAACAGTTGTTAATTATTAAACAGATAAGAGAAATTTAACATAGCAAGAAATGCTTATTTATTGACTGCATGCACATAATAGTAGGATTAGATTTTTCTATTTTTGGTTTCATAAGTGAAAGCAAAACATTTGCAGGTAATATAAAATCAATTATCTCAAAATGTAAAACACATCTATGATAAGTTGTGACACTTATTTCAAGAAGAAAAGTTTGTTCTACAACAGGTCATACAGAAACAGCAGAACAATGGTGAGGAGGAAGAATTCATTTTTCAATATAAAAGTGTGTGATGTGAATCCATGCACTGAAATACAAAAGATTAATCATTTGACTATCTGGAAAAAAATGCCCAGACAAATTAATTGCTAGACTCTGAAAGTCAGGAGACTAATCCAATTAAACATGTAAACGGGATATCTATGATGTTCATTTGCAGTGTCCTTCAAGCTAATAATTAAATGATAGATTTTCAGACTAATTGTTAAGAAAACTGTCAGCTGTTCACCTGAAATTCACAGTGGCTTTAAACTTGTGCTGCCACATTAATCTTTGAATGACAAAGTCAATTCAGTTCCAAACCTTCACCTATTCCTAGCTTAAGGTACTGGACAACAAAGACTGCTTTCCATTGTGAAAATTTACATGACTAAAATGACTCTGAATGACAATGTATGTCACATGCATTCAGAATCCTAAACATCAAGCAATTAATAACATTGAGGGCATTAAACAAGACTGTTAAGGAAACTTTCCTGTCTGACCACCCAGGAGCCACTCTGGCAGTCACACTTCCCCCATCCCAGACTTTCACTGCTGGGACCAAATTCAGTGGCTCCAGTGACCCCATGGGTCCCTCTTGGCTCCCTGCACACCCCCCACTCACACAGTCAGACAGGGTTTCCTTTTTGGCTCAGACCTGGGTTTCCCACAACAGAGTCCCAAATCTCTGGTTACTCTGAGTAATTTAACTGTGGTGCACCAATCAGCTTGAGCTGGTGCCTCCAGGAAGGGATCCCCACCAAAAGAATCCCTGGATTGTACATCCTCCTGATCTGTGTGCCTCACATGTGCTTCATGACCCCTATACATGCTCTTGGTTGAATGGTGATGTTTGGACTGAGGTCTTCTTGTTTATTTGGATTGTACAGAGTCTCTGAGTGACTGGCCACCCCCCAGCCAGTGCTTCCACCCAGGGCTCAACCTGCAGCTACCTGGTCCAGGTGTATTCCTCAATGAGACCACTCTTTAAATGGCAAAATAGCAGTGACCAGTGTTTGGACACCTTACTACCATAACCAAGAAACAGTTGAACAAACAATTCCTGCACCTTTGTCTCTATTTGAAATAGTCTCAGACAGGAACAATCATAATCTGTACAGAAAAAGCACATAATGATGACTATTCATGTTCTGCT
Organism: Prinia subflava; assembly: GCF_021018805.1. Lineage (NCBI taxonomy): Eukaryota > Metazoa > Chordata > Aves > Passeriformes > Cisticolidae > Prinia > Prinia subflava. The sequence continues at coordinate 20,486,532 of NC_086251.1, forward strand.
ATTGTAATTTATGATTAATTGCTCTCATTTACCTTGTCAACTTAAGTGTGTAAAAATCACTTCTTTGTCTGCAAATTCGTGGTGTTGTTCTTAAATTTATGAGTCTTAAGAATAATCTTTTTTGGGACTCAGAGATAAGAATCCCCAGGGTTTGAAAACCCTAGTCAAATGGGAAAGAACATTTCATGGTCTTGCATGACTGGGAGGCTGCCTTTCACAAGAGGAATTATTCATTGATGCTAATGTAAAAGAAAATTAAATCAATTGCTTTCAAATAATATTTTTGTTTGTAAATCCCTGAAAAATGTTTATAGTAGTTTGGTGATAAGAAGAAGCTGAACAAATTTGACTAGGATTATTTTTTTTAATTCTTACAGTGCTGCTTTCATGAAAAATAATGTAGCTTAACTGAGTACCCAATGAGGCATATAACAATTGAATGTTTTTAATAATTTTCACTGAGTTCTAGTTTTTCCATCATAAGTTTCTCTGATTGTCAGTTAACTATTTCAGCAATAGCTCTGCCTGATGGGCCTTGATAAACCTATCAACACACACTTCTAGGTTTAATGCCTTTAAATTAGCACCGTTTCACTGAAGCTAATAAAATAGAAGTATATTACATCATCTGCCCTTCCAAAGCTGTTTTTCTCCAAAAACATTTTTATGGCCATTGTATTTGTAATTTATACAAGTTTACAAGGAATAAGAAAAGTCAATGAGATTCATAAAGATTCAAGATACTACAATGATCAAACAGGTTTTCTACCAGAGGAGTTAAGAATAAGAAGGAAAACTGAAAATCTTCATCCTCTCATCTTGATTTAGCTATGCCAAATGGTTAAAATTTGAAGAAAAATGTTACAGTTTAAACTCACACTTTACAAAGTCTGTGAAAGATGGGTAATTCAGAATAAGTTGTTTTGTCTTCAGACAGTAATGATTTCTAGGTGATCTCTTGACAGTTTATGAACAATATTTTAGCAGTTCCCTAAGTTATGTTGTGTCTGTATTGTAGTTAAAACCCATTTGATGGATTTTTTTTTCCATATACAGGTTTTCATATTTTGTGCAAGCATAGGAAAACCTGCCTTTTTTTTCTCCCAAAAATGCAAAGGGTTCTACAACACAGGAATATTGTTAATGCTTGATAGTGTGGTTACAGTTGTGGTTCCAGCTGCATCCAATAGAGAGCATCTGGCCAAACAAGTCTGGAAGTAGAGAGCAATGATGGCAGTGAGAGTGTGGTGAGAACAGAGACCCATGAGAGAGTGAGTGAACCCAGAAATCTCCACAGTGCATTCACAAAATGATGATTTTCCAGATGAGTAGATAGCTTGTCTAGGAAACTGATAATGTGAAACAGCCATGAGAAGTCACTGTCATAGCTGGCTACTGCTTGTGCTGACAGACAGTTACATCCAGAATCAAGACAGTTTCCAAAGCTCACTTTGCACACATTTATGCTCAGCATCCCAATTTTCTTTGCTAAAAGATGAGTCTTTCCAATCCTCTTAATTATGAAGAAAATGCAAAATGAACACAATCAAAACAGAGGTGTGATTTAGTTTTCCAGAATTCTGAAGACAGTAAGAAGTGCTATTGCTTCAGCCAAGCTCCTATTACCTAGAGCTGTCACTCTCAAATTAAAAACTTTTTAAATCTTTATAAATTTTTTTGATGATAAAAAACACCTAGTGGAGACCCTTTTGTTTTTTTTTCTGAAGTATACTATAAACATGCAATTCTTTCTTGTTTTGCAAACACCCTAGAATTCAAATTATTTTCTACTTTTCATTTGCTTCATTGTGGTACCAGACATTTAGGGGTTTTTATTCTTCTCACTCTGTCTGGAGCTGCATCTAATCCTACAATGAAGAAATAATTGGATCACAGAGCTCACAGCACACCCAGCAGAAGCACTGCTATAAATGAATACATATAATTGGAACCAGTGCAACTATTCCACTTGATAATCAGTGAAGAATTTCAAAGCTGGCTGTAGGCTTGACTCTAAAGGCAACACAGAGTCAAGAAGGTGGAGCATGTCAGGCTGCCTGAAGTAAAAGCTACCCTCAAGATTAAATCACTTTGAAATGATTAAAATGTTTAGTCTGAATAAAGTATTTCCTCTTAAGAATCTCAGTCTGTTTAGAAAGAGAGATGTGGTTAATACTTGAACAATGGGTCAGAGCTGGCATTGTTGAAAAAATCCCTCAGCTGCCTTGGCTGTTTTTTCTGTATCTTCTGTGTCATTTTCTGTCTTTTAAGGCCAAATGCAGCTTTAGTTTATTTAGGAACCACACTACCAGAACACTGCCCAGCCTGCTTTCTCCTACATTGCATTCTTGCCCTACTAAAGCCTCAGCCTGCAATGAATTCTCAGAACTCTCTACATTTTCCAAACTTTGTTTTGAACTTCCAAGTAACTCGAAGTTACATCCCTTTGCTTCTTTATGCTGAACGCTCTCCTGTGGCACCATCCTTTCATCCTTAGCACCACTACTTTGAACTAAATTGTAAACTTCTTTCCCATGTTTTTCAATTAATATTTTTGGTGCTAACCAAAGGAAAAACACTCTTTTTGACAGGTAAAATATCAACAACCTTGACTGTTCTTCCTGATTTCCTTCATCCCAGTGTTTCCACAAAAATTACATCTCTTGAACCAGTTTATTCGTTTCAAGGGATCACAGTACCTAGAATGTGTGATGAACAGGTAATGCCAAGACCCATATATATACAGTTTTAACAAGTATTCAGTGAGGTTACTTATTTTCTTGCCTATGTCTACACTGAGGTTTCTTAGAGGGAAAAAATATTAATTATAGGGTACAATACTTCCAGCCATACCTGATAATGTTTTCATTGTTCACAAGCACTACACATATAATTTAAAATTTTTATTCAAAGCAAAATTAGTCTCTTCAGATTAACCCATTTCTAGAAATCAATTGAAAAAAAATATTTCTACAACTATTTTTATGTACAGACACAATAAGTACCTAGGTGACATGCAGACTAAAGCCCAGACTGCTGCCTTCCCCTGCTCTGCAGGTCAGAAATTTGTAGATGCAAATTGATTTGGGGCAGCATACTGCACAGGATATCTTTTTGCCAGGGGAAGTTCAGGCTGGATATCAGGGGAAATTTCTTAAATAAAAGGTTTGTTAAACATTAGAATGGAGCTGATGGAGTCACTGTCCCTGGAGGGGTTCAGGAAATGACTGAACATAGCACTTAGTGCCAAACTCTAGATGACAAAGTGGCAATCAGTCACAGTCTGGTCTTGATCTCAGAGACCCTTTCCAGCTGAAAGGATTCCGTGATTCTGCAATAGCAAGAGCAGCTTCTCTGGGTTCACATGCGCCTCCTTGCACAGCTTTATTCACAGAGGTTGGGGAATCTATTAGTCCTGCTAAATTAGCTAGAAATGAGTTCTAGGTATCCTAGTTGATAACATTGCATATTTAGTACTCAACTCAAGCTTAGTTGTGCTTGAAAATGCTCATTTAATTAGATACAAATGTTCCCTTCCCTGGTTACCAGGGCTGTCACCAAATCTCATATTAATTTCTTTAGGCTTAAGCAATCCCAAATCCATACAATTAAGAGAAGCAGGTAATACTTTACCTCCCCTATTTCCATATTCATGATTTGAATAAATACCAAAGACAAGTGCCATGCAATGGTGAAAGTTTATCTGTCAAATGGTTCAAGTTAACATCCAAAGACTCTGCACTTTCTGGCTTGCAGCTGTCCCATTCATTCCCCTGCTGACATGATGACAGTCCCTTGAATTACCCTGAGCAAACGCTGAATGAATGATGGTGATCTCTCCACGCCCTGTGCAGCCCCCTGGGGCTGATGTTCCCTTTTGGTTTTTTATTCACCTCCCCTCTGACACTGCTTGCTTCTTAGTGCTCTCTGTCTGACCCCTTTTCTTTAGGAGATTCAACCACATATGAATGCTTTCCTTCAAGCTCATGGAAATAAAGCTTGCTTCCTTTCCCCAAACCATTCCATATAAACTCTGGTACGTATTTTACTTGGGAACATGGAAGGGTTCTTTTAGATTCTTGGTGGGGATGTTGTGGGTGGCACAGAAAATACGGTATAGCCAAAACCACACTTACATGTGCTGAAAAATACTAAAAATACCCTCAGAGAAGTGTTAGTGTGGTGAGGAAAAATGGGGACTAGTACTTCTGAGATCTATGCCAAGCATTTGCTGTCACATGAAGCAATTTTTCAGCCTTTCTACCTCATTTTATACCTAAACTATTACCTATTCCATTGATTATCACTGGTTTTAATTAACTCTAGTTGTAAACAAGTAGGGAGAAATGTTGTTAAATGTGTTCAGAAAATTAAAGAACCATTAACAATGCTTATCTGAAAACTTTTGTCTAAGGGCTTTCAGCCCTGCCTCATTTTCAAGATGCTGCCAGCAAAAAAGAAGTGAAGGGCAAATCCCCAGTGAATGTATTCTTAGAGGTCTTTGGGTGCAACCTTACAACAGAATTTTTTAATGCACTGCCTCATGGATTGGAGAAAAATTTGGGCATCATAATCAGAGACACACCCAAGGTTGCAGTTTGAAATATATATGGATTCATAAACCTGCTCTGCCCTTTTTCAGTCCCTCCTGAGTCACAGGGGCAGAAAGCAGCTTGCTCTCAGCGCTGCTCCCTACCTCTGCCAGTGCAGGCAGGGGAGGCTGCTGCCCTGTCCCAGATCACACCTGGACCCCAAAATCCCCCTTAGTCTGTCTGGGGGGCTCCTTGTCCTTATACACGTCACAGAGAGATGAAGCCATCAGAAATCCAGCATGGTTTGAAGGATGTGGGGACACAGCTGGTTTTTAATTAGTTGTGTCATATTCTCAGGCAAAGGATATTTTTTCAGTGGCACAAGTACCTGGAAAGCATCAAGGATTTAGCTCATGTTCAAGCAGATGGAAACATATATCTCAATCATTATTTGTCTTTCCACATTAAAAGTATATCCATGTGGTCTGTGTTTGTCATCACCCTCTTGTCAGAGGTCATATAGGATTAAAAGACACTTATAGGATTTATATAGGATTAAAAGGCACTTTTCTGAAAAAAAAAACCCCCATGTGTAAAAATATATCCAGAATTTTCCAAACACAAGAAAATGCTAAAGAGCCAAACAAAATCATGTTACTGCTCTTCTGCTTGGATATTTGGGATATGATTTTTTAGAAAAACATCTACAGTCACATTTAAGCACATGGAGACTGATGAATGATGGTAAATATTAAATCCCCACCTCTCTTACAGGGGATCCTAAGACAGGATGCACAAGGTAGGGCTCACCAGCAGGTAATGTTACTGTGCAAATTGACCAGGCTGAGCAAATTATGCCATAATTAATCATTGCTCTGGTGAAGAGCACTAATTTTTTAAAAAGCAACTGCCTTAGGATTTTAATTAAACCCAAAGTCTTTAGGGAAGAAAATTTAGAAAAAAAATTTACACCTTCAAAGACTTCATGAGATGTCAGCAATGTTCCCACAATCCAGGCAAACTGTAAATAAAAATGCTAAAATCATTACAAAAGGACTTCAGGTAAGTTGCGTTAGGGCTCTATCAATGGTCCACTAAAGCACTGCCTACTTTTTAACTTTAAATTGAAAGACAGACAGCTGTTCATAGAAGAATCAGAGCCCTGAAAGGGGTTCAACATATGGTGATGTTTTATTTTTTGAACAATTACTGTTTGATGCTCTGGGAGCTCTCCCCTTCCCTGCCAGTAGCCTTCCTGGGGCAGTTTTATGGTACAACACTTTGCTCTCCATGACAGAAAGTCCTCTCTGGAGCTTGCTGGCTCACACCTGGCTGATCCCCATCCCTGCTCAGAGTGAAATAATTTCAAATTAGCTGGTGGAAGCTCCCTGGGGCTCCAGGAGCCCCACTTGCCCCACCAGCAGCCTGGGGAAGGTGGGCAGTGACTCTGTGGACCAAGAATTGGCCACAACTTCTGCACAAGGCCAATGCTGCTGCAATGGAGTGAGGAGGCAAACTGGTGCCCGAGCTGGGAGCAGACCCTGCCAGCACCTAACCAGCCTCTGGGCAGCACACTCCATGGCTGGGTACAGTCAGAGTTGGACAATTCCTCCTGTCCCCCCTATGGCTATATCCATGAGGCACCACCGAAGATCTGTAAGACACCTTCATGCCAAATGGAAGGCAGCTTTTTCTTGAACTCTGGAAATTTGTGAGGATTATGACTGATAAATAAGGCAAAGATGAAATCAGAAAATAAAGGCCTGAAGTTGTATACAGCTTGGCCTCTCCCCACCCTGCAGTACACAGTGTGGTCTTACTTTGGCTTGCTGCAGTGCATTTTCATTTCTCTGCTGTTCTTCTTCCCCACCTTGCCCATTTTTCTTTCTCTGACCCATGTCCCTTTGAGGTTTGCAGTCATCTAGAGACTGAGACCCCTGCCTGGCACCACAGCACAGGGACAGCAAAGCTCATTAATTTCTCATGAGCTGGGAAATGACTGTAGAGTGACCTGATCTCACCCTGGGTGTTGGCCTGCCTTGGTCCCTGGTAGGTATCTGCAGTCTGGGACACCAGGAGCCATTAGCACACTTCTAGCACCAGCCAGCTCTGATGGGATGGTTATGGGGGGTTATGTTGACTAAAAACTGGGTTTTCCTTCACTTCTCATTATCACCTCTTACCTACATTTGGTTCCTGCTGGCTTTGGTGGAAACATTGACTCTTCCAGTGAGTTCGACCCAAAATTTAGATCCTTTTTACTTCTGATAAGGATCACTAGAGTAAAAGCAACTGTAGATGAATATGCTCTTTCAATTGGAAATTTACTTCTAGGCTTTGATCATGATTGTCTTGTATAGCACACCCATTTTCAAAATGTGTGCTCATTATTATTTTTCCTCTTGCACATCCAAACCAACGCATGTATGGAAATTCTGTAGTGTATTTGTTGGTGAACTAAATAAGCGTTCACTTATGTATTTAGTATTTCAGGCTTTGTTGAACTACTTAATGTTTCAGATTGTCAAAATACAAGTACAGTCCTTCACAACTGACATTTCTTTGTATGGATTGCAGAGTCATATGCCCTTTTGGTATCTGCTGTCTCAATGAAGCAGCTCAGTCACAGGTTCAATGACATCAATAATATCACTCTTCATCAATATTTGGATACTCAGTTAAGCAGAGAATATAAAGGGCCTTGAGCTCTGTATGTCAAAAAGAGTACTTATACCCTCAAGGATGTGCCAGGTTTGTCATTCAAAAATGAAGGTACCTAATGATTTTGAAATGGAAAACTTTGAAATTTACAGCTCCTTGGTCATCTTTTCAAATCTGAGTAAGGAAGTCAACTGCAATAGTGAAATATCTGCTAAGTCCAAGTAACTGGTTTCTGGTGGCTGATTTCAAACACAAGTAAATAAATACTATTTGTAATCTGTCTCACCTCCCTCTGCTTTATAGAGTACACATGCACAGAGATTAACTATGTTAAACAGTACAGGCAGGACACTGACTTTCTGCAGGTGCCAAATTCCAACCCCCAAACTGTTTGTTAAGGAAGGGTTTGGCTTCCCCACCACTTCTCCACTGACGAGTTGGTTCTCTGGAGTTAATAACAGGTTGGAGCTTGACACCAAATATCATCTTCTTGTGATTTAACCCCAGCCAGAAATTAGGCACCACACAGCTGCTTGCTCATTCCTTACCCCAGAGGGATGGGGGGAAGAGAATGGGAAGGGTAAAAATGAGAATAAATGAGAAAGCTCCAGTTTGCACTTTTCCAGACCATTTGCTGATGGGATGGGGAGAGGAGCAGAAAAGCATTTGGCTCTATGTGAGCACCACTCAGCAATAAGGACAACATCACTGTATTACTAACACTGTTTCCAGCACAAATCCAAACACAGCCCTGCACCAGCTACTATGAAGAGAAACTTCTCTACCCCAGCCAAAACCAGCATACACCTACACAAGAGGCAGCTACACAAGGACCACATTTGTGCAGCCCTGGCTGTTTGTGTCCTTAGGGTGGCAGCGACTATCAAAAAAGGTGGGTTTTGGTTGGGTTTTTTGATTTGGTTTGGTTTTTATATTTAGTTTGGTTTTTTGATTTGGTTTGGTTTATTTTCTGGGGAAGGCGTAGGGTGCTGGAGAAGCAGTCTTAAAACTGGAGAAAATCAGAGATAGCTAATTCTTCAGAGTTCCTTCTTTAATCTTCCATTTTCTGCTCAGCAGAATCATTCATAGGAGATTATTCATTATTAAGACCTTATTTCAGATCAAACCCTGTATGTCAGTAGATTGGGATATTGAGGAAGATTAGCTTCTCACTGTAGGTGGTGAGAGTAAGTTTTTTATCTTATCATTAGCATGGACTTCCATGGGTTTTGATTATAATTATTAATTCCACCAGCAGACTTCCAAGCAGGGATTAAAATGCAGATAGATGTCATTAGAGTTGCATAATCAAGCTGAAAGTGCAGGTTTTGTGGCAGGCAAATCCTCTTTTTTTACAACAGTCAATTTAATTTTTTGACTTTTCTAAGTAATTTTGTTGTAAACAACAATTAATTATTGTTTAAAATGGGTTTATTTATTTTTTAATAGAGCTTTATTAAATATTTTTCCCCCCAAAGAAACATATTCTTAGTATTCAGGTGAAAATTTATTCTGATTTGTATAAATTACATGTAAGATTCTTAAGCTATGTTTCTGCACACCCCTGCATTGTCGTAAGTGGAAGCTAATCATACAGATGAAGAATTACAGAATTAATTAAAATGAAATAAATCCTTCCTTCTCTATTTCTTTCTTTTTCTCCCTTTCTTTTGTCATGTTTTGATTTTTCTGATTTTTTGAGTCTTTTCTCTCTGTGAATGTGGATAAATGGCATAGCCCTAAATACATAAGAACCCAATAAATTGTCCTAGAAACAAGGAGAATATTATTAAAACATCAGAAATTTTAAGCTTTCCATATTTCTGCATATTATGAAGAAAGCAGCAAATAAACAGTAGACAATATTTCATCAGCAAAAGCCTTTGAGTTAGGGTTTTAGACCAAAACCTCATCAAGGCAAGCATCTGCTTCATTTGCTGAAGTGTTTGGGTGCATGAAGAATGACAATATTTTATGCAATTGAAACGCTCATAGAAGTCTGACTTTGTGAAATGTAAAATGCAAGAAGGTGAGAAGAAAATACTCCTCTGTGAGCAATAGGTAGCCACAGCCCATACTAACCACTGCAGGGAAGGTGGTTCTTGGCAGTTTTAAATGTTATAATAATCACATTATTGACATGATGTACCATTTATGACACAGGTAGTGATTTCATACTTACCTGTTGATTTCTTTTTTATCACATTAATTTTTTTTTGCTTGTGTCTTCCATTTCAGCTTACATTGCATGCTGTCCGGGGAGGGTTTGGCTTTTTGTCACATTTTTGTACAGCATCTAACTTAACAGGTCAGGCTCTTTTGGATAGCTTGGCAATTAACTATGAAGATGTGCATTCAAGCTGCATGTGAGAGGAGGAATGTCTGGTCCTCTGGTTATGTAACATCTTCAAAAGGTGACAGTGTTTTGTAGGCTGAGGAATGGCAGTGTTGTAGTGTTGCTTCAAAAAAAGGTAAAATTCAATGGAGGCATTTTAATATGATAATTGGGATGAATGCTTAAAAATATATGCAAATAGTTCTTTTAATGTCACACAAAAAGTTAGTAATAAACAGAGGGCCTGGTGTCCTCCCAGACACATACCCCTAACAGCAAAATAGGATCTAGCTAATCTGGAGGTTCCTACGGATTCTTGTTCCCTTGTCTAGATTTTCAGTATTTAATGAAGATAATAGCTCCTTTCTGACACTTCTTGCATATTTAAACACAAAGCTATACCCATATTCTATTTGTCTCCTTGGTCCCTGGTTCCTGAAAGCCATTTCCTGCTGTTTTCCTGCTACATGAAGAACACAGCCTTGGGCGAGCAGCACGAGCAGGGCTCATAGAATTGTCAGGGGAGGATCTGACATGTTATTCTCCCATCATCTGAGAGCCTGCTGCTGGGCATGTGCACACAGACAGGACGAGGTTTGCACCAGAAAAAAACCCAGCCAACAACTGAAGATTAAGAGTAGTTGAAAAGTTCATTTTGATCAAGATGTATCCCTAATGAGCATAAAAATGTTCACTTTGAGGCAGCAGATGCACAAAAGAATCTAAATAAATTTCCCATGGCTGGTATGGTATAGGGGAATAGAGCCCACATGTATACTTCTCTCCACATAAATACAGCTATTAAAACTTATATTATGCTTTAATGCATTCCTATTTGAGGCATGTTGTAACTAAACGAAAAGTGCACCGGGGATTAAAGTACATGGAAAACAAAATATTCACATTGCTCATTGTTATCATTTAGCTTCGAATGAATTGAAAACTGGTGCAGATTTTTCTCTGTTTTCATCAGCAAAGGAATTTGAGCTTTTTCTTTTGTGACAAGGCAGCAGCAAATCAATTCTGATCAGTAGATTTACCTGCTTGTTCAGTAGGGTGTTGTAAAATCTCATGATTTAAGAGCCCTAGCTGCTGTTGTGCATATGTGAGAAATACAGCTGTATCTCCAAGGTCTGTTAATGCTGCAGAATTTTCTGTGCTGTTCATTCATCCCAAGGTTTAGGCCATATCTCATCCTTCTGTTAATGATATGATTTTATGGTGCCAAATCTGAGAAGAATTATAACTTTCTTGCCCTCATTGGGACCAAAATCTGCTTCCATTTAAAACTTAGAGCGATTTTTGGAAGTTTTCCATAATTATCAATAGAAGCATAACTTCTTCAAAGGGAACTCAGAAACCAAATGAAGACGTTGGGAATTTAGATGTTCTATTCATGTGCTATTCAACCCCAACTCCGCAGCGTGTTCTGAAAAAACAAATATGCATGGGAGATCTGAGCCCACCCTTACATCTCTTGTGTTGTCTCAGAAGAATAAGTCTGTGTAGCTGGAAGGACTGTCTTTGATCTTAGTGTGCCGAGGAGGATTGCTTGATGCACTTGGGGAAGGTAGAATTTGGTGCCACACGGGGGCAGTAATGGAAAGAGGAAGAATGAGGAAAGCCACAAAGATGTTATCCTTACTAGAGGTGAGGGGATTGTAGCAAGGAGGAATAACAAGGGAACACGGGGAGAAGAAGGTTCTGTGAAAGCTGTGTGAAGAAGTTTGGATTTAATAGGAGGGGGAAAAGAGCAGAGAACGTATTCAGGATCTATGCGATATTTGAGGAAGCTCCAGAGACTTTCAACAGAGACAAGTTGTATAGAGACAAGGTATAAAACAAGACCAGAAGAAGAGACGGATGTGGCTGCCATCACGATAATACACTTGCAATAACCTTGATTTTGAAAAGCTAGTTTTTAACTGTTTTGTTGATGGAGTTCTACAAAAGTCTTACCATTCTATGCAGGTTTTTTAAAATGCTTCCCCAGGGCTGGAATGTGCCCTCGAGATATTTTCAGAGCTTTCAACCTGTTTACCAAACAGTTTCCACTTGGAACTTAAAAGTAGAAGATAATTAGCATTCAGGTTATTACATTTGTGTTCTCTCTGTGCCCTTTCCTTATGCAGTGGGTAAACTATTGCAGAGAAGGAGTCTTGGCTTAGATCACAAACTCAGATTGAACATACACACACAGGATGAGTAAAAATATCACTTACTTTATTATATTCACAGGATAATCTTTTTTACACCCTAAAATACTTCCAGAAAGTCCTCAGTCTATGGAAATAGTTACAATATAAACTCTTAAAGAGAATGATAATGATAAATTATGCTCCTGGTCTCTTTGTTAAATGGGAGTATGAGCTTGCAGAGGGAAGAAGTAAGTAGGTAGCTTTAAATGGCTTTTACCAGTTGTCACGATTTAACTCCAGTCAGCAATCAAGTACCACACAGTTAGTCCCTCCCTCACCAGCAGGACTGGGGAGACAATCAAAACAGTAAAACCAGAGAACTCCTGAGTTGAAAAAAGGCAGTTCAATAAGTAAAGTAAAAGCCACACACAGGAGCAAAAGAAACCAAGGAATTCTTTCACTACATCCCGTGGGCAGACGGGTATTCAGCCATCCCCAGGAAAGCACGGCTTGGGAAGTGATTTGGAAAGACAAATGCCATCACTCCAAGTGTCCTCCCTTCTTCCTTCCTCCCCCCACTTTATATACTGAACATGATGCCATATGGTCTGGAATATCCCTTTGGTCAGCTGGGCTCACCTGTCCCGGCTGTGTCTCCTCCCATGCACCCCCATCTCTCACCACTGTGGCTGTACAAGAAGCAGAAAAGGCCTTGGCTCTGTGTGAGCCCTGCTCAGCAATAACAAAACCATCTCTGTATTACCAACCCTGTGTCAGCACAAATCCAGAACATAACCCTATACTAGCCACTGTGAGGAAAAATTAACACAGTGCCAGCCAAACCCTGAACATTCCACGTTCTGTTCAGTACCATTTACATCATGCCCAGGTCCCATTGCATTCAAAACCATGTTATGAATACATAACATCCCTCCTTCCCATACTTTGTTATGATTCATAAACATTGTTTAGGTCTAGATAAGATACAAAACATTGTCTTAAGTTTAAGGATCACCTCTACAAAAGTTCCGTGAAATGGCCACAGATGTCCTAAAAATGTTGAGTTAATTTAGTCCGTGACTTTGGGCTCCGTCTGTTATGGTGTTCTCTCTGGACTGGAGAGGGGGTGTGTGTGAGGAGCTCTGGGCACCAAGCCAGCTCAGGCTGGGTCACTGCTGCACTGCAGCTGCTTCTTGTAAGGCTCCTCCTGCATTAGTTGCTGGTTCCTGTAACACACAACTCACATCATGGACTACAACAACTTGAAGGCCTATCCATTACAAACTCCACCCCTGGCTCTTTCTGGTTTAGCATTGAGTGAACTCCTCCCCTTGTCTCCAGCCTGGCTGCAGCAGGGGTTCCTGCTGGGATCCACCATCAGTCTATGCTATCAGTCCAGTCCATAGTCTTCCTCGGGCTGCAGGAACACAGCTACTTCACCATGGTCTGCACCATGGGAGCTGCTCCAGTGTGGGTCCCCCGGGGAGCCACAAGGCTGCCAGGGTTTGAATTGTGTGTTTCAGGATTTGCCATAACAGGAAGCACTTCTCTATTTGGTTGTATGAGTTCGGAGCCCTATCTCAGCGCAGATTTTGATTATAAAGAAGACTGACCAAAAAGGGGAAAAAAACCCCAAAACAAAACAACAAACCAAACCCCACAACAACTGTTTTGCTTAAACACAATGCACAAAAAAAAAGGTGTTTGGAGACAAGGAACCAATGCTGACACCAGATGAATGAGTACATGGGCAGTATGAAATAGATCTCAATTTTCTTTCACTTGGGGGTTATAATCCTGTAATCTTGACAGCCAAGGCCAAGAGATCGGTCTGTGAGAATCAGTGTTCTAGCAGATGGGAACCTCAGTGTTACTTATTGCTGGAAAAATGGATGAGAATGTCAAGAAGATGAAAGAAATCTTAACCTGAAGAGACAGGGCATAAAACAAACAGAAGCCTAAAACGAAAACAAAAGGAAAAAAATTAATTTAAAGCCAAATAACAAATAGTTGCGTTGAGGCCAGATGTGGGTGTGTGTCACAGTCAGTCACCACAGATTCTGAGGTTTTTGTTCTATGTTATCATTTATCATATGAAAAATATTTCATTGGGAAAGGGATCTTGTAGAGATCCATAGGGTCCTGAAGGTGCATTGGAAGGAGGTGCTCACTGCCTTCAGAATGAGGGAAATCAGGTACAATAAAGTACATAACATGGTACTTTCAAGTCACAGAGTAAGAAAGTGCATATTTGAGGCAAGATGATGTGGAATAATTTTTACTTAGGATCAATAACTGAATGCACGGGGAGAAAAAGCCTCTAAGAACTGCTAAACATAGAAACATGTAGAGGGAGAGTCCTAGGTGGAAATTGTTGAAGTCTGTCAGAGTGGTCTGGAGAAGTATTTGCATGTCCTTGTTTTAAACCCCTCCCCAGGCATTTGCTCAAGTTTTTCTTTGAGTCTTCCATGCTGCTAGACTGTATCCAACAGTGGGTATGGGCATTTTATGTTTCAATTACATTGAACCTTCTATTCTCTGTGTGGAAAGGTAAATACACAAAGTATATACACATTCACTTATGAAGCATTTTTATCTTGTTCAGAAAATCAATATGTGAGGTATTCCTTAATCACAAAAGCTACTGCAGAGTAAGGTATTTGTCATTAAAAAAAAAATTGAATTTTAAAAGACTTTTAATGGAGTTGATTTTCAAGATTGTCAACAGTGTCCAAAAAGTGTGTTGTGTAAACATTTACAAGTCACGAAGGAAACTAAGATATGGAAAACTGAAGGGAAAAGTTCCCACACCCAAAACAGAACTTCAGCTGAAGTTGAATTATTTTCCATATGCCAATAGAGATGCAGGGGGAAAAAAAATTATGTTGCAGCTTTGCCCTTATCACTCTCCTCAAAGACTTTGAAGCTGCCCATGAAAGAATACGATTCAAAATAGTAGCAATTACATTAACTACATTACTAAAAGATCAAGGTCACAACAACAGCAATTACCTGCAATTTTCCATTCCTCCAATTATATTATTACAAAAATGAACACTTGCTAACTACAATAAAGCTTTCAGGGGCACTAAAGTGAATTTTTTTTCATTTCAGCATGCTTGCTAATTGTGTCAGGACTTCAGTGTAATGTGATTACTATTGCCTTGGTCTCATCAGAATGAGAGCAGATAATGCTTGCTTCTTCTAGGCTTCATCTGCATATAACTTTTAACCCAGTACAACTACTGAGATTAGGAACACTATATTTCATGTGAAATATTTAGTCAGTGAAATTCAGTGAAATATTTATATCACTATATATCCTAGAAGAATAAAACATTTGGGAATTGACTATATTAACATTGGTATATTTATACCAGTTCAGTAGGGTCCAAAATAAGCAGTTGTGCAGTTTTGTGACCCAATGTAACTAGATGCAGAAAAATGTCATGTTTCTGATCCAGCTATGTTGGTGGAAGAAACGACCACATCTTGCTGCTAGTCACCTGGATCTGCCAGCAAAGTATTTTTCATGAGCATTCCCTAAATTGCTTCAGGCAGAATCAGCCAGTGTCAGGGAGAGAATTTAAAGTGACCTGGCATTTTTTGCCTGCAATGACTCAGGACGGCTGCTTGCCTGGTTTGAGTGATAACTTCAGCATAGGGACACTCACACCAGCTGTTGAAAGCAATTATTTCTTTCATTGGCAAGAATGAATTTGTAGTGCATGTCCACAGCCTTTTAGCTGTGTTGCATTCTAGTGGAGATAAAGCTTCACCCATGCTGAATTTATGCTAACAAATGCACAATTTAGGATGAATCTCCCACTACAGACAGCCATGGTCCAGAACATTTTCCAGCCTCATCTTGTAATAAAATACAAGTTTTGCTTCTGCTGCTATGATAGTGTAGAAATAGGCTATTCCACGCTTTTACTCTTCTAATAGTTAGAAATCTTCTCACTGCCAGCCTGTATTTAGTCATAGCCTGTTAACAGCTCCATCCTCCATGGTCTGTTTACATCCTTCAGCTTAAACAGCTCTCTGCCCACATCGACATCTATGTCCCAGAGTTATCTGTCAAAACAATCATATATCCTCTCAGTCATTCTTTTTAACATAACCCACTCGTGTCTCCAGCCATGTCCTGCTCTTAATACTCCTCCCTGAATTGCTTTGGGCTGAACTTGTCACTCTTGAACATAAGTATCCAAAACTGCCTGTAATAAACAAGATTGTTCCATGTGCCTTTACTGCATATAACTTTGGTGTTTCATCTGGAAACATTTGTGCCAAAACATTCTTGATAGCTTTTGCCTTTATTGCAGCTGAATCATTGTAGTGTCTCATTGTCACCAATTATCTATGGATAACTTGTTTCTAGCATCTAGCAGAATTCTCTTTTACTCCTGAATGCATGACTTTGTATTCTGTCCTTTTATCTTCTACTTTGGTCCCAGAGGACTTTCTGTTCTTCTTTTGTGATGTTCCAATTTTTCTCTGTATTGACATTTTTTCCCAACCAGTGCTGTCAGTGAATTTCATTAGCACATTTCTCTTGTCAAATAATTATTGATTTTTTTTTAAATACTACTAGGACTTATACCCGTCCCTTCTCTTTAGCATGATCACTTCTCATTTCTTCATTAGCCAATTCTTAAAATGCTTGTTGAACCAAATTCTTAACCTATATAATTTGGCTATATCAGTGTGGTCTAAGAAGAATAGGTCTCTAATATGGTGCATTTTAAAAGAAAATGCATTTATATTTACACAAAGAGATTGTATTAGGTAAGACAACAATAAAACATTGAGAGAAACTAGTGGACTTTATATGCAGTGGAAGAGGAGTGCTTGGAGCTGCCATTGGGTGAAGAATGTCAAAACACAGTGAAGGGCTGCTGGTCTCTTGGGAGTGTCTAAGGCTAAAATTACTAAACAAAATTGCAAATCAGTCAGTAATGCCAATGGGAATCGAGCAAAGATGGGTGGGCTGGTTGGTTGGTTGGAGAGAGGGCAACAGGAGAAAGGGAACATCAGGAAAATCCAAGCACGTGATCATCTCTTAGCTGGAGAGTGTCTGCTGAGCAGCCCTGTGGCCGAGCAGCAGGGCTCTGGCAGGACAGTAAACTGATGGTGGGATGATGCAGAGTGCTGGAGTTGCTTCTGATTTCCTTGTAATAGGTATCCCCTTTTAAAAGGACCAGTAATGACATCACTTTGATTGTTTTGTACTTCTGGTTTTTGTTTGATTTTTTTTCCTGATTTTTTTCCCCCTTTTGGGGATGCTGAACATTTATGGGCTTTGTTCCCACACCCAGACTGGGTGGGTAGGATGAGTTCCTATCCTCTTGGTGTCTGCAGTTAGATACTGTTATATAGCTCCTCATATTGTAGACCTTTCTTTTAGGACCTTCTTGTGTGAGAGAATGTGTATTTGTATTCCTTTTGAGCTTTTATGAAGCAGAATCTAAAACTATCTAATGTCTTTTCATTCCCATTTTGTCTGTTAATGAGTCACTTCATCCTTCAATGTACTGCCAACTTGAAAAATATTTATCTGAAGTTTGTATATTTTATAAAATTATACAATTTTGGAAGAAGTTTTGGGTATTTTATTCCCTTTTAAATTTATTCATTTTTTTAAATTATCATGAGCTAAATTCTAATGACTAGTGGTAATTCCACTGACCAGAAAACACAAGCAATAATTTATATGAAGTTACCATTGCAAAAAATATATCAACATCAGGAGCTGGTGTAATAGGATAATTCAGTTGTGATGGTTTATAGTTTAAACAAAATCCATGATAGTGGGTAACACTAACAATAAAAATGATGGATACTGTAAGGTAAGACTAAGAAACAGAATTATATTAGACAGCACAGTTCATTGAATAGTGTGTCCTCTGATTATATTGCCATTATACACATAAGCTGGATTTGAGCCCAGATAATTTGTGTGTTATCTTTGATACTTAATGACATCTAAATGTCAAACTGCAGCTCTTCTGTACTTTATTAGCCAACTGTGTACACTATTTTTTCCTCTAATGAGTTTTTTTTCATCAGTTCTTTCATTAGATATTTTCATATGAAAAGAGAAGGGAAGAACTTGGGAAAACTTGTTTGTGATGTTGCTTTAACTGATTCTCTAGTGGCAACATGCCATTAGAGAACTCTTCCATTCCTAAGAAAGTGAGTTTATATCCATTAGAAACAGTTGGGAAAATTAGAAATTTACACACATCAACAAGTCTACACATCTGTAATTTGGGGAGAGATAGACCATCTATCAGAGATGTGGAATGATTTTCATTATGTCCTAATGACAACAACTGCCAGTAGTTAAAACCTTATCTCTAGTGGAGAAAAGTAAAAACTTATCTTTCCATAAAATTTTTGCATGCTTTTTTTGCATCAAAATAGTGAACCCCTGTAAAATCCAAGAAGAAAGGAACTGTAATTTATTTACATTGAGGTTGCTGCTAAAGGTACTTTATACTGTACCTTTATGTACTTTACTTTACTTACTATACTTTATGCTGATAAAGGTACCTCTGTTTCACCTCCAATAAGTTTTAAAATCAAGATAGTTATCTTAGGGCTGGAAACACACCTTTATTTTATGAAAGGCTAACCTAAGTTTGTGTTAAGAGGTTTTTAAAGTGTGGATGAAAGTTGAAATCTTATTCTTTTTCAAAGTGATATTCCAGCAAAATTTGCAAGGGAAAGTTATGACTTCTGGAAGGACAGGATGATTTCAGCCTTTGTTTAGTGACTAACTTCTGGTTATTGCCTATTTAAAGTTTGCTCTGTAGAAAGGTTTCCAGAGGCACTTGACACACAGGCCTGTATTTGTATTGGGACTTAGCAATTATTAGGGACAGCTTGTTTATCTATGACACTTCTGAAATCTCTTTCTCACTCTCTGTCTGCAGCTGTTAGCTCTTAAGGTTTCTTTGTAGAAGATACACATATTCACTTTTAGTTTAACCCTGAAGAAATTGAGGAACAGATAGAAACTTGATTACAGCTTGTTTTCTGAAAAGTATGAATGTAGATGATAGAAACCTATATTGCAATGATGAATTGCCTACAAAGATTGGATGGATTGCCTTCTAGACAGTCTGAATCTCCTGGGAGGTAGCTTAGGAAAAATAAATAATAAATATATTTCTCCAGGAATCATCTTATTGAGGAAAGCTCAATTTTTATCATGATGGAAAGTATCTTATGTATATGCCAGTTTGGATCTCCCATAAGATTAATTTTTAAAAAAGCCCCAAAAACCTGAGAAAGATCACATTTAAAGAATTACACTGGAGGAGGATATGAGAACCATGTGGATTTGTGACTAGGAAGAAATCCCTGCAATGTAAGAAAATTCCAAACAGAGTAACATTTTGGTAATGAGTCTATTATAAATGATAATGCAGTAAAAAATCCCATTACAATCCTGCAATATCTCCCCCAATCTTACACACAAAACTGAAGGGAAATAGACTTGTAGCAAACACATGGAAAAATACAGTAAGCCTGCAAATTAACTCTGTGCCAAGTTACTGCTGTACAGGCCCTGTACAGCCATTTCTGACTTCATGTTTGGCTTGTGAGACTAGTGCTGTGTATAAACTATATCTGAAATCTGCAATGCACTCTGCAGTTACGGATTTGTTAGAGGGAACATACACCCATTCCTGTCACCATTATAGCATGAAACACATCAGGGAACACATCATGCTTTCAGTAAGAGCTACTATGAAATCAAATGCAATCTTCATTTTTACTGGTAGCACAAAAGGTCAATAGAAATGGTGTGCTACCCTGAAAGGTGCTGCTGGCTTGTGCCCAAGCTGCTGATTTGAAAGCATTCAGAATCTGCTGGAAAAACGTTGCTCGGATTTTTCTTATTCTGACATCTAAGGATTCAAGGCTTCTTTGAATTGCAATGAAACTGTGTAGAGGGTGCACAGCCACCTTCCTTTTAAAGGCCAGGCTATTTCAAAAGGAGTTGCTGAGCTTGGAGAAGAAAGGTGAGACCTGGTATGTTTTATTTGTCTGCAATCTGAGGGAGATGGAGAAAGAAGTCCAAGACAGCACAAAGCTCCTTGGCCAGGGTGGTGCCATGTGGCACTTCTACACTCCTTTCTGATTTCTTCTCTGGATGAGGCAATGGATTTGCACACTTACAAGTTCAGTGATCTAACACCAAGCTGCATGTCACTAATAGCAAATCTAAAGAGGTTTGCTCCTGCCTAACAATTTCATTCAGGCAAAAATCTAGTAATTTTCAAATTTAACAGAAATTGTTCACTAAGTCTGCAAACAAAATCCAAGAGTAAAAAGATCCATTAGTTTAAATAATGGGAGATTGGTAGGAAGCATATTAAAAAGTCTTCAAAGTTATTGGAATATTGTTTGCAATTTACACATTATAGAAGTGAATCTGTGCAAGTAATCTGGCCCAAGTAACTACAGACACAGCTTGCTGTATGTTCTAGAGGTAGAAGAATTGCATGCAGTCGTTCCTCATGTCCCCTGTCTTTTGATGCCAGCTAGGTGACAAATTGCACACTGGACTTATACCTTTAAAGGTCACCTGCCCCCAGAGCTACTGATGATAAAGTCACATGAGTAAAACTGAACAAGTGGGGTGAGGTGGAGAGACATCAGCATGCACAAGGAGTGAATATGGATAAAAAACCCTTTTAGGTTGGGAGGTTTTTCTGCAATGTTGAGTTATTATTGTATTCACTTTGCAACACTAATCAACACTAGCTAGACAGGAAATCAAACTGCTTAGTGCTCACGGGGTAAACATGTGGATTTGTATCAAACTGCAGCACTTACTTCCTAGCTAAGCCAGATTGTCCCCCTTGAGCTATTTTCAAAATGCATCAGCAAGAAGGAGGTTATGTAAAAAGGCCTTAAACCATATGTTACCAGGTTGTACCCACTTACATCAAATACTTTAAGACTGACTGTAGATGTCTGTGCACTGTACACAACACTTGTATAAAATCAATTTTTGCCAAATAGGGCTGAATAACCTCTCACTAACTCCTAATGACAGAAGCTGATATATAATGTATGCTGGCTTTGTATTTTGCTGATTGAATTAGAAGGGAAAAGAACAGCTGTATACAAAGCTGACATTACCCTACTGTGGAGGAACAAGAGTTTAGTAGATTCATTGCAAGTATATTCAATGGACTGCACATGGAAACAAGAGAAAACTAATTTCCAAGATCAAATATTTGCCTAAATTATTAAGTCAGTGTTCAGCATGGCAAGCTAGGACAAGATTGTGAGATAGCTAGGGTCAGACTATCTGCTATTCATTTCCTCCCAATGGCTAATGCTCAACATTAGCTAAGGAGTGCTGGTTATTGTTTTATCTGTAATTGCTAATGGTCGATTTCAAATGAGGCCAATAACTGGATAGATTCTATTCATATTGATGTACATATTCTAAGGTCTTCATCCAATCTGTGTTTACTTTTTAACTCTGATTTGTTTTCTGCCTCATTATTTCTGCTCTGTGGCATTGAAATTTCATCAAAGTTTTAGGCTACTTTTCTGAAGTTTTACTGGTGAGTTTTTAAAATATGTTATTTGGGTTTGAGGGTTGTTTTTTAACCTATTTAAAGAAACCACTATATTTCAATTGTGTGTTAGATAAAATAATCTCAAATTATGTGTATAGGCTGGGCAGCTGTAACACAAAGTCAATCAATTCCCAAGAAAACCTCTTTTGTTGTGATGTCTTTGCCTAGCTGAAGGCAGGAGAAGACAGAACATTTTTGGGATGTTTTGTTTGTTTTGTTTTTGTTTTTCTCTCTCCATCTTTCTCATTTTATCCTGCTATTTTCTAAGTAAGCCATATTTCTTTTCCAGATGTATATCAAAACTTGCAGGATATTGTAAGCCTAGAAATGTGTGGACAGAGCTGCTTGGATTTTATTTGAAGCAAATTTGTTCAAGTTGGTTTGAAGTTTGTGATTGCATTCATGTGTCGAAACAGAGTGCATTTTAGAGCTTGTACATGATGCAGTAGTACCTAGGAGGTCAGTAAATGTCTGATTAATCGCTCTGAGTAGAACACCTTTGGCCCTTCATTTCACACAGATATGTGTTCTTTTCCTGATCGATTAAAAAGTAGCATCTCTCTTTGACCAATCAGCTAATTAGGTAATGATATCATTAAAGTGTGGACACTGCATTATTCATCATAAAAATAATTGAATAAAATTAAATGGGAGAAAAGAGAAATCATAGATTGAATTAAAGGGAGAAAACAACTGGGCTGTTATTCTAGATCCTGATTTTGAGCATACTCTGCCTCCACAGATTGTCCCTGATGGACTACTGATGAAGAGGAGGAAAACAGGCAATATGAAGCTGAGTATGTTGCATAAAGTTACATAGCTGATATCCTTGAAATCCATTTGTGTGGTCTGGATTGGACTTGAAACTACCTCTAGGAGCTGCTGAATGAAAAGGTTGCTACTCAGCATGGAGGTATTTCTGCACCTCTAAAAAAAGCCTCCTCTGTTGTTAAAAAGGAAAAAAAAATACAATCGAAGATACATTACTTTTCTAAAAGCTACAAGGAGTTACTAGGGAAGTAAGTATAAACATATATGAATGAATGTGCTTGACATTAGGTTTGGCTTTGGTTCTAGGTTTCCTGATTCATTCAACTAAAAGCTATTTGTAAAATTTCTTTTCTAGCAGATTTTACAAGGAAATATTAATTTTCAGAGGTGAACAGTGTTAGCTTTTTCACTGGAAATGGTGGGTGCTGAGCATTATGCTAGTAAAGTACACAGTGCTGCTCAATGCCACAAACTGCACAGTAGTTCTGCTGTGGGAAGGGATTTGAACATAGTGTGAATCAGTAGATTCCTCTCTGACATGAACTGACCTTCCAACATTTCAGCCTAGCTTTGAGATGATCTTATAAGGAGGGCTGATTAGCAAAACCTTTCTAATTGCCTATTCAGCTGAGACATTCAAGTGCTCCTGGTGTATAAGTTGTTCCTTAAGAGGGTTTCACAAATGTGGAATTGTCAGTCTTCGCTGAGAATGATCTGGGGAACAGCGTAGGATGACATCTATTTGTCCTAAAAGGGATGACCTGAATCCAGGTTGCTTTAGGAAGGAAAGTACAGCAGTGGGAGAAAACTTTGGATGCAATGGATAATGGTAGTTAGAGACTTCGTCTTCATTATTAAAGGAAAGAGAGAAGGCCTTAAAATTATCTTCAAGTATGTATTTAGTTTAGCCAAATCCTAATTGCTGCTGCTCTGTTGCTTTCTGACTGTCAGCACACACACTGTTTATGATACACATGATCTCTAGCTTGTATTGCCACACCATCTTATCTTTACATTTAGACATCTTACATTTAGACAAGGGTTTCTGATTTCTAGGACACATATTTTATGGTCAGTATTGCAGCTTTTGTTTTTGAAATGGACCCTACACACAGAGGAATTGTACACTAATGGGAACCAAACCTCTCAGGATCTTGCTTTCTTGACTGACAACGTCTTGGATAAATCCTGGATGAAATCAACGTGGACTCAATATTTCTTCTTGTGTAATAGGTAACTTTTCATAAAACCGTCTTCTTTAATTGAAACACATACACTGGAGACTTATCTTACGGAGTGACAGGAAAACTATTCTGTAGAAAAATTAGTAGAAATTTCCTTCCTTCAGTATTTCTTTTAATAGTTTTGAATATCATATATCTTAAGAAGAAATGTTCCCAGCCACTGAGATTAACATGCAAAGCTGCTTCTTAAGAGTATTCATTCTTCTTTTAAAAATGACACAGAGTGCTAAAAGTGCTTGTTCTTAATTTTTAAACCTACTAATTTCATTGTGTCTGACACAAAGCAGAACATTTTTGCTATAATTACTGTATAAGTTATTTTTTTCCCACAAAGTTGTAATTTTCCTAAAATAAGCTGGACTGCTTCAATTATGTAAATCAAATATCTAGAGAATATGATGACTGCATTGGCAAAACACAATAGAACTTAACAGGAAGCCATCAGAGAGAGAGAGAGTGATAGGGAAGGCAAAAGCCCAAATGAGGATGCTTTTTTCAATTAGAACCACAGCAAATTCTCTGCCCTGCTGGTAAACTGGCTCCTGCAGCTTCTCACTCTGCCAGACCTGCTCTTCCCTTGGTGCCAGAGTGCGACCATTAAGACTGGCAGGACGTCTAGGCTAAAATGAAAACTACTGTGTGGAGACCAAGAGTGACTGAGAAAAAATTGTGGTTTACTTCTGTTGGGATTTCTTTCTAATTGTTGTTAAAGCAAATGCATAGGCAGTGGTGTCCCAAACAGCCAAAGAAATCATGATGAATTCCACATGAGACATCTTGAGCAGTATGAGGTGAAACAGCTGGAAGATGGAAAAAGGCTGTAATAGTTAAACTGTGTATTTATTTTCAGAACTGGCAAACTGCTTCAAATGGCTGGCACAAGGTGTCTTGGATCCTGAAAGCCCTGAGAACAGCTGACTCTCCCACACCTACTCAAATGTGAATCCCCCTATAAACCCCAACCTTCCCCCACTCAAGACCTTCCCAGTGACCCACATTACACTGTTCTTAGGATGGATCCGTTTCTATCGCTGCAGATTGGAATGATCAGATTGAGGGCAGCCATACAAAGGTGAAGTAACACCATTGATCTACATTATGAAGTCACTGCAGCTTTATTTTTAATCATAATCCTTGTAGGTTTTATTTTCATGACCATTTTTAATAGCTGACACATTCAGTAGAGACCTTCATTGATCTCTCCTCAGCAATTTGTTTATTTTTTTTTCCAAATTACTTTAGGTAAAGCAGAAATTGTTAAAAAATGAGATTCGTTCTGACAATTCTTTCTGACATATTTCTTTTTCCGTTTGCCAACATTCACTTTTGATGTTACAGAGAGTTTTTATACCAGTATATTTTCCTTAAGTATGGTTCTGAACTTCTGGGTTTTGCTAGTTCTTTACTAAGATCAGAATGTAGAAAATGCATTCTTGTGTTGTATTCAACTTTGTAGTTTTACATCTCAGACACCTAAGTGTTGAAAATCTGAGCAAATTTATTTTAAGTCCAATAGTTCTCTCTTTTATGTTGAAACTTTATCTTTTATCCTTAAATATTTTGCTTTATATTTTCATGGCAGAAGGCATCTCATCTGATTTTGTGTTCTGTATTTATTTGCTTGGTGATTTCTATGTCCAAATAACTCCAAGTCTAACAAAAGACCTTGTCAAAGCCTAAAGTGGAATCCAAATAGATTCTCTTATTTGATTTGCCTTTCACCACTTTTTGCTGAAATTTTCATCAAGGAAATGAAGAAATTTGTCTTGTCAAAACATGTCAAATAACTAAACTGGTGTGGTTTATTTGCCTTCTGATATGTACACTCCTCCCCTCAATACTGCCTTTCCAAAAGACATACACAAGGTGTGTAAATGTCCTGGTTTTCTAGTCTAGATTCTGAAAGCTTCTGACAATTTTGTAAAACTCAATAACTGTTTCTTAAAATTGTTCCTTTAGCATCAAATGCTAAGCTTTGTAGCTAATGCTTTGCTCCTGCAGTGCCTCTCATCTCAGTCTCTGACTGTGATGTTATTCCTGTTTAGATAGAAATTCTTCAAAACGGTTAAGTCTCAGGATCTGATTAAACAAAAATTCACCCTTACCATCACCAAAGTGGTCTTACTCTTCTCTGTCTAGCAGTACCAGTCCTCCTCTTAGTTTAGCAATCCCACTCACATTATTACTTTTCCTTTCTTCACCTAATTCTAATTAAATCCATGCTTGTTTTTCATGCCTATACTTCTTAAATTACCTCTTGCAAAATGGTTGTGTGCTTTAGCAAGACTTTCCCTCTGGCTGAAGTAGCTGGAGAGAGCATTATTCTCAGCACAGGGAAATGCAACAGGTAGTACATACCATGATAGGATTAATGGCTGTTCCATATAACAAATATTTTGGGAGCAAAAAATTATAGGATGACATTATTTGCATTAGTCCTGTTTATAGGTTGGCTATATTTTACTTGTTCTGTTTTGGTGAAACTTAGAGGTGTATTGATTAGAAAATTTCCTTGCATATTCCCTGACTTCCATGGCTGTGCTGAAATACGAGATTCTTACTGTCCTGGATTGCTTAATCGTACAAACAGCTTCACACTCCCTTGGGTTATAGCAGCACAGGGGAGAGCAAGGGTCAGAATCAGACTGTAATTGCTGACAGGTAATCATCCTTCTTTCCTTGGTACCATAAGTCAGTTCAGGCCGTGGCAGATGTGTTTTAGGGAGTTTTAAAAAGAAGGGGTAATATAGATTGTGCCGTAGCACAAGACAACTGAGAGAATGAAAAATGAGAAGGGCAACAAATGACATAAAGCAGATAAAAAATTAAGTTTGGTACACAAACTGGCAGCCATGAAGCGCTCTCTCAGGTGCTGGAGAGGATAACATGAACATGTGTATTTACATGTTTATTAATTTTATTTTTATATTGTCCAAACATTGAAAGTTAGAGGAAAATGTGGCTTGCTATTCCACATGGTGCAAAAGATGACATGACTTTATCACTGAAGTTTAAAACCATGAAAAGGACAGTTTCAGGGGCAGTTTGATTAACACAAGAAAAAGGAGGGAAAATAGTACTCAAAATGGCAATCAGCAGCATGCATTAAGGTTAATTTTGCAGGAATTGTCAGCAGAGGATTGATTTATTGTCATTATATTGCAGCGCAGGAGGGAAGCTTTAATCTCTCAGATATCTGAATTTTCCAAGTACAGATGAAATATTACATCCTGGTTACCCCAGATATAAAAGGAAAAGCCCCAACCCCATAATTGTACCTGTAATACTATCAGAAAGAGCAGGTATAATTCTGATAGACACAGGGTGGGTTTTGGCTGCACTATTGTTGCAGAACTGCTACAGTTTAAGAGTATTATTACCTCTTCCCTAGCTAATGAAGCCCTGGATAAGATGTTTCTGAACTTCTTTAAGCACTATTTAAAAAAAAAAAAAAAAAAAAAAAAAAAAAAAAAAAAAAAAAAAAAAAAAAAAGGGATTGTGCTAAGCAGACCACAGTTACTTCATTTACCATGTACAGTTTCTTCTAATTTGCTCTGGTTATCTGTAAGGGGACTCTCAATTGCTGCACAGATAACAAGGTTCTATGTACTGTAGCCCAATCTAAGTGCCAAAGGACACATCATAAAAATGGATGAAAACTTACAAGAAAATACTGTCTGCTGATTTATTTTCCTTGATACATCTTGCCCCTGCTGTATATTGTTGTTAACCAGGCTTCGACCAATTAAATATGTAAGAAAACAAGATTTTAGAGGGCCAATCTTCTCAAATTTAGGAGAGGTGAAAGACTATTTTCCTAAAATAATATCCTGAAAGAACTTGAAGCAAGTCAATCAGCACAGAGAGGCTATTACACATTCCTTCTAGGTGTTAGTGCTGATTTCAAGGCCTGTAGATAAAATAAGAAAATAATATTTCAGCTCAGAGAGAACAAGGGAAAAGATAACTCAAATTTATTGAGCTGGTTATAATGACAAAAGATGGGAGAAACTGCAGATTCATTTGCAATTTTTCTTGTTATCACATGGGAAATTATGAAAATCAAGAGTTTATAGGATTAGTGAACTCACAGTAGTAGTCGATTTTATGAGGATACTGTCAAAATCCTTCAATCATATCTGGTATAACTGGATGGAATTTTATGCACTGTTAAACAGGGTAGAAGCTCTTTAGAAAAATGTGAAAACAATTTATCATCATTAGTGACACATAAAAACAACTGTGGACAGCTTTAGCGGTCTGCTTATAAACCCTGAAGAATGAAAGCTCAAAAACTTTGGCTTAGGGACTGACACTGGAAAATCTGCTGGACTCAGAAAATGTGTGGGTTTTTTTAAAATTTATTGCAAGATAAAAGTATTTCCTGGCTATTTGCATTTTTCATTTTTGGATTTTCTGCTGCTTATCTGGGGCCCAGGTATGAGATTTTACTAGAAGACTGGACAGATTTGGCCCTCTAATTAATACCCACTTCTGGTTGTCCAGATGAAGATGAGGAGGCCTAGGGCAATCAAAAATTGCACCAGGATGACTGGTTGAAGGGACAGGAGCAGAGGTGGTGTTTTCCTCAATCCCTTAGGTAGCAGGAGGGTAAGAATACCAAAAGGAACAGGAGAACCCACATGATCAACAAGTGTCCTAAAGAATAGTGCTGTCGGTATAATCTTGGTCTTTTTAAATATAGGGCATTTTATATGGCACCAGGCCTTCTGGACACAGATGGGTCTTGCTTGTCTAAAAGGGAGAAAAATATTCTACCCCATGAGTTGGGAGGGCTGATTGAGAGGACTTTAAACTGGGTTTGAAGGCAGAAGAGCCTTGAATAAGAACAAGCTTGCTAGAGATGAGTTTCCTTAGGTGTTTGTTTTTGGTTTTATTTTTTTTTTTTGGGGGGGGGAGTGGTGAGTTTTTTAATTCTCTCTCTCTCTATCTTTTTTTTTTTTTTTTCCTTTTATTATTTATGCAAAAAAAGGTACTTGTTATTTCCTAGTTCATCTTCTTTCTCTTATCTGGAACCTACAGTGAAATAATAAGTAAAATGAGAAACAAAAATAGCAAAGATAATGAATACATTTTGTTGGCTTTGGGTTTATATCACTGCTGAATGCTAAAGAAAATCTGAATACTAAAGAAAATCATAGCTTCATGAGAGGTCCATTTTGTATCCAAAAGAATCCTGTACAGGAACCATCATATAATCCTGCTCAAGAGTCCTTCAGTGCAGTGTAAACAACATAATGCAGTACATTTGGCACAAAATAATGACACTGAACTGTTGTGATTTCAGTCTACTTAACAATCTTGAGGCTTTTTAAGGTCACAGAACAAACAATATTTGATAATTTTGCAATAAAAAATGGGTACTGGGACTACCCAAACCACACCATACACTTCTATATATAAAGAATCCATCCAGTTTTTACAGACACTGCACTCAAAGAGGTGACTTCAGGTGTTCTAGTGGAGACAAGCAGATGTACTTATAGCTAGGAGGGGGCAGTGAGCTGGTGTCAAAGGGGCTGGCCTGGACTGGATTATGAACACATCCTCACAGGACAGGGTCCTGCTCTCCCAGTGAGTGCAGCTCCTCGATAAGATGGTCACATACAAGGTACGTATGTGTATTTGATTAGCAGAACTGGTGGGACACATTTTAGCATCATGGGGGACCTGCTTTTGGTGCTTAATTTGCCCCTGTGCACTTTGAATGTAAATCTGAAGACAGAGTTCCAACAAAAAGGAGAAACAAAACTTATATTCTTTCCCTTCTTTGTGAGCGAGTGATTAAAATGGAAATTCTTCACAAAAGCTTGCTTCCTTTTCTGCTCACAGATAGGATCATCTTCAGAGTCAAATGTGCTGTTTGGAGAAGCTTTTCAGTAGCCCCTTTCCTTCTATTCTCTCCTCTACTTAATAGTCCACGAAGAACCTTAGGATCTGTGAAAGCTGTGTCATTCTGAAGCCTCTCGCTCCCTGTAGCGTGGGTCCCTCTGATGTTTCAGCCCTTGACTCGCATGCACAGCAGATAATAAAAAACAAAGTCGCTTTTCTAGAAAAGCCATGGCTCACTGATCTCTTTAGGGACATACCTTATTCTTTCTCAGCAGATCCTTTGGCTCTGGCCCTTGAAGTTGTTTGAAATTCTCCGGCGGCTCAGGAGGGAGGCTGAACAGTGCGATATTTGTTCACTCCTCATTGCTAGTCTGACAAGTGAACAGCAGTTCAACAGAGTTCAAACATCTGGCAAACAGCTCGCTGCAGCTCTAAGCTGTCACACATTAATAAAGACCAATTGTTCCGTCAAGACCATGTTGAGAAGTTAAAAGGAAGAGAAGGGCCAAGGGGAAACGTGCTAATTAAAAGTATCTTTATAGAGATGTATGAATAAAGGATGATTAATTTAACTTTCTAAGGGTAAATCTGTGTTTCAGGATCAGACAGGAACTTTGTTTAGCCTAATTGAAGAGGAGCACAGTCTGCCACCCTGACTCCTGTTGAATAACACCTTCTTCACTTAATAGTTCCATGGAATCCCACCAGATTCTGAAATGTAGTTCTGTGATGTTAAGAGAAGCTGGAAGGGCACATTTTCACACTGAATCTTCCTCTGATTTTAAAAGATACTGATCTACCTCTGAAAGAGGACAGAAACATACCACTCCTCTTTGTTCATGTTTTCAGATTCTTTCCTGCTCATTATGCCAATACACTCTACCTTATATATTGCAGAGAGTATTGGTTTTAAAATATGCCTTAAAGAGAGGTATGTGGAGAAAGTAATGAGACATGCTCGATTTGTGTCTCATGGAAAATTAATTCCTTTTCTATTTCAAGAGGCCTAACATTTGCCCCATCGCTTTCTAAATGTAATTTTCTCTGCTATTTTCAAATCCTTGGCTTTTGTACTACATTAGAGCATTAATTTTTAAAGAAAAATCCATAGATTTTTAGAAATAGGCACAATATTTTAGCTTTTAATTCCATGTCTCTGACCACTTCTCTTCCTAAGAGCTTGTAGTGGGTTGAACCTGGCTGGATGCCAGGCACCCACCAAAGCCTCTCTGTCACTCTCTTCTGCAGCTGGATAGAATAGAGAAATTATAGTGAAAAGTTCATGGGTTGAGATAAGGACAGTGAGACATCACTCATCATTTACTATTACAGGCAACCCAAACTCAAATTAGACATAGTAATTGAATTTATTGCTAAAAAAAATCAGAGCAGGACAGTGAGAAGTAAAATAAGACCTTAAAAACCTTATTCCTACCCCTCCCTCCTTTCCAGCAGTGCTGGGAGACGGGGAATGCAGGTTAAAGTCAGTTCAGATTGTTTCTGCTGCTGCTCAGGGCCAGCCGTCCTTCCCTGGCTCGGGGTGGGTTCATCCCAGTGCAGACAGCTCTCCACAAACTTCCCTAATGTGAGTAAATCCCACAGGCAGCAGTTCTGCACAAGCCTCTATGAAGCAGGCCACTCTTCCATGAGGGGCAATCCTTCAGGAACACACTTCTCCAGCTTGGGTCCCCCATGGGATTGCAAGGACTCGTGGTTTTAAGGAGCTATTTTCCCCCTGGGTATCCTTGAATTTTTCTGGAGTCTCACTAAATGTCATGGTTGTTTGCAGTATCCATCATCACAAGTGATGGCAAAATAGCCTTCCAACACATGATCCA
Source organism: Prinia subflava (assembly GCF_021018805.1). NCBI lineage: Eukaryota > Metazoa > Chordata > Aves > Passeriformes > Cisticolidae > Prinia > Prinia subflava. Next base: position 20,517,515 of record NC_086251.1, read on the forward strand.
CAATGTTATTTGTGTTCAAATAATACTGTCTCACTTCCTGATTTTTTTCAGGGCATCTAAAGGAAGAAATATCAAAACTCTTGAGTGTACTGTAAAAGAACACAGTGGGTGAAAGTTACTCAATAAGAGCAGTCTTTAGAAATCTTGAAAGCCAAGTTGTTTCCCTAACAATAATAATATTGTTGATGATGTAAAGTTTTTTACTGCATTTACAAGGTGATTTTATTCAAGTATCCTAAAAATTCTTTATTATGTTGTGTATATAGCAATGTTTAATCCATAGCTTTTTGGGTGTCAGAAAATATATTTAACAAAGTACCAATGCAAGTTAATATTTAAGATGTAAAATAACTAAAATAAAAAGCCGGGAAAAGAAAGCATGTGCAAAGATGAAATTTACTATCTGGTATAAATAAGGGAGCTGACAGAGCAGATTCTAAAAAATCAGTACTGTGGAGGCAGCCTCATCTTTTTATTACGGAATTACTCATGTTGCCATTCTTGAGACTTAATTTTGCCATATGCTTTAAGGTTCTATTATCCATCATAAATTATTTTAATGCAGGAGTTCACACTATAAATCTAGGAAAGAAAAAAGCTGAAAAATATGACCTGTTCCATATTGCATACTTGGTTCTAACTTGAAATATATAAGTGAAACATGGGAGGCTGTTAGTAACCAGTAATAAATTTAAAGGATCAGGGTAGTTTTAAAGAATTTCGGCTTGGCAGAGTGTGTGCTTTCACTATAAAAAAGCTAAAAGGAAAACCTATGCCATGGAACCCCAAGGGATCCAAATTATTTCAAAAGTGGGGCTTAAAACCAAATTTCCTTTGCAGTTTGGGCGAGGGTGACCATTTTCTTCAAGAAGTCGATTATGTAACAATTTCTCTGATACATCACTATATAAAAATGTGTATCTATAAGTTCAAGATTTCACAGAGAAGGCCTATTAGTAATTGAATTCAGGGACTTATGTCTTCATCTGATAAATTGATACAGCTCTGGTGATTTCAGTCTGTGACATTTAAAGAGTAATAAAAGAATGCAGAATTAAAAGGTTAAAACTTTTACTGCTCCTGGAATGTAAGTTATTTTCCCTCTAATTGTTAGTGTTTTCCTCTGGCAGTATAGACATATTTATAATAACTACACTAAAATACTTGGCTGATCTGTCTCACCTGAGGGAAGAATAAAACAGTTTTTTGGATGTTTCTAAATCCAAGGTATCTAAAAGTACATCAGGTGAAAAGGAAAATAGAAAATGAAGCAGAGATAAGAGACTCAAAACAATTTCAGCCCAACACACTAGTATGATGCCTGGATTTACTAAGACTAACCCTGATGATATAAAAATAAATCAGAAACAGACTCAGGAAAGCAAATGCAGTATGAAATTTGGAATGATTATTTTTTAGGAACTATGGCTGTGTATGTATAACTCTCCCCTTGCCCACTGCATATCCCTCACAAACAGGTATCCCATAAAATTTGGCATGCTTCCTATAAAAATCAGTGACACTGTTCAAGAGGCACAAGATTATTGATTATAATTTTTTCACAAAATACTTGCTTTACACTTCTATTATTGTCCCAGAGGTTCCTGGCCTTCAATTTTACTTTCTGTTCCTTCCTTGGGCTCCCAAAATTTGCTGGTTTTGTTACGTATAGCTGAGCCCCATATGACCCCCCCCCCCACAAGATTTCAGCAGTGGCTCGTAGCTCAGGGTCTGCTGCCAGTGGGAGAAAGACCCACAACAATGCTTCTCCCACACTCAATTTCCACCTGCTGATCCTCCCTCTCACATCCAGGTAGGTTTCTGTCCCTCTGGGAATGTCAGATCATAAATCAGGTGTGTATGTTGTCCTGTTTTAATGGAGGGTGTGAACCGCCTGACAGAGGCAAGAGCAGAAGATGAACTGTCAGTGGACTGTTGCTTTCTGGAAGTGGCTCCTGGCTGTACTCACCAGACATCTCAATCAGTCTTTGGACCCAGCACTTTAGTGAATCCTTGTGAGATGCTTCTCTTAAATGAAACCAAGTGAACCTTTCTTCTTAAGAAGATGAGGGGGCACCAGACCTTGCAAGGACTAAATTCCAGAGGGGTCAGTGCTTGCATCACTCCCAGGGAAAGATGGGCAGGTTCTAAACTGTCTTTGTTCTTGCTCCAGCTGGATGAGTCAGTGACCACTGATCTGCTCTATCATGTCTTGGTACAAGGGATTTTAAACACCTAATGGTCAGTTAGTGCAAAAAAAAAAAAAAAAAAAATAGCATAAGATGAAAATGTTCTCCTCTTCCAGAGTAAAAAAATACACATTTTAAACTAATTGAACAACACCACAAATATGAACCATTAGGGGGACCCCCTGTGATACAGAAACTGCTATAAACAGATGTGCTGCAGCTTTTTTATATTACTTTCAATAACCAGAGCAGTATGTCTTACATTTTTAATCAATTTTCCATTTTACAGCCTGATTTTCAGAAGCAGAGCCGGAGTTCTGCATAGCCATCGCTCCTGTGCTGTTAAATGACCTCTTGGATTTTCTTCACTGTAACAAAAGTCATAACTACTAAATGTGTCATACTTACTTGCAACTGACTGATATGGGGCTGTTAAGCATATTTTTGCATAGATGAAAATCTTGACATGAGATTAAAATTAAGTAAGCAGAGAAAAACCTCCCCTTGCCTGAGCAGCACGTGCTGTTTGGAGGAGCCCAGAGCCAAGCCCTCTGCAGTTTGCTTTGACTCCTCAGCTCAGGGCTGTGCCCTGTGCTCAGCCCACCAAAGGCTCTCAGTGATGCTGCAGGGCCAGGAACCAGCAAAACTGAAGGATAAATTCCACAGATGCTGGCAAAAGGGAACTCAGACCAAAGAGACTTTAGCTTGGTGGAAGGCTGCAGCCTGAGCAGAGTCTAGGCCAGAAGCTGGGGGAAGATCTCTCTGGCAGACACACACATTGCTGCTTCCCAGTGCCTGCTTTCTTTCCTCCTAGCTGATCCAAACCTTGTACTTGCCATCCTGGTCCTTGCTACCACCAGGTTGTGTAAGTCACCTTTCCACAGGGCTTGGGAGGTATAAAAATGTTGCCAGCACTAGTTACATGGTTAAATTACGATTAGGATACCTGCATTTTGGTGTTGGGTTCTATTTCCTCTGTAGTTTCTTCTGGATATTCTGGGCTTCCAGTGAAGCCCAAGTGAATTATCCACTTCATTGCCTCAGTTATTCAGAAATGGAAATTCACTGAAATCACAAACTTCAGCATGGTATCCCACTCACTTTATGAACATGAATTATCACATTTCACCTGTTCTTTCTGTTGTGATCTGTCATTTGAACTATCAATGAGCTGCTCAGATCACAGTGTCTCCCTAACTTTATCAATACTCAAGTTTTATTGGGCATTGCTACTTCAATTCACTAATAGAGAAAGGCATCAAATGTTGCACATGTGGTTTTAGTAGCATTTGAACCTTTGATCAGAACAGCAGAAACAATTCCAGCTGCTGAAAGACATGAGATGTTCAGTAGCCACAGGAGCTCAAGAAGGACTAACTCAGTTTTTCTATCTGCAAGGGTATGGTGCTGCTTTTCCCTCACCAGCAAGAAGAATAACTAACTTTGATAAGAAAAGAAAAAAAAATCCATAATTAGACATTATAATAAGCCTTCTTAGGTGATTCTGAGGTGAAGTATGGCCAGATCAGGGCTCTCTGAAAGTTTTATCCAGCTGCAAAAGCCAAAGCACCACCAGTGCCCACCAGGCTCACAGTGACTGCCCCCTTCCTGCTGCAGAGGACTGGAGGGGTGTTCTTCCCAGGGGTATCCTCCCCAGCGACTGGCATGCTCTGGAGAAACCAGCTGAGAGCTCCTTGGAGGCAGCAAGAGGAGAAGGCTTGCTGTTTAACAAAACAGGGTTGGTTTGCATAATCCACCAGGAATTGAGTGAATCTGCGTGGTGGATTGCTAAAAGTGTCACCAAGTGCCTAAAGAAAGTAATCCAGGGAACCTCAGTACTCTGTGTACTTCGTTCCACTGACTTTCTCCAAACACAGATGCCTGCAACACCCACAGCATGGAGCTGTCTGCCCCAGTGGCAGATTATGCCCTATATGGGTACTCCCAGTGACCTCTGCCTCTGTGGGAGCACTGGATGTGGAAGGAGCACCCTTGCACAAGAGGCTACATGAGAATACCTGAGAATACAGTTTCTGTGACGTAAGGAGGGCTGGAGGAAGTTGGGAAAAGGCCTGTGTTTTCTCTGGAAACTAAGTGGAATCACTTTGGCAGCTCCTCTCCTTTTCAGACGTTGTCTGGCAAGGTTACCTACAACAGTAGGGAATGGCAATTAGGCACCAGAGGTACTCCTTCCAGTCCCACACTCTGAGGAGCAGCTTCTGCTCACAAATCTTATTCACAATGATCCTGGGGCTTTGGGAATTTTTTTCAAAGGCTTCAGTAACAGTCTAGTGAGATCTGCACTAAAAAGTCAACCAGCACTCCAGAACAGGACATGTTCCTCATAAAGTCAATCCTACCTCTGAAGACCTTGAGTGGATGATTTTGTGTGACAATGATTACATTTTACACCTGTTTCACATATGCAGAGGTGATTGTGCAGTGTATCAAGCAATAAAAACCCCTATTGTTGTATGTACATATTTGGAAAATTAGATTTTAGAGATTACTTATGAAAATCCTTTTATTCTCATCTCCAAAGAGGCATACTTAGATAGCTTATCATAATTAAAAACATGGAGTTCACTGAAAGAAAAAGGAGTAAGTAAGGTCCTCAAAACACATTGATAGTTACTGTTTTTGTTGCAAATCCGTTTCTTCATCTCTTTTGAAATCATGTAACCCCCGCCAAGAGCAGTGAAAGGAGTGACCTGAAAGTCTGAGCTGTTGGTGCACTGCCAATGGGTATTTTTTTTTTTGTATTGCTGTGCTGGTATGGGCTCAGCAGGTACATAAATTACAATGTTCCAACCCATTTCACCCTCCAAGCTGGAGTGAAGTATGTTCATTTTCACTCTTTGCACTCACTGCTTGTTCTTAGAGAGTCAGAGCTCATGTTGTTGTTCAATCCTGAACTTCTTTTATCAGCTTAGCTGGAACACTGCTGGATATCTTTCTTCATTGCGGATTTTTTAATCTTGGCTTGAAAAATCAGAAACTCTTTCCTGGATGCAGAGATTGTTACCTCACTTTAGGTCTCAAATGCGCCAAAGAATCTCACACAGGTTTTTACAACATGCTTTTTCAGCCCTCTTTTTTTTTTCTTCAATAACACACTTGGTGTGTCCTTTTAATTCTGCACATTGGCTAGTGGGGGATTAATCTTTTTGACTGTGTAGTGGCCAGTCTGTCTTGGATTTTCTTTCTTCTTATATTTATTCATTCTGCTGTCAGAGAAACATGAAAACCAGATATAAATATTTGCCCCATTTAGATCCTGAAAACAGACTCTGCTGTCAAGTGCAAAGTGTACAGAGCAAGTCCAACAACAAAAATTATAAATTAGGGACCAAATGAGCACTTTGCTTTGCTACACGGAATCATGATTTTGATTTGGAAATATTTTTTGTTTGTTGGAATACCTAGTAAGGTGTTTTTGGAATACTTAAATGCCACCCCTCTCTCGTTTTCACCCTTTAAAGAAGAAATTAGAAGAAAATCATGACCTCAGCCTCCCTGAATGGAGCAGAAAATCCAAGATACAAATTTTGTTATGGGCTCCTACACTGATAGTTGATCTAAAGAGAATCTTAGCTTTAAACTAGTTCACATTTGGAACAACCTTCTGAAAAACTCTTCTTCATTTATATTTTGAATCTGTCTGCATTTTGGTGTTCTGGGGTTTTTTTTTTTTTGTCTCCTTTTTTTTTTTTTTTTTTTTTTTTTTTGGTTTTGTTTTGTTGTTGTTGCTGTTTTGTTTTTTTTTTTTGTTTTTGGTTTTTTGTTATTTTTGGGTTTGTTTTGTTTTGTTTGTTTGTTTATTTGTTGTTTGTTTGGGTTTTTTTTTTAAGAAATAGGTTTGATGGATGCCAGCCTCATGTTGCCTTCCTGCTGTAGATCTATGGTCAGCGTATCTTCCTGCTGTAGATATATGTCAATCTTTAATTGTTTTGACTGGGATTCTAGAAAGATGCTACATTTTTCTTCTTAGAAGTGTTTTGAACACAAATAATCACCAAAAGAATTATTATTGTACATTTATTTATTTAGCAATATATTTGTAAGATACTTGGATACGTTTTTCATTGACTTTTAAAGCTTATAGATATACTTTATTGCTAATAAGCTTTTTTCTGGTTCACATACTGTCCAGTTAGATATAAAGTTTCAGAAACTTTAGGCTTCATAATAAATTAAAATAAAATATTTATTTGCTCTATTTTTATAAATAAGACAAGTCCTCTTGTCAGTCTTTACTTACTAGTTAATAGTCTTCTCCATTTGTATTAATCGAGACAAAAGGCAAATATAATGGAGAAATACTCAAAAAGAGAATTTCAGATTTGTCATGGGAAAAGATGGCAAGCATTGCACAAAGATTTACAGGGAAAATATAAAGAGGTGACAAAAAACAACCTAAAGAAAGTTTAGCTGCTCTGGATCACGCATTGCTTATGGCTTTACTACAGAGGAACCAAGTTTGGTGGGAGTCTTCTAAAGGGGGCTAAGTCAGATTCCAGCTGGCTTCAATAACTGGAACACCAAATACCAATTAATCTAGTATAACTATTTCCAGTGTACCAAGGCTGAAACTACTCTTCCCTGCATATCCTAACTTAATAAATTGCATAGTTTAAATTGAAAAATATTAAATAAATGCTCCTCAAATTTGTAATTGAAGGACTGCTCACATTATGCATAATGCCTTATGAAATACCAATTGATGGCTTCTTGTAATATCTCAATGAAATAATTGTTTCCTGGGACACTGGAAAAGTGTTTTTTCCTGGCATTTTTTGTTTGCAGAATACTTTTGCTTTCACTGTAATATTTTCAGAAAGATTTCTGGTTTGGAGAAATTGGACCATGGTCTATGATATCACTTAATTGGTGAACCATGAACTGTATATCCGCTGTTTCTAATTTTTGAGTTGTCTGCAGGCAGCTAGCTTCCACTTTGAGATATTTCATGCCTGTAAGATTTGCCATGCTCTATTCAATAACTGGCTCATCAAACCAGTGCAGTACCAGCTCTCTTAGAAAGCAATATTTCCGTCTTTGAAAGAAGACAGAATAATCCAGGAATCATTAGAGAAACCTGTCTTTCAAATTTTTTTATTATCATAAAGAATCACAAGAGAATGATTTCTGGTTGCAAGTAGTCATGCCTAAATTTAATAAGTGCTAATAAGCACAGAAAAATATGCAAAATCTAGATTGTTTTGGGTTCCTGTGGAGATCTGGTTGTTGAACAGTTTGTGTTCTGGTGGAATTCCTTTTGATACACCGAGGTGAGGAGTCAGGTTTTTCCTGATGTGATTTTCCCTTGGTAAATCTCAGTTCTTCGTAAGTAAACCTGCAGGAATGCAAAACTTCTGAAGTAGAAGGGAGGTGTGCACCTGCACTGAGACACCACTGTGACATCTCAGTGCCATGCAGGAGAGGCACACAGCCAGTCAGGATTTGGGAAAGGCTTTTGGGTACCATAGCACAGCTCTAGCACCAGTCAGCTGAGTTTAAACATGTTTTGAAGGAACAACATGAAAATAGCCTGGAAGAGGAACCTGGAATGAATCTAAGTCACCACATGGATAGTTTCTGGCAAAGATGAGGTTCCTGGTAGTTGTCTCAGACCCATCTGCAGGCTCTCAGCACTGTGGGGTCACTAAGTAAGGCTGTATTACAATTGCATTTTTTGTATTAAGGAAGCAGCATGTTCAAATTCCTATAAATACGATTTGATTTAATAATATATTTTTAATATTACTATGAAATGAAGAGCTTAGTAGATTCATTTTGCCTTAAGCCAAAATTCCTTCTTTTTTGAGAGAGTAAAAAGAGATGTATGGAATTATATCCTCAGTGAGCTGTTTATAGTGTAGATCATTAAATCCCTAAAGATTTGGCATGCAGTTCAACAATTGTTTGTCAAGCGTATTCAGAAATTTTCCAAAAATACATTTCTGTTTTTCCTAAGGAAAACAATCATTATAACCCAGATCCAGCAGAAGCCTTACCCATGAATGGTAAGGTGGTAGTTTGGCTTTGCATGCTACTTCAATCAGAAACTTGATTGCTATATTTCTTTCTCTTATTTCATTTGTACTCAATAAACACCTTTCCAGCAGATGTCATCTGGAGCAACTGGGAAACAATCTGACAATACATTTCCAGTTTACATACGCACATTGGCATAACAAACTAAAACACAATGCCTAATCATTTGCAAAAATTTCCTTGCAGGTGCATTGAGTGACACACAGGACACAGAAAGGGAAAGAGTTCCATCTAATCCATCAGAGGTTCAGTTCTGAAGTAAATAGATGGTATATTCTTATTCCAGTGATTTTCATAAGATTCTACTTTGTTTCCTTGTAGACAAATGTATTTTGAACAGTTTGGCAAGTTCAATATTAAGTAAAAGAAAAAAAAGCATCAAGGAATAAATGGGGACAGTAAGGAAAATATAGAGGATTTGGAAGAGAGTCCTTTATTTCACTGATCTTAAATTTTAGTCAAGTGTGCTCCCTTATTTGTATTACAGTATGAAAATAACCATCATTATTTCACATGCCAATAATGAAGAATGTTTTTTTCATTGTCCTTAGGGTATGGAAGGAAGTTCTTAAGCTTTAGAAAAGGAAAATCTGAAAAATGTGTTCCCAAAGAAAGCTATTAGAAATACATTTTCTAGTTAGAAAATAATCCAGTATTTCAGACACATTGTCTGAATATCACAGGTAAAAAGGCCAAAAAGAAAATATCTTCTTTTTTTATATGACATCATGCTTTTTTAGTTAAAATACAGATTTTGAACATATTAAGCTAGTGTGCTTAAAACAAGATGACTCTTTCCATAGGATGTCAAGGAGCTTGGAAACAAAAAATTCCCACAAGTTAAACCAAAAGACAGAAAAACAGCCTCATTTTCCAGCCACAAAGTTTAGCTTAAAGGTATTTTTAATCCCCTACAAAACACGAGAAACAACACAGCTATTCTTTTATGCATGCTCCTGAAATTCAGGCACATCTAAAAAGAGAAAGCATTTATATGAACTTAAACCTTAGCATGAGATTTTGTGTCAGTGTTGTTGTGCATGAAGTATACAGTCAGCCTTCCATTCTGTTTCTTGACAGGCTGTTGCTGACACAATGCCATGAAGACTTCACTGGTTCAGAAGCATAAATCTGAAAAGGGTCTGTCCCGTTACAAATCCTTTTGAGTTTTTCAGACCTAACAGAATGAACCCATTCTTATTCTTCATCAAAACTGTTAATTCAGGAATTACACTACTCCCACTGCCAATTCACCTTAACAGACATGTACATCTAAAATAAAATTTAATTATTTTTTAATATCTTCATTGTGAAAGCATTTCTTTTTTCTTTTTCAGAGTTACGGAAACTTTCTACTTGTATTATCAACCAACAGCTGGTGTTCTGTGCTTGAAGCTGTAGAGTTACTTTTGAATACTATTATTATTTTTATTATTATTTCAATGCTTTTCTTTGCCCACCATTTCTTTACTTACAAATTAAGCTTGACAAAGTTTTTGTCTGATGAAAATTTAAATAAGGACTTCAGATAGGAAAACAAATTGGTGTGACAAATGCCAGATTTGTGCAGACACCACGAAAATTTGCTTTGACTTTCTTGCATGACGGTACTTAGCCCTGGGAAACACTAAAGGGTGAAAGAGCCCCAAAGCCAGGGCAGAGCTGGATGTGAGAGTAAAATGCAGCTCCAGCATGAATGTGTTTAAACTAAAGAAGAAGTAAACTCTTTAAGAACAGAAAGCAAGATATCTACAGCTTGAAAACTTGCTGGATGGGAGACTGCATGACAGTGTTTGTTGTTGTTTTCAGGGGAAAGAACAAGCCACAGATCTTTCTGAAAAAATCTTTTGAGAGTCTCAGAATATTGGTATTATTTCTACTCTCATCTTTCCGGATCAAGAGCTTCAGGGTGGGAAAGAATCAGGAACTTTTTCCTTTGTCCCAATGAATTTGGTGTTGTGGCTCTGTAATGAGTTAGGGCCCAGCTCAGCTCCCATCAGAGTCATTGGGTAAAGTCTCATTGCTTTTGTGGCATGTTGATCAAGCTCTGAGTGCTCAGAGAAGTGGAACAGAACAGATCTGAACAGACCATTCCTTTCTATAATGTGACACTTTGGTACCAAGTGGAATAAAGAACCCGCATAGCAAAGATCAGAAAGAGATTACATTTTAGGACAAGGAGATAAAAAGAGAAAGATGGCCAAAATAACAATAATCCCAAGTACTTTTCAGCCTGCAAAAAGGCTGTGACATGTGGCATTCTCTTGAGGTACATGCATTCCTAATGGCTTGTAAAATTCCATTTGAAATTACTATATCCAGCCTTACAAACTCCATCATCTAAAGAGGATTTTGAGATTACAGTTTTAAGACAACTCGAAGAATGGGTTAAGTCGCAGGCAGTTCCTGTTTTCATTACTATCCTTGTCTCAAGTCAAGATTAAAGTTGTGCCATTTGCTATTTGCATTAAGCCCTTAATCTGGAAAGTGAGTGTCAATTTAGTCATGTCAGGTTAATATCTCAGGAAGTGGCTGTGCTACTGACCTCTTACTTACTTGTCATATCTCTTATAAATTTAAATGTTTCTCCACTTTCTGCTTCTGCTGCTGTACCTAGTTAGGTATTTTAGGAACGTGGTGCCTCTACCCATCTTTGGCATTCTGTGATTCTTTGTATGGATTTTAAATATTATTTATTGCTGTTTCCTTTTCCATTATTTATGACCATACTAATGCACTTGGGAATTGAATAGGTGTAAGTAAATCTCTATAATTTTTTCTCTCTGAGAGAAGGAATAAACATGAAGTTATGAAAAAGACCACAAGTGTGCTCTTAACCTCCTCAGATGCCGTGAGTGATACCTGGTGGGCAAGATCCATTTGGGGCATAAGCAAGTTCCTTAAACACTGGGCTAGTTTTTGATGAGCTAGATGGAACCAGGAGAGACACCAGCAACAACAGCAGATGTTTTAATGTGCTTTTAGGTGTGACTACTTCAATGTCAAAAGCCTGCATTCTGCATAGAAATCCTTGGCTACACTGAGTCTAAAGCAATGTGCAAGTCACACTCCCTTGAGGCAATCACTGTCACTAATTTATCTCCAGAGCTGCATGGGTAGTAATTATTCTCTTCATGGATATTAATCTCTCGTCCTATTGCAACAGAAATTCTGTCTTGTACATCACTGTGACATGTTCATTCTGAACAAAATCTTCTGTGGCACATTCTTTATGCTTCTATTCTGCATAAAATCTCTATTTCAGTTGGACAGAGGTTAATTTCTGTCCCCTGCCCAAAAGCATAAGTCTGCTGAATTATAGAAGAAAAGTCTGAAAAATCAGTGATTATTTTGAGAAATGTGGTTTTCTGGTGCAGTACTGAAGTCTGGTAAATAATTTCTGTTATAGCAATTGCCTTTGAGAAGTGTGAGTAAACCACTGCCAGTTGCTCATATCAGCTTCATACTCATGCAGTATTCTGGTTTTCTGCTTATTTAGTACTACACAGAAAAGGAATTTTAAAATATGGAATAGATTATTGTGTTTTCAGATGAACAGCACAGAGACACAATTTTGAGGTTTTGGAAGAGTTTGACAGCATTTTTTATCATTCATAATACCTTGTAAGCTACTAGGAAATGCTTTAGTCACTTAAATCACAGAAAGACTCTGGTGTCGATTTGAAGTTGTTTTTCCAAACTCGACACAATGTACTGATCCATGATTCCCACAACAGATTCAGCAAAAGGCTGTCATCTGCATTGACATAAACATTGAAAAAGTACAGCTGCTCCAGCGAAAAAGTAATTTTAATAGATGGGCAGAAAAGGCAGAAGGTTGCAAAGTTTTTTGGTGCTCTTGTGAGAGCGAGTGAGGAGCCAAAGAAGTTGCAGCATTGCAAGATCGAGTGGGAGCTGAAGTCACAGAGGATGGTGAGAGAGCTGAAGCATTAAATGAATATTTTACAGGCAGAAATATTGGGAGATGTGCCAGCTGAAACGGGTTGTTGTATCCACTATCATGGTTGACTTCAGAGCTAGTGAGGCACAGATATTGAATAAATTAAGAGAAGTTGAAATCAACAAATCATCCATGCCATGTGCAACCTTGAGGCTTCAAAAGGAGAATGGGATGGTACATAGCTCAGGTAGGGTGGCCTTCACTCAGTGCTACAAGTGCTGACTTCTCCAATAATAGAGAAAACTGCTATAGGCCAAATATCATAAAGTCTTAATTATAACCTTGTAATTACAGGAAGTCTCCTCCAAGTCAAAGTTAGTAGAGGATCTCATTTATGTATTTAGCTTATATATATATTTGTATATTTAGTTCTACTGACAGGAAATGTGCCTTTCCATGTTCATTTACATTTTAAGGTTTAAACGAGTCTTTCAGTAGCAAAGCATCAAAGCTTCTTATAGTGGGCTTTGTTACACATGCCATATGATACATGTTGAGTCAGCCTTGCCATTATTAGTTTGTGGAAGGAGAAACTGAACAAAACAGTAGGGAAGTGACTCTCTTGTTCTCTTTTGTTTTCCTTTTTTGTTCTTCTTTTTCATTTGTGGTGAGTGAGAGAAATCAAGGAAGCAGTCTCAGAAGTCTACCTGCCATCTCCTTGGAAGGAAAGATACAACCTTACAAACGATTCTTGTCATCTTTGACACTTATCACATATGTTTTTCCCAAGGAAAAGTCCTCTGTGCTTCCTGGGTTCCACAGTGGCTTTTGCTAAGCAGAACCAAGCAGCTGCTGAAGTCTACCTCGTGCAGCTGGCCATGGTGGACTGACACATCCATCTTCTCCTTCTTTTTCCATTTTAGCTGCCTGCATGCACTAATGAACAAAACCATCCTTCATTCAAATGTCTAAAATATAACAAGATGGCTGCTAAGAGGGTCGTATTTTAAGGCATCTTGAGAGATCACTTCCCTTGCTGATTTTAACAGATGAAAGAAGAGGACAGGTGAAAATGTAGGCATATAGCTAGCAAATGGCGACTGAAATACAGGTACAGTGGGAATTAGGGTTTTGTGTAATGCAAAGGAAGGCAATGGAAGACACCACCATATTCAGCAGAGATTACTTATCACTCCAAGAGGCCACAGCTCAGCTCATCAGAAACATCCTTCCTCCTCAGATGGGTGTTAATCCTGTAGTCCTTATTTACACTCATGGGATCACTCTTGTGAATATGAGCTGCAAAATCAGGTATCTAATTTCTGCTTCAGGTGCAAGCTCATAGATGTGACTGAAAGAAAACTTTTTTCATTTGTTTCACGTTGTTATATAAAAGTGAGCAGACATTTTTCACACACAAAAGTAGGTATAGGCCGTCACTGAGCACCTTTGATAAAATAGCTGCTGTTTATTTACCTTCAATCCCACAGCTCCTTTTAGGACAAACATCTGTGATAAAGTACAAGACCAGTTTGGAGCCAAAATCTTCTATAAAAGCACCAGAGATACCATGCTAAAATTTGAACAAAGCATTTTCCATTTGAAATGCTTAAAATTTATTGCATAAAATTTAAACTCTCCTATTTTAAAAACATTTTAGTGAAATCTAAGTTAGTATTTTTCATCAGAAAACATGTGTTTCCAGTCCATATAGAAATTTCCAAAGATGTGTTTTCAGAAAAATATTCTTCTTTTTCTAAAATATTTTTGTCACAGCTCTAGTAATGGAAAACATGTGAGTGCTATTCAGAAACATTTCTGACTGTTTTCCTTAACTCTGTATATTTGGAGGAGAAAAACTCACAAATAAAGGCAGATATATGGGTGTGTTTATATGTATAGTTATTTACAGCTGCTACTTTCTCTGATTATACTGACTTGTCCTTGGTGAATCATCCTTACTCTTCTCTGGGGGAAAATAAGATAAAAATGCAAGATTGACACAAGAAGGGAAGTTTAGTTCATTGTCTGTTCTTATCTCCTGCCATTTTTCCAAAACATATTCATTTTTTAGCTAGAAATAACCAAAAGAGGACAGAAGAGATCCATATGTATATAAAGCTTGGATATTCATATTCTTAAGACCTATTGACATTAACATACATCTGTAGTACTTTGTATTATATAAGCCAGTAATAGCAAGAAAACCTTGCTCTAAATAATTTTAACATCTTGGTTAAAGATAAAATTAAAAAGTTACTGACATCATATGCAATATTTGCATGAGGTGAAGATCTTTGGATTAGATCAAGCAAGGGGTTTTAATATATTTTAAATTACTGTAATTTTCTAACAGTTTAATTAGAAATTTGCTGTCTGTGTGCTTCATATGCCTAGGACTATTAATTTGGCAAAATTTGAGGCCATTTTCTTCCTTCTCAAAAGAGAATAATGAGTAATATTTAAAAGAATATCCTTTTAAAAGAGGGCAAAATTTGTCCATGCCTTGCTTTTCTAAAGTCTGTCTAAGCTTTCCAACTTACAGTCCTAACAACTCAGCCTGTTTTTCGTCACTTTCTTCCACAGGATAAACAAACAAACAAACAAACAAAAAAATCCTTTAAGACTATTGTTTTGCTTGACTTGTTATTAAGTGGAATTATTCTTGAAGCTTCATTGTTTTTTTCCCCTACCCTTTCATCTTGTACTTGAGAAGCAGTTTTAAAAAGAACAGACTGATCCTGGGTGGGCTGATCACTGGGTATCAGTCCACCATCATCTCCTAATGCTTTAGCCTTCAAATGCCTCTCCTAAAATGGTATCAGTGCTGAATGTCTCTGTACAGCAGCATTTAGCAATAAAAATCCATCACACAGAATATCTATGGACAGAATGTGATTTCATCCAGAAAGAATTATGCTAGCCTCTAATCTGATTTGCTCCCTGGATTTAAAGAAATTTCACATGTAGAGAGTAACTCTATCCATTTATTACACTGCCAAAGAAGAGCGGCCTTTTTGCTGCTCTCATCTCTCATTTGACTGTAGGCTCAGCTGCTGAATCCTATAAGTCTGTAAAATGCCACCTGCCTGGTTCTTTACTGCCCACTTTCCAGGAAAAGATTTCATACAATACAGGATTTAACTCATAAACTGTCATGGCAAATTCCAAAAGAAAGACAACAGCTTTTCCATCTATCTCTGTAAAGCATATGACCTTGTGAAGACTGATGTAAAGGTTTTATATGTATAATTCTGGCATGAAGCATTTTTTAGATGTGCTATTGGCATGATAAACACATAATAATCTGCATTACTTCTAAAGAATAAGAATGAAGGTGTGTATTTGTCATAACAAGCCTAATGTATGTTGTCTCATTATTATTGTTTATTAGAAATGTGGCAGTCTCTGTAGGTCTCAGTAGAGATGGCAATGTTGAGCAAGCACAAATTAATGGGTACTCTGTATCCAAAAAGATCTTATTGCCTAAATCAGAAAGGCTCAGAAGGGGAAAGGAGGATTATCATCATTTTAAAGACAAAGCAGACTGCAACTGTGAGGGGTGTAATAGCTTGTCATGTTTTTGCACAGTGTGAATGTCAGAGCCACACTCTTGTCAGCACGTTCCACTGCACACTGTGCATAAAAACTTCAAAACAAAATACCAGATACTGTGGTTAGTTTCATATTTATATGTGTCTGTGAGAAAAAACAGTGATTTACCAGAATATGAAAAACAACGCAGCAATAATATCAGTGAAGTTTTAATATCTGCTAATGAAATACACAATATATTTTCTTGGCTTCTTTCTTAGTTTCTGCTACTCTTAGCCCACCTTCATGTTTTGGAAAACTAGAAACAATTGTTATACAGAAGTTCAGAACGGTGTATCCCCATGGGCAAGCAAGTGACCCAAAGGGACAGGAGGCCTGCACAGCTGAATGAAGGACTCCTGACAAACGAGGTGGAAGCAAGGACAGAACACTTGGGCTGAAGATAGGGATATTGCCAGAGTAGGTAAAAATACAAGAAAGGCCAAGGTCTATTTGAAATTAAATCTGGCTGGGAGGTTTTTGTAACTATTTCGCAGTGTCCAAGACCATTTTAAGCACCAAAAAGCATGAAATTAAGGAGAGAAATCTGGTACAGAATATGTACCAAGATGTAGAGGTAACTTTAAAGTCAAATAGATAAGTAAACCCATCTTATACATACCTTAACATGTGCACAAGTACACAAATACCCTTTTTCTTGTTTGATTTTGCTTCCTCTCACCCTAGCTGTAGAAAATCACCCAAAGTCAAAGAATGTTATACCTAAGACCACAGTCCCCTTCCCAAAGATTATATTATCTCATCCTGAAAATTAGGTACATATCATATTCCCAGGCTAGACAGATTCACATCAAATCCTGACTATCACCTTTAAATAAAAGCTCTGGTTGATGGAGGGTTTGCTCAAAATAATAATTTAGTGATAGAGCAATCTACCAGTGATGATATTCTTTATTTCAGTGCTGATTTCTCCAGCATTAATTTCAAGATCCATAATCTCATTTGTTCTCAGGATATTGATAAAACAAGTGAGGGAATGGGCCTATCCATTTATAAGATTTCAATGGGATAAGAAGGTATGGCTTTGTTTTCCACAGAACAGGCAGCCACAAACAAGCCAAATAGTCACTGCACCTCTGTGGCCAACAGCGAGCTGGTTCAAAGGCTGTCCAGCAGGTCAGGTGGAGGAGGTTATCTGGGCATTGGTGATGTAAAACTTATGTCTGGCATCACAAACAGCTGAATCCACTACCTGAGACATACACAGGATCATGAATCACTTTGGAAAAATGACTTGCTTTGTCAGTTAAAAATTGATCATGCTGCCTATTATTACTGTAGGTATCATGACTTTTTGGGCCTAAATCATAAGGACCCTTCCTAATTCATTATGCTGCAAAATCAAGCCATGAAGTCCAATGACCCTGTGTCAAAGAGGCTGAAGTTAATGGGTGCTTTTGCTGTGAAGGACGTGCAGAGTGCCCGTGTTACCCCTCCTCTGGCCTGAGCTGGGGAAGCCAAACCTGGGAGCAGCAGTGTTTGCAGAAGTATTTGCCTTGACTGAGCTCTGGGGGACTATCTCTCTAGGTGCCTTTGTGAGAACCAAGAGAGAGGATACAACTGTTCCCTTACAATAGAACGTTAATTTAAAGCTAGAATAATCTAGCATAAAAAATAAGAATGAAGGGATTCTTATATACAGATTATCCTATTTACAGCTGATCTTTCAGAATGTGTGGTGGGAGTTTGATTTGCTTCGCATCAAGTACAAAAATTAAATTTTTTTTGGCAGCAAGCCATATGAAAGAGGCAAAATGCTAACTAATCACATTTAATGTTAAATCAATGGCACTGTGCTATGAAAGCCCGAAGGAATAGAAATGTCTTTTCCTAGCATGCACAGTAATGGACTTTGGGGTCAAGAAATGATGTATTACTGTAATATCTGCTGCCTTTTAAACTGACACTTTTAATAAATGGCATATATTCCTCTTATAATTTCTTTATTAGTAACACAAATTTCCCCATCTGTGATTATCATCATGGATGGCAGGTGAAAAATTCCCCTCTGCCAATGAACATGCCAGTTGGGCTGCACCAGGGAGGCACAGGACTTGCCATGCACACACAGAGCTCAGCCCCAGTGGCTCCTTTGCTGTAAGACAGCAGCAATTATCAGCCCCTTTACTTGACAGCTGGCCTCTCACCTTTGCAGGCTGCTTTGAGCAGGGTATCGGATACCACAAATGAGGGAATACATCAAAATTAGGTGACCATTTACTTTCAGCGTGTATTTGGCATAGTTCTGAGGATCGGCAGTAGACCTTATCCCACAAGCAATTTCCTTCCCATCTAGATTGAAGGAAATGGATGACTTAGCTGCAAGCTCTGTTAAATTCCCTACCACGATCTCTGCAGATATGTAAATGATCATTAGCTGCAGAATATCAGATTATGGAAATACCTAAAGAACATTACAGCTTGAGGAAGAGGAAAAAAATTAGTCTCTTGCTAGCAAGATATTTTCTCTTTGAAGAAAACATTTGAGTGACATGAAGTTGAAGCTAAAATATAAATTAAATACAAAAAGTTGAGTGAGAAGTAATTATTAAAATTATTCAGATTAGATGGAGAAATTCAAAGCCTGTTTCAACAGACAGCTTGCATGCTTGCATAGAGAAATATGTGAATTCATTGTCAGGCAGGGACTTTCAGTGAATTACCACAAAAAAAAAGTTGTAAGTTTTACAAACAGAGCATGAATGGGCAGGAATTCAAATGACCATAAAGAATTCATTGCTGTATCAGTGAGCACCCAGGAGCAGTTCAAGGGTGATTCACACATTATAGCCCAAGGACTGCAGAGGTTTTTATCAGCTGTCTAAAGAAGGGTTTCTTGTGCTACCTGAGGTGCCTTGGGGTGTCCTGAGACCTCTTTCCAGGGCGGTGTATGGCTTCTACTCCCAGAGCATTGTGGGCATCTCAGGCATATCAGGGCATCTCCAAAGCCTTTCTGACATCCCTGCTTGAACTGAACATGAAAGGGCATGTCTCAAACGTTAGAAACCTTTAGAAGCTAATGGAAGACCTAATGTTTTATTAAATAGCTGCAGATCATTTACTGCTCTACAAAAATGCGCTCTGTATAGTGATGGCAGCTGATTCACAAAAAATCAGCAATAGCTAGTTTGAAAAATTTTACATTACCTTCTGAAGATATATTTTTCCCCCAGTATTATCTAATAGCTCAGTCCAGAAAAGGCCATTCTTTTGTTTTTGTATGCGTGCAAATTTCAAAATTATTCTTCCTTCATCTAGATGTGGTGTCTTATTCCTGAAATATGATTTTTTTTTCAACATCATGTTTTATTTAACATGGATAATCCAAAGAAGATATAAAAACTCCAATAGGAAAGGGTTGACAGGACATAGCCAATAAATCTTATTTGGTGTGTTTCTGTTTGGGTTCAAAATGATGGTGACGAGTAGGTAGAGTTTTAACTTTGAAAAGGTAGAAGACAACAACCCGGATCACTGATCCAAACTACATATGGATTCTGATAGACTCTGCCAAGGAGACAAGTCTATACAACGACATCTGTGTGTTTTAATATGGATCATGATTCTAACACACACACACGTCTTTGCAGAAATAAATAAAAGAAAAATTATTTTCCTATTCCCCACTGGAATCCCATCTGGCACTACTAATTGACCAATTACCTTCAACAGCTATTGAATGAAATGATAAAGAAGATGTGTCAAAGGATTATATTTTTGGTTACTAATCTTGAACAGAATAACTGTCAACTACAGCTTCTGCCCATGGAAACAAAGTATTTTCTGGATAAGTTTCATTTCATCAGTTTTCTGAGTGTAAGGAAATAGTTTGCAAAGAAATTTCTAAATTTTCCTGGGCTGTCTGATTTGTCTTCTTGTTTAGACTCCAATCCTGTTTTGATTTGCCACTCTCTCTTGTCTGCTAATCAACCTCTTTGTGGTCCAAGTCTCTCCATACTGATGGTATATGCTCTCATAACATTAATTCACCAAGCCAGCACATTTCTAAATTTAACATTTTCTCATTTCAAATGTTATGATGCACTCAGGAAATTAACCCACAGAGAGATATAGGATGCCTGTATCTCAGAGCTTTCTGTAAATTTTACCACACTTTTTCTTGATATAATTCTTTTTGTTTCCTTGATTGTTCTAAATAAGCTATGTTCACCTATCATTTAAATCCTGTAATCTCTTCTGAAATCCCCTGTAAAGCTGTCTAAGTGTCATATTTGGCTCTATACTGAAAAGGATTCTTATATTCAATGATTCATATCATTATATTTGAGTTAGATACATGAAAATATTATAAGGAATATTATAAACTGCTATTTGTTCAACTTGAAAACAGTCTCAGAAAATATTTACTTTTAACTATGAAATAAGTATCCAGTTCATAATTTCTGAATTATGAGGTTTTAATTTGAGAGGTTTTAAAATGTTTTTTCTGTTTCTGTGGAGTCTTTTGCAAGGTTGACTGCATTTTAAATCTTTTCTTTCAGTCCAAAATGTGTTAATACTTTTGAAAAGAAAGTGTTTGGCCTTTATTTCTCTCTCTCTTTCAGTTGATTTGATTTAGGCATATGAACAGCCAAAAACCTGCTCAGTTTAATCCAACAGAATAGCACTAGGGGTTGAATGATACCAGCCTTTAGGTGAGTTTCTGTCAGCCCTCTTGGATTCTAAGCACCTTAACCAAAGTTCCTCCTTTTCAGAGGGTTGTGTCAAGTCAGTAATGGGACAGGCATTCTGTTGTGTACTCTGTTTTATGAACATAAATGCATTATTTTTGCTCCAGATATTTAACCATTCTGGTTAAGTGATTACTGCTTTCCAACCTTGATTTTGTTCATCTCAGGGAAAAGAAGCTCTTTCTGTTAGTGAGCCAGGAATATGCAGTGCCTGACGCTGTGAGTCATGCTTTGCTTGATGACAGTAGTTCATATTTTTTAAAATACAGCGCTTCTTCCCCTTTTTCCTCTGATGTCCATCAAACAGCTCTGAACCTCTAATTTCTGAGCTTCCTGGATTCACTCTCTAGTCAAGGAGAGGCTATTGAAGAAACCTTCTTATTCCAGCTTCAGCAGGCATCACACTCACAGGCTCTCATCCTGCTGGGGGACTTCAACCACTCTGACATCTGATGGGATGAGAGCTGTAGGCAACCCAGAAAACTCCTGGAATTCAGTGTGGATATCTTTTTCAGCCAGGTAATAAACAGCCCTACCTGCTGGGGTTGCCAAACTGGACCTGATGGAGAGCAATGCAAGTGAGGTGGTTGGTGACACCAAGACTGGAGGCAGCCTGGGCTGCAGTGATCATGCACTGGTGGAATTCACCATCCTGAAGGGTATGGGTAAGTGCAGATGGATAAAACATTCTTAAAGTTCCCTACTACCAGAAAAGTGGAGAGGAAGCAGCAGAGGAATAGAAGCAGCATGAATAATTGTCTTTGTTTAGCAAGACAGGTATCTGTCAGGGGGGGCTGGAGCTCTCCTTGGAATGGAGAATGTAAACCCTCTCCCTCCAAATTATTACAATTTTGAAATTAGGGCCTTTCAAACTAAAATATGGGAATAGGAATAACAGTTCTGTACTAGGAATATTAAAACCACAAATGCAGTAGTACAAAACAAACAAACAAGCAAACAAACAAAAGTCCTAGAAAACCCTGACAGAGTCAGAGATACAACCTGACACCCTGTTGTCAGGGTGTTAGAAGCAGTCGAAATAAGTCTTCCTGAAGTAACAGATGTTCTGTGAAGTAGAGATGATCCTGTAGAAAAAAGGGTCCAGTGCTGGCGAGATGGGTCTGGTCTTCCTCTGAGAATCCAGTGGAAAATTGGCTGCTTGGCGTTCCTACAGCTCAGCTTTTATCTGGCAGGGAATGGTTGGCTCCTCCCCACTGGGTGGAGCATCTCACAATGCAATGATGTAATGTGTCATGTCACTGGTGAGCCTTAATGGCCCATTAACAGAAGATATTCCCCTTGGAGCGTGGACAGTGATGGAAGAGATAAGAAACACTGCCCCATCTGGTTTTGACAGCTGGCCTATTATCAGAAGGCGTCCACCCCCCTCCTCCCTGGAGTTACAAGAGATAAAGGAAAAAAAAAAAAACCAAACATCTCACCAACTGGTTTCAACAGATGAAATAGAATACACTTTTTTTTTTTGGTTACATAACCCAAGACAATGATAAATTGAGAAATACTTCTTGCATTTGTTTTTTGCTGCCGTTTCTCTACCAGAAAAGCTCAGGTGATGCTGGGTTTATTTCTGTCTGAGCTTGGGCCCTGAAAAATCAGCCAACACACTGGCGGTTTGCTAATCTTCTGGGCCACCTCATATGTTGTAACCTGAATAAGACCCCACTCAGTTACTTGTCTCATTAAATCTCCTGTGGGAGACTGATGAAAACCATTTTCTGAAGATGAATCCCATTGTGTCACTGAAATCAGGTTTCAGTTCCAAATACTTTCAGGCTTTTTCCATGGGATTTATTCTGGAAAGAGATGTGAGAGCCCAGAGAAGAAGAAAGAAGAAGAAATTACCTTCTCCTGAGCAATTTTTGAATTCTTTGCCAGGGAGAGGTAGTTCACTGTAACAGAATTTTCAGCAGAAGGAATATATTTATATGTATAGTTTTTCTCTTCAAAACATGTTGTAAAATTAGAATCCATGTTAGAATTTAACTTGACTCTGGAAATAATGTAAAATATAAATGCAGATTATTATAGAGCAAAGAATTTAAGTCTGAGTGGCATAAATGAAGATTAGTGAAGAGCACAGTACGGCATTTCTTCTTGCAGAGGTTTCTTACATCTTATCTACCAATTATACTGAATAGCAATAAGACCTGCTTGAATTAAAACATTATTAAAGGTTTGTGTACTCTTGTCTTATTATGTAGTGGTAAATATTAACTAAAAATTAGTATGTTGCTCACCTGGCTGAAAGTCCTCAGTCAGAGCCTGACAAAGTCTTTCCTGGTGGAATATCTCATGACTTTCTATGAACCCATTCAGGAAAAATGACACACAACTGAGTAACTTATTTCCATCCAGGGCCAGGTACCGATAGCACATAAGCAGAGTGCTATTTGATTAATATTCTAAGTCTGGAAATGACTCTATGTTTCATCAGACTTGAATATGGTAAGAAAAGAGGTTTGATTCTGGGTCACATTAAATTTCAAACTGAGTGTGCTCTTAATGTTTAGTTTGGACACTTTTAAAATCTCAGGTGAATGTGATGTGACAAACCAGTGCTGTCAAAACAGAATAAGAATTGTAAATGTCATGCTTCTGTCTGAAACTATAGTTTGCATACAATCTACTTTAAACTAGAACAGCACTTCAGGAGGCCCTTAACTCTTTTATTATGTACTAGAGAAACTTATACATGCATATATGTATGACTTCCGGCAAATTCCTACAACATTTATTTTTCTATTGAGTGGCAATAGAGTGGAAAAGCCTTCACAGCTTTAGTAAACTTTCAATTAAGCTGATAATAAATCAAAAATTGGCATTCAATGATTGTTTGAGTAGGCAAAATGCATCAGAAATTTCTTTCTAGCCTCATCTGTTCAGTGCTTATTGGTTACTAATCTCAAAAGAGATGGCAGAATTCAATTATTTACTTGGTTCTCCAACTGAGAATATAAATGCTTGGCACAAGCAGTGTAGAACATCTTGCATTTCCTCTGCTTTGCCATGGACATAAAAGATCTTCTGGTGTGTCACAAGCTATAAAATTACCTTTTTTATTCTGCAGAACCTCACTTGCACAGGGCACAAGGAGCAGACCGTGTGTTAAGAGCTGATATGTACTGCAGATCTTAGCCTGCATATAAGATCTGAAAGCACTGCAAACAGCCCAGAGGCATGGAAACAAGTGAAACACAACGTGGTGAAATGCTCCTCTCCCTCCTGCTGCTTTTCTAGTTCACCTGCTACACCAGGTCCAAAAGCTAAAGGTTAGAAATGCCAATGTAAATATTGTATCACTTTTTTGTTATTGTTGATGTTATACAGCTGACTTCTTTTCTATCTGAAAAGGAGTTTTCTTTCCCTCAATACCTTTGCTTCAAGGAAAAGAAAAATGCCAATGTACAAACATACTATTTCCTTTCCACAAAAGAAGTGGGGAGTATTATAAAGATCAAAACCAAAAAGGTTTTCAATAGAGATGCTGAAAGACTAGAAATCCAAACTGTGACCAGCTCTGGTGGCAAACTTTGGCTGGCATTCCACTGTACTGGAATACTTCGTGCTGAGTGCAGGGGGGCATAAGATGAGGCAGAAAGGTTCCAAAAACCTAATGTAGATCTGAATTTCTGCATCTATCACAGGTTGAACCAAAAGTGTCAGCATTTTTGCTTGAACTAGAGGTTTAAAATTTTGCTGGTTTGGTCCATCTCTTCTTCAGGGTTTGATCAATTATAACCTGGTTTTATTAGGCTGATGGTTTTAACTTTACACTATATCATAAACACCTGAAAAGAGGGAGCAGGAAATTTATTACAGAAGCCCTAAGAGCCCCTTACCTACAGTGACAAAATTGCCACCACCATAATTTCTATTAAGTGCTACAAAATTACAGTGTAACAGCTCTGAAATTACATGTGACATCTGCATGAATACCAAATCACTTCATTGCATTCAACCATATTACAAAAAGCACTTACTGAATTTGTACTGATTACAACTCTTACAAATTAACTTACCCAAGCAAACGTACTTCCCAGTATACATATATTATTTAAACATCTCAGTTTAATCAAAGGATGGGAACAGAACAAATAACACTAGCACTTAACATGAAGTATCATATTTGAGAGAAGTACCCCGATATTTTAAAACTCTTTTAAAGTGCTTGATTTTTAGAAAAGATTCTTTTTTCCTCTCTCTTTTTATTTTTTTTGATTATGCATGCCATGTCATTCTTTTATCCAGTCTCTAGAAAAAAAGCCTAAAAAAGGAAAATGTAAGAAAGAATATGACAAATGTTCATTATATAGAATTTTCTTTTTCAGAATTACATTTTCCATAGTGCAAGCCAGGTTTTATAGAGGTATAAGTCACAAAGAAATAAGAAGCTGGTAATAAGGTAGAAGAATATTTGAAATATAGATGCAAATCCCTACTACCTGCTGAGCAAAAATAGTCTGCAGAGACAGTCCTGAAAACTGAACTGCCATTAACATCTCGTAAGCACTAAATTTGCAGCAGAAGAATACTGGAATGATATGTCTGTGAAATGCCAAAGGCCTCTGATTTATCTCTAAGCAGAATGTTTCAGCTACATCTACATAAATATTTTAACAGGAATTTAATTTTCGTTTTAGTCTTGCATTAAATCTCTTTATTGTACACAACTTTTTATCCTAACTAACTTACCTATTATGTTATCAGTGTGAAGATGGTTGTGTTCATTCATCTTTCTGGCATGATGAATAGCCTGAAAACACAATATATTGATGCACCTCTTTACACAAAAAAAAAATCTTGCCACAGGCTGTTTAATTTTGTGTAGAGTATATATTAATTTAGATATAACTTATCCAATGGCCATCAAGTGACTTGTATTTGACTCCAACTCTGAACCTCTCAAGAATGCCCCAAAACAGAACATTCAGTAAAATAAAAAGAAGGAAGTCTATCATAGGTGTATTGGCAGCTGTGTATTCACCAGCAGAGGACAAATAGACCTTTACTGCTTATTTTCTTTCCAGTGCATTTTATAAAGAGCAGTAGGAGCTCAGGCAGCTACTGTCTGACTGACTTACTCACTGTGTATTTCAGATCCCATTGTGCTGCAGTTTGGTTGTATAGTGTTAGATATGGTGAAAGTGTTTATCTGGTAATTTATAATGTCTTCAGAGGATGTAAACTGGGCATGGATTAGTTTTCCTGCCTGGCAGAATGCTGGAAATAAGCTCCTAATAGCAGAAAGTTTTTTGTGAGCAGCAGTCTGGTGCAAGAGTTGCCTGCCCTTCCCAAGTCTGTTCGGCGCAGGCTACAGAACCAGGAATGCTGACACTGCCAATAAACAGGCACGTCTGTACACAGCCTTTTTGCCATCCTCTTTGCAAGCTCTTTACTTGTTTTCTTGATGAAAGAAAACTGTGAATGAACTATTGTAAATCTCCCTTCAGAACGTGTGAATTCAGCCTGCACAAGTCATACTGCCCTCCCTGAAAAGTGATTATCACTTCTGATTTATTTAATCTCTGCATAGAACTTTTTCTCTAGCTCTCAGAGGGGAACAGGCACAAGAATAAATAACAACTGGCAGTTGGAATTAGGCTGTTAAGGAAGAGATTTTTGAAGGCTTAAGCAGGAGCTAATATCAAACAGCCCTAATCAAGTCTTTCACTGTAAGCTGGGTCCATATCATCAATCTTGACTTCTGAAGATCTTCTTGTGAAACTGTTCTGTTCAGCAAACTTTTCTCATTGGAGACAAGCATAAGTATAGGTGCTTACAAATCTGTTGGCTCAATTTCGAAAATCTGACTCTGAATTGTTAGCTAAGGAAGTTTTAGGCTGCAAGCCAAATTGGCATTAAATAGGTAAAGACACATTATTATCTGCTCCCTCAAGGCAGTTGTCTGCTCTACAGAGAATTAAGATAACGGCAGACATTAAGGTTGTCTAATCAGTATCATTTAGCAGACCTAAGCTGATTATAAAAGTTTTAGGAAAGAGTAACTACACATTATGCAAAAACACTTGGACATCTTTAAACGCAGGTGACTGTACTAATCAGAGCATACAAATGTATGGCACATAAACAGAGAGGTGGAAATGGAAAAGGAGGTGCAGAGATGGCCTGTTGAAGGACAGGCCCCAATATAATACAGGTCTCTGCAATGCAATCCTCTTTTCTGCTTTGAAAGCTAATTTGTAGTTGTCTTGGTGATTACTCAGTCACTGACTTCTCTATTATGCCAGTTAAGCCTGGGATTTCTTTTGTCTAAAGTGGTTAATAAGTCTTCCTCTTGTGTTTTCTATTTCTCCCATTGTCAAATAAGGGGACCAGAAAAGACTTTAAATGGAGTTAAAAACAGCAATGCCCTCCTTGGGCAGGTTTTAAGGAAGGTTATGAAAAATCTGGAATTGTGTTTTTCCTTAAAGCTACTGTGACCGACAGAAAAGTTTTTCTTTTCATTCTAAAGTGCAAAATGTATAAAGGAGAAAGGCAGGAAATAAGGCAGTGTGTTGTACTTCACACATCTTAACAATAAGTTAATAGATCTACCTAGGGACAAAGACATGCTCAGCCAGTCTTTGTGCTTAATTAATAGAGTCATTGACTGGTTGAACGAGATCCTCTGAGGTCATCTGGCCCAGTCTCACCTGGGAAGAGGACCATTGACCAAGGCCAAATCAGAGGAGCCCTGGGTTTTTCTGATTCCACCTCCTGACTGCTACAGTGCCACATGCTTATGATGTATGAAACTTGTCTGTCTTCCCCTGAGTCTTTTGACACTATTCGGTTTTAGACACAGGCCACCAGCTCACCAAACCTTTATTCAGTTTAGACAGGCAATACTTAGTATTATTTTTTTTTTACTCAGTTTCCTATATTTTCTTTGAATTTATGGCCCAGCCTGTAAGCCATGGAGCCCTCTCACCATAGAATCAACAGTTCTCATTCTGAGGAATTGTGCAAATTCCACATATTTCTATAACTGTAGCTCACTGGAAAAGTTTAGAGCTCAATGGTCTTTATGCTCACTGTTCATTTTTATGACATAGGGAATTACAATGGATTCTATCATAAAGCTTACGGGAGTACTGGCTGACTCTGGGCCAGGCAGGGGACTCATTGTCTCTGTTCCACTTCAGTCACTTGTTTGTGACTGCTCATTTTTGCTCTTTGAAATCCTCTCCCAGTCACTTATAATGACTCCTTTGCTTTACTCAGGTAGAGCAAAAAACTATGAACAGATTAATCTGTAAAAATGTAATTAAATGGCAGCAGATTGCCAGTAGTCAAGAGTCAGGAAGCTGAAATTCCCACAAGGGAGTGCAATGCCTCCCAGAAAGAGATGCAATATTTATGTTATGTGAAATTTCTTTTGTCCTTAAATATTTCCATTTTGCTCAGCAGGTAATATGAGGCACTTACTTGAAATAACTGACACAGTTAACTCACAGATCAGTCTGCTTCAATCAGAAGGTCACAACTGGACTTTCTTTCTTTACAGAGAAAGTTCTTCACATATTATCTTCCTGAAAGATTGAATAGTGGCAAAATTTGCTTATTTTGAGAAATTAAGAACTTCCAAAATCAGAAAACAGACTCAAATGCAAATTATAAACTGTCTATGACAGATTTAGTGAGATTAGTGGTGTGTCAACAACAATTTTTACCAACAGAAAGCTTTTTCCTTGGAATCTGCACAGCCCAAATAAAACAGTATTTTTTTCTCTCCTTTCCTGTCTTTCATTTGAGTATAACATTCTGAACTTGAATATTTCCTGGAAGAGCTGCAACACTAAATTAGTATGGTCTGCTAAAATATTTACTAAAATTCTGGAATCCTTTCTGAGACAGATGGGGGTCACAATTGTGTACAAATATACAGCATGAAAATGGGAAGACAGCCTGTCTTGCCCTAGACATTGGACATGTCACACCAACACCAGCAGCTTTAGAGAAGACAGAACAAGTGAAAATAATGCACTGTCCCATCAATAGAAAGGGCAGCACAAATAATGCATCTGTTTAAAGGACTGAAAACTTACAAGCTTTAGATGTACTAGGAGAGATAAAAAAGTAAGGTATTCTGTGACACAAAGGAATACTTGGGTAGTACCTCTTTTCTCAGCCCTCAGACACAGCAATATGAAAAGCCATTTGCCTAAGAATTGTGATGGAGCTATCAGGGTAGAGTGCAAAGCTTTCCTTGGGAAAATGACTGAGTGCCTTCCTTAATATGCTTTAAATTATGCTGGTTGTCATCCTAGATTCCAGGTTTGGGAAGAGAAGGGTAAACTTCTGATATTCCTGTTGCAAATGACAAGCCTGACATCCTGTTTAGAGATTTTTACAATGCAATTCCCCCAAGATGGCTGGGCAGTCCTTGGAGTAACTCAAGTGCCAAAGTATAATGTTTATTTCTAGGGCTAAATAATGAGATTTATAGATTTCTATAAATCACTTATCCAGCAGAAACAAGCTAATAGTGGGCAAAACCAAAGGGACAGGGAAATAATTCCCTGGGATATATTTCATACGCTGAAGCTGTTATTGAAATACAGGTGCACATCTAGCTCAGAATCTCTTCCCAACAGAACGATTGTACAAATTGTCTCTGACTAGTGACGGTAAAAGATGTGAATCTCTGTATTCCCTGGAAAATTTTAAATTTGAATTTAATATAGCGCACCCTCATTTCGTAACTAATGCAGTTGTATAAAATACATTTTGTTTAAAAGAACACTTTGCTGGAGAGAGAGAAGTAGAAAAAGTGTGCCTGAGAATGCTACCTACCACAGAGGTTCTTAAAAGAAAAGTAATACAAGGAAAAATATTGAAATCTGCCTGTTTATCACAGCAACAATAACAGTTATTAATTGTTATGTTATCTATATGGCCATATAGTCTGACAAGATATGAAATCTTATTGTGTGGTTCCTCAGGAAAAACAAGGTGATTTAGGTTTAGTCTTCTAGCATTTAGAAAAATATTCACATAAAGGCAAATGATCATAAGTAGCTCATGCTAATTCAGATACCCCTCCATTTGTTATTGAGGTGGTTTCTGTTTTGGCGTTCTCATGGTCACATTCACACCTTTTAAACCCTGTAAATCACACAGGCTCTTTGGCCCTTCAAGTACAGCACAGCGTATTTGGCAGTGCATGGGAGTTGCCTTTGATCAGTCAAGACTTGGGCAACAACCACCTCACTTCTGCCTATATTTTCAGCATAAAAGAATCTACATGCTTCTTCTACAGATTCCACAACAGAATGGGGTCTGCTGCTGGCTTCAGAATCCACACCAACATAGCAGCCAATGCCACCTCTGAAGGAAATACTGTACCACTCAATAATTATACTGAGCTTGAGCCCAGACGCCCTGATCAGGATTTGTGCTGCAGATATGTAAAAGAAGATTTCACATCTACCTCAGAAATTTTTGACTCTGAGATTGCAAGGGATTTAGAAAAGAAAGGAGAAAATCAAAATGGAACTCCTCTACATGTACAAATATACTCATATAATTGCCCGCTCCTTAGAAATTTCCTTAATTGGATGAATTAATGTAAACATCACTGAAAAAGTATCTTGAGAATTCAAAGTACTGCACTGATCTGGTAAAGATGAGTTTCAAAATATTCAGTGTTCACTGTGATTTAGAAAAGCTCTGAAGAAATACAGAGATTTTATAAAGGCCGCTGTAAAGGTCTCAAGTGACTTCTGGTATTGGTGTGAACTGAATACCTGTTGAAGACAACCTCCAGCATAGAAAATAACATCCTTCTATAAAGCAAGGGACAAAAACTGTGGCAAAGAAGATCTTAAAAATATGATGGGGCTACAACATATTTTCTTTTCACTGGGATATACATAGTATAATTACCAGTATTTCACTGTGGAAATGTATTTGTTATCATAAATCACTTTGAAGTAGTTCACAGAAACCACCCAAATCCTCAATTAATTCACAATTGAATCTGTACTTCACAGTCAGTTATATGTCAGACTATGTTATTTCCCACGTCCTCTGCTCCATTGCAATTCTTCACAAAACCTGCTTTAAAAGCATTGTCAAAGTGTCCAAATGTTTTTAGGCAGAGTACAACTGTCTATCTCCACCAAATATATCATGGCTTTCCTTCTGAGGTCAGTCTTTAAAAGTCACAGGATTTTGCTTCAACAAAGAAGTCTCAGCAGCAGTGCAATCCTGTGGATTATATTAAAGTGGACCATCTGAAGGACTAACCAAAGCCCTGTAAAACTAATGGATGTTGTTGAACTTTGGCATTCACATAAGAGAAATGTACAGTGAACTAATTACAATTTCTGTCCTGTGTACTGTCATTCATTTCACAGCTTCCCTCAGTAACATTCTCTCAGCAGCCGTGCACCAAACTGTCCCCAAAGGACACTTGTAAAGGCATTATATAGGATCTGATCCTGGACATTGTTTCTGGGCTCTAATTGGAAGCTATATCATTTTGACTTGTCACAGCACAGTTCTGTTTGTGTCTCCTGGTGGGACCATTCATAGCTGTAAAACCTTTTGTGATCTTAAGGACCTTGCAGCGCTGAAGGACCTTGCTGAGTCGGGATCTCTGATGTTACATGGTCATCCACTGTTTGCTAACTGATGAGGAAAGAATCCCACCAATAAATCCCATGGAGGAGAGCGTATTCTACCATTTGCTCAGCAATGCCAAAGCTCTTTAGAAACCAGCTGTTATTACTGCCCCATGGTGAAGACAAACACAATCATCCTCGTTTTAAAAAGTGAGGAAAGTAGGATCAAAGATCTGTCCCAGTATCATATGGAATCAATGAAAGGGGCTTCAAGGAGCCCAGTGTTCACTAAGGCTGCAAGCAGTGCCAGGCTTTGTCAGAATGCAGCAGCAGCTCCATCTGATAGGCTTTGCCCAATACTTTTGAACCTCAGCAGAACACAACCTTCTACCCAGTGAAAAAGTAACAGAGCACTTTTTGCAGAGCACTAACTAGTTGGTCTCTCTGGACAACAGATTCGAGTATTGCATTATCCAGCTGTCTCACTAATACAGGGTCCAGGGTCCTCCAGTGGATGAGAAACTGCAATGCATAATGCTGCTGGGCACTGGCACTTAATTTTCTGTCTCTCTCTGCCATGATATTTCCCCTTGGACTCTGGGAACTCAATTAATTTCTTTTCAAAATCTGATAGCCAAAAAACTTTTAATATTTTGTCCCCAAGGCACTTGCATAGGAAAAGGGGGATGGGGGAGGGGTGTGTGTGTGTATGTTTATTTGTTTGGTTGGTTTGTTGTTTTGTTTTGGAGGGAGGGGAGGTTTTTGTGTGTGCACCTACCAAGGAGGTTATTTTTGAAAAAAAATGATGAGAAAGTCACTCCTTCTAAAACTTTTAAAATCACTCCAGAAGTCTAAATTCATGAAAGTAATCTGGTCTCTCCTTTTAGTAAAGCAGAATGAGGAAAAAGGAATAAAGGGTAAAAAATTGGCTAACTGCAATACGACAAACTCAGGGCATGCATCAGAGAGACGTGCATGCAGATGGTCCATGAGTGATTTGAAAAAGGTTTCAAATGCTTGTACCTCAGGATATGTCATTATCTGCTTGCTATCACATAGAACTGAAGTTTGTATTAAATCACCCAGCTTCATGCCTAGTAGATAGTAAATCTTTATATAACATTCAGTGGAGCTATTATATCACAGTTTCACAGCCTTCCTCCTAGCTGTTAAGCATTCTTTTTCTCTGTGTCAGATTTTTAACAGCACTTTTCTTCCTATTTCATCAGAGGAAGGTGTTTAGCCCTTTTTGTGGTGGAGTACTTTTTAAAAAATCTATTAATTTCTCAGCATGATTCACCAGACTGTTCTCATATACCAAACTCCCCCTTTCCCATCATGATCTGGCTACCCACTCACTCAAAAAAGATTTAATTTCTTCCAGTGGATATTAACTCTAAATCCCAAGTGCATGCTTATCCACCCTGCCTGTTATTTCAGGACAGCTCCTTCTTGTGCTGTGGCTCTAATTGGTCAGCTGGCCTGCAAACCGCTGGCTCCAAGAGAAAATGCCAGCACAGTGCACTAAGCCCCTGTTCCAGCACTACGCCCCGCTTCAAATGGCAGTGTCTCCAAAGTGAAGGCACGGGTGTTGGAGAAGAGCAGTGTGTCTTAGCCTGACTTTTCCCCGCACTAGATTTAGTCTGTCTGAGTTTTTGTTTACTGGGAATCTTTAACGGGCTTTGCTGTCGATAAGGCAGGAATTGTTTCCTGCTTAAAATGCAGCGGGTGGGTGGAAGAGGCAGGCGCGCAGAGCAGCCCAGGATGCGGCTGCAGCCGGGGGTTGCCAGGCAACTGCAGCCTGCAGCGGCGGCCGCATGGCCCGCATCGCCCGCCGGCACCGCACCCTGCGGCCGGGATGCGGGACACCCGCTCCCCTGCGCTCCCCTGCGCTTCCCTGAGCTTCTCTGCGCTCCTCTTTGCTCCCCTGCGCTTCTCTGCTCTCCTCTGCGCTCCCCTGAGCTTCTCTGCACTCCCCTGCGCTTCTCTGCTCTCCTCTGCGCTCCCCTGAGCTTCTCTGCGCTCCTCTTTGCTCCCCTGCTCTCCCCTGCGCTGCCCTGCGCTGCCCTGCACTCCTCTGCGCTCCTCTCCGCTCCCCTGCGCTCCCTGTGCTCCTCTCCACTCCCCTGCGCTCCTCTCCGCTCCCCTGCGCTCCCTGCACTCCTCTCCGCTCCCCTGCACTCCCTGTGCTCCCCTCTGCTCTCCTCCGCTCCCTGCACTCCTCTCCGCTCCCCTCCGCCACCAGGTTTATACTTGTTTTCCACGGCCTGGGAGGTGTCCGGGGATGTACTCGTGCCAAAGCTGTTGTGCAGCAAAGGTGTTGCTACGGCAAAGGATTTTGGTATTTAGCTCTGTTTTTTGCCTAGGAAACACTCCTGTTGCTGCATTCTTCAGAAAGGTAATTGCTAAAGAGCATTTATAGCTAAAGTAATGTGCATTCCCAAGCAGTATGAGCTTTCCAGTTAGACTTCTCCTCTTATGACTGATATTGACCTAACACAGCTGAAATTATTTCAGTATTTCCTTGAAGAAAGAGATAAGATCGGGTTTTGCCAGCAGAACTGTGTGTTTATGTATCGGCTTATTTTCAATACATTTGTACTGAAACAATACAAGCCTGCCTTAGGTAAAATTGTAGTCATCCAAGGCAGTGGTCTCTGGAATGTCCTCCATGCACTCAGACTCCTGAATGTTGTCCAAGTCCAGTTCCCCAACTGCTCTTCAGTGTTCAGACTTTTCTAAGTATGGAAAGGTAGAGATGGCAAGGAAAGAGCAG
The DNA here is from genome assembly GCF_021018805.1 of Prinia subflava. Lineage (NCBI taxonomy): Eukaryota > Metazoa > Chordata > Aves > Passeriformes > Cisticolidae > Prinia > Prinia subflava. The sequence goes on from NC_086251.1 coordinate 20,551,333, forward strand.
ATGGAAATCTGCAACTAAGAAAGGGATTTCAGAGGGATTTTCTATTTCAGTGTGTTTGTTTGGGAAACTTTGAGTAGACAGCACCTGGAAACACTAGTGGCTGAGTGCTAATTTTGATGATAGCCTCATCAAGTAGACTGAGAGAAAACCTCTGAGGATATTTTTTTACCAAGAGACAAGACTGATATTCAGGGACAAATGCCACAAGTCTCCCATATTGGTGCTGAATTCCTCAATTGCTTGTGGACATTATTTGTGATGGGCTTTCACTCTTCTCCCTGTATTGGGTCTGTTCTGCTTTGCACGATTTGCAGCTGGAAACTACCACGGGGTGGGAGGGAACAAGGCTGCCCTGTGTCCCAGGGTTGTGTCTGAGCACCTGGGTTGAAACTCCAGCATCAGTGGGCCAGACTCAGCCTGTGCTTCCAACAGCTGAATGGGATGGTGCCTTCCACATCCGTCTGTCAGCAGTGTGTCTTGGTTTGGAAAGACAGGTCTGGGAAAACTGGAGTTTCCCTTGGAATGGAGAATGTAAAAACCCCTCCTCCAAATTATTATAATTTTGCAATTAGGAGCTTTCAGGCAAAAAGATGGGAATAGAAATAACAGTTCTTTACTAGGAATATTAAAAATACAAATGCAGTAGTACAAAACAAACAAACAAGCAAACAATCAAATGTCCTAGAAAACCCTGACAGAGTCAGAGATATGACCTGACACCCTGTTGTCAGGGTGTTGGAAGCAGTCCAGATAAGTCTTCCTGGAGTAACAGATGTTGTTCTGTGAAGTGGAGATGATCCTGTTGAAAAAAGGGTCCAGCGCTTTTGAGATAGGTCCAGTATTCCTCCAAGAATTCAGTGGAAAACCAGCTGCATTCATGTTTGGGATTGCTGGTTTTATCCCGGTGGAAAGGCTTTGGCTCCTCCCACTGTGTGGAGCATCTCACAATGGAATGAGGTGATGTTATCAGTCATGTGAGAGGCCTTAAATGGCCCATTCACAGGTGATGTCTCTTGGAGGAGGATGGGTGGAGGAAGAGATAAGAAGGCACTGCCATATCTGGTGTTATCAGTTGTCCCATTAACAGAAGACATCTGCCCTCTTTCCACCCCTAGAGTTACAAGAGATAAAGAACAATATCTCCCAACCGACTTCAACAGGTGAAAATAGAATACACATTTTTGATTACATTTTTCAACCCAAGACACAGTGGAACAGAGGGGCATGTCCCTACAGCAATGCCCAGGTCCTGGCCCACGCTGGGGCTGTGCTGTCACCACCAGCTGACTGGTGCCTGAGGGTCACACCCCACACGGCCAGACATGTGCAGTGAAACTTGAACAGAGGAATACAGCTTCCTCCCCTTGGTGGGGGGTTCTGCTGCCAGCAGGGTTTTGCTGCTAGGCAAGACAATCCACTTGTTCACCTGCAGCTTTGTATAAAGCTCCCTTTCACTCATCAGTCTGAATTAATAACACCACTTAAATATGAAAAGATTTACCAATCACCTCCTGAGTTTTCAGCATTCATTTTGGTGCTAACATTTACCAAAGAAAATAAATTACAATTGTAGAAGTGTGTATTTAAAATTTCATTTGTCATGTCTTTTCCTTCTCTAAGATCATTGTTCACTAAGTTCCTTATAGATTTAGACCACTGGGTATGCTTTGTTCAGCTGTACAATATATATCATGTAGAGACAGGGGTTTCCTTCAGGTATTCAACAAAGCAATTAACAACCCTCTGAGTACAAACAACATCTTATGTGATGGATGCTCACATGTGTATCTCCTCTAATTCTGGTGCCACTCTGAATTAATTTTAATTTACATTTTCCTGGAAGGGCTTTGTTTTGTACCTCTGACTTCCATGCACAGAGCTCTGTACTATCACCACTTTTACCAGGAGGCAGAGCATCAGGGAGACCTAATGAAATGAGAAGCTGCCCTGAACACAATTATTCTCTTTCAGATCTCCAAAGACATCCTTTGTTCTTGTATAGTGCTTCCTCCCCTACGCAGCAACCCTTTCCATGAGAACTCAGGGACTGGAAGTTGATGCTACAGGAGACTAAAACCAGTATGGCTTCTGTGGGAAAAAGGGTTCTCAATCTCACTTCGGTGAAAGAAAAGGCAATTTTCTACTCCTCCATGCAGTCACCTGGGACCTGCAAAAGGCCATAGGATGGATTGTTTATCTCCTACATCTTGAAGACAGACAGATCTGTAGAGAATATCAAGTCTGACAGATGAGTCTCACTTATCAATCTTATCATCTGTCAGAAAATAAATCAGTTGCCAAATAGTAGGAAATCTGTGAGTTTTGTGGAAACCATTAGACTGTCAGCTATTGCCCCTTTTAGATGCCAATGTTTTCCTCACTCTGGTTCTATTCAGTCTCTTTCAAACAGAAAGAATAATCCTGTCAGATCCTAATGGTATATTTTCAGTGCAGGATTCCATGATGCAGGGTGGCACATGGTAGGTGAAGAATCCTCCTCTCACAGGGAAGGATGCTAGTTTTGTGTGTGACATAAATTTTCAGATTATTTCATCATTTTCCAGATCAAATAAAAATCCAAGGCAGGAGAAAAAATTGAATAAAATTAAAAATCTTTGTGGATATAAAATCTCCTTTGTTTAAAAAGTGATTAAGGAACTGGGACAAGATCTTTCTGTGAATGTTTTCTTTCTGTGTGGTCAAAATGTACCTTTTGAGTAAAGGACATGGTTTATTGGTGGATTGGCAGTTCTGGGTTTATGGTTGGACTCGATCTTAAAGATCTTTTCCCACCTAAATCATTCTATGATTCTATGATTAGAGAAGCTTCAAAGCAGCACAAAGGAGTTGAAATCTCTCTCTTTCTCTCTCCTGTGAAATATCACAGCCAGTGACTTTGAATGAAAAGGTTTTCTGTGGTGTGGCTGACCTGGGGCCATGCCAGCTGGCTGAGTTCTGAAACAATAACAAGAAAATAGGTCACTTCCACATGGTGTTTCTTTCACTTCTTACCCCCCTATCAGAGTGGTTTGTACTAATGCAAACCCCACAGTCATAATCTTGATAATGGATGCAAACCTCTAAAAGGTGAAGGGATAAGCAGTGTACAATTCAGACCAGTTTTGAGAAGAAAAAAAAGATGAAAATCTGTCAGGAAAAGCCCATTTCCATGAGATTTTTCTAAACTAATCCCTTGGCTCTTTAACACTCTGCCTTCTCCTGCAGCACATATTCCACCCCAAATTTATCATGCTACGTAAAACAAGAGGTGAAAGAGATTAGATTTCAGATTGACTGTTCGGCCTATCAGCATTTCTTTACCACTGTCCTGAGCACAGAACAAATCCTCTATGCACCATCTATACTTCACAATAGCCTGCAGGAACCTGTTTAATGCATCATTCACTATTCACCTGCAGACCACTTCTCTCCAGTTTGTTTTCTTATATACTCATTTCAAGGATGCACCAATGCACTGACAAGCTTTTTGTGCAATGAGCACTTTCAGCCATGTGTTTGAAACACTATTTTAGAATACTGGGAGAAATTAGATAGCAGATTCTGTCCAGAGAAAGGTCAGTGTTCTGATTTTTTCTTCTTAATGATCCCTAGTTTACTAGTCGAATGGAGCAGTTCTCAGGCTTGACCACAGGCCCATGTCTTCTAAAAGGAATTTGATCTGGACCAGTGACTCCTAAAGAGTGTTACAAAACACATATCAGCCCCCATTGGCTGTAATAACCAGTGCACTGTGTGCTGCTGCTTTGAAAAAAACCAAAAAACAACCCTTCTTGCTGGACGCTAGAATAAAGAATGTGAAATATTTGCTTCTCTCAAGTTCTCCAGCACTGCTAATGATTTTACTATAATTTAGGCTTAAAAACCAGCAGAGCTTTACTGACATTTTCAACTAGCTGCGTGAGACTGCATTCTTACTGCCCTTAGAATTATTAATGGCAAAATCTTGCAGCTACCTGCATACCCCGAAAAAAAATATTAATTTGCTTCACTTTCAATGCATGTCTGCAAATGGATTCTGAAGTCCTGAAAGAGGTATTACTCTTTTGTTATATGGAACGACTATAGTCTCTTTTTATTATGCAATTATGGGAAAAAAAGTTTAAATCACCACTACTTGTAATAAAAATGAAAGCTTTGGGCTTTGTGGTTTTTTAAAATTTATTTTCTGCTTTGTTTTTTTTTTTTTTTTCTGTATAAAAAGAGCAATAGAAGATCAAATGTGAATCCGATTTACTTACCATATTCTCTATGACCTCTGAAGGTCAGAGAACCAATTCAGATAACTAAATCACTAATGGCTGTCACTGAAGTGTGTGCACAGGAGCAGCCTATTTTATGAACCATAAGCAGGGCTTCTCTACCTCTCAGAGGAGCTGCAGGATGCTGCAGCAGCTTCTGTCAAACGGGGAGCTGCAGCGTGCCAGAGGGCGAAGGCTGAGGTTAGAGGATTTTAGAGGGAGCAACAGGATCGTACTTCATTTCATTAGCTCAGCACTGACATGGCAAGGCTAAGGACAGCTGCTCAATGAGTTCATTGATACTGGAACATATGGAAGACTCTGCCTGTCACAATCTTATTAGTGCAAGGATTTTGCTGTCCTTTGGACAGCTTTGGATGGACTTTAGAAAGCAAAGAGGATACAGCTGTTAAGCCTCACCTTTCACCTTGGCTGGGGAAGTTTCTGAGAGCACAGATGGTGCTCAGTTTCCAACCATGAATCACTGTCACAGAATCTCTGTTATGTAAGGCTGTGAGGTGGGTTGGTCCTGGCTGAGTGCCAGGTGCCCACCACGCTGCTCTGTCACTCTTCTTCCTCAGCAGGACAGAGAGGGAGAAAATAAGATGGAAAAAACCCTCGTGTGTCGAGATAGAGGCAATTTAATGAAGCAAAAGCAAAGACTTCTCATGGAATCAAAGGAAAACAAAAGATTTATCCTCTATTTCAGGTATGTCCAGCCACCCCCTGGGAAGCAGGGAGTGGTTGCTCTGGAAGACAAACGATGCAATAAGAAGTGCCACAAGTTCTCCTTCCCCTCTGGTTTAAATCCCCCAGATTCAGTTCTGGGCAGAATTGTCACTACCCTGTGTGTCTCTCTCTCAGATTACATCCCTGGGAGTTCCTGTAATCACTGCTTTGCCCCTATATTTTCAGTTAATGCAAGTCCTTGAGGCCACAGAAAAGACAAAAAAGGCTTGCCTTAGGCCAGAGGCTGTCTGGCCTCTTTCCAGGTCCCAGGGGCCAAGGGATGCTCCCTTTCTCCTCTGAGCTTCCCTGAAGAAGTGAGGGGGAAAGCACGACCTAGTTTAAGGAACAGCACAACTTGAGGAATGAAGTCAAACAATCTTCAAGCTGTTGGAAGATATGAAGAGTAAAGCTTTCACTAAAGAGGTGTAGTCTGCAAAGGTACTGAGAAGAGCTGAACTGTATGGTACAAACTAAAGCAGAAAACTTCCAGGTAATAAAAGCCACTCAGAGTTTCTGAGTAAGTTGTGTTCAGTTTCCAGTGAGATTTGCTAATGTAGCCCCACAGCAGCATCTTTGTATGGCAGGTGCTGTTTGGTATGGGGTGCAGCAAAGGAAATTGCAGCTGAAGAAAGTACGCAGGAACAGTTGGCTAAAAGCAAATTCACTGTCATTACAGTTACTGCAGAGTAAGCTGTGTGGAGAAAAGTGTAGCTGTTTATGTGGAGAACATTAAGAGACTACTGGAAAAACGGACTCTTTAATATGGTGAAAAATGCAATATTAGATATACACTATGCTTTCTCTTGTTGACAAAAGTGCATGTGTCAAATTGCCCAGTGCACTGAAAGGTGTTTGATTAATTTAAATGAACCCAAAGTGTTAAGAATCAGAGACATGATTTTGGTCTGGGCTTTCAAAATAAAATTATAAAATAAATTTATTATTATTGCATTACTGTTATACATGGAAATAGTTTTCTCTTTCAATTCACTGAAAAGAATAGTTAAATAAACCATCTTTTCTTGTCTAGATAGATCTTTTCAAAAATCACTGCTGTTTCAAAGTAATAAACCAGCTTTTATAGTTAAAACACACAATAAATTGAGCTTCTGAATTTCTTGATTATGATGTGGTGATGTTAATTTTTTTCTGAAAAACTTAATTTACTTCTGTTAACTCTCTTTCCTTTTCAACCTATACACTCAATAATAGCAGTTTTTATAATGTTCATACAGGTTATGTGCACACACAGCCTTTTGTTTCCAAAGTTTTCCCTGAAACTACAAAAAACATTGGCCTCAAAGCACCTCTGAAACTGTATTACAAAGGAATGAAACAAAGTGCAGGAAATCAAAGAGCTGGATTTTCAAAGCTCCTTTTGATAATCTAAGTGGAGACAATTCACCTAATTACTGTTCTCTGTTTTAAATTCTATTAATTGTTTTCCACCACATCTGCTCTCTAGTGTGACATAGATTACTCTTAACAGGAAGTAGTAGCAGAAGATGAAAGGAAGAAAAAACCCAGATGAACATACTATGATCTGTACAAGTAGCTACATTTGCAACCAAAACCATGGTGTATCTTCAAAGGCACATGGCCAGGAGATTTCTTTTATACTTTCTATTTCCAGTTATAAAATACACATTTTAATATGTTAAATTAACAGTGTGCAGAGGGCCAGCACTTGACCAATGTCCCACTTAGATACCACTTGAGCTCTGGCCACCTCTGTCCTTTCCTACAGCCTCTAGTGCAAGAATTAATCTAGCTCAAGAGGGAATAGCTAACCTTATTACTAGGAGGAAGAGAAAGAACAAAGTAAGATTTTGAATAAGAATGGACCAAAATCTGACTAAGTAGTTTCAAAGTGGTCTTAATAGCTTTTTGTGCAGGAAAGAAATCTTTAATTTGCTGTGGGAGTGAGTTCTTCTGCTTTTATAATGTGAAAAATCATGAGGGTTTTTTTCCCCAAGCAATGACCAAAGATTTTGATATGTCTGTGACATTGTACCAATAGAGAAATGAAGATAGGATAGGAACAGATAAGTGTGTGTAATGGTCCCTTTAAATTATTTTGACATGTTTTCATGCTTTTTTCCTTGGTGATAATTCAAGAGATCTACCAGAAAATTACATAAATATATGAGAGAGATGTGCTATCCATCCAAGGAAAAGGTTAGTGCCATCATAGGCCATGTAAATCTTCTTTTATGAAAAGGAACGCAAATGAAATGATCACCTAAGTCAAGGTTTTATAAAATATTGACTAGGATTACGTTTGCTGTGGGAGTAATTTTATTTTAATCCCTCATTTGAGATTCTATTCCTATGTACCTTAGATGATCAATCAAGAGATGTCATTGAACAGCAGGTGGCAATAAGGTCAAAACTGCAATATGCTTACCTTAAAAACTATTGAATATTTATTTTATAGACTTGCAAATAGTAGCATAGATGTTCTGCTTATGTTCTGCTGGTGTTCCTCACAGCTCCAGCTGTGTGGGAAATGGAGAATATGTTGCTCCCAAGGAATGGAAAAATTGATTCCAGACAATATTGTTGCCAGTATGTGATATAACTGCTACTACTTAATTTCTTTCGAAATAGATCAGAATTTTAATTTCTTAAAAGATATATTTCAGGACATCACAGCATTTTTTTTGTGTTGAAAATCCAGGACTTGCTTTGTTTTTTTTAATAAGTGAGGTGACTCCTTCCCGTTTAGGGCCCAAATCTACTCATAGAGTTGACTTTCATTGCTGTTGCATGTCTGTACATTGCTGAAGGCAAAATATTTCCTCACAGCATTTTATTTGCTGGTAAGTGTAAATAAATATGTAAATAAAACATACATCTCTCACTGTTCTGGAGTTGTGCAATTTAATGTGAAATGAAAGCACTCATCTTTAACCCTTTCCGTCTGTTTTAGAGAGAAGAAGGGTTTCAAGAAACCCAAAAGAAAATAAAAACCAAAAGGAAAGAGGAGGTAAGGGGTAAATAGGTTCAAACAAAACCAACTTCTTCAGCAGTATCTGAGACCTGAGTTTGGCATTGTAACCCTGGTGGTTTCACACTTCCTGCAAAGGCCTGGTCCTGCTCTCAGGGTACTGCAAACACACAACACTTGCATGTCTTGGCAGCCCAATCAATGTTTTGAGTTGCAGGGCATTTTACCTGGGTGTAGCTCTAAATACAGGTTCAAATATGGAGTGAAAGGGAAACTTTGGCTTTCACTGGAATACAGTCTCTACCAATAAGATCCAAACTTGCATATCTTAGTTCATGTAGACTAGTTTGACATTTGGATGAAGAACTTTTAAACCCTGAGAATTATTTCAGTGTTGAATTCTCTGCAGTACTTTCCACAGCAAATTTCCAAGTAAGACTTCTGAGAAAAAGTAAATCTCTGCACAAAAGTTTTTGCAAGTGTGACAAACCAGGTCTCATAACCTAAACAAAGCCCAATAGATAGCCAGCAACTGGAGAGTTTTAGTACTTGGCTGACAATGAGCTTTGGATGCGTGACTTCAGTGTGCTGTATCTCATCTTATTTTGAAAAAAAGAAAAAATGGTAGCTAATAATACCTAAAAAGCTGTTTTGAAAATTAATTGAAGTATGTATAGCAGCACTAAAACACCTTAGCATCACACGTCACTGCCAAGTGCTATTGTTGTTATTGTGGGATGAACAATAGCAGCAGCCAGAGAATGGACCAATCCAGGACTAAAAATATCCAGGGATAAAGACTTCCAGAAGCTTCAAAAGAAGCAGTCACCACAGCTCGTGGCAGTACACCAGGAGAACTTCCCAAAGCATCAGTGCCTTTCTCATTTAACGGCTTCACACAGGTTACTCATTAGGCTTTCATTTGAACAAAACCAGAAACAGGGGTATTTTTTGTGAAAATTCCTTTACAAAAATAAAGTTCATAGATTTGCTTTGCAAAAGCATACAGAAGAGTTCTCCTTAAGTCTACCCACACTTTCTTTTCACCTTTAATCATTCTATGAATTTTCCTCACCTTGCTATCTGACATGGGTTTGGAATTATTGTCTGTCATACAGTAATTTGTATGCAAAGTTTCCCTGTGTTAAAAATTGTTAGATAAAAGTTTTTATGATTGACTTAAATTTGACACAGATCTGCAGGTGCATTATAATCAATAAAATTCTAAATTATAGGAGAATGTATTTTTTCTGACTGTAATGACAATGAAGAGGAAAATCATTAGTGTTTATTCAAAGTGAGTCATTTAGAGAAATAGTGCTGATAACTAAACCATGCAAAAAACACTTCACAGTCATGCCAGAGCAGTCCTGAAAGCTGTGGCTGTGCTACACTTCATGTGAAGTTAATAACGCTTGCCTCAATAACTCACTGAAATACCCATATTTCCTTCTCTTCTGAAATTATTGCTCTCCTTCATCCAATACTCTAAGAGAGACAAGACATTTTCTTCCCCTTCATATGACTGAAATTTGAATTACATTTCACTATTGCAACAGATTTAATTTTGATCCTTGCATACTTGCATTTGAGAAGGAGGCAAGGAGAAATTTAAAATTATCTAGATTGGATGTGCAGAGTTTTTAGTACAGTGGAGACTTGATCAGGGGTGGAGTGCATACAGGAATGGATACTTTAGTGTACTTTGTGCATATGCAAAGGCACACACATACAGGCTATCAGTCTAAATTGTATTTCTTGGACTTCTGCCTGCAGTACTAAACAGTACTAAATGGCACTTGTAGGTACCTCCCTAAGTCACATTTGACACTTCATATAACTTTTTACTTTTGTCATGTTTTTAGGTGACAATGTGTAAGGGCATCATTTCAGGAGTAAAACACTTGAACTCGCAGTGTTAGAGCCCAACTTTTGCATAAAACTACATTTTAATGGATGATGGCAAATTGTGGAAATCCATTAATGTGCTGTTATCGAGGGGTAGCAACAACAGGGTTTTGGAAGGCTAAAGGGACCATCAGTGATATATTCAACCCTTCTGAGAAGTTCCTTTTTCCCCCAGATAAATTATGGAAGCTATACCATACCTTCACCATGATTTTGCATTGTCCAATGCAATTGAGCAATAATTCACAAGAGCATTCCTAATGTAAGGGAAATTCTGAACAATTAATTGTGACATGATTTACAGATAATTTTGAACAGTGAAAAAGAAAGATATGCCCATTTTATTTGGCATATAAAGAAATGCTCAAGCTCTTGGAAAAATCTTTCTCATATCTCCTGAACAACCTTGAGGGATCCTTCTGTCTCCTTCTTTGAAAGCACTCCTAAAAAAGGCATTTAAATCCTCCAAACTAGTTAAAAATTTAATTCCATGTACTGTATGTTGCAATAATCCAATTTTTCTGTGTCTAATTAATTACTTAAATGGAGCAAAAGGAACTTGATACTTATTACTATCTAGATATATGCAGGAAAAGCCCATCCTTGGTTATATTTTAAATATTGATCTTTTCATCTTATGTGATGATTCAACTGGTTTGGAGACTGTGAGTGCCTGTTAGCAAGGAAGTTTAACTACCAGTTTAAAAGGGAGATAGCATTTCCCCAGTATTTGCAGTATTAATCATAATTATTTTTTTCCAGAACTACTGTGTAAAACTCATAGCTAAAAAAAAAAAAATCATGCTGGAGAAAGTTTGATAAATTTGATGTGGCTTTATGGAATTGAAACTAAACTATTTCCATGACATAGTCTCCTGGAATGCCCAGATAAATTCAGAGTAATGGCTTCATTGTTCTGTATTATGTTATCCCTCTAGGTTTTGGTTGTCAGCAACAGAGTTTTATATAAATTTCAATCATTGAGTCAAATTCTGTGCTCTCTACTCAATTTTTTTCTGAGACCTTTATTGAAGAATTCTATTAAATAAAGTGTCTGAATGCTTATGCTAAGACATTGAGGTAGCAAAAATGTTCTAAAAATATCAATGTAGCATGCATTATGTCCCATTGGAGCCCCTTTCTGAGTCCTTTGGTTAACAAGTACAAAACATCTTAGCACAAATCCTTATTTTGAAGGAAGTTTTAAGACCCTGTGGATAGTCTGGCTCAGCTGAAAGAACAACTGTTCCTTTAGGGCCACACTGACTTGGCTGCCTGCTACATCTGCAATGACTGAGTGATGATTTGTGTTGGAAGGAGGATCCAGGGGACCCTACAGGTCTGTCAGCCTGACCTCAGTGCCAGGGAAGGTCATGGAGCAGATTGTCCTGGGTGTGATCACACAGCACGTGCAGGGCAACCGGGGGATCAGGCCCTGCCAGCATGGCTTTGGGAAAGGGAGGTCCTGCCTGACCAGCCTGATCTCCTGTGACAAGATGACCTGTTTAGTTGGGAGGAGGAAAGGCTGGGAATGTCACCTACCTTGCCTTTAGTAAAGCCTTTGACCATGTCCCCCACTGCATCCTCCTTAGGAAGCCTTGGATGGGTGAACTGTTCACTGGCTTAAAATGGCTGGCTGGAGGCTGGGCCCAGAGAATGGTGCTGACTGGAGTTCAACCCAGTCAGGCTGTGGCTGGTCACAGGAGGTGTTCCCCAGGCTCATTTGGTTTAGCCTGAAAGGAGGTTGGAATGAGGAGAGGACCGTTCTTGTCTCCCAGGTAACAAGCAATGGGAGAGGAGGAAATGGCCTCAGGTTGCACTATGGGAGGTTTGGAGTGGATACTGGAAAATATTTCTTCACCGAAAGACTTCTCAGGAAAGTGTTGGAATCACCATCCCTGGAAGTATTGAACAAAGACATGGATGTAGCCCTTGGGAACACTGTTTAGTGGTGAACATGGCAATGCTGAGTTAATGGTTGCACTGGATGATCTTAGAGGTATTTTCCAACCTAAATGATTCTATGATTCTATGACTAAGTCAGAGATGCAGAGCTAAGGATGGAAAGGAAAAAGCAGCATCCACTATAAACACATTAGGAGCAAGGAATCTGTATGCCTGGCTGAAGACACCTCTAGGTCACCAAGAAGAATTGTGACATGGTGAGCAATTAAAAAAAGTCAGTGAAGTATCTCAGCAGCCTCTGAAAAAATTTCTTTCAGTCCCTGTTGTAGAAGCCATTGGGGAAATTCCTATTTCAAGGACATTTTTTAAATGGAAATAACAGCATGGTCTTGACAGAGATTGAAGTCTCAGAGGAGGAAGTTATGGAGCAACTCAGCAACTAGGACAGCAGAATATTCATTTGAGAGGCCTGAAGTAAGTGTGGAGTAGCAGAGTTAATGAAAAGAAATTTATCCTTAAAGTGGTAACCGTGCTAGGAAATTCATTCATTTGCTTCCTCCAATTGAAACAGGACCCAAGGAAAATCCTGCAAATTACACCTTGGCAAATTGTAATTTTGCTCAGGGGAATGCCCTGAAAAGCCTAATTAAAGAGTAAGGTAAGTTAGTGTAACCTGATATAATCACGCCAATCCTGCTCCTCTAAGGAAAAGTGTGACTGAGTTATCATGCTGCCAACATGTTTGAAACAGTTAACAAAGGCGAGAGATAGAGGTGAGTGTTATAGATCACTGGGCTGCTGGAAAAGATAAGCTCTTAAAACAGGCACAAATTTTTTTAAATGTCCACAGGGACAATTATGATAACAAACCACCACAATAACGTATGGAATACAGTGTGGAACTTCCTGCAATGTCCAAGGTTTTCCTCATATTTTTTTTTCTTTTCCTGTTGCCAAGAGCATGCAAGCACTGACCAGTGAGTGTGTGAGAGGCAGCACTAGGTATATATGTTGTGTAGATATATGGCATACACATATATATACATACGTGGCTTATCAACAACATCTGCATGGCATACACAGCTGTATAAATACACCATAGACACAACGAATGTGTGTACCTTGTGTACATGGCAGGGTGAAAGGGAAGGTGCACTGGGAATACATTTGATTTTCCTAAATGTGACAAGGAGTGTTCTTGGGGTACAAGATTGCAGGACAATTTGTGTCAGTAGACAACCCATAGATATTGCAGTGTTGATGTGAGAAAAGGAATCTGCAATCATCCTTAAGAGCTTATATTTTGAATGCAAACAATTGCTTAGCCAGTGCTGAAGAGTGATCTGACAAGGCTTAGAAAACATGGCTAAATATTTGTACCTCACAGTGAAAAATGAGATTTTAAAAAATCATGAACAGCTGCATACTTTTAGAAGTAGAACTTCTGACACGCATTTTCACAAAACAGGCTCTACATCTTTTTATATTTACCAAGATATTTTATGAACAGTGAAAAGTCTAAAGCAAGAAAAATCAAAGCAAACCAACCAACCAACAAACCTCCAAACCCTCACCAAAAAAAAAAAAAAACCAAAACAAAAAAAACAAAAACAAAACAAAACAAACAAAAAAAAAAAAAAAAAAAAAAAAAACAAAAAAAAAAACCCAAAAAACCAAAAAAACCAAAGGAGAATTTGCTGTTCTATTGTAAGGAATCAGATACTCAGTCCTTGGCAGGTCTTCATATTCCTCAAAACCATACTTCTAGATGGGTTAAACCAGAAGCTTCTCTTTACATTAACATATTCTTCCAGTCCCAGGAAGAAGTATTGCTCTGTCTTTATAAACCCAGTTATTGAGTTTGTGATTGACAGAAGTTAAAGTGAAGGAAATTACTCTATATTCAGGTCCATGTAGTCAAATATCACGGGATTTCCTTGCCCTCAGTCGTCCCTTTCATTTCTCTGTGTAACCAAACAGGACAGGGTAAGGTTTTTCCTGAAAAAAATCTGGGGAGTTTTGCTGGAGCTGATAAAACTCAGTGCTTGCTCTGAATGAAGAGATGATATATAGCAAGGTCCTGGGCTTAGGCCAGCTCTCTCCAACAGCAAGCAAATGTTAGGTGCAGCAGGCCATCTGGGCATAGCCTTGAAGGATCTCAGCAGCACAGGACTGGGGGGGAGTTTCACGGGGACGAAAGTGGAATGATCCCCCGGGTATTGCTCCTTGTCCCTCTCCTTTTTCTTTCCTGTCACAAAAGGGCCTGTCTTGTGAGAAGAGAAATCTACTGCCAAATACAAGGACAGTGTTGCAGTGAGGATGAAGGACAGCTAATGGTAAAATGTGAGATGAGAAAGAAAAAAGAACTGTATGACCTTAAGAAGTGCGGTAGTGCAAATGGGATCAAATATAATAGTACGAAAGTGAAAGATCATATCCTGAGGAGGAAATGGAATTTCTGCTATAACCTGGGAGCTGATCAGCCAAAAGTGACAGAGTGGAAGAAAGATGTGGGTATATGAATCAGTCACAGAATGTCCCTGAGCAACCAGCATGATGTGGCTGTAGGAAAAGATTAATTTGTACTTAGGAATATCAGAAATGATGTGTCTGGCACAGAACAGTGTACTACGTATTTTGTACAAGACTCTGGTAAGGCTTTGTGTATATAATTTTAGCTACTTTTTGAGCTAAAATGAGGGAGGAAGAAGGAATTTAAACTAAAGGACGGTGGCAGTATCACAAATGGTCCAGCTCTGGTCTTTTTCAAACTATGTTTCTGAATGAAGGGGGAAAGAACAGCTTTGCTCTAGTATTATATACTATTTTTTCTGAATCTGTATATAAAGCATGGAATTTAGAGTGGTATTTTCACTAGATTGATTTTATATGTCTCAGTGAAGCCTTATAATGCACAAATGTTGCAGTTGAATTCTAAGCAATACAGACAGGACTAAACTCCAGATAACCTAACTTTCTCACCTGGTGTTGGTACTGTTCAGACAGTGGCTCATTTCCCTGGGATAAAAACAGAAGAAGTTATTAAATACCCTCTGGTTTAAGGGTGTGTATTCTTTCTGGGGCAACTTCTATTTGGAATAAATACCATTTAATTAGCCACCACCTTTCTCATTCCATTGTGGTCTGTTTTTGAATGGTGACAATTCAAAGAAATCTAGACAAGAGTTAATCTCAAAATATGTTCCCATAAAGACAAATCAATATTATCAGTCTTTTCAAGCTATTTAAACAAATGTCCGTTGTTGACATGATTTCAACAAAACCTGAGAATAAGGTGATTTCATCTATCTGACATTTAACAGTCTTTTTTTTTTTTTTTTTCCTTGCTGATCCGTCAGTCCACAACCTTGAAATCATTTTTACTCAGGCTCTAGTAAACTCTAAGTCATTATGGTTTTTCTCTACAGGCAGCAGATAGTTGGGGGTTTTTAAAGTTTTCAATGTTGAAGCTTATAATTAATGTAACTTAAATTGCAAGGCACATAATTTTAGTACAGTAAGTAGAAGAAAATTTTAAATTTTTTTTTTTGTGCCCTGGAACTTGGAGGTTTTGGAAAAGACTTGGTTTTATAATCATCTGACTCTAGTGGCAGAAAAATTTAACCTGTGTTGACACACACTCATCAGTGAAAGGTGGATTACTAATGAAATGATTTGGTAAAGAAGAAACTTAGAACTCGCTACTGTTTAAGATGGAAATCCAAACTTATGGCTTTGCAAAAAAGTCACAATCACATGATCTGAAAAATAGTGTTGCAGTCATAGTGGTTGGCATGGCTACAGCCAAGGCCAGAAGAAATCTCCTGGCTGTTTTTTTAACCCATGTTATGTGAAGGATCATTAGGCAAGTTGATGTAGTTTTGTCACCTGTGTCTTGCAATCTTTGTGACTGATAGGGTCAGGTGTGGTCTTGGAATGGTGGGATGGTGAACCAAATTGTTTCCTCTTTTTTGGTATTGGTATAGGTTTGTAGAGGTGAAGTACACAGCAAGTATATGACTGCAGAAAAAAGAAAATTATTTCTGCACCAGTACAGAGCAATAAGATTTTGGTTGATAGTGAAACTCACCCTGCAGAGCTCTAACATACATTGGCAATTGCATGCAATACAACCTTGATAGAAAATTGTGTTATTCACTCAGTGCAGATGGTACCCTAGCAGGAAAAATCAAAATCAAAGAGAACTTATCTTACTCGACAGTTTCCATTATTTTTGAGAATTCAGAAGAAGAAAACTTGAAGATTTCTTATAATGCTTGTTGTGGATAAGGGAAGTGTTCAGAGAACTTGACAGCATGGAAGACAGTTAAATGAGAATTTTTATTTTCACAGTGAATCAATGAACTCTCTATTGCCGTATTCCTCCCAGAAAAAGATTACTTGTTTGGTTTTTCTTTTTAATGGAGGGATTTCAGTAAAAAAAATGAAAATGCATTCTGTATTTTGTGTTTAGAAAAGCCCTTGGATAGTAATATAGTTACTCTGCTTTCACCTCTGTGCTCTAACATCCAGATGGTCAGGGTGATGGCTTTGAAATAGTTGCTGAATAATGCATTTGTCCGATAATATTCAGTTCAGTGTTTGCACTGACTATTCTCCACTTGTTGTGTTATTCTTATACATAACCATCCATTTCACTTCTTATCCACGTCTGCCATATTGCCCAACATGGGCCTGCTTTCTCAGAGTTTTTAATTTTCATGTATAAAATGTTTATGAATTTGGATGCTAAAAATGTTTATGAGTAATTTACTATGCATGCTGGAGTATTTAAAATGGCTTATTGTGTCTGTCTGTACCATCTGCAAAGTAAGTCACTAGACTTTTCAATGATCCTCATGGGAAAGGATGTTTTTAAGCCTTCAGTTTGTTCTAATCAATGCATTTGCCAATGCCACATAAATAGCATATTGAAAGTAAAAAAACCCCAACATTGTAAATATATTAGCTTTTAACTACAGCTAGAAGTTAAACATTTGGATCAATGGCACACTAATTAATACTGAAATTCTGTGCCCTTCTTTAGGAAGTACAATGTTAATGACATCAGCTCTGGCCCAAAGGGAATCTTCCAATTCAGTCAGAATAAGTACAAAAAACTGCTGGCAGCCCTTGCCTTAGATTTCAGTTATGTGAAAGCCTCTCGTCAGCACCTTTGATTCCAAGATAAGTGACTATGCAAAACAGCATTATGTGGCTCTTCGTATTTGCCATTGTTCTTCATCTCAGATCAGTTTACACTTCAAAAGCTGATTTTCCCCTCCATGTCCTCAGAGTACAGGCTTGAGATTTCAGCTGCAAAAATGGAGTGTCCCAATGTAATGAGACTTACTGGATCCAGCAGAAAACGGATATGGAAAGAACAAAAAATATGGAAAGAACTGTTTTTCCCTAATCAGCAATACATTACAATATACAGTATTTTGAAAACATTAATATTTTCACCAAATGATTGAAATTATGATCATTTTAATAACCAAGAGATATTTCTTTTTACCTCTTTCCAAAATAAAAAGTATTCATGGTACTTTATCAGATCTTCTCTTAGAAACAGGAAGTAAGAGTTGTCATTAAAACTCTCTAGTACAACCTTAATATGTGTAATAATAATGAAAACTAAAAGAGATTTTTATTTCTTAGAGGACATATTAACAAACCCTGAAGCAGTTATTTTACTGCTATCTCTGTTAGATAGAGATTCCCTCTGCAAGCAGTTGCATCACCTACAGTGATTGCTCCCAGTTCTACCAAAGAAAAAAAGAAATGAAATGAGTATTTCAGGCAGTCAGACAGATAAGGATAAACACCACATGAAAGTGCTGTGAGCTAACTTCAGTGACTGTGCCTGAAGGACAGAGCCCATTTAGAGAGAGTGATGAATAACTTGAGGTGGAGAAAAGTGTATAAGATTTCCAGCTGGCGCAGAAAGGATCAGAAAAGGAAGCATGCCTGCAGCCTAAGTCATATGAACGGGGGAAAGGGACGCTGGGATGGAATGTTTCTCACTTTCACCACTGTATGTATTATATCTATGCAAGGGGGTATGAAAATACAAGCAAACTTCCTCACTGATGGTAATAATGTCTGAAGTTATGTATTAAAAGTTCTCTCAATTAGAGGGAATTAGGTTCACCTTTCCATTTTTTAACATAACAGGAGGGTTAATTTGGAGATTAGAGCTAATGTTTCCAATCTTGGCTAAACTGCTTAACATGTTGAATGATAAGAAATGCATTGCCTTATTTACAAAGCACATTTAGGTCGTGCTCTGCATCAGGACTAATCTCACAGAACAGCTAATGTATGATGTGCTTCTCTTTTCTCCTTCCAATAATACTAGACACAAAAAAAACCCCATAAATACAGGAAAAGAATGAGGGATGAAAATGCATCCAAACAACCAAATGTCGTGTTACTAAAGTCACATTAGCAAAGTTGGAAGAAAATAAAGATGTTTTTCATGTCTCTTGTAGGGTGGGTGTGTAGAGAGTATACTTTATAAACTAGTTCAAACAGAGGGTACATAAACATGTTAGACTTATAAAAATTTGATATGCATATAATGTCATTGTGACTGTTTCAATTCTGACCATATCATTTCTATACATTCAATTTTCTTCATATATAACAAGGAAAAGGAAAATTTCTTTTGTACTGCTGAACATCTGCTGCAGGGTACAAAATTTGACATATTGACAGATTTTAGTCTGTAATATTCTATGGAGAAGAAAAAATAATCCTCCTGGGTATTAAATATTTCAAGCACTAGTTCAAATATGCTGGAAATATGTTGTACTTATTTTCAACCCAGAGCTAGCATCCAAGGAGTTTATATATTTCTGAAAAGGATCAGTAGAGTTGATTCTTTTTATTTAAAGTTTACTTTAAGGATGAAAGCGATTGTTTTGTTTTGGAGAGATTATATGGAAGCAGCAGCAGCATAACTTTAAATGGGATTCTGTCAAGGCTGGCAAATACAGAGTTGAGAACAATTGTGTAAGGAACTGTGGTTTCTTGAACTTCTTCAGGGGTACTATTTGCATTCCTAGTTCCTGGGCAGAATAGTTTCCTTTTGCCTGACAGCTTTCCAGTAGGTTACATGGATTTAGTGACAAGGGACTCTAAAAGTCTGTAATACAAATGCTGCAGGGATATTTAAATTACATAAAGTATTCAAGGCCTTTTCAAAGGCTGGAACACCTCAAAACGATCCTAGTCCATCTTTCCTGCTGAGATACCATTTCAGATAATTGGATCTCCTGCTATGTGCAGAAGTCAGGTGCAGATAACACCCAGGTTTGTGTATCTAGAAGTAAGAAGAGATTTTCTGTCATGAAGATGCCAAATTGGAAAAAAAAAAAAAAAAAGAGAAATACATAAAACCACAAGACCAGCTGATTTTCACAACAAAAGACTTCCACGCGCAAAGAAATCTGAAGTACCTTTTCTTAAATGGAAAAAAAAAATAAATTCAAGGGTATTCTGTGAAACTTCAGGTGCCAGGTTGCAATCACAAGGTCATCAGTGTCCCAAGACAGGTAAAAATAGTAGGAAGAAACGTTTTCTGTCATCACTGGCTTTCTGGGACACATTGCCTTTTCCAGCTTGACCAAGCCTTAGTAATTCATGTGATCTAAAGGTTACTCAGCACCAGTGTGATGCTAAAAATGGTGGGAGAAAAGGCAAGGATGCCTCTGCATATGCATCCTTTAAAAAGTGAAAACAAAATATGTGTGAGTGGGTTGTGTAGACAAAGGTCATCTAGATAGAGTACTGGCATGGAATTTTCACTCATTTTGAGTAGTGAAGACGGTTGATCTACAGACGCCACATAGAAGGAGAAGAACCTTTACTCCTCACATTTTGACACCTGCACTGAACTCCTCCCTAAGTAAGTGGCAGTTTATCATTGAGGATACAGAGCCTGCTGGGTTATGAAGTACCAAATGTTCTTGAGGTGTGTCTGAACTTGGAACATAAAATGAAAATGGCACCAGTCCTTCTCCTGCTCTGTTAAGTGCAGTGAGCCCCTGAAGGCACTAATTAGCCAAATGTCACAATGAGCAGTTTTATATTTTTGCTTAAGCTTGACAATTACTTAAGCTAAGGTATAAAAAAATGGTGAAACAATCAGACAAACTTTATTACAGAAAAATGGTGTGCTAGTTTGGGCTGGGATAGAGATAGTTTTCCTCACAGCAGCTGGTATGGGGCTGTGTTATGGATTTTTGTTCATCACAGGGTTCATTTTTTGTCTTTTGTAACCCTGTTTTCTTATTTCAACCATACATTCCAACTGCTGAGGCCTGAATTTCTCCCCACATAAGGTATGCATGTGCATATCATTCAGTTTGTATGTAAATCATTCAATAAATGTATATGTGATGGGGGAAAAAACCAAGGAGCACTACAGTGAACAAAACAGATTAAGAAATGAAGCTGTGCTGCAGTAGTACGAATAGTACCTGATCAGAACTCATTAGCTGAATGAGTTCAGCTAATTCATGGGACCTGTAAAGTTCCACAAAGTTTAAATAGCTCTTATTCCTAAGCCACTTGATATTCCTTTTCCACTGAAACATAGTGATTTCAAAATCTGTCTAAATTCATGAAAAAAACCACATCAACATCTATTAAACAAAAAGAAAACACCTCTGGCTTGGGCAGTCTTTGAATCTAGCTCTAGAATGCCATTCTAAGTGATAACATATCATACCATTGGGCTGATAACACATGGGTGGTGTACAATGCTCTCCAGAGACATCTAATTCTTTCTAATTTATGATCTTAACTTAAGAAGCTTGAAAATTCCTATGTGCCTTGAACAACCTTTAGGTGTCTTTCAGCTTTTGAAGAGAAAATGTTCTCAATAATGAAAAAAAGGACTTGAAACAGATTAATTTCCTTTTGTAGTCATAGATCTAATAGATCACAGAATACTTATTTGTCCATATGACACTTGTTATTTTATCTAGCTTTATTAATAATGTATGCGAATATTTATAAATTAGTAAATTAAAAAGGCTGTCACAGCAAAATAAATCAACATTATTAATGTTATTGTTACATTTTTGTGATTTTTGTGTACCTTTTAACGTAAATATATCCTCTTCTATGCAGAGGCATAAATTTCTTCCTGCTACTCTTTATTGCTTGATCTTACAACCTCATTGTGAGACAACAAAGAGCTTGTATATTTGTACAGTTTGTATGAACACAGTTTCAGAATCAGGGTTCTTTTCTGAGTTGGTTTCTTTTTTACTGCTTCACATGAATGAACAATCAATCAAATTAGAGTCTAGTTCTGAAATTTGAAAACAAAATAGCTACTCTGTCTGTAGTTGCCTTTTATTTTAAAAGACTCCAGCACAACAGAGAGCATTTTTCACTGTTAATGCTTAGTCCTGTGCTAATTTGTTTTCTCTTTAATAAAAGAATGAGTAGCAACTGAGGTTTCCTTTTCACCTGCAATAGAACCCAATCAGAACACTGCAAGCAACATTAAGAGAGTAGAATAATTTCTCATCTATTGATGACCTTTAAAGAGAATTGTAGTTATTACCTTAGAAAATTCTCTCATTTATTATCTGTCTCTTCATTGAATTTCAATGCCTTTACCTAACCTGGGAGAAATATAGATGCTTGGCTTCAAAACAGAGAAATAGGATTTTATTATTATAATGGCTGCAGGCAGTGAATCTAATTCAAAATTTTCACATTTTATGGGATTTTTGAAGATGATGATGGTTACTAGACCAGGCAGTTCACTACAGAGAATAGAATGAATTTCTATCTAAGAGCTAAATTATTTATAAAGGGTATTTTCTCAGATCTAGCAGAAGTTCATTAAACTGATTAGGTGTGCTTGCTGGATAGCAATGGAAGCTTTTGTTGGTGGTGAAGTTCTTCACATTGTAAGCAAAAAGATGGATATTGAGATGTGAACAAGTTTATGAATATGCACCCTTTACAGAAGTAAAAGTCAAACAAATTAATCTTTGCTGCTATAAAACTCCATGGCAGAATGAGTTTTGCAATTTTCCGATCCCAGGCACTTCAAAATGTCTTTTATGTCACATTCTTGGTTCCAGTGCTCTGCCAGTAGGCACACAAGTCCAGAATTTTTTTCTGATGTTAGAAGCAGGGAAGTTTTACATTGTAGTTAACTCCTTTTTTGGCATTTCTGTGCTCCAGAACTTCTTATGGTTGAATATTTTTCCTGAGTTGTCAAACAAATTTTGATCTACCTGTTATCCAGCTCAATTCTCACATAATGGCAGGTGATGCATTTCCTAAATGGACACAACTAGGAACACTTAGCCATAATTAAAAAATGAAAGATGTAATCCCATGAAGGAAAATTTCTTGAAGGATACTTAGATTATCCTGTTCATCATACAAATTGTATCATTACAATAAACTGATTTAGTATATCTTATGACAAATGACATAGATACAGAACCCAACGAATATTTATACCACTGCTAAATACAACTCCCTGGTGCTAGTCTTCAGATGGAAAGTTACAGGTTAGAAGATTTTTTTAACTGCCCCTGATGTGTTATAAAAACTATTGGCTCAGTGAGCAGTAATGGTTAAAAACAGTGTATATCATCAGATATCAAGAAAGATGTGGAAACTCCTCCTTATATTTAAGAATATAAATTCTTAACATGGCTATGCTATTGGTGCTGCATTCAATTCTAGTGGGATCAGAGACTATAGATAAGAGAAATTAAAATAACCAAGAGAATGAAGCAGCTGCCTTACAAAGAGAGCCTAAAAATCCTGGGATCCTTCAAAAGTCTGGATACCAGAAGGGCAAGGAAGGATATGACTGAGTTCACAGTCACGAAGGGTTGCTGTGTTGAATTCAGAGTTGATAGACCAAGTGCCACCATCCTATGACTAAAATACACCTGATGAAGTGTTATTTCAAACAGATAAAATGTAGTAACAGGTAGAAAGTGTATTTCTATATTTTGTCTTCCATCCATCCATCCATCCATCCATCCATCCATCCATCCATCCATCCATCCAATTTCTAATTACTGCCTTTTTTCATGGTGGCTAATGGATTGCTGGAATTTTCCAGCACAGAAGCTTGTGGAAGCAGAGAATATTGTCAAGTTCAGAAAATAATCAGGCCAATTAGTTCTATGACCGAATAAAAGGGAAAACGCAGGACGTATCTTACAGGTTTGTGTTCTTGGCCTCAGCAGTGGCTCCAATGGCTTTAGTCTGAGCAGGATAATTGATCAGGTTGAGCTGACCCATTTCTAAAATTCTTAAAAGCATGATTCCGCTAAAGTTGTTAATTTTATGTTTGTTGTTGTATTTTTTTTGGTTTGTACTGTATTGATGCTCATATTTTATGTTGCTCATAGTATGTTTGTTAAAGAATTTCCTCTTCTAATTCTCAGTTACTTGTAGAATTTACTTGGGATATATCTTCCTATCTTTTTACCCTAGTTCTTAAGGGAATGGGCCTCCAGTTACACTGAAACCTTCAGACTAAATTGTAATATTCCTGCAAATGCTTAGATTCATAAAACTGTTATTTAAAACATTATAATTTTGAACATCCCAACATACACACTTTGGATTACTTACAGTAGTGGTACAGTCAATTTAATGCTATATCCAAGTAAAATATGTAACTCGTGCTTTTCTAAGAAAAAGCATAGCCACAGTGGTGTTGCCACGGTGTTCTCTGGAATAAATGGTGAGGGGAAAATGCACTAGTTTGGTACAGAGTCATTTCACAAGGTTATCACAGAGTTTCATAGGCACCTCCTCTCTGCAAACCTGGTTTCTCAAATATAGAGTAGCGTGTACATTGAGAATGATTTTCCAGAGGCTGAGCTAAGAGATTTAAATTGCAGGCTCCCAGTTAATCTTGATCAGCACTATTTAAAACAACCCAAAAGCTAATCTGCCCCAGACGTTATAACCTCACAGTTAATGAGGCTTGTTTTGAATCTGATGAGAATTTTCTTTTCAGGGCCAGCCTAAGTTCAACAAATCATGGTTAAAATTATTTGAAACAGCACACTTAGGGACCTTTGCCCTGTCTCCTTTAATCAAGCTCTGCAGACTGAAGCAGTTTCAATATGGTCCAGCATTGTGTCTGGGTTATTGCTTTGGCAATTGTCCATATTTCTTTAGCAATTTGGAACACAATACAACAATTCCACACCCAGGATATTCATTCTTACATATGAACCACAGCAATAAGCCAAAGCATGTGGAAGAAAAGAGGAGTGTCATGGTCAAAGTAAGGTTGTAGTAAAATAAAAAGACAATTTTCACTCCAAATCTTATGTGTTGAAAGAGAGAGGTTAAGTTGTGGGAGGCTTCATCCTCAAATTCCATGTATCATTTCTATCAGCAGAGCACAATAATGGGAACTGTTCACATCCAATTCTCCAGGTCACAAAGCAGGCAATGTTCTTTATATTATTCTTGTGATGTAGATTACCCACACTGGTGTTTGCACGACTCACAGGAAACCACACGGGAATGTGCTGACCACCCTGCCTCCTGGCATCTAAGAATATCTGACACATCCTTCAGATATGTTTAGAACATCCCAACATAATTTGCTTCTTCAGCTGTTAACTGGTTTCCTAAACTGCTGTATATATATTTTCCTATTTGTATGCCAGAGAAAGAAGACACTATTTATATACAGCACATAAAGTTGTTGGATTTCTCCAGACTGTAAAGAAACTCTTTCCTACTCTACAAATATTGGTGTGTGATAGGTAGGCCGGCAGTCCAGATACTTCATATTATAAATCATTACCTTCGGAGTCACAGTAACTGGACAACTCAAAATTTTGATCAGTTTTAGAAAGAATCTTGGCTGAAATTCTCCATGCAGCATGTTGAGAATGTTTCAGCAATCCAGAAATTGAGCAGCATTTTCTAACAGTTTTAGGGACCATTTACTAATAGTTAAAGCTGTTTCATTAAGAAGCCATGTCATCTCCTGAACGCCCAGAATGTGAAAAAGCTGAGCCTTTTGCCTTCTACATGAGATGAGTCAGGTGTGTTCTTTCAAAAATTACTGGTTTTTACAAAGGTGAAGTGTGAAGGATTTTGCAGCTCCGTGGCTTCTTGCTTGTCTCAAACCCCATTTTTTTCTTAGAGCTTCTCTGCATCACAAAATTGTGAGACTTCATGGAGCAATTATACTTTCCATTTGACAATCAGTCATTGACAGAAGAGTAATCCACCCACCTGGAAATATTTCCAAAGATTTCATAGGTAATAATAGCAAAAATCATAGCAACATTGAAGTTATGTCAAAATTGTTAACTGAAATATTTCAAATGTCCCAAAATAGATCCAATACTCCTCCTGCACTGGCACAGGGAAATGCACAGGTGGTAGGTGACATAAAATGGAAAGAACCTTTACAATCATCCAGTTCCAACCAGCCTGGCCATGGGCAGGGACACCTTCCTCTGGACCAGGTTGCTCAGAGTTTTGTCCAACCTGGTCGTGAACCCTTCTGGGGATGGGGGAATCTACAGCTTCTCTGATCAGATACAGACAATGTGTTTGATTAACTAAAAGCATTTAGTTGACACAAAACTCCACCAATGTCCCTGCCTAAAGATGACCTGTGAGATGTGAAAATTACTTAATAACATGTGTTAGGTTGTAAGGTAGTACTTGAAAAGTTGCTTTCTTGCAGCTTTTATGGCATAGGATGAAGTAGAGTAGGACCACCACTAAGGCTATTGTGACATTTTAACAATATGTGACAAACCTAAGTAAGTTTAATGCAATGTCCTAAGAAGATAATACCCCTTTTCTTCTCTATGTTTGCTATATAACTTC
Organism: Prinia subflava; assembly: GCF_021018805.1. Classification (NCBI taxonomy): domain Eukaryota; kingdom Metazoa; phylum Chordata; class Aves; order Passeriformes; family Cisticolidae; genus Prinia; species Prinia subflava. Next base: position 20,576,956 of record NC_086251.1, read on the forward strand.
CTGGTGTTGAAAAAATGGTACTGTTGCTTTGCAGACTTCCCTTCATCAGGCCCAGATAGAATTTCTTTTGTATGTACCAAGGTAGCTGCCTGTGCTGCCTCTTATGATCTTGTTGAAAGGAGTGATGCACCAGTTGTACAAGAGAAGCAGAAATATGCCTCATTAATAGCAAACAGTGGTTTAACAGGATTTGACAGCAAAGATTTGCAGGAAAGATAGGCTTGAGTATTTACTGCATAGAGGGCAAAGTCAGACAACACTGTCAGGAGGATCCTCCCACTGAGTCACAAGGTTCAGAAAGATTTCTGCTTGCTTTCTAAACTTCTCAGAATCTAGGTACAGCTGGACCCAGTCCTAGTCCCAAACCTGGTCAACAGATTTATCTATAGGATTAAAAAGGTGTACAGAAAATCTTTAATCTCACCTAGGTATGATCTCAAAGTTTAGCATGCCATCAGTCTGAGGATTTGTTATCCAAGGAACCTCTCAGCCCCAAGGAGTGACCCTGGGAGGTGCCCCTACCCAAGGGAGATCCTGGCTTGCAGGAGAGCTCATCAGGCCCTGGGCTGTCTCCTACTTACAAAGTAAGATCATACTCATATTTGCATACCAGCAAGGCATTCAGGTCAGCATTCCAGTCAGCCCTTGGCTACCACATTGCCATCCATCCCCAAAAACCCAGAGTTATCTGGGAGCAACCATCACAACACCCACTGGTGGTTTGGGAAGGTGGGATGGAGGGAGGGAGCAGAACATCATAGGCATTCCTAGAGGTATATTTACCTCTTTGAGTCTGAAGCCATTGATAGCCCTGCAGGAGAAGAAATTTCCTTTTCTTCTCTGACAGCAGCTGTGTGTATTTGAAAGGCATGAATCACTGACACGGACTGGTTTATTATGGCAGCAACTTAAAAGCATGCATTCTGTTTATCAAAAAACATATCTGTAAAAGTTCTGCTATCCACAGGACCATTTGAGAAAGTTATTCCATAGTTATGATGGGTATACCTATGACATAGATGCATGTGTCATATCTTATATACTCATAATGTCTACGTAGAACCATGCTGTTAGCATGCCTTTGCATAATTAAACAGCAGCATCACAAAGATTTGAAAATGCTGTAGACAGCAGCTATATTAATGTATAACCTGCACATTAATTATTTAATGGTTATATGGGAAAAATCTATTCGTTATTATCATTTTTATACTACTCTAATGTTTGATTATATTCCCAGAGAAAAGACTAAAATTAATTTGGAACAATATTGGACTCACAGCCTTCCATATCAGTGGAGATTTTAGCCCCCAGACTCCTCAAAGGAAAAATGTTAAATATTTTCTTCAGTTACTGCATCTAAGCTAAATAAGAATTAATTTTGTAAAACAGTTCTATTGTCATTTATCAGGCACATAATTAATAGATATCTTTACACAGGTGTAATTCAGAAAGCACTTAATTGTGTTTCACACAGCACAAAGCCTATTATAACTACGTTGAATCTTTTTGTGATGCAATTAATTTTAAAATATTACTGCATTTATTCTTTCTATAGAAACTGATTTTATGCATTCTATTTAGAAGAATCAAAATAGAAGGCCCTATATGTACAGTTCACAAAAGAAATATCCTGAGGGAAATATATTGTGCATAGCTGATTTTCCACTACATATTATTTTAGTTTTGTAAAATATTTATGCTGACGTGTCTTCATTTTGTTTTTTTCATAACTGGAATCTGAAGCCTTATTTTAGATCTGGATGCAACACATAAGTTGAAAATTACGTGTTGGGGGTTGTGTGTGTGTGGGTGTCTGTCTAAACCCCCAAGATTCACTATGGTAAAGAAGTGGCAAGCCAGGCAAATTATACTTATTGTGTCCTTTGAATGAAGGGAAGGAAGGACATCAAACCCTTGTGGTCTGAGAAGATTACTCCTTAAACTTGACAGAAGCAAAGACGTCAGGTCAACCAAGAATGACCAAGAGAACTTAAAATTTTACAGAACCAATTTCTCATTCCTATCCTAGATGATCCACTGCAGGTTTTGCTGCCTCAGTGCAGTTTCAGGTGACTCCACTTTCTGTTTTACCAGGTGTCTTGGGTTGAAAAATGTAACCAAAAATGTGTATTCTATTTTCACCTGTTGAAGTCGGTTGGGAGATATTGTTCTTTATCTCTTTTAACTCTAGGGGGGGAAAAGGGCAGATGCCTTCTGTTAATGGGACAACTGATAACACCAGATAAGGCAGTGCCTTCTTATCTCTTCCTCCAGCCATCCTCCTCCAAGAGACATCACCTGTGAATGGGCCATTTAAGGCCTCTCACATGACTGATAACATCACCTCATTCCATTGTGAGATGCTCCACACAGTGGGAGGAGCCAAAGCCTTTCCACAGGGATAAAACCAGCAATCCCAAACATGAATGCAGCTGGTTTTCCACTGAATTCTTGGAGGAAGACCGGACCTATCTCACCAGCACTGGACCTTTTTTTCTACAGGATCATCTCTGCTTCACAGAACAACACCTGTTGTTCAACAATAAGAAGAACAAATCCAAGAAGGCTTATTTTGACTGCTTCCAACACCCTGACAACAGGGTGTCAGGTCGTATCTCTGACTCTGTCAGGGTTTTCTAGGACTTTTGTTTGTTTGCTTGTTTGTTTTTTGTACTACTGCATTTGTATTTTTAATATTCCTAGTAAAGAATTGTTATTCCTATTCCCATATTTTTGCCTGAAAGCTCCTAATTGCAAAATTGTAATAATTTGGAGGGAGGGGGTTTTTACATTCTCCATTCCAAGGGAAACTTCAGTTTTCCCTGACAGATACCTGTCTTTCCAAACCAAGATACCAGGAATGACACTGAGTGTTGTTGCATGTCAGCTCTTGTGTTCCAGACCTTCACCTTACAATGTGTTTCTTGAATTATTTTCAAAAATGGTTTCAAAAATCAATAACCCTGCATATTCCACTGGTTTCCTGCCGAGACTGTGTTACGGGTTATAGGTCTTAAAGGTCTTAGAACATTTTAGGATCTAAGCAGAGTGATTTATTATATAAAAGCATGTACCTGAAGGTGCGAGAGTCCTAAAGAGCGGTCTTTCAATCTTACAATCGGATATAAACATAAGTCTTAGCAAGAAAATTCTAAGTAAAACAATAAATAAGGCACAGAATTCTTAACAAGCAAAACTCTAGTAAAGCAATAAGCAAAGCATAGAAGTCTAAATAGCCTCTAGGTAAAACAACCTCCAATCTCCTGACCCCAAGCAGGGTTTCCAGCTGTGAGGTCGCTATAAGAGAAAGGGATCACAAGATCACAGATCCCAAACAGGGGTCCCAGCAGTGGGGATCACAGTGACAGAAAATATCCCGAGATTCTGGACCCACGCAGAATCCCCGGCCGAAGGGTCGCGAAGGCAATGAGGGATCCCGAACCAGAGAGAGTTCCCGGCCGTGGTGGCAATGGGGAGGTCCCGAACCCTGCAGAGTTCCCAGTTGTGGGGCTGTGGTGGCAATGGGGGATCCCGAACCCTGCAGAATTCCCAACCGCGGGATAGCAGTCACAGGAAGGGGGACCCGGGGTCGCAGAGGCAAGAAGGGGTCCTGGGTTCGCAAAGGCAGGGAGGGGTCCCAGGGTCCCGAACCCTCGCAGAGTCCCCGGCAGCCCCGAACAGAGTTCGGGGGCAAACACCGCAGGGAGAAAGGGAAGGGACGGGACCCCAGGGCCCAGATCCCAGGCAACAGTAGATGGTACCTTTAGAATCCCATTCGGCTCCCTGGCAGGGCTCCTTCCTCAGGCTGCAGAAGGTGGAGGTTGGATCGATAGATCACATTGATCAATCGATACCTTCACTTTCAGCCCAGAGGCTTTTTATCCATAAGTTACAAATGCATATTCATATCTTTATCTACACACTACCCAATCTAGGTGCAATTTTCTAAGTTCATAAAACTATGAAAAACTACGAAAAGCAGTATCAAAAACCTACACATATAGCATATATATCAGTGCAAAACTCTCTCTTACTAGCGTAAAAGTTCTATCTTATTGTACATAAAATTCATACTAAAAATTATAAACAGTACTCTATTTTTGTTGTGTCTAAACTCTATCACTAGGCCTCAAGCTCTGTACTTCTACACTAACAGCTAGGACTTAGGGCATGTGAAGCTTAAAACTGAGGGTTAGATTTCTACTTTATGCATATATGACTTTATATATTCTAATTTTTCTAAAGGTTTTAATTCTATCTCTTCATATTTCACTCTCTGCGGAGGATCCATGGAAACATGGACTCCAACAGTTTCCTTTTATCTTTGTTACTGAGATCTCACAGGTCAGAGGAAACCTTGATGTCTAAATGGAGCCCCAGACAATAATGAAAGAAACTGTTAACAGTCCTCAAAATGCCTTTATGAGGACAGATTATGGTTAGGCTAACATATTCCTGAGCCAAGATGGATAATATTTGTGATACTCTAAAGATGGAAGATCCAGGAGTAAACAGAATTATTACATAAAGAAGTGGGGAAGAGAATAAAAGCAAGCTGCTTGAATAGACCAGGGAAAAGTTTAAATTCTCATGATTTTGAAATGAACACTTGATGTTATGCCTACCCAAAACTTACTGCAGAATTATAATAACTGAAACATGGATCATTTGAATGGTGACAGAAACATCTGTTACAAGTTTTTGTAGTCCAGAGTCCCTGCACATGCACTAAGTTGAATATCATCATCACAAGCAGTCTATGCACTGATACTACATCCACACTACATCTTAAAATCATTCAAAATTTACTATTTTAAAGAAGATCTATTTTTAATTAGAATTATGACTACATATATTAATTCTTGAATGGCTAGGGCATTATAAAAATAATATATACTTATTGCTAACAGTAAAAGCAATCTAAAAGTGCTGTGGCTGATAAAGCAATAAAAGCCGGCAATAGTGCAAATTTCTCTAGTGACTTTCAGCACAGGATTCCAAGGTGCTTTTAAGGTACTAGTATGCATAAACATACTACTGACAAAGCAGAGAAGATGTGCTGGGCCAGCAACACTGCTAAAATTTTTCAGGATAGAAAATAATTAATAACTTCTTTAATTGAAATCACAGAAAACATTTGGGAGAGACAATATAATTAGCTAGCTTGGAATTTAGCCAGTGAGCTAGCATTGGTACACCCTTGCTGTTATGCCAAGTGTCATGGGATTTTCTATAACCTCACTCTAGTTTTATTTCTTATGGAAAGAAAAAATTCAGTGTCATCTTCTGACTTCTAGGAAAATGCTGGGAGACTTTAAATTCAGGTCAGGCCCGAAAAGCAGTTTCTGTGGTAGCAAGACAGTTCCTATGACATCTAAAAGACAAAAAGCAATGCATCAAGTAGATGAAAACTTGCCAAATACATTCATTCTTTTTGTCTGTATTTCAGTGTAGTATCTGTCAACACCAGTAATTGTCTCTTTGGAAATCCACTCAAATCAGAAAGATTTAGTTTTATTTTCTTGAGGTCTTAATGCACACCAAGACATTAAGTAAAAGTAATGATTGTGATCAATTCTTTCTTCTCTCTATGTGTAGTTTAGAGCCTTCTCTCATTGTCTTGATGAACATTTTTGATACTGTAGTTGTCTCAGAAAAACTGTGTTGCACGTCATCTTCTGGCATTAGACCCTGCATTGTTTGCCTGAGAGTTGATTTTTTAATGTAACAATTTGAATATGAATGCTTTTGCTTTTCGGAAGACCAGAATGTGAAGTGTTTGGCTGGCTGTGAAAGGCACATCTTTTCCCAAACTGGTGAGACAGATGTTTTCACAGGTTGTCATATTTTGCATTTTTTGCTCCTCTGTCAGTAATGTTGTGATCTCTGATCCCATCCATATGGATGGTGGAGAGGCTTGTTCCCAATGCCTGTGGCAACTTGCATGCATGCCATCAAAATTAGTATAAAAACAAGAACTCCAGATTCTCACACGAAATTTTAAATTAAGAAATCAGGCAAAAAACTGTTTATGGATAACTCTTTGGTTTTTGTGAAGGAGAAAGAAATACTACAAAAGTGCTGAGGGATCCTCCATGTCAGTGCATGTTCTCAGTGCAAAGGAGTGTAAAAATCAGGAGCTGAAGTCTTGTACAGATGCCTGGCATACACTTTCGTCTTGCTTATTGGAGGTGGACACGGGAAAGGGTCATGTTGCATCTTAGTAAACAGCAAGTTTTTGACTGAGGTCAGTTCCATTATCTTCTGAGGATGGGAAATGATAAAAACACATGAATTTTTTGCACTTCAGTCCCTGTTTCATTTGTTATTTGCCACATCCTCACTGAGATGGGAGACAATTTTTTTTCCAGTGTTGCTTCCCTACTCACTGAGGGTAACAGAGCAGATTGATGGAAACAACCTATTGAAGAAGGTCAGTTATCACTTGATATTCCATTCTCACTTCCCTCTAAGTGTACTGGATGGCCACAGCAGGGAGGGAGGGAGTGAAGGAATGGGGAGAGTTGTGCTCAGGACCTTCAAGGCCAGGACAGCAGGCTGGGAATAGCATGAGAACAGCACTGTGGTAGATATTGATGGATATTTACATAAATAGGTATTTACATAGATAGGCACATGTAGGTGGACAGCTAATAGTCACCTTGCTAGATGGATAGATGTATGTGTGGATGGATGGATGGATATACGCAATACATTTTCTAGTAATAATGCATGCAAAACATATCTCTTTTCCAGTGTTTCTCCTGTTTTAAAGGGGTTTTTTTTGTTGTTGTTGTTTGTTTTTATTGGTAGAGAATTCTGGCTATGGGAATAAAATTATTAATTTTCCTGGTATTGAAAGGACTTGACAGAGTATTTGACCCCACAGAGGAGTGTAGAGGAATCTTCACATTCATCTTAACTTTTTGTGTAACACTTCTCTCAGAGAATGAAGAGCACCATTTCTTTATTAGTCTCTCTTTAACTGAATCTATCTCACCACAGTGGACAGCAATTCCATTTTCAGTTCTCTGTAATAACAGTAGTGCCTGAAGCACATTTCTGTGGATGAATTCTTGTATGTGGATGAACTCTTGTTCATAAGAAAGTCAGAACTCCTATCAATTTCCATAAATCAGTTTTGTTACTCAGAGAGGTACAAGTAAATTTGTAAGCTCAAAATGTTTCCACTTCTCAGTTTCTCTTCCTAGACCCCTCATTTTTCATGTGTTTTTTTCTGAGGCAGTGTAAGATAGACTTACAATACTATCTATGCTTTTATGGCTGCACCAGAGGTATGGTTCTCAGCTAGCACAGGTAGATTAGTTGACAATACCTTTATCAGTTTTGTTAATATAATTATCTTTTTTGCTCTGGTTGAGAGATGCTTTATGATTTTGTTATAAAGATTAGACTTACTCATACTCTTTGAGTGGTAAAGGAGCTGGATATGAGTACAAATGAGAATTCAGTGCTGCTGAACATCATGAAAATTTGTTTATGTAAGGGCTAAAAGTTTGCAAACATAGTATAGTTTTCAAGGAGTAAATAAAATACTTGTGTGGATCAGTGTGGTTCTGTGTAAATTCCAAACCATGGATAGAAATGAGCTGAGATGGAGCAGACTGCTGGAGAGTAAAAGTTCTTTCAGTGGTCCCTGAAGGTAGGATATGTATATGTTTTTATCAGTCCTGGCTCTAGAACACCTAAACACCAATTTCAGAAAGTGTTCAGTATGTTCCTAGAAAGACCACTCATTTCCTTGTACAGTGTACTTCAAATAGGTAATGTGATGAAAACCTTCACCTGTATAATGCTGGTTGTGTTTCTGCAGAAAGATTTGTCTTACAGAGGTCTTCAGGGTCCAAAGTGAATGAAACTTTAACTAGTGGTGTTAAGGAGCACATAGTGAAATTCCAAAAGAGTCAAACCCCAAGGTAATTTCCTAGTCTACATTTGCATTTTTACAGGATTACCCTGACTTGAACAGCACCTACCTGTTCATCAGCATAATCTCAGCTGACCATTTTATCCCCAAAATAATATAAAAAGAGTGGTAATCCCTCACGCCACGGGTGTTAATGGATTTCTGTTGCAGTGGTAATACTTTGAATTAGAATTAAAAGTTTTTATCTTTTTAAAGAAGATATTTTACAATAAAATGTCTTGTAAATATTGATCTAAAACCATCAGCAGGATAACTCTGTTGAAGTCAGTGAAGTTATATTCTGTATGACTTTGACTTCAGCACTTGGAAAAATCCTTAATTTACTGCTAAAACAGATTTACCAAAGAACTACATTTTGCATTACACGTAATTTTTGCAAGAGACTGTAAAATCTATTCCTTTTCAGCCCTTAAGGGGGTCTTCAACCTATTAACATAGTTTTCAGCATACATATACTGACAGTATACATCCAGTTAATTTAATTCACACTGGAGTATATCATTGTTTCTTCAGTACTCTCTGAAATTATGTTGCAAGGTTTCAGATTGTGAGATTGCCCATATCAGTAGTTCTTTCTGATGAATAGCTGGGCATGTGCCCTGTTTCTGAACATGAAATCAGCCTCCAGTCTCATCTGACAGGAAATGAGACTACTGCTTCTTACAATTTCTTTTGAATTCCCTAAAAAGAATCTAAAATTTTAGAAAGTTAGCTTCTAGGCAAATCCAAATAGTTTTCAAATATTTATATGAAAGAAAGAAATTGTGGTAAATGCTATTCATTTTACAAAACACTCTATGTAGAGGCAAAATAATACTTGGATATAGTTCTCAGGTACAATATTAAGAAGGAGGAATAAACCATCCATTAGATGTTTCAAGCTTCAAGCAAATATGTACGAGAGTCCCCAAATTTGCTGCCAGTCAAATCTAAAAAATAAATGAACAGATTTTTAACCACCCACTGTGTGTAGACAGGCAGACAGCCAGAGAGACACTCACACACACATACAAAGTGTTACTCCCTCCCAACAGGAGATGTCAGGTCCTTTCTTTGTGGATACAATAATGACTTCATTATTGTGTAAGACTGCGTAACATTAAGGATTTGTGCCCGGATAAAAAAAGCTTATTATGCATTCCTGGAGCTTCTACCAGCTATGATCCTGTTGCTGGACACAAGCACAGGCCAAGCCTCTGTTCCCTGTTAGTTCTTCCCTCCAGGGCTCCTGCAGGAGGAGAGGTCACAGGGTCTGCTGCAGCCTGGCTGGCACAGACACACGGTGCAGCTCCAGGGCATCCTCCCAGCCCAGCAATGACAGTGCAGGACAGGGCTCCAGCACCTCAAACATCACACCTGTTTGCAAATGAAAAGGGAAAACAAACCCTGTCGCTTCAGATTGTCTCTCAGGACCCGTCCTGCAGCTGAAACTTAGGACTGAAATTTCTTTGTGGGTCAATTCCAGTCCACATTTTACTGTCCACATTTTACTAGTTTGCAATGTCTTTGTGGGTCAGTTCTGGTTCACATTTTACTCTCTACAGCTTGGCAAAAAATACTTTTCATTTTCCATCCTCATTGTTGGGACTTCTCATCTGTATCAGAGGGATGAAATAGTAAAAATGAATTAATGCTTACAATTTTGAAAACATTAAATGAACAATGTTGGAATTAGAAACTAATATGAAGGGCTAAAGAGTTGATTGTGAGTTACACTATAGCAAAGCTGGATTTAGGAATCCTGCAGACTTTGCCAATTTGTTGCAAATGGACAATTCAAACTGCTTAAAGAGCCACTGTCAAAGGTATCAGCAGAAGTGGTTTTATTGAAATGTGATGCTGTAAAAGTGTGGCTTAATGAAGTTTGACACAATCCTGTATCCCTCCAAGGGTCTCAGCTAGCTCAGCCCTTCTCAGGCCTAATAGGATTATATCAAGAAAGACAGGACAAGGATTCAAAAGAGGCTCTCTTACCCTTTTAGCTGCAAGTCCTTTATTCCAGGTTGATGTCCCGGGGGAGAGAGAGCTCCCGGGGGACAGGGGACCCTTTATCTTAGGGTCTCTGAGGGAGGGGCTAGCTGGCACACAGCCAATGGGGTCAGAAGGGGAAGGAAGGGTCAGACTACATGACAGGAGTTCCAGGGGTCCCTGAGGGAGAAGAAACCATTTCCCCAGGGGGATGTAACATCTCCTCCTTTTTTTGTTTAAAAAGATACAGAGAGAAGTTCTCACATTCTGTTTAACACGGAGTGTGGGTTTCCCACCACTTATGGTTGGTAGGGAGACCGGTCCTCTTTAGGTTTGCCAACTCTATATGGTTGACTTCTGAGGTAGAAGATATGAGGCCATTAATAGCCTTGAAAATCAAACAGCGTAGGATTCCGAATGCTATGGTTACAAGGAAAAGGATAACAAAAAGTAACAAAATTGTTTTGACTACAGAAGTCCACCACCCAGTGAGTCCCCAGCCCTTGAACAGTTCCTTGATCCAATCTTCTGATTCTTGCTTCACTTGTCCAATCATGTTGTTCATGCTTCGGAGGGCAGCATGGATGTTTGGAGCCTTTGAGGACAAATTCATGCAACAGAGTCCTTCAAATTCCTGGCATTCATGTCCATGTAATAGCAAGAGATAATCGATAGCGGCACGGTTCTGGATCGTGGCCTGTCTGGTAATCTCCTCGTCTTCTAGGAGGGAGCTGATGGCGATAGATGTTAAATTAGCCTGCTTGACCACCCAGCACTCTAGTTGGCCCAATTCACCTAGAGCTTTGGCTGCTGCTACCCACGGAAGAAACAGGGATACAGCAACTCTTTTTGACTTTGCCCAATGAAAAATGTCTGAATTACAATTTGGGTCCAAATTGTCAGCACTCCTTTTTTGAATTTTGTCAGCCGATTTGTTTTTGTGTGTCCATTCACGAATTAAAGTTTGGTTGGGTGTCAACACGGACAATCGCCCTATGGTACATGGCCCTCCGAAAAGCCGGGATGGAATTCCTGCCCATGCCCGATCCCCACAAACCAAGAACAATCCTTTAGGGAGGCTTCTGGGTTTGGAGTGGGATGGGTTGTCTGATGCAATGTGGCTTATATTATGACACCACCTCTTTGCAGTAAATTCTCCCCGGAACTGCTTTATAAGGTGGTACTCGTCAGTGCTAGAGGGTTTTGGGATGACAGAGAAATGGATGCAGTATGTGGCAGGGGAGGAACCCAATAGTTCTAACTCCTGGGGTTCATGAGCTACCCTGGGCAAACCCTGCACCCATTCCGCTAAGGGGTTCATGGTGAACACACCTTGCTTTTGCTGATCTTGGTGTGGTTGTGGGGTGTGTGCCTCTGGAATTTCGTTGGACCTGTATTTGTCCAAGCCTGCTGGAAATTCTCCAGCCTGCAAAGGAATTCCTACCAGACAGGTAGACATAGGATTCTTAGCTGCTGCAGTGGACAAACATATGTTTTCTTGCTGAAGTGTCTGTGCCAGGGTTACCCAGACGTTCTGACGTGGCTGAGGGATGATCCATGCAGCTGCCAGACTGTTCAGCATTAGCAGGATGACAACTTGGATGGGGTTCATCATAGGGTTGAGTGGGAGGTAGGTTTTCTCTGGAAGGGAAAAATAAACATTTTTAAAACATGTTAAAAGTTCCTGTTTCTGCCAGAAGGAATCCACCTCTAAGGAGGATCTTTCTCTTCCATCCGGCGGCGTCTTCTCTTCGAAGCATCAGTCACTTGCTTCTCGTCCCCGTCTGCTGGAGCTGGATTTTTGGGGACAAAAGGTTTCACCCACTTCTGGGGAATCCACCGAGGGCCTGAGGGAGTAGCCACACATGCATAGCCACGACCCCAGGTCACAAGCTCATAGGGACCTCTGGTTTCCCAAGTTTCAGGATCCCTAATCAAAACCGGTGGACGCTGAGACAATTTAAACTGATCACCACTGTTAAAATGACGTACCACAGGTGGACTCATGTTTTCAAATGAACAGTTTAGAAAATTGATGGTGAACATGGCTTTGCAGAGCTTCTGCTGTGGTGTCATCCACGAAGCCGAGCAGTTCTGCCTAGCCAGAACCTGTTTGAGCGTTTGGTGTGCACGCTCGATCACAGCTTGACCTGTGGGGGAGTGAGGGATGCCAGTTTTATGCTCCACTCCCCACTGCTGGACAAATTCTAGGAACTCCTTGGACACATACCCTGGGCCGTTATCAGTTTTGATTGTTTTTGGAATTCCCAACACTGCAAAGGCTTGCACTAGGTGCTGCTTGGCATGTATGGATTTTTCTCCTGCGTGGGCAGAGGCATACACTGCACCTGAATATGTGTCAATGCTCACATGAACATATTTGAGGCGACCAAAACTAGGAATGTGTGTGATGTCTGTTTGCCATACCTCACAGCTGCCCAGGCCCCTGGGGTTAACCCCCATGCCCATCGATGGCATGACCTGGAGCTGGCAGTTCGGACAGGTACCTACAATGGCTCGAGCCTGGCTCCGTGTTAGTTGGAATTGTCGGATCAGGGCTGGCACATTTTGATGGTAATGTTGGTGACTCAGTTTTGCCTGCTGGAAGACATCAGGGAGATGTGCCTTTTCAACTGGGGCAGCAAGGGAGTCTGCCTGGCGATTCCCTTCTGCGATCTCACCTGGCAAATCAGTGTGTGACCTCACATGCATCACGTAAAACGGGTGCTGTCGATGAGAAACCAAATAGATTAGCTTTGAAAGCAACCTGAAGAGATGTTCATTCTCTATTTCTTTGAGCACAGCCTGCTCCGCTCTGGACACTACTCCCGCCACATATGCAGAGTCAGTCACCAAATTGATTGGTTCTGAGAACTTCTCAAAAGCTCTTACCACTGCGGCCAGTTCAGCCACTTGGGGGGATCCCTCCACAAACTCAACATCAGCTTCCCAATGCTGAGTCCGTGGGTTCCTCCAAGTCACGACGGACTTGTTTGAAGTACCCGATGCGTCTGTGAAGACTGTGAGAGCTTTGAGTGGTCTCCGACTCCTTTTCTCATGAGGAATAAGGTGGAATTCCTCATTGAACAACTTGTGGGACGGGGCATGGACTGATATTTGTCCCCTGTAGCTGTCCAGAGATAATTGGAGACTGGCATTGCTCTGCAGCAAATGCTCAAACATCTCTTTGGTCAATCTCTCAGGAGAGTTCTTTCCCTCCTCTGAAAGTCTGACCGGGAGGTGAATGCATGCAAAGTCACAACCTGCCAATTCACACAATCTTACCCTGGCCTTCCGAATCAGCTGTGCTATCAGCTCCTGTGGCTCTGTGATGGTCTTGGATCTTTGGTGGGAGAGGAAAACCCACTCTATTATCAACAGTGAATCTCTCTCTTCCTCGATCCACTGAAAGATCAAGCCATGCAGGTGTGGCAGTTTTCCTAGAACAATAAACTGGAAAGGCACCTTTGGCTCACACCGGTGAGCCTGTCTCTCTGACAAGGCTTTTTGTACCTTTTCGATTGCTGTCTTCGCCTCTGGGGTCAGCTCCCTGGGAGACGTCAGCTCCTTCTCCCCCTTCAATAAATTGAAGAGGGGTTCTAGATCTTGATTTGTGAGGCCTAGCCAGGGTCTTACCCAATTCAAGGACCCACACAGGGAGTGGAGATCTGCTAGAGTTTTTGGATTGCAACCAATTTCTAAGCTCTGTGGAACAACAGTCCTTGCACTGATTTGCAAGCCCAGGTATTTCCAAGGTGGCATCCTTTGAACCTTGTCCTCCTGTAATTGAAATCCAGCAGAGGTTAAAACTTTAACCACTAGGTCAAGCGTGTGTTGGAGTATAGAGTCATTGGGGCCACACACTAGCACATCATCCATGTAGTGAAGGATGATGGCTTCTTTTCTCTGTGCGCGTATTGGAGACAGTAATGAGGCTACATATTGTTGGCATATAAAAGGACTCGATTTGAGACCCTGGGGAAGGACCCTCCAGTGATAACGCTTCATTGGGGCCTGTCTATTGACAGTGGGAACTGAGAAGGCAAACCTAGGGGCATCTTCAGGGTGCAATGGAATTTGGAAAAAACAGTCCTTGATGTCTAAGACAGCCAATTTCCAATCTCGGGGGAGCATTGTTGGAGTGGGCATCCCTGGTTGGAGGGGTCCCATGTCTTCTACTATTTTGTTAATTTCTCTTAGATCATGGAGCAACCTCCACTTATCCTTTCCCGGTTTCTTTATCACAAAGATCGGGAAATTCCAGGGGCTAGTTGTCTCCACAATGTGTCCCTGAGCCAATTGCTCTTCCACGAGTTTTTCCAGCGCCTTGAGCTTTTCTTTACTCAAAGGCCACTGTGCTACCCATCTGGGGTTGTTTTCTAACCACTTTAACTTCTGGGTAGGGCGCTCCACAGTGGCTACTTGCAAAAATCCTGGGGTGTTTTAGGAATGACCAATCGGACTCCCCACTGAGACATGGTGTCCCTCCCCCACAGTGGGGCGTTATAATCTGCTACGAAAGGACGGACATTCGCCACCTTTCCATCAGGTCCCTCAATTTGCACCACGTTTTTCGAAATCCTTGCCATTGAGATTCCTCCTATGCCCTGAAGTTTGCCTGCCACCGGCTCTAATTCCCAATTTGAAGGCCACATGCTTTGTGGCAATACGGTGACCTGAGCTCCGGTGTCGAGTACTCCCGCCACTTGGAGGCGCTCTGATCCACAAGTAATGTTGCACATCATAGAGGGTTTAGGTTCCCCCACCACCTCTGTCCAGTAGACCTCTGGTGATTTACCGTCTGCTGTGATCTCTGCTGGAACCGGAATGGCTTGGGCAAGAATCTGCCCCGCTATCAGATAAAAGGGTGGGTGCAAACAACGAGCCAACAACATGAGGCCTATTATTTTTCCCTTTATGGTCATGGGAGCTATCTCAATTTCCAAGGGTGTGTGTGCTGTGTCCCCAATAACAAAATACTCACTGTCCAATCCCACGTGGTAAACCGTCAGGTCCTGTGAGATGTTAGACAGGTCAACTGTTATAACCATCCACTCAGTAGATCTGAAATGGAAACCTTTGGTAGTTACAAGTCTAAAACGGCCAAGTGGCTGCCAAACCTTGTTAGTTGAGCATTTAACATTTACATTTTTCTGCACCCCCACACCCCGTGACCTGCCCTCCCCCCCCTTTTTCTTTAAGAGAGAAGCTTTTGCCAATGTGAGTCCCGCTACATTTATATCTTTGCGCGTTGTAGTATCAACCGCGGGCACGCGCTGTGAATTCAGTTTTTTTGTTTGTTGGATTTCTTCTGCTTCTGGGTCTGAGGGCAGGATCTGGCGAAGTGTCCTGGTTTCTTGCAGCGGAGGCAGATGATGCGCTGCAGCTGGTCTGGTGGCATCTGCTGCCTGCTGGGGTGTGGTCCAGCAGGGGCTGTATGCTGTGGGTGTGTTGTTCCAGGGTGTCTTTCAGTTGTGCAGAACAATTCTGCCCGTCTGGAACAAGCTTCTATCATCTGGGACAGAGTAGGTGGTGGGTCCAAGGGTAAAGTGAGGATAATTCTACGACAGGTCTCATTAGCATTTCTTTGAGCCATCTCTTTGATCAGCTCTGCCTGCACCACGGGATCTGGTATTTGGTGTTCCACCTGTGTCCTCAGACGATCAACAAACTGTAAGAAATTCTCCGTAGGAAATTGTTTAACATTGACATAACTTCCTTTCCCTTCCCTTGATGGTAGCTGATAAAACATTTTCTCTGCAACATTGCTAATCCTAAGTAAAATTTGTTTGGATAATACTCGGGTTTGTTTTTCAGGGCAAGCCCATGCACCCTCACCACACAGATGTTCAAATGTAATATCATTATTCTCAGTGTCTTTAGCCATATTAGGGTTTTGCTGAATCTCCTGTAAAAGTGTTCTTAAAGCTCTTTTCCACATATTGTCCCACAGATCATACTCTGAGGGAGATAACAGACACCTGAATAAGTCCTTAATATCATTAGGGACCATTTCATTAGAATCAAATGTGGCTCTAAACATCCCTTTAAAGATGGGGGTGTCCCTGCCAAACTCACGTTGTACTTTACATAGTTCTTTCTTGTCTTGGTAGGAGAGTGGCTGGTATTGCCGAGAACCCTGCCTTTTGCCTACATATGCTACTGGAGCTACAGAGAAAATGGGTTCATCTGCATTTGCCAAGGGTCTGGAAGCTGCTGCCGGACCCCCCGTGTCTGGGGATACCGGGGTTACAGTGTTATCAGTCCCTTGTGGGTGGGGAAGGAAAAGCGTGCTCTGTCCGTGCTGGCTGGGCAGCCCAGGCTGTCCCCCTCCCCCCGCCGTGTGGCAATCATACCCCCCGCTGTGGCCGTGCAGGGTGTGGGGGGCGGCCCTCTCCCTGCTGCCGGGGAGGCAGGAGGAGGAGGAGCCGGCCCCCCCTGAGCCGCCGCAACAGCCGGGAAGGAGGCATGGGGAGGAGGGGTGGGGTGGGGCTGCCGGAGGCCAGCAGGGGTTGGCACAGGGATATGGGGTGGGGGCGGGGGCAGAGGGAGGGGGTTGGGAGGGGAAGGGGTCGTGGGGGGAGGGTCGGGGCACATGGCAGCCGCCATTGTTATCAGCCACGTGGAGGGGGTCCCTAAGGGACCCTGCCGCCTCGCAGAAGTCCCGGGCCGCCCCTGCCCCCCCGCCGTGATCCTGAGGAGAGAAACTGGCTTTGTTAAAAGGATCCCGGGACAAAGGTAAACCCGGGTATAAAGGTGGATCAGAGGGGGGATTACATGGGGTAAGTTTTTGCTCCTGGCTGGGTTTGTTTAACTCTAACAGATGTCTACGAGCTTGCAAAAATATTGGGATAAATACAGAAGCGGCGTGATCATTATTTTGGACTTTATCTGTGATTACCGTACCCACGTAATCCCAAAATGAAACAGTATCTATCTGCAGTAATTCAGCTTCAGTAAATTCATGTTCTAACCAGCGAACAAAACGTTTTTGCAGCCTTTTGGAAATTTTAACGTTAATTAAAAGGTCCTGGAGTTGTTTTAATATACTCTTTTGAGGAGCTGATAGCTGCATGCCCATGATTCGATATTATTGAAAGCTATTAGCTCAAAATCCAGCCTCCAGCTGCTAAAGTCAGCTGTATGTAACTCCTGTGTCTCCTATAACCAGAGAGAACAGGCGGGGAAAACTCCGGGGCTGCGGTCACGCGTCCGCGCCGTTTCTCCAGCCCCGGTGGCACCGGGGGGGTCCCCGCAGCCGTGCTTGGCCGATGGGATACGTACCCGGGCCGGGGTTTCCCCGAAAAGCAGGGCTCCTTGTGCGGAGCCGCCCCACGGGCCCGCGGGCTGCGGCAATCAGAAACGAAAGAAAAAAAAAGAAAAAAAAATCGCCGCAGCAGGGTCCTAAAACCCACCCGCTGCTACTAGCAAAGGTAAAATTCCGCCCTCCCAGTTTGCGGTACCGATCAAACGGAGGACTTTACCTGGTCCGTGGTATCATATGCTGAGTCAGAAGCAACTGAAGGTCCTGTCTTTAGCTCACTCGTGACTGGGCAACCACAAGCTACGAGCTTATCCCTACCCACCTATAGCCACAAAATGTGGCCAAAGTGCCTAGGGTAATTGAACTTCCCAAAGAGCTTTCAAGACTATAAAAGGTCTCCAGCTCCGCATGGGTTTCTAGATTCAAACCCACTTTGGGGGCCAACTGACACAATCCTGTATCCCTCCAAGGGTCTCAGCTAGCTCAGCCCTTCTCAGGCCTAATAGGATTATATCAAGAAAGACAGGACAAGGATTCAAAAGAGGCTCTCTTACCCTTTTAGCTGCAAGTCCTTTATTCCAGGTTGATGTCCCGGGGGAGAGAGAGCTCCCGGGGGACAGGGGACCCTTTATCTTAGGGTCTCTGAGGGAGGGGCTAGCTGGCACACAGCCAATGGGGTCAGAAGGGGAAGGAAGGGTCAGACTACATGACAGGAGTTCCAGGGGTCCCTGAGGGAGAAGAAACCATTTCCCCAGGGGGATGTAACAGAAGTTCAGTATCAAGTTTCACTCTATTACTATACTGCTCAAAGGATTTAATGATTCAAAAGTACCAAGACAAAAATCAGTGTTAACAAGACAAAGTCTGAGAGGATTTATGAGCTTATGTGCAGTATCAGCCACTTACCAAAAAGCTGTAATTGTTAAGGAGTCTCCCTGCCTTGAGGAGCAATCTTGAGAAGAATCCCATTTCAGTGGAATTCCCACCATGTTGCCAGCTGCTTCGTAGGGAGAGCTCAGAGAAGGCTTCCTTAATCTGTCGTATTCATGGAATAAAAGGCTTGGCATGAAGTCAAATCAGATGTGATGGATAAGGTGTGCATAAGAATCCTTGTACCCACAACTTTCTTTGCTCCTTGATGAACGAGAATTGAAAATGGTGTGTACTGTTCATGGCTTAATTGTGTGATCAGTGCTGCATGCTAATATGCAGCATTTTGTTGCTCATTTTGTTGCTGAGTTCCTCTGTGGAATTCAGAGAACAATTTAGAACTAGAGAAGTTCTTGGCCTGCAGATCTCTAGCCTTTACCTCTTTTGACACCTTTACCAAACTGCTCTTAATTTTATTAAGGAGCAAAATACATCCATCATGCCTTCAGATACTCTGGTGTGCAGGAGATCCTCTTGAAATGTAGAAAGGCCCATTCCAGGGCACAACACTTGTAAATAAATCTTGCTGCAAAGAAGTTATCACTTTATTTAGAAATATGTTTGACCCCTTGTGACTTTGCTCAAAGACAGGCTCTCTAGTTTCTTAAAACTACTCCAAGAACTTCACCTTGAAGAAAGCTTATTTTGCAATATAACCTGTCAGAAGGAAACTGTTTATTTTTATTCTTGTTCTCTTTAAATCTTTTGTGGCTCATCACCTCTCTCCTTTCAGGAAATGTCTCCCTATAAAATGCTGTTGTTTTTTGAAATATGCAGGCCATAGCTTTGATATAGCGAATTGTAGAAAAGCTCAGTTTTAACTAAGCGGGTCAGGAGTTTGGCCAGACTCAGCCCCTAAACTAACCACCTCAAGTAGAAAATTCTAAGAACTTCACCAGGAAACATGAAAGATATAAGCTGAAGGCCTTCACTTTTTCTCAGTACACTGGCGTTTGAAACTGAATTTAAGCAAAAGTGTTCATGGAACTCTCCTCCCATACCTTCTAATCTAATACAACAGAGAGAAATTCCTGCCTGCCTGTTATCACTACTGTTGCCTTTGCTGTGTGATTTGAAAGACAATGTGTTATTGTCCAGTAATTACAAACACTGAACCCCAAAAGTGCTGCAGTGGTTGTACTGTATACACTTGTTTTTCATCCTGTTATATGCATGATGTCCTACTATTTCAAAAAAGATAAAAAGAGATCAAATAGATATTTCCTCTAACCTATCCCTTATCCCTGAGGCACTTGAAGAGCTATTGGATTGTGTGGAGTACTATCATCAGCCTTTATATCATCTTTTGACAACATACTGAGAAAGAAAAACCTTTTCATCATTTGTGTGTGGTCCTGAAAAGAGTACTAAGTGGGTTGTCATTGAAGGTAACATGAAAATTTCACACACGACATTTTTTCTGTGCTTTTAAATTGTATTATTTTAGCAACTAAGTGGCTCATATAGCATGTTGTACAAGGAATGATGACCTAATCACAGAATCACAGAAAGATTTCAGTTAGAATAGACCTTAAATATCATCCAGTTCCAGTCCCCTTTTGGTGGGCAGGGACATCTTCCACTGGACCAGGTTGCTCAGAGCCCCATTCAACATTGGCTTGAACACTGCCAGGGATGAGGCATCCACAGCTTCTCTGGGAAACCTCTTCCAGTGTCTCCCCACTCTCACAGCAGGGAATTTCTTTCTAATTACTAATCTAAACCCACCCTCTTTCTATGTGAAGCCACTCCCCCTCATCCTGTCACTACATGGTCTTGTAAATTGTCTCTCTTCATCTTTCTTGTGGGGTCCCTTCAGGTACTGAAAGATGGCATTAAAAGAACCCCAAAGCCTTCTCTTCTCCAGGCTGAACAATCCCAATTCTCTCAGCCTTTTCTGGTACGGAATGTGATCCATCCATCTAATCATCTAATACTCTGGAGTTTGTAGGCACCTTTCAAATCTTCAAATGTCAGTCTAGATAGTAGCTTTTCACAAGACAGAACATATTACTGTTTTCCTTATTCACATTTTACATTGTCTCTGAAATGTGCTCTGAACAACAGTAAGAAAGGAGCTGACCTTTGTATGTCCAAGTTTATAACTATCTGGATGTTGGCTTCCCCATTGCATTTTGATATACAACACAGGCTTTGTATATAACTTTAACTACCTTATTACAAGTTCTTGAAGATATATGGGACAAATGAGTTTTCAGGAGCCAATGTTCTCATCCTGGTTTTGATTCTATATGGGATGTCATTATGCTCACCATTGTCCCTTGGGAAAAAAATATGAACTGTGGCATAGGCAATACAGCAGAGCAGAAAGTCAAAACACAACCACTAAAAACTACTCCTCCCATGAAATAATTAATGTTTTCCAGATAAATGAAATGAACAAATGGCCCTCCCCAAAGAAAGATTCCTGAAAAATAGGTCAAAAAATGAAATGCAGCAACAAAGTAAATTTTGCTGCGGGGCTTCTGGTTAGCACTTCTCAGATGAAACGACCAGATATACTATAGAATGGTTGAAACTGAATTATTCAGACTTAAAAATGCTGAACATCTGTGCAGATCCATGTTTTGGAATGTTATGAGGAGACAATATAGAAAAACCTTAGCATTGAATGCTTGAAGATGCAAATATATTCAAATCCAACAGAGTTAGGCATTTACTCTTTGTCTAGTTAATAGGAAGAGGCATGGTTTTATGTTTTGAACCTGTCCTGTGCTAATCCTAAGGAAAATTTGTGATTAAGAGATGAAGCTGGCACAAGCATGAGTTTGGAGTTTAGAAAAATCAGTGTGAGCCCAAACTGAGGTATACCAGCAGAACTGGATGGGACCCTGAAAGATCAGAAAAAAAAATCCAAATTTATATGCCTGTCTGTTTTTACACACTATATTTTCATCTGTACTACATTTTCTAACTGATATATATATGTATGTATATATACTCATTCGATATAGGCACATCTTAAAAATCCACACATTTTATTTTTTCCTTCTCATTCAAAACAGAAATTTGCCAAAGAAGGCCCATCTGAGACTCAAACTGAGTGTTGCTTATTACAGAAGGCGAATGATTAACAGGATATTACAGCCTTTAAGGAGTCCTACCTCAGGCAGCTATGCAGGGAGGCAGAATTGCAAGACGGGGATCTTATCCTTTGTTATGGGTGAGGCTGGGTTATCGATTCCCTCCATATATTCCTAATAAAACATGCCTCTACTCTTCACATGCTGAAGTAAATTAAACTGTAACATTTGGCTCTCCCCTGAGATGAGAGCTCAATAGGTACTACTGCAGGTATTCCATTCTGAAGGAGTTGAGAAGCCTGAACAACCCCGACTTTTTCGAGACGTGATTTTTACTGCTTATTGCACAGATGTGGCTTACCTTTTACTAGCAAAATAAATAAGTAAAGCCACACAGTTATAGAAAATATTCCCTGAAGGGGAGAGCTGTGTATGCAAGTCAGTAGCGTAGATGAGGATCGCAAATTGCCTCTGTTGGAATGGGAGTTGCCTCTGTGTCAGCTTCAGAAGCCAATACAGAAATAACACTTGGTGTTTGTGAAAAGGAGCTCCTTTCCTCAAGTAGTTTTCAGAGCTCGAGAAGCCACGTCTAACAAACTCTCCCATCAACCTTGTGAGGCAAGTAAGTAGCAATATTAAATGCATTTTCAGTAGTAATTGGAGCTCTGTGGTTTTGTTCCTATGATTTGTGATTTTTCTCTTCATCTCACACTGGGAAGATAAATCAACATTTTAATATTGTGTGCAAGAAAGGTTACAAGAGAAAGTTATTCTGGAAATGTTGAGAACACCTTCCTGACACATTTAATTACGCGCTTTTGCTGTTATCTGTCTTTACACAATACAGTTAGATGAAATACATGCAAAGTGACTGAATTAAAATAAAATACTTTTTTTAAAAGAAATACTGTTCTTATGAGGTTGAAACAAAATATATTGCCATTAAAAAAAATATTTCCTTCTTCCAAATCTACAGATGTAAATAGTTCTGATGAGATATTTTGATTTCAAATTGCCACATATTTATATATAATCCATATCTGTACTTATACCTACAGCTATACCTTAACTATGTGGTCTATATCTATTTGGAAATATATGTATTTGACACGCAGTTGAATTTAGGTGATGTCATTTGGGGAAAACAAGCTCAGCCAGTAAACCTTTACTGAGCACATTTGTCATACCCTTCTCTCACCCCTCTTCAACTGAACTTCTGAGCTGTAGTGGGCACTGAAAAAAGTAGTGGCTAAAGGGCAAAACACCAGTGTACACTTCAACCCATTTTACCTCATTCTGTGTTTTTTACCACAGGTTAAATCCTCAAGGCTAATTAAAGTAATTTGTATTTATCAGATATCCTCTGTGGCAAAAGCTTCCTTTGAAGGCTCTTTCCATTGTCTATGGATCTAATCTAGTTTAGCTGTTTTGTGTAGATCTTTTTTGTGAATGTCCTAGTCTTTCACCATTATTTAATAGACAGCCAGTGTCATGCCATTAAAGTTCCCTTTGTTTGTTTGTGTGGCAAGTGTGATCCACAGACATTTAAGAGTACAATATGCGAAAAGAGAAGTTGTCACATGTTCCTTGGGAAATGCTAGATTGTTCTCTTTAAGGACAGCACTTATAAAACAGTGCTTGCTAGGTAACTGTGGAAAGGTAATCAAACTTTTCAGTGTTTTGTGCTTTTTAGATCTATTTCTCTTATCAACTGTTTTTTTATTGCCGGAGATCTGATTTTTTTCCAGCTGTCATTCATCTAATTCACAGCAGTGGCCACCCAAATTGCTATAGTCAATATGAGAGCCAAATTACTTTACCTGTCTACATTCTGCTTTTGTCTTCATTGTAAATATCATTCAACCCTAAGAATATTGTCTCTGCAGGAGCAGAACTGAGTAGGAATGCCAACAGAAATTAAATGACATTTTATCACTTTTCGAGATAGCATATGATTTGTTTTAAGAGATGATTGCATTTTCTACATGTATTTCATCAACTGGCATCTCTATTGCTTCCTGATCCAGCTTCCCCTGAAGCCAATGGTAATTTTTCAGAGACTTCACACAGAGCTAGATTAGGCTTAATATGATTGATAGAAAGATATTAATGAAACACAATAAATTTAACAATTAGGTTGGCAGGCTTATTGCCTCAGTAGATCTTAGATGTTTAAGGAGATAATAAGCACCTGATAGATGATCTATTCTAGAATCCTGTTCCTGGCAATGTGCATTTGATCCAGAAGGTGCCACGTTCAGCGCTCTGCCTGTTGAGTAGGAGTAGAGCTGTTTACTTCCAGGCTCTCTGCATATGTAACCCACAGAGAAAAGAGGTTGTATGTCTCTTTCTTACTATAATTCTCACAGTCACAGTTTTTTTAAAGATCAAGAAATAGCCAGAGAAATCAAATGAGGTGAGATGCACAAACTGAACAGATTGCATACAAAGAGGAACTGTCTTTCAGTCACTTGTAAATTCTGTGTGTTCTGGATATGCCTCTCTTCAGCCCTTGCCCTCTTCCATATGTAATCATTTACTCTCACTTTACCCATGACAATGACAAGAGAGTTACCAGGTGTGGTAACTCTGACTAACTTTTGTTTCAGTAGTGACAAGAACTTTTAAAAGCACACTTTATCTCTTAGATAGCTGACTGACTAAGACAATGTGGCCACAGCTTCTTAAAATCGCATTGTAAAAATAATCCTCAATTCATATTTATTGATTTTAGTTTAAAAATAACTTGAGAGCAGGTGTTCATAAAACTTGATGCATGAACGCTTGCAAGAAGTAATGATCCAAAACATTCAAAGAGTATTTCATGAATTCATGTAGCTGTTGAAAAAAACATTCACTGAAAAAATATTTTTGGTATTAGCACAGCACTTGCCTGAACTTCAGAGATGGCTTGTGAAGAAAAATGCTAAAAGAAATAATCTAAAAAGACAATTTCCTTTTAGTAGACACATCTTTGAAAGGCTACTTTTGAGTGAAGTTTAAAAATATTCAGAAGTAAAAATAGAGTTCTGATAGTGTTGTGTTTTTAATGGTCTCTCATAAAAGTGTGGCAGTACTGGTGAAATGTGCTGCACGATGTTTTTGCTATTTCTTCAAAGTGGAAGTGGATCATTCCACTGATTTCAACAACAATAGGAAGTTGCCTGGTACTCTGCATGAATAAAAATGATGGGTTTCATTTTCTCTTAGGATGAAGAAGACCACTTCAGGAAATGTCAGGAAATGTGAACCTTTCAGTCCAGAATATCGTTTGCTTCAACTTTTGCACGACTGAATGCCTTTAAAATTTAAATGCTTTTCCACACAGGATAAAAACCCATGGCCAAAACTCATGGCCAGACAAGAGAGTAAAAAAAGACCTGCAGAAATAAATCCGAAATATCAAAATAGTTATTTTGAAATTAGATGCTCAGCATCTAGAAAATATTTGGCCAGATAAAAAGTGAATTATGGAAAAACAGTTAGAGAACTCATTGATGGTCTTTGGCAAGAAAAAAGATAATAGTTTCACATATTAGTTTTAAAAATTCCTGTGAAATTTCTAATCACCTACTCAATTAACTTCTACTTTAATTCACTACAAATATTTAATTATCATCCAAAGAACTCAATTAAAAATTTATATGAAAATCTTGTTTGATGGAGCTAGAGTTTTAGCAACAGATGTTTTTAACACCATCATTACTATTTAGCTCAGATAAGTATTTGTCTTGCCTGCTGAGGGTGCCTGATGTCACAAAGCTACCTTTATGACAAAAAGACCAAAATTATTTGATTTGGGAGAGTTCATGCTTGGGTGGCTTTTCAGTTTTGGTGTTTGTTTGGGGGTTTTGTGATTGTTTTTTGGTTTGGTTTGGTTTTTATCTGAACATGGACAGCACAAAAATCTTTAAACTTTCAGTGTTTTAAAATACATTTTTTTGAAAAAGCAAGGTATTCACTTCAACAGGATTTGATTATTAGTATGTTCCCAGTTACATAAAGCCATCTCAAAATGATGCAAAACCAAGTAGCTCTATTTCAAAAAGACAGTATTTGAGACATTTCTTTTACATAAAAATTTATTTCCATATTTTTCAGAGGGTTTATTTCTGGAGAATAGCAGTCCCCTGAGCTTCTTTTTAAACCAAGTGCCCACTTCAGCTTTAGTCTGGGCTTATTAACTCATAAAAAATACACCATGGAGGTAAAATAAGTTATATGTCATCCCTAGAGAGAAAGAACCAAGAGGAATAAGGACACACAGAGCAATAAACCCTGTTATTTAGCCTTACAGAGCAAAGAAGAGGGCAAAATTCCCAGTAGATGTTAAAATCAGTGTGGCTAACCTCAGTCCAATTATTCCGTGCTGATTTACACCAGCTGGGGTTCAGGAGGTGAATGCCTAAGGTGCAGATGTGAACTACATAAGCTACTCTGACCTTTGAGGACGCTTCTCTCTTCAAGTTAATAAAGTGGTCCTGAGGCACCTTGATTATATTCGTATTTATCTCTTGCCATTTACATGAATTAGGTTGTCATGACAGCTGTTCTTCACTTACCTAGCTAATAATAGTAGTTTCTGGAGCTTTTTGCAGTAGTCTTTTTCTCTGAATGTGTGCATAACTATTGTGACTTTTCAGTGCCTTTCAGATTTAACCAGCCTCAGAAACATGTCTTCAAATCTGTGCTGCATATTCGAAAGGTCATAGCTAAGCTGACATGTACAGATTTGTGCATTATAATTCTGCATTTGTACTTACTGAACAGAATACTTGTGAAATATTGTATTGATTTTTATAATTTTAATGTGGTTATTTTCAGAATCATTCTAGTCCCTCTTGCCTTAGCTGACCAGTTAAGTGGCCAAATTAGAGACATCTTTCTCTTAGTTTATCCAACAAAATATACTTCTCCATTTAGCCTATTTTAGAGTTGCTTTCTGTGCTTTGATTTCTAACCTACAGAATATCCTCTCAAGGGCAAGTGAGCCTTAAAACCCCATTTCTACTTGCACATTTCAAGGCCTTTCCCTTAGCAGTGCTGCATTGTTATTCAAGTTTTGCCATTGGCTTAGCCATGTCCATAAGTTGAAATTTACTTTGTGTACTTTATTGTCTCTAGACTTAGCTATACTAAAATTGGAAGGGTGATATTCACTATTATTGTATGAGTGGTTATTATAGTATAAGCCCGTCTCAAAATCACAGAAAAATCTTTGAATCTTTTCTGTTGAAAAGGTACTATATCAAATATAAACAGCTGCTGCCATTATGTAAGGTAGAATTCAGTTTGCAGCAGCTGTTGGGCTTTTGAGCACAAGCCAGTTACTAGCAGGAGTCAGGAATTGTTCCACTAGGAACAGTTATCTAAACTATATGGGAGGTAACAGGGATTTTCATCCTGGAACATTTTAATTCTTTTGGTTTTGAAGGAAACAGTTACTTACCTAGAAATTGCAGTCATTCCAAGGCACTTATCTGTCCAGAGCTATGCAGCTATGGACTGAGTCCCATGGTCATTGAAAAAATAATAAACCACTGGTGCTATTACACATACCACAAAAACTTGGAATAAACTCAATATCATGTGAAAAGACCTCAGGAGCTAGCTCACTGACTCTCTGGTTTCCAGTTATGCAACTTCTTTTGCATTCAGTAGGGATATTGACCACCTAGAACCAAGCTGTGATCTTGAATTCAGCCTTTGATTTATTTCTTGTCTTACTATTGAAGAACATATGTAGTTTATACAGTTTCCCCCGCAACACTGAAAGACACCAAACAGCAACACACAGGTTGAGCCAGAGTCTAGGAGTGTGCAGAGACCTGGGACCCTTTTTCTCGTTCCTGTCCTATGTGATACTGGAAGTGATGTGCTGGTCTTATTTCCTTTGAGATGAAGTTTTGGTGTGCATTAGTACTGAGTGGGGGCAACCTGTCTAGGAGGAAAAGGGGATGGGATCTGTTTGCATCACAGATGTTTGCATGACTATTAGTGTAAGCTCATTTTCTGGCAGGTGATGGAAGAGTACACCTACCTTTTGCATTTCCTGTAATAAGGTCTTTGCCATGGCCCCTCTGCTTCCTTGGGGATTTTTAGTGCACTTGTTCCAGTCGAGCACAAGCTTTACCTCCCGCACGACAGCTGCAGAGTCCCTGTGGTTTTGCTGTTACAGCCTAACCTGCACAGCTAATTTGACAATCCTGTGGCATGGCTTCTGCTGTAATTGCCTTGTGGAGCCTTTGAACAATGGTAGTAATACATTTCTAACTGTTTGAAAAATGAAAGTGCTGGCAGTTACCACAGGTGAGAACAACAAATACTGGCACAGTTAAAAGCATCAGTTTAGGGAGGGCTGTGGAACTGTGCGTTAGGGCTGCACAATTTGACATTTTGCCCATAGAGATCTGTTTCAGAGATTTTCAATTATTTTCTTAGTGAATTTATGACTTTTGAAAGGCTTCATGCTGATGGCCACAGAGACAGAAGTCCTTTACTCATAAGACAAATAGTGGCAGTAGCAGCTTTCTAATGCTAATATGCCTCAAGTGCAACTCTGTCCTAAAGAAGCGATGGCAGCCTTTACAGTCTTTCACGACTTTGCTAGGAGATTAGTGGGCATGCAGATAAGAGCCAGATGAGGGTTTTAATTAGGTGAATACATATTTAGTGTGTGTAAGATTTAGGTAATCTTAGCTGCATTCATACAGTAGGCTGCAGCCATCATATGATAGAAATTTCTAGCCAATAAGGACTTGAACAAAAAGTTAAAGAGTAACTTACACCTGAAAATTCTACCCCTTGTGTTTTGGAAAATCTCTCGTGAGTGTCCCAAAACAGAGGTGGTGTTTGGACTTCAAGAAAGAGTTGAGTCTTGTACTAAAGAGCTAGACATAAAATCAGGAAGAGGTGAACAAAGGGGAAATGTAACATATCAAATACTTACTACTTCTGTTTTAGCATTTCCGTTAACAAGACTTCTGGGGTGAAAAATGCATGTTTACAACAGGAAATGAGTAAAGAACTTGAAGTTCACAGTTTGTCTGATCTGTACCTGGGTGTTATGTATTCTCTACATATATACATTTATATATATATATATATATATATATATACACACACACACACACATATGGATAAAGTTTGCTTAGCTTATCCAAGAAGTTCCCATTCAAAAGCTCCTTAGAGAATTTTGTCACTCCTCACTGTGGATGCAGGGAGATGTCTCTACTCCTGGTGACACTAACAGTTTCCTTTGTATCTTTTTCTCTGAATTTTCTGCCCACCTAAATACCCACAGTATAGCTGAACACCTCAATCACCTTTAAATCTTTAAATAATGAGACTGCAGAAACACTTATCAAGCTCTGAAAGCAAAAATCTTTCTGTTTAAACTTGTCAAAGGAAGTGCCTGAAATTTTTAGCAGCAGACACTCCCTGTCTTCCACTGTCATCCAGGCAGATTCCAATTGGACTGATGCCATTATTATGGCAGGCTGGTGGCTCAGAGGTCCTCAACTCACAACTCCTAGGTTACATGCATCTTTTTCAAGATGTTCCCTGGAACCTTCCATTTTCTAACTGGAGATTACAGCCTAATTATTTTTCTTCCTCCATATGGATCCTGCAGGGTGAATTTTTAAGTTTTATGAAAATGAAATTAAATGAAATGAGAGTTATTCCTTTTTGAAGCTATATGAATATTTTTGCTGTTGCGTGGTATAATACCATAAAAAAAATCCCAGCAATAACAAAATCCTGTATGCATTGTTTTACCACTGTAAAAAATCCAAACAGCAACAAACGATGTGAAAACTTAATAAAACAAAAAAATACTAAATCTGAACCCAGTGTACACAATCAAAATCAGCTACAGTCAACTGTGCCACTGCTGACCTTGACCCAGAGTGCTAGCCATATTTAAATAGCAATCTTTCAGATTATATCTCCATATACATGGATTTCATTTTTCCTCTGACTGTATCCCTACCTGACATTTATGATGTGCTGATTCCATCCCTCCTTATCCCCTGGATGGGATGAAAAGCATGTAATTGGAAAATACTGACAGCAGTTCTCTGAATAACCCCAATAGAAGCTGGGCGAGATGTAGCTGATTGCTGAAAGAAGTTGGTACTGCGTGCTATGAACATTCACACAAACACATAATGAAGCAATTCCCCCTTAAGCCTCTTTCCCCAAGGTGAGGCATCTTGCTGCCAAGAGTCTTGTCTCCTCCCAGTCTGATTCTGGAGAGAGAAGCCATGACATTTTTCCTCCCATGGCACTTTTCAGATGCGGGACCTAACCCCCAGGGCTGTAGACAGCTGAGCATAATTTAGGGACTTTTCTAAATTGCACTGAAGGCTGAAGAAAAACAAATATAATTTATAGCCACATTGTTTATTTTCTTTCTTTCTCAGCCATGCTAAGATTATACTGGTTTCAGTTGAAGCATTTAAATGGGTTCTCATCCTTTATTCATGCAATTCATGATAAGCATAAAAGGTGATATCTTCATGAGGTCCTTTCAGCCTTATAAATCTCCACAAGAAAGATAGAAGTGTGTCATGTAAGTTTTATGATATTACCATCTCATTTCTCAAAAATGCAGCTGATTGTAACTGCATTATTTGTAATGGATCTGCAGCAATGACAACCATATGCTCTGTGGTTTGTATAGCCAGGTTTTTAAATCATTAAAATCATTAAGGATTCTTGGAGGCTTTGTAAAGAAAAATAATTGCAGTAATAAGGATGTATCTAAAGACTTTTTCATTGGTGAATACTTAGCTTGACAGACTCTTTGGTTTATTTTCTTTTTAAATTCCTTCCTAGTTTAAAACATTGTGTAGTGATCATCATTTAAGGGATCATTTCAGTTGTGTCCTCACACATTAAAATAATGTTATGTAAAAGACTGAGGTGACAGGAAATGCTAAATCTTTTACATTTATAGGCATTAAGAAGAAAAAATGAAGACATAAATTTGCAAGACTCTTACTAAGAAATACAATGGCACTGTAAACTCCCAAGAGAAAGAAATCCATGATACACAGTAAGAAATCAGAGTGTTACTCTTCCATCCACTCTGGCAAAATTAAAGAGTTACACAACTTCTCAAATGCTACAGATTATTTTTCTATTAATTCCTTAATGATGGAGGGATGTAGCTCACTCTTTGATATACTTTTCAAGCACTGTGGCAAAGAAAAATATCACAGAGAAATCAGTATGAGTAGATCAGAGTATATCTGCAACAGACTTGAGGAGTATCATTTGGGATAACTTGAGTGCCAGAATTACCAGCAGAATCCTGGAACACATCTCTATGACAGGGACAATTAATGTACAAAATAATCATTGGCCTTTTACAATGAATGCTTCTCAGAAAACTATAAAATATATTCTGCTTAAAATTGTATAAATCCATCCAAATAATTACTATTTCTGCCAGCAACCCTTTTCCTGAAATTTATCTGAATGGTCTCCAGATGTGGTCATCACCTCATCCATTTCAAGGACATTTGGCTTTGTGAAATAAATAGCATGTCACTTCTGGGGACAGACTATTCTGTGAAAACCATCTAGTCTATTCACTCAGCTCTCAATTCATGATGCTATACATTGTTCACTTGTTTTAAATGTACTGAGGGCACTTCTCAGTAAAGACTGGGGTTTGTTAGCTCACACAATTTTAAATAAAGTCTAAATGTGTTGACTTGTGAGCTTTGCTTCTGATTCCTGCAGTGTCTTAGGCTCATAATCGACTGTCTACTCTAGCTTAATCTTATAGTCCTAGTTAGAGACTAGGACAGCAAATAAAAGGAAAGAGACATGTCTTGACATTGTTGTAATCAATTGAATTCACTGACCTCTGCCAAAGGACAGACCTTAATTCCTAAAACTGTGGACATCTTTATTTTTTTGTAGTGTTTTCAACTGTTCTCAAGATGCAAGTTGTATGATTTAATGAATTAATAAATTAAACTAAGGCTTAAATATGTAAAAAGACCTTTTGTATGAAGAAAGTATGGAAAAATGTGGTAGAAAAGGAAGTGTGAAGAATGTGCTCCAAAGAAGTGCCAAAATGGAACTCAGAAAAACATGCAAGAGCAGTAACATTGTTTGTGCTGAATAGTGGCAGCAGGACTTCATATGCCTTGTATTTTGGGATAGTTGATAGATAGAAGTCTGTGACCCCAGTAGACATGCTGTGCTTTTTTCTTGCCTTTGTGGCAGATTTACCTTTTTATTGAGTCTATTTAAGGAGAGGGTCTGCTGCAGAGCTGTGCTCTCATGCAAGAAGGTTATATGTCATGCTGTGGTTTCTCTTTGGATCAAGATCTTCCCCTGGATGGAGGAACGTTGATAGTTCTTGAATGTCATAGACACCAAGGAAAAGAATTGAGTGTATTGCTTACTCTACCAATGGAAAGGGAGTTTTTATTTACCCATTTTGAAGAAATAAATCATTGGGGCCCAGGAAAAAACTATCCCTGGCCTTATTGCTCCCTTACTTTAAACAGACAAAGAAATTACACAAAATTCTTTTCAGTTATGTCTTCCTAGATATACCTTACAAGTTGGTTTGTGTTGGTTAAGGACTGGGATAACTCTTAAAACCTTTAAAAGAGACTCCAAAGAAGAAGTAATAGGAACTTTAAAAGACAGAAATTTAGAACAACTGCCACTCCATGTCAGAGACACTACTTCAGCAATCCCAAACTAGGATGCACTGGCTTGGGGAAGTGGCTACACTCTGTAAATAAATCTGCCCTAGGGCTGTAAGTCTATGAAACTCTTTGAAGTCACAAGATCTTCATTAATTTTATGACTGAATCTTAGTGTGTAATAACAAGGATACTCTTAATTTAATGCATGGAACAAAAGTTAAAAACAAAAGGACTAAAATTGACAAAAGAAATAGAAGATTAAAGATGATTCTTGTTTCTTGGGCATACAAAAATATAAAGTTTTTAAAAAAGCCTTTCGCTTTCTTTCTCATGCCATAAAACCCCTATAGTCAAAACATTGTATTTAATCCTAGTTTCTGTTTTGTATGTTTCACTAACTCATTATATTTATGATTAATAATTAATAAGTTGATTGTAGAGGCTGTTTCAGGTTAACCGCTTTTTAAAAATAATGAAAAATTTAATGTGTTTGAAAGAAAATAATTATTTTTGCTATTTAAAAAATGCTCAGCACAAGTAAGTGTGCTTAAAAAAAGACTATCTTCATCATAGTTTAATTAGGCTGTTGGAAAGTAGGTACTTGCTATAATATCTGATTTTTATCTCTTTTAAAGAAATAGACTTTATTTATTAAATTAGCTGTTCTCCAGTTTAGAATTTACTGATACTAATCTGCAAATTCTTTTCATTCCCTTATTAAGATTTTTTACTGAGACATTAGTGTCTTAAAACGTCCTCATGTAACTTTTATTCTTCAATCTGAAATCCCAGCTGTGTGCAAGATAATAACAAGGTCTCATCTATTTTAGTAGGATAAAGATTTCATTCTAGCATAGCAAATAACAATCTTTGTAGCTGAATGCACGAGGAAAGTACTCATATTTGTGACAAACTGTCTGTCTAACCTTTTTAAGTGCAACCCTGTCTGAATGCACAGCATTGTTAATGGGAACTGGTGTCTTACTTTTATTTTTAGATTCAGTATTAGCACACAGCAGCAAGAATTGAAGTGAAGCCTCTTGCACCAGCAATCAAAGGAGTTCTGACAGCACTAGCTGGGTTATTAATTGAAAGCTGATGTACTTTTATTCGGGCTTGGTGGTGTTCATTCTCACAGAATAAGGCATGTGCTGAAGGAGAGCTGTGGGCTCCCAGAGCCCAGACAAAGAGGAAACAGTGCTGAAGAACTGACAGGAACTTTTCAGAATAAAAGATTTACAGAGGCCAAGAAGCTTTCATTGTGGCAATGCAGAAGATAGCTCATCTGAGGTGGGTTTACAAAGGTGTAAACAAATACCCCAAATATAGGCCACTTACCATGTTTATGCATTAGTCTGAATGTGTTGCACCTTTGATGAGCTGGTAAACCACAGTGAGTTTTAAAGAAGGTTCTTAGGCACCATTTGAGTCAACTTCTGCCATGTGTCTCCAGTTTGAGATATTTGCAGGATGCAACCCGGCTGTATCTCCTGAAACAGCAGCATCTCGTACCCTTGTGACTGCGGCACCAGTTATGATCTGAGAGGATATTAATGACAGATTTCTATTTTGGATATTGGCTTGAGTCTCACAGCAAGGAGTAGAAGAGAAGATCTTCCTTTGACTGGCTTGAGATGAGATCTCGAGGCAGTCACAGCTGTTCAGGGAATGTAGACCTTTGCAGTGAGTTTCCAAAACAATAACCAAAAGCTTTCAAACAAACAAGCACAGAAACAAAGAAAATATCCCAGTTTTAGTAGAATATAAAATAGGTTAGTTAACTTTTTTAGTACAGAAACTAGGATGGAGTGGTAATGAAAGGGATTGCCAGCCAACTTTCCTATGTCCACCGTACCCTCATAGGTAGACCATTGTCTCAGGTGTCTCACTGGATCTCTGATATGCAACAAAATGCACAACACCTCTGGAGATTTTTTGCAGTGCCTTGGGCTCAGCAATGTCTCCAATTCCTGTTTCTCTGAGCATTATCTTTGATCTTTTGGAGCTGCAGGCTGTCTCCCTCTGTATGCTCTTCTAGTAGCCTTTCTTCTAATTTCTTAGAAATCTCCTCTGCGTATCTGTACAATTCCTACAAAAAAAAAAAATCCCCTCATGCTCCAGAGGGTTATATATGACCTCCAGCTCCCCTTTTAAGAAGTGTGGTGCCTACACTAAAAAAAAAAAAAAAAAAACAAAACAAGAAACAAAACAAAGAAAGGGTACAGTCTGTCATATGGCTGATCTTGCTAAAATCCTCAAAAAGGAAACTGGTCCTCCTACTTCTGTTGCCATGACAATGAAAATTTTTACAGAAAGCCACACTGTGGCTAAGAAATATATTGTATAGCATATAAAGCAGTAGCATCATAGCAATTAACTTACTGACTCAAACCAACTGGCTGCCAACCCCAATATCCCTTTTGTGATGGTGACTGGTACCAGATGCTTCAGAGAAAGATGACAATAAATTAGTTTTAAACAATTATGCAACAAATTGCCCATAGAGAACTTTTCTAACTGCTTTTAGTTAGAGATTAGTTCATTACATAAGTCAAGGATTTGTGGGTTTTTTTCTATTTCCATAGCTTTTCTCTGCACTGTAACTGCACATGCTGTTGCTTAACATACAAATGCTTAGATGTCTTCAATTATCTTCTAAAATCCTATTTCCAAAGTTTCCTGTGGCTGTGATTTAGAATCAATAGTTTAACATTGTTTAATTCTTTAAAAAATATTTCTCATAGATCAGCTTCTTTTTTGATGAGAGCTCTGTTTGTTATGTTATATATGATGTTATATATTATGTTATGTTATATGTTACGTTATGTTATGTTATGTTATATGTTATGTTATGTTATATGTTATGTCTCTACGGCATCTTACCTTACTCAGTTTTCTCACAAAACAAAAGAGCCCATACATTTTTATGTTTGCCTTGTATAAATGTTTGTCCCTGTCTGGACCCTCTCCTCCAAGTGCAGCCACATCTCAGGAATGAGATAAGAGCACAATCTGAACTGGGCTGTACCAATAATTGTGATAATGACGTCACAGCAGCCTCAGTATTTGTTTCTAACTTACCTACATAAAAACAAGATGTGGGAGTGGAGGGTGTCTAAAATATGAAAGGAATAAAGAAGTAAAAAGTGCAAATGTAAAAAAGAAATACAAATACTGACAATTACACCAGAACATTCTATTTTTAAAAATGTAGAAGAAATCCCCCTGCCTGAATGCAGGAGAAAAGCACTAAATCAAGCAAGAAAATTCCACTGACCAAACATACACTTGGAGAAACTTTTGCTCAGTGGTTGGAAAGTGGTGCAGATCATCCAACAGACTTTGGCAGTAAACCTGAGAAGCATTTAGACACTTTGCAGCTTTTTGGATCCTAATAAACTAATGGTGTCTTCTGCAAGCAGCTGATTTATTTAAAGGACTAAGTGTATTTGTTTATTTTCTGAGCTAGACTAGATCATTAAGGCAGAAACAAGAACAGTTTTGGGGGGCACTTGAGAAAAAATAATTAAATATTTCTTGCCAGGGAGTTATCCCAGCTTCCAACTAAGTTGCAATAATGGTTTTCCCCCCTCTAACAGAAATGTCAGAATATTAATTATTCTCTTGAACGTGAAACAACAGTGTTTAAAATAAAAAATAAAGGAAATAAAAATACTTTGTATCTAGAATATTACTAACAAGTCAGATGTAATTCTGTTTTACACAGAGACTGTTAAAATTTCAAGCAAACCCTGAATTCAAACTTGAGTGAATACAAATTGATTAAAAAGAAACAAGTACAAAGGTACCCTGGGCTTGTTATTTAGATTCATGCCATAAACAGAATTTTATGTATTTGCACAGCTGAATTATGGAATATTTACCCTTTTCAGTACTTCAAAGATGTACCTTCCTGGCAAATATGAGTACATTAAATTATAAATTCAATCAAATAAATTACTTATGATTAAGTTAAATGTGCAAGCAGGCAACAAAACCACTAAACCTTTTTTAGAGGATTTTAGATAAGACCATCTTTATTTTGCATGTATTCATCTAAAACAAGTATTTTATGAACATATTCCTAGGCAGGAATGCATTCTGGTGCAGACAGTTATAAAATAAATATGTCAGAAAATTTATTGTAAGGTGATTTACAGCTTGTAGTTGTTAGTGTTTACCTTAGAAAAAATAAGCTTGGATAGGTAAGACAACAAAATGAGTGTGACTCATAAGGGCAAAAATATGATGACTTCTATGCCCATTTGAAAGAATGCAAAAGTTTTTAAATAAGATATTAAACACTTGATCAAAGGCCAAGACCCTTTGCACAAAAATGCATCCATATGTCTATTTCTAGAGTCCTATTACTCCAGTCCTTAACTGAGCAGAGTGTGTCCTTCCTGAGCAGGGAAGGGATCTTGGGAAAGGGGGGAAAAGAGACATCTGAATTCTCTTCTCTGTTCATTTTGTAAAGGTAATCACAAACTGGTCCAAATCACACTCTCTCTGAGTGCTGCTGTTAGTGCTGTCCAAATTACAGGAGAGCAATTTTCAGAAAAATGGGCTGGGTCCTATTTTCACCAGAATAATATGCTACTAATATATCTGCCCAAAAGCCAAAATTATCTCCTCAGCTTGCTAAAGAATAATTTGCAAAAAACTATCTAAGACACTTATGTATTTGAAAGGAAGTGGAGGGTGTGTGGAGCAGACAATTTTCACAGGAGCTGCTTTGAAGGGGAAAAACACACCCCTAAGTGATGGTGCTGAAATCTAATTCATATTAGAGACCCAATCTCCAATGTCACTGCACGGCGCTTGTAGGGGGTGACGTGCCAGCAGAACCACGGTGCAGTCTACCTTTTAAATGCTGCATAGTGGAGTCTTCATTCAGCTCTTTGCAGGATCACTGCTAACTGCAGCCAGGACCTCAATGGGTTGGTGGTGGCCTGCCCAGAGAGATCGAGCGTCCAATTGAATTGAGGCAAGCGCGCACCCGCAGGGAATCGCGGAGGAGAAACTGAACAGAGAAGAGATGGAATATTGTAATAATCAGGGGCACGACTTCCCAGCAGAGGTCACTGTACATAATTCAGATCCACTGGCTATCAGCACAGACTGAAGTGAATAGGATAAATTGATGTGGGTGGTGCAATAATTGCAGGCTCAGAACAGCACACACTGCCAGAGGGTCTTTGAAGGGCAGAGGATCAAACAGAGGTTAGGTTTAGGATTTACAGGGGATACATTCCTGTGCCCTCAGTGGCAGCAAAAGTACAGATGTAAATCTGAACAGGGGCTAAAGCAAAAGAGTTTCAGGATACAAATTGGTCTTGGAAACAGCATTAGACCAACTTAAATTGTTTTGTTTAGGTTTTGATAAATATAGTGAGGTTTCAAATTAAGAATCCTCCTCCTTTTTTACTTAGCCTGTTAGGGCCAGGACCACTGCACTCTATAATGATACACTCAATTTCATCAGTGAGCAGTAATTATTTTTCCTGCTTGCACGGGGGACGTCCGAGACTACCCCAGGTCATTCTTGAGAAACACTGTGGTCGATTAAGCACTGTAAGGGTCACTCTTCCTTCAGAAAAAGCACTGAATTAAAATCCTTCCTGCAACAGATACTGATGCTGTTTACAGCTGAGAATGAAGCCAGGATCCAAGAGGTATGAAAACATTTTAATTAGAAGTGAAAGTGTTACTTTGAGCATCTCAATTAAATCTCCTTTGTTCACTAAATCTGGCCCAAATTCAGCCTGTTTAGTCATTATAGTACTTGTCAATACAGTTCTACTGTGTGCTGTTATTTCACAGGACCCTTTCTCCTTATAGAGGTAAATTAGACATGTGTATAATTAAAGTTTTTAAAACATTTGTTATTATTTCTCTACTAGTAAGAAGAAGTTTTGCCTAATTTTGACTGACAAAGTTCTAATGGATTTAAATATTGAAGTGGGTATGAAATCAGTACCAACTGAAAATCACCTTCATAAAGTGGTGTAATTACGTGCCACTATAATTATTTTAAAATTTATTAATTTTGGCTTTTATATCCATTCATTAATTTGATGCCACTGAGACAAATACTTACACCATAAATATTTTTGTTAAATATACTTAATTCATTCTCAGGAACAGAGCAGTCCAGGTGACAAACCTGGGCTATTTCTACTCCTTCCATCTGAGATTCTAATTCCTCTACAAACTAGCAAGTTAGAATAAGAAAAACTTTTGTACTTTTCTGCTGTAGGAATCTCCTACTCATAACAACAGACAACTTGCATAGATGCTAAAGGTGTTTCAGAAGTCATTAATTAACATTCCTAGCTGTTAATTTGAAAGAGAATTTAAAACAGAGATGCACTGTAAACCAAATATATCCTCCCCTCTGTGATTTCCATTTTCTTTTGATCATAACAGGCAACTCACATTACTAACCTGAATCTTGTATCTTAGAGATGAAATTCACAAAATACCCACAAGTATTTCACAGCAAACAGAGCAATCAGTCCCTTAAGCCAAAATAAAGTCTCTCATGAAAGAAGAAATGAACTAGTCAATTAATGTGTTTATAGCAGGATAATTTGGAATGGAAATTTATTATTGCAAAGCATTTTTGAAGTACAGCTCAAAAATATATCAATATTAATACCTTTCTGTTAGTAATGTGATCTCACACTTGTGAGTACATCATTTCAGAATGATCTGGATTTTATAATACACATGTATCTCACAGTGGACTGTAAACATGACATGCATAACTAGAGGAAGAGAGGGAAACAAATTGACAGAGTAGTGAACCATGCCACAGCTCAGAGTTAGAAGCTGTTCTCTGCAGTAAAACCTATTTACTGCAGCTCCAATACTGTGTTCGTTTCAGTACACTTTATGCCATAAAGGTAGGCAGACTGCAGGAGTTAAGGAAGAGTTATAAGAGTCAACATGGTGCAGAAAGCAATGGTCTGTAACCACACACAAAGAAAACACCATGGACAACGTTAAAAGCCAAATTGTTAACACAGAAGTGACACCATAATAAGCATAGTGAAAAGTTGGTGAATAGAGAGAATAGATTCAAATTAAGACAAGAAAAATGTAAAAAATATTCAAAAACTTTGTTAAAAATCTTACTGGAGTTATATGAACATGTAGAATAATCTCCCACAAGAAATACAAGAAAAAAAATTACTTGGACTGATCAAAAAACCAGGAAGAATGTGACAGTAAATGGTTGTAGAGGAAGAAAAATTAGATGTCGTACTGCCACCAGAGCCCCTTTCCCTTCCAATTTCTAGGAGCTGAAACCCACACAGATACATTGCTAAAAACACAGAAGGAAACTGAAGGTGTTTCAGCCCAGATAATTTTTGTTTCCTGCTCTTCTGTTTCTGTGTCTTGGAGTAAACCTAGAGCAGGATAAGTAAAAGTGGCTGAAAGCACAATGATTGCTAACACAATCAGACTGAAACAGGCTGAGTCATACTAGACTAAGACAGTAGTAGGTGGTTTTTAAAAATTATTATTATTATTATTATTATTAATAATAATAATAATAATTTTGGAGAGGGGGTGAGAAGATGAGGGGAATTCAAAGGGCAGAAAATATTTGTATGAAAATAACTCCTCTCTGGTGCTTTGCCTTGATATATACTCCAATAGTCCACATATAACCTTGAAGATATTGCTCAGTGCCGAAGAATTCATTAGCTTCTGGACCGGAACTATTTGTAAGTGGACAATCATACTGACACAGCAAAATTAATCATTAAGGCTATTACAATAAAGTCATGAAGTCTTCAAAGATTCTTCCTCTACACTACTGTGGCAATCATGAAAGTTATTGCTAAATGTGGATCAATGTGCCTTCTAAACATGGGTTCACATATTTAGTCACTCACAAGAGGAGTAACTGCAAGCAGAAAAGGATATTATGTCCTTATAGCATAAGGCCTATGAGCATTCACATGGGCAGTGAATACACAGGATATACTGGATTCATAAAAGTTCTTTCATTCTCAAGAAAACAACAATTATTGGTTTTAACCTGTTCAGTCTCAGGACAGAAGCCCTAGCAATGAGGGGTAAAGGCTTATGTCATGGGAGTTGTTTCAAACTCTCTGCTGCTCTTGCTCATTTGCTTGGACAAAACCAGGTAAAACTCTTCAAGCAAGCACTCATTTCCTGCCAGACAGCTATGGAGCCTGTATTGAGATAATGAACTAGGAATGGAGGATTTTGTATAATTTCCTGGATTTCATTGCCTTAAATTTCCTCTAATTATTATTACATCCTCTGTTTCATACCTTCTTTGATGCCCTCATAAAATTGTCCTTCTCTGATGTCACCAACAAATTCTTCTAACAGAAATGGTCTGAAAATGTCAGGACAGCTGGATAGCTGGACATCTATTTACCTGCATATCCCAAGAAGAAGAAATAGTTTGGAAAACCTTTTCACATTCACTTTAACAGACTACTCCTTTGTATATCCTTCTGCTTTTATTCATGGCTGGTCTCTTTTTGCAATATCCTGAATGAATCCCTCCTTTCTGTTATTTTTCACTTAATTATCAGTTTGCTCATATCTAGTCCTAGCTGCAGACTCTGAACTAACAGAGTTATAATCCTCATATAAGGCTCTGTGTGATATGAAAGCTGCAGCCTCTTTGCAGGGCTGGTGGCACTGATATGTCTGGTCAAAGAGAACAGAAGTGC
Organism: Prinia subflava; assembly: GCF_021018805.1. Taxonomy (NCBI): domain Eukaryota; kingdom Metazoa; phylum Chordata; class Aves; order Passeriformes; family Cisticolidae; genus Prinia; species Prinia subflava. The sequence goes on from NC_086251.1 coordinate 20,617,515, forward strand.
AGTATGTCCAGAGAAGCATTAATTAAATAAAAGAGAGGTACTTATCTACTGTTCATTCCTTCAGGAGAGTGACAATGTGGTTTGCCATAGTTCTTTTTCAGCCACAGGGAGGGTATGAGCGGTAGGGAAACCCTGAGTTCACAGTCATTTAAAATACTGTAATGGAAAACATGACTGCAAGGCAGCATCAACCCTCTCCACCTAACTCCAAATAATGTTAAGATATGTCTGGTCCCAAAAAACCAGGTTAATCACATTTTCTCAGGAAATAACTTTGGTATCATCTGGGACAACACTCTATTCCACTAGGAAAAATATTCAATATAAACATAAGATAGGGGTCATTCTTCCTTTAAAATACTGTAACAAAAGAAAAGCTTGAAGGCTCCTACTCCTAACTAGAATATAAGAATGAAGAAATATCTCATTGGGCTTGAAAATTGTAAAGAAATAATTAGAAATCTGTTCTTATCTTATCCAAGAATATGAGGTGGAAATTTAAATCAATCAAAGCAAAAAACAAAGTTTTCCCAGCAAACAACCAAATCCTTATTTGCATCCCTGCTCAGGTAAATTTTGCATTCTTATCCTCTGCTCCACTATTTGAATGACACATATCTCTGGTAGCAAAGGTAGAGGAAATTCAATGGCCTCCCTGTCAGTGTCCAGAAAAAATGTGACAAAATAATTTGGTTCTTTCCAGGGTTGTCTGAAGTGACCATCACTACATAAATTACTGCCTTCAAAATTTATCTGATTAGGTCAAGGTGATGATTCCTTAGAGGTATTTTAAATGAAATCCTCGTCCTCACACCCATTGGAAAAACTAAGCCATGCTCTAAGTTTTTTAAAATCTTGTGATTGATGTAAGCAATACACTAAAATCCCACTTTAGGTCTGCCCTAATAGAGAGGTATTTACACAGGAAACTGCTTCACCTGGCACACAGTAGGAGTACCACAGAAATAACACGAGTTCTTATCAAAACTGTGAGTAGTGAACTAATGAAAAACACTGGCACATTTCCAATTCTTTTATTTCAGCAGTAAGAATGTCAGCTGGCTGCACAACTTTAGCAGGGAACCAAAGAAGGAAAGTTTTATAAACAACCATTTACAGGATTTTTCCTTACCCCAGTGATGTGGCTGTGCCTAACATCTTAGCACATGGCTAAAAGGGAAAAGAATCTCTTCCAAAGCACACAGTAAAAATCTTTTGAAGGTACATATGAGCATGACACACAAACCTGCATCTCCTGCAGATGATGTAAGGCATAGTTTAAAGCTGACTGGAAACCAGATACTGCTACTTTGTAGTTCGTCTGAAAGTTTAATGAAAGGCTAACATTTGAAGTTAATGCCTTCCTGGACAGACCACTTTTGCACAAAAAAGGATGTCAGTATTTCAAAAGAAGTTGCTACATGGTGCAGGTCAAACCCTGTACGCATCTACCTCCCTTTAAGGATGCTGTCTGCAACAAAATAAAAGCAGCCTAACAAACAGTCACATATTTGCATGGTATTTAAATAGCTGATATTTGACCTATGCAGTACAGATAAAAATCACAAGATTGTACTTGTAGAGAGCAGCTCTTCCACTTGTATTAGATGGGTAAGCTTGGGGTTTTTTTTGAAATTGCAAATTAATAGCTGACTTTTCTCTTTCCTAACATTTTCTAAGCTGATTAATTCTGAGAACCAATTCCAGTAGAGGTATCAAGCTACACTATATTAAGTGATAAGGATTACACTAATTCATCCACAGCATCTTGATAAACAATCTTTCAGTGATGGATGAGAGGAATTTAATTTCTACCAACTGCAGGCTGAATTCCTTCAGAGTTTTATGACCTACTGAAAACAGTCTTGCATAAAGACATATAAACTGATTCCAGCAACCAAAGCAATCAAAATATCTTCTGCCTGATTACCAGCCACCAATCTGCAAGCAGTAGTTTGTGCATTAGTAGTATTATATGCTCAAAGAATAATAGATTTATAGGGACACTTTAGATGGATTTTGATACTCCTTTTTCACGGATGTGGTCCCCTGTCCTGTTCTGAAAGTGCTTAGCATCTCCCAGGGTCTGCATCCTTATTAGGCCATGATTCATGCTGAACTGCATCTAACTGGGCAAAATGACATGGAGGCAGTTTTATACAGAACGAAATATGACTTTTGCCAACAAATAGGCAAGCCTTGGAAAGACCATCTCAATCAACAGAAACATTTTACAAAAATGCTGCACTTCAGTTGTGATCAATTACCCAGATGGAAAAAGAATCACAAAACAAACAAACAAATGAACAAAAAAACAAATCCACCCTCTAACCCCCCAAACCATATCGGCTAATCTGGCCCCATAAATTTCTCTATAATAAACATAAAAACCAGCATATAATATGCATGTGTTTAATTTCTTATAACACAGTCTTATTGCTTTCACTTTCACTGAATTATCTTCAAATATTTCTCTGCCTCATGAAGTCCATTCTATATGTTTATTAGTGAAATGTTTATATGTAGAAGATACTTTGTAGTGGTGGGATATATGATGTATGCACATTTAGCTTATGTAGTCCAGCACGTTAAAATACTTCTGTCTCCTAAAAATGACTAATATATGCACAAGGTATTTCAAACTAATCTCACTAATCTTCTTATCCATTGTCATTCCTAGGCAGACGTTCAAATCCTTTGGAGGTACAATATCAAACATTTCATCTATTATGAGACCTGTTTTATTTGAAATCAAGTACTTTGGTGATGTCTCTCTTTTCAGAAATAAAAACTGGGAACCCTGTTTTCATTTTGCAACTGAGAATGGCATGATAATTAAAAATGCAGATGAAAGATATGGCAAGACATAATTACATATAGAGAACAAGTATGTGCACAGATTTCAGGTGAGGAGCCAAACCCTAACACTGTACCACCAGTAACAGATTTTTATACCATAAAAAAAAATAGTGGTTAAGAAATCTAAATATCCATTTAGATATCTAGTTACATGTATTTCTTCATTGTTTGTCTTTATTCTTTGTGAAAGCAAACTTGTATCATTTGATATTTCTATTTTAAAAGTAGGTTTAAGTACATTTGCTGTTATGGAAAGAGTTTGCTGGCTCTGTGATTGCATATCATCAAGTGGCTTGGGCTGGAAGAGATCATCTCATTCCAACCCCTGCCATGGCCAGGGACTCCTTCCTCTAGACCAGGTTGCTCAAAGCCCCATCCAGCCTGGCCTTGAACACTTCCAGGAATGGGATAACCACAACTTCTCAGGGCAACCTGTTCCAGTGTCTCACTACCCTCAAACTGAAAAAAATCCTCCTAATATCTAATCTAAAGCTCTCCTCTTTCAGTTTGAAGCCATTACCTCTTGCCCTATCACTACATGCCCTTGTAAAAAAAATCCCTGTTGAGCTTTCTTGTAAGTCTCTTTCAGGTACTGGAAAGCTGCAATAAGGTCACTGCAGAGGCTTCTCTTCTCCAGTAGGAACAATTCTAATTATCTCAATCTTTCCTCATAGGAAAGGTACTCTATCCTTCTAATCACCTTCACTGCCCTCCTCTGGACTTGCTCCAACAGGTCAGTGTCCTTCCTGTGCTGGGGATGCCAGATCTTTACTTAGTACTCCATGTGAGGCTTCACGAGGGAAGAGGGGAAGAACCTTCTTTTGATGCAGCCCAGGATATGATTGGTTTTCCAGCTCACATTGCTGGCTCATGTCCTCACCTAGCAGTGCCCCCAGGTCCTTCTCAGCAGAGCTGCTCTCTACCCCTTCATTCCCCAGCTCATGTCGGTATTGGGGGTTGCCCCAACCCGAGTGCAGGACCTTACAGCGTATGAATATCAACAGGAATGCTTGTACTTCCACTGCAGAGTTACTTGCAGTGCTCTTTGCCTTGAGCTCTTACTTCTATCTATGAATGTATGCAATCTTTCTTTTCAATTATTTGAAGCCTGAATCAAAATCTCATACTTTTTCCTTCTTTTCTCCTCTGCATCCCTGTTGTCTGGAGTGTCTCTTCTAGGGGAATTATGTCATTACTTAGATATATTAAAATGCATTAGTGAAGTACCTTTATGCTAATTATTATGAAAATATATGGGTTGAAAATAACAAAGTTAAAGGCCAACTTTAGGAGGCTGTCAGGATCTGACAGGACTAAATCACTGATACAAACTGTCTGTTAAATAAAAATTCCTATAGCTAAGATCCATCAATTTTTTCATTAATGCCAGTAGCATTCCATTAAGTAGTTCCCATAACTTCTTGAGTAATGAGCACAAAAGGGAGTCTTGCATTTAAACTAGGGCTTATATAAATGCAGCACTGCATGAAATCTCGGCTCTGAAACAGTGTGAAGAGTCAATGACATTAACGTAGCACTGGTGACACCTCCACCTTGCAAATATTGCTGAAATTGCACTTTTCACAATGGATTTTATCTAAATTAACTTTATTTCACACTCAATTTGTTGTGCATAGTTTACCATGTCTTTCATGCCAATTAACTTCCAGAAATGCTTGGTGTGCAAAATGAGGAAGATCTAAATGAATTAAATTGGAACTCAATCGTACTATGTGATAATAGCTGCTTTGCAGTTTACACAGTGGTTGCCATTAATGTATGTGTGTTTTAATAACTTGCATTTGTAATGTATTCACCTCAAAATCATCTGGGAAGCCAAAGCAAGTAGCTGTTTCAAAAGCCTGAAATCTCTTCTGTTGTCATATTAAATAGGGGGAGAAATTTACTTGATAAACCAGCAAAGATGCTAAAAGCATCACTTTGAGAAGTTACATGATACCAAGTGGGAATGAAACCTCTCGTGATTGTCTTTCTGCTCATCATTAGTAAAGCCAATTAGTTAGCAGAATGCCCATTTCTTTTAGGTGCATTACAAACACAACTGAGTATCATTAACTTGCCATGAATGTGATAACATCAGAAGTAAACAATATGTTTTTCAAATGCTGACCTAAATATTAGGAGACATTTTCCACTGGCCAGAACATCAGTCTAGCAGACAGAAATAACGGATGTTTTTGTCAGGCTCCTCAACAAATTGAATCTGGGTATTTCTCAAATTTCTCACCATGTATACAGGATGGAGATATCTATCTATCTGTCTATCTGTATATATAGATATATATACATGCACATAATGTCACCTGTGCTTACATATATCTATACACAGGTATATATGCACTTTCAGAGAGACTAGCTAATTGTGAAAGTTCTTTAAGATCTGTGAATGGACTTTTTTTGAATAGAACTTGAGAAAGAGGTAGAGCCTCTACAGGAGCATTAAATAAACTTATGTCAATGGGTGATCTCTATGAATGGTTTATGAATAGTAAGAATCTATTTGACCTAGAATAGCAGTATTTATTTTTGTGTGAGCTCTTTTCCTAAATTTATATATTAATATAATTCACTCCTGTAGGCACTGTTACTGTCTGCAACTACAATGGGAGTGTTACAACCAAATGTTTCTCATCACCTGGGGGACCATTTCAAGCACTCAGAGAAGAATATCTCTGTGCCACTTCCGGACCTCAAACCTCTGTAACACAGTCACTGTCAATATCTCTTCTAAATATTGAGACTACAAAATGAAAATCTTAGCCTCTTCTGGAGTTTTGAATGCTCAAGCTTTGAATGGAGAAGCATTCAATCTAGTCTCCTGGAGCCAGAAGAATGACTTGTGGGAATCAGAAGTGCTGGAATCACACATGACATCTCCCTCTCAGTTGCATCTTTTCTCTCTATCCTTCTCTGCTTGGAAAGAAAGGAACCAAAGATGAAGCAAGAATTGCAAATCTTCTGCTTTTAGCTGTCTTCCTACATGGCTAATATTCAGAAGGGGAAAGTTGCATGGAAGTAAATTTAAACAATGCATTTATAAAAAATATCTGTAGAATGGGACATATAAAAATTGTATCACTTGCAAATGTGCCTTAACCCTCTGTTTGATACCACATGATTTTGATGTGCTGAACAGATCAGGATTAAGACAAGGCAACAACTTTCTGGATTGGTTTCTGAAAGACGGGGTAAACTGTCTAAAAATTTAATGAAATGTTATGTAAAATTTAGGAAAGTTCTTGTATTAACATTCTTGGAAAACAAATCTCTTTCTCACTGATGCAAAAGGAAGCAGCATTGTGAAGTGCTTCACAATACAACGTGGAACTGGGACTGGCTGTTTCCTAATGAAATCCAGAGAATCCAAATTAGAAACCTCTGTACAATTTCACAGGACTCAGAAGGATGCCCAGCATGATGTATCCACTCAGATATCTGCACTCTTGTGAAGAATAGTTGATGAAGTGTAACATGTTTGCCTGGAGGCATGACCCGTATCAGTGTTAATTTTGCAGATTGAAGGATCAAGGAGTAATTAGACAAGCAGGGGTATCATTAAAATGCAGCATGTTTTCCTTTTATTCTCATAATTTTCAGATGCATTTCAGTTGTTTAAAGAGGAGAGACAAGTCAGTGCTTGCTGCATTATTAAATTTTGAATTATGTTTTAAATCTTAGTGCATACAGTGTTTCTCAAGACAAATTGCTATATCTAAGCAGTAGTTTCAACCACTCTAGAAGATAAAAAAGGTAACTAGTTATATTCACTTTTTAGCAGTGGCAGAAGTTTATCTATGCCTCTTTAAGGATTTGCTGAAACAGAAGTGTATCTCATTTGCAGCCACAGTAATCAGCTTACCTTTAATCTTTTGTTTTCTTTATAAATAGCAAAGATTTATTTGCTTTGAGCTGTCTAAAACCAGAGCTATCATAGATCATCCAAGAGCTTTAATCTTTGTTCTCTGCAACCTGATTTCTGAAAACTGGGGACAAAGCAAAGAAGTCAGTGTAAGAAAGTCAAATAAACACATTTTTTTCCCATTTTCTGGGGTTGTTGTCACTAAATTAAGATGTGAGAAAAAGCTTTTTTTCTCCCAGGAAAATAATTCAATACAAGAATAGTTTTGAAGTAGATCTTTATTGATTCAGATGTCATTGAAAATCCATTGCTAAAAAATTTGTTGGCAAATTGCTGTCCTTTATTAAAAAGTCCCATCAAAAAATACTAACCACCAAGAAGAAATTAACACAGCCAATCAGCAGAGCTGCTCACCACGCTGTTGAGTCTTAGAATTTGGCAATACTGGTGGAACTAGGGCCCAAGCCTCAAACTGAAACAAGCCAGATGTGAGAAAACAGTTTGTATGTGCAAACCATAATTGACTTCTTAATTTCTTGCTTTCTCTAGTTGGAATGCTAATTAATGTAGTTATGATTAATAACAGGATGGCTGATTGTTATTTTTCCTTCTCTGTAAATGTCTTTTTTTATTTAAACAGAGTGCTTTGTTTAACTTGTATGTTTCTGAAGTCCTGATTTATTTGTCCCCACAAATTCCTTATTAGAAATGCATGACAAAGTGATAATTACAGTCAGATCTGGGCAAAGCATGTCACATGTTCAAGAGTATTATTTAAATCTATAACCGAGCACGTCAACCTAGTTTGTGCAAATGGAAATTTCAGGTAGAGACTCAAATAATGTCAACAAAATGAAAAAAATAATGAAAATTATGAATACTGTATAAGGGTCATAACCAGGCTAAATGACAAGGAGTAATAACCTTTACAGTTAAGACCATGTAATCTACCAGAGGGCAAAAATTAATTTCAGTTGTCTGGAACGAATACATCTGAACATCACAAGCTTAATACAGCTGTAAACTAATCAGAAAGCCAGGTGCTATGCATCTTATATTATTTTTTTCCATGAATTAACAGAGGCTTTAGAGTCTCAGAATCAGCTATATCACATGAGATATTAGTATTATACTTCTGGAGTGGTAGGTGTATTTCTCTCCCTTAGAAATGATGTTGGTTTTATAAAGCTGGTAAGTGCCCTCTGAACTTTATCTTTCAATTCCTTTATCTGTAAATGTGTTGAATATTGAGAAGATGGTTTTCTTTTTATTCCATGGAGATCTAATGGAACACCCAAGTTGGTTTTGTTTCTGTGGGTTTTTTTTTTTTTTTTTTTTTTTTGTTTGTTTGTTTTTGCTTTTGTTTATTAGGTTTTCAAATCTGTTTTGGGGTTTTTTTTGGAAGTGAAACTATGCCCTTTGAACTTTCTCAAATCACATTGTTTGTCTTACTGCATCATGAGACTACCTGAAAAGCAGATGACATTGTAGACCCTCCTTTCACTACGATATATCATGAGGGACAAGCATTAGCCTTATTTTGGTGATGTTAAACCTGCTTCATGTGATCCTGTTCATACAGTTTGAATCTTAGTAGCTCCTACAGGTTGAATCTACAGTAGATCTTTGCTCACAAAGTACTGAAAGTTGTTTTTTGTCATTCACGAGGGACAACAGCTGGTCAGTTTAACAGACTGACCTTTGAAACAATATAAAAACGTAAATGGTGATCTCAGGATGCTTCTGAGCCTTTACTCCAATGGATTTTTAAATTGTTCTTCATTCTCTCATAATAATAGTATGCATTTTATGATATTTTAAGGGCTTTTCTCAAGACAATTATTCTTCCTGAAATTCCTATATGTGGTTCATTGTGTAAATATACATTTAATGGTTTTTTTACAAGATCCAATATTTTTTTCTGACAAGACCTTGAGCTAATTTTTGAGGAACTTCTTTCATATTGGCAAACCTATTTCTTTTACTGGGAAACATTTGATGGTTGTAGTTTGAGAGACAGGCTGTGATGGCAATGGTACAGTAATAGATAAGATCCTACTCCATGGAGGAGTTGACCTGTCTCTGCTTGGAAAGAAAACTTCAGGTGAGCAGTGTGTGTGATTTTTTAAGGTTGCTGCAATTTATTACTCAGATTAGAGTCAGTATTTTAATAAGCAGAAAAACAGGTATTTGTGCTTTAGCCATTGACATTTGCTGAAGGACTTTTAAGACAAAAGCCTCCATCACTTGTCAGTATGGGAGATGAGTTATCCCTTTTCATAAACAAGACAGTGGTGACTCTAGATGTGGTAGCCTTGTTCCAACACAGGCAATCATATTCCATTTTCTTCAAATTTAATATGTTTTCCAGTAGATCTGATGCTTTTTTCAAATATCCTCTAAGCTGATGACTAGAGTTTCTGCATGCTATGGAATAAGTAATGTGGTCTACCTGACACAGGGATATATTTCAGCTATAGAAAATTGACCTGTTAAACACCCACAGAAAAAAAAAAACCCCACCCTATCATTAAAAGCTCACTATTCTCTGCTCCAGGTAGCTGCAGTAACCATGGTACTGATCTACACATAACACTAAAGGTACAGTACAATAATCCCTGTGGAATGGAAAATGTAGAATTTTAATAATTCCTGCTTTATTTAGGTTGTAAAGTGCTTTGGGAAAGGTATCCTTCAAGATGAAAGCAAGTACAGAAATATAAGCTATTGCTATTATGCTTTGAATTAATCACTACTTGCTTTCCCCTCCAGAGTGATGCAGAAAAACATCTTAACATCTATTTTACTTGCAGCCTGAAAAAGAAAAAAGGTCTTCCTCTCATAAAATAGGATAAAGCAAAGAAAAATATAAAGCTCCTTCAAACCTGAAAGAAAGAAAATCAGTTTTGTGTTGATATATATAGCTTTCATCTTGTATTTCTTGAAATTCATATTCATCTGAAGAAAAGAAAATGACTTATGAAGTAAAATCAAGTCCTTGGTTATTAAATATCTGCTAGGACAGATTCTGAATGGATAATGTCTGTAAACCCCTAAAGTTGGGGAACTGAGGAGACAAAACCTACCTCCCTCTGAACACCACTAGAGTGAATGAGCCACTGTCATAATGCACAATAATCACACTATGCAGGCTTTTATTTAATTAAACTTCAGTGTGTGAGGGGCAATATCCCTAAACAAAAACAAAGGCAGAAAAAATTAAAACTGGGCAGGATAATATATTTCTTTAAAGGATAATAAAACATATATATAGACACTTAAAATTCACACTTTTAAATAGCTCAATGGGGATCCTGTTTCCAGTGTGCAGTGGCACACATACATTTACATGCGTGTATCAGTGACCAATGGGATGTAAATCAGCCTTTGTTTATTTGCTTTCTGCCCCAGAAAATAAAATTAGAATAATAGAAAACAGAGAATTATCACTGAGGCATGGAGAGACATCATATTTTTCTTACATGTCAAAGAGTACAGAATAGTCTTGTGTACAACATTCTCTTTCTCCTTTATTGCAAAGAATTCTGCATGTCCTGCATTCTACACAGGTGAGATAGTCTAATCATGGCTTTATTAGACTTGGAAAGGACCTTTAATGACCATCAGGTCCACTCTGCAATGTGCAGGGACATATTCAACTGGGTCTGTTTGCTCAAGTGCTATCCAACCTGATTTTGAACAGTTCCATTGATGGGGCATCCACTACTTCTCTGGGAAACTTATTCCAGTTTCTCACCACCCTATCATAAAAACCTTGTATCCAGTGGAAATATGCTCTCAGTTTAAAACCATTGCTCCTTGTGCTGTCCCTATAGGCCTTGGTGAAATGTTTTTCTTCATCTTCCTAGTAAGTCTCCTTTTTTATATTGAAGGTCCACAGAGCGGTCTCACCTGAGTTTTCTCTTTCCCACATTAAATAATCCAAACTGTCTCATCCTTTCTTCATAGAAGGGTGTTACCATCCTCTGATAATTTTTGTGGATGTCCTCTTTAGGTACTATAACAGGTCCATGTCTCTTGTGCTGGAGACCCAGCAATGCAAGTATGTAACTTTGATCATAGCAGAGAAGAACTAGGGGTACTTTTTAGAATGTCCAGCATAACATTTGTAAGAAAAAGAAAAATACTTTTTGTTATTACCCACTCTGCTGAGAAAAGCTGTTCACCTCAGCCATCCTACCCAGAAGCCTACATGGAGATTAGTGGGGGCATAGGAACACAAGCCAAAGTCTGAAGAGATTCCCTATTATCTGATAACTTTGTAAAGTCACTGTGATTTCAGACCATTCTTTGATTGATTTGAGACCAGTAGGTCTAATTACAGAAAACAGGTTGCCATGGAGTCTGAACTATACCACATACTCTTTCACAGCATACATTACTCTTGAAGTAGAGGGGCACAAAAAATGCATCTCTTTAGATTTTTTCTTCTATTCTTTGGATGCTGTAACATATGTATGTGATATGTACTTATGTCACCATATGTAACACAGTCTGGGAAGTGGAATTGTTTAGTCTGGGGTTGTTTAGCCTGGAGAAAAGGATGCTCAGTGAGGACCTTATCACTCTTTACAACTGCCCAAATGAAAGGTGTAGTGAGGTGAGGGTCAGCCTCTTCTGCCATGTCTCAAGTGAAAGGATGAGAGGAAATGGTCTCAAATTGCACCAGATAAGGTTCAGATTAGACATCAGATAAAAAAAAAAATCACTTATTCCAGTGGTTACCCACTGGAATAAGTTCTTCAGGGAGGTGGTGTAGTTACTGTCTCCAGAAATGTTCAAGAGGTGTCTGCATGTGGCACTTCAGGGTATTATAAGGTTTAGGGACATTTATAGCAGTACTGGGTTGGTGGTCAGGCTAGGTGATCTTGAAGGAAGGTTTTTTCCAACTTTTAGGATTCTGTGACATAAATATATATGTAGCTAAGATATTAGCAGCTTTGGAGTCTTTCAGTTATCTGAAGATTTCTTCTCTGGAGAAGGTTCTATCAGCAGGTGGCTTTCAAGCTGTTCTGATGAGCAGACGATCCTGTCCTTGATTTTATCTGGGACATGGATTCTGGAAATCTAGGTCAATCAACCAGTGATGAGAAAACAATCATAAATGAAAATATAGCAGTGGAAACTAATTTGCTATCGTTACATCAACGAAGAACATCTGAACTGTGGCCCATCCCACCACACAGGTATTTATGTTGGACTTCCTGCAAAGTTATAATCAGTTTCTGTCTGACTTTCTAAACAGGCCTCACTCCCTCCTGTCCTGGGCTCCACTTAGATGACACCCTTTAAAGGTTGCTTAGACACTTCACACTCTGTACACAGTTCAGGAATGCACCAAAATTACCAGTTCAGTACACAGTCCTGGCTGACTGTAAACACTTTGTCACTTATTAATGTCTTTATCCCTTCTTGAGAGCTTAAACATGGGAATGAGTATATTGTTTACTCATTCTTTACTATTCTTTACTCATTCTTTACTATTAAAGCCAGAGCTGGCTGTTAAATTAAGAGAGCAACTCAGCCAAGGGTCCCATAAAATCTGTTTATCTCTGCTTTACACGTAACTGGGCTCCAGCTAGTGTGAGTTTGGCCACCTCCATTCCATGATATTCCATGGACACTGCAAATTTGTGTATGGAGTATTTACTGTATAACTATAGATGGTTACTGTGTTAATTTGATTTTTTCCCCTTCCCCAGCTAATCTTTTAAAGCAGCAACTGGTAATTTCATAAATGTTTATTTCCCTCTTTGACTTCTTTAAATAATCACTACTTCCAAGAGATACAAGATGTGTCTATGTGTCTTAAGTAATTTTTCATAAAGCTAAATCCTTTCTTTGCTGCTAAGCAAGCCTAAAATTGTGTTTTCCTAGATTTGGGGATGCCTCAAACACCCAGAGATGCTTTATCCAAAACCACACTTAAACCTGAACACTGGGAGATTTTTAAAATTATGTATCAATTCTTTTCATGCTATTTTGATTTTGCATCTGAAGGAAAGAGGCAAAAGACAGACACTTGACTTGAAGAGGTTTCTACTGAGAAGTGGAAAAGAAGGAATTTAAAAGATGACAGTCATCTCTCTGTTCCATCCTTATTTGCAGCCATAATTTGATAACAAGACACACTAGTCAGAGTGGACATCTAAATGCAGACACAAGTATGAATGGCAAAGCAAATCTATTCTCAAAGTTGCCAGTATTGTCTCTGAAGTGACTTTTCACAATTGCAGCCTTCTGGGTTAAACGCTCAGTTGGTGAATATTGATGTAATGTCATTGACTCTAATGCAGTCAAATTGAATTAGATGAGCCGAGGATCTGAATGTCTGTCACAGTGTACTGAAGCAGATTCCTTGTACTAAAAATTGCCTTTTTATTTTCATAAAGTTGTCATGCCTAGCAGCAAATCTCCCTTCTTGCACCGGAGACTTTGTGAGTGTTTCTCAGGTATCTGCTGTCTTGTGAAGTTGGTTGATGCCTTGTTAAGCAGTGCATGAAGCCAGTTGGACAAGTGAACACGGCGAGCACAAGGGAGAATTTCCATCACATCGTCACAGCTTGCTTGCTTTCCAACGTAATAAACTCCACGCTTCCTAGACAGCTCCCCCAGAGAACCGCACATCCAAAATCCTTTAAACATGGAAAGTCTGAAGGAAGAAAGATAAGCTATTTACTCTTAAAAATGATGGGCCCACTAGAGTAACTCCCAAAGACTTGGGCCTGTATCTGCAAGCTGAAAAATTAAGCTCTTGCTCCAATAATATCAGTGCCTGGCTGTATACTCCACCTCTCCCCGAGGCAGTCATGTTACTGTTGTATCAAGGAAGGTCTCCATTAAGGATTTTGCTGGTGTTTGAGGTTAATTGTGAAAATGTCAGCAGGACAGCTGGGTAACCCAATCAGAGAGGACTTATTTTTATTTTTGCAGTGGCTAAATGGACATTAATGGTAGTTTACCTAGAAAAGAAAGAAAAATTTTATCAACTTTTGTTACTTTGTAAATAACCTCACAGTATTTAATGTCCAAACACAATAATTATTTGAGACTCTCATGTCTTTTTCCTTTTATCTTTTTTATTTTCTTCTCATTGTGGTTGCAGAAAATAATCCTGGAAGAACATTTAATCCAAGCGACTTCAAACCTCCAAAATAATAATCTAAAGGGAATCATAAAGACATGATTATTTTAAACCTCTTTTAAAACTACTCTTTCATACCTCCTCAGGCAAAAGAACCCCCAAAACCCAAGCCAATTGGTTAAGACTTGACCCAGGACATTTGAATGCTTGGCTTCTTTTCATCCCAGATTAAAGGCTATTCCTTCAATTCTATATAATGATTGAGCTTTTACGACACCCTCAGAATTTCTAGGGTAAAGTTTTTTAAAAGACTTCATGGCTGAAATGTATTTGCACTGTTCTGATCATCCAGTGTATTTGACTTCTTGTGGCACTTTGTAGAATTCATCAGCTAAAACTCAGAGCACAGCGGCAGGGCAGGGGATCATCATTTAGCAAAACAGACTGCAAAGATAAGTTTTAGGTCCATTTTCACAGAAAGGATCCAGTTCTGTTTAACTAATGCATATCCTAGAAACCAAGCTATAGAACATGAAAATCCCAGTGAAATCTCTTTGTTGAGTTTTCCAATGCCAACCCAAGTCTGTTTAATAGGACAAAAAAGCAACAGTTTGGAATATTTTGTTTTGGATAGTCCTTAAGGAATACATCAGCATTTCTACTTTTACAATTCACTGTGGGAATTTTGGTTTTGACAGCTGAGCTTGGCCTAGGCAGTGCTCTTGATGCAGTTACCTGTTATTTACAAGTGGCAAGTCTCTACTGATTTTCTTAGCAGATGTCAGCCACAAAAATCACAGCTGATCAGACAACTTGCTTGTAAGAAAAAAGAAACGCAAAAATGAAAAGTTTTCCAGCAAGCGGTTCTCTCCTATGAAGTCTGTAACTCTTAAATCCTAATTGCTGTGAAGGCTCTTTGGCTGTCCCAGAGCCCATGCCCAGGGCTGGCAGTGAAGGTGCAAAGCACCGTCGGTGATGCAGGTGCAGCGCACGGTGTCAGGTCACCATCCGCGGTTCACAGAAGGCAGGAGATGGGAATGCACTGCCCTCTCTGTCCCTTGTCCAGATCATGAAAACCAGCAGGCTGCCCTCCTAACCCGCTCCCTGGAGCTCCTCCTTGTCTCTTTTTTCAAAAGGCTCGGGTGTGTGCTGCTGTGCGTGCCCTGTGTGCAGCCACAGGGCAAGCGCTCCTTGTGGCTGTGCCAGCATCCAAATCCGACTGCAGGGATGGAGCCACTGCCCTCTGCTCCCACAACAGAGACAGTGAAATAAGAAACTGCTCTTAATTCTGCTAGGAGAACATAATAATCTTGCTCATCAACTAATAATGGCGCTGTTTAAGCTCCCTTTTTGCATCTAGAAGAAAAGCATTTACTCAAACTAGTAATTATCATTAATATAAAGAACCAGACTATCTATAATGGATGAATGTGATGTAGCAAGTTCTAAAAAATGAGAAAGAGGCATCATAAACAGAAGAGAAGCAGACCTTCCTTGCTTTATGAAATTATTCATAATTCAAAAATTTATTTGTTTCTCCAAGCTATGAACTCTAGTGGAACAGCTAGATGTTAATTTTATACATCAGCAAGAACTTCCCAGAAAAGCTATACATTTTCTTACAGTCATCTGAGGCAAGAATATTTTAAAAACATTCAGAATAACATTCATTCCTGAAGAGATACTTGTGGTTTAATATTAATTATTTATATTTCTCATTATTTGTTCCTTATCCTCTCATTTAAAAAGTTCTACTTTTTTGAACACAGATCAGAAATGGTGTTTTGTGAGTTATTGGCCAGTCTGTTAATTCTAATGATGAACTGCAAGAGCTTTGCAAACTAAAAATTATTTATCCAGTGCTGAAACACAGGTACCTTATGAACAGAGAGAAAAGGCTGAAACCCATCAGCTAATTTATAGAATGATTACTCTCCACAAGTTTCCTTGGGTTATCAAATTAATACTATAGTCTCAGAAATATATGTAATTTCAAGTAACTATATATTGTATTTTATATATATGTATGTATGTAAGTTTATGCACATAAATGGAATGAACTTTTAAACTTTTCTCTCTCTGTTTTCAATGAATAACTTAAATCTTCTCTGATCAAGCATACTGGCAAATCACTGACTGTATATTCAGCTTCAGAAAGAAATTGCAAATTGAGCATTCATGCATGATTTTATCTTCTTGGCTATCAGTGAATGCTTTAAAAACCCTCCTAGTCCTTTTGGAAAGAACTGCAGAAAACAAACTTGTTCTTCCTTACAGAACTACAAAACTACAACTGATAGTTTGGTAGCTTTTAATGTAAAAAGAAACAAATCTGACAGAGAAGGAGGGGTGGGGAAAATACTAAATAAGGGTAAACCAACATACTGAAAAAGACTAACAGTCTTATCAGAACTGATAAGGATTCTAAAGTAAAATTTTGCAGGAATTTTCAGGCAGCAAACACAGGGTATTATGGATATTATATTTGCTCATAACTTTAATAGTTCTCATGCTTGTAAGAAATAACTATACATATCTTTAACTGACTTTTATTGAATGAAGTAATGCACTTCAAATCTCATTTGTTCGTCCAGACTCATGCCAAAGTATCTCTAACCAAAATATTATTTAGGAGGTTGAATAAATACTTTCTATTAATTTCCTTTATTTTATCAGAATGAGCATTTCTTCTGATAGCATGGTCATAAAATCCACATTTATAAACTAGTCTCAACACTTATAATAAACCACAGTCACATTATGTAAATGATCCCTACAATGGTATCTGAAAAAAATCCAAAACTGAAAATAAGTCACATTTCCTGGTCTTTAATAACTATACTGGTATTCTAAAGACCATAGATTCTAAAGACCAACAATTTTCCTCACAGACATGATATAATTTTCTATTTTCTATGCTGAGAATAAGTAAATATTTTTGAAATTATTGAAACACAGAATAGTGGTTAAAAAACCCCATGATTTTATGCACTGCCCTTCCTCACAGTTCCTTGTTACAGGTGTGATTCAGAGTTAGGAAGGTCAGAGGTAGCTGGTCCATCGACCTCATGATCCATTTCTTTTACTAAATGTTTCCATTCTAGCAGCTTGCCGTTTCTGGTACTGTTTCTGGTAAAAAGGACAAATTACACATTCGTGCCTTCTTGCCCTCTGAGTTTAGCAGTCCATGAAGCACAGTTCCCCCACTCCTGACCACCCCAAAGGGCTGAATCTATCACCCACTGAATTGATTACTCATTGATTTTCCTGTCCCTGCTCCTTATCCATCAGCAGGAAGACAGAAAATAACCCTCTCTGTAACTCTGTATGTGGCACATGCAATAAGCTGTGAAGCTGAGACCATACTGCTGAAATGATAACTGGATGGCCAGGGAAATTATGCTCTTTAAGCATTTTTGACAGATTGATACCTACAAGCCCTGAATTCTCAAGACTGAAGGGCTTGCAGACATCTCCCTGCAGTACTTCATAGGAACAGATCATGTGCACTTCTGCCTAAGTGAAACATGGTGGCTAAAAACATCTGTTTGAATGAAATATCTTGTTTGAAAACTATGTGAAGACATTTATTATTTTGCAAATGGATTCTGCAAAATCATGTCCAGTTTACAGATTGTTTCCAGTCAGCTGAATGTAAATATTTGATACCCAAAACATGAGCGGTGTCACTGGGTACAAGATTCACATAACTCATTGGAACAATCTTTGAGAATTGAGTTTCATATTCAAAATGTTCACACTAATACTGATTTCAAAATGCAGTTTCTGAAAATATCCTTCAACGTTTTCTTTCCTCTCCCTGGTTGGTCTTGCCATAGTAACTTCATTAGCTGTCAAATTTGCAAAAAACAACATTAAAGGAAAATGAATGGTAAAAGATGGAGCAAAAATTAGAACAAAGTTCACAGAAAAATACACAGTATTAAAAAAATAGCAGAGTTGGCTACTATTGGTTTTCAGCAATTAATAGAAGCCCATCAAGGTCAGTCTGAATTGCTCAGTGATTTATTTTTGTTGTTCCCCTTTGTTTTTCTAACACACTGTTTAATTTATGGTCAGTATGGAGAATTCATGGAAAAACTCTTTTTTCTTCTGAACTGGAGTTGATATTAAATAGTTTTAGGAGGCATAAAAGCAGTCTGTTCTTGCATAATTGGGGTGATGCTGTATAAAATTGTAAAACATGGTCAGAGGGATTAATTAAGCTAATATGCAACAGTGACCCCAGTTTGTGCTCTCTGCTGTGAAACCTGCTGTTGTAAAATGTCAGGTTTTTTAAAAACATCAAACAGTAAGAGAATAAAAGCTATGATTGACATGCATAGATCTCAGCTTAATTGTAGTTGTTATCACCACAGTTGTCAAGAAATCCCTCTTAGAGGTCACTGTGGCTGCTGCAGGGATAATTTCACTCTTTATAGAGGCCAGCAGACCCTTCACAAGCTACACACCGACTGATTTCAGCGACACAGCATCTACCTGTTTTCCTCAACATATAATTTGCAGCATCTTATCTGCTGTAATGTGCAGCAGATTAGTATCCTAAAAAATGAGCCTTCTACCCAGTTGAGGAGGGATAAATAATTGATGGTTGGAACTATAACCAAAAGGAAGTAATTTTTCCTCATCAGGTCACTCAGATTCACAAAGCTGTCAGGAAAGAAAAAAATCTATAATTTTAAGTAGGAAATGATGGCTTGCTCTCATAAAGGAAGATGGTGGTGATAGTGTAGCATACCTATGTAGGAATGAGAAAAGTGCTATTTTATTTACTTCCCAATAGAAAACACACCCAATAGTCTTGACTTTTTATTATTTTTCCCAAAATTTTTGGTCACTCTTAGTAAATTTTTTATGCTGGTTCAGAACATTTTACTGTCACCCTAATGAACAGGCTGCTCATGTAAGAAGATATTAATCTTTATTTTATGTTAAATATGCATTACTCAGAAACATCCACCTGAGAAAACACAGGAGTGAGAATGAAGTGTGTTTACCTGTGTATTGCTGTAGAGGCTTCTTGTGGAGACAGTCATAAGTCAACAGGCACATTCCATTTAAAAATGTTTAATTTCACCTTGTTCAGCTAATTTAGCTTAGAAGTTACCATCAAGCAGCTGATGAAATATTAATTAGGAATGGCTTTCAATAAGGTTAGGTTCATATTCAAATAAAGTATTTCTTCCTGACATTTCAAATGACTTCCTACTTGAATATTCTAAAAGTTTAAGATTCACACGAATTGCACTGATTCCAACAGTAATACTTACCATATGTAATTTTTTCTGTTTATATGAATGCACAATAAGAAATAATCTATACACAAGATATTTTATAACTGTCTCAAATCAACTTCAAATCAGAGTAGTTTTAGGGGCAGCACATGGACCACACATAGGCAAACTGGGATGGACTGAGCACTAAGATGTTGTTGCTCTTGGTTTTTAAAGATAACTAAGTTATCTGTACTTAGTTAACGAAGTTATACTCAATGTATTCCTGATGCTGTCCATTCACATAATTCTATTTCACCACTGATGGAAGAAAATGTGATTTTATTTGAGCTGACTATGGAAAAGCAATATCTACAAGAAAAAATATTGCAGGTCAGGTGTTCATTGCAACTTTTTTTTGGTGTTTCTTGAAGAGGAAATAGACTACTAAATTTTATTATTTAATTGACAACGTATAGGAAAATGTTTCTCCTTTATATTCATCAAAGCAGTCTTAAGTCTAAAAGGCATAGACTGAGAAGACACAGAAGTTACAGTAATTAGCATTTTTAAAAAATTAACATGAACTCAGGGCGTAGTCCAGATAGGAATGACGACTTCCATAACTGGCATGCATATTACACTGCATGTAAAGACAGTGCAAAGGCATGAGCTTATCAGCAAAGGGTATTTGATGTGACAAAGCACACGGAAAAGCTCTGTGTCCTCTGTCAGCTCAGCTCCTAAGCCTTTCCTTGGTCCATCTCTGCTGAGTACTGAACATCTGAAGGTTATAAACTGCTCTTGGCTATGGCTTGATTCATTCTCTTTTGCAGCAGGCAAACATCTTTATCTAAAACCTGTGTTCATTGTCTGCAGCTGCACAAAGATCTGGCCTTGCCTCTTTGTCTATGTTTCAGCTTCTGATTACTGCATTATATTTTGTCTGACAAATGCAGTCTTACACTATTAATTCTCAGAGTGCTGATGCTCTGAGTAATTCCACTCTTTAGTCCCTTTGGCAAAACCTTACCTCCTTCCGTAATTTCACCTCTAGTTTTCCTTTCTCCAGTGCCTTGAACATGAATACTTATTAGTATCTTCCCCACCTAAGACGTGCACTCACTTCAGCATAAAAATGAAGCACCACCCTTTTAGTTAAATTTTAAAAATAGAGCTCCATTTCTTGGGTCCTGCTTAGGGTTTGGATAGCAGGCACGATGGTGATACAGACAACAACCATTAGAAACAAGGCTGCAAAATTTTTGTGCCAGTTTTCCCTTCCACTATGACAGGTTTTTTTCTAATGGATCTCAAGATTTCTCCCACCTTTCTTGCATGTCTGTGTCAGCATTTCTGTATCTTTTCTGCATTTGGGTCAGGCCTTTCACCTTGTTGCGAGGCATGTTCAGTAGCTTAATTCCAAGTGGAGGAGTACCTCAGCTTTAGCAGAGCGGCTGATCAATAGTTTAATCAGTGATAGATACTGTTTCTAATTCCCTCTGCTGTACCATTCCTTTAGCTTGAATGCTGCAGATCCAGGGTCAGACTGGGGCCATGCTGAGACAAGAGCCAGTGGGGAGGAAAGCAAGTATACCTGGCTGCTGAATGCCTTTGGAGTGCCAGATGAAGCAAACAGGGCATGTAAACCCACACCCAAGCTTATTCTCCCACTCTGCCTCAGGAGCAGTTGATTTTTATGTAAAGAGCAAGAAGTGGTTTTCATGAGAAGGAAGCTTTCAGAAGGAGTAGCAAGAAGGGTGACAGCGTTAAAGGAAATGTAATTGTATTTCTTCAGTCCCTCTGAATTGAAAAACTGGAACTCATGGTTTATTTCCCACCAAGGTGCTATATGATTTACTGAGTTTAATTTTGGAGCTGTTTACATTTTATTTCAGTTGATTAGCATGAGCTACTGAAATATCTCTGCAGCAATCTTATTTCTGTGGAAGCATTTATTGATATTCACCAGGTAATTTATGTTAATGCAGAGAACATTTACAGCTGTTCTCTTCCAATACTAGCACTTACAGATGTTTTGTCAGTCACTTAAAAACACAAGCTGTATGACTGGATTACTTAAATGTTTTAATTAGTACTGTTGCTGAGAAACAATGGTGAGCAACAGAACGTATTTTTGCATGATTACTTGTAATAAATAGGTCAACAAACAAAAATCACAGTAATGCCTGCATTAATATGAAGAAAACAGTAATCTTCAATAGATCTGTAATGATTTCCACCAGGCTAGGTCCTGATATACAATATAGTGTTTATAATAAAATTATTGAAAGCAATGTGAAGTATTTTGGATGGGAGAATGGCAAAATTTCAAATCCTGGCACCTCAAAAAAAATTGGTATTGTTTTTGCTCATAACAGAATCAAATGTTATTTTACACTACACAGTTTTTCCTCTCTTTTACTTTAACTGCCTTTTTAGGTCCAGTCAGACAGCTCACATGTCAGAACTAATCAGTAGTGAATTAATTACAAACATGGATTTAGTAATTGCCTCTTTGCTGGAATTTAATATTTGCCTTCCAGTAATCTAGCAAGGGAGTCAGCACTGCATTGTTCAGCAGAGTTCCAAGGGATAAAGAAGAGTTTCATAACTACTGTATTTTTAGTCTTTTGGATGACTCGTAATTAACTGGAGGATATAGTGCAAACATTGCTGGAGTAAAAATCTTGTAATTTTTCTACCAGGCCAGACACATTTTTAATCTGTTTATCTGTTTGAAATCCCTGCAAATATTTTTGCAGGTATTCTGAAAATATCTCTCTGGTTTTGAATGTTGGTAGAAACCCTGTAGATTTATATAGATTAGAAAGCACAGGAAAAACAGAAAATAACCTCTCAGCTGACATGTAATTGCTTAGGGCATAACAAGTAAACCTAACCATCCAATACTAAGGCAGTGGTGCATGATTTCTAACTTCGTTATTGCAGCTAATGGTAAACAAAATATTTAGGGTAGTAATAGTCTACTGGGCTGCAGAGCAAGGAAAAAAGACCATGCTGAAAGAGAGAGACTGCCAAGGTACAGGCTGGTGCTGAAGTTATGCTCAAAGAATTACTTCATACAGCTAGTGATGTCTCAAAAATGATGGCAGACTTTGTCCAGTTTCAAAGGAAATGGAGTTCTTCTCTCTCTGGAATTAAAGGGGACACAAATCACCAAGAGAGGAGTTCTGGGAGCACAGGAAAAGCTGCCATCGTGTACAATGGCACAAGCCTGCTAAAGGAACCAAACAGCTCTTGGAGCTTCCCTGAAGAATTGTAAGGGACAGGGCTGAAGTCCCAGAGCATCACTGACCCTACAGACTTTGCCTACTGACTTTTTTGATCAGCTTCAGTGAGACTTCAGCTCATAAGGGGACTCTAATTTTTCAGAAGGGCATTTTGTTGTTTTACTTACTTTCTTTAAAACCTGGCCTCAGCTGATTGAGCAGTGTCTTCTGTGGGGTTCGTCTAAGGAAAATTGCAGATGTTTACCCAAACAAACCCATTAACTATCTTAATTTAATACCCTCCTTCTAAAACCAGATTTTAGCATAGAGGGTTATCAAATAACTGGTCCATTATTAGTACTTTTTCCCAAATCCCATTATTTTCAGGTTTATTATTTTCCTGATGCATCTTTTTACATATATGTATTATATGTTTTGATACTTTTAATCTAATTTCCATGGGAAGAAAAAATTAGGGATATCTGAACTAAGAATAAACAAACACTGAGTTGTATCAGAAAACCACCCACCTGCTTTTGCAGTTGAATTTATAACAGATAAAAAACAACTTTTTGAACAAATCAGTATGGAGGTAAAACATTCCTGACCATTCCACTTTCTGGTGTTAATAAACAAAGAAAAGAAGGATGGAGGTTACAATTCCTGCCTTTCTTTTCTCTAGCTGGCATGTTAGCCAATGGCATCAAAAAGTCTGTTTGGCCATGAATACTTTTGGCCAACAGTATCATGGCTTATTGAACAAAAAATGCAGTCAAGGTAAAAACTGGGCCAGATCATCAAGCAGCTGTAGTTACAGTAACACCTGCCAGCTGAATGTTGTGCCAAGTATCTTGATCTGATTTATATTAAAAAAAAAATCTCTAATTAAATTTAATAGGGGCTCTTCCCTTTTATGTAAGATTGTAACCGAAAATAAATGAAGTTAGATAGAAAGTCTTCAACATAGGGAAAGTATGAGTTCTGCAGTATTACTTTGCAGTAAGATAGACAGATATTCCTATTTAATTTATTTAAAGTGAGGGTTTCTGACATAGGGAAGTTTGGGGGTTTGGAAAATCAAAGCTGATAGAACTAAATTAATGCTTTTAAATAAACTGAGTATATTCAAATAGACTGGATGCATTCTTTTGCTTTGTTTTCAATAAAAGTGAGACAGTAAGGTGTTATTTTCAATTTGTATGCAAAGTGTGTTGAGAGGCACAAAAGTGTAATGGGCCATTACATTTGTTTTAAATTCATGTGAACAATATTAATATGAAGTACCAAAGATTTTTCTTGGAGATTTTCATAAGAAATGGGCAAAGGTTTATTATGTGAAACTGCATACAATATTTCTTTCTGAATTGTACTGTGAATTATCACCTTGAAACTATGCTTGTTAGAAAATATTTAACTGCCTCAGTCTAGAACAGGAACATTTTGTCCTACATCCGCTTGTATATTGTCTACGGCTGATTGTTAATTTAAAATATGCAATTAATGCTAGAAAATACTGAAACATTTTTCCTTATCTGCTGATTACCCACAGTGTACTCTGTTCATCATATTACTAGGAGAAGCAGATAGACTCCATTTTATCTTCCCTTAAACTTGTTTAAAGCCTAGACCTAGAGGGTGGTCAGTGAGTTTAACACTGAGCATGGGGGACATGAGAGTGCCTGGGGCCACCACCACCAGCTGGGCATCCAAGAGATGAGGGGGCCAGTCTGGCAAAACAGGCTTACCCATCCATGGAACAGGTGCTGTGACACTTCTGCCTGCCCCACCACCCCTTGCCTATGATTTATTTTAAATTCAACCTCACCTAGGTGAGGTGGGATAGGTTTTAAGGTTAACTGTTAATATTTAGTGGGCTTGTTTTTTTCTTATATTGGATTCGCTTGCTCAGGCATTTTCTGACCTCCACAGAAAATTTGGAGAGCACTGACTTTAGCTAGAGAATGCTCTTCAGCAAGACACTAGCACTATTATTTTCTTTTAAATTGTCTTTGATCTAAGCGGTAAGTAACATAGCTGCTAGTGTACGATGACTCCTGCACAAAATAATTACATAAGCTTAATAAACTTTAAGTAACCCTATACAGAATTTATAAGTGCACATTTCTTCAGAGACTTCTTTTTATAGATTACCAGTGTAAAAAAAATATCAACTTTAGATATATATATATTGAATTAGGATGCATATTTTTGTTAATATCTATTGCTTTTTAATTCTTTAATTTTGGATTTGTGCTTGACACTGAATTCCTATCACCCTTGCTACAGTAAATTAGAGGTCTAGCTACCTAATATTTCTGAAAATCAGGCCTAATTATTGTCCTTTTAAAGGGAGATATCAATAAAATTGTAAAGGTGATTATTTTAGGAACTGTGGAATAGAATAGAAGCACTGCAAACAATTAGGCAAGTATCTGTGTGAGCTTGAGGAGAAGAGCTGGGACATAAGTCAAAACAAATCACACTGTAACTCTCTGAGCTGGGTATTTTGAATTAGTTTTTATTTTGAAATTCCTTACTATTGTGATTCCTCTCAATGACACACTCCAAAACAGAAATTACTTAGAAGATGTTTATATCAAATTTAAATGTCTAAAATATAGCTTCACTGGATTATAATGTTGTCATGATGTTCAAAGGCTTGGAATTTCATGAGTTCTTCTTTTGATATTTTGCCAATGAAAATGATACTGCTTTTATTCTCACTAATTTGGCCCCTATTATATTGCCTTGGGTTTTTTTTAAATTTTTCTCACTAAAAGCTTGAAGAAAATCAGCAAAAAGCATAGAACAGTGTTGAACAAAGCTTCATGGAAGAAAAGTAATTTTAATGTCCTATTAGAACAGGTAAGACTTCCTGAAACAATATTTCAGTGTTTTGAAAAAAAAAAAAAAACCCAATGCCATAATGGCTTATGCAAAATGTAAGCTGGGAAAAGCAGTCAAGAATTCTTTACAAGCTGCCTGTTCTTCCAATTAATCTCTGAATTGTAACTAATTCCATCAAATCGTAGCACACCTCTCTCTCCATTTCTAGGAGCTTTCTGACAAGAGCCATGAATTATTTACCCCATAGTTTCAGGGAGGAAACTTGTGACAGAAATGTCTCACTGTTTGAAGGCCCAGCTCACAGCTGCTCTGGGGCTCAGGAAGTTGCATTACTGGAGGACTTGTCCACAGGTGAAAAGATGTGCCAGAAATACAGTGAGAGAGTGAAGATTTCCTTCCCACGGATTATTGTGCCTTGTGTATGTGCAGCACTTGCTATTGTCTGTGATTGTAAGGAGTTTAACATGGCTGTGTTTTCTCTGAATATTTCTGCACTCCACTATTGATGTGACCAAATTATTCTGAATCATGGTGGTCTTTATCTAACATGATAGTTATTGTGCCTTTGTGGCTGGAAAATTGTTGCTGTATTACCCAATCTTCAGCATTCTTCCAAGAGGGTGATAAATTTTGCTTCTTGAAATGGGCTTTCTTTTCTTTTCTGGCCTGTCATTGGATTATTTAGGACTTTCTCTAGAAGTACAAAATGTGGCACAAATCTCTTCTATCCTTTCTCCTCTCCCTTCAAGATCTTGGCATGGCTTTTTGTTTGCACTGATCTTTTAAGATACCAGATAAGGCATGAAAACAAGGGTACTGCTGGAGATTGGTTCAACTGAGGGCACAAATAAGTGAAGTCCTAATTTAAATTAATAGTTTCAGAATTTTTCTGACATCTTGTTGTATTTTTTTAACTCTGGCATGAACATTGGTAGCTTTTTGTCTGGTGCTTATTGATGGTTTCTAGCTGGCATTTATGGCATTCTGCAGTAGTGTTTCACACTTAGTTGCTTTTCATGTAAGAATATCAAAGAAGTTTAGAAAATAATAAGTACTATTTGAATTCTGTAGCTTAGGCAACTGAAGGAGCAAGATAATGAAAGACAAGATCAAGTCTCTGGGCAATTCTACCGCAGAGTTAAATATACACTTAAAAAAATCACATCTCCTGCTGTATTTCAGAGGTATAACACAAAGCTACACAGAGACTGTGAGGAAGCTCAGAAGAAAACAGGTATGGCAGGAGATGGTAAATTAATGCACGACAGGCACCACAGGTATCTACTGAAATCTATAATTCTGAATGCAACCACTTCACTATGAATGACCTAAAAATTTCTTAGAATCGTCTCTAAATGCAAAAAACTTAATTTGTTTTGAGAATTTGGATTCTGAGAATTGAAATTTCCTATCTGATGCAAGGAAGAAACAGGATTACTTTGATGATTTGTTCAACTGTCTGATGACTTTCTGACAAACTGTAAAATGATAAGATCCCCAACCCCATTTTGAAGTTCCTTAATCTTTCACTACTGGGCTAATCCCTTCCCTTCTTCCATTTGCTTTATTTGCTGACACTGCCAGCTGATTTCTTAGTCTATCTGTTATCCAAAAGCTGATGTAGGAACATCGGTTCATTTCTGACTCCTCAAAGACTCCTGGCAGGAGACAGTGGGTTCTCTTGGGTCCCAACAGACCTGAGAGTGACACGGACAGAGCTGCCATCACTCTTCCACTGACCAAGACTAGTGGGCATGCAGCCATATGCAGATACATTTAATTTGCTGTAAAATGAGCTTTCTAAACCCAGACATCTATTAGTCGACACCAACACGCTTCAGTTGCACGGGGCTGGCACTTAATACAACAGCAGCATTTTCAGGAGGTAACATAATTAGAGAAACAATTAATCAGCTGCATAATAATAACAATTGTGTGCTGTGAAGTTCTGCAGCTGCAGTGTGAAATACACAAGTGTTTTCTGACAGCAGATCACTCCTGCCAGCACTGAGGTCTTGGTGTGCACTGACCATCTCAATATCTTTTCATTATTCCAACATTAGGGTGGATTATCCTCATTAAAACAACAAAAAAAGTTTGAACATGCAGTACATGCTGGTAGAAATATTCACAGCCCAATGAGTGTTAAATGAAACCTTTGCTTGGTTTCTACCTTGTTCCTTTTACTACAGCAAATAGTTCCTTTGACCCACTGCAAATACATAATTGAATTACTTAAGTGCAATTACCCTTTAATGCCTATTAACCAAACTGTCCCAGGAACAGGGACCAGTCCCCACTCAGTTTTCAAAATCCATGGAAGCTGCATTTCTAACAAGTATGGCTGAACCATTGTTAGGTACCTCAGACTGCTAAGGGCACTTGATGGCCCAGCCCTACACACTGAGGAATAGATGGCAACCCCTCTCTCCACCAGCACGCTCTGCCATCTGAACACCGCACGCCAAAAATTCCTTGTCGGTAATTCCGCACGCACTGGAGCCTCCCTGTGGAGCTCAACGCAAACACCTGGGGATAGCTTGAAAGGAGAGGTGATTCGGGTGCTGCAGGAGTCAGACCTCAACATTCACACCTGCTTCTCCTTAGAGAAAATGTTTCTTATTTTACAATTACAATAGAAATGCATGTGATGTAAGGAAGCCTTGCTCTGGAGTCTAAAATACCTTTGCATTCAGGGGAATGTGATTAATTTATTTTTTACGTAATTTGGAGTTTGTTGTCTCCAATACAGATGTTTATGTATGCAAATATTTCTATCCAAATCATTATCATATGTTTTTGACTTTAAAGTACTTGTGAAGAATCAAGGCACAGGTAGATTAAAAAAGTTGACTGGAGCATTACTTGAAAAAATATATTCCTATTATTTAAAATTTCTACTCTATTTCTGTCCCATTTCCACTATGGGAAATATTCAAGCTAATGACAATGTAAAAAGATTCTTTAGTCTGCTCACATATAGGGCACTGAAAAGAATTATTCTCAATTTTACTGTTATTTTTCTGTGCCCTCCAACCAAAATATCCATCTCTGTGCTTGATTACCAGTGTCCAAACCCTTGGCAGGCACACTGTGATCCATCTCCATACATGACTGCCAGTACCCAGAACTCTTGGCTTGCACACTCTGGAACTCCAGAACAGATGCTAAGCCATCTTCTTTTGTGTGTGCTGGGATGTGCTGATGATCTCCCAGTGCACTGCTCTGTGAACATTCTCCCCACCCTAAGAACTCCCTTATGTTTTCCTAGCAGTCTCAGAAAAATAAAAAGATGCTGTATACCAGCTCCTGCCAGCTGCTTGCTTTTGCCTCAAGACATAACCTTGTAGACAAAATCCACAATGGCCTCAACAAACAGAAGGTGGCTTTTCTTCTGTCAGCATCTTACCCTGAAAGAACTTAAAATGCTTTTCCCACATGAGGCATAACTCTCTATACATCAGTTTACAGAGATCCTACTTTCAAAGGCTATGAAGAAAAGCCAGGAGGCTAAAAGACCTTGCTGGCCACTAAGCATTAGGTTTCTGTTCTTACCTCATAAACACACGTCATCTTGGGCTGGATGAACACTGGAGTGAACACCACCCCTGCACTGGGGGTTCAGCTGGGTGACTGCATCAAAGGTGACCACTGCAATAATTATTTGGTCACTTATTCAGCTTCAGCCACAGAATTTCCTGCAATGCTCATTGTATGAGTACAAAACTTAGTTTTAAACCCTACTATTTTTTCCCACATTAGTGCTTCTGAAGGAAATTTGAGATGGTAAGCAGAGTGTGATTGGCACATGGATAGATATATCCAATGAAAAGAGAATGGAGATAATTAACGGGCAGTTAGCTGCATATGCAAAGAATCATGTCTGTGTCCATGGCAATATGTCACAAGCTGATTCTTATCTCTTGTAATTCTTGCAGTACTCTAGCTACATTTTGGTTGAAATAAAAGGGCTTTTGATCTACAAGGTCATGTTCAGGCTCAGGTGTGATTTCCAACGGAGTTTATATTCCTAAAACATTTGTTTTGGAAGGATCACACCAGCAATATGCTTAAATTGGATTTTAAGAATTTATTCACTTCTTATTATAGGTAAGCATTAATTCTGGCCCAGTGGGGCTGAAATATTAGACAAGGTGCCCAATTTCTTTTGCTTCCTACTCCATTCCTACCTGAATGACACGTCAACCTATTTCCTGGCTAAAAGAGTCTCTCACCTTCTCCCCATTTCCCTTACGTTCCTGTGGGTTTACAGCAAGAATTTTTGCCCCATTTTATTTTTACAGTTACTTCCAGAAAAAGCCATTTAACTCCAGCCTCAGTAACTGACCTCAAGTGGTTCCATAATTCAGTATTATATGTAAATATTTGGAGCCTTCTGAGATGTCTGTTCACCTCCTGTTCTCAGTCATGTGATGTCTGGATCACAAATCTGTATTTACTGCTCTCCATTGAGAGGAATTACCAGGCTGCACCAGGGAAAGGTCGGGACACGTCCAAGGAGCAACGCCTGGGCAGCTGGCAGGATATGCTTCCTGTGATAGAGTGGGAGCTTGGAGGGGTGACAAAACCTGAGCAACAACAAATGCTACTCACAGAGAGGAGGTGGAGAGGCATTTTCCCAAGGATGGTATTAGTCAGGATCCCTTGCAGTGAGTAATTTCTGCCTTAATGTGCTACCATCACTTGGGATCCTAAGAAACTGCATGGTTTAATTGGATATCTGTTAATGAAGGCAGGTTTCTTCACGTTTATCCAGGTTTAATTCTGGATTCTGTCAAATGAGAATGCTGCCACAGAATTAGAAATTTAAAAGCTTCTGAACATGTAAGAAAATATACAGCTCAAAATAATATACTGCACTTCAAATTTATGTCTCCAAACTTCAACTTTATTTTACTTCAATTTGCCTTAAATTAAGAAAAAAATTAAAGCTGGCATAATTAGCTTTTTTATTATTTAATTTGGGACAGAACTTGTTATTCACAATGCTGGTCTGAACATGAGTTACCATTATTGTAACTTTTCTAAAGCATTTATTTGCATTAACTTGGAAAAATGAAGTTATTGTAATATGGTTATATAATCAATTTATATTACTGCTAGAAACTTTGTTGAGTATGCTTCTCGAATTTAGGAATAAGAAATAAATGTGATAATTTTGGTTTTAATCATAAAATATATTAAAGGCCTCAAGATATTTTGGTCCTGAACAGGCTTACATACTTGTTTAATTACAAATACCAGAGTGATCCAGTGATGTCTACATACAGGGAAAAGCCATTCTGTATATCACTAAATCATTATAGAATTTATTTTTCATTTCAGATATTTTTGTTTTGGGAAGCGTAAGGGTTTACAAACTGAATCATTTAAATTATCCTGGATTTTCTTATTATCTTGTGCTATTTGCAATACATAATGTTTGAGTATTAGTTCAATTACCTGCAATATTACAACAGCTGAAGACTGCTATATCTGTTTATGTTTATATTTTTAAAATCAACTTTAAAGACAGAATTCTGTCTGCACCGAGAAAAGGATTAGGATTTTTTGGTTTTATTTGCCTCTGTTTTTTGCTTATGAGCTGTATTTGTGTTTGAGTTGAAGCTCTGTGTCCAGAGCAGCAGAGAACAGGAACTTTGTGGCCTCCCCATCTCCTCAGCTGCTCTTTGCCTGCCTGCTTGGCTGAACCTGGGCACACACAGCATAACACTGCCCACATCAATTTACAGGGATAAAGTGCATCCCAGATCAGTCTCTATGTCTTGGCCTCTACATCCATATTCACTGATGGTAAAGGCAGTAAATTTGCTTTTAAGGGCAGTTTAAGGGCTGCTTCTGCAGGAGGGACTGGTCCAACTTAACCAGCATAACTGCTGTTCTTGGACTGAACAGGACAACCCAGGGGGACAGGGCAGAGGTTGGAATGGAACCCTTATTTTGTACTTTCCCATTTCTCTGCCATAAAATTTTATGTCTAGATTGAAAGGAAAAGATAATCAAGGCCAGGTCTGGCTAATGTTTTTTATTTCTGATGAGCTGCAGTGTGGATATAATGAGAGATATTTCAAAGCCATATATTCCAACAATGCTTCATTGTCCTCAAGCTACTCAAATGATTTGGAACAAGTACAGTGTTAGAATAACCAATATATTTGAAAGTTAAATATAGAAGTCCTTTGATTTATCTTCCT
Source organism: Prinia subflava (assembly GCF_021018805.1). Classification (NCBI taxonomy): domain Eukaryota; kingdom Metazoa; phylum Chordata; class Aves; order Passeriformes; family Cisticolidae; genus Prinia; species Prinia subflava. The sequence goes on from NC_086251.1 coordinate 20,648,888, forward strand.
TCTCCTGCAATATTTTGTACATGACAGGATTACTGAAACCTCTCTGTATTGCAGCATCCGAGGAGGGCTCTAAGGAGACATTATTTGGTTTGCAGGAGGAATAGGTTACATATGTTTACTGCATCATTTCTCTTCCTCACTGTGATTGTTGCCAAGGAATGGATTCATGCTGTTCCATTTCACAACAGCAATGCAGCTGTAATTTCCATGTACAAAATGCATTCCCTTTGAATAACTGCTTCCTTCTACTTAGAGAGAGAAAATTGTCATATTTACAGAAAAAAACTTCTGATGTAATATTTTGTTGCTGCTTTACACAACCTTTACCACACAGGGTTAAGGACAGCAAGAAAACAGATACTAGTACTTAAAAAAGTAGGTACATCTTTCTTTGAGTAATTTCACATCATCACCACTGAAAGAAATGTGTTGGCTAAATAACAAAGTAAGAGACTTTCAGGACTAATTCCTCTAATGCTGGTTTTCAGCTTATTCTCTTTACAGTCTGTTCATGTAAGCTGATTTTAGTCTTCTGTATGCATATTTTTGGTTTATTCATGACCAGCTATTTATAAATTTAATTTTTAAGGACAGAAGTAGCAGTGGTGGACACCATCTGTTTGGGTAGCCAATTTGTTTCAGAGACTTTAGAATATTTTTGCATTTACTGTCATTAGAGGGTAGTCAACCATCTCTCTGACTCTGAATCTATGAACTACTGATGTAATTCAGACTTGTAAGACTGAACACATTTTGCTTAAGGGAACGGCCAAGATTTCTGTTCTATTCAAAATGTAGATTCTTGGATGAGGAAAATTCCATATAAAGCCTATTCCCCCCAGATACATGATTCAGTGTGCTTTTTCCAAGACAGTTGGATACTTGGGGATGACCACAGAAAACTTAGGGTTCCCATGCCAACCCAGATGGATCTGCATGGCCAGTCCATTAAATGTTCAGCTGTACTTATATCCATTCTCGTGCTATAAAAATACCCCTCTGATGATTTGCAATGAAGTGTCCATTTTATTTCAGGTATTTAATTTTGAGAAAGTCCAGGATATATTATCTCAGGATTGGCAAAGCACTTCCTGTGTATAGGTATATGCTTCCTATGTGGTATATAGGGAGCACTAAGTGCTGTGTACATATGGATGTGGAAGTTTGTTTCAGATGCACCGTGGCTGTGAAGCAGTTTCAGTCATTTGGCTTCAGCAACAGGATTGTTCCATGGCACTCTTTTGGTTAGCAGGATAGGAGAAACATTGGATGGTTTAAATACAACACCTCCTGTGCTTATTTCCACCAGAAGCAGCTGGTTGGTGATAAAAAAGCTGATGCTTGAAATCAGGATGATTCCCATTACATTTTACAGAACTTAATAAAGGCCCAGATGACCTGTTTATCTGTGAAATTATTACTGTCACTGGATGGATGAAATCCTGGACATGAAGGAAGATAATAATGGTGATGAGTTGGATTTAGGGCTGATACACAATGTCTGCCTTGCTCAAGGACATTCTGTGGAAAATCCTGTCTGAAAACAACAATATACCATCAAGATTTTCTTTTACCTAATGAAATTAGATACATAAGATTTAGCATTTTTTAATTATTTTAAAATATTCACAGGTTTTAGTATTAAAATTCTTCATTACAATGTTTATTTCTGTTCAGATTGTGAAAAGTTTACTAATTAAACAATCAAGTTTGTCAGAAAGTTTAGTGAATAAATGATCAGACCTTGATTCTTGCCTTTTACTGCAAGCAGTCATGTAGTCAAGTGAAATTATTGTCCAGAGATTACAAAATATTGTGGCAACAATGGAAATGTCATTGGGAGTTTCTTTGGAATAAAATAGCGTTTTTCAGAACTGTAGTAACCTCTAATTTGGATTTTTCTCTCCTTAGTTCATAGCTACTGCAGTTTTTTAACCCTTGCAGTTGCTTGTAAGGCCAGGTTGTATTTACCAGCTGTTGTAGCAGTTTAATACCAGCCTAGCAGAAAGTAAAGATTACCATCAGTTCCAGCAAGGGGGTCTTTATTTGCAGTGTTTGTCATCAAAGCAGTAGGGAGATATTCCCAGTGAGCTCTATGAAACTGATCTAATCTTGCATTTATATGAAACTTGCAAAGACAGGAGAGTTGTACAAAATGCAGCCTCACAGTACTAAAACCTCACAGTTATATTTTATCTTCAATTCAGAGAGTCCTGCTGAGAAGGCTTTATGTCAAGGTTAGAGTGGGAAAACTGCAGGCATTGTGAAAGTTCAAACGAGCTCTGTGACCCCCTGAAAATGGGACATTAGGCAGCTCTCAGTCACTGATGGTGTTCAGATGTGTAGTGGGCATGGGGACAGCTTTTCTACATGAATAGAAAAGTCACTTTTTAAAGGTTTTGCAGAAGGGAAAACAGAGCAGATCTTGGCATGGCTTTGACAGGATAAAGTGAGTTTTTGTCTCTCCCCTCAAAGCTTTCCCTAAGTCCAGTCCCAGCCTGGGGACTAATCTGACAGCCTGGGCTGCAGTCAGCCGTGCAGAGCCCAATTTTGCCTTGACAATGGCTCTTTGCCAGCAGGACTTTCTTGACCTCTGTGCTGCCTCTCTGAATGAAGTTAAAGAAGAATGATGTCTGAATCCTCTCAAGGAGCAGGTTTCTCCCACTTGTCCTTGCATAGGGTACAACTGCACCTGTAAAGGCTACAGTGAACTCTGGGAGACCCATGAGGTTTCACTGGTGGGAATGGATTTAGTACAGTTATTTCTTCTTACAGAAGGTAGGAAGCAGACATGCAGGCATGTTTGGCATAAACAGTGTCATGACAAGCTAACAAGGATGTGAAAAAGAAATCCTATATGGGTAAGCAAATAAATAGAACTGACATATGGTGTAATACTATTTCCTAGTGTAAAAAGGGTGGCATCCAGATTCTTGCTGTAAAAACTAATTCTTGCTGGTAGGTCCTGACTGCTTTTTCTATTTCAGTATCTCAAATAGGCCTACAAATGTGGAGTTCATACATATGTCTTACTGAAAATAAATGAACTTGAGTTTAAAAATGTAAATTCATCAAGTGTATCACTGATTATTTGTATATATGGTTTGTACATAATTTGTGCCCAAAATCCCTACCAAGGATTGATGCCACCTTGCATTTGATCATTATTAAGAGTAGAAATGGTTCGCTCTGTATAATCCTGATGATATTAAATACATCTAGCAATAAAGCTAGAAAACAAAATGTCATTTTCCTTAAGAATAGTTATTATTCCTATAGAAGAATGACTCCTGTTACCATAATTATTGTTCATGATGTTAAACACTGAGTTGGACAGGCCAAAAAATATGTTTGTCCTGTATAAAAAGACTGTATTGATCATTAGAGTATGAACTTCTCTTTGACTTAGTGCTACTACTGTGGCTAAAGCTGTATTATGTTTAGATCAGCTCTGAAATGTATTAGAATTAGTATTATGAATGTTTATTATTACCGTTAACGTGATTGTTATAGCTACATAGCTCCTATGTTTATTTTATAAGCCTCCAGTCATGTTTAAAATTGTTTTAAAGACATTTTCTAGTATTAAAGTGTTAAGATCTGTAAGAAGCAGAAAGTATCTGTATTTACCAGAAGCAGTCAATAATAGCACTTGATTATTAACCAAATGCCTCACTCAGGTTATTCTAGTACATTAAAAATCCCCAAATTGAAATGGATATGGAGGGTTTTTTACTTCCTTCCCCACCCCATTATTCTACATCACATTCTTGATTAAATATTTTAAGCTGTCTTTTCATCACTAAGAAGATTAATATTTACATAATATAAATGTCCTTTACTTCTACGTGATTGGCACCTTTCACTTTTCCTTCTGAGGCATGAAAAGACTGCCTAATGAAACAGATATTCTCACCTTTAGCAGAGGTCTACAATATCCTTTCATAACCCTTTTTTAATTGATGATTTCATGATTAGAAGGTAGCTTTCATTCAAAGAAATTCTATAATAATTGCTTCATGCCGCCTACTTGAAATGTACATATTTTGTGTAAGAAATAACTCTGGAAGTGTTACTTTGGGCTACCCTTAATCTAACTTTTTCCAGATAAGGCACAAAAAAGCAGGTTCAGACTGTTTTGGAGATGTCAGTCACATTGACTTAAAAATCCACATTGATTCCACCAGAGTGAGAGGAAGAACACAAGAGAGAGAGATGAGGATCTAAGTGCAGCATTATACAAAGGACTAACAGAGCACCTCTCATAAGAAGTAAACTTCCAAATTTGTATCTTAAAGTGACCAGCAGAAAGTAAAAAGACACTTCAGTTGTGCTAAATCCAAGCATTCAAAGATCAAAAGACAACCCCACAAAAGCAAGGCCAATATCAAATCATGGCTTGCTTTAATACAATCCCATTTTATTGGCCTTTTGAGATTTCAGTTCCATTCAAAGTGTATTTCTCTGCAGCTAAAAGCTCTGGCAAAAATAGTTTAAAATATGGGAAAACAGAGAGACACATAAGAGCTCTAGGAGGTGGGAATATAAGGGCTGTATCTAAAAGCAGGACAACAGGGATGGCCAGGATGCAGAGTGATGATCTAAGTGGTGAAGGTGCTGCTTGTTTCTCTAGGAGTGATATCAGTTATGGGAGTAAGAGATTGGGAAAATGTATTAATGACTTATTTCTGTTTCCAGTAAAGTCTGGCATCTTCGATTAAGTCTTTAGCGTTATGTTCTCTGTAGTTTTTAAAGTTTCAGGTGATGGCTCAAGTGGAGAACCATTCTATATCAACTGTTCTTACTCATATACTAACACATTATTTTTTTTTTTGTATATGACTCTTGTCTGACAATCAGGTCTTTGAGAGATCTAACAGCCAATATCAAAGTTGATATCTGCTGTTAAAAATACCTTCCTTCTATTAAGTATTCCACACTCTATTCTCACCAAGGGAAAGGAGAAGTTAATAAATATAAGAGAAAGATTAATTCAGAATATTCATGTAAGGAAATGGAAAGGTCTTAAGACTGTTTCTCTCTTTCCATGGGGGGAAATAATTAAAATACAACAATTCAATTAGTAGCCTCTTTGCTTAAACAAGAACTCATGAGTAGTTTAAATTAAAAAAATCATCTGAAGAAATACTGTAACATATCTATTAATCAGCCCCATCAGAAAAAAGCCTAATTTTCATCCCATCTGAAATACTGTGCTTTCTTTATCACTGTAATTTTCATATATAAATTTCCAATGTTCTTGTCAAACACAAACTTGTCTTCCAGTTTTAACACTTCAAAGAAGAGTTTTACAACCACCTACTCATGGCTATCATTCTAATGAAATCTGATACAATGTAATGAAAAGACAATTTCTTGTGCTTAGTGAAACAGAAAACACAGCAAATTATCATTGGTATCTCATGATAATATTGAGAAATATCTCAATCATTGTGCTTGGTTTTGCAGTTTGTAAAACATTGTGTACACTGCAGAGATTATAATTTGCAAGGAGCAAACAGATTTTACATGATTACCCATACCTCCACCCAAACCAAACTCAAGATTGAAGAACACTCAAAATGATCTTTTTGTTTGTTTTGGTTTGGTTTGGGTTTTTTTCTTTTTCTTTTTCTTTTTTTAAAATTTTTAAATTTTAAAATTTTGCTTTTTTTTAAAGATTGTTCATCCAGCATACTGTACAGTACAGACCTAGTCTAGCACAAGGGTAGAAGAAAATCAAAATTTTCTGTTACTGACTACTAAAAATTGCCACCCAAATTAAAGGACATAGGACCAATGGAATAGTTTAACTTTCTCAAGCTCATGGCACACATTTTAAACAGATTATTTGGGGTGAGTTTTTCTCTTTCCAAAGAACTCCAGATATAATTAATAAAAGCATGGATAAGGGAAGTGTAGCTATGCAAACTTATTATTTTATACAGCAAAGGAAGAATGAAGGAAGGGAAAGGGGAGCAGCCATGGTGGCTACCTGGCATTGCAAGCACAGAGACATTTAGTGAGGGATCCAGCATTTGAGGAGAGACTAAAGGGTGATTTATTTCACTTTGGTAACACCTAGGATCTATCAGTTTTTTCCCTAGACTGTGGACCCAAGTTGAAATCTAGAGATGCACGATATGACAGAGGTTAAAAACTGTATGCAGGGAAAGATAATTCTGTTATTTTCATTCTCAGTCATGATCATTATAAAAGTTAGTGCCAACAGCCTCAAAGCACAATCACTTTAATCTTTGTTATTAGAGAGTAGTCAGCTTCTTTCCTACTGAAGGGAAACACAAATACAAATGGGTTTTGCTTCCTCTGTTTGGTTGACTCACATGTCATCAAATAATTTCTGCACAATGTTTCCTGCTCTTTCATTTTTAAAGGTAATTCTGATGAGAACAATGGCTTGGTGCTTAAATAATGGTAGAACTCAAGGTAAAAAGCCAAGATAATCACCTATATTCCAAGAAACCATATATTCTGAAAAGCATATGCTCTCCATGCAAGTGTTTTTGCTTTTCAGGTTTAATGATTGGAATTCTATGAAAAATTAGAGAGACAAGGTAAATGTTGAGGTAATGAGATAGCTAAAATATGATCTAATTGGGGTAAAAATTACTCACAGAATACAATATTTGTGGCAGAAGATTTGAATGCTGAGAAAAGTGGAGGAAAAGTAGCACTTTAAAACCAGCTCCAAACTTTAATTTGCATGGACAGTAAAGCTGATCACTGCTAATGAGCAGTGTGCCATGGAATACACCAGGTACGTTGCTGAGATGCTGGCACACTGCAGGGACTCAAATAAAGTACTCTTTCCTCTGTTAGATGCTAGAAATCTTTGCTGTAAATTTGTGTTTTTCCAAAGCAGATATGGAGTAATAGCCACATGAAACACCGTTAATAACATGGGTTATACCTGTGCACAGGAAGGCAGAGGTTTGCTGGCACTGTTCACCAGGCATGCTTTCAGTTTGCATCACTGTATCAGGATTCTACTGAAAAGCCACTCACCTGACCTATTTTTAGTAAATAACATGCCATATTCATTTCTGCTGCCACACACATAAAAACTGAGCATATAATTATACTACTGTGTGTTTTTTAACCAGAGAAAATATTTTATAATTCTACCTTATGACCTAATCACATGTAATACATAAGTTTTGTTACTTTTTTACCATTACAATATTTAGGCTTTAAAGCACAAATTCTGTTCAAAATTTTATTGGAGTATATTTAGAATAAGGAAGCTGAAATCTGTGTCCCATTTTGGACAAAATAATCCTGAAGTACTTTGATTTACATTGCTTTTACTGGAAGCAGCATTTGGCTCAGCATCTCTGGGCAGCACCAACTTGAAACATGAAGCATTGTGTATGTCATTACTGACGGCTATACCCTCAGCAGACAAATTAAAATCTGAAAAGACAAGTAACTGGGAAAAAAAACCCACAGGTAAAAATGCTTGATTTTTACTCAGTATTTCATTCTAACTTTTTTCAGCGGGGAAAAACAAGGCTAAAGAGATTCAGGATGAACGTCATCTTCATGGAAACCATTCATCATAAGTAAATCCCAGAGATGTAGCGCAATATAGGTGGAAAATTCTATGTGATAAGCCATTCTAAATGCTGTACATGTGCTACAAACAACAGCCTGTTTCTGTAGTCTTATTCAAGAAACAAAGTAACAAAATTAACAGATGACAATCCCCAAGCCACATCCAAAGCAAGCAAATCAGGGGCTATGAATTACAGAGTACAAGTAATGATCCAGCACTGTAAAGTTTTGGACAGCCTTGAAATCACCAGTAAAATGACATTCAAAGTTTTGGTTTTAGATGATGATTTTCTAGAGAGCCACAAGTGCTATGCTGCTGAGCTGTGGTTTATGACAGATAACATATCACCGTTAGATTTATTGCTCAAGTATAAGTAGCAATGGTAAAATATTTGCAAATATATGGTTCTTGAAATTGATGTAGCAAGCATGAATAACAGCAGTAATGGTACCTCACCAATATTTATGAACTTTCATGTAACACTGTCCCTGAGGGTGGTTGGTTATCAGAACTGCTCCAAACTCCCTCATGCTCAGTCTCCTGCCAATTAAATAGAAAGCTTACAGCTCTTTGTTTCCAAAGTCATCATCTGAAGCACCAGCTGTCAAAATCCATTATTTTTTCATTTTTATGGAACACAGCACAGGTGATTAAAAAAGGAAACAAATTCTAAAGCACACGAAATATTTACATTGTAATCTGAGGCAGTAGGGATTCTTATTATTACTGTGGAAATAATGAACTGAAGTGTGCTCCTTTCATTCTGTCAGCTTTCCTTCTCCCCCTACATTTTTTTCACACCACATGCCAGATAAATACCCTGAGAGACATGTTTCAAGTCTTTCCCTGTATGGTATAGCCATTTTTATATACCATCAAACAAATCATGAACTAATACAAGTATCTGTGTTAGCTCTGGAAAATGTCAGGCCTCATTTACTGACAGAAGTGTGCACTATTCATAACTGGGGAGAGGTCAAAGCAGCCCCTTGGTGCTCTGAATGACACAGAGAACATAAGGAGACACCTGCAGGAGTGGACCAATGACGTCTGCTTGATCTTTCAGAGTCAACAGCATCATACAAAGGAATTCAGGATGATTTTTTGGTCAAAGCAGAGAGAGCTGATTGTGTTTTAGACAACCAGCCCATTTGTGTTCAACAAATTCAACTGATAGTGAGATGTGAAACCCACACTTACCAGAATTGATAGAATATTGTTAGCTAACTCAGCTGACATGCCTATTTATAAAAATTAATGAGTATACTCTGTCTCCAACTGTTACATCCCTTTATTTATAAATACACTAAGGGATGGATACCCTTTTGCTATACATATTGAAACAATTTTATGCAGACACTGAGAAGTTATTATAGGCTTTAAGGGAAATTCAATATATAACAGTTATGAGTACTTGCTCCAGAAACTTTGTTCCAGTAATTATGCACATTCAAACTACAAACAGAAACATATGTTGTGACCTTTTGGTACCAGTCTAATGAACTCTGCTTCAATGTCTAATGTCAAAATGTTTGAATTATCTCCCTACAAATGTACTGCTGCACAAGAACTATGCATATAAATTATTTTTTCAATAAATTCTAAACAGAAGGAAGTCGTGCTCTAATTGTTGAGAAATGCCAGGCAGATACATGGTACATGGTGCCGAAAGCCAAAACCAAAGAGGTTTTTTTCCTCTGATCAACATCCTCTACTGACAGGTTTCTTGCAGCTTTTTTTGGAGGTTGTTCTGGTTAGAGGGAAAAAAAAAAAATCAGATTTTATCCATACGGATATACTTGTGCTAGTATTCTCTGGTTGCTGTGAGAATTAATTTTGTCCATGTGGATTTATCCTAGGTGTATGTAACACAAGAAACTGTTCTGAGCAATACTAATTTGCTCATTTTTTGTGTTAGCAAAACAAATGGAAACTTCTGCTGCCACACAGCAAGCCAGTGAAGATTTTGTACTGGTGCCATGACTGCTTGCCTGGAAAAGATTGGTGTCCCCTGCCTCGTGCTAGTATCTACCTTCCTGAAAAGCAAGGAGATTGTAGCACACACACTGGCAGCAAACAGATTAAGGAAGAACGATCTGGTGATTTTGTGAGAGGTTAAGGGTGAAATTGCTCAGCACTCGTAAGCAGTCTAGTAGGAGATCCTACATAAAATGTAGGAGACAACTTTTTTTTGAGTCTCTTGATCTTGAACAAATGCAATAATCTCTCCAAGCCAGGCTCAGCCAAGAAATCAATCCATGTTACCTCATGGGAGGCAGAGTTTCAAATGGCTACATTTTGCCTTCTCACTTGAGAAAGTTGCTGCTTGAAAAACTGCCCCAAAGGGCCTGTGCTGTGGTACCTGGATGGAATAGATACACGATTCTGTATATTTGCTTTAACACTAAAATGTTAAAGCACCTTTATCTACTTCTGGACCCCCAGCCTAGACAACATTTGAGAAGCTGTTGCTGGTTTTGTAGAGTCGTAAGTTTAGTCACTTTGAATTTTGTATATGCAGTATGAAACCTGTCTATCTATTTCATGAAAGGCTTTTGTTTAACTAGTATAACTGCTGGAAGACTTCAAGCATTTTACAAGCCTGTACACATGGATAAATGCAAACTATCACTGTCAATACTTCCACCTGTATAACACAGTCCAGAACCTTGAGATATGTCAACCCTACAGCTGTGTGTGATGTTGTAACCATGAAGTTCAAAGATCTGTAGATTGGTACACTATGTCAGCTGGTCTAAGAAAAAAATACTGCCTCTTCCTTAAAAAAGCTGTGCAATTTTTAAAACAAATCTAAAAAAACACCCTCTTACTATTTATGGGTCTTCAAGAAAATATATTGGTGTTAGTTCAAGTTATTCAGACAGAAAAAAAGTATCAATCTGTAATAGCCTGGTCTGTATGCACATTTATGACAAACAGAAAGTTGTTAGTTGGCTGGTATCAGATTCAGGTTGATATAATGTTTATAGGTCTATGTTTTATGGAGTATTGCTGACAGCTTGTAGACATCTTCAAAACAAGCTTTAAGAGCTAAACCCCTGTTCTTGCTAGTGGTTCCTGCCAGATGATTAGCTCAGCTACATCACTGTAACTGCAGTGTGACAACCTGACAGAAATTCAGCTGAAGTTCAGGGTCTGTTTACTAACTAATAAAAATGATTGATGTTGCCAAACTTGTTTTTTCCCCCCTCCTTTTTTTTTTTTTTCTGTTAAAGAAAACCTGGCTATATTAGTTAGACCAATTAGAATCTATAATAATATAGCACAAGTTACTTCCAGTATGTACAGAAACCTACAGAGGAGAAAACTATACGTTACAAAGAATTTAAGGTTGGATTGCTTTTGTCACATTTGAGAAGCAGGCACATGTAACATACAGTGTAAAATAGATACTATGATAGTTTAAGGGAAAAAGCTGGTGTTATTTTTATGTTACAAATATTATTGTATTTTTTTTCTTCTACAATCCTCTTATGAGAAAGTATCACTAGTGTAAACATCATCAATCTAGATGTAATATAAAAGCAAAAAAGACTGGTGATGTTGTATTGTTCATACCCTTTGGAAAGAGGCCTGAACAGAAGCACAGTACAGTCCAAGAGGTTTTGCCACATTCTGTCTGTCATACCTAAGTACTTCACAAAATAAAACCCTGCATCTCTTTACAGTAGGTGGGATGTTTCCCATTACTTTTCATCCAGAATTTCAGGATGCTACAGATTGCAGTTTCATAGGAAACCAGGTACCTGGTAGCCATCAAATAAAATAAATATGGCTCCATATTACTGTGTTGCACTGTTCAAAACATGACCGGATGAAGATGGGGTACCATGCACTCACAGAAATGTCACAATTTTTCAAATATTGAGTGTGTTTTAATGTAGCTACAGTTTCAGATGTACATTTACAGAGGGAAGAGCAGTGTTTGCTGTTTGTTCTTTACCTCAGCTGTTTAAAATGTTTCATACAGCCAGATAGACAAATTAGTGAACCACACAGCAAACAATCAAAGTGAACAGTTCAGAAATATCCCACAAACTGACATACGTTCATGCAAATTCCTGGAAGAAAACTTATGATTAACAAATACATTACCAGAAATTTTAGTCAGATCATAGATCTGTGTTGACCAGTGAACATCACAAAAACTCTATTCCCCATTTGCTAATTCTGATTTTGGTGATCCATTGGCCTGAATTACAAAGGGCGCAAAACAGACCCTTATACTGTGGAAACATATCTGTTTTTGTGTGTTCCTTTCCCACTGGATACAGATAACATATCTGGAGTGAGAATTTTTTCTTCACATCACTATTGCCCTATTACCTCAGGACCACCCTCCATACTATTAACAATAAAAGATTAAAAAATCAAAAGACGTTTGCCCATTCTTTCTAACTATTACACAGTAACTTGAATGGGAACTAATTCAAGGAAAATCTACACCCTATATCACACAATTCAGTGAACATTGTGGTTGTATTTGGCCTTTTATCCTGCGAATCTGAGCAGTATCAGGACTCTCTCTCTCTCTCTGTGTGCACATGACTGGGCAGCCAGTCATCCAAGCAGCCTTGCCCTAGGCAGCCTGACTAGTTATTTGTCTCTGAATTTTCTTCACTCATGCTGGGCTGCTGCTTTTCTCTGCTTTCAGTTTGTAACTCCCACAAATCTGTCTTGGAGTACGTCTGTGTGAAGACTGATGGTTCTACCCTGGTGCTTTTGATTAGTGATAAAGAGGGCTGTGCTTGCATTGTTGATACATGTGAAGTTTTATGCCTCAGTCCATTAATATGGAACTTGGCTCAGATTTATCTCTGATTTTTAAAAAATATTTTAATATATTTAATATTTTTTCATTTTGAACTTTTCATGCTGTTTAATGGGCTTCCTCAAGCCAGGCTAAAAGATGCAGGGAAAGAAACAAATCTTGCTTTGATTTGTCCTTTTGAGAAAATGGATTTGCTCCTCATAAAGAAAAGGGCGATTTCAAAGCCTGAGAATCTAAAAATCACACGGAAGCCACATATTAGTAGCATTTCCCCCAGGTAGCAGAGCTCCCCATGAAGCCATGCAGACACAGTCACTCATTACTGCCTGAATATGACTCACATCTTCACAGAAAAAATAGGGACTGTTTGGGAACAGATTTAAAGATGTGAATACCTGTTTATCACTTAAAGAATACCACAGATTATTATTACTTTGGAGGAAATCTGAAGTAGATTCATGGAAATCTGGGTCAGGATATGCCCTCAAACTGAAAATCAAAATGCTTGTCACAGAAATTATTTCATTAACAATCAGGTTCTGAAAATAGAGAGAAATTGTAATAGTATCAGACTCTTTTTTTTGACAGAACCAACTTGAACTTTTTTCAGTGTTTTGAAATAGAGCATAATAATTACATTCACAGGAGCTGGCTGAGTCTGGGCAGCCAATTCACAGGTGGAAGAAACATCTGACTAAATCCCTTTTAGCAGGGAAACCGCCAGAGCATGCACCTGGCTTTTTGTTGGAGTCATTTCCATCTGCCAAAAAGCATTGTTGCAAAATGATTGGGAAAAAAACCACAAGGGATAAACCATACTGGAATATTAACTAAAACAGCATCTTGCCTGAGTTTGGGAAAGGCCAGGGGTAACACTGGAGGGCCTAGAGCCTTCCCATCTGCAAAACAGGGGGAAAAGGAGTTTTTGTTGGGTTTTTTTACTTCATCTGTGGTTCACATGTTTTTCTAATATCTATTATTTGTTTTCAAGCAGCCATGAGGACCATACTATTGGACAAAAGCCCCATTCTTTAGGGATTTAAAAAATGTAAACAGAATTCTGGATCTTGTTTCAAGGACACACTATAGTGATTTGTAAACATTTCTGAATGATGTTAAACTCTTGCTACCAATATTGAAGTGCTGATGAATTTTAATTTGCAGGCTGAGTTCACAAATTAGGTATGTCACTTCTGGGTAAGTACAGTATAGCAGGAGTTGCTGGCCTTCCCAACTGTTGTAATTAGATGTCCAGAATGCAAGCACTAAGTGCTCAGAAACTAACACTGAGTATGGGCAGTGAGGGCTGACCAAGTGGAGAATACAAGGCCACAGCTCCTCCACAATTTTTCCTACTAAAACATTACAATAAACATGACAATGATGATAAACCAAAGTAAGTAAAACAGGACTAGGTCCTCTGGGCTTTATCCATGTTGAAACTCGTAAAACTCTCAAAAAATGTAGCTTTAAAATGGCCAGCATGGCTCATCAACACCTTGGAAAGCTTATGTGAAAGGGGCATGCCAGGCTGATCCTTGGTCCCTGTCCTGTTGGGTCATTTTTCATGTTCCATATATTTCTGATTCCTAAAATAGACTGTTGACAGGCAAGAGGATCCATTGCGCAGAATTTCTTAGACCTTCTGCCAAACTCATCACTGGCAAGAGGTGAATCCAGCTCTGAGCCTGTAAACAAAAGTAAAACTTACACCAATCTGCTGACACTTCTGTCAGACAACTCCAAATTCTGCCTTGCACACTTTGTGTTTCTTCCATTCTGTCTCCTTCTTTTGTATTGCACTTCTCTGCATGTGGAAGGCAGTCATTTATCACCAGTAGGAAGACTTCTCAAGGTTTTCTATCATTCCTGTTTACAACCCTCTTCTCAAAGAGGAAGGAAGGAGCCATCCAAATTCCTGCATTTGAAGAGGAAGAAGATATTTTGCACTTCTTTTACAGAAAAGGAAGAGAGCAGAGAGATCTAAGCTGCTCTGTGCAGCAGACACCTGCTTCCTTTCCACTTCCCTTCTCTAAAAGGCATTGCAGGACTTGGTTGCTAACTAGAAATTCCCTCGTTTTTGGGGAAAAAAAAAAAAAAAAAAAAAAAAAAAAAAAAAAAAAAAAAAAAAAAAAAAAAAAAGTAGACTTCATTCTTCATTCAGGCATATCCAGATATACAAGCTCCTGATTTGATCAGTCCTGGGAATTGAAGAGTAAAACTTATCCTAAGCTTCATTAAAAAGAACAATAAAGATGATGTTTCCAGGGGTGTCAGCTGCAGTTCCCTGTAGAAGGTAGCATTTGTTGAGATTCATATGAATGAAATTCATTTTGTGACAGCATATATCCTGAAACTCTGTGAAGGTTAAAGCAACTCCCTGGACAAGGAGACAGTAATTGTTTTTAAGCAGAAAGAGAGACCTGTGGTTACATTTCACGTCCTAGTTTTGACCTGAGTAAAAAATTTACAGATGAACTCTCTATAGAAATAAGTGCCTGAAAGACACCTTGATTGTTTCCTTTGTTTTGTCTGTGTAGCAGAGAAATGCATGCAGTGAAAAAGTACATGAAAAACAATTTTCCTTGTTGCACAAAATGGAATGAAATTCAGGCATGTCACAAGCTCGAAACATTCTTCATGGACTGTATAATGGATTGGCAGATATAAAGGTGGATGTTTTTTAAATCTTGTTCCTGTTCATGTTTCTTTGACCTATGGTTGTGTTCTGTGTATATGAAAGCAGAATGATGAAATGGCTGAAGTTAACAAATGCAGCTTGGAACATTACTTAAGAAATACATTTCATTCAATGCTGACTGATGAACTGTGTCTGAAGCCTTAGGCTATAGAAGCTGGTGTCCTGAACCATGCTAAGATGTCAATCAAGTCCTGGATGTTCTCTGACTCTTGGTTTGCCATTGGGACCAAAACCTGCTTTTTATTAAAGCCTGCAAGATCCTAAGATCCTTCAGTTTATGACCATATCCTCTCTCTGAGGAAGTGTACATTTTTTCCTATTTGCATTCTCTCCATCTTGCTTTAAAAAAGCAAATAGAAAAGCAAATGTGTGATAAGTTTCATGCAAAGATGGCTTCAGTTTTGTAAGTGTTCATCTCTCCAGCTGCTTTTTTCTCCTTCAGAGTCATAATCCCCTGTCTGCCATATCACAATTAGCAGTGGAGTAGTCTGGGATTTACATTCAGTGGATTACAACTTTCAGAGAGAAAAAGGCAGCAGGAGTGAATGAGGTATGCAACGTAAATCCTGTCTTCGTGTAAATGTATTTAGCAATAAAAGCAAAGTTTCACACACACTAAAATAAAAAGGAAAGTATACTTGCAGTATTCTCTAATGAATAGAGGAGTCCATATCCCCCTGAAAGATACACTCATAACTCTATAGATTTTTTAAAAAACATCGACAAAATGCTTTCTAAGTTTTTAAAAAGTTCTACAACTTCTGACAGACAAAATGAAGTCCTTCAACAGGCAGAGTAACAGAGAAGCAAGCAGGCACAATCTCCGGTGGCACAATATATCCTGATGGTTATTGGCAAAACTGCTCAGTTGAAGCAGAAGAAATACCTACAACCCAAACCCCACGATTATTCTCTACTTCAGTGATATTTAGTGATAAATGGAATTGCCAAGGTAGAGTGGGTGTTTTGCCAGCTGGATATGCCTAAGGCTTGAGTGATGGCAGAGATAACCCACTCTCAGTTTTGATGGCTTCAGCTGGGAAACCATGTATCAACAGATATATTTGTGGGAAGATGAAAAAAACCAATCATGTGATGTTGAGTGTGGTCAAGACAAAATTATAAATTCTATGAATCTTGATCAAAAGTTGATAAGTAGAAAAAAAATCTTTTCCTTGAACTCATGACTACATTTGTCAGAATGGACCAAGAAACTGGAATGAGCAATTATTCTGAACTTTCTGAGGTACTATTTTTATTCTTGCAAACAGTCTTCAAAATTTTTACTGCTTTCTTATTTGAAACCCTCTTCCTGAGCTAAGGAAGAAGGTAATTTATCACTCTATTAATGCCAAACTGCAATTCTGGTGGTACCCCTTCCTTTTAGTGTCATGATGAAGGAGAAGAGGAACAGAAATGTTTGATGCAGTGCTGGGCAGGACACACAGCCCACATGGAAGAGGATCTACCCCTTCTTTACCCATCTCCTCTACTATTTCTTCTGCTTCTAAATGAGCAAATGACAAGATGTTTCTCCATGTAACCTCCATATAACCTGTAAAGTACATGGTAGCAATTTATTAAGCAGTTTCTGTCCCACATAACCAGATAAATACATTACAGAGCTTAAGAGTAAACTCTTTTGACTGGGAAAGAGAGTATTTGATAACAGTAATACCCACAATCAAGTCCAGAGCTGAGACACGTCATCCCGTCTTAGTTTTTTCTATACTTAATATATATTTCTCTTTTCCCAATGGGTTATTTCAAATTAAATGCACATTTATAGATAAGACATAGAAGTTAATCTTAAGTTCTATTTCTGATTTCATCTGCATTCACTCTGGTGTTATCGTTTCACTAACACTGAAATTGTAAGAATCTCTACCCTTCCACAGTAGATAAAGGAAAGGTTGCCTCATAATTCATCCTTTACAAAATACATAAACAATAAATTTAAACTAGTTAATGTAAGTACTGTAGCCAGTTACTTAGATTTCAAATTATAAAGAAAAAGAGCACCAGATAAATATTTTGAAGGGATTTTTGTTCACCACAATCTGCAGTGAAATTCTGCTCTTAATGGCAACTAGCATTTTACTCTGAAAATTTTCTCCCTTTATTGCTGCTGAAATAGTCCAAGTGGACTCCCCCCATAACACTTTATATCAATTTTACTCTCACTTTTGAACAACTGATTTGGAACTGAGTCAAATTGCTGGTTCTTAGAGCATAAGATACACTACTGTTTAAAAATGTATAATTGCCCTGAGTAGTGTAACTCCTGTACAGAGTTCCAGATCAGCAAAATACAATTGCACGGTCATTAACAGTATAAATATTACAGATGAGTTTTTAAACCCCACTTTGATTCTTTAAACAAATCACAGAATCATGGAATGGTTTGTGTTGGAAAAGATTTTTAAGGTTATTTAGTTCCAATCCCCCTGCCATGTGCAGGGATACCACCCATTAAAGCAGGGTGCTTAAAGCCTCATCTAACCTGCCCTTAACACTTCCAGGGACGGAGCATCCACGGCTTCCCTAAAAACCTGCTCCAGTGCCTCACTACCATCAGAATAAAAAAATTTCTCCTAATATCTAACCTAAAACTTTCCCTTTTCACTTTTAAGCCATTCTCTCTGGTCACTAGCTGCTTTTGTAAAAAGTCCAGTATTAATGAAGCCAAACTAGAAATCCAAAGCACAAATCCATCTTTGTATAATTGTTATATTAAACAAAGACTTACAGTGAAAAGAGATGGGGTTAAATTAATAACATGCTTGAAAAACAAACCCTTAACAAGTAACTAAATGAGTTTTCAGTCTTCTTCTATTTCAGTACTTTTCATCAGCCTGACAGGCAAATAATGGAACACAAGGTTCATACTTAATAATATTTATCCCTTTCCTTTTAATTGCCAAGGAGTGCAAGAATTAGTCCTGAATTTTCCAGAGATAATCTGAGAAAGTTAAATCAATTCTTATGAATGCTATGGGTTAATTTAGTACTAGTGGAAAGACCTTATCTGATAAAGACTCATAATGTTGAAAACACCTTATTGCCAAATCAGCCAGCACCAAGAAGCTAGTAGTTGTGGAGAGCAGGTTTGCTTACCCGCTTTAATTTTTTAACCATTAAATTAAAAAAAGAGATCAAGTGGTACTATTGCAAGTTTCTTCCAGAGTAAGCACAAGTTGCAGCAGAAGATTGAAACTGAAGAGCTTTTCAGCCTGTCATCATAACTATGCATATTGCTCCCAGATTATTCTGGTTTATCAGCTACAGAGATGATCTGTCCAGTTCAGCTCAGGGCACTTAGCAAGATAAGCAAAGGGAGTCTTTGTCTGGATGAATTGTCTTTGTGCCGTGTTTAGGGACAACTGAAGCTGAATCTTCTTTGATAAACTCAGTGCAATGTGTATATGAGTGTTTTAGTGAGAATCAAGGGTGCAGTTTTGAAACAAACCTGATTGAACCCAGCTACAGAATAGCCTCAGAGCATATGAACTGTATTTCTTTTGGGTGAAACTACACTGAAAAATGTGCACACGATCCACACCTGATGCACTCCAGTAATTAATCCATGTTCAGACCTTGGGACCAGAGAAAATCTAGTCCAAAGCAGACTGCTACCTCCCTGCATAATATATCCAATTCTCCGTAATAATATTACAGTTCTTCCCCCAGTTTCTTCTCCATACTACTTGCTGGTATAGTCATGTGATGACAAAAATCATCTCCTGTTAATTTGGCATATCTAATATTATTCCAGAAATACCTAATTTTATTTAAATATCAGTATTGGCATAGAATCTCTTACCAAAAATGATTAGAAATGTCCTTGATGAGAATCTAAAAGATGATATATTAGCAGTATCAACCTTTCAGACAATGGTGTTATCAGAAATATTTTACTGTACAGCTAAATATACTAATTCAAATTCAAGGTCAGCTATATTCGTATCACCTTACACATCAAAGCACAGTGTATCCAAGCTCTGCTGAAGACAGCCTAACTATTTCTATGTAAAGATTCTAAATTTCCTCCATATCTTCCAGTAAAGGCATTAAAAATACTCTTTTTGTCTGAAATATGTATATATTCCTGGACTGAAGGTGATAGCAAAGGCCTAAGCATATGAACAGTTTCTTGTTATCTTTAACTACTTTAAATCTAATGTCCCCCTTTATGTTCTTTTCACACAAGAAGCTGATGAAACACCTTTTATTTGATAGATTTCCTCTGGATTTAATAAAAAGCAGCAGCCTGCCTTAGCAGTCTAATCAACATGAAACAACAACAGAAATGAAAGTGTTGGTAGTATTTTAAATATAGATGTCCTCTAACTTTGCCCTTGATAATCAATGCACAGTTAAATAGTTTTAGTGCATGTGGGAAAATATCAGAAATGGCTCCAGGCTAATAAATCTATGTTTGCTGCACAGACTGTCTTAATTATTTTTTGTTTCCCAAAAATGTGCACCTGTGTGTGTAAAGACCATGCAGCAAAAATGCAGGATAAAAACATTCTGGTGAATAAAATTTTGTCTTTGTCTGGGCTATTAGTGAACCTTTTTGCATATGGCAGCTCTGTCTGACAAGACTAGATTGAAGGCTATTTTCAAAATCAGATGTGGAGTCAGGACCACGTTGACTTTATAAGTGGAGATGAGGTGACTTGCCATGCCATGTCAGGACTGCATACAATTGGAGACAGAATCCCAGAGATGGATACTCAGGCTATTCTGAATCCATCTGAAATGAGTTATCAGGTCTCAGGTATTTCCATGAGTTCTGTGCTGTTTGGAGACTGCTTGCAGGAGGGATGTGGAATCCATCACCTACCTAGAAAACAGTGATATGGAACACTATATCCTTGAGAATCTTAAATCTCATAATGAAACAATAAACTTGGTTCTGTATTTTAACCTTCATGACCATGCAATTAAACTTTGTGGCAAAAACCCCAAGTGTTTTCCTACCTAAATAGATTCCACCAATTGTGAGGTGAACCACAAAATTTGTAAAGTTAGGGAGAATTTCCCTGGAACAAACATGGCCAAATGAACCAAGGAAAACACTCTCAGAGAAGGTAGGAGAAACATTTCATAGATGACCCAGAGACAGAATCTGAAAGTCCATCATATTCTCACACATCCGGAGAGTATTTCAGAAAAGTTAGCAGGCTGTACATGACACTATTCAAAGAAATTCTCCTTGCCAAAAATGTAATCCTAATATTTGTGGTAGTTTTGAGATTAGTCCTGTAGAGTCTTCTTAAAAAGATCTCTCTGAATACTTCACCAAAAGTGGGGCACCAAGGGGGCACTGGTCAGACCTGTTGGATACAGAAACCATTTGGGTAGATAAAATCCTCTGAATTAGAAGAATTGTGGATTTAGTAGGTCACATTTTCTATTTCTGATGCAAGTGCTGCA
Organism: Prinia subflava; assembly: GCF_021018805.1. Lineage (NCBI taxonomy): Eukaryota > Metazoa > Chordata > Aves > Passeriformes > Cisticolidae > Prinia > Prinia subflava. The sequence goes on from NC_086251.1 coordinate 20,669,399, forward strand.
TGTGGTATTGAGCCTATGATGTATTTTGTGGCAGCTATGCTGTTACTCTGTGACAACACAAAGTATTTTGTTCACCATATAGTTACAGCAAATTATTTTACTCAGTGTCATCAGTCTTTATGAATTGGAATTTTATGAACTCATAGGCATTAAGGACTAGGGACTGATGTTCCAGTATCGCTTTCTGTACTGTACTATTATTCAATTCATTTATCATGGATAAAATATGTGGGTTTAAATTTGCTAAAGGAGCTCTGAAGCTGTTCACAAACCGTAGAATGGAGATCCTCACACAGAATCACTTTTTCTTTAAGCAGCAAATACACCTCTGTCCAATAAACAATTTTTACAGCTGTGTAGTCAAAACAGAGACCTGTAATGGCTACATCTGAGAAGTGCATTAATCTGGGCAGAATCAATGTTAGCTTGTCTTGAACCCAAACATAAGCATAAAACAGTACTGTAACGAAGGTGTTTTGTGATACTGTGGCTGCATGGCCAGGCACAGAAGTGTGGGGGCAACATGACCTCCAAAGATGGCAAAGACTGGTACAGTTGCACTCAGGTGGCGCAGGAAAACACTGTATTACTGTAAGAGCACCATTTTCAACATCAACAATAGAGTATAAAATAAGAGCAAAGGCCTGAAAATGAGGAGGGCATTTTGCTGAGCACATAAGGACAGCTCACAAAACCAGAAATGAAATGAGTAGCATCAGGAGCACATGAGATCCTCACTTTGGAGGAAAAACACCAGACGTGAGCAAGGAGAGGTGAATAAAAAAAGATATATTGAGCTCTGACTTTCCTTTTGGAATAACTGTGAAGCCTGGTCATCTTGACCTCAGGAACTGAGGTGCTTTAAGGGCCTCATCCACCAGTGCTCACTCTCTAGCACTCTCTGTGCTACTGTATAGTCACAACAATTTTAGTTAGATGTTAAGATCTTACTGGGTAAGAATTAGGCATTAGCCCAAAGTATGTTAATGATTATCAGTCTACCCCGCTGCTGTTTAATGTTTAAATCTGGTTTAATCAGTCTTTGAAACTCTCTCATCACAGCCATCTCTAAACCAGCTATTGATATTTATGTATATGGAGACATTTCTAACATTTTTTCATTCATGGCTGTTGTAGTTTTGTTCACCCGTTAAAATGGAGGAATCCATCAGAGGTACCAAAGGCTACTATTTCCTTTCTACTTCATCTTAAAATAGGAAGAGGCAAAGGAGATTGTTTTCTCACAAAACATGAAAGTACACAGCAGATGTCAAGAGGCAGTACTTGTCACAAGCAACACATTTGGAATAGCAGAGATTGTGATTTTTTGACTCAAAAATCCTCCCTTCCAACAGTTTTGTGTCACTGGAAGCATCAACTCATTAAGCAGAAATTCGTGGTGTACTGGGGACATGGGAACTACCACAAGTTTCTCTGGTTGTGGAGGTATGAAGCTAGAGATGCTGATCACTGTATTTACATATCAGTACTTGCCCCTCCAAGCTGCAGACACAGAGTGAGGCTTGCACAGGGTACAAGAGTTTTGAACAAAACTACTCCTGGTACAGACTAACCCAGGACAGATTTTGGGAAATAAAATCCTCAGTTACCACTACAGCTATACTGGCTCTTTTTTTTTTCAACAATGATAGCTGGACAGTTTATATTTAATATCACATTTTGCATAGAATTTATTGATTGATACTGTGGTTTACTTTTTTTTTAAACAACTGCCATATTATAACAGTTTTTCTTGAAAAAGTAGTTGAAGATTTTTTTCCTAGAATTGCTGCTAGCAATATACTATGACAGTGGCTGTCTCTCCTTGCATTTAGAAGAAATGAATTATTTCAGCTAACAGGAACAATTTCTATTTAATCTTAATTATATCTTGGTAGCTTGCAATCAAATCTTATACATGATACTAAGCCATGAGGTACAAAACTGACTTTGCTTTTTTAAAGCTGGATAATCTTATTGACAAGCTAGAATTATGCAGCTGGGATCTCATAAAAATTTTGCAGTGCAACCAAAGACCTTTTAATTTTATTCTCTCATTCTGAGCTACAGTCTTCAAGAATGTCCAAATATGATGCTTTAGTCTGTAGCGTTGGGATGATTCTTGTATTTTTCAAGTGAACTGGGCCTAAAATAAAATCCTGATATAGGCTGGTGTTCCTTTTTCTTTAGACATTTAATATCCCTATTTAATAAAAAACAGAACAAGGTTAAAAATTGCATTGTGACTCTCTTCATAAAGCTGAGTGCTGTTATAGGTTTTTGACTAGATAGTGCTATAGGCAAACGTCAGTCTTACTGCGATTGAGGATTCAATAGATAGAAAATTATTTTCAGATTACATATCCTGGAAAGATACAAAAGAAGTCTTAAGTTAAAAGTCATAGCAGTCAACTATAACTGTTTAATTTTAAAGCTCTTTGTGCTCTTGATTTCAAAAAATACTACCTCTACCTAAATTTTCTGCTTTTTGACTGTGTATTCAAGCTTTTCATTTGATTAACATTAATGAACAAAACTCATCCCATCTTTTTTGCACAGTTAGCAAAGGTATGCTTAAAAACTGCATTTCTATAATGACATTGAAAAGAATAATTTAATTTATACATTTCTGAGAATAGCAACTGCTCTGAAACAAGGTTCAACATCCTTCCAATTAGATAGTTCCAATTCTTAGAATATATAATTTTTTGTCAGAATATTTAATTGGCTCTGGTTGAAGAAATAGGTATTAGGAGATGGTAGGTATTTTTTTTCCTAGATTTCATAAATGTAATGAACAAAACCCTCTGTTTGATCTGTAATCAAAAGGAAGTGATGCAGTTTTAAGAAAGTCAGGCAAATATAAGCAAAAAAAGCAAATATCAACACTACTGTAATAACATAGGCGTTAAAATATTCATAGCATGTAGTTGCAGAAGTATGGCATCCATGGATGGTTTTAAACCTGTGTATGTCAAACGAACAGATTGAACTCAGACACCCTGTATCTATAAACAGAGTGGTGTTTGTGTGCTGACTTTAGCCTGTGCAAGTGAACTACAGGAGAAAATAGGACTATAAAAACACTCGGTATCAAATAATGGTAGATGGAATCAGACACCAGCCAGCCTAATGAAACACATTAATTCCTCCAGTAAGCAGTGCAAGTTCTGTTCTGTGTTTGTTCTGAAGGCACACAAATTCACAGAGATCATGCATGCGTGATGTCCTGCTTCGTCTCAGCTGTCTTTTGCTAATATTGCCATCATCAAAAGATCAGCAGGAAAAAAACCCCATGTGTTCCAAATATTGACTAAAGAAAAAATTGAGCCTTAAGGTGATGAAACTCTGGGTGTAATTAATAAACTGTGTATTGATGATTGAAAATAAGACAATCTAGATTAGTTTGGACTGTAGAGGAACATTTCATGTGCAATTTGTTAATCTTCTCCATTTCTTGAGGGAATGTTATTGCAGTCCAATTAGACCAAAAAAAAATTGTAAAAGCTAATTTTACGTTACAGCCCCCATAGGCCAAACAATAGAAAATGCTTGCAAGGGAAAACTCAGCAATGTGGAAGAGACTACTCTGAAAGTTAAACTTATAGTGATAGAATCCACAGAAAACACTGTCTACATGCTGCTCAGCCAAGCCAATCATCTAATAAGCAACTGCTTGTTTATAAGACTCAGTTTGTGAAGCTCTTTTAGATGCCTCATTAGGAAATCAAAGGCTGAAGGGTCTGAAAGGTGTTTCAGATGTCACTGTCAAGGCAAAATCCTAAAACAGATAACAAAAGCATTTCTGGAAGATGCTAGTTTAATCTCTAGCTGAAAATCTCTAAATGGAATATTACTGATCCTTCTAACAGTCAACTCTACTTCTTGTTTCCTTTCATAATAAAAAATGTTTTACTCACATTTAACAGAATAATGCTGCAGTCTAAATACATCCTTCCTTGTTCTACACTCAGTGAACACAGAACTACTTGGCAGTGTTTCAAGTATTTGGGGTCGCTTGTCTTTCTACAATCTTTTTTTTCTAAACTAACCATATCTGATGTTTTTTCAGGTCAAAATGGAGGTGGGCCTGTAAATGAATAGATATTTTGTGGTTAAAATGAACATGCTACTTTTAATGAAGCAGAATATTTATATCACATGAATAATAAATAAACTTAATTATAAATGCAGAACGGCTATGTCTTGTAATTTTGTATTAGAATCATAGAATGCTTAGAAAGAAAAAGAAAATATCATCTAACTCCTTTCTCTAGATCTAATTGCTCAAATCCCCATCCAGCCTGGCCTTGAACACTTTGAGGGATGAGGCATCCATAGTCTCTCTGGGCAACCTGTTCCAGTGTCTCACCAAATTATTATCTTCCTAATATCCATTCTAAACCTACCCTCTTCCAGTTTAAATCTGCTTTCACTTGTCCTTTCATTACACTCCCTTGTAATGAAGGGTAATCTCAATCTTTTCTGTAGCTCTCTTTTAAGCATTGGGAAGCTACTATAACATTTCTCTGGATTCCCTTGGGTAAATAGCCCCAGGCTCTATAGACCCCAACCCCCTGATCATCATCGTGGCCCTCCTCTGGATCATTTGTGCTTAAGTCAATAATTTTTCTTATTTACACACAGTGCTCTCCTATTCAAATTTTTCAGACCCTTTCTTCAGTTTATCAAGACTATACTGTGTTCTAATTCTGTCCTGCTGAGTGTTTGCAATTTTGCCTGCTTTGTGTAATTTGCAAGGTTAATACCCCTGTTCTTTCTCCTGGAAGTTCCTGGGGTTTTATTTAATTTTTTTTAGCTTAAATTGCCCTTTTCTGTTTTGATTACACCACAGCTCATTTTCTGTCACAGCTCCCTGTACCTGCTAGCAAATGCATTTCTTCCACTGCTAGTAGTCATGTTCTCAGTCCTCCCAGTAATCTCCATTCCTTGCCATTGTAACCTGTCTTTTCCCTCCAAAAAAGCACCTTCTGGAGGATTTGCTCCCTCAGTAAAATTCAAGCTCCCCAGCTACCTTAGCTTACCTGTGAACTCTTAGAGAGTATACAACAGCCTTGCCTCCTCAGCAGAGGAGGTGCTATGTTTTATTCCCTTGCCAGGGCAGGTGGAGCAGGATTACAGCAGCCACAGCATGTACAGAGTTCCCAAAGGCCCCACGCCACCTCCAGCCTGGCTGACTTCCCTCTCTGTTTACCTCACTGTATCATAAAAGGGTCTAGAGTCATCCAAAGACTTGGATGGCAAATGGGTCCCACCAGACTCAAAATAGTTCTGTAGAAATCACTTTCACATCTCCTCCAGTCAAAGATCCACTGATAACTGCTTGATGATAGCAGAGAAACTGTTGGGGTGTCCTAGGTTGCAGCTGCTTAGTTTCCTCAAGAGGACACAATGTTGAAGCAAACAAAGCCTTACAGAAGTCAAGGTTATTCTTACTCTCAACTACAGCAATCGCAATTTGTGTATTTGTATTGTATGTGGTAAAACTTGCTGTTGACTCAGTATATTTTGGTCAAATATAGATGACAATTAGTTTTTTCTGGAGTACTTCTACAAATTGATTATTTTCTGTTTCCTTAGGGAAATTAAACTAAAATAATTAGATTGGAATTTCTCAGTTCTTTTACAAGCCAAGTACATTTCCCTTCATCCCAGTCACTTAAAAAATTCTGAACTAGTATTTTTTAATTCAGAAATATAACTCAGAAATAACTTATTATATATAAAAAACCTGGGGTTGTTAGAAATGCTAGAGGTTAGATTTCACTAGGTTACTAGAGAACATGCCTGATTTAAGTATTGTCTAACTTGCTTATCATTTTAAAAAGTCAACTTACTTCTTATTTCCTCCTAAACTAATTTTAAAGGGAAAAATGAGAAGTCAAGATGATGTTCTCAGATGAAAATTATTTCTAGAAAAATATTATTACTGTTATAACTTTACTAAAGCTTGCTTAGGTTAGACATCAGGAGCAAGTTTTTTACCCAGCAGGTGGATGAACACAGAAAAGTGGCCACAGCACCAAACCTGTTTGAATACAAGAAGCATTTGGAGAATGCTTTCAGGCAAATGGTGTGATTTTTAGGGTGTCCTTTGTAGGGCCAGGAGTTGAACATAATGATTCTCTTCCAGTTCAGCATATTCTCTGATTCTGTGATGCTTCTTTGATTGAGCTATCACAATATGTTTCAGGTATTTTTGGTGATAGATTAAACTACTCTGCCTGCAGAATAATCTATCACGACCAAAAAATAAGTCTTTCTATCTAGTTAATTTCTTAATTGCAAAAGACCTCCATATCTCTGTATTTTAAGCCCAAGGTAATGAAGACAAAGAGACCCTAACTAACACTGCTTTGCCCATAAAGAATGAAAGGCCTCTTTTTTCTTCTCAATCTGTTTAATTCTGTTAATCGAATTAGGCTCGATTGCATCTTATTTGTCTCAATAACGAATGCCATTCTTCTCTAGTTGTAAGAACAACTTATAAATACCAAAACGGTATTTACCAAAACTTATAAATACCAACTTATAAATACCAAAACAGTATATAAATTTTGAGATTTTGGTACTGTGTAGAAGTTGAACTTTCCTATTGTAAAAATAGGAAGAGTAAAGCAAGTTCTTAATCTGCTTTTTTCCCTACCTTCCTCCCCGCTCTTTTAGTTTCATTGAAAATCTGTATTTCTCAGAGACATATTGCTGGTATGAGTGACTTTCCTTAATTGCAAGATAGCAGAAGTTGAAAGAGTCAGTGCAGATGGCACTGGACATGCAAGACAGACACAGGAGTTAATATGAATTAATTTTCAGGATAAGAATGCTCACAACAGTCTGATTACTTTTAGTTAGGAAGGAGATGAAGAGTAGTAGTTGAAACTTTCTTCTGTGGCTGTTATTCCACAGAATGACTTGAACTTTAATAGTATCAGCTTTCTTATCTTAAGCATGTTCATTAATAACACATGTGGCCTGTGTGTCTGCAAAGAAAACACACCTTTTCTTTACTTTTTGTCACAGCATTATACAATAGGGGAATGACTGGGGGTAAGTTAATATTATAATATTAATAATATTAATACTAAGAAACTTAATGCAGAATGTTGTATTTTTGTGTATTTGAACTTTTGAATAACTTACTTTACATCTTACAAATTAACACTATATTCTCTTAGCTTCAAAGGGAATTGACAAAAGGTATCTCATACAAAGGTATAAACAAATAGTTTAGTATAGAACTTCTTTTAGTAACATCAGTCTTTCCTAAGAAAATGAGTGATCGCTTCTCCAAGGATGTTTTTTAAGGGATTAAGTGACTTCAATAAGAACCAAATCATTACTCTTGTTACTCTGTAATATCCTAATGAGTCCTATTTGGTATCTATTTTAAACAAAAAAATGAGATACAGATTCCTCTATTTTTCTCCTCAGACACACAAAGAAGAGAAGCTGAATTTACACATTTCTTTAGTAAGTAATTACTGAAATAAATATTCTTAGTGATCTGTTACACATCTTAATTACTGAGTGAAGAAAGGCTTTCTGAAGTCCCAAATGCGTTCATTGTCTGAACAGAAAAATATGGAATCTCTTTCTAGTATGAATCTGCATTTGACTTTATGACTTCGGTTTCTTCGGCTTTGGACAAAAAGTTAAATGATTTTAAATTATAAACAGCTAAGGAATGTATAAGTAAAATCACAGCTTTTTTTTCCTCCCCTGGTTAGCCACAGAAAGGAAGGCAATGCTAGCAACTTTTTCTCTTCCTGTAAGAGACTATTACCTACCTCATGTTTAGTATTCACAATATAGGGTTTTCTAAACAGCACAAGATTTAAGATCAGCAAATTAATCTCTGTCTTCAGTGGTCAAAACTTCATTCTTTAGAAAGAGCTAAAAGGAATTTTAGTCACTTTCAGGAACTAGATAAAAGTAGAGGTGATGTGTTGCTGGGATGTCTATGATAGGATGTGAAATGAATCTGAAGAAAAAAATCACTGATAAAGGATAGAGATGAAAATACTAAGTTTTAGAATCCCTTTCTTAATTTCTGGTATTATATAATTTTCAAACTATGATAAAATAATTTGTTGCATATTTTATCTGTTGCAAAACTAAAGTTAATGAATGCCAGGCTTTACTTTTGGTTGTCAGAAACAGCTTTTCATAATAAAGTAAAGCATTAATCAAATAAGAGAAATGACCAGTAGATAATTAATTACCTTGAAACAGTCTCATGAGGTAGTCCTGAAGGGCAAAGGAGTCCAGGAAGGCTGCACATTCTTTAAAAAGGAAATCTCAAAGGTAGAGGAGCAGTCTGTCCCCTTGTGCACACAGATGTGTCATCAGGGAAGAGTGGTCTGGCTGAACAGAGAGCTTTGTCTCAAACTCTGCAGAAAACAGGGCACACAATTTTTGGAAGAAGGGACTGACAGCTTGGAAGGACTGTAAGGGTATAATGGGATTATACAGGGGGAAAATTAGAAAGGTCAAAGCCCAACTAGAATTTAATCTGGCTACTGCTCTCAACAACAAAAACATTTATACAACATATCTGCGATAAAAGGGGAGCTAAGGAGAATCCACATCTTTGGCTGAGTGTGAGGGAAAACGTAGTGACAAAGGATGAAGGAAGGCATAGTGACAAAGGATGAGGAATATGCAGATACCACCTTGGCCTTAATCTTTGATAGCAAGATGACTTTCCTCCAGGTACCCAGGCCTCTGAGGTGGAAAACAGAGACAGGGAGCAGAATAAAGCCCCCATTAAACAGGAAGAAAGGGTTAGAGCCCTGCCACATGACTTGGACATGCACAGGCCTATGGGGCCAGGTGGGATCTGCCCAAGGAAAGCAAAGGAGTTGGCAGAAGTCCTCACTGAACAACTTTCCAACCTTCTCAAAACTATGGTTCTATGAACTTAATGAATGAGAGCAGATAAATTCTTGCATCATACTAAATACATTCTATGCTCATAATCAAAAGCCTTCTGTTAATTGTTTTGCTGTATGTTTTTTTTTTCAGAAGAATATAGTTTGCATATAAATTCTCAATGAAGGAAAAAAGGCTAGAGAGTTTGATAATGTTTATTTATCTATTGAAAGGTGGGTTGCATTTTACATCAGAGCTCTTTAATCTTTCTTAAAACATTTGAGTGTTCTTTAATGCTCTTATAAACATTTCTTTATTCCTAGAAGCAAAAGAATTTAAATTAGTATAGAATTTATTGATTTGTTGTGTGATGCATGGAACCTTACAACCTTTTTTTTACCCTTTAACATTTTCTAAACTGAAAAGAATATTCACAGACATGTAGTTACAAAGAAATTCTATGAAGATACTTACTTCTATATTCATGGAATAAGCAGTGTTGTTTACAAAAGGGAAGTATTCAAGAAGACAATAGAAGAATAGTTTGAGAACCTCAAAATGCCTTTTCCCAAAATACTTCACAGAGGCATATCTATTAGCAGATTCAAAAAGAAATAATCTGCTGTATAGACACTAATTGTGCTGGCGAGCATATAACAGCCTTACTCACCAAGAAGGAATTAACTATTCTGTAAACAGAGAAAGCAATCTAAGTAAATGGGCCATTTGGACATCACTAGTAATAAAATTGTATACTTCTCCTGAGAAAGTTAAGTTTCACTTTCAGGGACAATTTCTTTGTTCCCTTGCCACATACCTTTTATTACAGTGTTCACCTTAGGCATGTCACTGGAACTTTAATATCTTTCACAGAGCATTGTGTTAGCCAATCAAAAATTCCTTCCCTAAATTAGTTTTATGAAAAGGGAGTATTAAAAGGTCAATGCCTCCTACAATATATTGAATTTTTTTTTTGCTTTTGCATTTAAGATATTTACAAATTCCAAAAACATTAATTCTGAGCATATATGATACTATAAAGTTATTGAAGATGAGGAAGCCAGTTGGTGTTTACCTCATAACTAAACCAAAAAGGAATTAGCTAATGAGTCTCATCAATTTTTGCTGGTGAACACAGAAAACCATCTCTTTTCCCTACTGTTGTGCAGAGTAGAAATTCGTGAAGATGGTGTGTTACATCCCCCTGGGGAAATGGTCTCTTCTCCCTCAGGGACCCCTGGAACTCCTGTCATGTAGTCTGACCCTTCCTTCCCCTTCTGACCCCATTGGCTGTGTGCCAGCTAGCCCCTCCCTCAGAGACCCTGAGAAAAGACCCCCGTCCCCCGGGCTCTCTCTCTCTCCTGGGACACCATCCTGGAATAAAGGACTGCAGCTAAAAGGGTGAGAGCCTCTTTTGAATCCTTTTCCTGTCTTTCTTGATATAATCCTCCTAGGCCTGAGAAGGGCTGAGCTAGCTGAGACCCTTGAGGGGAATAAGGAGGGTTAAAATATCAATGGTGTACTAACATGTCAGGAAAAGGGAACAAATGCAAGTGTAAGGATGTCATTTTGTTTATCATTATCCTCAAAACACAATGAACAGAGGAAAATAGAGGGAAGATGAGTTAACATAACTAGAAGATGAAACATGAAAACCAGATTTTATACACGTGTTCTGTTTGTCTCAGACTTATGTCTGCCTTCCATGCACTAACAAATAAACTTTAGAAATCGCTTAAATTTTGAAAAGATGAAAGATTGAACTCAAAACCACCATAATGACTCATCTGTTGAAGAAGAAATTAACATTTACAGGCTTGTAAGAACTGTAGAATTGATAGCAAAGTTTCATGGAGATGATAAATTTTAAGACCCTCAAATGCTGAGTAGTTACTTTATCAAATAACAAACAATAATGGAACATGAATAAGATTTTTCTACATGGCTAGTGACAAACTTTTTATCTGTTTGCCTGTTTCCAGATGAAAAACTTCAGAAATATTGAGTTGAAAATTCCTTCTTTTTTGACATCAAGATTATTGTAACAAGCACACACCTCAAAAGACCAAAGAAGTTTGCAATGGTGATTATATCCAATTTATGTCAAACACCACTCCTAAAGAACTCATCACCTACTATAGGAATACAGTTAACATCTGAAAACATTTTTATCCGAAATGCCTTTATATGCCTGCATTGGATCCTGTTAGACTGATCTTTAATAGCTTTGAGGATGGAAAACTCAGGAGACTGGATCAGACCAAAAGATCATCAAAGGTGCTGTAATCTGCAAAGCCAGTAGGTTTCCAGTAATGGCAAAGAGAATTATCAGGGATGGATGGAAGGAAAATCTTACAAACTCAGAACATGGTGAAAGTACTCTTTTTCCTTCTACAGATTTTTGATTTCCATAAGGCTTTTTTTTTAGGGACTTTCTGATTCTCCCACTCATTAAGGTTATGATAAACATTCTGACATCGTGTTCACTGAAACTGATGACAGAAAAAAACCAAAACCTAAACTACAAATGGAAACAAGTTAAGTGATTAGTGTTGAGATAGAGGAATTGGATGAGATCTCACATATTTTTATAGAGCACAAACATTGTGGGGGAAAAAGCCTTATTGTCAAGATGTAACCTTGTTTATTTAACCCTGGGGAACTGCCGTCACTTTCTCAAACATTTTTAGTAACGTGAGTTCCATATGTTCCAAAGTGATTTCTGTCAAGATGCAGTGTTTATGAAGCTTGAACAGAAGGGACATTTCAAAAGCTGATATATGGTGAAAAGAAATTGATTTTTGTGCCACATTGCTATAATCAAGCCTATTTGGAATCAAGACAACTTTAGTAAATACAAAGCGTACAAGATCATTGTTTTAAGTAATAACAGTTAACATCATAGTTATGACAAATACCTAAAAGAAAGGGAAGTAAAGAGGAAGGATGAGATTGTAGCTGTGAGCTGTACAGCTTTATCTACCTTTCGCCAGAGTTTATAAACATTTGTGAAAACAAAGCCATAGGAAAATCTATACTCATTTCTTTAACATGGCAAACATGCCATGTCCCAAGGCTGGTTTCTTAGCTAAGAGAGAAAGCAGTGAAGCCTGTTAAAAATGGTGGAGACACCAGAGAAACAGAGACCTATTAAAATTGTCAAGGTTATAAGTGAGTGACAAAGGAACAGCAAACACTGCAGCTATAGAAAATTAGGTACTTCAGTCAAAGGAAAAAAAAATGAGAGGCAGACAAGATAGATATGTATAAGCAAAAGGAAGATCTAAAATGGTGCAAGAACATCAGTATTCAAGCCATTGAAATGGAAAACATGTACAAAATTTCTAGCACACCAGTAAAATAGCAGCTGTAGACAACACAGTCTTTTTTCTCCTTCTCTTAAGGAAAGAAACTAGCACAACCTAACCCATACACCAGCTGTAGGAACATGTAATCACAATCAGAGTCCCATTTCATTCATCAGTGGTCATTAACAGTGTTCCTTCTGTCTTGTTAGCTCATCAGAAGCATCCAATTTTGGTTTGCCAAGGACTGCAAAGACCAAAAAGCAGTACTATGGGCCAGAGGGTCTTTTTCTTTTCCTCTCTGAAGAATTCATCATATTCTACTTGGTTTCATTAGGGTGGTTTTTGAGGCACATGCTTACAAGAGGAATATGTAATACAGTATGACTAGACTAATTACAAGGAGAGCTTATAAATGAACTTATGGTGTCATATGGTCTTTTGTTGTAGCACTGACCAAGAAATAGTCTTCGAAATTGGTCTGATATCATCCAAGGAAACCTGCATTTTTGCTCTTCTATAAAACGCTCTGGTTAATTTATTTTATGACTTGAGGAAGAGGGGAAGGGCACACTCACTGGCTGAGACAAATGAGGATGAATTTTGTTGGAATTTGTATTATGTTTTGTGAAGAATTTGCAACTTTCATGGCTGTTTGGACTGTCAAATCAGCTTAAACTCTTTTAAAAAAATTGTTATGTTGATTATAGTGTTCCCAAGCTGATCCTGTCATATCATCCTGTCATATCACTTATTCTTTCAAATTCATTGAGCAAAATCTATGTCTAAAGGGCTGATGATTTTTACAATCTGTAAAGTCTATTAAGAATATAAAATGCATTAATATTAAAAATTGATTCCACTGCTTTCCTGTGGTTGGATCTACCTATGACAGTTAACTCTCATTTACCTTACTTGACTCTGCACTGGGATAAAATAATTACAAAACCATTTTTCCAAATTTTATAGCCCAAGGAGTTCCTCTGAGTTTTTGGAGTGGACTATCTCCAGGATTCTTATTGAAGTCTTGAGGTTTTTTGACAATTATCTTTACTTTTTTCCCTCACACTTCCCAGTGTTTAATTTAATTACTGCTGTTCCAATTTTTGTTACAATTCTGCAGGTTATCTGCTGTAAATGAAGGGCAGCAATGCGCACTCACACATTTGTGTACACAAGGATACCTAAAATTCTCACAAGGAAAGTACATTAAAGAGTAATACTTAAAAAAACTCAACTAACCAGCCCAATCACAAAAACATTTAATCCCTACCAGGTGCTCAGCTAAAATTTTCTTCTAAATTAGTTATATTTTCAGTTATGAATCTGATAAATGAACTCTCCAGAATGACATATTAGGTTAGCCTTGAGTATTCAAACTTGAAAAACATAACCCTTTCAAAACTGATAAAAATAGATACTGAAGAAAGTATGAGTCGGTCCATTAAACAATGTTAAAATATTTAAAATAGTCTAAAAAAACCCTATTTTACTTCAGAAAGGAATAAAGGTTGACAATCTGAAGGCATTATCCTGTGACCCACCTATGCTTATTTTCCAAATCTTCCTCAGGTAAAATTAACTGAAACAGTCATGTTCAGACTTCATTTTGAAAAGTTCAGTCAAGTGATGAGGAGAGGAATTATCTAATTATTATAACCAGGAATAACAGTAAATGTTTCTATGAAACGGATATATATTGGTAATGGTCTTGGACTTATAAATAATGGGAGTATAAAACATACCATCATAGATCACTTTAGCTTTGTGGGAAAATTTCCATAGTGAACAGTCTGATGAAGAATTATAAATAGGAGGTAAAAAAATCCAAGTCTGCTAGAGAAAAAAATTCATTCTTGCACCCTAGAAGCTTGTTTATTAAGCATATCTCAAACACATTAAACATAAATTATCATTAAGTGTCTAAACATGTGGGAGGTAGGGGTAGAGAGAAGTAAAAAAAGAGGTGGAAAATGGACATAAAAGCTAGAATTTATACTTTGATATTGATTCTTCCTGGTGTCTAATCGGCTTATGCAGCACTCCATCCAGTGCTCTCAGAATAACAAAGGATGTCCTTGTCAGCAAAAGACTAACAGGGTTACAGGTATGAGCTACAGCTAAGGTTTTATACTGTTCAGAACCAAGGCAGTATAACTTCAGATCAGTAGGGTTTTAATATTGTCTGATATGAATTGAGAATTTCTCCAATTTAACTGGCTTTGTGCATTGCCTGAGTACACACCATAGATTTGCATGCAAAGCATATTGTCATTACAAAGATGCTCCTCTCATCACCCATGTTTCTCTTTTTTTCTCTTTTTCACCAGTGAAGTTGAGCACTGAAAATGAGTTCTCAAGAGGTTATGGGATTTGATTGATCCCGTAGGGAAAAATTAAATGAAACTGAAAAATAAGTAAATATAAATGCGGCAGGGCGTATTTTATTGTTTGTCATGAGGATGGATCCTTGAGTTCTGCTAGACCCGCTCTAGAAAGAGCACTACCTGATGTGCTGTTACATAATGTGTGCAGATCTAGTACCAAGTGCTTAAACTGGTCTTCCTGACTCCTTCTAGGCAGCCTTCTATCATCTTTTCATTAAAGAGCTAATTTTTCATGGGTGCCACTTGACATCCTACACATTCTGCTCAGTCTAGTAGAAAATATGGCCCTGATTTTCATTTTCCTCTTAGATTTAGTCTTAGGCAATAAACAGGGGTGGACAACTCTACTTACTGTCTTGGTTTAAGACCTTTAATTGGAATTGTCTTTAGTGATTCTTGGCATTCAGTAGACATTATTAAAGTGCACCCTTCTACGATCAACAAATTAATTTTAATCCCCGTTCTCCGTTTTCCTGTTTTTGGTTATCTTCCCCCCACTCTTCCACTTGTTAAATTGTCTCCTGATACAGCTGGTGTAAAGAAGAATTCATTTTCCTAATTTGGCACTGATATGAAGAGGTTGGAAGTGCAGACATATAATTTTTGAAGCAGTAGTGAAATTCCAGCTCACTGCCAACACTAATAAAGGGTTATAATTTACAGACATGCAAAATGAACTTGAAAAGACATAAATGACACTGAATCCTTCATAACCGAATGGACAAATCGTGATAACCAAGTGACAATAGAAAACCTTTGTACACATTATGAGGAAACCAAACTACGTGACAAATGACATAGAACTCGGGTTGTAAAACTTCCAAGAGATCTTGGAAACCAATTATTCAAATCCCATTCCTGAACAATGGGCTCACCTTATATGGCTTTATGTGCCTGTCACTATTCCCATTTGTTCAGCAATCTAATTATAGCTCAAAGATTTTTTTTTCCTTACTGGAGAAGCATTGGGGTGTAGTTAGTCCATGGACAACAGTAGGGCATGACACTGCAGCAAGCCAGCAAGCTGCATATTTTGGGATGGGCAAATCACCCTTTAGATTCTGGGGACAGGCAATTGGTTTCATATGAAGGATTCCAACAGGAACATTATTTTCACTGAGCTTCCATGCAAACTCACCAAGAAGCTAAAATGTACTGTGGGTTTATCATTTAACTACAGTAAAACTTCAAATGAATACTTTAAAACTTTTTCTGAGCTTTCAGTGCTTGAGGGAAGCTCCCTTTAAAACACCAACAAAAACCTCCCCAAATTACAGTAGCTTTTATTTTGGTGCAAGGAATCACTCTGTGAGAGCTATAAGCAGTGCTTATCTTGCAAGCTTGGAGTCTTACTATTTTTTCTCCATTTATTTCTCATATTCAGTTTTTAGCTTTTTGCTTATATTGCTTTCGTTTTTCACCCAAATTGCCTGTTACTACAGTTTAAATGACACAGAGAACTCTACTATTAAAAAAAAAAAAAAAAAGAAGTCAAATTTGAGAAAAAATCAAATAACACAAAATGTTGAGAAAAGAATACTTCCAAAATCTGGAATAGTGACAACACATGTCTGGAATGCTTTATCATAAAAGAATGAAAATTAAAACATATTTTCATTTTATTTTTATTTTTTTGACAGCAGATGTGACCATTAAAAGATGACAGTGAATGTATGGGGAGATATATTGAATGAGTCTCTGGAATGACTGACACTTCTGAGTTGTAAGGAATCAATTCATGAAGAAATAATCAAAGTTACTGACTTTGAGGCTATCACAGAGTTAGTTTTGTCAAATTCATAAAATGGAGATGCTGAGTCAGAATATAATTAATAGTTTTATCTAGGAGTTGAATTATTCAACAATTAAGACACATTTTTCAGAACAGGAGATTCTTTTTTAAAAAAGCTTAGAGTGTTGATTAGAAATAAGCTGAAAATTCCAATCAGCTTGCACCTGATTTGTTTGCTTGTTTTTTTTGATAAAATGGTATTTTATTTGAAATCAAATATACACTGAAAGAAAATAATGACAATCTTAATGGTTTGTTTCACCTACCAGAACTTGTTATCCTAGCTTTGCCAAGTGTTCAATTGGTTTGTTGGTTTTAGAAACTGATGAACATTTATGTAACATTCACATAAATGTGAACTACAAGGACAGAATTATTTCATCTTTAACAGATGTCAGTGTCTCAGCACTAAATCCTGTTTATTTACAGCAAATAATAGTAATGTCTTGAAGTCTGGCTTATGATCTACACTAGTGTCTTCAGCTGTCTGCTGAATATTTTGCCTTGTCTTTGCTATCATGTCAGTAAATATACACTTTTAAAATTCAAACTGCTAAGACAGTCTTTGGTTTTCAAAGGAAATACTTCTTTTTTTCATTCAGCTTCTGGTATTAGAAAAGCTGAAAGAGAGATGAGATCTGACAGAAGTTTCACAGGACGTGCAGTTTTAAAAGAGGTTTCACAGGACACATGCCTGCCAAAGACTGGGAACAGCTGTCCTTTTGTGATGCTAGGGAGGTATTTGGAGATCACAGAATGACAGAATGGTCAAGGTTGGAAAGGGGCCGGAGGTGGGGTCATCTGGTCACACCTCCTGGTGCAAGCAGGGTCTTTCCAGGACACCTTGCACAGGACTGCATCCAGACAGATCCTGAATATCTCCAGTGATGGACACTCCACACCCTCCCTGGGCAATCTGTTCCAGTGCTCGATCACCCACACAGTAAAGTGGTTCTTCCTCATGTTCAGGTGAAACTTCTGTGCATCTGTTTCTGCCCATTGCCTCTTGTTCTGTTGCTCAGCAGTACCAAAAAGAGCTTGGCCCCATCCTCTTGACAGCCTCCCTTCAGATATGAACAAGTCAGTCTGGTTGGTGTCATCCTGCTTGCTGGCACATCTGTTGTATGACTGCTTAAGAACTGTCTCTTCTGGATTTAGTTGAAGATCAAGTCTACATTCCCAGGAGAAGTGGTAAAGAGGGCATCATGTCTCACACAGAGTCTCCTATTTCTGTGCAGGGTAGTCCTGCTGTCTTGTGTTTTGCAAAAGTCTTGGTGATAGATGAGTATGAACCTTGAAGGTCTTTCTGAAGAAGCACATAGTGAGAGCTGTAATGAAGGGGTTAGCCTACATGTGTAGAGGTATACAAGTAGGAGATTGAAGGATGATGTTGCATATCTGCTCTGAAAATACCTTTCTTTCTCCCTGGTGCAATGACCTGAAAAGATTTGCAGGAATGTAATTTCTCCATCTGACATCTTTGAGTGCTTCTTTCTGTGTAAGCAGGGGAGAAAGATGCTTGCCCTTGAGCAGCTGAATGGTGATGAAAAGAAGGAATCTAGTCTGGACATGTTGTGTCACCTAATTTTGGGCTACTACTTTCAGTCAGACAAATTGTACCATAATGAAAAAGGAAATAAAATCTTGGAGTTTTATGAGTTTTCCCTGTCACTGCTCTGCATACTAAACAAAGCACAAGCGAAAGCAGATGGTGGGTATTTTAATGCCTTCACGTATCTGTGTATCTAGGGAAAAGAACTCCTCATCACTGTTAGCTTCTGAGTAAGTTTAATAATTTCTATTAAAGTTCTCACAACACATCTAGAATCCAGATTTTGTTAGTTTATCTTTCTCTTAGTGCTTATGGGGTTGTTTGTTGGTTTTTTAAAATTTTTTTGAATCAAACACACGTTTAGGGAAAAAGAAGCTCCTTGTCAAGAAAATTTACAGCTTTTAGATTTTTCCCTGAAAGCATCTATTTTAGTTAAACTGTCAAAATATGCCAATCTCTTGACAGCCAGAAATTATGTGGGTGTCTAATACAGGGAAAACTATTTTGTTTTCAATTGGGGCAGCATCTGGAGGAGTATCCAATCATACACATTGCTCATGCCTATCTAATTTAAAGAGCTGCCAGCTGGTTCAAGCTATGCACACGGGCTTCATTTTCTTTACTGCTGGAAACTGAAGAATTCCACTGGAGCAAGACATGTCAGGAAAGTGCTTAGTGTTACTCACTGGGGTATGATGACAGCTTCATGGTGTCATAATATAATGCACTTTACTGAAAGCTCTGATTAATAACACTTGGCTGATTTTTTTTTTAATATTTGACCAAGCAATTGTTGCCTAGTCAGATCTATTTTTTTTAGAAAATCAAGAGAAGAATTAGTATTGTTGCTTCGCCACATGTATAATTCATCCTGAACTCTTTCATTATAAATACTAAATATCTGCAATTTATGTTGTCAATATGTTACAGTCTTTTGTCTAATGACTCTCTGGCCATGGTAAGACCAAACTACAGTTATTGGAAAATCATCTGAGCTCTTAAAAATGTACCTAGCAGACAAAGTCTTCTACAGAAAGCTTTCAGACTGAATGATGAATGTATTTTACACTTGTGTATTTTACACTTGTGAACTACAGAAGAGTGTCCAAAGGAGGGTCATGAGGGGAAGCTGTGTGAGGAGCAGCTGAGGTCACTTGGTCTGTTCAGCCTGGAGGAGAGTGAGCAGAGACCTCACTGCAGCTACACCTTCCTCAGGAGGGGCAGGCACTGATCTCTGCTCTGTGGTGACCACTGACAGGACCAAAGGGAATGGTCTGAAGCTGTCAGAGGAGGTTTAGGTTGGCTGTTAGAAAAAGGTTCTTCACCCAGTGGGTGTTTGGGCATTGCAACAGGCTCCCCAGGGAAGTGGCCTCAGCACCAGCCTAACAGGGTTAAGGAAGGGTTTGGGCAATGCTCTTGGGCACATGGTGTGACTCCTGGTGGTCTCCTACACAGGGCAGGGAGCTGAACTTGATGATTATTGTGAGTGCCTTCCAATGCAGCATATTCTCTGATTCTGTGAAATATTTTCAAATGTATCCAGTGACCTAGGGCATAGATGATGATTTTGTAAACCCTGGATATACTAGGCAGCCATAAAAGAATCCCAAAACAAGGCTTGTGGTAGTGTCCCTCAAATGCCATGTGCACTCAACTTTAAACCTATACGTATTAAAACAATTCTGATTTAAAGATAAAAAAAATCCTCAACTTGTATCCTTCTGGCTTTCCCTAAAATAAAACACTGAAAATGTATTACAGCACTTACACTTCTGTATGTGATAATGCATGCAATATGTATTTTTTGTGATATCAAAAGTTGAGGATGGTACTGTAAATAGTCAATGCATACAAATTTTTCCTCCACATCGGAATAATGAGTGCATGAGCAGTTTCTCTTATTATTCATGAATGATCAGAATATCACACTGTGAAGAACATAATTTATGCACACATTTATTGGTTTATTAAAAACAGAAGCCATTATCTGTGTTTTAACAACCAGTACTGTGTAACCTAGTTCTTCATATTTCTTTGCTTGCCATTTTTGCTTGAAGGGCTGAGACTCACATTTTTATCTGGAGCCTCATTAAATATGTTCTGGATGAAGCACCAGTAATAAATATGAAAAGGAAGGATGTGCTGCTCCCTTTCCCCCACCCCACCATCTTATTGCCTAGCATATATCACCATAATATTAAACATTTAACATGCAATACAGAAGATAAGTGATGTACAAAGAGTGTTGTAGTAAGACGCAGGTAAATCAGTCCCAGTGAAATAGCGAACAACATCCAAAGTAGCTCATGTTGGAGAAAATAGAGAAATTGCAAATATTCTGGTAGAACTGGATGGCGACTCTGCAGGTGAACCTTTGTGGAAAGTTTCTTGCAATGATCTATCACAAATGGGGATTTCTTGTCAGACTTGATTTTGTACCAAAGTTTGGAGGCCACAACGTTTGGACAGTGCATTTCCCTGTCTTTTGGGCAAACTCCACTGCTCTGCTTCCCTTTTTGTATGTCCCAGAGGATGCTTGACAGGTCGTGCCTCTAATGCTGTGCACTTGTCTGATAGACCTGGTCCTTCCTTGCAGCTACTCACAGTGCCCACAGGTATGCCGGACCATAATAAACTCCTTTTCTTTATTCCAACTTACTGCTCATAGCTTTAATGCAAGATTGAGATTTTCAGTGAGTGATATAAGACTCAGCATAACTCTGAGCTGTGAACCATTTTTTGTCAGTCTTGTATCTACCAACTAATTAGCTAGTTCATGTCAAATCAAGAGGGGTCAGACTGATTTTTTAGTCTGTTCAAACTGAAAGGTTAAGAAGATAACCCCTACAGTATGGGTTTGCATGTCAAAAGTTTGTTATTAAAAATATTCATGAGAAATTAATTTTCTTCAAGTCAATCCGGTAACTTTGAAAATCTCAAATTAAAAGAAAGGGAAATAAAAGCTTTATATTTTAACTTAATACATTACTATATTGTGATACTATAATTTTTTCTGTCTGTCCCAGAATCCTGATTTCTTTTGGAGAGACTGATTAATGACTAAAGTTGAGTTCAATTTTTATAGTACTGCATGCTGCCTATGACAGTATATCCAGGAGAGAGACCACAATAGACATCAAAGGAACTGTGTTGTTGACGCATTTTATGATAAAACATAACTTTCTGCTGGAAAATACACTGGTGCAACCCATTCATATCACATTGGAAGACCAGGTACCAACCAGAAATATTTTTTCAAAAGAAAACTCCTGTGCTTCCTTTAGGAAAGATTTTGTCAGTTCTTTTTCTTTTTTATAGTCACATGAATTTTCCCTGGCTATTCTTCACCTGCTTATAAATTCTCAATCTTCCAGGTGACACAAAAATAACAAGAAAGGATTTTTCTCCAGAAGACAAAAATAATAGATTATCATAAATGAAGCTGCAGAATGAAAGAAGCAATATAAGGCCTACATTGCCAACAAGGCATAAAAGGCCCAAATAGCATTTAAAAGATCCCTTGAGCTGCCTCCTGCATTGTGTTTGCAAACTTTTCATTCTTTTTGAAGGTGTTCATTTATAAAAGTCAAAGTAATTGCAGATAATATAGATAAAACAAGGATTCAATAAATTTCAACCCTGTCCAAGTAGAGTAGCTAATTTGACATAAAAAGTATGGGAAAAACCAAATGAGTAGCAGTAGATACATATTCTCTTCTGTATTTATCCAAAAGGCTGAGATCCAACATTTATTCCTAAATGAAATTAACAATTTCAATTTAACAATTACCTTCAAACATTTTTCATTTAAATGCTTGAATATTTTGTAAGACAAATTATCCATGTCTGTTGGAAGAAATACTGAAAACCAGGTTATGCTTCAGGTTCATTAATGCTGAATCTAATACTGTAATATAAATAATTTCCAACCCAATTTTCAGGAACAGAATTAAATATTTAAAAAACCTCAATTCTTATGCAGCCAAAAATCACATCCAGAGCTACCACAACTGTTATTGTAAGCGAAGCTCACCTATCTGCCACAATGTCAAATCACTTTTAATTAATCCAGATACTGCAAGATAAATCCCATTACAGCTGGTGCTATTTTATCCCATGTCTTGTATGTTATTATATATCCCATTATATCCCATGTCTTCTACTAATAATGTTTCTGACATTTAATACTCTGACATAAATACTTTTTTTCCTTAAGTGGAAAACAACCTCCTGTTCGTGGTCTAGATCTTCTCATTATCACAAACTTATGACATTATTAAAATCTTTAGTTGACTGTTTGTAATTACTGGGGTTCAAAGGAATGGCTGACAAGATTTTGATGCCAGATCTGATACATTGAACCTTCTAATGGGACAACAGAGAAACACAGGATTCTCCTGAACTAATTTTATCTATGCTTAATCACTGCAAAAAATTGCTGCCATAGGCTTAACCCTATTCACATTAAATAAAATGGAAAGATCCATTTGAAAATACCCGTCAGTCTGCATTGACTTAAAAGAAAATTTCAGGCATAATATTAGCTGTATACTGCTTACACAGCTAGAGTTAGAAGAGCTGAATTATACCTGCAATGCCTAGATGAATACTAACAGCATTAAATCTTTCAGTGTGGAACTGTTCACCAACTACATAAAAATCCAGAAATGCAAGCCTTAGCACCAGCTCTGTGGCAATGACTGGACTTTGTCATTGATAGCAATTAATTTTGCTCTTCCTAATTGCTAAGACAGTAAGCAGTTAGCCATATGAATTGATAAAATAAACTTACAAGTAAAAATGTTCATTTGAAGTGAATAAATTGTGCCTATATGACAAGACACTTGACTACCACTCTGTATGATAATAACAATAACAAAAAAAAAAATATGTCGGAGTTTGAAAACAAAAATACCATCAATGACCTTGATTAAAAATGGTGAATTGGAGTTCTCCAGGCTTTGAAGAAAAATGGGGTTTCGTATGAGACTGGGTTTCATATTATCAATGCAGAAGACATATTTTTTTCTGCTGTTATTTATATTGTACTGATCATCCACAGGCCATCCATCTGTGATGTAAGCAATACTGTTCAGATCACTGAATAAGATTCCAATTCTTTTTCTGCTTAAAATGTGTCCAGAGTTTCTTACCATCACACTGAATATTCTCACTGGAGTGTGGGTTTATTACCCTGATATACAGTTTGCTTTCTGAAATCTTACAAGAAGAGTAAAACAAAATGGCAGATCTCCATACAAATATGAAATAGTCGAAGACACAAAAGTAAATAACTTTGATAAAATTCTGCACATCATTCCCACTAATATTTTCCATGCTGTGCTATGAAATGAAGTATTTTTCATTTAATTTACCAATCAATAGAAAAAATTCAGACCTCTGTAAAGCAGAGTGAAATTGGATTTTGATGAAGAATGATGCAGAGGACTATTCTAGTTGTTAGTTTGAGGGAAAAAGAAATTAATTACTTTTATTCAGAAAGATAGTAATAAAAGTCTTCAAGAACATCAGCTACCTAAACTTCCAGGCATAGATTTAAAGTGAGTTTTAGATCTAAAGCAAGGACTGAAGAAGGTCCAGAGAATGAATTGTCAGCATTATGTACAGTTCTTTCATCTTCGCATTAAAAATTTATTGCATTTACAAGCCATGTGGTTTGAAAGTACCTTTTCATGGCTGATTAATCTTTATTTATGCTAACAGGGATAAGTGTCCAGTGTCTCAAAAATTAATTAACTTACTAATTTTATTAAGGCGGAATTTGGAGACATGTTAATTGTGAAAAGAATAAATATGCTGACTGTGATGGTGAGATTGTAACTGGAACTCAACTGTGGCTCTGGCAGGAGGACTGTGTGGGTAATCCTCCTTCTCCTGTGCATTCCCGCAGTCCCGTGGCCACAGAGGGGATGCAGATGCAGCAGGAGCCAGGGGACTCATCACTGACTGCTCCACACCTTGTCCTTCTCACTTGTGCCTGCAGAGGCATCCTCAAGGACAGCAGCACCCTTACACATCCTCCACGAGTCTCCCTGAAGCTGCCAGATTTATCCATCACACCATAAGGCATGTGTACTCCCCATCTCCTGATGGCTGGCTCTGCACATGGCAAGTCACATTTTCTAGTACTCTTACCACACAAAGCTCTTGTCTTGAACTAGCAGATTAAATGCGAATTTTAGAAAGTAAGTGTGTTCAAGTATTTTGCTGAAAAATATCTTTGATATAATTTCCCTGGGACATGTTTTGATTCTTGACTGCTTGTGATTTTTAACTGATTTATTATTTATACTACATCTTCAGCATGCAGTAGTAGCAAACAAATGTTTTGCTCTTATTTGAACACCTGTTTAACCTCTTACATTATTGAAAACCTGAATGTTGCAATGAAATAAAGGAAAACAAAAAAGAAGTAGACAACATCTTGGGGCTAACGATTCTGCAGGATGGAGCTCTGGATACACTGCCCTAAGCACCACATCAATACCAATAACAATAAATGGGACATTGAACTGCTGCAGGGACTAGCATCACTGAGTCACTGCTCCCAGGCACTCCCTTGAAAAAAAGCTTTCTGTTTTCCCTGGAGATGGAAACCACTTTCTTTCTAGAACAGGAGTCCTCAAACTCCCTGTCAAATAAGGCTGTCAAGCCTGTTTCTAAATGAGCTCATCTTCATCCCCCAAAACTCAGGTGGGAGCCCTGGAAATCCGTAGCAATTTACCACTGAAGAGTTTTGCAAAGAAAACCTTTAAAGACTATGGTAGTTACCTTTATCTTCAGCCATATCTTTAGTCAGGAGTTTAGTAAAGGCTGAACAGAAAAAGGTGAGCAGACCTTTCCATGTGGCAGTAACTACTATAGAGAATTTGTGTGAACACCACTATATGATGTCTCCATCCCATGATTATTTGAACTGGAAAATACATTTTTTTAATTACTACATTCTTCTAAAAAATTTTATATTTATTACTGGCTTCTTTTTCTACAAAAAGCAGTGAAACACTGAGCACCTATGCATTTTTGGCAAGGCATAGAGTCTTGCCAAAAGAAAATGAGAAAAAAAGTAACCACTCTACCCTTCAGCCTGTTAACAGTCAGGGCTGAAGTACTGCATTGCTTCAGTGATCTCTGCAGAACAGAGCTGAGCTTTTCTTTCCAGGAAGAACAGCTTTGGCAGACCAACTCACTACCTTTTCTCTGCTCTGTGTGACATTTTGCAGCTGGGAGAGCGAGAGTCCTAATACAAAGATAGATTAATACATGTAGAATCTAAAGAAAGATGTAGATTAATAAGTGAGATATAAATTAAGAGCCTACCTGTTTTCTGCTTGGAAATAGAGAGAGCAAACTCAGTGTGGAAACCAGTATGTTTCTTCTATATACTTCAGTCTTGTGAATCTTTCTTACCTGTGCTCCAATCAAACACAGAAACTTGAAGTCCACACTGCTGTAGTGCTATCCATCCTGGACAAAAGTAAAGGTTATCATTAAATCCATACCTCCCATCAATCTGATCATCTGCACAGTTTGGAAGAAAAATAATATCTGCTGAAAGTTCCAGAAATTCTTCCTCTGTGTCTAGAATAACATGTATATTCTTAAATACATACTGTATGTTTAAATACCAACCAGGAGAGTGTGCTGCATCTAGCAGAGACAGTGCACTAAGCCCCAGAGATCCCTGTGAGGGATAAAGTTGTTCACATCACTTAACACCCATTTTTTTGGTAAACTGAGGTTTAAGCAGTTGTTCTAGGAAATCCTTGGTTATCCTGAGAGTCTCAGCTGGGGACAGCACTTTTCATTTAGGTCCACAAGAGAAAGGTTTATTGGTAACCAAGAGTGAAGATGCAGGTGGAGCTTAAGCTGCACAGCGTCCTCCTAAAAGTGTTTTTTCTTCTGCTGTACGTAAAGGTGTGGTTTTAGGCTGCTTGATAAACTGTATGGGATTTGAGTGCAATCTAGGAGAAGCCAGAGAGAAAAAAAGGAATGTAATATTTTCCAGAAAATAATATGACCTGAATTTAGAAGACTTCTTGATTTTGTTTTCCACCCTGTGTGTATTAATACTATATTCAGGCTGCATAAATTGCTTTACTTCTACAAGAAAAGCCAAAATATATTCACAAAATAAAATGTGTGTAATTAATTAGAAGAAAATACACCAGACTATCAACAAATCTCCTGCATAATTAGAATAGTAATGTTGTTCTGCAGAAGTTAATAAAACCTTAATTTGTTTTTTGCTAAGTCAATAAGCAATAAACTATATGTTTTCTACTGAAAAACTAAAAGACCCTCTGGAAACTTCAGTGCCAAGTATATGTATGTATGCACATGTTACTGAGCAATTCATCAAATAATAAATCTCTGTGGAGGACACACACATTACACTCAACTGTGTCATGCTGTTGTGAAAAAGCATCATACTGGGAAGTATAAACAGCCACAGAGGCTGCAAGGCACACACAGTAATTACTGCTTCCAGTATGGGTGATGCCTTAGGTGATGTACTGTGCTCATTTTGTGCACCACAACTCAAGAATGAAGTGGACCATTTGGACAGCAAAAAGATTGATCAAACATCTGAAACTTATGACTTTTGGAAAAGGAGAGAACACACTGGAGTTATTAAGCCTACAGAAAAAGAAAATATAGGGCAGACATAGTAACAGTCTTCAAATTTGCTGCCTTCTGCCACAGATGAATAATCTACTCTCCTGTCCCTGCTGAGCAGGCCAGGAAACAGAGGCCTTAAATTGCAGGAAGGAAGATCCAGGCTAGAGATTCATGGGGAAAAAAAGAAATCTGAAACACTGGGAATGACCATAATAAAGTTTGCAATGGCTACAAAAGCTTTAGCTGGTGAAAATTTGTATGGAGTAGATTGGATGAACATTTTTCAGAAATGACATAGATATGTATGGAGTTGTCTTGAAGGCAAGGTTCAACTTAATACTGTTCCTTTACTGTTTCCTTATCTGTGACTCTGAGACATCTGTGCAGTGCTGCACAGTTAGTTTTCACTCTGGGATAAGAGGATACTGCAATGTTCTTTTCTCTGATTCAAGGTACAGGATATTTAGTTCAGAACAAAGATTCATGGCTTTAGTTTTGAGTCTAATTGAATTGGATTGTGGAGTTTTGAGGAAGTCATCAGGGAGAAACAGGATTCAGGAGTGAAGTGTAAATAGAATCAGTTTTTAGGCAGTCTGGGGAGAAAAGTTTGTAAGTACTTTGTAAGTTTAAACCTCATTGACCAAAACATTTGACCATATCTTTGGTTCTAAAACTAAGTAGAAAGTGAGATTCTGAGTAATTTTTTTCTGATGAAATTTATCTTGCTTTGTAAACCTCTAGAAACTATAAAAGATGTGACTAAACTTGACTGCTGGCAATCCTTCAGGAAGAAGATACTTTTCCCTGACCTCTACAACTTCCACATGACAATGCTGTTCCTTGATGACATACAATATTACACTTAGGTTTCCTATCCTGTAATAACCAAATGCAAATGGTTGACGTGCTATTCAGAAGGTGTTCTTTGTTATATTTTTGTAACTAAATTAAATTAGTTAATTTAATTAACTAATTAATTAGTTAACTAACGCGAAATTCTTAACTGCATTCTTGTATAGCTAGAGTTATATAAATTGACGTGGTACTTTATTCTACCCTCCTTATAAGCTGTCTTGTTTGATTAGTTCTGTAGTCACAACCTGCTGTAAATATCTGGCTGACATATTCCCTCATAGAATAACTTTTCACATGCTTATATGAACAGATATCCTCAATAAAAATATCTTTACGAAGATGAGAAGAGTCTAAACAAACACATGCCCACAATAGCGATGTAAACTGGTTTCTAAACAGCACCATTCCCTTACAAATCACAATGGATAAATACAAACCTTCCAAAGGTCACTTTTGTAATTTTTCAAAGTCATACTGCTGAATATTGTGGGAGATGCTGAATCTCAGCATTAAAGCTGGAAGTGTCTGAGGACTGTGGGCAGAGCTCCCACAGAGAGGCACAAGAAGTGCAGCATGACAGACGGAGTTAGCACCTCTCTGGGAACTCCTCTGCACGGAGAGGTCAAGCTCCTGTCCCACAAAATGTTTCACTCAAATCACTACCCCCAAAGTCTTTCTGAAGAAAACTGTGAGTAAATGGATGCAGCACTACCAGCAGAGAGAAATGCAGCTTGTCCTGGCATAGCTGCTGGGCAACATTTTTTAGAAATGCTAAAACAAGGGCAGAAGTTTGTATTTCCCACTTCTGCTTCTGCATTTTAGGCACTGGATTATCACTGCTTATCTTTACCTTTCCTTTGCATGAAGATAAAGCAGGTGAACACTAAGAGGAATGAACATGAATATTTTTTGTAATTGTGAAAAATCCTCATTAGCTAACTAAACAGAAAAAATTTGGTTGACTTAAATATTTGGATCATAACTATGGAGGAAGCGTAAAAGCACCTAAGCTAAACTGCAACAGCAAATTTTTCTGTTCCAATAATGCCTTTGGCTAAGTAAAACTTGCGATATATGCTTGGATCTATCAGTGACAGATATATTTTATTATAGGGATTAATCATATAATAAAGATCAATCATTTATTCTCTTTTATTTTTTTAAACCAGAGAGACTTGAATGCTTGTTAAGATTCTGAGGGAAGGGGAGTAATTTATGTCAGTGATTTCACATCAGATTTTGTGAGAAAGGCTAAATGAAGCATTTTTGAAAACCAGACACAAAGGCCAATACAGGCCAATTTTGCTGCTGTTCCATCACTGAATCTGGGATGCACTATTTTCCATAGAGCAGCTGAAGAGACTGGCAATTCTCATTCTGTCACATTACAGTAGCAGCATGTCCTTTCCTGTATCTTCAACCTTGAGGTGTGTTTATCAACATCCTTAATATTTTTGGTTTGACAACACAACTCCAGGAAGCATAAGATTATGGTATGCATCTGTGAGCTATTTAAATGCATTTAAATAGATTTATTTCTTCACTTAGTGACATCATACAAAGAGTTCCATCAACTGTAATAGAAATATGACAACATCTTCTAGACGAGACGTTTTTGATTCAGTGTCTGGCAGAGGACAGTAAAATAGATGTCAAAATGATGATATCCTCTGGACATTTTTCTTCTACCTGTATGCATTAATAATACATTTTAAACATGGCAAAGCAGTGTTGATTTCCACCTCGCTGTAATAGCTGACATTAGAAGAGGATTACTGTGTACTGTGAGTATGAAGGAGAGAGAGAAAAATGCTTTTCACTGATAAGGCAGAATCAGACAGAAGAAACGGAAGAAAGAAAACAAAACTGTGCAATCTCAAAGATATTTCTTTTTAATTTTATGTGTTAAATTTTCCCTAATAGGAAATTAATTAAGCTGAGCTAAAATTTCCATTCATCTGTTGTACAGAAGTAGTGGTGTTATTACTTTGCTCTTATAGTCTGCAAGATTGGATTAAAGTAATAAGAATTAAAATCACAGAAAAAGTGTGCAAGTAGCAATTTATGTGCTAATTGACTGTTCAGGATTTAAATAAGGCTGTATTCATAAATACATACCTTCACAAGGTGGTGTCCCTTAGCAGGATTTAGAATTCTTGTAAATCTATTTACCTAACTTTGGAAAATCACAAGAATTATTTAAAAATATCCAGAACTCTGAAAATTCACGCTCTGTGTATTGGCTTAGGAGCTATCATCCTAATTTGGTGCTCTTTTCAAGCTGAATACAATACTGAGAATTTTAAACAAGCCCTAGGGGTAGGAAAATATCTACACAAAAATGATAAGCAAGCTTTTTGTTAAAGAATTTTACACTTGTATATGATACAAGAATATATGACAGTAGCATTGTATTTAGTATTATGTCCCTATGCTACACATTATTGAATTTACAAAGCCAGAAGTTGATTTTACAAGAGCTTAAAATACAGATGTCAGCAATATCTTAGGATTCTTGGAGTGATAGGAATTTCCTTTTACCCTTAACACTGCCAGTGTTCCAGAGTGATCTCACAGGTTTAACAAAGCCATCACAGATATCACAACTGTTCTTATGACTCAGTGATTGTTGAGTATCAATTCTACATATGGCAAAGCGTGTCAGGAATAATATTTGTTAAATATTATATCTGAATCAGTGTAATAAAAACATTGCATGTCAAGAAAACATACATGAAGTAATGAAGACAACCCCCCCCCATAAGATAGAATAATGTTTTGTCTTAAAATTTACATGAACTAATGGATGGAAGGATGTTCTTAGTCACCCCCATGAGTTCATGGAAACCCATGGGAAAATGGAAATGAATATGATGAATTAATTTAATCAGTATCTCAACATATGCTATATCTGTCCAAGAAAAGCTATTTATAGTACCATATGGACATACAGGATGCTGTGGGGGCTGATTGTGCATTGGAAATAACACTAAAGGCCCTCTCATGTCTGGGCCCTCCCTATGATCTTAAAAACTACCTGTGACCTTAAATCCACAGAGAAAACAATCAAATTAAAACATATAAAGTAACTAAAATGTGAATGTTAAATGAGGCAAACCAATATTTTGCTAAGCTTTTCTTTTTACATTATTCAGAAGACATAAAGAAATCCAGTACCTAAGATAAAGGGTATGAAAAAGTAAAGAAAATGAATGCATGTTTGGAGGAAGCCAGAACCAGGCATATCTTAGGATCCTTCTCAAAAAAACTCCTACAAAAATATATAGATTTGATTACCTATTTCCCATAAACTCTTAAATAGTCATTTATTTTACAGCAGAACACTAACCAAATACAACACCGATTTTCATTGCTACCAGCTCAGCAAAACATCACATAATACTGACTTTATAATCACTCAGCTTGTATTGAAAGCAATGTATTTAGATCAAAATATTCATCTCCATACAACTTTTCCAAAATTATGAGCAAACAAATTCTGTAGTGTAAAAAATGAAAGAAACAATCCTCAAAGAATTTAATTTTAAAATATTAAATATTTCAGTGATTTCTCTGTGCTCCCTCAGAGAAAAATGTTTAAGCAAGCAAATCCACAGAGGCTTTCAAAATTAACTGACTCTCCTGTTGGCAGTCAAAGCTCAGAAGCCAGCTATTCTTTTCCATTAAAATAATCCCTCTATGTTCTGGAATGAGAATGGCTGTATTCGTGGGGGCGAGCATCAAAAACCAATGGTGGCTTCATTCCCTCTGCTAATTGATTTTAGTTAATCTTCTGAGAACTGTTCTACTTTCTGAGTTTCATAACAATTAGATTCTGCATTACCTACTAGTGTACACTAGTGACAACAAAAGAAAATAAAGTTTTTATGATCCTTGCATTGAAACTGAAAATCAATTTGGGATGCCTTCCTAGAAGGATATGATGCTGACAAATAAGAATTAACTGGTGTTAATACAGTTCTAACAGTGACACAAAGAAATACATTACAGAGTTTTGTTTTACTAATCAGAGAAACACAGTAAAACTAAACAGGAAATGAAATAGCAGACTACCAGTTTAAGGAAAGAAAGAGTGGGAAAACTACCTTGTATCTATGAAACCAAGGAAACAGCAGCATTGATAAAAGTAAATAAAAACTCTATCCAGTGTCTGTGGAAACATCACACACTATGCATAGGATGCAATTGCACTAGTGACAATCATTTCAAATCACTCCAAAAGCAACTGTGACAAACCTCTAATGTTTGAAGATTTTACATGACATTCACCAGAGGACAAACGAAAAATGATTAATTTATAACTTTTATCCAGCACACACAGTATGTTCAGTTTCTGAAGACCATCTATTTACAGCTTTAACTTTATACTGAGAATGAGGGCAGCAGAAACAGGGCTGGCAACATGAAGGCTTTGCAAGAATAGACCTTGCTGACCTGAGCCCTAATCATATTTATGCCTTCCTGAAGAATGCAGCAAGCACTTTCCCTCTCATAGGTCATGAAGTGTAGCATACAGAGAATTTTTCAGAGGCAGAATTTTGTTAATAGTAATGCAGCAGTGAGAAAACATCAAAGATGATCTGAGATAGTACTAAAAGCTGCCTTTATTTTTCAGATAGATTGTGCATAAAGATTTGACTTTCTTGTTAAAGGCTCAGACAAAGTTTGTCAGAGGGCTTTTAAATTATTAAAAATATTTTCACACACTGAAGACAACCTTTAGTTTATATGACAGATAAAGGAACACTCTTTTTGTTCCATAAATTCTTTTTATGTTATATATTTCCATATTATTGTTAATATCTTGCCATCTGAAATACCTTAACTTCAGGATAGCTTTTATTTTCATTCTTCTTAATCAAAGGAGACAGTATTTTCTTTAAGTTCAACAGTAAAAAAAATTGGTTACACTTGGTTGCCAAATCATAGATAAAATAATACATAGAAAATACATTAAATACTATGCTGAGAAGACTGCAGCCATGTTATTCTCGGTAGAGTCATTATTCTCAGATATATTTTACTGTTTTCTTCCCAAATCTATTGATTCTCAGTCTCTTTGGAGTTAAATAGCTTGGTTTAGCTGCATACTTGACTTATATGTTTTTCTTTGAATTTGTCATGACAGGTAGGAGGTGTGAGGTGATCCCCCTCCCAGCTTTTGCTCAATACATGCTTAGACTGCTGAAGTGTCCATTGTTCCATCTGTGCCAATGAAATAAGAAAGGAAAACCAGGAAAACTATCAAGAAAGTGTATACACTAAGATCCTGGTTGTTCAAACCAGTTTTATATGTTTCTACACAGAAGTAACACTGTTTTAAATCTGTGCATTTGAAATCTATGCAGCAAAACACACCCCGAGTTTTCTGGATGAGAAACAGTGATAGATTCTGTGCCTGACTGACTTAAGCCAGGTTTGATACAAAAATACTGTCCCTCATTACAAACAAAGTCTGGATGTGACCAGATTTTTAACCTCAAACAGGAGCTTTTGGTTCATCTACTCACTCCAAAAGTCTGTCTGGCATTTTCTTTTCTGGACTTTAGTTTTTATGAGAGAAACACTGGTCAAAAAAGAAGATAGGATCACTTACTTTGTTGAATGTGGTTTTACTGGTAAATGGAGGTATTTTCTGTTGCTCTGGTCTTTAACCAGAGAGCAATCACAGCCAATTGAAGCCCCTGGTTTTTTCCTGCCAACTCAAACAGACTTCACAGTTTGGAAAGCTGAGGCAGCAGCCTTGCCCTTTGCCAACATTGGAGATAAGAAATTATCCTGACTAGAGTGAGAAGAAAATCAGGCATGCTGCAAACCCATGGACCACAACCACAAAGAAAAAAATACCATAAAAGGTTCAGCTTAGTGAGAAAATCATAAAGACCCTGGATGTTCTACACCACACAGATTAGCACCATTTCTGCTTTGCTTCATTTCACCACTGCATCCAGCAGTGTTATGCAGCTTCCAACAGGCTTTTGAGCAACAGTAGCTTTGTGGCTCTGAGCACTTCTGGCTCTGAAATAGAAAGCAAATGTTGAAAACCTGCTGGCAATGGACATATCACATCCCCTCCCGTGTCAGCAGTGAGAGCCTCAGACATTTTGTGCTTTAGACTCTTCCAGATGGCAAAGCTTCAGATGCTCCTGATTTCTAAGATAAACTGAATCAGTGTGCTTCTATGGGAATTGGGACTTGGAGGACAGTGAAACTCCAGAGTGCAATTAGTTTATCACCCAGTGGTCAAATTATGACATAAACAGGTTTAGCCCATCAGTTCGCCAGCAGAATGACCAGCAGCACTTGCAAAATACACACTTTGAGCTGGCTTCCTGCCAGTTCTGAGCTGAACTACCTATTATTAGTGATGAGACAGCAAGGTCCTTCAAGTCTGTGCTGCTTGTGCCAGTATGCCCTTACATGCAATGGAAAGGAGCTGACCTCTTTAGATTATCGGTGTCTCAGGCATCTGGGTGGAGGGTGCTGTGCCTGCTGTCACCTCTGATCCTTGAGGGACAGCCCTGCAGGCAAATATATCCATGTCCTCTGTCAATCTTGCTTATGGGAGAGTAATAGCTGGTCAAATAGGGAAACCCTTATTTCTCATTTATTGTACCATCGCTTCAGGTCTTATACTCAATTTTATATTTGTCTTCTACTAACTAGAGCTATATTAATACATTTAACCCTCCCTCAGAAAAATAAAGCTCTGCACCAATGCTCTGTTGTTGCAGTTCCCTAAAATATCCATCACCCTTTTATTTGTGGATAGGAAAAGAAAGAAAGGAAACAAGGATGCTAAGTAAATTTCGGCATTAGAAAACGTTTAAAGTGTTAAAACATGTTTACCATTCCAAATATTTCCCAAACATTACCGTGAAAGTTTAGCGCTGTTTAAAAAAACCCAAACACTCTGTGAAAGTTTTTTTAGAGGCAAAGAGAATACCAAAAAAAAAAAAAAAAAAAAAAAAAAAAAAAAAAAAAAAAAAAAAATAAAAATTTTAAAGGTGTCTTTTCTATCAGTTTGGAATCACAGTGACATGCTACTATAAGGGTTATTGAAATACTGAAGACAACTGCTTTCTTTATTTGAAGGCTTAGCAGATGACTTAATCAAGTAAAATGACTCTTTAAATGTTCTCTTTCATTAATGGGAAGTCAGTTTTATGTCTCACATTCAAACAGCTGCCTCCTCAGTACAGAACTGTGCTCTTCAGGTGTCAGAGCTTTGCTCTGGTACAGCCCTCAGCTCTGCTCTGCATCTGTGCCTGGTGATTTCCTGGAGCTCAGAAGGCAATTCACGAGGAAACAGAGTGGCATGGTTTTAATGAACGGGATTAAAGATTCTGGGTCAGGCAATCAGAGCAAAAAGGGGCCCCTCCTGATTTTGATGAAGTTTCAAGAAGCTAAATGCTGCAATAAAGAATGACTTTTGCAATTGCCTTTCTCTCTTATCATTAGATTAATAGTGAAAAAAGTGACACTTTAAAAGGCTTAATGCTGAGCTTAGAGCTGTAGCACTGCTGCTAAGTGGATGCTTTTCTTGTTGAAAGAGCAATGCAACAAGGAAACTCACATTGCTTCCTTTCTAAATTGCAGAATGATATTCATTTATAGTTCTAATTCTAGGTCATTACTGGGAATAGAGGATTGTAGTCTCCCCTCTTTTTATTTTCCATGGCTTCAATGACATTAACAGTTCTGAGTCAAGAATAAAGTCTTCTTACAACTCGTATGAAGAACCTTCACACAACATCCACATTTCACTGTCTTGCTACAGGTTTCAATCTTGTTTATACACATTTTAACAGGATGATATGCTGCATATTTTCTCTTTATAAACTCTCTGCCCCTGATTATTTGTCTAAAAAAGATTTATCCCATTTTTATTCTCTCTCCCAAGAAACACGAGATTTAATATTATGTTTTAAATCCCTTTATGCTTCAGAAGTATATCTTCCACACCATATTTCTAGAGATATTTCTATCCAATTCAAGTGACTTTTTATTGACAAAGTGACAAGAATAACTTTGGTTCAAAGCAGCTCTGTCTTTCTGATCACATTTCTCTTTAAAGGGGGTCTGGCTCAGATGGAGTTAATTTTCCCATATGAGTCCTCACATTGGTGTGATGTTTAGTGGTAGAAGGGTGTGGAGAACCCACTGGTGTTTTAGTTACTGGTGAGCACTCCCTGCACAGCACCAGGGCTGCCTTGCTGACATTCCTCTCACACACACCTGTAGTCTCGGGGTTGGGCAAAATCTTGGCAGGGATTGTAGGGACAGATCCAGGACAGGTGATCCAAACTGATTGAAGGGATATTCCACACCATGTAATGACTGATCAGACATACAAGCTAAGAGAAAAGAAGGCGTGAGGGCTGCTTTTGCTTTTTTAACCTGCCTTTATCTTGACCCATAAATTTCCTTTTCCATCTTACTTTCTCCCCTCCCATTCATTCTGAGGAGAGGAGTGATAGAGCACCTTGGCAGGCATCTCATATTCAGACAAGCTCAACCCACCACATGTTGGCAGCAAAATTTTATTGTTCATGTTTTAAATATGAAATACAGCCTACAAGTCTTAAGGAAAATACTCTTTTAGTCCACTGCAACAATGACTGCGAATGAAACACAGGAGTGCAAAATTTAAAACTATGCAGTATCATAGTAGCTAAATCTAAACCAAAAAAGACAGATACTTTCCAGGCAGTATAATGCACTGTCAGGATACAGCAATTTTTTAGGGATGTTAAAAATGAATTGAAACCCACTTTGATTTCTATTCCTTATGTTAAATGTATTTCTGTTTCTTAAATACAACTCTAAGTGTAGAAAGTAATTTTATATTGTCTTTGTCCCTAGTTCAATGAGTTCTATTTTCAAGGAACTGAGTTTTATTTTAACCTGAGGAATCATCATGTCTTTACAAGATGGAAAGTGCTACTTTGGGCTAAGGTAGGGTTAGATGGCTGCTGGTTGGGGTTAAACCACAACAGGAAGCAGAACAACTTGCTTAATAATATTCCGTGTCTGAAATAAAAAGAAAAGCAGCTGTCCCCAGGGTTCTGTTCAGACAAACAGGAAGAGTCCTGTACCTTTAAAACAAAGCCACAATGACAGCACCTTCTGTCTCTTCACAGCATCCTGTGTATGCTTCATCTATGTAGTAAGTCATAGAGCAAACCCTATCATCGAACCCCGTTAAAAGTAGCACTTTTACAAACTCATATTAAAACCTACTTTTTGCTAATACCATTGACAGTGTTTCCTTAAGAGGACAAAATCACTCATTCACAGCAGGAGGGGAGTTACAGAAACAACTTTGGTGGCACTTGGGGTGCCAGGGTCAACCCACCACAAATTACCAAACATGTTGGATACAGAAGAGAGAAAAACCAAAAAACCACTGTTAATATTTCAACATTGATCAGAAGCAAGACAAAACACTTTCTCTTGCATTTTGCTCTTCCTGGGGTGTAGAAGATAAAGAGACCCCCTATCCTCCTTGGACTTTGATTCACATTCTTTTCTCTGACTTCTTCGTCTTAGTCCCTGTTGCTTTCTTATGGACATATGGGAGTTTAATTCAAGATGCCAATCCTCCGTGGCAGTTTATATACAAATATATTAGCATGAACATGACACCAGTGATCAAGATATGCAGACCTTACATCTGTATCTGAGCAACCTGTAGAAATCTACTATTTGATTCCTAATGGCATTGGCATAGGTCAGAAGGTTCAGTGACTTGCAGGGAACTTTGAAATCCTCTTAGAGAAAGAAACAGATCCCACCCAGCTCTAATGGCAAGAAATTCTTCCATATTCAAATGCCCTTAATTGAATCAGCTGCATATCAGCACTAGGAGTTTTTTGTACTTATTTTCTAAAGTGGTGCTTGGAGACGCTACAGCAATCATTGAAGTCAGAGCAAAGTTCTTTCTTAATTAAATCCAAGCAAAAATTTGGATTGATTTTTTTTTCCTTGGTTAACATTCTGGACCTTATTCAAGGGGTAAGAATAATATTGACAAAATGCAGCAAGCCTATAAAATGGGCAATTCTAGTTTGTTAATTTTGGTTTGGTTTGTTTTAGAAGTCACAAAATACACATAAAAGGTGCTATGAATAGGATATTAAATGCCAAACAATCTTTCTTTCCAGTCTTTTCTAAATTAGGCAGTCTCAGCTTGTCTCACTTGTGGGTTCCCTCCCCACACCAGAGAAGTAGGAGTGGTGTGCTCCCAGCAGTACCATTGTGATCCATGAAGCTGTGACTCCAGCAGCTGAATATAGTTCTGCTTACAAGAAACTAGTTTCCTCTGATCTTAAAATTGAGGAAATGAAACAGGACAGGTCTTAAAACCCTGTCGCCCCCTGCTGCTCAGACAGCTGAGGACTGACTTGTCTGAATTAGAGCTCCCCATTAGTGATGGTGTAAGTGGATTTCATGCTCTGTGCTCACCTTAACCTTACGAGACTCCGGCTCTATCTGCAAAGCCTCTCCGCCAATTTCCCTCACAGCTCAAAGCTTAATGGGCCATTCAGAAGCTAGACTGCTCTTCACCGGCCCTACAAATAATAATTTCTATAAGCCTGGGACTTTTATCCACAGGTATTCCCCTCTCTGCAGCCTGATAATTCACCTCTAATTACTGCTGCATGAACACCACCATTCTCTCAGGCTCAATTCCATATCCTTTCTCCTCTGTGCTACTTGGTACATCAGAAAATCAATAGATGGCTAAGGCAAGCTCTCCCACTGCTCAGCCTTCCCCAGATGTACTCTTCCTTAGCAATTCCAATGCTTGCTTCTATTTGCTTTTCCCAGCCTCTGAGAGCTGCCATTTTTATTCTCTGTGCCTGATCCAATTCCAGACTGCACTAGACCTGATCTCAGGTCTGTTTTGTGAATGCCCTTGAATAAAGCTCTTCTGTGGCTACGTGAGACTTCAAAGCCTTGTCACAGATTTTCAAATCCTAATTGTGTAACAAATGCTGATGTTATTCCACAATTAACCTTCAGTTACATGGCATCACTTCTTAACACAATAATGACATTTGTACTGAAGGAATTCTATGTATAGTTTGATTAGGCGATTTTAAAACAATTATAGAAATACACAGTAAAAAATTACCAGCAAAATTATGATTGGGAAATGATTAGTCTTTGATATAAAGGACATTTTGAACAATGAGATATTTCTTACTTATCCTTATTTAAAGTGGATAAAGTAAAAAAAAAAAAAAAAAAAAAAAAAAAAAAAAAAAAAAAAAAGCACCATTTATATAATTTTTTTGTGAAAGGGATTGCTTACTTTGAGAGGTCAAATGTTTATTTTAT
The DNA here is from genome assembly GCF_021018805.1 of Prinia subflava. Classification (NCBI taxonomy): domain Eukaryota; kingdom Metazoa; phylum Chordata; class Aves; order Passeriformes; family Cisticolidae; genus Prinia; species Prinia subflava. The sequence goes on from NC_086251.1 coordinate 20,708,192, forward strand.
GCATTCTCATTTTAGTAGTCATAGCTAAGGTTCAACAGTTCTAAATCTGCAGCCCTAAAAATAAGTTGGTTAAGTTGATAATTTTGAAACCTGCAAATTTCTAAAAAGATTCCTCTGAGTAAAGCAAGGTCATAATCTCATAGAGGGAGTTTTAAATTAACAAAGATTAACATACATTAACATACAATAATGTGGTACTATTTACATCTCAAGTCCCGGTCAATGATATTTGTCAGGGTTTTGAGTAAATTTTCCTAGTATGTCTTCAGCTTGAAACAATTAAAAGACCAGGTGATGCTGAAAAAATTCTGATGCATTTATGTACGGATAAAGAAAGTTTTAGTATTCTGCTTGTCTTGGATAAGGCTTTCTCTATAAGATCAGCACAAGGAGTAATTACCTGCCTGAGAGAATTTCTGAAATCGGTTTTCCAGCAAACTGGCTGTATCCTATTATTTCCTCCAGCGCTCTGCAGACACAAGTTTTGTGTCAATGCATCCTGCTCAAACAAGCAAGTTCACACCGAAGCAAAGGATCTTGCCTAAAAGGTTAAGATTTCAGTGCTGTGAGGAGACCGACCACAGGACATTGAACTGCCTCCACCCTTCATCAGCTCCACAGGAGGAGCACTCTAGCTCCTTGCCGACTGACTTGTTTCTTAGAGATGCTGGACAGATGCTGGACAGCCACTCTTGGCCCCACACCTTGGCTGTGTACAAACAGCCTAAAAACTGCTGCTCTCTCACCATGTGTTAGCTGCAGGTGAGAGCAACTTAACCTCCAGTTAGCTGTCACAAGGGAGAAAATTAATTTCTTTTTTTTTCCGCAGATAATCATTAGAATGGCATGAGTTGGAAGGGACCTTCAACATCATCCAGTTCCAATCCCCTCAGCTTCCTCCAGACCAGATTGCTCAAAGCCCCATCCAACCTGGCCTTAAACATTTCCAGGGATCCAACACCCACAGCTTTTTGGGGCAACCTGTTCCAGTGCCTCACCACCCTCACAGTAAACACTTTTTTTCCCAAGATCTAATTGAAACCTTTCCTCTTTTAGTGTAAAGCGATTTCCCCTTGTCCTGTCACTACATGCCCTTGTAAAAAGTCCCTCTCCAATTTTCTTGTGAGCCCTCTTTGAGTACTGGAAAGTTTTGTGAGGTCTGCCTGAAGCTTCTCTTCTCCAGGCTGAGCAACCCCAGCTCTCTCAGCCTGTTCTCACAGGAGAGGTTCTCCAGCCCTCTGATCATTTTTGTGGCTTCCTCCGTACTCACTCCAACAGGTTCACTTTTTTCCCATGTTGGGAGCTCCAGAGCTGGAGAAATTGTGTAAATTACAATAGTATTAGTGGATCTGGGGGTTTAAGCTGTAAATATGAAATCTTTAAAGCAAAACAGAAGGAAAAATGCCCATCAAAAATCTTACATAGCAGAGAAGAATACAGCATGTATGAAGGGGAAACCCTTCGTCTACAGTGAAGCACTAAATAGGGCTAAGTCAAATGAGACTGTAAGAGTACAATTTCAGCACATATACAGTGAAATACTGAGGATGAAACAACAACAATATTTGGAACTGATCTATCCTGCATTGTCTTTGAGAACATTATATTGCTTTATTAAAGTAGGAAGATGTTTTTTATTATTTTTGCTGAGATTACTGAGATATTAATGAGAATAGACAGTACGTTCCTGGTCAAGGGATCACAAATTCATTGTAGGTGGGTGCCTCATTTCTGGAAGTGCTACCAAAGACTCTTCCTTTGAACTGAATTTTAGCAAAACTACTGAGAAAACATATTTTGAAAATAAAGTCCTTTCAAGAGTCTCTATTTGTGTAAATAAAAATTAAAACAGCTGAAAACACCAAAGAACTGTTTTGAAGCATTTCCCAAGGCTTAAGGGGCATTTGCTTGTTCTTCAACAGTAGAGGCCTTACACCCAGGAAATCAAGGAATCTTTCTTCCAGTTAAAACAATCAAAGCAAGTGGCTTTGCTTTGAAGGCAAGGCAAGTGCCAGGTTTTTATTTATGTTCTCCTACTAACAAATACTTTTTTTTTCCTTTCAATGTGACTTAATGTTCCTTAAAACAGAAGTATAACCCAGATGATCTATACACAAGGTTCTTCTCCAGCCTCATGGTATTTGATCTTTAGTTAAGAGAAACATTGTAAATGGCTTGTAAACCCCTTCCCAGTACAATAGATACATTTTAGTAGAAATAATAAGAAAACACAAGAAATTCAATATATGAAATCACTAAATCTTGAGAGACTGTAATGCCCTCAAGGACTATGCAGATAAATTGGCAGAAAAATTAATATTCTGGTGAAAGAATACAAAAAAGCATTGTATAAGTTATCTTGAAATTATTGAATTTGTTATATGCTCTCTATAGTCAGTTATATATTTGTTACTTACTCTTTATAGCCAGTTGGCTATAAAGAGTTTATTTTTTATTTTACTTGAGTGAAAAACAATTTTCATTCTCTTATTTAAAATGAACAGACAGCAAGTGAATAGACCTTTTCCCAGGTTATATGTGAGATTTGGATCTTTTAAAAAAATATAAAATATAAAAATGATTTAGAATTATTTTCAGGAAACACACAAAAACCACAGGGAAATCTTTTTGTACAGCAATAGGACTGAAGTGCTACAGCCTCTATTATTTGGTTGCATCAGGAAACACTGGAGCTAAGGGAATAAGCCAAGAAATGGATAGGCTTCATGAAATTTTGGGTCAAAAACTTTCAGACTTCCTGAAGCTTTCACTGCCAGCTTGTGGACTGTGCTGTAACCTTAAACACTGCAATACATTTTGCCAAATATTTTAGATGTCCAGAGAATTTTAATGTCATTTACAACTGCTATACAGACAAAATCAATGATATCTTAACAGATTTTTCCATTTTTAGGGGAATGCTTTAAGTATTTTATTTTCAACAGTATCACCTTCTTACAGCACAGCAGGCTCAAAGATTTTTTAATTAGCTCCTCTCCTGTAACATTAGTCTTTTTATTATGCATTCCAGAATAATCATACACAGGTCACTAAAATGAAGAAACTTTGGGATTTCAGCTTTAAGCATTAAGACTGCTGGTGTGTCAAAACAGTCTTTAAAAAGAGAGAAAGTTAGTACCTGTTTATATATTAAATGTCTTCCAGGAATTTTGTTTGGCACAAATACAGGTGTTACTTTTGCTGATTTCTCCTCAGCTTTCCAGTGACCTGAAATCACACCGGTTGCTTCAGCAAGGGGGAACACGGAGACCATACTTCAGTTCACCCTTCCAAAATCAAAGCATTTATTAATATCCTATGTAGCAAAAAATGACCTTGCAAATTGCTCAGAAGTGACCACATATCACCAGTAGTGAATTTTCCCTATAAGGCTAAAATATAAAAACAAGTTCTATTTGTTGCTGTTCTGATTTTCCGCACCACCCTTTTCAGTCGTCTTTGAATCCATTGTATTCCTTTAGAGTTACAGACCTGAAAAGACCAAACTTTCATTTTGATTTTAATGCCCTTTCTTTGTAGGAGAGGTGAAAATAAATGCTATCCAGAGCAAATCTGCCGCACAAAAAGAGGCTATCGTCTTAATTAAACTCATCACATAAATGTTAAATGTGACATGTCATGGATACTCATCTCGCTGCTTCCACAAAACCCCTAATGCAGCATCTAACCCTGTTTTATAGCATGGTCTGCCTGCACTTTCACTAAGGCACTGTTCAAAGAACTGCGCGTAGCTCCTGCCACAGGAGCTCCTGTTTCAGGCGGAGCGAATCCTCAGTTTTGGAGGGTGACACGAGTCCCAAAGCTGCCAGCTCTCCCTGCCAGGACCAGGGGGTCTACACAGGCTCAGGCAAGCTGCAGACTGGGGGCTGGCTCAGCACACCCCAGACTGTCACATCCACCCCACAGGCACCCCAGACAAATGGCTGTACAGAAAGCTGCTCCTAGCCAGAGCCACAGATGCAAAACAGGGATGGGGACAGGTATCACTTCTGGGCTACGTTCACCTCTGTTACAAAAGAAAGTGAAGGTCACTCTTTCCATTAGATTCCTTCAGGCATGACTGCATTGGTATGTGCATATTTTGAGACAATTTCTGAGGGAAGTGCACAGGCTGGCAGGAGACGAAATGTTTATAAAACAGCAGAAAATGCACAGTGGCTACAATTTTATATTTCCCTGTTTTCAGAGTAATCACTAAAAATAATTCTGAGAACCTAATTTAAAGAAATATGTGTGCAGAATTTGTTTAGGATAGAGATTATATTGTGTGGTACTTTAGACATGCAGAATAATCATATGCTGAACTGCAGTTTTAAGATATGATTTTATTCAAAGATGCACAGTTCGGAGTAAATGGAAAATTTTCACACCTTGATGACACTATTCTGCGGTTTCAGTGACAAAGAGCTTCTCTGAAATTTTTCATATAGACCTTTATCCCAACAAGGGAATCCCTCCTGATGGAAAATGCGCATTTTAAATTTTAGTATACAATATAATAGTATATAGAGCATAGAACATAAAATCACATTGCAATACTGTTGCAATTTACTCATTGGATATTGTAATTAAATTAGTGATGTAATTACGTTAAACATAAAATTTCTGGGAAGTTAAGTTCTGTGACAGAGATAGCGATTTCCTGTTCATCAGTTAAAAAGGAAAATTCCAATATGCCAGAATCAAGTTTCACAGAAAAATTGACTTGTCCAGTTCTCGGTATAAAATAATTTAAAAACATGAAAGAAGAATAAATCCTTTTATAAAACACTCAAGAAAGACTTCATAGCCTGAATTTTCTCAATTTATGTAGGGGGTGACTTTCATTTTAACATCTGCCAGTCCTCATTGTCATATTGCAGAAACACATCTTTATGTATAAGCAGAGAAAAAGACTGACGAGGTCTTTGCCAATATGGAAATCTCTTCTTTGATCTTTTTGCCCACAAAGGGTGATGAAAAAACAACACTAATTTGCCTTTTGTACTTTATGGTTGACGAAACATCACCAGTTGTCAGAGGATTTTAAAGTATTCATGAATACTAGTGCTCTACAACATGGATAATACAAGTGCACTTGATTATTTATAACCCAAGACATCAAACTGGAGGCTCTGAGCCAGACAAGTGTTTAGTTTACATTCTGGCTCTTTATTTTGTTTTGCTTTTTGCGTATTTGTTTCTCCTGAAGAGATTGTCTTCCGTTCCTGAAACGAATTCATTGCTGAGAAGCATTTATAAATCAAAGACCAGTCTTGTTTCCTTGCTGTCTTTCTGTCTTTGTTGTTTTAAGCTGGCTGTGCTCTGCTCACATGCATTTGAAGTTCCTCTTCAGCTCTACCAAGTGAAGGGATGCCATTTTCTACATTAAATAGTGGCTCTATGCTTGTGAAACTTGTCAGCTGGAAAAATAAGTGTCTAAATTAAATATATTTTTTTAAAATCTTGTGAATTAATAATGGTCTAATTTTTTATAAAACCCTTAATGTTGTTTTTATGGAATTTAATGTAACTCAAATATCATTAATGAAGGATATGTTGGTCAACAGCTGTGCCCATGATTTATCTGCCCACATTGTGGTGATACTGTCAGAATATTTCTCCCTATGCCTCTCACCTTTAGGACTTCTACAGTCCATTTATAGTGTCTATTTTCATGGCATCTTAAAACTGAAGTTGACAATTCCAATCTTTAGTCAAGTTTCAAACAGTTTGGTTTTGCTTGCTGGCTGCAGCTCCATTATTAATCACCAAAATTAATTTCTAATGCATTCCCTTTAGCAATGCCAGAATCTTTCCTTTTATTTCTTTGGGTTTTTATCTTGAGCTTTTTGAAATTATTTTCCCCTTGTGGTTGATTGTTAAGGATCTTGATATCATCTCACCTTATTTCCACTGATGCAACAGTATTCTTCAACTCTTTTATCTTTTAGTTTTTTCTTGATGTGGAATTTTCTAATAAATCCTGATTTTATTCAATTGTGCCTTGCTACTTTTTGGTAGACCCTGCTGAAGCTTCTTCCATAATCAGAGTATTTAAAAGTTCTCTCACTCTGTCCTCTGAATACTCTCCAGTACTTAAAATGATATAAATTTTCACTGCAACATTTTTTGTATCATCAAAAGCTTTTAGATGAGTAAATGAAAGCATCCAATTTGTATCTATAGATCTATTTCAGGAAACACATATGACTAACATATCTTTGGGAAATATTATTGGTATACCAAATTTGTTCAATATTAGGTAGTGGGTGTAAAATTATTTAAACAGGGGCAGAGGGAAGTGAGAAATAACAACCAAGAATGAAACTGATACACAACAAACTGCACCAGGACCACATATTTTTAGCTTTAAAAAACAAAAGAGTTTTCCTTGTTATCGCTAATGTTCATTAAAATCTATTCATATTTTTGCCAAGTTTTAACATTTAATTTGTATTTATTAATGTGTGATGTTCCATTGTATTTTGCTTCACATATAGAGTGTTTTCTTTTAGAACTCTTTATAAATTATTTTCATCTTGCAGTGCCCAAAGACAATCTGTTCTACAATCATTCTAGAAAACAACTGCTTAATTAGCTGGCTTAGTATCTCCTCATCTATCCTTTCCTGGCTTTGTCTCTGTCGATGTTTAACCCCAACCAGCAACTAAGTACCACACAGCTGCTCACTCCCTAACCATAAGACTGGGGAGAGAATTGGAAGAGTTAAAGTAAAAAAATTCATGGGTTGATATAAAGACAGTTTAATAGGGAAAACAAGAGCTGTGCATGCAAGCACAACAAAACAAGGAAATCATTCCCTGCTTCTCCTGAGCAGGTGTTCAGCCATCTCTAGGAAAGCAGGACTCTGTCATGCATAACATTTGCTTGCGAAGACAAATGCCATCTCTCCAAAAGTTCCCCCAGTTTGTTCTTCTTTCCCCTGCTTTACGTGCTCAGCATGATGCCATATGGCCTGGAATATCCGTTTGGCCAGTTGAGATTGGCTGTCCTAGATATGATATGAAATGTCCCTTCTCAGCTTCTTGTGCACCCCCAGCCTTCTCACTCGAGGGGTGATAAAAGGTGCAGAAAAGCCCCTGATGTTGGGCAAACACCACTTAGCAGTAACAGAAACATCTCTCTATTATCAACACTTTTTCCAGTACAAATCCAGACACAGTCCTATACTTGTCACTGTGAAGAAAATTAACTCCACCTCAGCCAAAACCTTATGAAGCTCACACAAAGCATTATTTTGACTGTGCTTGGATAGAGATCATTCTCTACCCAGTATTGTGAGTAATTTTGGGATCTTCTACTTGGTATTTTGCCCTTTAAACCCAGCAAAGATTACTACACAAGCTGAGGCTGAGAAAGCTAAAGGCAGTGAAAAGGGCGTGAAAAGGCAAAGGGAAGGAGCTGTTAAGTTGGAAGATGATAGAAAGGAGAAAGGTAGTGTAGTTACCACAACTGGGTAATTATGCTACCCTGAGTCAACAGGGAACAAGTAATAACACATCTGCAATAATATGTGAGCCCTGAAGAGCTAAGCAGGGGAAGGAGCAAAAGATTCAGCTCAGGGAGAGCAATCCTGCATATAGACTCGTTGCAGCATCCCGGGAACATGGAGTACATGACTGTTTGGTGAGTACTACTTTCAATTATATATGTAGCTGAGACTTTTAAATTTAAGTTTCAGAGATAATTTATAGACGAGCATCAGAAAGATGTGTAAAGCTCTGTGTGTGTGCTATGTGTTACTCCTTCCAGGGCAGTTCTCTCAGCATCAGTGTGTGAGCTAAAAATCTGCCTGGATTAGATCCTGATATGAACAATAGTCCAATAACATCCATAGCCATGGGAAAAAGTAACTGTGTGGAAAGGATTAGTGTGGCAGCAGCTGGTGGTGTAGCCGAGGGCTGCAGTAAAGCTTATGGGGTAGAGCTGCATTGCTTGCATATTGATGGTTTAGCTTGCATATCCACCCTTGTATCCTAGGGCTGCAGAAATCAAAATTCCTTAAAGTGGTTTGTAGGACAAAGAGATTTATTGACCATATCTTCAGCATCTGAATAAACATACTCCTCTCAAAATCTTGGATTCCTCCCTGGTATGCACAATGCCGAGTGTGTCAGAGGAATGAATTTTCACAGATTTTCTAGTTCTTTCTTCTGAAACACTTTCTCCTGTCAGGACTCACAAGAATGCTCTCAAGCCATTGAATCTGCAGAGCCCTAGTCCTCCTGACTCCATACTGTTCTGTACACAGTATTGCAAATGGGACTATTCCTGTTCTGCCTTCTTCACTCCCTCTCCCTCCCTCCCTCCTTCTCTCTCTCCCCTTCTCCAGGGTTAGGGACACCTGCAGTTGTCTCTCCTCACCGAGGAGTGACTTGTCTCCAACAAGGATCTCAGCTAAATTCTATTGGCCTCAGATCTGCCTGGAGCATCAGTATCTAATTGGGTGGGCTTTACATTTAATAGAGGAGGAGAAGACTACTGCAAATGGCTTTGGAGAAGTCCTTTACTGCCCTGGGCCACCAAATAAAGCAGGAGGAGAGGAAGACTGTCTCAGAAGGCTTTTAACTTTCTTTTTAGCTAGGTGTGCTCAGCTTTCCAATCAGGTTAGTCAATCCTAATAAAAGGTGAAAAATCCTAGGATGTGTACACAGCATCAGAGGAAATGCAGTCTAGTGTATTTACTCCAACAAAATTCATCCACTTAACAAAGCCATATATTTCTATACAAGCGAAAAAGCATTCAGAGCAGGGGCACGTTTAGGTTTATTACACTGAAAATTTTCAGTGCTAGCAGATTACATTTACAGATATAAGTTTTTATGCCCTGCTTTAAGGGACAGTTTAAAACATTATTTTTAATATTTTGTTTCTTGCTGGAGACAACAATAAACTTTAAAGAGCTTGAAAGTATTCATCCTAGCCATAGTGCCTAATTTAACTTTGAAAAAACATATCTGTTCAGCAGGCATGGAAATAGTAATTTTATTAAACCTGTAATTTGGTGGTGTTTACAATTCAACCTAAACTGTTTACAAATATGATATTAAATGGTCAAGCAACTACATGCAGAAATTACATAATATTGCTGCCCTGTTATTTTATTGTCCTGCCATTGCTCTCTTCAATACAAACATGAGAAAGTGTTCTACATTCAAAATAAAGCTGCATTAATAGTTTATTGTGTTTCACTTGCACATTACGGTGTGACACCTTTAAAATGCTCATAGAATTTTGAGAGATATTAAATGTAGCTATGTACCTTGAAAGATACTAACCCAATTTCTGTCTCAGCATAAGTCAATTCAACTCCAAATACTAAAATATTGCAGACAAATAGGGCTAAAATTATTTTAAGCAGGCAGAATTATTCTCTCCCTGGAGAGAATATTTCTACAGAAAATTAAGCTGTAACTCAGTCAGCACAGTGGGAAATAAGAAAACATTTTTTGAAAATGTGATAAACAATGAAATCCAAACAACACCCCCCACAATACAACAAATATAAGGAAGAATAATTAAGAGAGAAAGAGACGACTGAAAGCTCTGTGCAGTTCTTAGAGACAAAAATATTCCCCGAACATTCCCTGAACATCCCTTGTCTTTGCCTTGCAGGTCTCTGGCTCTGCCAAGGAATGAAGGATGGCTTTGAATGTTGGCCAGTTTGTGTTTCAGATGGTTGATGCAGTCCAGTTCAGCTTCTTCAGTAACAGAAGCTGGGGCTATAAAACCAAGCACCTTAGCCCCAAACAAGCAAACTCTGCCTCAGTATTGGAAAAAGAGAGGATAGAAAGGTTTTTTTCATAATTATTCATAGTGTCATTTATGAGATGGGCTACTGATGAGACAGTATACTATCATATGTGTGAAAAACAACCACAAAGAGTCTTGAAAGAAGACATGAAAAATGTTTTGGAAGTGAAAAGAAGAACAAGGGGGACACCTCATGTGTCCCCCATGTGTCCCCTAGTTCCTAGGTGTCCCCTACTGATGTGTCTGTGCCGTGGCCTGACTCTGAACCAGAACTGAGAAAAGGCAACTGTCTGAACTGAAAAACACATGTTTCTAGCCTAAAAATTCTATTTCTCATAGCAACTAGAAAGCCCAGGTAAAATCAGTTACCTCTTCTTCAGTCCTCACCCTCATACAGGAATACAGGCAAAAACTACAAACTGTCTTTTACCGACAAGACTGTCCAATTATCTTCCAGGTGAAAAGGTCATTCCACTTCCTTATCAATAGGCACATGAATCTGTTTTTGTCAAAAGGTCTAAAATGCAAAGGAGAAATGATGTAAATTTTAAAGCAGTGTTTTAAGGGATTTAATCTTCATTCAGAATAAATATAGATACTATTTTCTGAGTGCCTGCTTTACTGTTGCTGAAGAGATCATGACAGAGAATACAGAGCACATAGAATCAAAGCTGTATGGAATCAGAAAACAGGGTGAGGGGACACAAGAAGGGGGAATGCTGTCTCAAAGCCACCGAGTCACCTGGAAGCCTTTCATGAGACCGTCTGCAGTTGCTGAAGCCATGGCAGATGGGACTCCCTGCAGAGCCATATGCTACCTGTAGCAGAATACCTTTCACAGCTGGGTCTTTCTGCCTTGTGCAGATAATTACATGCTGTGGGGCAGGGCCATGTGCTCTGATGACATTGCTGGAAATGTGGTGGCTGCAGGAGAGACAAGGAAACGGCTCTTTGGCTGTGAAAAGTTAAGAAATATATTTTCATGTGAGCGGCAAAAGTATTTGGTTGTGCAGTTTCCTTTAACGAGGGATGCAGCGTGCAAAGCAGTGCTCTAAATTTCAGTGGGCATTGCTCCCTGAAGCAAACCGACACGCAATCTCGAAAAAGAATCCTGAAATTATTGAAAGGATTAGGCAAATGAAGCACAAAGTGACAACAGAGATTTATACTATCCTACTCAGAATCTCTTAAATTTTCAGAAGTGCCACAAACAGAGAAACCATTTCTAGAATATGTGTGTGCAAACAATGTGAAACAGGGTACTGCACAGGAGGAGGGGACCACTGTGACATCACTCAAAATCAGTAGAAACTTTACCTCTTACTTCTTTACACACTGAATTTAAAGAGAACACACATAAAAGTTGTCTGCTGAGTTATTAAGCCTAGGGTTTGGTTTTGTTTTTCTAATTCTTGATATCTAGCATTAATAAAGAGATTTAAGAAGTTAGGGAATTATTATGGCAGCAAGGAAACATTTATTTTGAAAAACATTCTTTAGGAAACCACAGACATTCAAATCTTGGCAAAAACCTCTAAGAATTAAATGACAAATTTATCAACAGAATTTGAAGAGATAGATATAACATTAAATGTGTATCTTCCAATATGGAACTGCAGAACTCTGTATTTATTACTTGCAATAATTTCTTGATCAACTGGTCCTCTGTTTACAAGTCAAAAGATTATTTTTCTCACCGTGAATCCATAAATTCATTATGGGTCTAAAAATCAATCCTGTGCTGCATCCCATAACATAAAAAAGGTTTATACCTGCACATATTTTCTATGTTAAAAAAGAGTATTCAAAAATGTGTTTAATCTTAAATGGGTACCTGTTTGAAATTTTGTGACATACCCAAACTTCTAACAATTAGTGAGTGGTTGGAAACTTCTCCATTGTGTACTAATCTTCTCCCACGACTTCTTTTCGTCTGGTTGATGAAATAATGTTTATGGTTACAAGGTCAAATCTGCTATTGTGACTTTAAAAATAAAGGATTTCAGGCTTGTTTCTCTGCTCAGAATTAAAGAATATAACCCAAATGAAAAATATTCTATATAAGAAAAAAAAATCATGCAAAAATGGTGGAAAAGAACATCTGTAGCTGTTGTATAGAAGTGAAATAATGTTTCTGTAAGTCTATGACATTTACTGACCAAGAATGAAGAAGTCTTATATAAAATAAGTCTGAGTTTAAAAGGAAGTTTTACACTGGTGAGGGATGGTTTTTGTGTTATTTTTCTGCACTTGTTTGTTTCAGTTATTTGTGTCTAATGAAATTTTAATAAAATCTTGAGCAGTCTTTTAGACAAAATAATATGGCAGTTTATGAAAATGAGAGATGTGGAAGCAATAAAAATACATTTAATAAACAATCCTGGTTCATAATTGTAAACTTATTTCAGATGGATGTGAGGAAAATTTTTACTTGTTAAATATATAGCATGTAGTTTAAAAACCTTGCTGTATAGCTTCTTTCACACGGTAAAAAATGTTATTAGCATCTGCAGCACATCTTTGGCTGCAAATATGAAGAATTACACAAAATCTGACCTTTTAACTTCTCCATGATTATAAATTTCTCTTTAGAACCACTTATTTCCAGAAGGAACAATCTGACTACCTGATGCAAAATGTTATTCATCTCTAGAGGAACCATTGGATTAGTATTCCTACACTGACCTTCAGGTCAAAAAGGGTTTACTGATCCTCATAACATAAGTGAGATCAATGAAACAGTGAAATATTTTAGGGGGTTAACACTTTCCATGAAAATTCCACCTATTTACAGCAATCAAGACACAGCATTACAAGCAAAATATTTGAGTTGCTAGCCAACAAATATATGTATTTCCCATAGAATCTGTTTTTAATTTCTCCTTGCATCTCTCATTTAAAAAATCACTTTTCTTCAAAGGTACCATGGAACAAATATTCTGATTAGTTTTAAACAGATCAATAAAAATTAACGTTTCAAGACATTTCATTGGCTATTATCTCTTTAAATGTATTAGAAATCTTATAAGAAGGTACTGAACTGTATATAAAGCATCTTATGCAAGAGTGTTTCAGCTTAGTCAGTTTTGTGGTTTATATGATGTTGTAGCAGTATTTTCAACACAAGGAGCATTAGGAACACATGAATTTTGACTGTATTTTTCTAGTCAGTGAATAGTTTGGGGGTGGGCTTGCTGGCGAAGGCGTTCCCAGCTCTTCACCACACAGATCTCCATTTGCACTCCAAATGAGAGCACTGACTGCTGTGTTCAATGTAGACCATGTTGTAGTAGCTACTATCCACCTAAACTGCTGGAATAGGAGAAGGCAAAAATAGAAAAGGGAATCAAAGGGGGAAAAGAAGGAACTGACAAGAAAATAAACAAGTTCTGAATAATGAGCCTGATTTAAAATTCATCAGTCTTAAGGTGATGAAAAAATTAAGTCGGACTTAGTCTCAGTAAAAGATTTCCAAAACTGAAGATTAAAGGTTTGAAAGTTTCTTCTTGGATCAAAGGATGTACTGGAGGATTATAGGCTGGTTTTGCCAATGAGTAAACAAATTTATTTTTGGTTTTGAAATTAATATTAAAAATTTTCATTTAATGCAAACACCTCTGCAAAAGGATTATAGGCAAAATGAGGTATCAAAATCCTGCAGTATCCAAAATGTCTTCATTTTTCATCTGGGAAGATTAACTTTTGCTGAGAACTAGCATTCAATCCTGTATACTTGAGCTGAGGCTGAAAGCCAATTACAGCCTGTTGTGGTGATGATTTTTGTAAATGAGATGCTTTACATTTACATACATGCATAGCATTAAAAGCATAAATTTTTTACTTCAGCATGTCAATATAGCAGCAGAGGATTTTCAGAGGAACTTAGTTCCCAGATATTAATGGACAATATATCTTCATTTCAAAGAAAAAGACCTCTTTCATATCTAAATATTGATGAGTTATGTATGCAGCCTAAGGCATCACATTTTGAAAAATACCAGTATTACTGTTAGATTTTACACCCCCTCCCCTGCCCCATCCCTGTCAAGGGTTTAGCACTCAAAATAACAATATATGTATCAGGCAGCTTGAAGTTGAATCATATATTAAATTAACTAGATGGATTCAAATAGCTGAAGTTGTCTTCAGGGAAGCAGTTTAGCTTAGGTTCATCAGTGGCTTTTATCATGTATATGTTCAAGAAGTGTATATTCAAAGTAAAAATGACAAAGAGCATTTTATAGACCCCACATTTTTTGTAGCTTTGGGTTCTTGAAGACACCTAAAGTTTGAAAATATGATATATATAAAATGGATAACTTATTTTAAATGTTAAAATACCTTAAATCACTTTCTAAGCATCTAGAACAAAATTTTGTTTTTCATTCTTAGGAAGGAAGAAAAAAACAGAACCCAAACTGGAAGTAATCTGCACACAGAAAAAAACTAAAATGGGAATGCTTTATATTGTTGACGTCACACAAATAGCAACATATTAATTTTCCCATCTATTTTGCCATTGATCTGGTTCCAGTATTTCACACAGGCAAGCATTGATTCCTCTTTATTTGGAATCTGATAAGTCACTGGATAGGAATGCCTTTCAGATTATTCTGACTTTCTGGTCAGAGAATGCCATATCAAATAAGTAATTTACCACAGATGTTACAGAACTCAGTGCTTGAAGACAGGTTTGGATTATTACTCCTTCAGAAAATGTACTCATGATGCATTTTGTGTGGCATCTAAAGGAAAACAATTTGCTTAAAAACCTTTATTGTTCAGAGACCAAAAAAAAGAAAACCTTCTGGTTTGCACAGGATGGTCCAAGTGGAATATTTGAAAATGTTCAGATGGGAAAGTAAGCAAATATTTTATCTGAAACAAACAGCTTTTGAATTCTGTTACCACAATACAATCTAAATATCTCCAGTCTTTTGAGCATATATTACTCACAAATATCAGCGTAAATGAATGTAAGTTTTAGCCCTAAACATTCAGAATTTGTTGGAACAAAAGAAATGTTAAAATTACGGAGTATATTTAAGATGGGAAAGCAATAAAACATCTCGTGTGAGTTGCATTAAATGCAATATAACATACATCAGAACTGAATCTCAACATTTTCTGCTGCTTCAGAAAATACCTATTTCTATCTAAGATTTTGTCAAATGCCAAGAAAGTTAAAAGCTTATTCATTTCACTATGGCCATGTAAATTCTATTCATTTTAAAAAGATGTAAGCCTCTGCTTCTGTTTTTGTATGAACAGATTATCATTGTCATTCATCTGCCTTCCAGATGAAATATATGACATTTACTTAGTGATGAACAATGCCCAGAGGGGAGGGGTTGTAATTTCTGGCATGTAAATTTTGAAAAATAAAAAGTACTATCAGCATGAACATTATTAGCAGGGGTGTTTAATAAAATAGCTACTCTCAGTTTGTGAGAACACAAATGTTTCCAGGAGAGTGTAACAAGTGTCTCAGTAAATGAGATTTCAATGAAAAAGGCCAAAATATTTTATGTTGAGCACCAGCAAACTTGAATCTCCACGTAAAGCTCAAGAATGTTCTTATTCACTCCAATTTCAAGAGATTGAACCCAAGTGTTTCTGCTAGACTAGAATGACAGAGTGGACAGGGAGATGGAACCGCTGGGATGAGGGCACATTGTGTGAATGTTCTGTGTGAGTCAGATTGGTGACAGGGGACTTGCTACAGTGTTAGACTGAAAGGGCTAGACCAAGGAGCAAGGTTGAAACATTTAAAAATGTTTCTGAAATTAATTTTAAAATATATTTAAAGCAAGAGAGCTGAGGGATCTGCACTTGAACCACGGGGAGTCAACAGTTTCAAAGCATGAATGCCACATATAATTCACAAATAGGAGACCCCATCACAGCTTGAGGTTGTGCACATGTGATGTCCCCACTGCAGCACCTTCTAGATGCAGTAGGAAGGACAGCAAAACACACCAAAGTAGGAATGCCCGCTAATCTGGTACCTTTCTTTATCCAAGAATCTTAAATTCATCTCCCACATGAGAGAATCCAGGTGTTCCCTGTTTTCTGATCCATGCATACCTGCTAATGTTGTGGGGAATGCCTACAGCTATGTCAGGGCACACACACTGGCTGGGATATCCTGTCCTGCATCTCATCACTGTGCTCTGCTGTACAGCAGTGCCACATCACCTCTTACTCTATGGTCCAGTGAAAATAAAAGCCTTGGAAACAGCACTGTGAAAAAACATTTCAAGACCATAATAATTCTCACAGGGCACCTAGGTAACCAGGTTTCAGTACATTTCAGTTATTCATTCACCTAGTTCAAAATCTAATCTTTCTCTTGCAAAAAAAAAAAAGATCAGACTCATTTAACATGAGATTAATTACTATGTATGTCCTTTTCACGTGTATTAAATGATTTCTTCAAATAGAAAAGTTGTTTTTCTTTTCTTTCTGTCATAGCAGTGATGGTCACAGATGGATGAGCACTAATAGTGGTTAAGATCCCAGATCATTGTAGTATTATGGTATTAGGGGTATTCAATTATTCTACAGAATAATTGAACATCCCTAATAACAGACTAAATAAACAAATTAACAAACAAATAAACAAACTAAATACAACAGACAAAATAAGGTAGTTAAGAAATATATCTTATGTATGAGATGCAAAGGCCTTTTATTATTGGCCTTTCTGGGCAATGTTTTCTTACAAACCAAGAAAACTTCCTGTAAAATGTAGAGAGTCAGGTCTCCCCTGACTCTCCTCACTCCCCTGCAGGTCTCCCCTGTGCTGTACTTTGCTTCTCTTCTTATTGATTTTGATTTCAAACTAAAATATTATTAGCATCCAATTGATTATATTTAAACAGTTTATTCACAGCTGTTCTATCCTCTGTGTGTCACTGCATAACTTTTACCTGTATTTTACAATGTAACATACCTGTGTGTTTACTGTACGATAGGGACAACACTCGAGGTTTTAAGGGAATTTGCATCTTTTACTGCTGTAGAAGAGGTAGGGAAGAGACAGAAAATATGCTCTATAATTTGCTCAGTTTAGGCAAAATGGATCACTGTACCTTCAAGTCCATCTCCAGTGGAGTGCAATCTCCAACTCAGTGTAAAAGAAGCTCTGAAATCTCTCATTGTCTCCTTTTCATTATTCACTGACTAGACCTAAAATAAATTGACAAACAGTTATACAAAAGAGCAGATCCTTCTACAATTATTCTGTATCTTTCTTTAAAATTTCTGTTCCCAAAGAAGCCTGTTATTTCTTATCTCTTCATCCCCCTGTTTACAGTGGTTCACATGATATGTAATCATACACATACTGAAGAAAGCTTCACAATAAAATTATTCACTGAAACGCCACCTTTCCTAGTGTGTATCTAAAGAAAAAATTGTTTTTATTCTCTTAAAATTCTGATCATGTGATTGTGTATCGCAGACTATCCTGCCTCCTCCTTGGCACAGGGGATGCAGCCCAGCCCAGCCCATCCCATTTTTAACAGTCTGAACTCATTTGGCTTTCCTGAAAACAGAAAATTTTCAACATACCCCAAGATTGTCCAGTCATCAGCATTCTGCAGAAAACTACCCAAACTTCTAAACACTGTTTAAAGTGAAATGTGGCCTCTGTCTGTCAAGTGTTGGTGCCTATGAAAGATGGTCCAAGTTTAAGAGACAGAATCTGTTATTCCCTCTCATTTGACTCTCATGGAGCAAAACAACTCCATGCTTTACTGATTAAAGAAATACACGCGGTAAATCATTCAGAGACATTTTAAATGACTCTTTACTGTAACTTTTATTTCCTTTTATATTAATGCAATTAAATAATCATAAACCAAAGGCTCTTATAAATGTACAATTTAAATCTTTTCAAGGAAGTCTTCAAGGACACAGAAATCAACACCATGTAGGCCAAACCCAAATGCCATAGTCTTGACCAGCTGATCTAGAGGGAAGAAAAGCTGGCAGATAGAGATAGAGCAAGAATTTGCCTGGAATTTGAGGGGAGGATCAAAAAGCAGACTCTGTATGCCAAAGCTAAAGAGATAGATGTGAGTGCAATTTGGATCAGGCTGGAGTCAAGAATAGAGAGTTTATACAGCAATGAGAGAATCTGAGGCAAGAAAATGGCAGGGTGGACCAAGGCTGGATGAACTAACCTGCAGCTGAGGAGGTAAAATCCAGATCTGGATTTGAGGTCTAGCAGCAAAATGATATCAAAGACCAGACTTCAGCCTGAAGCAGTTTTAACAGTCAAGTTTTCCCAGGTGCTGCCAAAAAGATCTGTGCTTGGCAGGGATGTATAAACATGCACTTCTGTTTGATGGATAACTCAGGGCTGAACGAGCTGTTTATCATTACTTATTAAGTATTTCAAATATTCATGTCTTATATTCTGACATAAAATAGGGGGTAAATTCCTAATCTCTGCACCAAAGAGCTTCCTTTCTTCATAGTTTTTAATTATGGACCTATTAAAAAGGATACAGATAAATGTCTTTTGCCATTTTTCCCCATTATACAAGATGAACAGAAAAAAAAATTCTAACTCAAACACAGCTCACTTTTAAAAGCTTACTTGCTCTTAGTACCACATCGATGCTAATGCTTTATAAGTTTAATATGTGAAATACCTTTGTCATAAGCCAGTACCTCCATTGTGTCTTTTACTTTACTTAAATATTTTTTTCAAGGGCCATATGCATAAATAACAATACTATATCATACAGTAGTCAAATTTTTTCTGTATTTTCACATGCCTGGAATAAATTATGGAACATTATTCTAGATGGGAAAAAAATAGGCTTGATACAATCTTCTCTCCATATTAACAGTGTGTGTAATGTAGTGTAGTGTATGAAACATATTTACAATTGATGGTGAATTCCTAATGTCTGGAGCTGAGCACAAGAGGCAATCTGGATACAGAAGATGCACAGCTTCTGATGGTTGGGCCTTTGACCTGTATGCATGTGATGATGAAACAACACCAGCCCCTCTTCTGACCTAATCAGGCATAAATTGAGTAAAAGAGCAAATCCCTGTCAGTTAATGAAAGAGCATTTTCATCTGAATAACATATTTGAGGAGAGATATGATGGTGTCTGACCATACATGAAGGAGTTAGAAGCTCTCATTTGCCAGGTGTGATCTCCATGCTACCAAAATCAAGTCATTTTAACAATTTGTCAGCAACTGAAAAATTGACGGCCCAGTGATAATGTATTTTTTTAAAAAAATAATTACACATGGAGTCAGGCCTGACCACAGCTAAAAATTTTTGATATTCTCTGTACTGCAGCATGCTGCTGCTGTTTGCTCCCTAGACAGACCTGCCATAGCTTATGTCTTGCTTGAACCAGAAAGCTGAATGCAGCTCTATATTTATTTAGACTTACTAGTGAGCAAGAATATGAATCAATATCTCACTAATACAACTCATTACTCTTCTGTTGTGCACAGTTTGAAAGGTACCTTGATGCTAGACGTGGGTCTACAGCAAGACTTCTTGTATGAGTGCTCACAAGGCATATAGGCCATCTCACATCATCAAAGGGGAGATATTGTTTCCTAACTTACAATTTGCAAAGATAAAAAACACAAGTTGTTGTGAGGCACTCAGATACAAACCTGAACTGGACAGGCCTTTGTCACAGGGTAAGAAATAAACCACATGAAAGAATGTGGATGCTTTTGAAAGGTAATGGATGAACAGCCTAAGCCACACAGGGTCCTAAATAAATCTGTACAATTAACACATGGTGACAAGCACAAAAGCATTGTATTGTCTGCTACACATTTTAAAAGAGTACATCCTAGAAATGAATTAAGGTAGGAGAGAAGGATTAAATAAAGTATCTTTGTAATTCAATAACTGTATTTTTCCAAAATAATGTTTCTTTCTTCAGCTCAAAAGTATTTTCAGTGATTTACTCCAATGAAAATCTTTTTTTCTACCATTGAAACACCCTTGCTAATTGTTATCACTAGAGGACAAACTGCTTCATTGCACCTGCATCTTAAGTCTGTTCTTTGCACAAATGTGTACAGAAAGATGAAGAAATGTTTACCTAACAGCATATCAAAATTTTCATTATTTGAATTTTATCTGTACTCCATCATTTTGATGTCTGTGTTAACAAAGAACTTATACATGGAAAAAATAACAGAATATAATTATTAATTTCATTCCTAACCAATATTCTGTGTGTTTGTGCATATATATATGAGTGCATATATAAATGTGTGTTCTTCAATGACCTTGTATACTGTAGAGTTGTTTCTCTCACATATTCTCACTCTTCATTCCAGCTCCAGGTGCTGAGGTTTTTTTTCCTTTCTTCAATCACAGAGGTGCTACCACACCCACTGATGGCCTTGGCCAGCAGCAGGTCCATCTTGGAGCTGGCTGGTGTTGGCTCTGCTGGACGTGGGGAAAGCTTCTGGCAGCTTCTCACAGAAGCCACCCCTGTAGCCCTCCCCAGCGCCCAATTCAGCTACCAACATTTTGAGTGTACTAAAATACATTCATCCCAGTGCTTCACTCCTAGGCATTAGACAAACATAAGAAAAAGGCCACATGCAAGTGCTGCCTTGCAAGTAAATTTCCAGTCAGAAACAGCTAGGACAGTTTCTTAAAGGCTTACAGATGCCAGAAAGGAATGAACAAGCATCTGGTCTATCCAGGCAACAGACATTCCAAAACATACAATCAATCCAGGGCACAGCCACGTAGGGTGTGGACAGGCAACCTACCTTTGTGGACACTGAAAGGGGAATTTTTGTTACATTGGCAGATTTATGTCACTGAAAAGTGAACTGCAATTTTGTTTCTCCTATGAAACAAAAGCCAACAGGGTTGGTAAAAAAAAAAAAATAGAGAAAGCCAACAGAATAAAAGTGTATCTTTTTCTCTGCAGTTTTATTAATATTTGGAAAATCAGCCAGTGCAGTACTTTCAGTGCAGGTTGAGAAGTTTATTAAAAAAGGAAAAGGAGCATGCAGTCGCAAACAGACCCCACTAATTGCTTCTTTCAGTGGTGGCCAATATTCTACAACCATGGTCATTTAGGATTTGACATGCTATTCATGCAATATTTAAAATTCCAGCAGCTGGGTCAGGACAGACCATGTGTACTTGCAAAGGGAAGCCACAGGAATTGATGTAAAGGTCCAGCCTAACCTGACCATTGCAAAGCTATGACAATGCACTGTGTGAATTATTCAGTGGCAGCAAGTCACAACCAAAATAAACAAATAAATAACCATCCTCCAGAGCATAGCACAGACATATGCTGAGTGCAGGGATGAACGGGTGGATCAGGAGAAGAAAAAGGAAAGACGAGAAGAAATAATAGCTACCTGCAGCTGGTGCCTCAATATACGCTACAATATTTCTAGTCTATGTATATTTAAAATGTTCAGAGTTGCAATCAGTGTGGGTTGGAGCAGAGAAAAAGGTTGCTGTGTTGTAGATGACAGCAGCTGCTGCCTGCCTCAAGCAGGGCCATTTGTTTGGGTGAACAAATCTATGACCACAAGGAGTTCTTCCCAGCAGATTTACTGATCCTGCACTTGTGTTACAGGAGCAAAACTGAGGAACAACTTATCACGTGATACAGATGGCTGCTGAAGGAATATACCACAATAGCTTCTTTGATATGAAGTACATGAACTACTGGTGTAGGTTCCAAAGTGACAACAAATCTGGAAGCAATAACTGAATTGAATTGAATTTTGTAAGGAATACATAACTACATTAGATATATTGCAGCAGCTTTCCCAAAATATTTCAAAAGTAATTCAAGGTTCTGCCTAATTACTTGTATGTTCTTCTAGGCCATCAAAAAATGCAGTATTTAATCACATTTTAACTGCACATGTTAGTGGGCTCTGCTCTCCAGCAACCTAGACATGGAAATTAATGTGTGCTAGCAAATTACATCAATTTATTTGCTGCGGTTTAATTTCATTAACTCATGATAAGAGAGATTGAGTTTAACATCTCTCCTTTTATGTACAAATAACCCCCCGGGTGACATATGATGTGAAACCAAATCACTGCACATAATAAAACAACACCACAAATAAAAATGTATTTCCTAATACAGTTATACTCCGAGATGAACAGTTAGTAAACATACATTTGGCACTGAGTCAGTAATCAGCAGCACTTCCTCGCTTATGGAATAATCTAAAGCATATGATCCCTGGTAACAGCAGAAGGGGATGAGCAGCTCATGATGGTTCCCATCCCGTTTGCTCCTTGTTTCTGGCCCACTGATTGCAGCAGGCAAAGTGGGGGCTGTACAGAGCAACTCCTTGGGGCACTCCTGTGACAGATCTGGGCTCTACACCAGCTCTCTATCGGATAAACTTCCAGCATTCCTCTGAAACTGCAGCCAACTGATTTGTGAACCCATCTGTCTGGGACATGCAGAAGCAGGTTTGGCATCTGTAAAATAGATGCCTTTCCATTTATTAGGAGCACTTGTCATTTCTATTGTAATGCAAGATAGGTTAGTGATTTCTTGTCAACAAACTCTAGAAACTGAATTAAACAAAGCCATTTCCTTTTCTAAAGATCTTACAACACAGGTATTTTATAGCTGTTTTTTCACAGGAACGTCGAAAGAACTGACATTGGTGTGAAATGGACATTTGAGCTGTGGAAGAACAGAAGTAGGAAGATGTGCCAAAGTGTGACTGCCTGCATCTCAAGTAGCAGAGGCAGTCAGAAAGCCTGGCTGCAGGATATACAGCAGCCCTGGCACAAGGCTGAGGGAGGAATTAGACTGCTTGGAATCCATTTTCTCATGGCTTTGAAGCAATGCTCCTCACTGCCATGTACTTCAGGCTCCTCTTATTGTGTCTTACCAATTCAGTTATTTTTATGAGCGAGCTAGAACTGGCAGCTGCAGTTAAATAAAAGGTATTTCACAGACTACTGCAGTGAGTCCAGTCTTTACACTCCCTGAAACTCACCCTGTGATTCCTTGAATAAACACCACTAAGACAGTGATCCAAGCATAAGCAAGCTTAAGCAAAAATGTGCAGCATAAAAGCAATCAAGACAGATTGTGTTTATCTTCTCTTCTCTGCTTTCAATTCTCTCTCGTCACACTATCCCTAAGTTTATCTTCTGCATTTCCTCCCAGAAACACGTACACCATTTTACACTGATTAAAAATACAGGCAAAACACAAATAATACCATTCTTTAGCTTGCATGGCAATAAACCTGATGCTGGAAATTATTTTTTATTAGTACTACATATTTTCAGTCTCCAAGGAGTTAATGATGAGGATGGACAACAGCAATCATCCCCTAAGGGTTAACTGATGCAATAACCACTGCTTGTTGCTCCAGTCACTGCTGCAGAATGTCATGATTTCATAAACTTATATATAGGATCCAAATAAATACATTGCCTTCTATAGGAAAGCAGGACCATTTATCAACCCTGAGGATATTGTCAGGAGAAAATAAGGAAAGTCAAGTGCAGTAATGCTCTTGATATACTGCCTGATGACACCACAAGATGTAAAACACAGCTTGGAAAAAACAGATACAAACAAGAAGTTGCTTTTCCTCAAGGCTATCCCCCTCAGGAATGTATGAAACAGCCTTTGAGAACACTGGAAAAGAGAGAGGAAAATTGCATACAGACATGACTGAGATAAAGTTTCTTTATCCTTTCTTTGAAATCGTTTTGGGTACCAAAAATCAGCTCTTCAGGAAATGACAAGTACAAACTGCGTGAGTAAAGCAATTATTTCTCGCAGAGTTGTGACCAATGCTGAAAGATTCTGCTCTTGGACTTGGTTCAAAGAGAACTTGGAAGTTCAGGAACTTACCTGCAACTTTTGGGTAAAATAAAGCATACATCTGCTTATCATGTACACACCTGACTTGCCTTTGCAACAGGACAATGGAGCAGACTAAAGAATTTGTTGAGATCATGGCTGAATCTTAGGTCCAGAATATGATTAGGGTCAGTTATATACAATGATATTTCATGTCCTTAGTGAATAGTACCTGCCCTACAGGGACCTCAGAGGTAGTGAGGTATGGATATGATGGGTGGGTGGTTTTTAGCAGTCTGTTTTAATAGAACAAGGGGTAATGGTTTTAAACTAAGAGAGTATCCATTTATATTAGATATAAGGAAGAAGACTTACAAAGGAGGTGATAACACATTAAAAGAATTTGCCCAGAGATATAGCAGATGTCCCATCCCTGGAAGAATTCAAGGTCAGACTGAATGCGGTGAGTTGGACTAGAGGACCACTGAAAATCCAAGCCCAACTCTTCAATCATTCTATAAAAGGAACAGTAATTGAAAAGTCTGTTTTCTCAACATTTGAAATGTCCAAGTCCCTGTATTAGTCTGTCCTACAGAAGTAGTGTCAAAATATGCTTCTTGACTGTTGCATCCTATAAAATGTTTTAATGTTCTCACTCATTATTCATTGTCAATGAGTATTATATACTTTTCTGAGAACTTTTGTTGACTTTCTAATATCATGCTCTTCTTTAGTTCACTACTGAGGTGAATTTCACTCTTGATTTCCTGTAAGCCATGTGCAGTTTGAATGTAGGAATCATTTAATTTTAGAACAATTTCTAGACTCCACAGATTCCAAATTCTTGTAAGAAAAGAAACATATTGTTATGAAATAATAATTGATGCTCTCCAATAGCATTTTTTAGAAAGAGCACATCTAAAAATATGTTCTGTTATTGCTAAAGTGGGTTTTTTTGTGTTTCTGCTATTTTAAAAAAAATCCTGTTTCATTCTGCACCTATTTCCTGGGTTCCATCATGTCTAGAGACATGATGTTTTCCTGTTTTCAAGAATTCATATTTTTATATAAAGAATAAGAAAAGGATCACACTCTAAAGAAAAATCTGATCTTGACATTTCAAAAAGTGTTTTAGAATAATTACTCAGAATCATGCAAGTATTTTTAGCTGGTTTATATTAGGGGGAACCAGGGAAAAAAACCCACTTTCCCTACATCTTTAGTTTTACAGAATTTGCAGTCATGGATACCTCAAGCTAATGGTATTTGGGTTCTGACAATCAGCTGAAATTCCAGAATCCTGAGACATTTCTAGCCTCTCAAAGGTCTCAGTTTATTTAGATAGTGAGAACTAATTGTTCTGGTCTAGGCTAAGTGAAGTAATAGACTTGTGAACTATCACTGTTACTTATTTAGTTGCCTCTTTTTAGCTTGCTTTTTTTCCTAAAAAGATTATGTAGCAAACTAAGCCAAGAGGGATGAGTCAATAAAACAGTATATTCAGTGAGTGTTCCAAACAGCTGAAAAAATCCTCTCAGAGTTCCTAATGATAATTACTTAAAGTATAAAAGTATTTATTCCTCTTTAACAGTGTAGCAAACACTTATTCTAATAATTAAATGTACAGTAAATGTTGTTGGCTTGTCTAATATATTAAACACTTCAACACATCTGCATACATAACAGATTAAGGCTGCATTTGTAAAAAGGTAAAAGGCTTTGCATAAACTTACACTGGAAAATACTTGAAAGATTGGACAAGTTTACCTATTATAAAAAAAGGACTAAAACACAGGTATCCAATTTTTAACTCAACATGTAGAAGAAATGGTGTTTAAAAGAAACCCCTAGTTCTCTGCACAGACAAAATTTACTACCTAGGAATACTAAACTACTAAACTGCACCACTTTTTAACCAAGACAACTCAAGAAATGGGGAGGGAAAATAGGGAGATATGGACTTTGGAATAAGAGCAATTATGCTTCAATGCAATATATTTTTTTAAATAACGATTTGCTTTCTTCTTGTCCATATACTTAATTATATTTAATAATAATAAAAGCAAATTTAAAAAAAAAAAGCAAAACCACAACGAAATACCAAATATGATGTATTAGTAAAAAAAAAAAAAGTCACAGTTTTAAGTTTTCAACTTCTAGTGAAAATGTCTACATCATTACATTACTTACATCATTACCCAGTAGTGGCTGGGCTTTTCCAGGTCCAAAAGGCTTTAATTTTAGGAAATCAACTCTCCAGGCATTTCCATTAATATCAGACTTATACAAGCAGTTGACTCGAAATACATATTTAACAATAGCAAAGGGATAATTTCTGATAGTGGAGATACAGTTTAATAAATAAGACACTTTTTCCCCTAAAGTATTTGCTATTCATAAATAATTACAAAGAATGTACAGGTAACCTCAGAGATTGCAATCCTACTTCATTTGTGATTGGCACAAATCCTTATTTTGAAAGCTCAGGTAATGTTTCAGTGGTACACAAGCCTTGAAAAAACTTCTGAAATAGGATGAATTTCAGCCCAAAAGAATTATAGCAGAAATAATACGACATTGAAAAATTACTCAATTTGACAAAGAATTGCAAATATGGTATAAGATGAATGAGACCTTGATAGCAGGTATGGTAGACAAATCTGACAAATACTGCCAGGAAGTCTCAAAAGAGATTTTATTAATACACATAAGTATAAATCATTTGAATAGCTGTACCAAGTAATGCAACAATGTAACTTATCCTTTGAAGTTACAAATATGTAACAGAAAGACAGAGAAAAGCCTAAAAATAACTGCTGGGTAAACAGCTTTATCTTCAAAGATATGAACAAAATTTATACCTATTTTCAAGATTTATTCCAGTGGCAATTTTTTTTGTTGTTGTTGAAGGCTAGGGATGTAGCTGTCATGAAAACAAACAAACAAACAAACAAACAAACAAACAAACATCAACTTGAAGAGAACATAAGAAAAGTTTTTAAGATATATTCATCTTTTAAATCCATGAAGTTTGGATTTGGAAATATCTGTCATATTACCAGAGTCTTTGTGTTTCAGCAGTCCTTCTATTTGACCCATGTACGCCTCTGTTCAACTCAAAAAATTGGTTTTGGCATAGACGTGACTCTTGTCTGGATGAAGTTTATCTTTCAGAAAGCAGTCCGTGTGTGAATACTTACAGAATCCATGTTTTCATTTGGCCATGTGGTCAATTATTTGCACCATTATAAATAGTTATATTTTATTTTGGTTTTAACTTGGGATTCAAACAAGACTCCAGCCCTTTAACAATTGTTGTCTGCTAAATGCTGACTAACTTTGCAATGCTCCTTCCTTTTATGGAAGAATGCTTCATTCAATAAGACTTCACTGAAGAGGTAATCAAACTGTTTTTCTCCTCACTACCCTGGAATCTTTAGCTGGTTACCAGTGGAGTTTTAGAAGTACTAGACAGCAAGCTAAATGAGACAAGTAGTTAATAATAAATATTTAAATAAACATTAAAATGCTCAATATTAAATAGAGGTCAGGCTGAAAGCTATGAAGGTCAGTTCAGGTTTTAGCTGAGATACTATTTCTGTTTGAACTTGGTTAAATATTTGGAGCTATTCTGTTGAAGCAGTGATGCTGCAGATCAGTTATTTGCTTTCCAAGAAGCATATATGGAGAAAACTTTGTATTTTTTCTCTTATATGTAATAATTATACTATCCTTCCTTAAAATAGTTTTCTCTCTAAAATGCTTACATTCTGGAGCTGCATGATGTGCAATATAATGACAAATATATATTGATTAAAAAAGATTGTGCAATAACAGGCTAGACAGGCTAGCTTTCCTCTTTTTTTTTTTTTTTTTTTTTTGACTAAGTAATTTCTCAGGACCACACATCAATAAAAACAACAAATGGCATAAGAAATTTTATGTAACAACCATATAAGCTTGGCTTAAAGTAGAAGATTCAATTTATGCCAGATCCTCTTTCCAGAAAAAAAACACTAGTAAAATTTTGTTCCTTGGTGAGTATCTTCAGGAGACAGAAAGTTCAGTTTCCTGGATCTTAAATGGATCACTTTCTTTCCAGCACCAGTTAGAGTGTTAAAGAGATGACATTTTGGGGACACGTCCTGGGAGTAACTCTTTCAGTTCATGTGAGCAGCCTCTTGGTCTTCTGGAGTCCTGAAAAATCAGGACACCAACTTGTAAGCTGCCTCCATTTACATAAAAGTGAGTGCACTGCCTGCCAACAGTAAAATAGTTGATCTCTAATCATACAATGTAATTAGGTCTGGGAGGGAAATGTTTTATCTGTAAGTTTCTGATGTGCCCTGTAAATTTGTTGTACTATGAAAATGTTTTAAAATAAGTTAAACAAGGAAAATGCAATGAAAGTAGTTATCTGTACATTTTGCTACAGCTCCTCAAAATGTAAATAAGATCTGGTTTGGGGAATTTGAAACATTTCTGATTATCTCCTGGGTTATGATAAATCTTTTGTATGAAATGGGAATAGACTATTTAGAGAGTTTGGGGGATTTTTTTTTTTTGCTTGTTGCTCTTTGCAATGAAATTTTTTTTATCTTGTTCATTTGTAGTTATTTTAAAATGTGTTACACATCTTCATTTTCAGAGCCTTCCAGCAAGGCTGCGTCACATCAGATAATGCAGAACAGATCACGGACCTTTTGTATCATGCAAACACATTTATCTCAAATGTGCTCTCACGGTGGCACACATTACCTCACTCTACACGGTGATTAGGGATCATGGAAAGTTCCTGTAGCTAATGAGAAGCCAAGCCAATCACTCAGCAGTCAATTAAAAAAGGTAATCTTCAGTAGCCAGCCGTTCTCAAAGCATCTTAGGCTAACACAGCCTGAATATTTACAAGATACATTAAAGATTAAATTGGTGATTAAGATTTTTATTTTGCACTGTAATATCTGAGGCTGCACTCAAATACATGCCTAATTTGAAGCTTCTGTTAATAAAACCAGATCACATGAATGAGTGAAACATAGCCAAGTAAATATTGATTGCAATATTTCTGAATCTTCCCATTTTATATAACAGCTGGGTTTTGGTATTTTGTTTTGTTTTGTTTTGGTGTTTTTGGTATTTTTTGTGAGAATAAGGGATTTCCTCCAAATTTATCAGTAGTACTGAAATATTCTTAAACTTTTATTACTTCCTTTACCCCTTTCAAACATATCCAAAATTTACTGACCAAAATATAAAAACTTTGAAAAAAAAAAGCTTAGGCTAACTAGCTTCCATATTTAGAAAACTATTTTTAGGGAGTCAGATATTTTAATAGAAATCCTCCATCTTCTCATGAACTTGATTTTTTGTTAAAAAACTTATTTTTGTACATGTGAGAGATTAGAAATTATTGCAAACTGTTTATAACCGTGATAATTATTTATGATTACTTTTATCTTTTTATGATCCAGCGCAATTTAATCATATGTCTTAAAATCAATATTGGTTGTTCAAGTATTGCTCATTTTACACCACTGGTGAACCGTACACTCATTTCAGAAAGTCACTGGCAGCAACAGCCTAGGCAAGCTTTCACATGGAAATTATGATGATTGCTAATACAGGAATTACACTTTCAAATGAAAAAGATCATCTTATTTAAGTTTATATGATGAACACAGTCAGTGTCATACTGACATCAAGTCGGTGGTTTCATGACATGAGCAGCAAACCTGGACAATCACCATACAAGGATGTCAATCTTGGCCAGTCCCTACTGGCATGTTTACTCTGTTGAAAGGCTCAGATGTGAGTTCACTGCATTTTAGTACCTTAAAAGTCGTTTTCCAAGATGTTTTCCACAGACCTTTTCACAGAACCAAGTAAGGTGGACTGAATATGAAATTATGCCTGAGCATTGTTGGGGTAGAGGAAGAAGCTGGCTCAAGTGACTTCCTGCCATTGCATGCCTGTTCTTACCCACAAAAAACAGCCCAAAATGTCCCCAAATGTTTCTTTTCAGTTCAGTAACAGCCCCCAACAGGCTTTTCCTTACACACCTGGAACTGAAGACTTTTTGCAGTGATGGTTTAAAATGTCTGTTCTTCCCTCGATAGTTGAAAAGCAGACAAGAGAAAGTTGGTGTTTTTTCCCTCTTCTCAGATAAAAGATTAAAAGATTGTGTGCTTGAGTCTCTGCAGTTGTTAGAAGCCGTATGTTTGTCTTCATTAAAAGATGTGTGTGTGGTCAAAAAATAAGACTAAATTGTGACTATTAATTAGCTTAACTCTAAAATTTAATTATTTCATTTTTCTAATGTGCAGTAATATCTCTTGATTCATACTAATGTTCTTTCCAACATGAAATTGTGTATTCATCAGTGTTTCTTATATTCTTATTCCTGCATATATCAAATGAAAACTTGTATTATCTCAGTGTTTCCAGTTGACACCTGTGGCTGTATAAGAATCAATTACAAACCAATTTTAAACACAGCATGGATTCTCACACAGAAAAACAGAGGACAAGGAAGATAAGCAGCAGAATTTATATATATATTTTCTTTATCAAAAATGCCTCTAGAAGGAAGTATAGCCTGTGAACTTTGTTTAATTTCAAAGCAAGCCTAATGCTTTTGTTTGTATAAGAGCAGGTCTCTGCGAGGGAAAGCTCTTCATACAGAAATAGTTCTCATTCTGGAGAACTTCATGTGCCAAGAAAGTTAAGAGCAAATGAAGCGCCTCTGCTCAGCTTTCACATTCTCTTTGAATTCTGATTTTAAGCTTTATAAATGTCAGCTAAGCATAAACCTTTCATTAACATACAAAGGTATTCTCGAGGGACAGCAAATCAGAGAAGGAAACTTCATAAATCATGGCAAGTTACAGCTGAATGGAACAGTAAGACCTGACCCTGGCCCTAGGATGGCACACTTTCATACTTCTGAGGGAGGATTGTGTCACAGACACCTCTTTGCCATCCTGTCTTGGAGTTTACAGAATACTAGATTTGCTGAGATCTCGTCTAGATGGGATTGACTTTTTAGTCCAATTTTAGTGCTAAACATCTGAGTAGACAGATGAAGAACAGGAGGCTCCACATTAATCTTTATTAGTGCCAAGCAGAACATAAAATAAATACAGGCTTGGTCTTAGTTTAACCAGAATATTTTTACTTTTTCAGTACTTTAATGTAACAGAAATTGTGTAAAAACTATTTTATCAATAAATTTCACTTTATTATATCTTTATTCTTCATTTTTTTAAATTCAGCTAGGTTCAGAAAGAATTTTGACATCATTGAGTCCAAACTACGACCAACCACCACCTTGTGACCATGGCACTGAGAGCCACATCCAGTGTTTCCTTTAAACACCTCAAGGGATGGTGACTCCACCACCTCCCTGACAGGCTGATTCCAATGTTTAATCACTCTTTCCACGAATAATTATCCTGGTATTAATGATTTAGACTTTTTAAACAGAATGTCTGGAAGAAGCCTCACCTAAAGACTGAAATAGCAGGGGGTAGTATATTTAACAACTCTAAATTCCTAAATTACCATCCAGAAAATAGAGATAAAATCCTGGCTGCTCTGAGGGGAAAAAAACCCCACCAAAATCAAATCAAAAACCTGCTCTCTACCTTGTGAATTCATTCCTTCATTATTACATTAATATTCAGATCCATATCCATTTGAAGGTCACAGTGCTTAGCTATAAAACCTTAAATAAGTTAAGCTCTCTTGATGCCAAACACATCTGCATGTCAGTTGGGCATTTCTATTTAATGAGGATTCAGCAGTGTCTTTTCATGCGGGTGAGCAGCACTTTCAGTGTGCTGCCCCTGTTTGCAAGCTTGTTATCATGAAGGGTTATACTGCACCCAAATATGAGAATTTTGAGAGTGAACCCAAAGACTTTAATTTCTCCTGAACTCATTCAGCTGAGATTTGAGGACAGTTCTTTCTACTGTAGTATTTAAAGTTGGATTATTAACCCCATTCTCTTACCGCCTGTGCTGAAATTGCATTGTTTAATGAGTGAGAGGCTGCCTTAGGAAATAAAAAGCTTTTCTTGAAAGCTAAAAATATTTCCTTTTGAAAGGACAAAACAGAGAAATTTGCCATGTTATATCTTAAGGCAAATGGGTAATAACATTCAGTATACATTTTAGAGGAAAACATTCTTTTCCATTATGGCATTGATTGGTGCCATTGCATCTGATATGTACAGAATTTTCATGTCATAACAGTTGCAACAGATACTACTATGGCATTTCTTTTGTCCAACTGGTTAATATAAGGGCAAAGCTGTTTAGAAACTTCTTCATGTGTCTTAAGAACAGTCAAAGCATGCATGAGTTTTCTTGGAAGCCTAAACATCTAATTTCCTTTAAAGGAAGAAGGTTCTTGAGAACAAAGACTGGGTTGATTTTCAATTAAATGAATATGAACTTAGCTTTGAACTCCGTGGGCTTTTCCTAGAATGTAATTTCTTATTCAGATAACAGTGCACGTGGTATTCAGTCTTCAGTGAAATCTTCCTAAATAGCTCCAAGCACAGTCTTCTGAGGAAGAGGGAGAGAAACATCCTTTAATGCACTCAGAAGAGTCCTGTGGTTACACTTTCAACAAGTATGCACTTGATTCCTGTGTGTGTTATAAGGAATACTGAATTGATGAGACTAAATTGGATGGTTATAGCTTGTAGAAAAATCAGAGACGTAAAAGCAGGAAACGATAAGAGAGAAGCTGAAGAAAAAATGAAAAATCCTTGCTATGCAGGAGTAGATATCAAAAGAAAGCAAGCTGCATGTTGACTTTTCAAATCATGGGAATAGATAAAAACGAATCTGTGGAAAAAAAAAATAGAGCAGAAGGTTTTGCAGATGACTTGAAAGCCCTGCACTATGAAATCAATTACTTCCCAGCTAAAGAAGTGCTCAAAGACAGTCAAGAGTGCAGAACTCTCAGATGACACAGATCACTGCCAAAGCAGTAACAGAAAGCAAACATTATGTGCTTTGCTTATTTTTCAACTGTATATACTTTGTCACTTTTCCCATCTCTGAGTGTCCTGGGGCCAAGTTATTTTTCTTCGGTAAATTTTATGGAAAGGTCCAACAATGAATTTGGCTTGGACAACAGCGGTGGCAGGCAAGGAGTGGGGGGAATGTGTGTGTGTGGATTCCCTTCCTGAAACCCGAGATAGGTGCTCTCCTCCAAACTTAATTCCTTACTTCTTTCCTACCTTGACACCTCTATATCAGATGGTTTTCTACAGTGACTCTTCAGTGATTTAAAAGAACACTAATGTGGTAAGAAGGAAAACTGTAATGTGAGAAGAACTGTTCCAAAGACAGGAGCTAGAAAGCAAGCATAGGTAATCCACTGTTTGAACGGAGGGAGGTCAGCAGTGGAATTTGGTGGGCCCTTGGTTCTATTTGTGCTGATCAGCACACTCTTGAGGGCTGTGGAAGAGTGGGTGAGCAGGAAGGTGACAAAGCGTGCACCTGATGCAATTGTATTCCAGATAGAAAGGATAAGGGCAGACAGTGAAGGACTACAAATCTGCTATAGGAGACTGCTTGAGTAATGAAAATAGCTTGTAAAGTCTGGTATTAAGAATTGTAAAGTGATGCACATGGGAAAAACCCATATTTTAAATTTCACATTAAGAGCTGATGGGTTTTGAGTTGACCATTCCCACTGAGGACTGCATTTCTCATATTTTAAATCTTCCTGAAAACCCACTTACTCCTTATGCTTCTCTGTGGACAATAGCAGAACCAGCCTTTATTTCCATTCTTCTGTTTTGCTTAAAAATAGTGCTGCCAGAGGTACTCCAAGAGTTATCTCTAGATAGCTAGCCTTTCAAAACGTTTCTCTTTTTCAGTCTAGAAATCTGTAGTGTTTTCCTTTGTGCCACATTAATCTAAGGCCATTTGTTCTCCTGATAATGAGCAAAGGACACTCATGGCAACCCCTTAGTGTTGTGGAATACATTTTTATATTTGCAGCCTCATGCTGGGCACTTGCAGCACTTTGTTTTCAAGCTTCCAAGATGATATGAATGTCAGGTTTTATAGTGGAAGTTGACAAGTGCACTTTAGAAAAGCTGTAAATGTGAAATCTGTGGCCCACTGTGTAACAAAATGGTCAGTGACTGAGGATAAAGGTTAACAAGGTAGAAGCAATAAATCTGATTTAAATGAAGGGCTCTTCATACCTATCTCAATAACACATCTTAATTAAACATTATTTTCCACATCACATAAGATGTTTTCGCTTCCTTTTCAATAATTGCCTAGAAGCTTGAAAGAATAATCAAGAAAAGAGGGTGGTATAAGAGAGAGCTGAATTTCCGTCTGCCTTTAAGTTTTCTGCCTTTTCAAGGCATTTTAGGGCATTTTTTCTTTAAAGACTGAGTTTAAGATTAATCTTGAGTGTGCATTGCACTGATTTAAAGAGGAGACTTAGGTGACTTACATCTCTGGACAGTTCTACCAACTGTTCAATGCCTTAAAAAGATACTTACTACCTCTCAGAGACAGAATAATTTCAGACTAAGACTTCATTACAGCCTGTATTGAAATATAGGATGTTTCATCTGCAGTATGTCAAAGGAAAAAGGCCTCAGCAAAAACCTCATTTAAGTCAACAGGCTGGCTTTAGTGTAAATGACTCCAATGACAATGCTTACTGACTGTCAATAGAAAACTAAGAAATTATGTGAGGATTTGAATAATTCCAGCTGAATCGGAAAAAAAAACCCAACTACTTTATTTTGTCTATAGGGGATTAGGAATTAATTTAATGTGATTTACAGAATGAACCGATTCACCTTATTATAAATTATAAAAAATATGCTTTTTTATTTCCAAACAGGCAGATATAGGAATATTTTAGCATAGACTTTAGGCACCTGTGATGGTCTGATGGCCTATTTTCATATCACACACTCACTGTTCAAGTATCTCCAGTCTGAATAGTCCCATGCTTTTTAATATCACTTAGAATGAAACATTATTAAATAATAATGAAACCTAATGATGAACATCAAGCATGAAAACCTTTCAACAGAAAATAAGCATTTTTTAGAGGAGAGGAGACAAAAAAAAAAGCAAAAAGAAGCAACAGAAAACTGGAGAAAAGAATGAAAGCCTAAATACCTATTTATCAACATAACTGAACAAAGAAAGTCATATAATTGCCTTGAAGGTCACCTGTCAATTTTCACAAGACAACTGCTGAGAAATGAACAGACATCTTGTCAATGCATCCACTGAGAATTTTGCTGAATGTAGCATGGTCCAGGCAAAAAGGCTCAGAACTCACTGTCACAGAGGGTCAAAATCAAGTGACCATTTATTTTAAAGCACAGTTAATTACCCTGAAATCAAACAAGATGAACAAACCAGCAGCAAAATAACCCACTTTATTTACACTGAATTATTGCCAGTGTTGGACCTGTGAAGCAGATGAGCTGTTCCAACACCTAAGGAAGGAGTTTCACTGTATGTATACACAGAGTCTGAACATTAGAAGAGATAAAATACTGTTAGATCTTTTTAATGAGTGTGTACTATAATCAGATTTTTAGATCCTTTCTGTTCAAGAATTCCAGCAACCTTTGGTACCTATAGTTGGGGCACTTTTGCTATGTCATATTCTTTTTTATTCCTCAAGATGGTAAGATCTACTTTGAGAGAAATATTTTAAGACAGAGGCAGCAAAAATTAACAAGACTAAGAAGGCACATTTCACGTGACAAAGCAAAGAAGAAAATATGAAGAAAAAAAAAGGAAAAAAAAGGAAAGATGCCACAAGATCCACCCAAAATACTTTCTCCTTTGAAATCAAACCAGTAGTTGTGATATTTTGGTAGGCTGCCTTGACATTAAAAATATTGTGGGAACAGGCAGCTCATTCTCCAGCTTAGAGTTAAAAAATATCCGCCTCTAAAGATATGTTTAACTAGGATCTCCCTGAAACAGGTTTCTTGTCCATGGTGTGCTTTTCTCCTGAATTTGCAGGTTTATGCATTTATGCAATCACTCTACTTCAAAAACTCCAGTGTTTCTCCTTTGCTTCCACAATATTCAATTATCTGTATGAATTAGCAAATCTGAGACATTAAAAACTAAAGGAAATGGAAGTGAAGAAGTATGGTTGAAAATTTCAGTAAGGTGCAGTTTTGGCTTTTTGGTAAATGAATTTCTTTGTTTTCAGAGCTGAAGTCAGAATGTTATTACACTGACTAAATTGTAATCTTTCTCTCCCCCTCTCACCAATCTCTCACCCCAGCCATTTTTAATATAGCTTTTTGGTTGCTGTTGAGGCTAATATCAAAACCATTTTGATATTTTGAAGGAAAGTACCAACAAGTAGTGTCAGAGCCTCAACAAAAATATAAAAGAGAATCTGTCAACTGCTAGGCCTACGGGGGCTCAAAAACTCGAGAAGGGACACTGTTTTTTTTATGAAATAGACACAGAGTCCAAAGCTTTTAAACTTCTTATCAAAGCATAAAAACACAAAAAAAGCATAGCCAGAGACAATTCCAGTTTGTAGGATCAGAAGGTTTTTTTCTTTTTTTAAAGACGCATTATCTTTGTAAGCTAAAAATCATCATCCAACACCTCTATGGGACATAAAAGAGTAGATAGGAAAATATGTCCAACCATGATGGTATCAATAACTAATGTAGCTATGAGCAACCTGCAAATATCTCTCTTTGGTGAAGGGTTTGGTGGTGAAAAGCTTTTTTATCTTTTCTGCTGCTGAAGGCCTGAGCAGCTGCACGTTGCCCATCTGAATGCTCATGTAAAATATGTGTTAAGGAGGGGATGCATTATGTGGGGCAAGACAGCACCTGGCAAAGCAGGAGAGGGCACTGTTCCCATGGAGAGGAGAGCTGCTCCCCACCTGTCTGCACTAGAATCCAACCAGTTAACAGCCAATCTTGACTTCAAATTGCACCACAGTCCTGGTTTCTCTCCATGGACAGCACATGATACCAGATGTGAAATTTGCTTCCTGCAGTTTGGGCATTTTTGAGCTGGGATGCCCAAAAACCCAGCCACCACTCAGTAAGATCACAAAGTTCCCTGTGTACAAAGTTATCAGAGTGATCCTGCACAATATGGCAAACCAGTGTTATTCCTACCCAGCAAGCAGAAAGACAGCTTGGTTACCTCCAGAGTGCTTTGTCCACCTTCTCATAGCTCTGTATTTCCATACATATTTCCACATACATTCATTGTTTAGAACTGAAAACAAATATTAAAATTAAAAATTCTGCATTTAACTACTTATGAAGGGCTTTATGTCATCTTAACAGATTCAAATATTTGCTGTCAAACACTTTTCTGGATTATGGCTCAATTTTAAGACCTGTGAGTGCAAGACTTATTTCCCAGATAATGTAGGTGATCACCGAGGCAGTGAGATGTAGTGGATGAGAAAGCAGACATCAGGCATGGTCCTGCCTGGCCACACAAAGCTAAGCAGATATTTTGCTTTAAATATATGGCATGTAATCCCACCTAGAGAAATGTTATCTGAATGCTGTTTCACCAGGACATTCCTAAGTTCAAGACAGAGGAGCAGAATCACAGGCTCCATAAATAAACCATCATCCTCCATAAATACACCTCACAAATACCTTATTCTTATAACACACTGTTTATCTTGCACTATTTCTCCAGTTTGCTAGCATCACAGTAAATTCAAAACCCCCCTTCTCCATACCTGCAGTCTCCCTCAGCTTTGTGCTGCAGACATGCAAATTCATTAAGCTGTTCTCAGTTCACGATGAAAATAAAAGGAGAGCAAGGACGAGTTTGAACAACCACAAGGACTGCCCTCTGCTCTCCCTCCCACCCTGACACCGACCATGCATCACCGGCCTACATGTAGTTTTCCAAACAAAGTTTCATCTCAGCTGTTTCCTTTGCTTGCTTCTAGGAATGTTTCATAAGATGGTATCAACAGCCTTACTGAGGACACATGCATTGGCTGTTTGTGCCTGTCCACGAGATGTGAGCCTCTGCCACCACAAGGGAGTGTGACTGCCTTTGCAGGATTTCTTCTGGGTAGATGCAGGGAAATTGTCACTTATCTTCTTGTGACCTTCTAGGAGTCTGCAGACTGTTTCTGTGAAACAGAATTCCGTAATTTCTGCAAATCTGTTTCTGAGATTTTTTTCACTCTGAAAGTCTTTTTCTTTTTTCCTCAATAAGACTGGCATCATCCAAACACTTTGCCAGACTTTGCCCAACTTCCATACCTCATGGTGATTCATTAGAGAAATTCATAATGATTTAACAAAAGATAGAAACAGTTTATTGCCTAATTCAGTTACTGCAACTTATTACTAAAATATCATCAAAAGCTGCTGGAAGAGCTTGTATGTATTATCTCCTTTTAATTATTCTTTCTGTTGGTAAAAGAAATTGGTTTGTAAACTAGTGATACTCTATGAATTATTGGAACTTTTGCAATTTGTGTTTCTGGAACTAAGAATTCATATAATAATCTGCATGTTGTAGCAAGCATTAATTTTCTGTGTTACAGAATGGAACAAACAAATATGTGTTTAACTGCTGTAAAGGAAATGTTACAGTGAAAGGTGATTGTGTGAACCAGAGGTCAGAGAAAAGTAAGCACTTTTACTCTTGGCTGATGGTTAACCTCAACATATGATAGGTTATATGTGAAAAAAAAATTAAACAAAAAAAGACAGAATAGTGAAATTGCACTTCCTTCAGCTTAGGTTTTCATGCAATTTATAGTTGGAATTCAAAGAAAAAAAGAGAAAAGAAATCTCACTACTTGTTAATAAATGGCTCTTAACAGTCTTAAAAAACACAACCAACCAACCCAAAACCTAGAAAGCATACTAGACTAGTCTGAATGTACAGAAAGCATTCAGACATTATAATATACAGAAAAAAAAGTTAACTGAAATTTCTGAATAATAAATCTGCTCACCTGTCGGCCTATATGAACTGATCTTTAATGTCAATGAATAAATGCAATGAATCACTTTGAGCACTTTCTGTCTTCTGCTAGAAGCTTCATGTGAAGTGATTCCATTTCAAATAACATGGTGTCCTGGTTTCAAACTACAATTTATTAATTAGAATGTATAGAGTGTTTATCAAAAGAATAAAACCTTGAAATAGTATTAATTAAAAGACTGAAACAGAAGGGGTGGGAAGGGATTAAAAATTACTAATTTGGGATAAGAGAGGGGAATAAGTTGTTCATATAACTTGACTTCTACTGTGAACAAATAAATAACCAGCTGAGAAAATTTTACTGAATTTGGAACAAACACATCTAATTTTTTCGGCAGATAAGAAGAAAGGTTAAGAGATCTAATTTGTATTGTTCATTTTTAAATTGTCTAAATTACCCACTGTCTCAATCACAAATTCCAATTCATTTAAAATCAGGGCACAAGTAAAGCACCTCTACTCATGCTGGGGCCCACATTTCTTCTTGTCTGGGATTCAATTCTTTGGTGTCACTGCTGTTCTGCAAAAACCTACCTGTGTAAGCAGGGCAATTGTGTGACACAAGCAGGCTTGCTTAAACCAAAGATGGGCAAGATGTACAAGATATACTATTGACATGAAACATTCTTTTTCTGTTATGAAATTGGACATTTCAAACCAATAGAGAATGATGTAAGATAACATACTTGGAATTACGGCAATCTGGGGTAAATAAATCCATCTATATTCAGTGCAGAAATCAAAGAATGAGTTTTATATATATACACTTTTATCAGTGAAAATTTCAAAAACTAATAAAACTTCTCAGATTCTCATCATGTTGTGAGGAAATTGACGATGGACCTACTGATAAAAAGGCAAAACAGATGGAAATCTGTCTTCAAATGCAGTCACATTTCTACCGCAACTGCTTTTTGAGTAGGAAACCAGAAATCAATGACAATACTGAAACAGGAGGCTATAAAGAGAAGAAACAGACTGCAAATACTGGTGTTTTAGTGGAGATCTTAACTTCTGGGACCAAAAGTTTCCTTAGTTCTGTCTGACAGTAACTTTTTCTGAGTAATAATGCAAAAAAGTATTTGATTGATGCTTGCATTTATTACAGTGATTTTTTTTATTGTATGTGGAAGATGCCATCGACATTCATATTGGAGATTTGCTAGAAACAGTGAAGTCATAGTGAATCTGGGCTAAAACAAGGCCATGTGGTGGACAGGTAACCCACAGAACTGCCAGATAAGGAAGGATAGAGCTCACCTGGCACCACAGATGGGAATGATTATATCTCTTGGTAGTTGTTAAATTTATAGCATTCAGCATTGGGTTAGACTATGAAAAATTAGATATGAGAGCTATCAAGTTGCTTTGTGTGTGTACAGTACAGCAGAGCCATTTCATTTTCAAAAAAAGAGCAAAGATGCTTGTATTGTGAGTAGGCCAAGTAAAGAAAAGGTACATTGAGATCTCTACCACACTGGCTTATGTCCTTTCTAAATATATGGAATTTTAAGTACAGGTAGGAAGATTGTTATACTGTTCATGGTTATTTAAATCAATTATATCATGTGCAGTATTTCTTATAGTAAACTGACATGTTCTATTGTTTTCCTTCATTCTTACAGCTGCTGGTATAACTCACAAGTTATTTGGTGGATCATTATACTTAATATACTTTGAAGTGGTCACACGTACATCCCAAGACAGTCTGCCTAAATTCTCATTTGCTATCCTATAGAACACTTAACACCTCTTTGTCTGCTTTTTCCACAGACAGGTTCCTGTAGGTTTAGTTTCCATGAAGTAGACAAGAAATTACAAGTTGATAGGACATAGTGGAGGCTGAATTTAGTGTGTAGTTATGCTTTAGTCTTAACCAATCCAACTTATTAAATCCCTCAGTGTCTCATAAATAATTCCAGGTTATTTAACATGATATATCATCTAATGATGAATGAACACAGTCTGGTGTATTTATACTCTTCTTAGGCTGGCGTTTGTAATTCAAACATTCATCATTTGCTCCCCAAAGGGAACCTTGCCATATCAAATACCATAAGAGATCATTAGCTATGATAATTAGGTAAGCTCTCAAATATTTTCTCTGTTAAGTTGTGGTTAAACTGCCTGTTTTGATTTTATATCCTTTCTGTCTGAAAAAAAGTATTCCATTGTCCTGGCTGTGCAGATGGCCACATGTCTCTTTTGTCACGGAACTGGAATTTCCTTGCAGTAGCAGATTGGGCAAACATGGAAAAAAACCCACCCATTATACTCAACAGCTTTTGGTATCTGGTTGAACAGATCATAACCATCCAAATCCAAGAGCCAAATTGTATCTTCCCTCCCCACAAACCACTTTAGGTTTGCACATTCTCCCCAAGAGATGTGTATGGCAGCAACTGGACAGCTGGTGCAGATTTTCTTTCTTTTTACTCTGTACTTTCGAGGGGCTGGACTGGTGTTCTGTTCAGGTTCCAAAAACGTAAGCTGGTGGATGGGCTGCTGTGCTGCTGCTGCTGCTTGCAGAGATGTAGGCTACCAGCTTCCATCTGGGTCACAATAACAATTTCATTCTGATCTCTGTACAGGCTTTTCTCCAAACAATTGTGTTCTCCTGAGAAAAGCTCTTGTTATTTTTGAGAGCCAGGTTTCAGATAGCCAGCTTGCTGCCACTCCACAGGTTTAAAGCTCTTTTCTGCACTGTACTTTCCTTAATAAATTCTGA
The DNA here is from genome assembly GCF_021018805.1 of Prinia subflava. Lineage (NCBI taxonomy): Eukaryota > Metazoa > Chordata > Aves > Passeriformes > Cisticolidae > Prinia > Prinia subflava. Next base: position 20,749,555 of record NC_086251.1, read on the forward strand.
TTCTAGGCTACAATGAAAATCAGTGAATTTCATAGGTGAAATGAAGGTGAATCTGTACATTAAAAATATTTTTAATTATTGTCTTGGTATGCATATATATACACACACTACAAATGAAAATCCTGAGAATTTATGGATTTAGCATGAACTTCTATGAGCTAATAAACAATTTCAGTTTCTTGGGTTTGCGTGCAAGATTTTGTTATTCACTGTCAAATCCATTTCTCTCTTTCTCTGGATTACTTGCTTTAGGATGAAATTGATGAGATAATATTAAGTCCTGGTGACAGTAAAGTTGCATTTTGACAATGGGTCTGTTCATAAAAACTCTCTTAAAATTCCAGCTAGATTTCTCTTTTAAATGTATCTTTCCTCTACTATTGTCTGTAGAGGGTCATAATACCTACCTTAATTACATGGAACATAATAAAAGTAGTAATTATCATCTACAAATTTTCACAGAAACAACTATTAGTATCAACCAGTCTTTATTGCCAGATGAATAAATGTTTGCATTAAGTCTGGCCCCAAATATTGGACTTTAGGGAGAGAACATGTATATAATTAGGGACCTTTTCTTTATACTGATTTGAATAAAATTTTATTATTTTTGTGGCTTTTATCCTAAGGTTGTAAATACAAATGTTTAATCTATATTTCATTATGGGAGGCTATTACAATCTCTGGAAAGTATTTTAATTCAAGATGTCACACATAGTTTAAAAATTCAATGTAGAATTTTACCAAATCCCCTATTTATTACCTTAGGAATATACCTAGTTGCTTTTGAAGCCAAGAATAGAGATATATAATCAGATTTTAATTCAAAGAAATTACATTCACCATTATCACAAAATCTTCTTGTAATAAACTGGCCCTCAAACCCTCTGGATTAATGTATTTTTCCTACTTATAGTTCTGCAAGTTTTTATTTTCGTTTTATACGACTTTTGAGCTATTTGCTGTGAAAGCATTTCTTGTAGATTTTCTTGCATTTAGTTTCTGCACACAGTCTGAGCCCAAGGACAGTACAGAAATGAGATTTAGGCCAGTGTGACACCCCATCTAGATTGCTGTCCTTTCCCAGGAAAAGATGAGGAATTGATGTAAGAACAGCAAGTGGAACCTAGACAACTCAGCTGGCTGCTGCTCCGACCTCCAGAGAGCAGGAGAAAAGAGAAGAAGCATCAAGTGAAGGCTTAAAAGATCTCATCTGTCTGATGATACCCTCTTGACTTGTCTCCCCTGGCAAGGTGGAAACTGGAGTCGGATTTGGGTCACTTCTTCAGCACCCAGTATTACCACTCAACTGTAAGCTCGGTTATTTCTTTTCAGCAACTTTTTATTCCACATAGTTACAGCTTCTTCTGCTGTCTGTCTCAACATATTGAATTTTTAATTGCTAATGAGATGTAGTTTTCCTCATGGTACTACCAACTGGAGTCTTTCACGCAGTCTTTCCTTTTCTACTCTAGGCTGACCTCAATGTTTAAAAGTTATTTGAATTATTGTTACTAATTTTATTTCTTGCTATATATTACTGAAAATACTAATTACAAGTATTCATCTACATATGCACCATAAAGAATATTTAGTATCTGCAGTAAAAAAATGTTCATCTTGAAGAGACAGTTCATGACAATTCACCATGTTTTCTCTTGGTTTCACAGCTTTGAAAACTAGCAGCCAGACTTGAAAATTCCCTGGTTTTCCTTAATCTTTAAAGGGTCAAGAGTTTCAATTATAGCAAATTAACTGCACTGATTTAGTATTTATCTGCCTGAGGGTCTTAGTCATTCCATATGTAAAATGAAAATAAAGGGAGACTTTTCATGAACTGTATTGATTTTGTCACAGGGAGATCTCTGGTGGGTGTATCTGACACACCGAGCTTCTAAAAAGCCATAACATAATTAATGCTTCTCCTGAGTGCTTTAAGGGCATCTCTGTCTTTAGTTCTAAGTTCCCCTGAGCCTTCATGACTCATCTGGCTGATGCCTCTTAAAAAAAGAAAAGCAAAGTTAATAAGTATACAGCTGTACAAATTTATTTCTGAAAGATGCAATCTATTGATATGACAGCCCATATGTTCGAATTTTTGTAACAGCCAGACAGGGTTAGCAATAAAATTTGTAACAAGAATTTCAAAATGACTGTGCATCTTGGGTTTTGAGAGAGAAATGGATAAAAAATAGTGATATCACATACAAGGTTGGAATATATTGTGAAAATTGTCTGGTTCTTATTTTAAAATTTGCATTAAATTTGCATATGTGAGAAAAGATTAAATAACTTGATTTCCCATCCCCCCAAACTAAAAAGTCTTTGATTCAAAAGAAAAGCCTTCAGATAGCCTCCATTTTTAACAAATAGGAAGTGTCAGTGATGTAATTACAGAAAAGCATTGCTGAAAAACAGACTCCATCTCTGTCATGCACATTCACTACTTGATAATAGAGTAACAGAAAGAAAGAAAGGAAATCAAAGCTCAAAGGAAAAAAAAATATAAAAAGCCTCATTTTCCATATAAATTTTCTCCTTCAGATTTGCCTGTCTAGAACAGTTACATGTTCTTTTGGGTATCTGTGTATCAAGTTTTGGAAAAGAAAAACTTTGGCATTTCTTGTGCTCAGAATCCCTTTCTATAAGTTTTTATATTTACTGGCCAAACAACTTCTATGTCTAAAACAAGAAAAACATATAGAAGTTCATAGCATAATGTTTTTGCTCAAATAGATCAGAGTAAGATAATATTTTTATGAGAACTGACTTAAAGTTTTTAAATCTTTCTCTGTGTTTCAAAAATTATCAAATTGTTCTTTCTGCTGCTGCACTGGAGCAGTGTTTTGGCTTTGCAAGATATATTCTCCCCCATATTATATGTAACTGTGCAGACATTGGCAAAACTAACTATAACCACGCACTTTGACTTCTCTTGCTCTTGACTATGATGGCTGCTTGCCCAATCTCACACTAAGGTACAGTGTAGAGGGTTAGCACCCATCTCTCTAGGTACAGATTGCTGAGACTGACACAGCCTTGTCCTGAAAGGAGAAAACTGCATTTATAAAAATCCTGAACTAAAAATTAATGAATGAATTAGTTGTAATCAGAGGTTTTTGAACACTAAAGTGCCTTTGGCATGAGCAGAGAGGGGGCACCCAGAAAAGCCTCTATAACAGTAGCCAACTTTTTTATTTTCTCTCCTGTCTAACAATTGTTGGTGTCTTTAGTTTCCAGCTACAAAAGATAGGCTAGTTGTTTTAAAATTGTATTTCTGCTGCAAAGTAATACATGTCTTTTAGCAGCTTGCTTTTTAAACAAATGTGGTGCTATTTATTTTTGTGTTAGAAAATTGCATGCAGAAAAAACCCTGCATGATTGCAGTGCAAAACCATGCAAACATAAGACTTGGTGTTGCCTAAAAAGCTTTGCCAAATGTCTATTATTAAAAATAAGTAAATGGATATGAGTGAGATTTCAGGGACTGAGCTGACATCATCTTCTATCTTCCATCCTACCTTTTAAAACAGTGATCCCCCTTGTCTCAAAACATTTGAGGACTTGTTTATTTTTAATCCTGTATGATTGCCACTGAAGATGGCAGCTTTCAGCCTTTAATTTAAACAAATACCCATATGTGTTGCAAGTCAGAGTCCCTGAAATTACTGTTTGCTCATAGTCAACCAGACTGCAATTCAAGAGAGATCAATTTTGAAAAGAACACCTGCAGAAAAACACTACAAGGATAAACAGGTGACTGGAGACCCTGATTTAGGATACTAAAAATTATTGGCTTGTTTAATCCAGAAAGAGAAGAGGGGTGTTTATTGTTCTCTACCATTTGTTCAAGTGACTAAGCACCAGGGAAAGCAAAGAGCTAATAAAGTTTAAGGATGATTTTGGCAAAGGAATAAATGAGTATAAATAGCCTATGAATAAATTTAAGGTAGATATTAGAGGCAGGTTTCTAGCCATTAAGAAATTTATGTTCTGAAAAAAGTCTTTGAATGAGAACAACTGTGGGAAAAAAATCAGTTATAAGAAAGAACTACTGCTATTTGTTATCTGCAGTTTCCAAGCACTGTAAAGATGACACAAAATTTCTTGTCTAGCCCTGTACCCACTTTCTCGTGGTATGATACACAAAGTGTGCAGTTCATACGTTCTGTGAGTCACACTGACTTGCAGGTCTCAGACCTTCACTTAAACCACTAGAAAAGATTTGTAGATGTTGAGAAACTGGAGGATATCATGCATTATAATGTAGTTGGACTCATTATTTCAAAGTCTTTTAACAGAAATGCATATATTACCACAGAACTATGCATCTATATCTTACCCATCAATCCTATAGCTGACAAAATACACAGAAAAAAAATGTGTTTCAATCACAAACATCTCAACCTAATAATAATTCTTGCTTTAAATCTTGCAAGAAAAAAATACTTTTAAAAAAATCTTGTTTTGTTGTTATAAAGTTTAGCCTATAAACTATTGTTAAGTTCATCATCAAAATGCTTGAGGATATCTGTCCTTTTTTCTCCTTTTTTCATATATAGGAATATATAGGGCAAGATAGTCAGTAACCTAAAAGCTTCTAGCTCTGCAAAAAAACCAAGTGGAAATGGTATGTTACATCCTTCCCAGAGCAGCTTCACAGACACACTGCTGCAGAGAAAGAACTAAGCAATGTGTGAATTCAGGTTTGCAGTGAAAACTTCCCTGCCAAAGCCAAGGGCTCTTGAAGCCAAACATTTACAGAACTCAGAACTGCCTTATAGCTCAAATATTGCACTAGTGGCACAGTGAAATGTCTTATACAAAAGGAATTAAAGGTGAGATTGAAACTATTGTCTGAGGGGATTTTTAATATTCATGAAGATGGTAATATCAGAAAGTACCAGCTGACTAAATAAAGCTCTCCTAGAATTAACCATTGGAGAAGAGTACAATTATTTCAAATGTGAGTACTTTAATGAATAATAATCAACATTACTGACCTTATCTATTGTGATCATTCATATTATCAGCATAAGAAATGTAAGGCACAGCATGACACAACTTATTAATTAAACTTCATGAAAACAGTGTCTTGTGGGTAGATATTAACCAAACAAAAAACCAGGATGTTTTAAATTAGTTACAGAAGTAAAATATGAGTTAAACTGGAAACCAAAATGGTAAACAGGTAATGCAAAACTAAAAAGTCTTTGGCCCTTTGTTACTAAAGCAGTAAAGCTTTAAAAAAGGGACTTGGGAACCACCTGGGAAAGTGAATAAGCCAGGATCAGATTTTTTGGATGTCATGTGTTACAAAGGAGAGGAACAAAACTGTAAAAGCTGGCACAGAGGCAAAAGAAGGCACTTAGGAAAGTGATGATTGGCTTTCTTCTTAAAATAACAATCCCGATAACAAACCAAGTGAGTAGCATAATTCTTGGAAAAAAACCAGAACAGAACAGAACACAAGTTAAAGAAAATCATATGGGATGTCAATTCCTTTGTAACAATGCATATAAAGATGAAAATGTAGCAATCTGTTCGTTTCTCCTTATTTAGACAGTTTTTCAAGTGATTCTGGAAACGGATCACCTTACTGTATCAAGAGCATTAAAATACAATTTTAGACATCCTGCATTTAGGTTTTTTCTTTGTCAGTAACCCAGCACAAGCCCATGCCAGTGTATTAGGCAGAAGCTAGCAGATGAAGAGCGGTGACTGCCCAAGTAACACTTGAAAGAACAACTTACTGTTCCCAGTGCCAGTCACGTACTTTAGGTCATTTGGCATAGGCATTCCCCCCACAATTGTCCTCTCTTCAACAGCAGGAACAATTCCATTACATACAGACATACTTATTTAAGTAAAATAAAATGCATGCTTTACCAGTGTTACATGACACAGATAAAGTTAAACCTCCCTATAGAACATGCAGGACTTGCTCTCCAGTGGAGATCTCAGCTCACAGAGACTGTGTGATCCAAGTCTAACTCTGTGCCTTTCTTTTGCTTCCTGCTCATAACAACCCTGAACTCCCTTTCCAGCTCACCAGGGGACTGAGCCCTTTGCTTTCAGGTGAGCCCTGCTTTGGAGTTTGTCACACTTTCAAGTGAAGCTTAGCAGACTGCCTCTGGAGGTAGGCTGCAAGTGGAGCTGCTATTAGTGCCTAGGAATGGCAGTGTCACGTCATGAAACCAGTGAGAAAAGCAGCACGGAGCTTGGCAAAGATCACCTGATGCTCTAACTAGATTTGTGCATCTATATCTTCCAAATGAACAATGTAATAATTAAATTGGAACAACTGTCAGGACTTCTTTAAATTGAAATGGGAAAAACATTGGCTAATACAAAAATTGTACACATACCATTCCCCCTGGGCTGCAATAAAAACATCTCAAATGATGTTTAGTGTTTACATCTCTTTGCAAGTCCTTTGGCTATTTCTCTACTCCTTCTTGATTGCTTCAAGTAAACTTCTGGAATATGTGTACTATTAAAAGATTGATCCTTAAGTATCAGCCCAGGAAAGGGCAAGGGGTACTTTACTACGCTTCCTCCTGTGACTAATTTGATGATGGGTTAATTCCTCTAACTGCTCAGTACTGCTTTATCAGGCGTTTTCTTTGATGACTGGTTTTCATCTTCTTTTTTACAGTATTTGGTGAAAAAGTCAAAATGCATAATATTAATAAAGCTCTGAATATTAAGGCAACTGCTAAATTGCTGTATTTGTCTTTGAGAATGGATATGCCTGTTAGAAAGAAAATTTGCATTGAATGATTGATCCTATAAGCTCTACTATACAACAAAGGTTAAAGAAATCATACAGAAATTAAATCCTTCAGACAAATGACAATAAACACTTTATTTTCTGTAGTAGACATGTCTGGGAAAGTTAGTGAAGTCTAAAAAGAAAAGATGCAGAAATGAGGCAATCAAAAAACAAAATAAAATAAGCAAGTAAGACTGGAAGTTTTATAAACAGTAACAACTACTTTGCTGAGTTAAGAAGTTCCCTGAAGATTGACTGGAACTAATATTTGTTCTGGTTAGGAACTAAGAAAAAAATGTTCACAAAGTTATCTTCAGATGAATAATATTTAGTTCCCTTTAGAATTGTTTTCTTCAGAGAGAATGTTGTAAAGGAGATTTGAAGTAAAATACACTAGTGGTCCCACAGGTTTTTCTGACTACTGCAACATGTCTGTTATGCAAGAAGACAAAGTCAGAAAAGAAATTTAAAGAAAGAGACAGAGAACAGAAAATGGTATGCTCTAAAGATTTTTATACACATGTGCTCTGCCACAAGATACTTACCAAGTCTATGCTCTCTGAGCCATTGTTGCTTCTAGCTAAGTCTTAAATTCACCTGCGGAGATCTCAGTTTGTTCACACAGAAAGGCCTGGTAAAATTTAGGTCTTCAACCGAAGGCTTAAATGTTTGCTAAATTTCATATGGCTTCATGCTTTTTACATGAACTTTATTCAAATGAAATAACAAGCATTTCACAGTTCAGTCTCATTAATAGAGTAAACTGGTACCCTGTGACCAGGGTAAGAGACTAATAGAAATGTAGAAATGGTAGAAAGGGACTGCAGGCTTCAGGGAGAGTAACTGTAACTCTACTTTCCTTTATAAATCATATGTTAAATTTATCAGAAATTTTAAAACTTCAAAATTCCAAAAAAGCAAATTAACTACTGGAAATTTCACCATCACTGCAGGTATCATATATCAGAAATTATGAATACAGAACATGCAGTAACCCACAAACAAGAGCTGAGCCAGACGAAACCTAGAATCTCTTCATATTACTTATGTTCAAATCACTTAATTGTGGGCTCAGATGCCTTTAGAGAGTTCAAATCACTTAATTTCTTAATTGTGGGCTCAGATGCCTTTAGAGAGTTGCTAAAAACATGATGCAATTTTGCTGAGACATGAACAGAAAAACACTCTGGGGAAAGGTTAGTGTGAAATCCTCTGCAGAATGAAGAGAACAGAGGAGGTATTATCTCCTAGGAGTGAATAACAGGTAATAACCTCTCTGTTATACCACAAAATACTCTTTCCTTTTTCCTAAAGCTCTTCAATCATACTCTCCTGCCCAGTAACACTTACCTATTAAGACCTACATTTTCTTTCTGTTCACTTACATCGCCACTGGGAGAGTAAGACGTTTGTTTAGCTTTCATGTACAGGCAGCAGAAAAAATCCTGTATTATTCCTGGTGTAGACCTCTCTCTCTGTGATAGGTGGTATGTCTTTCACCCTACTTTCTTCCTACTGCCTGTGAACCAAGGAACACAGGCTCAGCTCTGACACTGCACAGATCCAAGACCTCAAACTACTGAGGAAGATCTCTGAGCAAGTTCATAGAAGGATAGGAAATCAAGAAATTATGCTGTCAAGATGAAATCACTATCAAATCAGGGAGCCAAGAGATTTCTGCACAGGAATGTAGAATATCTATGGGGAAAAAATCTCCGTGAATCTGTCTGGGGTTAGGTTTTTGGGTCATCAAATCAAGTTATCAACCTGTTCTGGTAAGCTGGTTGAAAATTACATCTCAGCAAAGGGAAGAGCCAACTTACAGCTGCTACAAAGGTCATCAGTTTCCCATTTGGCTGGGGTTTTCTGGGCAGCCGAGAGTCTTCAGGTGTTGTGTCAGAGGAGATGAGTACATGAAGGGTAAGCCTGACAGATTGCTAAGTCCTAGACATCTTTTGTACATTAATAAATATTTGCTTAATACTTGTAAGTTCTGTATATTCTGCTTTCAGAGATTCTCTACAGCTAAAGTCGGAACAAACTGATGCAGAAGAGAAGATCTATCACTGGAAAGCTTTCTTGTGACCTGTCACTTCTACTGCACTTGTGAAAAAGACCCAGCCCTAACTGAGCTCTATTTCTACCCCTGAGATACTGAAGTGTATTTGGAAGTGAGCAGAAGATGGCAGATGTTTAAAATCACCTATGACTTGTATCAGTGAGCACGTTCAGAGAGAAAGTAATGATTATTACACCCAGCTGAAGCTTCAGGGGGAGCTGGTATTAAGCATAAAGTATCATCTGAATTTGCTCAAGAGGATAGGTAGTTCATCACACTTCTGTTCTTTTGAAGAGTGCCAATTTTTTTCCTCCTTTATTTTCACTACTTCATAAGACAGTTTCACTTTTCAAATTGAAGATCGATTATAAGATGGTCAGAAGTACTGAGACAAAGGAGAATGGTATATTGGATCAGCAAACAAACAAAATGCTCTGTTATCAAAAGGCTTTGAACTTTAGGCAACATCATTTTCTTTTTTGGTGGTGTTTTGGGGTTATTCTGAGGAAAGCAGGAACTTGAAACAGTGCTTGCATTAACATTTTCATCTATAGCATATTTCACTGCTCAAAAGAAAAGTAGCTTAAATGTTTGGAAAGGCAAATTATTAGAAATGTACCCCAGCTCATGATGAATTCCATTGTGCTTAATGAAATGTAAATATTTACCCATACCATCACTCTAATAGTAACATTCTATGTACTGGAATTCTCCTGCAGCAGGTGACAAGTACTGGTTACACAACACAGAATATTTAAGGTCTCACTGAGGAAAACCAATATAGTATTTGGAAATCTTTTATGGAGAAGAGGCCCTTACATTCCCTGTATTTTCAAAACTGCATTGCTCATTTCTAAATAAATAATAAAAAATTATTTAGACTTTTCCCAGATTTAATTGCTGATCTTTTTTAAAGAAAATTATGATTGTCATTTTTTCCTTTTGAGAAACTTAGCATGGTATCCTCTTTTTCCTTTCAACAATTTTGAAGTTGTTCAATTTCAAACATATCCCCTTTGAAAACTCTGCTATTCACCTGTATATGCCAAATAACTAACTATGCTGCTTGAAAAGCACGTTACATGTTCAAGGTGCTATGCAAACATTCACTACTGAAATTATTTATAGACATTAGACCTGGAAGGAGCACTCTAGATTTTTCTTTTTCACTAACTCTTCTTCAATTAGGTGCCATTTTAGCCTTCTTAGAAAACTTGTCCCTATCTGAGAATGGTCTCCACAGTTTTTAGAATCAAACCAAATTAATATAAAACACTTATCTGTTTAGAGGCAGCCTTGTGTCATGGATATCACATTTTCCTTCAACAATCTTCTGCCTTTAAGAGACACTTGCCAAGGATATTAAGGAAAATAGATTTGCAACTGGAAGGTAGGAAGTGCTTATTTAGATATTGTTCTCTGCCCTCGGTGAAAAGTGAACCCTCAGTTGCATTTGACCTAACAACAGAGAAAAGTTCAGTTTTATAATCAGATGAAATGCTACAATTTGTACTATATATCTTTCAAGGGTTTTTTATATGTTTTTGTAAGTGTAATGATACATCTTTCACTTGAAACATAAATTCCTTTGTTAACCTAAAGGCATCTTTTGATGGCAGATAGTAATTGAGAAAAAAAACCAACAAAGGCATTTTGTATATGCAGGCTGGGATACCACACAGCTGATGGTGGCTCACAGGTCCCTCCGTACTCACCGTGGATGTTGCTTTGCAGTGTTGTGCCAGAATTTCATTCAGGAGAAAAGACTAACCTGGGCTCTGCATACTCACACCTTGCTGTACTTCAGGAGTTACCAGAAGAATTACCACCAAGGGAGGGCTGTCACATGGTCACCTTTGGAGTGAGAAGTTAGGTATGAAAACATCAGTGTGAGGTAAATGGAATCGATGCTTTAGGCTTGTCTAGCTCAAGATTAGAAACAAAACTGTCAGAAAAATGTAGATTCCAGGACTAAAGTATGAACCATCCTTCTGAATTTTGAAAGGCTTTTCTGGCGGTTATTACAGGCACAGTTTTGACATGATAGCTGCTTCTGGTCACTGTCAGCAGTCTCTGGTTACTACAGAACAAAACTTCCTGTTTCTTTCATGGAAATACAGAAATGCCAGTTCAGTGTCTCATTCAGGCTAATCACGGTAAGCTTTCGTCCAGAGTATTCCATTATTACTGGGATTGCAATAATGGTGATCTTAAGCTCAGATCCTTTGAAGGAAAACTGATGTATTTCTTAGAAGGTAGTTACAACCATAAAACACAAACATAATGTCAGCAGAACAACTGGTATTCTTCTCTGCCAATATATAATGTCTGAAAATTACTACACCCAAACACCCTTGTACCACCAAGCAGTCATCAAACAGCTTCTTAAATCAAACAAAAATAAATGAATGAAAACTTTCTTCTAAATCTCCCTTGATAAAGAACATATAGAGTATAACAAGAATTTTATAGTCCTATAGTTACTCTGGCCCATTTTATCTTTCTCTTATATAAAAATTGCCATTTACTGATGTGTAGACGATCCCACTAATTGAAGAAGAGTTAGTGAAAAAGAAAAATCTAGAGTGCTCCTTCCAGGTCTAATGTCTATAAATAATTTCAGTAGTGAATGTTTGCATAGCACCTTGAACATGTAAAGTGCTTTTCAAGCAGCATAGTTAATTATTTGGCATATACAGGTGAATAGCAGAGTTTTCAAAGGGGATATGTTTGAAATTGAACAACTTCCAAATTGTTGAAAGGAAAAAGAGGATACCATGCTAAGTTTCTCAAAATCTTTTCCGGATTTCTTTTTGTTATTTTCTTTTCATCCCATAAATACCATTCAACCACTTCTGAGAATTTGTCCACACCACTTTAGCTGACAAATCAGGAAAATTCTTTTAGTGACATCCTCCTTTTCCCCGAAAGATCTAATATTTAGTCGATTTTGACTTCTCTATGCATTGAATTTCTTGTTCACAATTTACAGACCATCTACTACAGTTCAGGTATAATTTAAACGCACACTGAGTAACATGGAATCACGCCCAAGTATATGAATTAAGCATTTGCACTGGGGCCTTTGATTGCTTCTTAGTCTGTTCACATAGCCTCCAGATTGGCACAAGCTCAACCAGGCTGCTATCTTTAGACTGACTTCACAAAGCTTTCTGCTTCTGTTCCAGTGTGCACAGCTACAAGAGGAATAACTTCTTCCCTCTTAAGGAAGGAGAACCTTCTGCAGTCACATTGCCTTTCTTTCTACTTTCTCATATAAGTGCCAAAAAATTTAGTTTGTATTTTTAGTTTTTTAGTTTGTTTTTTTCATTTGGTTTGCTTTTTTTTTTTTTTTTTTTTTTTTTTTTTTTTTTTTTTTTTTAATTCTAGATAATTAAAAATTACAGGACTTTAATGTTAAAATATATTCTCTTGCCTGCATAGGCTAAAACTGCAGTGTCCAGCACTAGCACAAATTTTTGTGGCAAATGCTCCAAGGTGAAGAGCATTATTTTTAAAAACCAGGTCAGGGAATAATTAAGGTAGAGTAAAAGCCAGTCTCATCCTTGTTAACCTCTGTTCTGATTTTGTTTGGAGCAGAATTAATTGTCTTTGTAATAGCTAACATGAGGCCAAGTTTTGGATTTACAGTGAAAATGGGGCTGATAATGTAGAGAAGTTTTTGTTATTGCTGAGCATGGCTCACACAGAGCCAAGGCCTTTTCTGCTTTCTGCTGCCACTCTGGTGAGGCATCTGGGGCTACAGGACCACATGCACATGACACAGCTGACCACGGGGATATTCCACACCGTAGGACATACGTAAATGCAGCTGGAAGAAGAGGCTGAATATTTATTCAGAGTGATGGCATTTGCCTTCCCAATTCACCATGACACATGGAGTCCTGCTATCCTGGAGGTGGGTGGACCCCTGCCTGCCAATGAACTCAATGGGCATTTAGAGGGATGGTCCATAGACTGTATCTGTGTGTATACCCATCAAAGGTTGGGAAAGACGGGGATGGAATAAGGAGTAGGAACTGTCCTGGTTTTGTCTGGGACAGAGTACATTTACCTCTTAGTAAAAGGCACAGTGACATGGTTTGGATTTAGTATGAGAATGGTGTTATTAATACACTGCTGTTTTGGCTGTTGCTATTTAAGTCAAGGGCTTTTAAATGTCTCTTGCTCTGGCAGTGAAGAGCTGCACAAAACACTGGGAGAGAGCACAGGAAGGACAGCTGACCTGAACTGACCAAAGGGGTATACCATACTATGGAATGTCATACTCAGTATATAAACAGGGATAGTTACACAAAAAGGGGCTGATAATTCTTGGGGACAGTCTGGGGATCAGTCAGTGGGCAGTGAGCAATTGTATTATGCATCTCTTGTTTCTCTTGTGTTCTGTTACTCTCCTCCTCTCCTTATCATTACCATTATTATTGTTTTATTAGTAGTAAATTGTATTATTAGTGTTATTATATTTTGTATTAATTATGAAATTATTCTTTTCTTGACCCAAGTGGTTCATCTTTTCTTTCTGATTTGCCTCCACACAGTGGGGAGTGTGTGGGTTGTGGGGCAGACAAATGAGTATCTGTGTGGTACTTAGCTGGGGTCAGCCCTCAACAGCTTACCTCAGATGTTCTCCTACAGCTGATTGCAAAACCTTTAAAACACTAATAAAAGTTCAACACTTCAATAAAAAAATAAAAACCTGCAATATCATAAGGAAAGAAGGGTGAGCTCTTTTGCTTCAAGGGATTTTATATTTTAGTGTTTTCCTTTGCGATAGGTAATTCTCTGACCTCTTATACCAGCACCATTTCTTATACCCCTATAGATTCTAATTCTGCTAGGAAACTAAGATAATGAGCAGCATTTAAGAGGAGCCCTACAGACCTGAGGAAATGTGGTCATTTGGGAAAGTGCCCTCTACTCAGTTTCAAGCAAAGTTCAGTTCAGGACAGGCAGAACACAATATTGTATGCCAAATAAGATTTGTGTCTTCTTAAACAATCACCAAAGAGGGCATAAAATACAAAAACTTTCCATTAGCACTAGGCACCACCTTCTCAACACACCTGATAACATCTATTTGCATTCAAAAAAGGGGTTAAAGATAAAAATTTCACCATCAGCAGTCAAAGGAAGGGACAGAGACTACTGCTTAAAGACATCATAATCACAGATACTTTTGCAGTAGGTCCAAATTCTCTTTTTTGCTTCTGTTGACCTATATGCAAACCTGGGATATCCAGCCAGTCAGATTAGAATCCCACCCCAGTTTTAAAATGTTCTCTCAAATCCTTGAGTGGAAGATGATATGGAAGGAATTACTATGTATGAAAACACTTTAAGACAGAAAAATTACTGCCTACTTTAAATTTTACTCCCTTGTTGATATTTTTACAGAGATATATGCAATTAAATGGACAGTATCTGTTAATTCTCAAGATAAACAAGATAGACTCTCATAGAAAAAAAAAAAAAAGAGGTTATGGTTGCCAGTCTCACTCACTTCCCTTCCCCATTTGCTCTACTACACAGATTTCCTCAAAGCAAGCAGAATATATCTGGTGTCCCTGTTGAATGAAAGGGTTATTTGTGTACAAGTGGAGAAAGCAGATGGTTTATTTCATTTGTGAAAACCCCTTTTCACTCTCAGCTGGAAATGTTGAAAAGTGGGAAAAAATGTCAGTTATGTGTTTGGTACAAAAAAATCTCATTGCTCTTGGCAGTGACCTCAGCTTGGAAGAGGAGGTGTTAGCCTCGCATCGTTTCACAGCAATGGCTGATCAGGAGTGGCATTAACCTAACTTTAATAGAAGCTCGTTTTAGCTCTCTCTGCCAGAAAAGAGTCAAAGTGACATGACACGTATGAATGGTACAACAATGAAGAGATTACATTAAAGGAAGAAAAAGAAAAGGAAAAAAAAGGAAGAAAAAGAAAAATGCTAGACCTTTGTGAGGGCTCAGGTCAGAATATATATAGATGGAATACTAACTGCAATATCGGAAGTTGTTTGCCAGCAATTCTGTTGAAACTGATCTATCTTGAGACCTCGCCATTGTAGTTTAGAGACACCACTTTAGATACATAAGTAATTAAAAATTATAGCTTACTCCAGTACAATACAATGACAGGCAACAGCATGCCTTGGCTAGGAATTATTTTAACAGAACATTACTGGCATTTCTGTCTAGACAAAAGAAATAGGAGGTACTTGAGAAAAAGGTGTGAAGGATATTTTTTTCTTACTGCAGTATATACAGCATATTAGAGAGGCTTTTGCTTGATATTTAATGAGGCAAAGTTTATATTTCATTACATTGAAGATTGGTGGTAGCACAGATTATGTACTGACTCTGTTAATGCTCTTAACTCATAAATAACAGCTGTTTCAGCTTTTGCTAATTCCTCTTTTAATCCCTTTTCTTTCTTACACAACTCTGAAAAACATTGCATATAATCTTGCCATTTATATTAGTATTGTCTTTACATGAGATTTCTTTCCTGTACAAGAACTCAGTCTCCTCATTTCTACAAATAATTACAGGCTCATTACTACCACTGCCCTCTCCTCTGCTTTCATTGCCTTCCCTGAAAACAGCCATTTGTTGAAGTTCATTAGCATTAATGCATACAGGACAAAGCTTAAGAGTTTCTGTTACCCCCATTAGGACTAACACATCACACTGCGTAGGAGGTCAGAGGGGGTGAGTTTCTTTAGCAGATTTTTCTATTAAGAAAATGAATTTGATAAGTCACCAGAAAAAGCTGCTGCTGCAAGCCTATTCTCTGTATATTGCATAGGCAACCATCACCAGGAAGTGTGTAGGTGTAGTATTTTTGCTTTTTTTGAGCAAAACACTGATTTTGGAAGTGCCAAATATATACTGTTCCTATTGGTTTTCAATAGAAGGTATCAACACTAGCAGTGAAAAAATTAAGCCAGATCTGGTAAGCTCTTAGTGTTAAGATTGACCTGTAAATGGGCTTTTGCAAGTAGCACTGGGCAAATATCAGAGGACAGTAATTTCCCTGGAAGTGTGTTTAAAGTTTTTCTGCAGTTATTCTTGGTATTGACCAGAAATTGGTTCTCACTGCAAGAAAGCTCTTGAAATATGAAGACTCACAACAGGTGACTCGAATACTTGGATTTAATTTTTTAAAAATAGTTCCTTCATCTCCTTCAGGATGGAACAATATTTCAAAAAAAAGAAATGCCTTAACTAAGATACCACAAAAGGTTTTCCTTATTTCTTCTTCTCATAGAGAAAGTCACAGATGAAAAACAATTTCACTGATTGCTAGCAACTCACTAGGTCAGTATATTCCATCAGGTCAAAGAAACAATCTCAGTGACCTTTTGAGTAATGAGCAATAAGTAAAATAGTACAATTTCTCCAAAACTATCTTCAAATAACTATCACTGTTTAACATCTTTCAGAGATTATCTCTATGCAACAGGAAGAATGGCCAACTTCAAATGATAATTTTATTTGTTCAGTGTTACTGAATTTCCAGACCACAAAGAGCACGGTTAGCAGATTTACAGCCAGAGATAGTGATCTCTGCAAACAGCAGTTCTGCTTTTTGCATATCTGAAACAGTACGACAGTTTTTATCACAGACTCTGTCATTATAAAGAGCTAATTGCCAAAGTCAGGTTTTGAGGCAGATTATATAAGCCCAGCAACAATGAAAAATCTCATAAAATATTTTAGTTTGTGCTCATGTCTAACTTTGAACTGAAATTACTGTGAGGTCCAGTGATTTCTAAGCCATATCAAACAGAAAGAAGGCTGGCATGGAACTCATGGACATTCATGGTCTTGTGTGTGCAACACTGCATAAAGCCAACTGCTGAAAAGCTGAAGGACAGCTCTTGTTTGTACAACTTGGACAGTGGTCCATAATGGGGGAATAACAGCGGCTTTGTTGGAAACCAATTTCCATATATTTACTTTCCTGTCACTGAGTTCAGAAGGGTTTGTTCTGGCATGGAAAGCTGGCAGAGCAGAAGCAAACTAAAAACACTGTTTGCCAGTTTGACAACTTCTGTTTGTGAATAAAATTACTATAAAAGCCATGTGATTGTGACTATACAGTCTGTAGTATCTTGTGAGAAGAAATTGAGACAATACAGGGAGAACTCAACTGTGTTCATAAGGGTGTATTGCAGTTCAGAGTTTTCCTTTTCACAATACTGGTCTTGCTATAAATGCTCTCTAACAAAACCTACTGCTATTCTATTAAAAAACCTGGGAGCTAAAAAGCTTTCCCAGCTTTCTGGTGGGGCTTGATGAATCTGGATAGTCACTTCCATCAGCATATCCTGTTTTCTGGCTAAAACCAAAATGTAATCCTTGGTTTAATTTGAGTCTCTCTTCCCACGCTGAAGCCTTCTGTAAGCTAGCGGGCTTTCTGTGTGTATTGGGAGCAAGCACTGAGGAGTGCTTGCCAAAACCCTGCAGCTTTTCCTTATCCCATACAACTTCATGGGGAATTACGGTCGCTCCTCATTTCACTCCCTTGGCAACATGGCTGCTTGAACATCAACACTTTGAAATGCGATACCCTGGAGTGTATAATAGGCAAAATCCTGAGTCAATTTTGGATGTTACTCCTGGCACTGTGGGGTATCCTTCCTTTGCATGAGGACAAGAAATCAAACTGCAGTTATCTCAAAGCAATAACCACAACAGGCATATCAGAGAGTATTTTCATTTTCGGTCTTGATGTTCTTGAGAATCATCTCTTTAGTGAGATTTGTAAACATATTGTAAAGTTTAATGATCCAAGCTCTGTTGAAAACTTGCCACTGTGCTGCTCCTCTAAGATAATAAGATTTATGCTAAAAGATTTACGATTTTATCTCATCTAAAATAAAAAGCATGTGCTTGCCACTGCACATTTTGTCTCTCTGTCTCCTCTGATATTCTTGGTAAATTGTGACTACTCCTACCTGGGAGAACTTTGGGACTTGTAACTGGGAACAAGTTAGTTTTTCTGGTTCATTAGTTCTAACGCCACAGCCAAATTCATACCACAGTTTCCAAACTGACATGTATTTTGGCAATCCAGGAAGGAGAAATTTGCTGTTAATAGACGGTACATCTGTGCTTCAGCAATGTAAATTGGTCTCCAGAGAACGTCAGAAAAAGTCCATAGTCACTACTAGCACAAGCACCTAGGGCTCTGTGAGGCAGAAAATAATCTCAAAAGCAGAATTTAAGAGCATCCTGCCCCATCCTGCTTATGACTTGGTCTAGAAATCTCTTTCGTTTTCCACTGGTAGCTGACCACTGCTAAAACTGTATACTTCCAGTTTAACTCATCTCATATTTGGAGGCTATTAAATATTCCAAAACCCAGAGACATGCATTATTCATTATACCCTTACAGGAATAATTGAATCATGTTTATAGAGTCAACATATGTACAAAAAAAAAAAAAAATTCAAAGACTATAAAACAAATAGAAGGTTTAACAAGCAGAGGGAAACAGCAAAAATCAAAATGTAATTCCACTTGCTGAGAAGCGCACCAAAATAACAGAAAAGAAAAATATTTTAAGAAATTTTAAGGAATCTCAACTGTTATTCAGCTGAACATAATTCATTGTTTCCCATGAGTTGTGGAGTTGTCTTTAATTTATCATAGCCAGGGTGTATGACACAAAAATTCAGAGGAAATGTACTTAGAGAGATGCCATTTTATTACTGTTATAAATAGAACGTCATTTGGAAGTTTTTGCATTTATAAATATTTCATGGGGTTTGATGATGTGTTAGAATGAAAACAGAACAAAGCCTTAGGGTCACAGGCAACCCCAAGGGCATCTCTGCATTATTCACCCCAGGGAGATACTCCTTTCAGAAAGCCAGACAAAAAGTTGCTGTAAGTCTGGCTTTCTGAAGGGTGCAGTAGCTGTCAAAAGAAGCAGTAGAATTTCAATCTTCTGGTTGCATTCAATTGCAGTTGCAAACTGTGTTTCCTACCCATCCTCAGCTCATGTCACTTTTGTTTTTCTTTTTTTTTGAGAAAAAGTCCACTCTTTCTCTTTTCATGAGCATGTGGCAGAGAGGACAGTGCACAGGAATTCTGTATCCCCACTCTCACACTATGGCCTGACCCGACCTTTAAAAAACAAGGTCCATAAATTGTGATATTTGGAAAATACAATACATGCCGCCCTCACCCTTGAATGAATATGACCTTTAACTGAAGGGTGCTGAGTGAGAAGCCATTCTAGGGTGAATCCCAAACAAACCTTCTGTATGAACTGGGCAACAGCCTTTCAAAGCTTCCCTTTCTAAAACATTTTCCAACAAATTATTAATTTCAGGCAGATGCTGTTGTGCTCTTAATATCTGCTGTTTTCCCTATTTTTAGGTAGTGCCTAAAATGTTTTGAACTTACACAGCAGAAGACACAAGTTTTTTCTTTTTTTTCTCCCCAACCTTTAAGAAACGTAGTGAATTCTCATTCTCTTGAATTTCCTATCACATGGGCAACGCCTAGTTTGTAATTACTGTGCAGAAATTGCTAACCAATTGCAGAGAACTCTTCTGGCCTTTTCATATTTATTATTTTTTATCAGCAATAATTCTCAGTGTGGCAAGATTCATGTGTGCAGAGAAAGAGAAATGCCATCTTTCACCTCACTCAGACGCAGAACCACCCCAGCAGCACTTTATTAGTTGTCAGCTGTATCACCCCTAATTGGATTCAAGGGTCGAAGAGATCACTTCATAAGAAAATTGAAGTGTGAGGAAAAGAGAGAGAGATTACATGATTTCCTCTCTTACAAGGCTTGGATTCTACAGTGTCATCAAGGAGAAATTTCTTTCCATTTACGTACTGATGATTATTATAGGTTTAGCAGGCTTTAACTAAGTTATCTTTTTTTTCAAAAGACTCAAATTATTGTCATCACAGAAGCTGAATCAGTTATAATGGTAAAAACCAGCCTGATACAAATGTGTGTGTGCACACATAACATTTGTGTAAGCACACCAGCACCCATACTTGCACATGTGCAGGTTTCACTATATTTGATCTCTTAGGAAATAATGGTATTTATACAGTATTACAGTCTGTGCATAAAGACAAAGTCTGATCTTGTTTTTCTGAGAAATTCTGTCACCCAAAGGAAATTTTAGTTTCCAATACATCCAGTCCAAACACAGCACTAAAGAATTTAATTTCGATTTTCTACATCACAATTTGTTTGGCTGATTAGACTACCTTGGTTCCCAGAAGGAACCACCTGTGGTGTCCAGCAGTCTTCTCTAGGCTGCTAGGAATCAATTTTTTCACAAACATTAGTTATTCATGGTATCCTAGTAATTTTCCATATCTTTAATATCTAAGAAATTGAATTAGCTAGTGATTTTAATGCAACTGTACTTGATTGCAGCATCTGCCCTACTGTTATCACTCTTAAGACCAGAAGCTTAGCTTGTATTTTACTCTGTCTTGGTCAATGCAAGAAGTAATATTCTTGCACACATTAGCAATAATATTCTTGCAACAATATTCCTGCATGCTTTCAGAAGGACGGAACAAAATCTGACAATTTCAGAGCCTGTCAGCTTCACTGCTGGAGTAGCAGGCTCTATATCACAGCTACTGGTGGTTTCCACAGCAGATGACCAAAACCTTCCACCGTATTCACACAACAGAACTTCCTGCTTTCTCTTATTTTACATTGTTTAGATTTTGAACAAGAGCTAACACCAAATAATATACCAGTGGTGACCAGAAGTGATGCATCATATCCTTATTTCTACAGCAATTTGCAGTGTAATCATATATTGTAATAATTTATGAGTAAAGATTAAGTTAAATGCTGAGAAGTGAAATTCTATGACTGTTTAAATTATTAAAAATGTTTATGTAACTGAAAGTGATCTCTTGATGTGCAGTATTTTATTTACAAACTTATCTTGTAGAGCAAAATAGTTTTAACAGGAAAAATATCATCGCTCACTCTCCATTCCCCAAGCCTGAATTCAATAAAGGCATTAGAGGCTAGATTCTCTAGCATTATGTATTTAAAAAATACTATAGGCAAAGTAAAATTGACTAACAAAATTCAGAAATGGTTAACCACAATTAAAACTGGTTAACAAATTCTATTGTTCCATCATGTTTCATTGGCCTTACATTGTGGATACCTGAACATTTCCAGGGGATACAAACAAACAAAAAGTTCCAAACCTCATCCCAAATTCTGCATCCCAGAAAGTACCACTAAAAGAGTCAGGGAGTGGGACTGTTCTCTCTGAGCTAATTGATCAGCAGGTAATTTGAATCATTATTTACTCTCCCTAGGTACAACTTCTCATCTTTCCTTTTTTTTTTATTTTTGCATCTGATGCCAAATAGCCAAAGGACAAACATATTAATCATTCAAAGAGATTAATTACTTTCTTCTCTGAAAAAAATACATTCTATAAATTCCTGTTGAAAAGTTTTTGTACACAAAACATTTAACATCTGAGTGGTAAAGTCACTGAGTGGTTCACTAGCCAGTCCCAATTTCTAGAAATCTTATTTTATCATTGAATTTACCAAACATTACAAAATCTCTCCCGCAGATGGTTTATAAATGCTCATATCAGCTAATCTTACACATAAAAAAAATGTACATCTTTTTTACCTAAGGAGCCATGAGGTGTAAATACAGGGGCTGGTCTGAATCCTCACTCAAGTCATTATTTCTTCCAGCTTCTTCAAACTACTAATGATTCTCTGAATGCTAACTGAGAGTAAAAAAAGAGGGAAATTTGACTGAAAATATTTTTTAGTGTTTTTCTGCTGATTATAGTCAACCTTTCTAATTAAAACCCAAATGAAAAAATCAGATTTTATTATGCCTTTCTGGGTGTTTTTCAGATGTGCTTGATTTTGTCATGAAAACAAAGTGACATGTTTTTCTTGTATCTCTTCATGATCCATTCAGTTTTAATATGGAACAGTCCAAAGTTGCCAAAAGTTCAATAAGCCTTTCCCTGAGATGGTCGTGAAAATGCTGAGCAGTGATAGGTCAAGAACAGACATTCAAAATTACAGAAATAGTGATGTAACCCATTCACAAGAGCAGTCAGGGACTGTAACTATTTGGGTTAGGATCCAGCAAACTTTTCTGTGTATTCAAAGACACCTGAATCTGTGAATTCAAGAAGACTTTTTGTGTAAAACAAAGTACTTAATTTATACTTGTATATCAGGTTTCCAGTCTTTATGCCATCAATGGCTGTATCAAATGCTGCAATGTACCTGCCCTAATAAACCTAATAACCTTTATCTGTTCACTCTGTATGCATAGCCAGAGTTAGGGCATGTGACCATGGACAATTCACTGCATGATTTTGATCACTCATTTTTGCACAAGGGAGTCCATGAGAACTATTGGCCCATCTGAAGCTTAAGCATGCAAACATTGGGAAGTTTTACATGTGAAGTGATCAGTCATGGATATAGTGTGGCTTAATTACTGAAAGATACCAAGCTGCATGTGAACCCATGGTTAAGGCAAGGCATGTGGACAAAAAAATACAGATTCAGTTCTTAAAACTTTATGGTAACTGCCACTAGATGTTATAAAAAATTATGATTCAGAGAAAATATACTCTAGTGCTCATTACCAAGTAGAAGGAGCATACAAAGATTAGTGGACTTCACTGCCTACTTTTCATATCATATAACATGCTGATACCATAATCTCCTGGTAGCTTTTCTTCCTTCAGCACTCAAATCCAGGCCACCCAACATTTCAGCATGAAATTGCCTGATTGTGACACCATAATAACACTGGCAGGAGAAAAATAGTCGCTCTTAAAGGATTTATAGATTTTGCAGAGTGCTATCTGGGCTGCCACCCTGTCCACACCACTGATTCATGAGTTCATCTCTGGTAAGACAGCAGCAGAATTACTTTGACACAGAGAAGTGATAACATCTTAGGGGAGAAGAGGGTCAGACTGTCACTCGGTGAATATCATAAAACATAAAACTCAAATGTTATAACACTGTAAAAACCCATTAGGTACCTCACAAAAAAGGGCCTTGCTGCTCAGATTCTGTCAGGCAGCAATTTTTGCTTTGATTACCCAAAGTCACTTCATCTGTCTCTCAGCATTACATCATCTATAACTTCTCTCTCTTTCTCAAAAGGTTATTGAATGAAGTGTCAATCTTTCTCCAGTATAACCTTAAAAAAATCTGAACTTTGTCCCTTTATTTTACATCCCAAATTCCACTAAAATTTTTCTAGGAAAAAAACACTTACAAAAGAACTCAGATAACTATCTTAGTCTGTCTTCAGAATAATGATAGTGAACTTTACATATATCAGTGATGTGTTATTGTGTTAAGAAAAGTATTTTCCTGTCATGTTACTATCTCAAAGGAAAGGCAGACAATGAAAAAAAAAAAAAAGTACAATAATAGTAAGATTAAAAATAAAAATCGTAACAAAAAAATCAGGTGTTTTTTTCCACAGCAGGGTTAAAGCTGGAAAAAGATCTTTCAAATGCACGTAAAAGTGATCATCTTTCCAAAACTAGGCATAGGCTTCATCTTGGCAACTTCATTTCCGAGTACTGATCCAATAGTCTCATATTTAATAACAACACCAAGTATTTTTATGATTTTTTCTTCCATATTTAAATTCCTGTTCAGGCTGAAACTGATTATGAGAAGCAGTAGTTATAATGTTCTTATTCCCATATCAGAGGCAGAGAAACACACATTCAGAGAAAGTGGTGTGTCCAAGGCCAGAGATCAACTAAGTATTAACCAACTAACACTGGTATTAGTGATTTTAATACATAAACCACTTCAAAAGATTGAGCAGTGAGAAGGCTTAAATATGTGTCATTTAATAAACAATGCCATTTTTATCTCCTTAAAGATGTTTGTGCATAAATTGCCTCGAAGATTAAAAGATGCTTAAGTATAAAAGCCCGTTTAAAACCTTAAGCTCCTCAAATGTTTTATGAACACAGTCATGATGGGTCACCCTGTGAATATGGAAATGGACTTTGATTCGATGGCAGAGTTAGGGTCTAGAGACAGAGAGATTTAGAGGGTCAGTGGCTTTGTGATCCTTTGTCTGGATGTACTGACAATAAGCTTGGGAAAGAAATAAAAAGTTCTTTCTGACTGCTGGTCTCATGGAGGTGTCAGCGAGAGTCATGGAGGAGTCAGCAGCAGTGGAAGAAACGCAAAAAGGAAAATGGTTCAGTTCAGAGAAGGAAACTGCTGCTGATGACACCAGTGAAAACTGATTGCACAAAGATGGGGATGTTTGGGAGAAAGCTACTCCTTACTGGAATTGCTTCAGAAAGAGAACTTTGGATCTCCACCAGACTGAGGTTCAGGGCATGGTGCCTGAATTAATGTTACATTCCTCTGTATGGCAATGTATTTAGGTTAACTCAGCCAAGCTGACATTGCTATTATCAGCATCTGATCAATACCTGGGAGCTGAGGGACTCCTTAGCAGCTTGAGAGAGTTTCAGCTCTTCAAGATCAATTTCCACAAACCTCATACATAAAAAGAATTTGTTGAAAACAAGATCAAAAATAGATAGAAACTGTTTAAACTCACAGAATGAGCTTGCATACTGTATTTCATTTGAAAGAGCTGAGCAAAAGCATAAGAAGAGACACTAGTATTTTGTTCATTACAGGAAGGGCTACACCCACAAAATCAGTATGTATCTGGAAAGCTCTTGTTTTGAACTAGTTAGACTTTCCTCTTTTTAATGCTGCAGTCAGACACACCTCTTTCTCTGTGCCTGCTCATTAACTCCCCTAGTCAGAGCAGGCTCATCCTTTTTTTAATTGTGGCCCTTGCAGATAAAACTCTCAGTAGAAGTCCCTAGCTATAATAACTAACTAAAGAGCACATTTCATCTGCATTTTTGAATTAATAAAGGGAGGAGACTACCAACTGAAAGCTTACCCTTAATCTTCTCCTAAAAAAGTCAACTTTTTTCATTAAAATATTAGAACATCCTGAAACAAATCCAGGTTCTGAAAGATATGAACTATATAATGGATATACTTCTTGCCATAAGGTTTTTTCTTGGTGTGCCGAGCGTTCATGTTGAAGCAGAGATGTGCAGTCTCTCGTGCTCGTTAATGTAAACACTGGCCATGTTTTGCTAACTGTCTTCCATTGTTTACACACTTCTAGTTGGGAGGAGAAAGGTGATTGACAGTTGGCTTGACCAGTGTGGTGAGGAGGTGGGAATTCCATCCTCCAATCCACAGGTATCATATGAAATGTATAAAAGTGGTTTTGTAAATAAACCTCGGAGGCTTCCTGCTTCCTGCCCTGCTCTGCACCTAGAAGTGTGTCCCAAGTCTCTCTCTACTGGTCAGGCCCCACGGTGATATATACTTGTTGCTAAGAGCCTGAAAAATGTCTTTCCTCAGTAAATAAAAAAAATTGCTTGTATATACCCAAAGCAGTGATAAAGAGAAATATCCACACTTGAGCAGCTTCTAGTAAGCTATTAAAATTTATTTTGGAGGAAGATAACTACCCTTCAGGCTTTCTGAAGGGGCACATATTGGATAGCTAAACTGATGAAATTTTAGAAGGATTTAAATTAATTCTTTTTGTCATTACTTCTTGGCACAGTCTGTTTCAAGGAGAAAAGAAAAGAAACCTTTCAAGCTGTTGAAAGATTACTTTCATTTTAAACTGTCATACATTGCTTCCAAAAGGTGGTGTCAAACTCGGCTACGTGTGAAGAATTAGGGAGGCTATGTCAGCTTCAAGCTGTCATTGTCTGATAGAAATGCTTTTTCCTAAGTGAGTCCACAAACTGTCCAGATTTGTGCTAGTCTGTGTGTGTGGTGTCAGGAAAACAATTAGTACTTATGAAACCATTGGAAAGGAAACTGGGTTTGATTTTTTTCAGATGACCTAGAAGTATTTAGTCATCCCATGTCACTCCTGCTAGCGCTATCAGTCATACAAAATGGTTTTTAGGCTTGTCTGCAGGTAGAACAGACCTCACACATTTATTGGAATGAGCTTGTGGCAAACAGAGCCTCATCATCTCAGAAAGATGCTTAGCTGCACAACTAACGTTTACAAAGTCAACATGGTCCAGTGGAGAGTGTAAAAGACCAAATGACAAGAAACTCATTTCCTGGCTTTCTTGCTGATTCACTTTCATTGGCATGAAGAAACAATTTTTTATGAGGTAAAATAAGATATGAACTTAATATATGCTATCTACTCTGTGTGACTTGCTTACATGTGAAAGGTATTATGGGAAATGCAGTCAGGATGTCCTGTTTCAGCCCATGGTTTTGCATAAAATTCTACCTTAAATTTATTCTCTAAAATAATTTTTTTAGTAATTTTTCTTGCTCATGTATCTGAGGTCTTTCTAGCTTAGTTCCATTTTTAGTGTGTATATATGTATACGCAGTAAAACAGACAGAGTTCTTCACTAGATTTTGAGTTTCCAGTAAAGATTAGAGATACATTTTAGTATCTTCCAGGTTCTAAATTACTGAATCTTAACATTCTTGGCTTTTTGTAAAATGAAAAAGTGTGAAACCCATAACTTTAGACTCAATATTTGCTGCATTTTGTTTCTATTACACAGTCATTTATCATTTTGATTAGTCCGTATTTTTTGGGCTTTGACATGTTTGCCTGTTTATTCTCCTTTGTAAGTGTTCCAAACTCACTCCAAAAAAAGCAAATGGTAGTAAACTGAAAGTGTAGGTACTACCCAGGAATGACAAAATTATTGGAATTAGAGAATGACTGCCTAGTGAGTTTTCTCACACACTGTATTCCCTCAAATTTTTGTCATGAGAACCAAGGGTATGAACAGTGTATGTATACCAGAGAAGAGAATGTACTTAAAACAAAGCCTCTGTTCAAGTGAGATACAGGAAAAACAGGTGAATTTTCTGAAAAACGTCTGCTTCAATTAGGGCAGGAAAACCAGTGAGACGATCTGGGCAGAAAAACATTTCAGAACCACTGCAAATTTTTCAGTATCTATTCAGAATCAGTCAAGAATATTCAGGTTTTTTTTCCTGAAGCAAAGGAGGTCAGTCACCTCATATTTTTACAACAGAATTCTTTCTAGAGCTGCAAGCAAAGCATTTATAGCCAGTACTATCTACTTGGTAGTTTCCTTTAGCTAAAGCTGAAGCCAAAGCAAAACCCCAATTAAATATGTTTTGCAATAACATAATACTTCAGATTAGTTACTATCATTAACAACTATCAGGAAGTTAAAAAAGAAAATAATTGCTACTAGCTATTGCTGTTTGAATAACCTTTAGCTGGATTCTGAGAGACAAGGGTGTATTTTTTTGGTGATGTATTATTGGAGTTGACATATGTGATCAAAAAGGACTATTTATGTGACAACAATATGAACAAAAAGCCTGTTCCTTAGCTAGAGAAACTAAATATTCAGTAATCAATCTTAGGAATGATTCCCATGCTCTACCACTTAGGAGGTGTGCAAGAAGCTGTGAAGGAGCAGTCAGGACAGCTGAACTGGCCAGAGAGAAGTTTTGTGCTCTACAATGTCATTCTCACTACAGAAACTAGCTCTCCAGGAGCAACTGTATTGTGCATCATTTGTTTTTCTTGGGTTTTATTCCTCTCTCTTTATACTACTACTACTACTACTACTACTACTACTACTACTACTACTACTTATTATTATTATTATTATTATTATTATTATTTTGTTATTAAGACCTTTAGGACCACCAAGATCATATTGTTTTTGTTGCTGTTATATTTCAGTTTATTACAATTATTAAGCTGTTTGTATTTCAACCCATGAGGCTTCCTTTTCTTTACAGTTCTTGTCCCCATTCATCTGGCAGAAGGGGGCAGAAACTGAGCTCTGTGGTATTTTGCTGCCAGTTGGGGTTAAACCACAACAAACCCAAACACCTTCCAGTAGTGACAGACAGACAGACACATACAGAATAAATTCAAGCAGATCATCAGGAAATATCATAGCTGCTCTATTTGCAGTGATCCTTCATTTTATAAACTTCCAAAATGTTAGTTCAGTTTGTGTAGGGAGTTTTTATTATTCATAAAGGGTATTCTGTTAGGCATTTGCTATTGCCATAAGACTAGCAAAGAAGTTTCCTCATTAATTTCAATCTAGAGTCATCAGTCCTTTAATGAAGTCAGTAAATGCCACTGACATTTTTAATGATGAAATTTTTAAATGATTGCTGCACATCACAAATTTAATCTGTTATCAAGTGGATATTTTTCCTATGCTGGAAAACTTGTGTAAAATCAGTTTTCAGTCAGCCTGTTCTGTAGCATGAAGAGTTCATTTACATAAATTGAAAAATTTTAGATTTTGAAAAAACCACAAACCATAGACACTTGTGCACATTTAGTACAACATTGCAGCTTTCATTCCTTGTAATTTAAATATTTACTATAAAAATTTTAACTTAGATTGGTTCCCAATTTTCATTTTTGAATTCGTAATTCCTGAAGAGTTGGCCAACATACTTCCTTTGATATTGCCTTCAGCTAATCTCTTGTTCTTTTTCACTCTAGGACATCCACACAGCCCTTCTGGTTAAACACAGAATGCTTTCTACCCCAAATTACTTACTTTTTTTTTTAAATTAGTTTTTCTTTTGCATCATTGTATTCACCTAAAATTAGTGACTGAACTATTAATGTCTCTCTATATTCCTGAGGCTGGAGACAATTCACGTATTACCAAGCACTCCTAGCAAGACCTTCTGCAGTTGCAGCCCAGTACAAATTCACTTTATTGCAAATGACTTTATCGCATTCCCAGAATGGAATAAAGATTCGTTTGTTTTCTTGTGATGTAAAAATGCTTCACAAATAACATGAGAGAGAATTACGCAAAGACATTAAGAATCTGAACTACACCACAGGCCTCACTACTGACCTGCTGGAGGAATCTCATCATGACATAGCCCCATGCAAAAAAAAAATTTACTGATGTGTCAAAAATTATTTGACTCATGGAATGTTGCTAAGCTTAATTAATGTACTATGAATTTCTGAAATTATAAGTGCAATATGAGACTTCAGAATTATTTACAAAAGACTCAGAGCAAGAGTTTAATTTTAAAAATATTTTCTGAAGTTTGATGCTGCAGAATTTAGACTAAATTATGATAATCTGTGAGTTTTAAAGCTCAATTTTCCTAAAGTATTTCCATCATAAATGATATTTAAAAGTATGAGGTGGCCATGAAGATTCATGGAACCAATTAAGGAGATAGTTGTAAACATTTTAACATATAAATATAAAAAATATTATAATTTTTTGTCAGCCCACAGAAATGCTCTCTAGTTAGACTTCTATCTCACTTCCTCTCTGATGGGATTCAAATGTATGAACCAAATTCCCGTCAACTCAATGAACCCGTAGAGACGTAAATTACCTACAGGTTGTTCACAGTCAAATATAATAATAATAAACATAATAACTTATTGTTGTTGTTGTTATTGAAATGTCTAATGTAGTAGCTATAGTGAAGAGTCTGATAGGATCACAGAGGAATTTCTGTATAAGAAGCACAATCATAAAAACCTGTTATATATTTGTCATGCTTTTTATTTCTCTATTGTGGCTTTCTATGCTTTTTGGTTTGTTTGGGTTTTTCCTTTTATTCCAAATGACAAGTAACATATTGCTTGACCATAACTGAAAATATTTTAGTCTATTTTCCCACCATCAGGTGCCACCTGATAGGGAAAACCCCAAACATGGGACCTTCTGTTGTGACCAGAAGAAGACCAGGAGAAGGGCTCGCTCCCTTCCTTTCCATGTTGGGGTATATTAGACATCAACGTCTAAAGGAGGTGCACAGATTCAGTATGTTGTTTTCTTCTTCAGGTTTGGTTTTAGGTTTTCCTCAAAGAGGATCTCAATTTCCCTTTTCTACATACAGAGCTGGTATTGATTAATGCAGATGCTTCTGACACTTGAGAAAAATCCTCTATTACACCACTTCATAGTATTGAATGCTTCAGATTATTTCTTCAGGGGGCTACAGTGGTATGGTAAAATTTGTATATTTTTTTCATCCCAAAAGGAAAGTGGTCTGGTTAGCATAAAATATACATTGACATGAACTGTTAGTGAGACACACAAAAGATCAATTTGATCAGTAAAATGATCAGTGATGCATTTCCTTCTATTTACCCTCTGTGGAACTGTACTATCTATGGACATCTCAGAGGCTCACAACTTCAATTTTTATTTCTGATGCTGAAAAACTTTATCTATTTTCATAAGGGGCATATTTCAGGAAGCTAATTGCAATAATTAGTTCAGAAATACCCTGTATCAGCTCCTACTCTAGTTGATTTTTGAGAGTAGAATTCACATGTGCAAGCTAATTTGGCTGCCATTCAGGTAATTAGCAGAAAAAGATTAGTGAATAAATGTGAGAAGATGTCCTTGGACAAAAGAGTCTACAATAACTGACATTATAGACAAAGGAATCATTCTTCTGGGTAAAGAGTATTTTAGAATTCATTCACATCTATCGACCTGATCTTTCAGTGGTTAATTTTTAGCAGTTGATTTGAAGTCTGAATTTAATAAACCTATAGAGAAGAAACATTGTATGTCTTTCACTCACATTTTTTAGCAGTTAAGAAAAGACCTCAGTCATCACCTTGTCATTACCTTATAGAAAACAGGCAATTATAACCGACTTTAAATTTATCAATGATTTTGATTTTCTTTTCTGGCTCAATCTTTCAGAGGCAACTAAATCTACAGAATAGGAAAAAAGCACAGAAAATTCAAGGTTTAGATCCAGAACTGGGATGAGGTTAATTTCCTTACCTCAACAGCTTTTGAAAAATATGCTTGAAAATGTCATAAGTACGGACTTTTACTGCATCATTTAAAGCTCTGGCCTTTAAACTGTAATTCACAGTTACAGATGGAAGGCAACAGGGAAATTTGATCAGCTGGTGCTGAGAAGATACCATAGAGGTGTTGGAGAAGAGGTCATAACCTTAGAGCTTTTGTTTGTATTTAATCCTTAATCTAGTATTGACTTTCCATTAGAAAACCAAGAAAAATAATCCCTGCCCCAAATAGGTGACAAAGACCTTTAAGACCAATGCTTCATAAAGAGTGCTTGCATTGTACAGTTTGAACCAAGTCTTACCTGTAATTAGTCCTACACGGGAGTGATTCACAATGGAGATGCTTCTCCCCTGGTTTTGGACAAGACCCATTTTTAAATGGTCAGAGAGTCCCTTTTCAAACTTAGAAACAAACCTGTGTGCTCAGAAATGCTAACCTGAGACCTTGTCACAGTTTCCAGATTCAGAGAAGAATCTGTGTACCTTGCATGAATTTTACATTTTGAGCAGATGAATTAGAGCTTTTAACAATGACTTGGATATGAATTGTAAACATAACCTCTTATAGACAGAGTTCTTTGGTCATCAGGATTCCAGAGAGGAAGTGATGACGATAAAAGAACAATTTAGAGCACTGATGGAGCAGTTCACTGCACAGATCTCTAAAAGTCAACGCCAATCAAGCAAAAGATTTGTTGTACACAGTTCACCACATCCACCAGGAAATAAATGCTGCTTCAATCTGACAATCATCCCTTATACTCACTAGACAAATCAGTGAGCTGGAAAGTGTGACATGAACAAGGGATAAAGTACTACATTACATGGAAAAGGATGAAGTTGTATTATTGTAGTATTGAACACTTTGAATACAAATGTAAGAAACAAGAACTTGTTAATATTTAGTGTATGTAACAGACATTTCCCTCTGCTAGAATTCAGTGCACTTGCTACACATGCTGAAATTATAGTGGAAAAAATACATGTGTGAGAAGAATCGGGAGTTCAACTATCTGCATTCCAGAATGCCGTCTGGCAGAGAAATCTCTTCCTAACATGAACTTTCTTGTATTGATACAACTGAGATTTTCTGCATGCATTCTTCATGCACAGACTAAAATTCTGATTTTCCATAGAATCCCAGAAAGCCTTGGGTTGGAAGGGACCTTAAGGTTATCAGGTTCCATGGACAGAAACAACACTCACTATATCAGGTTGCACAGGGCCCCATCCAACTTTTCTGAACAACCCATATTAGCCTTTCACCATTCTCTGAAGTAAAGAACTTCTTTCCTGACATCTAATCTAAACCTCTCCTCTTTTTAAAACTACTCTCCCTTGTCCTATCAATATCTGGCCATAAAAAAAAAGTTGCTCTCCTTCTTTTTAGTAAGTCCCCTTCATGCTGAACTTTATGAGGTTCTTGTGGGCTGAAACCTCAAGTTTGTTCAGGTGCCTCTGGAGGGCACCCCCTCCTTTTGCTGTGTCAGATTTCAAACAACTTGATTTTTTTAATTGTCAGAGAACTTTTTTAGGACTTGTTCACATTTCTGCTTACAAAAGCAGAAATACCTACACATTCTATATTCTTGTTTACTTGTGGGCTCCACACAGAAATGAAATATAAAGCTGAAATATAGGCTCTTTAAAAATCAGCAGCACCATATGTGTGCTGAGATACTAGAGAAATGAGTGTTATAGGGTACCTAGAATAGATAAGGTGTTTTTCAATATTTTAACAGAACCTATCCCAGATGACTGAGACAAAAGTTTGTAATTGGCATCAATAATCTGCATTTTTTCAGCATTCAATCTTTAGTAAATTATGATGAATAGCTCAATTGGCTGCTTAAAATTATATTAGAAGTAATGTGACAGGAGACCACTAACAATGCTAATTAATTGTCCCTAAGATTAAGTGTATTGTTGCACAGATTAAAAGTGAAAAGACCACCACCTGAGGCAAGCATCACTCTGAACCAGTGACTGGCTTCATTTAAGTGATGGAAGCGGGCACAAAAATGTCAAACTTGTGTGCACTAGGTTAAAGACCTTAAGGTTTGATATCACATATTCAATGGGTTTGGTGTTTGAAGCTGTGGTAGAGTTTGCAGCGACAGAGGATACCCATGTTTCTTTTCATTTGGATACAGAGTGGATTATTCTGATGCTGTTATCTATAGGAGACACAGACAGGTATTGATTTCCAGTAACTCCCCTGAGTTGGGCACTTGCAGGGTAAGGATGCCACAGGTCAATGTGCAGACACAAACGAGAACAATTAACTTACACGTCTGTCCACAGCATTCCTGCTTGCAGGGCAGAGCCTCTCAATGCTCTGTAGTTACAGAAGACCTTGAGAAAGGTTGAACCTTTTGCAGTCAGATTTTCCCCCACTCAGGAAAACAGGTGAGAAATGCATACATGGCTAATGCCACATTCAGAAAGAACAATGGCAAATCCTAATGACTACTCACAGCTGACATTACACCCAAACCCCTTCCACACAGTAGTGTGGAAGGCAGTAATGTTCCCAAGCAGGAGCATGGCATGAGCAGAAGTGAATGTGTTTTTCCAGTAAAAGGAAATTACATCAAAATTGGTTCCTTAAAGTACTGCTCCTAGCCCACTGACATAATCTATTTGTCTTTCTTTCTTTGGGTTTCAGATATTACTCTTAATCCAATCACTGGGTCAGGAAATGAAGCACTGGATTATTCTGATGATGCAGATAGTGAAAAAAAAAAAAAAGATGAAAAATTAAGTCATTAAAATGTGGAATTGATCGGCATATTTAAATGCTGTCCCCTAAGTAGAATTTTTATATCCTTTCAAAGGTAAATTGATATTCCTTTGAGAAATTAATGTAATTATATCAGTTCTCAGATAAACTGAGAATATTGCTCAATCCATCTACGGAAGCTGCCTTTTACTTTTATTTCAGCTGTGACATGGCAGTCTTATAAAATTAGAGGCACTAAGGAACAGTCCCAGAGACAGAACAAGTCACATAATCCCAATACGATGAAATTATTTTGGTAGATTTTTAAGGTCTGACTCACATTTGTGAAAACAGTACAAATTCTTACCATTATTTTAAAAGTTTTAGGAAAGTACTATTCAGAGTGCAGATCTTAGTTAAAACATCATTACAATACAGTACAACAGATATAAAATAGTATTATTATACACAAATGCAAAATTTACAACAATTTTGTAAGGAGAAATAAAGTAGTTTATGCTTCATGCTGTCCCAACATGTCACTTCCTAAACACAGAAAACAGGAATTTGTAAAGAAAAAACCTACAAAACACCAAAATTATTTTTATCTTCCCAATGCTGGGAAATATAAAAGCAATAGAAGTCTTCAGAAGCTGTATCATTTTTGAAAAATGAACAGAAAAAGTCCAGTGACATGCCATTCCTACTTTTCAAATGTAATCCAATCAAAGTGAATTTTGTGTAATTAATGCTCCCTTCCTTTTAAATATAAAGATAAGGAAGAGCTGGGATAGGAACCTGGGACATAAAGTAGTGGGAAGGTGCTAAATCAGAAAAAAAAGAGAAGGAGAGAGAAGAAAGGCACATTTCATACAGAAATAGATCAACTAGAAGCAGTGAACACTTCAAGTAAGGTAAAGATACTCTGGGTGAAATTCTGATTTCAAAGAAGAAACTTAAAATTCTTGGACTTTCAGTTGAAAATGGGGTCAATAATTTGTTGCTGAGAGTTATTAAATTAATTAATTCAAAATATTTGAAGTTTATTATGACATCCAGAGAACTACAATCTGTAGTATTGTAGCCAACTACCCTCAGTTATCTTAAGATAAATGCACTAACTATTAGAAGGAAAAATGTATAAAATAAAAGAGAAATTTGTAGCTGCACGGTGGAATTAATAGAAGGTACTGAAATAATCTGAGGCTTTGGGTTACGTAGTTACAGAAAGAGTAATGTTTTTTTGCATTTAGATTTTACTTTATTTGATTTCTGTGCTCTAAACATAATCCTTAGCTTTATAGTAGAGGTCCAATATTTATCTAAGGATTTTGGCACTTATGTAAAGGAAACTTTCACTTGTGTGGACTTTATTTTATGGACTGAGCAGAGAGATTCAGATTGGTGAGAAAGTAATTTCTGCTGGGATAAGACACATAATGCATCATATATGTATTCATTGCTATAGAACTGAAAGGATCTCCTGAATAAGTTTCTAGGTCATCTTATTACTTTTACAGGCTTTGAAATAGGCTTAATGCAAGTAAACCATGCCTGAAAGATATTTGTCAAACCTGTCTTTTAAAATTTCTGCAAGGTGTGGGTTGCAGTATTTTGATATAACACTAGCATAACAGCATGTGTTAGAAATGCTTTCTCTCAATTCCCATCTAAATTGCACTTTTTATAAATTAAATCAACTCCCACTTGTTAAATCCCAGTTTGAAAACAAATTATTTCTGTTCTCTTTGTTACAAAGCTTTTAACAAGCATTTGAGAATGCATATTAGGAGTGGAAGCATAGACCAGCTCCCATTGAAAGATAAAGTGAATAGGAGACTTAGAAATGAATAATCAGGAAATAAAAAAGACCCCGAGAGTTGTGAATTATTTGGAGCAGGTGCTCTGACACTGGGAAATGAAGACCAAAGCAAGACTTGGTCTCCTCCAGAGCAGCACAGCCTGATGCCTTTCAGATTATTGTGGGCTGGAGGTAGTTGCCTTCTGGAAGTCAAGCCTGCTCTAAGATAAATCCATTTTGTGGACTAAGCAAGAATCTTAATCTTAATTTATTGTCCTAAATAGTCTGTTTTAATTTATTGTTGAGATATTTTCAGCTGATCCTTCAAGAAAACTGAATGACTTGTACTGAGAAATAATAGCAATACCTGACAGTTTCAGTCATCAAAGTGGGAATCACATAGAAGTTGTATCTGCACATATTCCTTCAGTTCCAAACAGTATCCAAAGGATCAACTGAAACCTTATTCTTCTAAAATCAATACAACTTGTGTCATAATTAGTTTTAGCATTCCTAGAATTAGCAATGAGCAAGATCTGTCCATAACAAGTAGACAGTGACACACAAATGAAATCATCTTGAAATGCATGGAATGTATAATCTGAAGAAGGGGTCCCAGGAAAATATTATATTATATTATAATTAAAAAGAATAGCTATTTAGGAAATTTTGAAATGGACACAATTTGTAAAGTTGCTCTACAGAGGGATATAGAAGCTCTACTAAAAATCACAGCATCTTATATAATCACAACTGTTGATATACGTGCCTGAATCGGGAAAAAAAATAAAATTCTGGGCATTTGAATGTTGGGCAAAAGTTGTTTCTGTACAAAGACAGAATTACAGTCCACATCATTGACCAAGTTTTTTAATTGCATATTTATCTGATTTGTTTAAATCCATCACTTACCCAAACATCTTGCAGTAAAGATAATCTTTCTTCTATCTCTACAAAGCTAATTAGGACACAATCTCATTGCACTTTAAAAGTACCTTCATTATCTCAATTACTGGTTGATTTATCAATTACTTTTGTCACTGATGGTTCCAGAAACATTCTGCATTGCAATGTGGCTCAGTTTAGTTACATCAGATTCTGTTAGTACATGTTTTAAGGCTCTCAGTATCTCTGGTGGTTAATATCAATAAATATATATGCAGGTTAAAACAGAGAAGTATAAATTAATGCTTTCAACATTAAAGTGGCAAAGCAGAGGAGTATAATGAAGTAGTATAATCAAGTACACTGATACTGATATATGTTGTGTTTCTACTCTCACTTTGTGCTTTGATGTCTGCCACTCTTCTGTTACTCAATAGTGGTGTGTATTGCCAGGTACAAAACATCTAAGGAAAGTGCATAACTAGAAAAAAAAAACAACAACAAAACAACAAAACCCCACAATATTATGATGCTAAATTAGAACAAACACCAGAATGAAACCCCTTTATGGCATATAAAATGTATTAACATTAGACATTCCTCTGATTAAAGAAAAATTGTGCTTAGTAAATTTCAGGCACTGTGACTATTGATGAGAACGTTACTTTTTATTTCAATATTTTGGAGGGCTTTTTGGTTTTTTGGTTTGGCTTTTGTTTCTCTTTATTCTTTTTTCTTTTTCTTCTTCAAAATATGAGCTCTGCAACATGCAAAACTGAATTATCTCACTCAATTTCAGAAGAAGCCAGTAAGGTCCCATTAGATGCTCAAATCTGGCATTGCTCTGTCCTTTCTGCAGAGACCATTTTATTAGATTTTCAAAGCAAGCTATGGTGGAAGACCAACATTTTTGAGCCAATGTCTGTAAGCGTTGTTCTAGCCTTACAGATTAATGTTGCATGTGAGCATTATCAAGATCCAGGTGACTCTGCTCAATGGTTTTACAGCTGGATTTTAAGAAGTTGCAGAAGCATTTCAGAGGCTCAGCTCAGAAATAGATATTTAGAACTTTATCAAAGGGTGGTCGTCCCTTGTCTGAATTACAAATTGTATTCACGGGTTTTAAATTAACATTTTCTTAAATAATTTATGCATGGACTCCAAGCGAAAGTCACATTTGCAGCAATTCTTCATGAGGGAACATTACATTAATTTCCTTTTGTTTGCATGGATGATGTTTACCCTGGAATACTCTATTTAGACTTCTGGTACTTTATACTTCACAGCTACAGCCCAGGTGTGAATACTAATCATGATACTAATTCATCTTTTATTATTAAGATGTCCTGACATAGGCCTGGTTGTTGTAATGTAAGAGGTAAATTTGACACCAGCTCAGCTCTTAGTCAGATGATTTCTCATCACTTCATCCCCAGCTCAGCACTTCCGTATGGTTCTTTCAGAAGCTAATCTGTTTTCTTGTGAAGAACTGAGTCCTCTACATGGCTTTTAATCGCAAAAAAAAAATTAAGTCAGGTAGGAGGGGAAAAAAATGGAGAAAATGGAGGCAAGAAATCCATCTTGCTGTCCACAGCCTTCTGTTGTTAATATGTTTCCATAAACTGATTAATCATAAATTATTAATGTCAGCCTCGCTGAGATAGAATGTATCTCCTTTATTGAACTCTGTCTCCCAGGCATTCTGCCAGTGGTTTTGACTGATAAGGCAATAGTGCCTCCATTTGCATAATTATGCTGGTACCTGGCTGCATAGCTAACTTACTGTAGTGTTGACACAATGTCATATGATATATTTGTCCCTGGCATAATCTTGATGGACCACAAACAGTACTTCTGGATGAGAAAATTATAAATAAGTCAGAGTGTTAAGGTATAATTTTGTTGTTGTTGTTGTTTTTAATGCATAGTTTTCATGCTATGCCTCCTAGAAGAGGTGGAGTTCATTTCAGTGTGCTTGAAAGAGATGCAGAATGTGTTATGCTTAGAAACTAGCCACAGAGACTAGTAAACACAGAAAATCAGGCTTGTCTGGTTTTATCACATTATGATATTACTGCTTTTAACTTCTTTTTTAAAGTGTTTTCATGGATGCAAGCAGTATAGTAACTATATTTGAATTCTTACCAGCACTGAATCATTATTACTTGACTTCTCTCTGAAGACAGTTACTTCATTTGCCTATGTTTTCACACAAATGAAGATGTTCTGACAGTAGCCACTGAAGACAGATCCTTTCTACTGCTCATGTAGACAGGCTGTCTTACAGCAGAGATTCTTATGGAACAGTACAGACAGTCAGAACCAAGTAATATTTTTGTCCAGAAAGTGAGGTTTTAATGAAAATCTTAAGAAATCTCTTAGGTAGCAGAAATAGAGACAAAAAAGCCTGAAAACGTTAAGAATGACTCAGATTCAGTTTCTTTTTTGGCATCAGCATTTTGAGTTTTTTATCTCTAGTAGTGTTTGATTTTTTTCTCCAGAGGAATCAAAACTAGCAGTGATTTATGAATTACCCTGGATCTACAGCCCCTGTCTACTGGAGAATTTTGAAGACCACATTTAAATGACTTGTCTAAATATTCTAGAAATGTAGAGAGAAGTGGTACAAGATTTCAAATTCTTCTGCTACTGGTTCAAAACATTTTCAAAAAGCAGTTCTCAGACATTCTAAGACTAAATACAAGCAAGAAAGAAACCGTTAAATCTGCACCATTTCTATGTCTTTCCAGGCTACTATTTTTTACTGGGAAGACATGATATTTGGGGATCATTTATAAATAAATAACTTATGGCTTCAAAAAGGCAGAGTTACTAATGGGTATTAGTCTTTCTGTGGAAGATTAAAAGCAGCTTACACACAAAGAGAAAGAACTGTACATATGTTATTTACTCTTGTGAATTAATTTAATTTAGGAACATGCAACACATCTGAAGAAACATGCTGGGCTGCTATAAATTACATCAAAATTTTGTTGCTGTGACTGTTAAAGATTATGTACAAAGGCCATGTTTTTCCCCTAGTAACTATGTAAATGCATATTAGTTCTCTCTTTTATCTTAGCAATAAAGAGGCAGGAATGCAGCTACTGAAAGGCTGAAGAGGAAAGCAAGGCTCACTACATTATCTTAACAATCGATTTTTCTTCAGGCTTAGCACTTTAAATATGTATGTATAAATCTATTATGCATTCCACTTTTTATATATTGTGCACATATATACATGAAAATTTTTTTGTTTATAATATTTTATTTACATATACATTATTATTTGAATCTTGTGTGCTCAGAAAGTACCAGCTGCACATGGAGGTGCTCATATCTCTTGGGTCTATAAAGCCATTCACTCATATGTGATATCCTTTCAGTGTGTAGATACCAAGTTACACTCTTTCTCTTTTTGAGAGTTTATTTTTAATATACAGGAAGGGTGATTGAAATTTGGAATGTGGCATCATTTGGGCTGGAGATTTTAACAGATCAAATACAAATACGTAGAGAACTAAATGTTTATGCTTCACATCAATGATAGAAAGACTTTTTGTGTGTCAATTTGCCACTAAAAGGTTAAGTAGACAAAATTGTCCTTTGTGAGAACTTGTTAGGTTTTCTACAGACTTCTACCAAAATCTCAGTTAGTCATGATACACATCTTTGTCTACTAGAAAGTGCTCTGACATTGGCTTAATTTCTGCAAGGGTTTTGCAGACTTAAAAAACCATTTTCATTTTATGATACTTAGTGTTCATTGTGGTAGAGAGAAAGGGTAAAATAGAAAAGAATTTGAAATAATTTAACAGTTTAAGAACACTTTCAGTGAAATTGATAGGCTTAAATATTAGATGTGAATAAATTACATTTCTGTCTTTTTATTATCTGGAGAGATTATGGTAATTTCCATTTTTGCAGCAATGTAAAGGGAAATGTAAACTTCTCCTCTACATTTTCAGAAGTGCATTAAGTTAACAGAGCTGGATAACTCTGCACCTCATTCAGCTGAATTTAAATCCCACCCAACAAACCAGGACATGCCCAATACCTAAGCCAAAAGAATCTGTGTGAAAGATGTATGGTTTGAACACAGACAATAAATGTTGTCAGAACTATTTAGCAGGAAGCATTCCAGGCATACATGGAGGTCATTGCAGAACCTCCTTAACCAACTGTAAAACATCCTCAGGAAATGGAACTTTTGGACTGACTGTCCTTTTCAGACTGAAGAAAGATACTCTGTAACTTCAGCACTTCAAAAGTGTGTCTTCACCACCACCCTGGAGCTAATGTTGTGGTCAGAGTACTGTTCGCTCTTCTGCTTTAAGCAGTTTTTTGCATAGCTCTGATGGAGTAATACACAAGACCAGAAACAATGTGAATTTTAATACACATTCCTCTGGTTTGAAAGATCAATGATTACTTTTGTGTAGTTTCATGTAGCTGATCTATTATCGTGTATGTCATATAATAGAAAATAAAGCCTCAAATCCACTTTTTCTGTGACTGTGCTTCACTGCAAGTAACACGAAGCACTGTTACTTGACATTATGGTGAACAGCATCTTTTCGGAGATTAATGATGTTAATTCACATGAAGTAAATGTCTATTTTACTTTTTGTTTAAAAATAGTTTTATTATCAACAGTTTCAATTTGTAAATGATGAAACTTTAGGAAATCACAGAAGTGTCAAAATCTATTAAATAGACATTTCTGATATTCCTCAAATTACTGAAATGCTGAGACAATGCCATATATTCTATGTGAACATGTTCTGACTCAGAGTTAAAACTGAAGGTTACGGCCCTTAAGGAATACTTTCTAGAAAGAACTAAATCCCTCTAAAACATTTATTCGTACCACAGTTTACAAAATGACAACAGAAATGGTATACCGATTGAAAATGTTCCTTTAGGACATTTGGGTGTGTGATGGGAAATGAGATGTCATTTATTTGCAGTTGAAATGCAGAGGTAAGATAGCAGGGTGACAGGGTGATCAGAGAATGGACCACAAAATTACTAGTTGAGAGATTACATGGTTTAGAGTTTTTGTTTATTCTACTTGCTTGTCCTGTTAAAGCTGCATTTCAAAAATAGATTCACATGTTGCTATTTTCTGTACTTACAGCAATGTCTTATCACCAGACTTAGCCAGCAAGTAGATGGGAATAAGAAACATTTAAAGAAATGGAATAGGTCATTGTCCTTGACATTACTGCTGTTTAAATGAAATTCTCAGGAAAGTGCACCAAGGTAGTAGTAATAGGTTACATCTTCTACCCTCTATTGCAGTCAGCCTGTGATGGCTTAAGCTAAAACCTAGAAATGAGAAAGCCTGTGTTCTACACCCAGCTTTTCTGTGGAGCATGACTCCAAGCAAATCATGATCATTTCTGGCATGTACTTCAGCTTCAATAGCTGTTAAAAATAAGATTTCAAGTCTGTTCAAACATAATCTGAATAATGATCAGACCATCACAGGAACTAAAAATAAAAAAGGCTTGTTTGTTTATTAGTCCATACCCAAAAACGGTAGAAAAGAACTTGGGAAGTGGTCTTTAAATAACAGGGTGAAACAAGCAGAAGATCTTAAGAATAAAAACTGTTGGTATTAAAATCCTTACTTTCAGCAAATGAGCTATTTAAGCAAGAGATAAATGTTAAATTTAAACTGTTAATTTTAAAATGTTAATTGTAAACTATATTTTGATAAAAGAGTCTCAAATTTTTGTTTGAAAGCTGAAAGATTATGAGCTAAGTATGTATTCCTCAGGAACAGAAGATCAAAACTAACTGAATACTGTATTCAAATATGGCCATACTATCTACAAAAATAGATGCTGCAGAAGTTACAAGATACTTTGGAAAATAAAACTGTTGAGCAGGGTAATTAAGTAATATTTATACTTAAGGAATAAAACCAGACACTTATTCATTGTTCCTTTAATATAAGAAACCACCATTTATCAGTAACACTTTTTAAATAGCAGAGGATATTAAAAAAGAGAAAAATATGCTCTGCATATCTATTCTATAAATCTTTATCATGGATTGTTGATAATGGTTAAAACAGATATAAAGGAGAAAAATATTAGTCTAAAGATAAATTGTCAAAAATCTACATTTTAAAAAAGTAAAGAATTTTACCTATTGCTTTTTATCACTGTGTTCCTTGAAGCTTCTTCTTGCAAATCAGGTACTATCTGTGATATACATACATATTTTTATATATATATGTAGCATCATAGAACCATGTAGGCTGGAAAGGTCCTTAAAGGCTTAAAGTTAGTTCCACAGGCAGGGATGTCATCTGATCACGTCCCAGGGCCCCATCCAACCTAGCCTTGAACACTACCAGGGATGGGGCATTTGCTTCTCTGGGCAGCTTCTCCAGTGCATCACCTCCTGAGTAAAGAATTTCTTCCTAATATCTAATCCAAATTTCTCCTCTTTTACTTTAAAAAACCATTGCCCTTGTCCTCCCACTATCTATTCTTGCTAAAACTCACTCTTCTCTTTTTTATAAGTGCCCTTTAAGGACTGAAATGCTGCAGTGAGGTTCCTCAGAGTCTTTTCTTCTCCATGCTGAATAACACCAGCTCCCTTGGCCTGTCTTTATGGGAAAAATGTTCCAAGCCCCGGTCATTTTTGTGGCCCACAATTTTATAGGATCAGAAAAAAAAATGGCTAAAAATATTTTCTCTTCCCTATTGGATTTGGGCCTTGATGAAATGAACAGTGGAATTACTGAGGACATAAGTAGTTTAATAGTAGTGAAATGGTTGTGCTTGTTAAATAAGTAGTTAAAGGTCATAGAAGTATGAGGGCTGATGGGAATCTATAAAATTGTTCAATAGGATAAACAGAAAAATGCAACATACTTGTATGCTGTTCAATAGGATAAACAGAAAAAATGCAACATACTTGTATGCCATCAAAACCTCATGGAGGATTTTAACTAATAAAAAGCATTTTCATAATACATGAAATGTTCACTTTAATCACTATAAATGCTGTATTTGAACAATAACTTTGTCACAGTTTGAATCTATGATATCCCTTTAAAAGGGTCCCAATGCATATGATTACTCTATTTCTCAGCCTAGTTTTTAAAACTTTTTTTTCAGAAAACAAAACAAACAAAAAATACACAAAGAAGCTGTACAAAAATGTAAAATAAAAAAGCAGATGCCTATTTGTACCACAATTAGTTTGAATCTCACTTTTAATGGGTACACTGAGCCACATCACATAATCTACTGAATTGATTACAAAATGACCCTCAATGTACTTGTTCCATTTTAGAAGGCTATTTCCAAAGTCACAGTGAAAAGAGATGGGTTGCATTTACATATGATAAAATAAGGCATGAGCAGGGTGCATGCTGGGTCTAGAATCACATAATGCATAAGAATGAGCCAGGATAATACAAACATTAAAATGTTCTTCGTGTTCTCCTTTCTGTGCTTTGACTACGGTCAACCAGATATTTAGGCACTGAAATCCCATAATGAGATGAGAATTCAGAGTTCCAGCCATCACCTTCTTTAAACAGATCAGTAAAACATGACTAGGCTTGATGGCTGCAAGAAACCTTTTGGAGCCTCATACGAATTTTATGAGACATGCTGCCACTCCAGGAAGGGCAAGGTTA
Source organism: Prinia subflava (assembly GCF_021018805.1). NCBI lineage: Eukaryota > Metazoa > Chordata > Aves > Passeriformes > Cisticolidae > Prinia > Prinia subflava. The sequence continues at coordinate 20,793,385 of NC_086251.1, forward strand.
GAGTCAGATGGCAACAAGGTAAGTGTGTAGCAAATCATCTATCACATCATCCAACTCAACAAGTTATATACTTGACTATCATGTCAGAGAAAAAAAGATAGGGATTTACACTGATGAATGTACTCCTTCAAATCACAGATTACCTGTTGTCTCTATCACTCTTATGAAACAAAATCCGTAGAATAAAATCCCTAATGAAATGCACTTTGGGTATACATTTTGTTCTTCTTGATGTTTCCTGACTGTCTCTTATACCTAAGCAAGATTTTCGAATATCTTTGGATTTTGCTTTTGTGAGTTCTAACACGTTTTGCAAACTTAAATGACAGTTGCATTAAACTGAGAAGGAACAGTACATTTCAAATACATATTTTATTTAAAATGATGTCAGAATTAAAAACTAAAAACTGTTAATAGGGCCCTATTTGTAGCAGGATTATTTTCAAGACTGAAGAGCTGATATTTAATTTTTCTTTTCCTTTAATACTGACTGCACAGGTCTTCATGGTACTGATGCACTTTCCTTCTGTGGCAGTGATGAGGCAAAGCCCTCAGTCTCGAAGAGTTTTCTCCCAGTCTTTAGTAAAACAAGGAGGTGGCAGAACTAATAAACCGTTATTTGGTCTTTGAAGCTAAAAAAAATGTGACCAAAAGGAGGAACCAGAACTAAAAAGGGAAGTTGTGCCTGTACTTGTATTTCCTGTTCTGTTAAATGGGGTGTGTTAAAGATGGTACAGCAGAGTTAATTTTTCTATTATATATCAATATTTTTATAAACAACAGATGTATGTAGGCACAGCCCTGCTTTCATAATTAACTTTTGCATTAGAAAATTTCCCCTAGAAGCTAGTATGTTACAGGATGGATAGTAATATCTTTTGATCAGGAGTTTAACTGATCCAAATAAAGAGGTTTTTTTCTTAAGATATTTAAAAAGACTGATTTGAAATATCTTGCAACCCACATAACAGAAATATCAGGACTGCTCTTACTGCCTGATAAGTAAAGTAGTAACATGCACGGTGCCCAGAAAGCTCTGAATTTCAAGCAATGTATTTTTGCCAGTGATTATTTAAAGAAAGCTCTTATCCAGTTTACTATCTACAGTAAAACATTGACAACCAATCACGGTAAGCTGCAGGTTTGACTAACCAAATGAAGCTGATAACCTGCAGGTTTGACTAAAGACAAATCACACAAATAGCACATTTTTTACATATCCCTTATCCCTGCTTAGGCCGCAAAGCCAAATTTTTATCCATATACACCTAAAAATTAAGTAAAGACTTCTGTGATTGTGTAAATCTCTTCCAGTTTGGCAACCATTTCAGTAAACTACAGGAAGCTGTATATACAATTATGCATATATATATGTGTAAGATGGTTCTGCCTTTAAATTATGGCAAGCCCTTTTATGCATGCTGATATTCCTGTAGATCATTGCAGGTGTGTTGTTACAAGACAGCACACAGGGAGAAATATATGTCTGCAGTGAAAAATATTTTCTGTCACTTTCAGTGATGAAAATTACTGAAGCTTTACTTTCTTCTCAAATTTTCTCTTTAAATTACCAGATAAGGTAGATTACACACCAATATTCTACATTCTACGTTTATACCAAGAAAGAATAGAGACAACTGTTTACCTAATGTTATTCAATATTGAAACCCTGAAGTTTCTTTCTATATTACAGCTTTCAATTGATATTACTGTAATCAGTTGTACTGCTTGCATTATTGCAAAGATTTTTGCCTGATGTCTTTGTGAAGGAATGAAGAACTCAGCAGTCTTCCAGTACCTGAAGGGCCTACAAGAAAACTTGAGAGACTTTTTACAAGGGCATGTAGTGATAGGAAAAGGAGGAATGGCTTTAAACGGAAAGAGGGCAGGTTTTTCTCAGGTATTAGAGAGAAATCCCTTACTGTGAGGGTGGTGAGGCACTCACAGAGATTGCCCAGAGGAGCTGTGGCTGCCCCATGCCTGGAAGTGCTCAAGGCCAAGTGGTGATATTGAACTTGGAGCAAGCTGCTCCAGTGGTAGCAGGAATTAGGGACTGGAATTAGGTAATGCTTAAGATACCAAACCAGCATAATCATGACCCTATGTTTTGAGGACATCAAATATGCTCTTCTCCCATCAATTCTGTATGAGTGCTTTTTGAAATGTTTTCTGAGATACGTTAATTAGCAGGACTAATATACTGAACAGGTATAAAATGAATTATCAAGAACTTTCAATATCTGAATAAAATTAACTCAAAAATAATATAGGGAAGATGCTAGAAATGGTGATATGGTGTTTTAACATCCAGGATTAATATTTGCTTGGGATGGGTTCAGTTTTATTCCTCTGCAATACAGGACACAGAACTTTTTAAGTTCTCTGTTACTTTATGGTGTTAATAAAAGTATTTTTGTATCAGCTCTCTCACTGTGCTCTCCATCTTTTAACTCCTAGCATCCTCTATATTTTATTGAAGCTGATGTATTTCTGGTGTAGCATATACCAATTTCTAAAAAATTCCTTTACCTCAAAAGAGCTTCAGTTTGATCTACTCACTAATATTAGGCACAGTAACTTCCTTGGAGAAAAGTACCTTTTTTGTTAAAAAAATGCTGCTTGTTAAAGGTGAATTTTGGGCGTTTTGTCTATTGTTCTTAGAGCGGTGGCAGAACATCTACACTTCTGAAAAACATCTTTATGGGATCTCACTTGGTGCAATAAAATTTTGTTTGAAGAATATTTTGGGAAAAAAGCTGTTTCTATCTTGGACTCTTTTCTGTTACTCCTACTGAGATTTATATACTTCTGAGGAAGGACTCTTTCAACTACAAAGGCACTACTTGTCCTTAGCTTACCTCACAAGTAAAAATGTGATTTTACAATATCTATTTCCTCTTGACATTTTCAAAAGAAAAGGAACATTTTAATTTTTGTATTTCTAATGGTTTGTATGTTTGACAAGAAATAAAAAGTGTCCTTATTAGTGACATATAAGAATTATATTTAAATAGTGCCTGCACATGTCACTTTGAGGATGAAAAGTTTCCATGCATACATTGTATCTGATTGTATTTGAACTCTATGTGAAAAAAAAAAAAAAAGTAAAACCCTTGGAAACCACTAATACCCATTAATAAATAAGTTAAATAAGTTTGGTGAAAACCTGATGTATTTCCTGTTTAGTTAAATCTCTGTAACACATTTACTTGCTTATATTTATACTTACAACAAATGTAAAATAAGAATTATCAAACTGAAAAAGGGTTTTTAGGACATAAAAATAATTTTCAGAATGATCTGTTGTTATTTAATATCAGACCAAGCAAGTATTACTGAAGGGGATATAAGGATCTGGCAGAGAAGAACCTGGGAACTACTTTTTTTTTTTTTTTGATCTTGAAATTCAAGTTATGTGAGAAGCAGCCAGTGACTTTATTTTCTTTAAAATTACTTACTTACTTCCTAGGTACTTTTAAATATGGATAGAGAACAACTGAAGGAAAATTCTTATTATGGAAAGGCTAGATGGCAATCTGATTTTTAGATATGTTTTTATTCATCATTTTTAAAGCCTGCTTACATTTTAAAGACTGAGAATAAGATGTTGAAAAGAGAAGAGAAAGAAGGGTATTCAGAAGTTTACTCTTCTAAAGAACCTTTTTTGCTTACATTCTATTTTTATTTCAACTCAGTCCTTGTTTAGGTACTCTTTCTAAACTTCTCTTAGTCCCTGCTCTATTTAATGGTTCGGGGTATGAAAGATAGAATAAAGAGACATCTTATTGTGACGACTTTAAAGATGTTTTAGAAACAGATCTTTCACACAAATCTTTCCTGATTTGACACAGTTAGTATGTAAAAAGAATAGAACTGTTCCTAAAGATCAGAACAGTTTTTCCTTCGTAAAAGAACTGTTCCTCTGTAATATTCCTTGTTTGTAAGAAAACATCAAATCATATGTTGCTCCAATATGTAAATCAAAAATGCTGAATTTCTGCTTTTTCCAGTTCTAGTGGAATGAACAAAGGAGAGAGGTGTTAAAGAACCCATCCAAACATTTTAAAATGTGATATATAGAATGCAAATTCTCTAAGAAGAAATATATATATATCTAGAACAAATCAGGTACAAAATATATATTTAAACAACTTTGAATTGGATTTTCCGTATAACAGCTGAGAAACTGATCTGAAGCAAAATGCAGCAGCTGCTTGTGAGCTAGTTGTTTCATTGTACTGTTTTTTTAACATTGTTCTTGAGTTTATGTTATTTAGGTTTTTTATCTTTTACTGCCCATTTCATCTGATCAATACTAAATCTACATCTGAGATGCATACTGATTAGAAAAGTAATCACAGCGAAGAGACATTGTAATGAATGTCTGCTCCAGGGATCCTCAGCATTTTAAATGAAGTATTTACCTTTTCAACGATGCAGGGCTCCTATATTGGCTTTCATTTAAAACAGAACAATGTAGCTGACCTTTGGCTTCCTTTTATCACCACTATTCTTCTTTTTCTCCTGGTTTGCTTTTTTCTGTCTTGCACACATGAAAATATTCCTTTTTTTTTTGCAGATCAGCAATCAATGTCTCCTGGACCATAGCCTGAGAAACACAGCTGTAGGTGAAGTAACCAGAGGCAGTATCTAGCTGATACTTTCAAGAGAGCTACGAAAGCAGTTTGGTAATCTCCATAAGTACAAGAAGTTCAGAAAGACTCCTAAAAACATAAGTATTCTAAAGTGCTAAATTTCTTTTGAGGGCAAGGATGTATTTCTCTACTAATTTCCAGATGTATCTCTAAACAGGTTTCTTGCATTCTAAATATTTTATTTTCACACATCTAACAAATTGTTAAACCCTAAAAATTCAGCCTGGACATAATCTTTAAAAGTCAAAATAAATAGACAAGACAGTAAGAGTGGAGCAACTCCTTCTTAGCTGTTTAGGAACATAAAGAAGTGTCTCAAGAAGCCCAGCAATTCTGGACAATCTACAGCAAATGGAAGAGCAGATGAGAATAGGAAAGTAATCTCTCGGCCACAATCCACAGGCTTTAAAGGGAGTCACTAGGAGTATCATTACATTGGCAAATTTTGAGGTCTATATCATTTATTATGGACTTTCAGGACTATAAAGTATGATTTACAAACTAGGTTCAGATACAAAAAAGACATACACAGAACACTACACAGAAGTCTGAAAAAAACCCACTAATTTGGTCAGGGAAAATTTTTACGCTCAATGTAAGACTTTTGTTTTTTATGCTCGTTAAATATTTCATATGAATTATCATACAAACAGCACTTGATCAGACACGGAAACAGCCAGTAACTTCTCATCCCTAGAAGACCTATATACAGAAGACCTATATTTGCAGGTGTCCTTATTCTAGAAGCAGAAAAGGCTTGTTCACTTTCATGCTTTGTGAGAACATAGTGAATGAAAGAAGCTGCTTTTTACACACAGACACACATAAATATTTCACAAAGAAACCTTGAAAATGTAGATTTGTTTTCTTCTATTAGCCCATCTAATCCTAAATTATCCTCATGCTACACTTTTATGGAAATGACAAAACGAACTTCTCTTTTTGTACCATTTCTGGACTGATTTGTTAGCAGTTATCTTGCAGTCCTGTATCTCAAGAGTTTTGGGGACACAGCAAAGGGGTGAATACTGAAACTACATTTAAAGACCCGGTGTAAAGTTAACTTTTAAAAAAATGCATTAAATAGCATTAATACTCTACTCACTAGTATCTTGCATCTCTGTTTTCTAGACATCGTATCTTCTTTCTCATCTACATAACCCCAACAGTTCACAGAGATCTTAGGGTGGAAGCACAATTAGTAACAGCAGGGACTTAATTAGGATTAAAAGACACACTGGTGATTTAGATTCATATGAATGACAAAGACAGTAAGCACAGTTCTCAAGAAATCTTAGTCAAAAACTGAATTTTCCCTCCCTTAGTCAAGTTCCTTCCTGTCCCTTACTGGTTCATGGAGGAGAAATTTTGTTACTGATTGACATCCAGGTTCTGCTCAGCTTGTTGGAAACCAAAGTCCACAGTGCACTATAGACACAGCCCACAGCCTGTTGGTATCATACCACACTACTTTTCACATATATATCTATACGTTCTACTTTTCAAATCATGGGGTAAGGGAAAAGCTTTTGACATTTTTTTTATTCATTATGTAAGTGTGGCCATAAATCTTTTTTTTAAGGAATTTGATTCTTAAAAGGATGCTTTTTCTCTATATATGGTAGACTTAGAGCAACAGCAGCATGACCTTGATTTGTAAAAACTCTTACAAAGATAATAAAAGTAATCATTGAAATCTTCGTATGCATGGTTAAAAGAGGAGAAGGGTCATTACACATTCTGAAGCCAAGAATTCTGGACTAGAGAAAGCAGTTTTAAAAGAATTTTGACACAACTAAAACTGATAAGGAAAGAACATGATGAAATTACAAAATTGATATCATTCTACCTGAAGCATCATTAACTGTAAGTTCTTATTAACTATTTGCTTTTAAGCAAATACTGAAAAGCAAAAACACTGAAGTTCTTTAATTAAAAAAAGTTTGGCTATAGAGATCTAAGTTTTCCCAGTGTGAGTGATAGAAGCCTAGAGGGAGTACTTACCCACCTAGAAAGGAAAGGTTGCCAGCACTATATGAAAAACAAAACCTCAGAGGAAACAAATATCAAAACCAGAAGTCTTTAAAGAGCCTTTACTTTGAATATACTGAGATCATTAAGTTGCCCCAAAATATTTGAAAAAATATCATGCAGAGATGCCTTTTTCAAGGAAAATGTTCTTAGGGAAATAAGATGACCTGCTCTCCCTCTCAGCAAGTTTAGCCTTGTCTGTGCTCAGCACATTAAAGCTTTTATGAACTTGTTAAAGGTGCAGTGAACCATCCAGGGTTCTCATTTAGTATGTATTTTAAAAAACTCCATATAAAAGATTACATGTCTATCTTGTCTTTTTAAACCATTTAATTTAGATTGAGATGCTCTACCAGCAGATGAGACCTTGAAAGCCCAGAAAAATCACCATTTTGGATCAGAATTCAATTGACAGGACTCATGGTTTTCTTGATTCCTTCTTCAGAGACAAGACTTTACTGAATCTGTCATAATGAAAGCTTTGTTGTACAACTTTTCTTATAATCCAGAAAAATGTCAGAATAATTTTAGAATTTTTTTTTTCCAATAGATGGCATAGCACACAGAGTAATGTCTTCTAATATTTTCCAGTGTAGATTTCAGGAATAAAAAATTCCCACCTGAAGATTCTTACTTTTCTTCATTGACTTAAGAACCTAGACAACTCTACATTTTGGGCAGCTAATACCGTTTAAGATTTACAGGAATTCTAACAAATATTTCTGACCTCTCTGTATGTGAAGAAACACAGACCTTAACAGAGCTTAACTGTTAATGACTATCTTTTATGTAATGCTTGTTCTGACCTTTGATTTTATGGTGATAAACATATTATGTCTGCACTGCTTGCATTGTTTTAATGTTCAAGTTGTAAAGTGGGTAAAATGAAATAAGGCATTATAAGACTTAAAAATAATAGCAACAGCAAAAATGAAAAAATTTTAAGACATAACTAATTTTTTTTTATCAGTTTTTGTACATTTGTGGTTTCCCTGTACACAGGTGACACCAAAAACTCAAGCAGCTAATAGCCTGTCACAAGCTCATCTCCCACTGAAATGGCAAACTTAAATGTCCAAACTGGACAAAACACTGCAGTACTGAATTTTGTACAGCAGTGATGGGCTCGAAAGAGAAAGGTAAAAAGAAAGTTTTTCTAGTCCTACTTTTTAACAAGGCTGGGCCCCTTGACAAATGGAAATGCAATCCTATGCTTCAGAGCATCACTATGTGGAGCATCACAGGAAGAGCAGCAGCTTAATTCAGATCTGCCTTTCACAAACATGGGGGCATTTAGTGATGGCTAAAGAGCAAATCTTGTTTGGCTGTTTAATATCAGAAAGAGGTAAATGAGCAACCCTCAGTCTGTCCAGCAAAAGGCAGAAAACACATCTCACAAAGGACCATTGCTGACTGTTCTTTAGCATCCTCACTTTTTGTGCCTTCCCACATCTCTCAGCGATCATACATTTCCTGCCTTAGCCCAAAGAGCCTTAATTCCGTTGTGTATTCTCACAAGTCCAACCTTGGATCACATGCTTTCACTTTGATTAAGATATAAAATAAATAACAATAAAGCCATGCACTTCACCTCTTGAAAGAGTCTTTCATACATCAGCTAATCAAAATCAGTGATCATTTTCCTTCCATAGTGCTTTCCTTAAGTGTCAGAATAGTAGCCCTGGAGTCTTGGCTGAGTGCCAGGTGTTTATTTATATACCACATACCTCAGTTTCCTCGAAAGTTGCAATAACATGCACTTTTACCTCCAAATTTTCCTTTCCTTAAATAGTACTGTTCAGAGACTGAGAATTTATATGGTAAAGGCAGAGTTGCACTTCAGAAATGGAAGAAGATGTCCTTTTCAGACAGTATGGGCTGAGCTGAAATTTGGAGATTTTGTATCGATTATTTCTGAAATTCAATCAATTAATAATCAATTTGAAGTAAAAGATATAATTTTTAATCCATTCATTAAAAAGATGAGTTACTTGAGTTATTTAGCAGACCAAGGAATTTCTTTCTATGAAAAAGAAAATTAAAGGTTGTTCACACTCCAAAGATCCTTGGCATATAATACATGCTATAAGATTATTCAAAATTAATTAAAATTTTAAACTCTTTTTTTCCCATATCCAACATTGTAGAGCCATGTACTGGAAATGCAGGTTTAATTAAGATTCAGAATAGGAGATGAAATTTCAAATATGAGTGCATGTTAGTATTTTAGTTTGGAGATGAAATGTACTTTTGAAGTGAATCTCCAATCAACTGTATTTCATAGGATCACAGAATGGGTTGGGTTAGAAGTGACCTTAAAAATAATCTATTTCTAACACCCTGTCCTGGGCAGGGATGCCACTCATTAGATCAGATTGCTCGGGGCTCCATCAGGCCTGGCCTTGAACCCTTCCATCCACAATCTCTCTGGGCAACACTTACCATGCTCCAATTCACATGGTGTAGAAATCGTTTAGTGCTTGAACAGGATTTCATTCAGGAGAAAAAGTGAACTGAAAAATGCTCTCCCGGAGCATATGAATGGGTTCCAACTGCTAACAGGCACTCAGGGTCATTCTGTGTTCTTCTCACAGCAACATGAATACCATGTTTTGTAGCATCTGAGGAACACACATGACGTTACTGTACTGTAGTTGTACAGTTGAACACACAACTACTGTACTGTAGTTGTACAGTTTAATAAAAACAGAGATTAATGTATATTGTATCCCAGTAATTGCAAGAGGACTCCAGATACCACTGCAAAGTCTTTGCTCCTATTGCAAACTTTTGCAGTTCTCTCTCATGCCCGTGGACCATTTGCTACTCAAAAAGACTCTTGAAAATCAGTATTCATCTTACACTTTATGAGATTAAAGTGTCCAGAAGCAATATGGTCACATTGTCCTGGCTGGGTTTGAGGTATGAATATCTGGGAAGTTTCTGCATTCTTGCCAGAATACTTTGACAGGTACACTTACTATTTCCCCTCCTCTTGTGTGTCACTGCACAGTTGTCTGGGCAAAAATATCAGATGAATATCAGGAAGAAATGCTCAATCCTGGATGATGTCTAATACTTTCTGAACAATCTGGAGAGATGACAGAATTTCAACTGCATCAGGTTTTTTGATGGACTAGTCACAATCCAGAGGTGGTACAAATATTTCAGTTAGATGAGGAGAGAGGGTGAGCTACAAGATACTTTAGTGATGCATGATGACAGATACACAGTATGACAAAAGAAGGATAACTGAAATAGCTGTAACCTTGGAAAAGTACTGCAGAAAAGACACAGGAAACACCTGTGTGCAAAGGAGACACAAGAAGCTACTTGACACCGTTTGCACTGTCTGTACTAACACAGCTTCACTGGGGACATGAATGAATTTTCAGTCTCGGGAAATGCTTGGGTGTTTATTGTTTATTGGGAGTGGAGTACAAAGTTGTTCTGCCTGGGTTTCTTACACCAGGCTAAAAAAGTTTAACCCTGTCCTGCTTTCAGCTGGTATAGAGTTAATTTTCTTCCTATCAGGTGGTATAGTGCTGGATTTGGATTTAGTATGACAATAATGTTGATAACACACTGATGTTTTAGGTGTTGCTAAGTTGTGCTTACCCTAAATCAAAGATGTTTCAGTTTCTCATGTTCTGACAATGAGGAGGTGCACAAGAAACTGGGCAGGAACATGGCCAGGAGAGCTGTCCCAAATTATCCAGGGGGATATTCCACAGCACAGAATGTCATGCTCACTGTATAAACGGGAGGTAGCTGTTTTCCCTGGGTTTAATGTGTCTCTTTGTCTCTCCTTTCCATCATTATTCTCCTTCTTACCATCATCATGATAATCATTATTAGCATTATCTTTACTATGTGTTTTAGTATCTTTTTAATCTTTATTTCAACTATTAAACTATTCTAATCTCAATCCGCACATTTTACCTTTCTCAGGGAAGATTGAGGATGGAGGGGAAAGTAAGGGAGGGAATGTGTGGTACTTAGCTGTTGCCTGATGTTAAATCACAACAAATCTGCACATTTGGGCACTGAAAGACCGAATTGTGTATTTTTAGAGACTAAAATGGCCCACTACAGATAGAGAGATACTGTTTTGTGAAACGTAGTACCTGTAATTAAAGATTAATCTTTGACTTGAAAACAAGGAGATTTACAGTCAGAGGAAAGCAATTTGGGATTCAAAAGTACTTTCTGCTCAAAATAGATACACTCTAAAAGAGAAATTTGAAAGAGAAATCAGTGGCTTTGTAGACATCTATCACAAAAATAACTTTAAAGAACAAACTGAAAAAGATGCATTCTCTTGCCTGAAGGCAAGATTAATTATGTCTGTGTAATTTCTGCTTAATAATTGTCTGAATTCTTCTTAAAAGTCTTCAACCATTGAGACTCCATAAATGGTGGCTACACAGTATCACCAGAAAAATTCTTTTTAATTTCTTAGTAGTTTCAATTGTAGGAAATATTTTCTCTTTAAAACAGGTCTCTCTCATTATAATTTGAGCCACTTCCCTCCCACCCTTTCCTCCATCAGTTACGTTTATATCTTTGGAAAATATTTCGTCTTTCAATCTTTCCATGGAGGCCATATAGTCTAGTCCCATAATTACTTACATTACTGCTAATGTAATTTTTATAATCTTTACAATCAGTCCAGAAACTTGTGAATTGCAGAACCATGAAAAAGTATTTCAATTTAGGGACTTTCTATACAACTTAGTATGTTGTATAGAAATGTTGCCTCCTTTATGTGGCCATTTCTCTACTTGTTACTGAAATGTTAAAGCTTAAAAATGAGGTGAAAACAAAACACGTTTATCTGGATCAATAATGGGAAGGATGGGAATAATAAGCTATGCAGTACTGGTTATCTTCTGCTGAACAATGAGAAACTTTTGCTTTTGATTCATTTGAAGAGTATGGCTAAATGTTTTGTACTCTATTTGACATACTAGTTTTGGATTCCACGTGGTGACACAGGCTTACATTCCTGCTTATCTTACCCTAGGAACCCAAGTCTCTTACTACTCTGTTCATGAATGCACAGTGCTCATCCCCTCCCAGATGCTATCAGCACCCAAGCATATAATCAAGTCTTACTTTGTGTGTGCAAATCAAAGTCTGTATTGTTAGGGGTAAAATTTGCTGCTTATTCCCTTATCTATTATTCCACATAAAATGACTGCTTAGTTTGTATGTAGTAATTCATGACACTGCTTTCTTATTTCACATAGAGTGAGTGGCATCAAAATTTTAACCCAAGCTACAATAGTTACTTTGCTGTATCTTTACTTTTTCATATTAAACACAAGAAACGTAGATTCTTACAGTAAAACAAATGCTATTTAATCTTAGGATTCCATGAATAAGCTAGATTTAGGACAAGATTGTTGATATTGATATAGGGAAACTAAAGGTACAGAGGACACTGGCTGACAATATACAGAGAGAAAAGAAAGAAAAGCTTTAGCAGCAGAAAGTCTGAATTTTGAAAGAAAGTAGTATTGTGTTTACGACATGAAAACAGAGTGGAAGTTTTAAGAACAGACGAAAACTGCTAAAAATGCTTTAGATGATTTCCATGGAAATAGGAGAGGCTAAGACAAAAAACTGCTCTACAAACAACAAAGTCCAGGAAGTGAGCTGCATCCTGAAGGCATAATGAAGAGGATGGATAAAGGACTTAAATCATATGAATCTTCAGACCCCCTGCACAGGCCTCAATGAAATTACCTTTATTTTCTTGAGATCATCCCAGTATATGGGGCTTGCCTGGAAGAAACTGGAATACTACCAATCTGAAATATAGGCCAAAGGAGCATGTAGGAAAGCTCACCAATTCTGTCAAGCATTATGCATCACTTTGTTATAACATTGCACCATTACAACATTGCTTTAACTCTCCTCTTTCATGGATAATTGTATTTAAAACCTCGAGGTTCCTGAAGGCTCAGAGTTACAATATTTTTAGACAAGATGCCAACGCTGTGAGAACACACTGTGTAAAATAACTGACCGTCATTCTTCTTTCAAGTAATAAATCCTGAAATTACAGCACTGTTCTACAGCTATTAATGAGATTCTTTCCATGTTATTACTGAAGACTTCTGACATTGCCCTGGCAGAGAGACAGGCTGCTCCCAATCCAAGCTGGACATGTGTGTAACGAGAATCACTGAAATGAGTGAAACCTTTGCCTGTTGCAATGTGCCTGGCTGTGCTTTCTCTAGAATATGCCACTGCCACTTCTCTTATGTAGCCTTGGTGATGTTTTCCACTCCTAATAATAGACAATAAAGTTAAAAATCCAAGCAGTTTATGCTGAGCAGAAAATAACTACTGAATTGGTTCCAGTAATCTCATTATATTTTCTATTATACATCTGTTACAATGGCAAAAAATCTTGTGACAAACACAGAGACAGAGATTTTCACTTAGCAAGAATGCTGCTTAGTAACAGTTTTGAACACTTCAGTTTTAAATTGCTTGCAATTTTTGCTCTTTCTGAGATGAAAATAAAATTTTAAATCTTAATTCCAATTATTTTCCATTTTAATATCATTTATTGTTTAACAAATAAAACTTATTTTAAAAATGCAATATTCATCTGAGTTATTTCAGGAAATTAGAGAATAATAGTATCCACTCCACTAACTCTTCCCTTTATTTTTTACATGTTTGCTGATTGCTGGAAATATTTAATACAACTTTATTAATAACCCTCCACTGTAGTATATAGACTAGTTTTTAATTTTTGAATATGTCCCTGACATTGGTATCAAAAATTCTGTAGGTCAAAATTAGCCAATCTTATTGATGTTCACCTTAGTCCTATTTTGTTACACCAGACATATGGAAGTTTCTGATCTAGAAATTTAGTAATTAACCTCTCCAGATAAGTCCATTATGACAGAATATTCAAACCATACTGCAGTTGCTCCAATTCAGGAGTGTGATTATAAATATTCCTTATGAACACCAGAAATATTTCTATTCTATGTGTCTGATGTTTGGGATTTCAATTTTTCAAATAATGTTGTCAATCTCAGCCAAGACCAAGAATAAAATCTCAAAGTTTGAATAAAACAGAATTTCTCAGAAGCAATGGTCTTTAACAAATATTCAACCTGAAGCTTTTGGCTGTTCTGCATTCTGTCATATACAGGTGAGAGGCAGATGAAAGGCTAATACCCTTTTTCTGTAATACCACGTCACAAAATGCACAGCACTGCTGAGAGGTAACAGGATATAGATATTCAGGATTCAGCTGAGCTGATCCAGTTTAAGCAATAATTTCACTGTGAAGGGGGTGGATCAGATTAGATTGTCTTCCAACCAAATTTTCTGTGATTTTTTTCTCAACTAAACCGCTGGTGTGCCAGTTGCTTGTTTTTAATGTAGTGCCAGCCACAGAAATCTAGTCTGCTTTTTATTCTATCCTGCAGTCAGCATCCTGTTTCACTGCAGAAATTGGATAGCATGTTTGTATTTTTTCATTTGTAAGGCTTTGTATTTTTAGGCCATGGATGTTCTGCTTTGGAATCTCTTGGAGGGTGATCTCAGATTCTGAATCTTTTATATAAATAAAAATTCCCCCAATTTTCATGCCTTAAATGCCCTTCCTGGATAACTTATAACCACATATTACAGTAACCCCTTGATTTCTGCCAAACCACTTTGCTATCACTAATGTTTGTTATGCAGTCACTGTCAAGAATTATGAATTATCACCAAAAGCCTCAACTTGTCACAGAAAAGCAAGACTTGCATTGCCATGGACCCTTACATTTTTCATAAATTGCATGTATTTTGATTTTTTTTTACCAGAAAGTCTCAATTTCTGCCAGAGTAAGAAAGAGAACACAACAGAAAATTAAGTGAATCATATTTTCCACAACTCTGTTCTTGTGAAAGGGTCCCATTTAATATTTCATTATGCACCATCTTGACTTTCAATATTTCCTTATTTTCCTGAATTCTTTCAGGAGTGATAACTCTGCATTTGTTATACTTAACACAGAAGATAAAAAGATTTTTTTTTCTAGAAACATTCAACTTTTGACTATACAGCAAGGAGCACTAAGACTGTTCAGGGATTTTACAGTTTGTTTTTATCAGTATTGATTATGTTAGAGTATAGAAACAGCAAGTTCATTGTTCTTCCTAACTATAAATTAAAGTAGGCCTATTGATGAGGGAAACTATAGGTCATAAATAATACATTAAAATATTTTCACTTGGCACTGAATCACTTCATTTCAAAGATGGGAAGGTCTCTAAGTGTGAAGAGTCTGGATGTCTTAGAAAGAGAATTCTTCTTTATTTCCCTATTGAGTTCTGTCCAGTGTCTTTGGCCTCCACAAAGCAAAAAGCTACACAACTTTTGAGTGCGTATATGGAAGTGGAGCATCAGAATGCAAGAGCTCAGAATGTAGGGCTGCTGGATAGCAATCAGGTTAATATTTAAGTAGCTAAGCTTTCAAACACTTCTGTATAACTGATGATTGCTAGTAATTACTATAAGTTTTACAATAAAAATAACAATAAAAAAGAGACTTGCAACTCATTATTTTACACTGCAACAACTGCTATTTGTTTTAAGAGTTAATCACTGCAGCAGTTGATGATTTTCTAAACTAAACAGATATTTGTGTTCTCAAACGAAGAAATTTTGAAAAGCATTTGATTAAGCTAACCAGATTTTTATTGTACATGCACGTTTTAATATTGCTTCAGGAAACTGCTATGAAGAATTATTTTGTAATCTTTAATATCTGAAATAAATGGTCATCTTTAGTCTTTGAGAAACACTGTTGCTCTTCAGTACCTAATATGGGAACCACAAGCCTTTCAAAACAAATAGGAAAACCTGTTCTATATGCATTTTAACTTTTAGAACTTTCCAGTCCTAAAATAAAATTGCAAAACAATTCACCTATATTATTTTGTATCAGATGGCTCAAGGCTTGCGAGTGATAGATGCCATAATAACAGCGAGTAAATCTTCTGACTCCAGAGATGCTCCTGTTCTCACAGCGAGCTGCCATTCAGCCACTCTTGGTGGAGCCTTACAGAGCAGTGACTCCTCGTCCCAGCAGCTGCATTTCTGCAGCAAAAGATTTGGGTCTGTGTAGGAGTAGGTCAAGATGCATTTATTGTACCGTGACCTTTTGGATGAGCTTACCCTGATCCCTAAGCCACTCAGGTGCCTTATCTTCAAACAGAAGGTATACAGAGACAAAGATGAAAAAACAGAATTGAAAGGGCCATCTGAAGTAGCTTCTGTCAAATGTTAGCCAAAAAAATATCTATAACTGCAGCTACAGTACAGATCAGTATTTGTGAATAGAAGACAGTTTTCTGTTTTAAAACCTACAGTGTATATGAACTATACATAGTCAGGAACTTATTTTTTCTTTCTTTCTTTTTTTTTTTTTTTTTTTTTTTTTTTTAAACACAGGCTTTTTCAAGTGTCTGACCTTACTAATACAAAGGTTCCTGTGCTAGAAATCTAAGAATGTATTCAGAGAACAGCACTAGGCACAGAATAACATGACACATTAACATTTTTTTTCCTTTTTTCAACAGTAAACATTTGTCAGATAGCAATAAAAGGGTAAGAAAATATAGTCAGTTTGTTTAGGGAAAAAGAAACTGAGCTGCTTGGTACTCTTCTCTCTTCCATATTGTCTACTGCAAATATATATATTTTTGTAACTCTTCTGAACTTGCTTTCTGCAAATTCTGAAGTATCTGCAGGTTTGTATATAAATGAGGCAATGACCTTTGGAGAGGCAGAAATGTCTGCATAAAAAATCCTGTTTGTTTTTGCCTTTATTTAAAGTATAAAAGTCATTGAGATAATAAGCAAGGCTGTTCTTCGTGTAAGAATAAAATATTCTTTATGAAAAGAATGGAATTCAGAAAAAAAAAAAGGAGCATCATGACAAGATTTAAAGTTTAAAAGAAGAGAAAAAATGAAACTGTTTTGGAAGTAAAAGACATTGTTTGGGTATATAAAAAAGGGGAGTGTTAGCAATTATACTGTTTGATAAATAAAATAACAAAATGCAGTGGAGAATTTTTTGTTATTTATTTTCTCCTCCTGTTTGTTTGGACCCTTAAAGATGAAAACACCATTAACACCTTTTTACTCCTTTCCATCCTGGATGTTATAAACTTCCAGCAGCATATTTTACTTCAGCTGTCTCATCCCCAAACTGAAGAGTTTTAGTCTAAGCAATTGCTCTTTACATAGAGGCTGACCTCTATGTAAATATAGATGTAGATGTCTTGTCAATCTTTTCTGTTTCTCTATGAGATTTGGTGAACAATACTGCACACATTGTATACAAACTGTGGGCACATTAAAGATTTATGGTGTTCTACTGATAACATCTGCATTTATCATTTTTCCTAATATTCTCCACATGTGATTTGCTTACTGACCACTGCTGATCACCAAACCTTTTCCTAGTATGGTATGTTACAGCTCCTAGATTTCATTCTGTATTGAAAACAATCAACCTTTTCTTTGTTTTTAATATTCCATCTCTGGAATTAATAACCATTTAGAATTAAACCTGTGAATTTCACCTACAATTTTCAACCTTAGCCATTCAGTCTTGTTTGGACCTCCTGAAGTTCTTTTAGGGACCTATATTTTGAATATAGGTTATGCTAGTATCTCCATACAGCACAGCTATAGCTTTTCAAGCAGATATTTCTACCCAATTTTCAATCTAACTGATCGTTAACTCTTACATAAATATCACTGACATTTTCCTATCTGCAACACTGCACAGTCCTGACATGAAAAATACAATATAAGCAACCTGAATAATGCTGGCGTGTCTACTGATGATAGAAGGTGAGAGATGTCCTGGAGACTTTTTTTACAAAGTAGGAAAAGAGGGAGAAGTAGGGAAAGTTTGTTAGATAAGAGGTCAGTTTTACTCTTCCATATGTTTGGGGTTTTTTTCCACACAGAGACTATTTCGGATAATCATATCGGTGAAAAAAAACAGAATCTACTAACTTAAGAGAGTCTCCTAATTTCCTATTGAAATGCAGTCAACTTAGGAATAGAATAGAGTACACCAAAGAATATTAAATTACATTGGGGAAGAAAAACATAATTTCACAACTGACATTGGAACAT
Source organism: Prinia subflava (assembly GCF_021018805.1). Classification (NCBI taxonomy): domain Eukaryota; kingdom Metazoa; phylum Chordata; class Aves; order Passeriformes; family Cisticolidae; genus Prinia; species Prinia subflava. Next base: position 20,811,250 of record NC_086251.1, read on the forward strand.
AACACTGAACAGAAATGCACTTTTCAAATATAAATGCCATGGGAATGTGAAGGCAACTGCCTTATTGTTGTTTATGCTTGCTATTTTGTCTATCTTTCAAAATGCTTTCTTCACAATATACCTTTTCTGTGATGTCCTGCAAGGAATGTGTGTTAACACCTTCCTGAATACCTAATTGAGAATCATGAATCTGCACTCCAGAAAAAAGATCTGCTACATGTGCATTCATTTAGTGTAAATTATTACACCTGTGTTGGCTACATGTTGAAGTTTTACTTGTGAATTCTGTTCATAATCATCATAAATTAACACTGCTATCAAATAGTTAATGCTAGCTTTCAAAAGCACCTTTCTAGAGCACTTCCCAAATACCATCAACCTCTGTGTATTCAGATGACAAAGACAACTATGGCAAAACAACTCCCACTGTGGGTGTGTTTTCTGCTTTAATTTGTGTTGGGTTCAGTATTCTTCCACTTGCTAATAAATGTCGAAGTTGCTGATGTAGGAACAACCTCTCAAGACAAGGATAATGCATTTGCTGAAGTTGGAGGTCTTTTCCTCTGTAAGTGATAATGTTTATTGCTATTATACAACAGAAAAAAAAAATGAGAAAACCATGCTTCCTATATTAAAGAATTTTCTGGAACATCCTATCTGAATGAAATGAAGCTATAATCGTAAAAGATATTAGGAGACACTAGCTGATTTCTGAGGCAGCTCAAAGAAGCTCTTTCTGAAGAAAATTCAGCTTGAGATAAAGTTCTATATTCCTAATACTTTGAAGATAAATACCTGGAAGAAAAAGCCATGTTTCATCCATGGTATTTGAAAATTAGGCTTCAAATACTAGATGTTACTAGAAAAAAAATCAACAAAGAAAATGCATGTAGCAAACTGCAACTATACTCATATATCATATCTTTGAACTAAGAGTCTATGGACTTAGGGAAGTTATCCTTTTTTATACAAAATGGTTGTTGAATGAACTGAAACAGGCAATGTTAAGCAGGGATGAGATAAGCTGCTGGTGTGATCTCTTCTGGCTCTGTGCACAGTGAAATCTACAACAGTTTATAAAACATGAGCAAAGCTAGTTATGCACAGGGTAGCATAACTGTGATGGGCACCCTGTCAGCAATATAGAGAAAACTACTTCCATGTTTGCTGTCCTCATATACACTCAAAGGAAGTAAAATTGCATTTAGGTTGGAGTTTTGAGGATGAGTCTTCGCTGCTGACAGCCCAGAACAAAGCCTGAAACAAGCACTTGCACAAGAAGCATCTTTACGACCCGAAAAGGCCAAGATAGCTCTGTTCAGTGATCAGCAGTGAAATCCATTTGACGCCCTATATATTTCAATGCAAGTACAGACTGCAGTGGAATAGAAGATGAGGAACAAAATGCACAAATATAAAAAGCGCCTACATGTTTTGGACATCTGGAGAATGAAGCATATATCCTTCAGCACGAGATAAAACTATCTGATGCAATTATAATTTCAGCATTATTGTACTGTGGCAAGCTTGACGACTGAAAGTCAACGATAACAAGAAGCCTAATGAAGCATCTGCAGAATACTCTCTGAATTACTGACGTTATCACAGAAGTGGTGACAAAATGTGAAAGAACACTGGAAAAATATATGCTGCTTCCAAACTTAGGAGATGATAACTTAAAAGGAGCTTGCATAGCCTTATGCTGATATGTGAATCAATCCTCCAAGGAGTAAGAGAGAGGGCAGCTGGAAAACAGAAGGAAAAGACCGAGACAACCTTACACTGTGTTCCAGCATGGTTATGTGGACCAGCTGGTATAACTTGCTTCTACTCACACGGAAAGGACAACGGAATACATAGGACAAACCAATATCCTGTAATATATGGGAAGATTCATGTCCAAGATATGGAGTATGTTGTTACAGTCATCTCAATTTCATTTCATAGGTATGCAGAAACTTGGGAGGATTTAAAGCAATAGACAAAGCAAAAGGGGTAAAACCAGCCAGCTCACTTTAGAGAAGGGCATTTTCAAAATTCTGTCTTCTCAAAATCATAGTTGTTACAATGTTGAATGAAGTTTGCAAATGATTAAAGAATTACATAACTGTGCGTGCAATATGCAGGAGTTCAATGACCTCAATGGCAAACTTACCTTGTCTGTGGAAGAGTTCATTTTACAGATCTGGCATCAGAAGTGAATATTCAGTACCTTGTTCAAAAACATTACTTTAAAATCATAATCAACCTTTCTGACATAGGCACAGTCACTGTGCATTTGTGCTAAGCACATATGCACCATTTGGTTGCATTGTAAGGTAATGAGAAACACTGATGCTTAATTCATACTTGAACAGCATGCAATACGATTTAATCTGCCAGTTACTCTAGTTCCCACGTCTAGGAGCTTCAGAATGCACACAGATTTTTCAGGTAAATTTAAAATCAAGTAAGTATCATTAAGTATCATTGTTCTTTGTTTTAAATTAAAATCATTAAGTATCTTTGTTCTTTGTTTTAAATTAAATAAGCTCCTGTTTCCCCTTTTTTGTGTTTAGATTGTCACAAATCCTTGCTGAGAGAAAGGGGATATCAATACAGAGGGAAGTTCTGAAGTTGATAGCATTTTAATATGGAGCTTGAAAACTGATCTCATTTCTGAGATAGATTTATACCATTAGCAGCTGTGGGGGAGCTATTTTATTGTTCAAATATAATCAAATGGATTTTTTAGGTGAACTTTTTTACCCTCTATTTAACTATTTTGTATACAGTAATGCACTTTCTGGAATTGTGTCCAGTTACAGGATTTGTATCAATAACTGGAAATATGAAATTGTGAGTAGGTAACCTAAAATGTTAAGACTTTATTCAAATCTGTAACACAAATTCCAAGATGAATAAAATATTTCTGGATAAAATATATCCAACATAAGAATGGAATTAGCTGTTATCCTTCAGAGTCAACAGTATTTTATATATATAAAATCCACATAATTATGGATGGCATAAACTAGTAACCACAAGAGACCAACTGAGTTCAAACAACTGAATTGAACAGTGAACTGAAATAACAGGAGAAAATCTTTCCTATCTGACGTATTTAAAATAAAGTAATGGGCAATGGAAGGAAATAAATTTTTACATTTAAGAATATGTTAGGGGTATAATTTTCTTGCATACAAAATGAAAAAATGACATCCAAAATTAGAAAAGGTCTAAATAAATAAAAATGAAAATTACTGGATCACTGGTATTTGACATTCAATAAAACTATCCTGTGATAACTTGAGTAGTCAGGGATATTTTTAAAAAAATCAGAAGTACTTACAAGAATATCAAAATTATTAAGCGTAACTCATTAAGAAGGATGATAACTGAAATAAGAATCTTGGAAGTAAAGTTAGAGCACAAAGCGAGTAGCAGATCAAGTGGTAATGTTTGTCTGGGTGAAAAGTTTTCATCTTCATCAGCTGGGTCTTACTGTCTTTTGGGTTTAAGAAGTAGAGTATTCACACCTTCTCAGGTTCTCAACCCTACACTTAATTTAAGAGTTAATATGTCTCTGTACAGGGAAATACCAGAGTGAAAGGCAAAAGTGGATCCTAATGCAGTAAATTACTACTGCTTAAGTATTACATGTTTTAACACAGAGTACTCAGCTAGATAACACAGTGATTTATCTCTCCCTTCATCTGTTTCCACGGCAAAGAAAATTACAAGTAATTGTTTTCATCATATACTCAAATAGTATATTTATTAGCAGTGTCTGTTTGTGTACAATTTGCTGATCCACTTATCTGGACTCAGAATAAACGGGAGTTTCATGCAGTCTCCTCTCTGTAATCTGTCCTCAGAAATCAAGGACATGAAGCAAAGAATTCAGGTTTTTCAATAATAGAATAGGCTTCTCCCTGCAGTAGCTATTTTGTGAGCTGTAAAGCAGGGCAAATCTACTGGTATCTGGCAAAAATATCTGGTTTTGATCTCTTGTTTTTGCTTCAAATGGTTGGTTTTTGCTTGGTTGGGGCTTTGTGTTTGTTTTGGTTTTGGCGGGGGTTGTTTTGTTGTTTTCATCAATGACCTAACATTTCTTTAAAAAGATACTGCTTGCTATGAATTATCAAACACTGCTATCTTCCCTTTCTTTCTTTTCTCTCTTACTCCCCTTTATTTTCCTTTAGATGTATATGAGAGCGTTTTAATGGGTCTTTAAATAAGTACCTGATGGTATACATAGATTTGCATGATCAAAAGACAATTCCTGAAATTACTTAGAAAAAAGTTAATGAAGCAATCTGGCTATAAAGCATCTGGTGAAGAGGCAGTAGATAAATATATGGTATCATCAGAAAAAGCAAAACATAAAAAAACCTCCTCACAGCTGAACTGTGGATGTAAAGTGACAGAATAATGCATTAGTTTTATATTTTGAATTGTAGTGACTGAAACACAAACCACTACCTACCTGGAAGACTAAAATGATACCCCCACTTTTAACTCCAAAATTCCGTTAAAAATAGCGGTTTAGTGAAAAAAACCCCCATGCTTTTCTCTGCATTGAGTTATGATGCAGTTTATGCTAGAACTTCTTATCTGCACTGATTTATCTAACATAGAAGAAAATAAATATTACAGTCACTGAGCAATTCTGAAGCAATTCTGATGTAATAAACTACAAAGTATGTACATGTGTAAATACATTACCTTTTTTTAATGGTCATGAATGTTTTGTAAAGTTATTGAATATGCCAAAAATTGCATAGTGCACTTGAAAAATCTATTTACTGCCAAAAATTGCTCATAGATCATCTACTTATTTCTCACAATTATTCGTCAGTTGAATGATCTTTAAAGATTAATCAGTAATTTTACATGAACAGTTAGTGCAATCCAAGTTCTGCTGTGAGAAATGGGGGATAATATTAAGCCCTGAGGTTTTCATTACACAGTTATTGTAGTTTGACTGCACTTATAATTTTACTCCACAAGGATAGAAGGTCAAGAGTTATAATATATAAATCACCATTCAAAGAACTGAAGTTTAAAAATATAGATCTTTAAATTATACATGTTAAGAACTACCCAACAATAGAATTTCATTTGTAGACAACATTAAATACATTTACACAATGAGGAAACATGACAGCTTGATGCCAAATTCCTAAATAGGATGGATGAATTGCAAAATATATCACATTCAATGTAACAGTATTTCATTGTCTACTGAAATTATACAATCAGATATTAAGATGTATTTATAGCTGTCTGTATTGTCTCTTGTTAAATGGAAGAAATTTATCCTGAGCAGTATTTCCCCTTTTTGCAACACCACAGTATTGGGAGCCACTCTGTTTCTTCCATTTTCCATTCCCTAACCAGCTTTTTCCTCATCTTGTTTTTGTGCAAAACATTTTTCTTCCTTAACGTTGCACTTATTCTTATTAAATTTCATTCTGCTTTTTCCAGTCATTTTCCCAATTCCATTAGTGTACTTTTGATTCTAATCCTGTGAAAGAGTCTTAGAGATCTTAATAGTTTAATAACATTCACATCTGTTCCAAATAGAGGTCATCCTTTCTCTCTATTCCATCATACAGACCATCAGTGAAATTACTGAGAGAACTCAATCCACAGACATCTGCAAAACTTAACTGAGACATCCTTCTCTTTTGATAGCTTCTCTCCAGTCCTGTGTTATGACAAGCTTTTTAAGAACTACAATGACAAAGAGCTGTTAAATAATTGTATCACTGTGTCGACACTGTGCCTAAGATTTATAGATGACATCTTTATTATGTCGATTGGCAATCTGGACTCCCTTATTGATTTTTACCACAAATTCAATAATAACCATTCTCCATCAAACTGTCACTGCAACACTCGTGTACCAGCACCATTTCCCTACAGCAACATCAGCAGTGTAACCTGCAAGTGTGATAAATGGAAAACTAAAGGCCAGCACATATACAGGCTCCTCAGAAGCCTTTATATACAGCAGATCACTCATAGTGCTCACCTTAGCAATAAGGAAGATTTTTATACATCAGAATTACTCATGTAGAAAAGAACTTCAGAAAAAGATGTGAAACATCGTGTGAAGAAATGTTTAAGTAGAAGATGACACCTCCACCCATCACCTAACGTACATCTTCTGTTGTCACTGCCCATCCTCTTACAGAAGCAATACAAAGTGTGTTTAAATAACTACAAGTTGTAATACAAGAAACTTCTTGCTCTTCAAACAGCCCTGTAGCTTTACTAAATTGATTCTGAAAGGAAGCTCCATGGGCTCTCAAGCACATTAAATGAATATAGGTTTTCCTTGAATAAAAACCAGAAAATGTACCAACCTCTACAGTACTACAATAAATATTCTCAACCGCAGAACAATTAGCACCCTACAAATCTTACAGCTGCATACTTCACCCAGTGAAAAATACTCTTATGGCAAATGCAGAGGTAAAATTAAACACCTTTTCCATACAAGAATAATAATTCACACAGAAAATATGCATAGGACCACACACTTTTAATGAAGGATCACATCCTATGAAATTCACATATCCACCATATTTGTAGTCTTGAACCAAAGGAAGAACCCATTAAACTACTTAGAAAGAATATTCTGAAAACTAAAATAATTAATTAATCTCTGTGAGGTTTTTCCATACCTACAAAAAATTAGAGTTTGGTAAATTAGAGTCTTCCTGTCCTCTCTAATCTTTCTATTTCACATAATATAAAATCTTGTCTACTTACTCTTGCATAATGTAATTAGTAAGTCCCTACTTTTTTGCCCACTCATTTTCTGGCCCCTACACAGCAAATATCTTTTTTTCCAGAGACTTTGAAATAGAGTCAAAACTGAGCAATGTTTCTAAGTTTGTGTTTAGAAATCTATTTCTTCTGTTCCAGGCCTAAGCAATGTATGTTTACTGAAAAGGTTGTCTAATTATTCTAATTATATAAATTGGTCTTAAAAGAGGTATGTAAACTTCATTTGCAGTCACAGAATCAGTTAGGTTGGAAAAGACCTCTGAGATCATTGAGTCTAACCTATGACTGAGCACCACCCTGTCAACTAGGCTATGGCACTGAGTGCCACAGGTGTTTTCTAAAACATCTCCTGGGACAACCACACCAGCTCCCTGGCCAGTCCATTCCAATGTTTAATAACTCTTCCGCTGAAGAAATTCCTCTGAAATAGAGAGCAGATCCAGAAAAAGCGCTTTGAGACTTTCTTTACAGTCTGAGATATTTGATACAAATGAAGTGAAGAGGGCATTCAGGATATGTTAGTGTTCAGGATCTCAGGGGATGTTTTTACAGTTTCCTGTATGTTTTTCTGTACTAGGCACATATACCAGTGCATGTCGACAGTTAAAGAGTGATTAGGTAGTATTTCCAATATTGTTCCCCAGAGCTCTGTTGTATGAGGTGAAAAGTCAAATTGCACTGAAAACAGTCAAGGGCACAAGGAGAGTGACTGAACCTATTCAGCTGCACTGTAGAAGGAAATGCAGCTCCTGCACTCAGAATCTGAGTGGTACATGGAAGAAAAAGCAGTTTTACTGAAACAGTTACTTCAGAAGAAGGCTCATCTGAACTATGGACTGAAAAAAAATTGCTTGACACCGTTGGAGTAAGTATGGAGATAAAGACAAATTGAGCAGAGATGACAATGAGGATCAATGACTTTGTAAATGTATGGTTCTCACTCTGCCGGAGAGAGAGTTGTCAGGCACCTCTCAGATGCTATCAGCTGGAGAGATGTAGCTATTTCTGGAAATAAGCCATATGTACATTTCTCTCCCTGATATAACTCCTTGCCTTAACTACAATTTTTTATTCTTGAAACCAAGTATTTAATTCTCTTTTCCTTGTTCTCAAAGGAAGACGTTAGTGGCTGTGCAAGGAAGATTACCTCAGATATGAGTGATAGCCTACATTCCCCCAATTACATTTGAAAGTCCCCTTTCTGAAGCTTTAATTTAAGCTCTGCATCTTCTGGGGCACAGGTACTGCATTTAATCCTATCCAATGCTCAAATATTCACTAGCTGCAAGTATGCAGCAGGTGGATGTCAGCATTACTGTGAGTAGTCTTTTAAGTTTGGTGTGTCAGATTCAATTTGTTTCACACAAATAGACACTTGCTTTCCTTGTATCCAGCTTTTATAAATCAGTCTTCTGGATTCCCTGTCCTGGGAATATCTCTGACAGAGGACTGTGTATTAAGGGAATTTGCTGGTGGAGCAACAAAAATGCCTCTGCATCTTTGGACTGAGTTTTTAACCTTTGTTCCACAATATTCTTCTCTAGTACAACACCAGAATCTTAATGCACAGTCTGCACACATAACTTCTTATGTTTTCAGAAACTAAGCTTTTGAAATATGCTGATGCCCATTTTAACAGTGTTTGTGTCCTACCTGAAGAGAATATAATCTTGTTTTAGCCTTAAGAAGAGATGCTGCATCCAGACTTCCATCTCTGCTGCCTTTCCAAACAATTCCACCTTCTCTCTGTTATTATTTCAAGGTTTTCTTGACAAGTGAGTACAGAAATGAAGAGATAAAGCCTGACTGACTCAATTTGTCTCGGGCCCATAGCCTACAGTGACATTGAAAAGATTAATGCACTACAGCAAATCACCTCCTGGGCATCCAAATCCAACCTGGGGGCATCTTTTCAATTTGTATCGTCTTTTAAAAAAAAAAAAAACGAACATGAGAAAATGAAAATATACAGTCAAGGATTTTCTCCCTCACTCTTCTCAAATTGCATCCATGCTTTGATTTTCAAGGTAATAAGAGGTGCAAAAGAACAAGTTTGTTAGAAATGATGTCACCACAGATATGCATTAGGAAGCATGCTCCTCAAAGATGAACTGAAGGTTTTTAATCAATATTTTAATAGTACATCACTATTCTGAATAACGTTGTGTCCAGATTCTAAGAATAATCTGCATAGACCTTTGTGCCACTGACACTAGGGAAGGCTATGATGCACTGAATTCATCATGTGAGACATATGTTCAACCTTTAGATTGTTTGCTGTTGGGCTACTAAACATAGCCATTACAATTTTGCATGATGACAAGATGTTGCTCAGGAGTCAGAACTGCAGGTTGGAAAAATCATCTTGTTAATATATTCAACAGCATATTGAGAATGAGAAGTGTCAAAGAATTTGTTTCAAAATGCAAGCATAGGTTCACTTCCTTAGGCTATAAAATTGATTCATGTGAATTTCCACTGAACTTTTCCCTACAAGCTTCTGGTTTCTTGCTACACATATATTTCACAAGCCACTGTGAGTGCTGCCCCATGTAACCTAAGAAAGGCAATCCTATAACTTGAAAAAACACTGAAACATTCAGATATTTTCCTGTCAAGTGACTCAAGAAGACATGGAAGTATGCTTCAAACCAAGATTTTTAAATTAGAAGGTGGAGATGCCATTGAAAGTGCTGCATCCTGGCATTTGTCTTGATTTTCTAAGGCACCTTTTCCTGAAGGATGGTGTGTGCTGCCCTCCTGCTCCATACTCTTATGTTTATGTTATCATTTGAAACCCCAAGGAGTTTCTCAGCCAAGTTACCTGTACACAGCAGATGGTGCATTGCTGAATCACAGAAAAAAGAATATTCAGTTTCTCTGAAACTAACAAGACATTAAGTTTATGTAATAGATGTATTCTACCACCTTGTCCCCACACATGCATTAAAATCCAATTTCACCAACTTTCTCACCAATGTGTACAAACAATTGTTCTGACAAAGTCAAATCATCCATTAGAGAACAAGGGCTTCTTTCTCCCTAAGGCTCAGGGATGGCTTTAAGGGAAATAAAGACAGCCCTTGAAAGAGTTAAAACTACGAAGTCTACTAAAAATAACATAAGCCTTTTGGAGGCAAATTTAAACTCAACTCAAACCCTTTGGTTATTATCAAGGATAATATGAAAAAGGTTTACAGCGGTAGAATAAACTGAAGAGCAAATTATAAAGCAGCAAGTACAGGATAGTACCAACAGAAAAGTAAAGGATAATACCTTCAAACTATGTGAAAGAAGTAGATGGCTGCATACCAAATTTTAGTAAAGTGGCTCAAAGTGCTTTTAGTGTCTTCACTCTGTCTTCATTATTGCTTTCAGAAGAACCACCTTCTCCTCACCCTTTTCTGTAAGCCTCTAACATGTATGCTCCCTTCTACAAGGAGAGGCCATGGCAGAGGGGAAAGCAAGAGAACAGGGTAGCCCAGGGTGATGGTAGCACATTTAGCAAGATGCTTGTCAGAACACATGGCTGTGCTGAGACGTAACAAACCCCCAAGGGGAACAGGCAAAGGCACCAGGCTAGATGCCACTCCAGAAGAATCTGAAAAGCACATCAGGGAAGCATCAAAACACGGGGATGTAGCATGGTCAGTGCAGTTCCTTCTCCTCCAGTTCTCCAGTCTAGTCCCAATGCTGCAGAGATGCCCTTGTCACTAGGAACAACAATGTCATGCCATACTCTGGAATAAACACTGGAAGCTTATTCTGTCCAGATACCTACCAAGAAGTCTGTAGAGGACTGCAATGTTTCCTGCCTGTACTGCTGCAGATTTCAGTTGGTGACACAAGGATTTGTACAGGATGGATACTGGCAGCACTGCCCTGTGGAGACCTTACCCAGGAGTGGCTCATCCTTTCCTGATTTTCTCAGAAGTTCAGACAGTACCCAGGCTGAAGAACTGCAGCAGAATATGAGAAACTCAGCTACAACACCCTATATTTTTCATTATTAGTACACATAGTTTATCTATCTTTACACTCTTTTGTTTCTTTTTGTTGAAAGGAAGCTCAGGCTTCTGCCCTACCGACAACCTGAAGATACACAGCACATCCCTTGTGGAAGGAATCTTCTAGCAGCATCTCCAGAAATAGAAAAGTTAGAGCTGCCCCTTATTATTTCCATGCTTGTGGTCTGTCTTCATTATTAGACTGCAGTCAATCAGCACTGCTTTGCCTTTGGTAGATGTGCTTAGGTACACACATGGAGAATGGTTAGGACATGTCAGCTGTGGCAGCCTGAGAGGTTTTACATTTCGCTGTACAGAGGTACCTCAGGCATCTCTAAAAATGCTGCAAAAAACCTCATAGATGATATGAGGTTTTATTTTATTGCAAAATAATTCTTCTGTGTATTTACTATGTATTAATTACAGAATTAAAATAAATCTAAACACTTCATTGTACCAACAGATAAGCCTGGTTGATATTTAACTGGTAATTTCTGAACTGTATTTCTTAATCCCTAACGTAGCTGCATTTCACAAGCAACCCCTCCTAAACTGACAAAATAGAAATTTGTTCTATTTAAGCTACAAATATCACTTGGGGGCTCAGTCTTAGATTTCTTGGACATCTTAAGCACTATTCAACTGTTTTTCTAGCTGAGCAATCAGATGGACTAAACAGGCTGGCCTAAATTTCACCCAGGGTGCAGAGCAAAACAATCAACTAGTACCAAACAGGAGATTTCGGAACATCTGGTGGCTCTTGACTGCCAATAAAGGAATTTCTTCAGCAGGAAGAAGTAGAGGCATCAGGCTTACAACTTTCCCCCATTTCCCATCCTCTCTGGGATCTGTTTAGATTCGCAGGCTTTACAATATGATTACTGAACTGCAAATCCTGTAATCGGCAATAGGGAAATAAAAAATAGTTACTGTACATCACACTTAAACAACTATGACTTGTGACAAGTTATCCATGGTCTCTTTTTACTGTCAGTTTTACAGATAAAATACACTGGAACTTTTAAAAGGTGTTCTTCTCAATAAAAGCTTTGTGTTTCTTAAATTGATGCACATAAAATGTTGGTTTGAAAGCACAAATATGATGGTTTAATAAACGGTTGGCCTGAGGTATCAAGTGTAGCATGGTCAAATATTGATCTTTGTTAAAATAGGAAGCAAAGAGAGAAGCTGGTGACAAAATTTGCTAAAGTTAGAGATTTCATAGAGTTTAGGACAAAAGAAACCCACCCTGATTCAATTTTCTAGTTATGATTTGTAGAGGATACAGTTCCATGTATTCACCTTCGGTTGAGTAAGTTTTAAACAAATACAAAATCAGTCCTTGAGTAACTCTTGCTTCAGGCAGAGAGTGGAAAAGATTGACACTTAAGAATGACTAACAATGAAAAGCCTAAGAATAGCTTAGATGAGATACCTACTAGGATTTTCAGGTACTCTAAATTAATAGTTAGATCTAACTTTACCATGTTCAGTCCTTTAGCTAGCTATTACGTAAGGACAATAACAATATTCCAGTGCTGCCTGGAAATTTGCTGTCAGTAGTATGTGTGAGAAATTTGGTTTTTAAAGGGGAAAGAAAAAAGTAGAAAATTGCTGATTTTGCAGACAATGAACAATTTTGTTGTCAGAAAATCTAAAGAACATCTTTAGTGCTTGGCTAAGCCTCAAGTAAGCATACTTGTCAATCTGAATCACATTGTTTCACTTTGGAAAGCTGACACATTCATGCCTTCTAGTCTTTCGGTGAGTGAGTGCCATCAGTTGAAGCTCTTAATGTTCCTCAGCAATAATTGAACTGTTTTCAGGAGCAAGCTTTATCAGTTCTGAAAAGCAGATGTTACCTGTGGCAAAACGGAACTAAAGCTGAACACTTCAAGCATCCCAACCATTTCTGACATATCTTGGTCCTGTTACAGATGCCATGATAAAAACCCACACAGAGAATTATCTTGCCCGAGACCCCTGAAGTCCAGGACATACACATTTCCTGTGAGACAATCTAAAGAAGGAACTCAGTGATAATCCTACAAATTATAACATGCACACACTAAAGTATAAACTGAAATAACAGGAAATTAAGTTATTTATCCTCTAAAATAAACAGTGAAAAGAGGACTTGGATTCCTGCTGCATTTCTTTATTAGAGGAAGAGACTTAGTATAATTTTAGGAGTTGGGGAATGTATTTTGATTACCAGTTGGAGACAGTTTTTTAACTATGCACACAAATTTTTTCTAATGCTGTAAACTTTTATGGAAAAAGCTAAGCAGCTTTCCCATGTGTGGTCTTGCAGTGTAATTAATAATGGTGGGATAAAATAAAGAATTTACATAAACGAAACTCAATGTATTTTGGTGAGATGGAAAAAAATATTAATCCAAAACATATAAGTAGGTAGATGAAATCAAAGGCTTTGTTTCTGCTCATGCAATCTCACTGGGCCAGAATTCCTTATTTCTGAATCATGCATCTTTCAGCAGACTAAAGTAAAGCAAGAAAGACACCTGGGGACAATTTGATAACGTGATTCTGATCTGCAGCTTGCACTACTAGCCATGCTCTGAAGTCTAATTTTCCAGCTCCATCTGCCCTTTTGCTATGCAGATTACTGTCTTCAGACAATCAAAGAGAAAAGCACAAAAATAAAATAATTACATTTTCCTGCTATTACGTTTTTGATAAAATATTAACAGTATTAACAATAAAAATATTAACAATAACGAACAAGCAAACATACAATTTTTTATGTGTATTTTGTTTTATGTTACAAATAATGACAGAAACAGTATTGGAGGAGCTGTACAGGTTGTATAGAAAAGAACCCAAAGCAAAAACAAAACTCTGATTGAGCTAAATGGGGTTTGTTTTGTTTTGCCTTTTTTTTTTTTTTTAATCATGCTTGTGTTGCATGTAGGTGCTCTAAAGAGAATCAAATATTAATGAATAAGAGAAGCATTATTTAAATGTCTCTACTGATCCAAGAGACAGTTGCCATAATAAACCCTTATAAAGCAGAGAAAACAAAATTCAGACTATCTACAAAGCCTTACAGAAGTTTAAAATTAGAAGGAAGGAAAAAAAAAGAAGACTGGGAAATATTTGAATACTTATGGTTGATTCTGTACAATATCAAAACTTACTTATTCACTCTCTGCCTCAAGCTATGTTTCACTAGGGGAGCATAGTATGAAATGTAAAAGGAACACTGGAGAGCTTGCAGTTGATGAAAGAGACAGTATCAAATACACCATAGCTTCATGATGAACAGTTATATCTCTAGAGGTTCATTATTAGTCTGAAAGTCAGGAATTCTACAGCAAATGGAGATACAGTTTTCTGTGAAAGGAAAAATAAAAAGACTAAGGATTGTGGGTGTAGAACATAGACAGAAAAGCAATAAAAAGAAAAGCAAAAGAGTATTTTTTTCCCATCTATGTTAGTTTAGGCTTATATAACAAACCATATGAAGCAAAGTGAGTAATTATAGTCTTTAAGTAGTCATATAGTTAGAAAATTAATTTTAAGTGAGTATAAAATATAAGATTAGGAAAGAAATTCTGAAAAATTAGATAAATTATACATATATGTATTGGTATAGTTTTCTAAAATACATGTTTAGTATTGCCAACAGACATTTGGAAGTAGTCTGTGAACAACTACCATCCTTTTGCAAAACCTCCTAAGTTTCAAGAGACAGAACTGTGAGTATGGTCATACATAAAATTTGGAAAAAAAATCTGAAACTCTAAATCTGTTTTTTAGCTAACCTTCAGGTCTGAAAAAAAATATACTAAACAAATCATCAGGTACTTCACTTAAACACAGTCAGTGTCAAAAGTCATCCTTGTTTCATCTGAAACAGCACCCTATAAATTCTCTGGTGTCTCATAATATGTTGAGCACTCATTGAAATCTCTCCAAGGTCAGGGAATAAGTAATGCCTTTCCTGGATGGATTCACTAGTGTCTCTGGATGTGTTGAATTTTCAGTCTTTATCTTATAAAAGGCATTTTCATTTACCTAGCTGCCTACTTCCCTGCAGTGCATAGGAATTTAATTATATTTGAGACTTCTATCCCTCTGGTCAATGTCAAATTTGGTTGAAAAGTGGTTATTAATCAGTAAGAACAGACACACACAGTGTGATTGCAGAAGCCTAATTTCCTTAGGAAATTAAGCTAAAAAGTAAGTGAAAAAGATTTCTCAAGGACAAGTCCCATCGGATTTTTGACATTTATAAGACATTTTTCTAACTGAAGCAAAGAAACATGGCTAGGTGAAATAAGGTATTTGCAACTCTCTAGAAATCCAGATTGAAGTTGCAGTTGGTAACTCAGGAAAGAATTTCAAGTGGAATCCATTACCATTTTGTCCCTAGTCAAGTTCTTATATACTATTAGTAGATTTACACCAAAGAAAAGAAGGTTGCATCTGTTTGGTCACTTTAGGTCACCTGTCCTGTGTCTCCTCCCAGCCTCCCATGCAGCCCCAGCTTCCTCACCACTGTGGTAGCATGGAAAGCAGAAAAGGCCTTGGCTCTGTGTGAGCCCTGCTCAGCAGTGACAAAAACACCTCTGTATTATCAACCCAGTGCTCAGCACAAATCCAAAACACAGCCCCATACCAGCCTCTGTGAAGGAAATTAACTCTAGTCCAAAAAAACAAGCACAGCTGAAAAGTTGTTTTAAGTTATGAGTGGTGTTGTCCAAATTAATCCAATCCAAAAGGTAAATTTAGTTCATGGATGTATCAAGTTTAAGATGCCTAAGAGACTTCTTTTGCATACTCACTCCTAAAGAAGTCTCAGTGGGTATACAATCTCCAGTTTTTTCTATCACACTGATATAAATAAAACAGAGTTGGAAAAGCAATAAAACATGCACACAAGAAGTTTCCTCATAGACAGAATGGTGGTTGTTACGACAGTAATCATCTATACTATTCTCTCTATAAAAAATAGCACTAAACCAAAACAAACAAAAAACCAACACACACACCCTCACTCTGGCCAAAAAATCCCAACCAAACAAAAAACCCAACCAAATAAACTTTGAAGGTGTTTTAGATGACACATTACAAAAAAAAAAAATGGTTAGCTGAAACTACTTATTAATGGGTCAATCAGAGATATTTAAATGAAGTACATTATTAGAGTTTATCAACATTTAAAGAAAGAGTTCCTAAATTCCTACATCTATGGCATGGAGTTTTATCTAAATGATCTTCCTATTCTTTCTATCCAGGAACTTGCGGGAACCTCACAGATGAGAAAGGTACTTCAGCTGTCAATTAAAAGTTACAAGTAATAAATTCATTGCAACTGTTACACATTAGACTTTGCCAGATGTGCATTCATCAGAGATTGCTACAACTTGCATGGTAACTAACCTGGAGAGCTCCTATTAAAATGCAGCATGTTGAACATTTTGATGTTTAGGCAAGTGCATGGTGCATTTTTCAGTCTAACTTGGTTTTAAGATGTCCATCAGAGATTTCTTGGTTGTGGTTAAAAATACCAGAATTAGCTGTTCCATCAGCATGTATTATACATCTATCCTACATATAAAATCATTATATGTGGTATCAAATAACATTTACTTCATATCCCTGTCATCTGAGAATGTGATGCTTTCCAAATACCATGTGACTACAACTCTCTTGTCAGGCAACTAAAGAAACTAAACACAAGAATGGAGTAACCAAAACAGGTTCTTTTCCTGTTTTTACTTTAACACCTTTCTCGTATGCATATCTTTTCCCACAGATTTCATAAAAAAGCAAACAAAACAAAATCAAAATCATTTACATTTTTGGACACTTAAAGAAAAATACCAGGAAAACCTTAACTCATCTGTAAAACAAATGACCCAGCAATGTGCACTCACAGGCCAGAAAGAAATCATGTTAAAAGAAGTGTGAACAACAGGTTGAGGCCAGATGAGCCCAGAGGAGGGCCATGAAGATGACTGGACGTATGGAGCACTCTAATTTTTGTAATTCATGTTGAAGTCATTATGATAAGAACATCTAAACAATAAGTTAAAGAGAGATGAAGAGGAGCTCTTTTCACCTCTGTTTTGGATATCATGGCAAAGAAGCCTAGGCGATGCACAGTTGGTTTATAACATTAAAATCACAATGAAACTGGCTCAGATTTCATTTGAATGCGACGTTTTCTGTGTCACAGTTAACTTTTTATTAAATACAGTGCTTGATGGGAGTTGACAGGTGTGCAAGACATTGATTCTGTCTGCTGTAAATAATGTTTTGAAATGCAAAAATTTAGCTACCGGTAAAGAATCAACCATATATGATTAATGACAGCATATATGGAGAGACAAGTAATAATGCAAGCAATTACATAAGTCTTACTGTGGTAGAAATGGTTAAATAATATAATGAAAATAAATCTCCATAATTAACAGATGCAGAAGAGGAAACAATCATTATTAGAATAAAACAGGGACAGGGACACGGAAGAGACAGTCATCGTGATTACACAGATACATGTCAGACAACACTCATTGTCCAAGTCAGGAAGGATCAGGAGTATCCCTGCACTCAGATTTTGCAATGCTAGTGACATACCCCAGTGAGCAGTGGACAGTGGACATTTGCAGCAAAATACTATAGATGAGGCAGAGTAGTTAACCAAAACTAGAGAGATATTCAGCACAGGAATTGTCCATTATCCAGTCACTGTTAACCTGAATGGATAGACCAAGTTAAGATTGTTGTTCTGAGCCCATAAAACCCACTCAGTGCTCTCCCTGATTAACTAGTCTTGATCTCTGTTCTCAGTATTATATACTGCCTTTTATTTAAAAAAAGTAAGACAATATGAAAGATTCCAGACATGTGTTGCCAAATCTTTTTCACCCTCACTTCTTCTGCTCAAATTCTGATCACTGAAAGAGCTGAACAAACCAATTTAAGCATTATGTATTGCATTTCTCAATAATAATCAAAAGCATTCCTAATTAAAGGAGGGAAATCTATTTTCTTGCTGAAGTCATGCCAATGGTGGTATGACAAAGCTCTCCAGTAATCACTAAATCAGTATTTTCTTTCAGTTCAAGTTATGCTGCTAATTTCATTGAAAAGAAATTTTCAGACAATAAAGATATTTAGCACAATTTGTTAACTGGAAGGAGACCAAAAAACCTCCTACTCTTTTCTTATTCTGAGTGCAGTGGAGAATTTAATTTTGCAACTTACAAATTGGAAGTATTGCTATATCCTCTAGAAGGGATTTGTGAAATCCTCAAAATAGGAATTTGTATCTTAATTTAGTGTCCAATTCAGAGAAATAATCCATCACTGACAGCTAGGCAGGTAAGTACTGGTACAGTACTTTATTGTGGTTTTCCTTGTGTTATGCAAAGACTTATAGTAAATAAATAATTTTCCCTTTTGCAAAATTATCCTAACAGTTTTAAATACTGGTTTTTTTTCCCTTAAAAAGCCTTCTAAACACACGTAAATAGAAACTGTACAGATACTGTTCTGCCTAACTCATTGAGATGTCTGTCACCTTCTGTAAGGCAATGCAGGGAATGCAGAGAAAATGCTGGACAGTAAAGTTTCCAGGTTAAAAGTTTAAATGTGTCATGTGTGCTGGATTTAAGCAGAAGTCTGAGTCAATCAAAACTCATGGCAGAGATTTTCTCTTCTGTATCCTGACATCTTCATTTAGAGTCAAATTGTTTTAAAGTACAAGTGAAATACAAGTCGTACCTTCTTCAGAGAAAGACTATACCTTTACAATGTATCAATTTATATTAAAGAATCTAACTAGAGAATAGCATAAGAAAAAGCAGTGCATTTTTTCTGTCTTAAAATTCATCATTATACACTGAGACTAGAAACCTTTTGTTTCCAGGGACAGTTGATATTTTAGCATGATCAGTTATGAATGTCTTCCTTTTTTATAAGTTGGAGATGTAAATTCTTTGATACTTGGAACAGCAGCCTTCAGAGACATCCAGGTAATTTTTAATTGGTCTAGACAGTTTGTCTGCATCGAGAGCTAAGCCAGTGACTGGGGCCCATACCCTCATCCTTTGGGAAGCACATTCACTGCTTATAGACAGAGCACAACAGACACAGCTTATCAGCAAGGGGAGACACAACTGCTTGTTTCAGCTCAATTCCCAACAGGTGTTTTTCCTCAAAGAAAAAGCCATCATCTTGGCAAACGGGCTAAAACCAGGGAAGAAGGAAAAGCAGGCAAAGAATAATTCTTTTCTGTTGAAACAATTTCAACAGAACTGTAATTACTGCTAAACACTAAAACGTGTGGGGTCCAGTTGCTATGCAACTGTGAGGAAGTTATAGTACACCTGCTGTAGACAAAATGAGTGGGAGAAAAGCCAACTGACTTTATCAAAGGAATTAATTTTCCACCTTTTATTATATTCCGTTACAGTCTATTTTTCTTTAACATTTTTAAAATCTTGCATCAATTCATCAGCCTGCAATACTCGAACAGTCCCACCAGTTTGATACAGCACATATTACTCTCTCAACTGTGAATCTGTGCTTGTGGTAAGCAAATACCATCACACACGCCACTACCTTGACAGATAAGCTCAATTTCAGCTATTGAAGCTTCTGCTCTTTCTGACTCCACATTCCCACAACTCACCCTATGTGACATACACAGTGACTTGATTCACTAATAATTTTTTATCTTCTGTCTTATTTTAGTGAAGAAAATAAGCAAAAGCTCAGATTTACTGGATCTCAGTACAATAAGTGTTCAGAACAGATTATGTACATGCCCCATAGCAAAGCATGTATTTCTCAAAAACCTTACGAGCCTATCACTTACCTGCTATCAGATGGCATGGTTTCTGTGGCAAAGAACATATTTCTATCTACCTTCCTACAAAACAAAGCCACCCAGCACTAAATGTGAAACAGCTTCCTACAAAGCCAAATAACTGACCTCAAAACCAACTTGACTCACGCTCGCTTGGTCTTACCCCACTCCTCCCTTACTCCCCCTAAGGCCTGGGCTGCCTGCTCCACGTGGCTGATTGCTGAAAATGCCCAGCTCTGTGCAAAAAAGCTCTGCATAGGCTGAGAAAAATACTCCCAAACTCTAGGAAGGGTTTGCACTTCTGACTGGGAATCAGGACTCTTAAAAAGACTCTGCTGACAACAGAGATGTAATACAGTGTAAAACTATCTCCAGCACAGAAGCAGCTGCGACCCTGTCTTCTGAAAACTCATCCTGAATTATCAGAAGTTTCATACTCTATTATAGTAGAATCCTACTGCACACTAAAGGGCAGGAGACTACTGCATAGTAAGTAACAAAAACATCTTTGTAATTGCCGAGTCTCTCACACATGCATCTATCAGATGTGAAGCAAAAATAAAATAGAAGCACATCATGGTTGCCAAGTTTCTATCATTAAATGAGGTGGAAAAAGTAATTTCACAATAGAAAGGATCAGTATTGATGTGAAGCTGGATTTTTTTAAACCTTAACTTATAATGCCTGCATTCCTCTACATCTGATAGAAATCTTCACCTAGATGAATAAGAAAAAGAAAATACGTGGGAAAAAAAAAAAAGGAGAGAGAATAGAAGAGCCAAACAAACAATGTAATCATGATCTCAGGTATTTCTAATTAAATTAAATTTGTTCAATGTGTTTGGATTCCTTTTTCCTCTGCAATATAACACTAAGTATATATTTTAAAATTAACATTAATGTAGACACTCAAAAACATAGAATCTGACATCAGAAAGGCACTCTTCCAACAAGAACTGTCTTTGCTAAAAATGCAAGACTGTGCTCTGGATAGAACACGTATTAGAATTTGATTTTACATTCAGGGAATATTAGATGTGTAAAAAAAGAGTAATAAAATTTAACATAGAATTATGGGTCCCCAGGAGCTTTAGGATTACATCTCAATCATGACTTTTATATAAGTAATTCTTTGAAGAAAGATCTTTTTATCAGTTACTGAAGAATATCAACAATTACAATTCATTTCATGATTCAAAAATGTCGGTAAAAGTTAGAAATATTCAGATGATATTTCTTTACCCTACTTGAAGTCATTTTGAGATTCTAAAGAATTTACTTCATCTCTTAAGCCTTGGGTACCTATATATGCAGTTAGCATTAACAATCTAAAAATCTTTAAGATTTATGATCTATGTGAGGAAAAAAGTGCATAAGAATTATGAATGAATAGCTACTCCATAGTTTGTCATGTCATGGAGTGTAAATATTTTTCAATTATTCTTGGGTTCAACAAATTAATTTAATTCCTAACCTATTTATATCTTGTCCATTGTGATGTTTCTGTGACTATTAGTCATATCAGACATAACTAATTTAAAAAAAATCCTTTCATATTTGTTGTCACCAGCCAGGAGAATTTTAGCAGACTGGCCAAAACTCAAGAGAACATGAGAACAAAATTACAACTCTCCTACTCTGATTTAACAACTAAATACCCAGAGTAGTCAAGACTGAGTTACAGTGAAGGGGCATAAGACAACAGTTCTTTTATATGCACTTAACAGTCTTTTGTAGTAAGGGATTTCATATTCAAAAAGCTTTTCAGGCAATAGAATTCAATCTAAAAAAAAGAAAATAGGTGCTAATTACAGTATGCAATAGACTAGAACAGCACTAAAAGTGTACAGTACAACATGTGTTTAGAATACAAACTGTGTGTTTCAAGACGTAAGGCAAAATTATTCTATATAATCTGCAATTGCTGATTTTCCAAGTCAATAGTATTGTTTAAAAATACACAAATTAGGTGAAATTTGATGAATTTGCCTCCTTTTCTTGTTTGTAGATTCTTTGTAGCATACACTTGTCTGCAAATTAGGTTAAAGAATGCTTCATTCTCAGTTTATGAAATCCAAAATTTACATTCCAATCAATCCTTCTCTTTCAAATTGTTCATGAAGAGGCAAAAGGTGAGAAGCATCAGGAAAATAAACCCACATGCTAATTTGATGGTTGAAGCCATTTACTCAGGATTGGCCAGTTTTGGTGTGGAGACAACTTGCAGCTTTTTAAAAGCTATTTTTACAATTCTGCAAGTGCTAAAAAAAGCCAAACAAAAAATCCACCACAAAAATGAAACCAAACCACGCACAAAAGAAACATCAAAACACCAAAAGAAATCACAAACAAAACCCAAACCAAACACAATCTCCCTCTAGCACAACAAAACAACAACAACAAAAACCAACAACAACAACAACCAAAAAAAATATTAAATTATGGTTTTGTCAAAACCTGTGGTGGAGTGGAAGTATAAGCCATATGTACAAAAGTATTTTTTCTTTCATTCCAACCTTTTTCAGATGGATCCCAATAGGTTCCCAATTCACTTTTTGTTTTGCTTACACAGGCCATGAAGATACTACAGAAATTTCTCCTTTTTGGCTTCATGACATTTGAGGTATCAGGCCTTTATATACACACAAATCTGTCTCTCCTATCTTCCTCATGTTTCTTTAACACAGAAAGCCTCCTGTTTCTTGAAAACTTATGGCCATTTCAGTGCCACAGCAGCAGCTTTCAGTATGTATTCCCTCCTCCCAACCCACACTGAACTGCACTTACCAACCTCCTGTACGGCTCTGGTGAGCTACAGTTAGGTTATAAAAATCTAGACAAGATCACTACACCTACATCACCAAAGAAAAACAGCCAGTATATACATTTCAGTTTGCTGCATTTCTTTGAAAGTCTCAAGCAGTAAACAGGCCTTTAAAACACCCTAAAATAAAAAGAGCAAAGTGCTTCTATTTATTAGAAGAAATTTCCTTTACACAATCCTTTCAACAAAAACACATTCCACACAGTGTGCTGCTTAAGTCAAAGTGCACTTTTCTTGCAATTTATCTGCTGGGTTTTTACAAACCATAAATTGTCACTTTGTCACTCTGCTGACTGACAGCCCGTCGCACACTGAGCTGCAATATCCAGGGGTTTTAAGCTGACAGTATATTACTGTCTAACATCAGCAAGTCCCAACTGATTTAAGTTGTAAATTAAATGCCCTGATGGTTGTAATACAGTGATAAATTACTAGACTCAATGCAGGTTTTTCTTTGCAGTGGAAGGGTGGAAAATACAAGTCCCTGGAGTCCCACCCAGAGTGTGCATATTCCATAATTTTCAAACAAGTCAGTGTGAAACCTGGTCAACAGAGGCTTTCAGGGAAATAAAGTTATGGAGCCAGAGGACATCAGCTGTGAAAAGCAGATGATGAAAATGCTCCTGGGTTGACAATTCCTCTGTTTTTAAATACTGAGACAAAAGTTGAACTAGCTGTAACAAACCTGAAATAAATTCTATCAGGAAGAGTAGCTGCAACAGAAACATGGTAGAAAAGTACACAGAAGTTCTTTTTCATTTAAAGAGGCTGTTCAGTATTTAGGGGTCAAAAAAATAAAAGGATTAATTCCTAGTCCTTAGGAATAATCAAAAATCCCTATGTAGTGCTCAATTTTTGGTTTTACTGTTAAAGAGTAAAATAAAAACTTAATTTTCACCATTTCTGCCAACATTTTATTTTCTATGACTGAATTCTAGTTTTTAAGAATCAAAATCAATATTTTTTGAACTTTGGACTTAGCAGAAGGTTGGCTTGTTTCTTTCTTTCTGTTTGTTTACAGAACATATTTGCTTTGGGGCTCAGTGCATCTGGTATTATTCTTTAAAGCACAAAAAGGTAATACACAGAACAAGAATTTATTTATCTACCTTCTCTGAAAGCTTAAACAGTTCCAATTGAAGACTTTTTTAAACTTCTCATGGCTCACAGTTTCCTTGCCATCCTAAAATTACAGTATTATCACTTCAGCTTGTAAAGGATACACAGTACAGTGCTTCACAGTATTTCTCAAGACAACTTACCAATTTAGCTTTTTCTTTCATACTGAGTGTAGTTGGGGTACCTTGCTTAACAAAGATCAAAAATCTATTTCAGATGGGTGCAAAAAACAAAATCTAGTACTAGCCTGTAATAAAGCAGTATAATTGAAAAAAATTGATCTAGGAAAAAATCTTAGCAGCTTTCACTACAAAAAGTTATTTTTTTTTTTTAATTGTGAATCTGATTCATTAACCAGGAAAAAAATCTATGAACAGCCAAATATTAATTGTTCTGGTCAGCTACAGCCACCAAGGTGACTTACTTAACAGAATGATTATTATGTATTTCCTCAAG
Source organism: Prinia subflava (assembly GCF_021018805.1). Lineage (NCBI taxonomy): Eukaryota > Metazoa > Chordata > Aves > Passeriformes > Cisticolidae > Prinia > Prinia subflava. The sequence goes on from NC_086251.1 coordinate 20,835,281, forward strand.
AAGATAAATAAGACCATTTTTTCTTGGTTGTATGTTAGTTCATGCAAAGTTTGTTTCAGTTTCTGTAAATACTAAAAAAAATCACTTCCAGTGGATACTGATATTACTCACAAACCAGAGCAGTTGTTTAAAGGGTAAAACCATTGAGAGGAATGTGTGGGATCACTATTTAGTACTTATGCCACCTGCCAACCCCAGTACCTTATAAAGGAGGCAAAAAAGACAGGCCTCCTTCTGAGCCAGATTCCTGGGTGAGAAATTTCACTGCACCCCTGAACAACCCGGGTCTCAAAATTATGACAACATAAGAATTACGGAAGAGGCAAGGTGGAAGCTGGAAATGCTGCAGTCTTCATTATTTCTAAAGGTTTGAATTACCATAATTTCTGTTTCCATGGTGATTTTAATACTGATGTAACTTTTTGAAGATCTCAGAAACTCATCTATAGGTAATGAAATCTTTTCAGCCTTCATCCCCTAGGCATCTGAAGTTATGTTTTCATTCTGTGGGTATAAATTTCTTGGACATTAATTAAGATAGCAGTTGCTTTTTAAGAGTGACAGAAGCTTATTAATAAATACTGGGCTTACAACATTGACTATAACAAAGGAGACCTCCCTAAAATTAAAGAATGCATACTTTATATGAAAACTAACAGACCAATTTTGCAGAAATCATTCAAAGTGTGGAATCATAGACAAGGATCATACGGACAAAGTACATCTTTAAAAAACAAGCATACTCACATCCAATCCAGTATTCTGAGTTAGGCTCTACATGGTTGCCCTTGTATTGTTTTCTACAAAATCTAAGTTTGTATAACACATTGGGGGAGGAGGGGAAATACAAGCATAAGGCAGTTTCAGCTTCTGTTACTATTCATTTTGGACAAATATGGTATAGTGACAGCTAACACTAAATGGATTTCTTTTCCTTTAATGAATGGAAGCATCCTGTTAGCACAGTACCATGAATGCTTGAGGGTAGAAAAGATTATATGTCAATTTGCACCTCATCTACATGTAATCTGCTGTTTGGGTTTATTTCTTTTCTCCTTTTTTCTTCCTTTTTTTTTTTTTTTTTTTTTTTTTTTTTTTTTTATAAGGCTTTCCATTCACAATAATCTCATCTGAAATTAATCTGCTTTCCTACGACCCAAAAGTTCTAGCTTCTGACATTTTGACTTCTGCAGCAGATGCAATCCATTTTTCATTCCAGCTTGAAATTTAGATAGGAAAGCACTGCAAATAGACTAATGTCTTGTACTTATTTTCCAAGAATTGGAAGGAGAGAACATTTTTATAATTAAAAGACATCAAATATTGAAATAATGAAACCATTTCCTGGGATACTATACATGCATATAATTTATTTACAGAGCAAAAAGGGAGTTAAGAAAAGCAAGGAAAGAGATCTGAGGTATTTCACTTATCTTCCATTTCAGTAGCTCAAGTTTATACACCATTGGTATCACACAAAGTATTACTACTTGTCACATGGAGAGGTCTAAGGAGATAGAAAGATAGAAAGACAAAAAGATAGACAGATACATACATAGAATAGATAGACAGATAGCTATCTAGATAAGTAGATAATTAGGATGAAGCATGCATTATAACATATTCTCACTGTAAAATGATCTTATTTAATTAGGATCAAATCAACAAGATGAAAAAATCTTATTTGGAAAGCCATTACTGCACAGAGGCTTACAAAATCCCTCATGGTTGTGTGGATAAAAACACCTTTTGACTATTCTGGAGGGAAAAAATTCAAACCCCAACTAATTATGCCTTCTTGAAAGTAATATGTGGTTTAAATAGTAACAGCATTTGTGAATGAACATGATCATTGCAGAGAGGCATGGAAAGGCATGAATCAGTGCTTTGGATAAACTGCCATTCCCCTTTAAATGGCCTGGGTCTCTCTTGGGGCATGTATGAACCCATTGTTCTGTGAACTCTCATGACTGGAAAACACCATGAGCAAATACATTGAATAACAAATCTTTAGGATTCAGCTGTGTCTTTCTCACTATAGGTCATTTCTTGGCAGTGTGTCTGAGGAAAACAGACTTCATGGGCTAAGTAACAAGGCATGAGGAAAGATCTCCAAACCCATACTGAGAAAAGTTATTCTTGTGAAACACAATGCACCTGTTTGTGTCAAGTTAATTTAGGAAAGGTTAATGGTGTTGGCTCAATTCTTACAGACATCATACAAAATCACAGCTCTCAAAAACACTGCAAACTGCTGTCTTCCAAAAAGACTTGAGGAAAATATTAATTTCTGCATGCACAGTGGTGATAGACAGAAGCTTGTCAGATAAGATCATCTTAAAAAAGTAAACTTTGCTGCCTATATTCTGAGTCAGTCTTTGACAGGTTGTTGATATTTTAGCCTGCTTCCTTGACCATTCTTCAGCACCTTTTTCATCTGTGGCTAGTAGTAATATCATGATTATGCTTTACAAATGCAAGAAATTCTTTGGCCATTCTTCACTCACCTGGATGGGACATTGGTCTTGACTTCTGTTTCCAAAATTGGGTGAATTAACTAAAGCTAATAGTGTAGCTTATATTTGAGGTCAAAAATTCTAAACATCATTTCACAAAAAAAAAGAAAAAAGAAAAACAACCAAAACGAATCAACAATTTTTTGGCATTATCTGGTTATTTATAAATGGTTTGTGAATTTCTTGTTAGGACAAAAAATATACCATTGTTAATACAACATACTTCCTTGCCATGTAAAACTACCCCATTGGAGATATTTCCTAGTATGACACTCACACATGCACATGGCTTATGCAAGAAGTTGTCTGAATTCATGCCATTTTTTTTCTGTCTAAAAAAGGGCAACTGGGTCAAAAAAAACCTGCAAACAAACTAGGTTTAAATAAGTTCTGAATTAGTGTCTGCACACTGTCATAATCTGTTATCCTCTAAAGGAATAAAAAATTGAACTACGTACTCATATGGCTTTGTTGCAGATGCCAGCTGGCTGCAGGAAGCATTTTATGCAATCAGTAGAAGCAGGCTTTTGCAAAGAGTAATGATATAATTTTTCATATAATCTGATAAATATAATATGCAGGCATTAGAACCTATCAACATTTTCTGGTCTTTGTCTGAAACAATGCACCCTCTCCTAAAGTAATTGCTGCAGAACTATTATATACCATTTTTTATCCAAGGTCAATACATCCTTGTTTCATAGCTTTTGTCTGCAATTCCAGACCTTGTTTTTTATTGTTGTTGTTGCTGTTGGGTTTTTTCATTGTTACGGCAGCAAAGCTTTGCTTGCATGAAACTTTGATAGTATTTTAATCAGTTAACAGATATTACTTTTTCTTAATGAATATTTTTGCTATATCATTGTTACTTAAGACAGAAACATGATATGTGGATTAGAAGACATTTTTCATGACACAATTATTCATTGTCAGGCAGAAATCTGCATAAATAAGAGAGCTGAATGGCCTACCCCTTTTTGTGATCTAGACTACATTCTTCTGGCATTGATTCTGTTTGCTGTATTCTTTAATGTTCTCCCAGTGCATTGTCAATTTATGCAGAGGATGGAGTTAGCAGCAATGCTGTCTCCATATGAACATTTATCTTGCTAAATTTTTTTGATATTCATACAAAAATTTCTTATTCTTTTTCCCCCTTGTGCTGTTATTTACAGTTCTGTGCAGTAAATTATTAATATCAATCCCCTCATATACATCAACTTATTTATCCTGAGATACACTAACAAAAGAATATTTACTTGGAAGGCAATCACTAGCTGTGCTATATTCTATATGTGTGGCGGTGTTTGGGTGTTTCACTTTAAAAAATTACATCTCAAAACTTGTTGGAAGAAAGGTTATAGGTAAGTAAAATCTAGCACAGCAACAACTACAGGGAGACACCAGATGTTTATGATATGTGAAAAACAATAATAAAAAAAGGTTAGTAAAAAATTTAAATTATATAGGTTATTTATACAAATAAGGGGATTAATTTAGGATAGGAAACATTTGAATATCGGGAGAAATTCTCTTAGGCTAGGCTTCCTGTTTGCATAGAACCTTTCTTTCCAGAAGAAGAAGGTGACCTGTTGTTTGCAGTGGTTTTGTCTGGGCAGCAGAATATGTGTTATACAGCCATCCTGCCCTGACAGTGAGATGAATTTTCATTTATAGATACAACTATCTCTTAACTTCCATAATTCTCCAAAACTATGTGTGTCTACATGAAAACAAATGTGTCCTTCAGTCCTTTCTCAGTCAGAGATGCAGTGCACCACACTTATGTATTAGTGTCTCCATTCAACCAAGAGCAACTTGACTGCATGCCAAGGGTTATCATTGTAAATCCCAATTTACACATTATCTTGCCTGTTGTCCCAGAAAATCCTAGAGGAACTGTTCATGATTGCAACTGAATGTTCATCATTATTGGTATGACTATGCAATAACAGTTTTTCTCTTTAATTTCCTATGCTTTTGTACAGGCAGCTCTCTGCAAAAATGATGATGTTTCCCACTGGAGAAATGTCAGCTCTCTCACTGACTGAATATTAAGGACAAAAGCACTTCATGCTGCCTCGGTACTGATGACCTCACTTCACATGGAAACTAATGTTTCCTGTTGTGTGACAATTTATTTATTCAGTTCTTGTAAAAATTGTCAGAAAATAAACAGCAGACAGCAAGTTTCAGCTGAGAAATTGGCCTTTCATATTTTTCCTTCCTTAACCTCCATTTCTTCAAGTACTCATACAATATCAAAATACCTTTTAAGAAGCTAAGAAAATACTTTATAAGAATCTAAGAAATATTGTTGCAATCTATATTATATAAGTCATATCATGAGACCAAGAACAGAGTATAAACTATTATTGAAAAACACTTTGCATAACATGCAGACACAAGCCTCCAGGGAGCAGAATGCTAAACACAAATGAGTGTTCAGCTTAGAGAAAAGGCTGAGGAGTTGGTGATCCTTATGGGTTCCTTCCAACCTGAGATATCCTATGATTCAATGCACAGAGATTATTAACAGATATTTATATTTTCCCTTAAAGAACTGAGCAACCCTGAATACAGGCTTAAACTGTCTGTGATTACAACCAGATCAGATTTGGGTCCATAATCCTTACCTAAGGCTGCTAGATAGCAATGTGTTTATGTAAGTAATTTCCTCTATCTTACATAAAGTGATTCAGAAAACAGACAATATCACATTAAAATTATAGGAGAAGCATTACTCAATGAGTCATAGTGTATTTTCAGAGACTAAAAAGAGAAAAAAATCTTCTGTATTTGAATACCACAAAACAAACAGAGAAGAAACAGATAATTAAAAGCAAACAATAATTTAAGAACAGTGCCTTCCAATAAACAGTGTGAAACTTCCCTGGTTTAATAAGATACAGGACACTAAAATGGAGGAGAATAACACTACTTTTAGACTAACAGAATTGTTTAGATTGGAAGGGACTTGCAAGATCAGCTAGTTTCAATTATCCTGACATGGGGAGGGACACCTTCTACTGGACCAGGTTGGTCAGAGCCTCATCCAGCCTGGCCTTGAAGAAATGGAGCATCTGTAGCTTGTGTGGGCAACCTCTGCCAGTGCCTCACCATCTTATTCTCAGACTTCCTTCCCATTAAATTCACTATAATTTTAAAATATTGCAATCACTATGTCTTAATAGTTAAGACATGTATAATGTACGGTGCTAAACAGGCACTGTGTATGAGCTGTGACTCAAACTCAAGAGTGATGGCCCAAGTTACAAAAAATAAACACAAGGGGAAATTAAACTGGGATGACAGGAAAAGTCACAGGTGAGTGAAAACCAAAACTCTCACATCACAGACATCATCCCTCTTCCTTCTTTCCTTAGAACGTCCTTCCAAAGCCTAAATACATTGTGTAACTCAAAAAACTAACTAGCAAACATGGAATTAATAGGACACAAAGGTCCACAAATCCTTGGCATAAAAGTAATAAACCACACAAGCATCTCTTGGTAATGAGTCCATCGACATCTTGACATGTCAGTATTTAACAGATACAATATTTTCAAGCTACTTCAAGTCCATTCATGTCAGTTCCATAAATTTATACTATAATGCAGAAAATAGTAAGTTTCACTCTATTTTGGAAACTGGAGTTATTTCATGTGGCTCAAATTATTTTTTCCCTATGCTTATATCAGTATCAATCAGAAACAAAAAAGTCACTATGTGTAAATAATTGAGTAGCTAAAGCAGCACTGAAGTTTTATCCACTATATTTGTAAAAGACTTAGTGTGCATACAACTGCAGATTTTGAATTTGCATTCATTGCAGGAATGTCAAATACTGTATTGACTGCTTGTGCTACGAAATCTTATGCCAAACTTCATATTAGCCTCAGTGGGAGCAGAATCACTTCCACTGGGTTATACTGTAAACCACTGCCCACAGCATTAGGTTGTTAATGTGTTCAAGTAATTGATTCCCCTCTCAGGCTCCTGTGAAATGAAGGGAAAATAAAGAATTTTAAGTATATATGGTTAATACATTTTCCCTTGTATGTTTGCACTTCAGAGTGCTACAGCAATGGATCAAACTGACATCACGTGTGCAGGTTTTGTACCATTGTGCTCCATTTGTAGCTGTAAGAATATCTCATGCTTTCCAGCTTTGTTTCTAAATGTAGAAGCACCATAATACAGTAACATCTGACATCTGACTTAGTAATGCACAAATTTTCTGGTGTGTGAAAATCAGATATGGAGATAAGTATAAACTAAGAATGGGAGCTGAGGAGTATCTGCTTCTATAAAACTACTAAGGAGTTATGTACTGTCTTTTAGTTAAGTTTATTTTTCATGAGATAACATTAAAATAATGAATTAAAATAATTTCAATTTATTTTAATTAAGAACTTCAAATATTTATTTTGCTGCAGATAAAAAATACCTTTTAAGAATCAAGAAGGTATGTCAGATGAAAAAATACTTATTTAAAATATCTGCCAATGTCCTATCTTTTTCCTGGCATACATCCAAAGTGTACCTACAACTTACTTTATATCTACTGGAAAAAAAAATCCAAAACATTGAGAAGAAAGATAAGCATAAGAAAAATAAAAAAGGAAGACAGCAAGCAAGAAGGAAATAGTATTTTAATTATCAACCCATTCAAAGTAACTTCTAGTCATGGCTAAGGTATTACAAATCTGATTATTAGTTACAATAATAGGTACAAGTGAAGGTACGTTTAATGTATTGAAGCAAATGCCTACTACTGCCAACCTTTGTAGAGTTTGTTGTAGTTTTCATTTCTCATGTCAGCAAGATCCTCTTGAGCAGGGATTGTGTCTGTAGGAATTCTGCATGTGGTCTCACAAACCACTCTGAACACCCCCACTATTATATCCATAATTCTGCAATTGTCTTCTGTAGTAAACTTTATCCCGTGGCTGAGAGCACACTCAGCTCTTAAACTGAAAAACAGACAATAAATACTAGAACTTGTTACAAGTCTGTGAAAGTATCTCCCTAAACTATATTTGGTTGTTGCAGTCTCTGAAATTATATAGCTTTTCCTGCAGAATCCTGTCTATCAACAGAGGCTATTTCTACACTGCGTTTTGTCAGTGCTGACTTCAAGTTTAATTGCCACAATGTAGTTTGAAAAACTGTATTCTAGTGCAGATTTACAGCTTGCTCAGATTAGCAATGCTACTTATCATGCATCTAAATATGCTGTATTTACAGTGTGAACAAAATGAGTGTACTATGCCTAGTTCAGTGATTATAATCTAGAGTGCTATAAATAATATATCACCTATTTTATATGTAGGGAGAGGACAAGCACACAAATTAGGGCTGTGTGAACTGTTCTCCCAAGTTTTAATGGTCACAAAACAGCAAGGTGATCTTCCCTTCATCAGCACCTTCGTAGAGCAGACCTGGAATAAGTGGGCACAAGTCAATAGGGGCTCTGAATTAGGAGGACAAGGGCAGTTTTACTATAGACATTCTCCAGACTGCAACATGGAAAAATAAAGCTGTGAGCACGAAGCCCAACCTGCCTTGAATATCCTTATATCCTTGAATATCTCTGCCATTGAACATCCTTAAATCAGCGTGGAATGTTATCTCTCATTGTTTTTTAACACAGAATTCTTGCCCTGTCAGTTTTAAAAGCAAATGCAAAACATGCAATTATTTTGTGAGTCATAGCTATGATGTCTTTAGTATTTGCATCATCCTGATTGAATGATACTCCTTGTTTTTTCACTTTTTTCTTACATACATTTGGGTTAGATCTTTACAGAGTCTTAACACATTATGGCTTTTGTCTTTTTTTTTCTTTATGCTTTATTATGCATCTCTAAAATACATTTTTCTTTTCAGATCAACAAAGTAATTTGAAAAGTCTAAAACCTTAGTTATAATTTTCTATTAAGTTAAAAATTGAGAAAAATAAAAATAATTTTGTGATGTCTTTACCAAAATTAGTTTTGCAGGATCCCTTTTTTCTTCTCCAAATCACTGTGGATTCAGTGACTCCTTGACAAAGAAGCTTCTCTCAAACTAGAATTGGCTAGACTTTGCTACTTGAATTTATTTGTCATCTGGAAATGAAAATTATTTTATTACTAGGCAATTCTTGGTAATATTCATTTTCTAAAAGTATAGAGCCCTTCAATTATACCCAATGCACTCTCACCAAAGCACAGAGAAAATCTAATCCGATCACAGGAGAATTTACTAGGATTCCTATGCACAAGTAATCCACAGATAATTAGCAGTTTCTGGCATGGTCACTAGCCAGATAAAAACAAGAGAATTTTGTTCACCACATTTACAATACTTCCGAACTCCTCTCCTGGTGGTATAGAGAAAGCCTGAGTAAAAAACAGTGGAAGTGGATCACAGCAACTTAACGCTTTTTTTGCATTACAGATCTGTTTCTTTTCACTGATGTCATAATAAAACCAGCATTAATTTGACAATAAAAACCTAATTTGTGCAACATCAGCAGCAACTATATACTGTATTTTGGAAGGCATCAGTGTGTATGAAGTATTTTGAATATTCATTCATTTTCGGTTTGGATGTTTAATTCATCTAATCATTGTCTCTAATCCACCTGAAAGAGAACCACCAACATCTTAGAAACATGAACAACAAATATGGAATTGGGGATCTGCCAAGCTGACATGTGAGAGACTGCCGAGCTGAGGAAGTATCGTTGAGAAGAGGTCACAGACAGCAGCATTCCTGGAACAGCAAGACTTCCACTGTCAAGTAGCAATAAATAACATATTAAGGAGGAGAATATCTGTCAGCAGCTGTTCTTCTAACTGTGTTCCTCTGACTCTCTGTGCCTTTCTGCACCCCAGACTATATGATCCTGTTGACCTCTCCAACTGGGAATCAGTGCAGCAGTAAAACAATTTACTGAGCCCTGCCATGATACGTGTTTTTCTTTCCATCATAAAGGCACTTTATGCATACAAAAAAGACTCAAGAATATGGGAAATTTCAGATACTATAAACTGCTCACATAATATGTGTTCTTTGGAGGGATTTATGCTATATCTCTGAAAGATTAAATGCTAACTACTATTGTCTCAGCCAAAACAAAACCAACATTATATATGTATAAAATTATGTATGAATAAAATCCCATGGATTTTCCTTTATATTTACATAACAAATTATTTTCTTCTCCCCTCATCCCACCTGTATTGTGAGCAAGTGATCTGCTTTTATACTCTCTCCATCAAGCTTCCACTTACCCAGGTATTATTAATCAGAAAAAGTGCAAGACAATCAAATTACGTCCAGCGTGGTCCTGCCGTCAAAAACTCAACCAGCTGTGATTGATTAATAGAAGATTGCGTCTAATTTTGTGGTGCAAGCTCTTCCCTCAAAAAAATTTAAGTTGTTTAACACGTTTCTGTCAGCAAATCTTCTCAGCTGACAGTCTTTATGGAACAGCCATCTGTTTTTAGGGATTATAAATACTTTATCAAAATACTTTCGACATGTTTCTCCTGAACGATGATATCTTCTTTTCAATAGATTAATGTCTTAGAGGTAACTGTAATACCTAAGTAGGCAGTCAGAAGATAAAGTTTAAGATTTATCTAATTTGCCAACAAATGACGTAGCCCATGGCCTCAGTCCATTTTTTATTTTCATAAGGGATATGAAGATATTATCAATACTTTCAGAGATGCTGTTGTTTTATTACCACATTTTAAGGACATGCTAAATCAAAACTAAGCAGAATTTAAAATGATTAATTGGAGGTTGCATCTTCCCTCTTAACCCGCCTCCTGATTCACTACAAATCTATTTCTTATCTTGACATTTTTCTCTCATTTCAAGAAGAATTAGAATTCAGATATTTTAGGCATCCATCTTACAGATGTGAGAGTAGTTCAGATTTTGTGAAGACTTTGACTTTGCTGTCCTGCAGTTATCCACACAAATAAAACCATTAATATCTCTTATTTTACTGAGTGACCAGAAGCATTAGCTAAATCAGGACTCATTTTGTTAAACACAAAATAAACAAAAATTATTGACGATAGGTATTTATATAGTCAAAGTGAAGACAGGACACGTAAATGGTCAAGCACCAACAGGGCCTAAGTGCATGAAGAAGAAGAATGACTTTGCTTTAAACAATTCTATAAGCAGATTGAATTTGTTAGCATAATGGAAGAAGAAATATCAGGATGCCGTCCATCCACAGTTAGGTGGATATTTTTTGTGAAAAAATTTTGAAGGTGGGGTTAATTATCATATTTTTTAAGGCAAGTCTTATGTTAACCTTCCTGAAAGGCTTTATTTGCTTCCAGCTACTTTCTATCAAGTGACTTCAATTTTGTCCTTCTGTATAATATAGATATCAAGACATGCATTTATTTAGGAGAAAAAACTTCCAATTGTGACTAGAAGGCATATAAAAATAGTGCTACTAAAGACTGGAGAGCTACTCCATCTTTTAGAAATATAGTTTCCACTAAGTAATTTTTAATTGATCACTATTTCTTAATCTGTTTGATTAAGAATCAAATAGATTTTGATTTTTAAAAAAAAAAAAATTATATCTTTTTATCTTATCTTTTTTCCTTGATCTTTTCAGTGTGGAATACTGGAGCCTTTCACTCTGCTTGCCTCTTACATGCATTTATTGTTTTATGTATCACAATAAACATGTTTTGTATATAACAATAAAATGGTATCTGAAACTGAGAATATTTATTTTTCCCATTATTATCCACTCAGTAAATACTATGATTGTCTTTTAGAGAAACTGTATAATGATCACATAGATTTAGTGAGAGAATAAAAACTCCCTCCCATAGCCTTCTGAGTTTGGTAACTTTTGTCCTTTTTTAATGGATATGTTCCAATTCTGTGAGTGAGAGTAGAGCTTGGTGCTTACAAATGTTTCTGTAAAACTAAGAACTTTAAGTTAAGATTTTTAAAAGAATGTGTTTAGAGCATCTCAGAGAACTAACTTTATTGTTATGTATATGGCCTTTATGGCCTCCCAGGAATCTTGATACCAATGTGGGATTTCAGTAGTTTCTGACCTACAGCTGATGGGCAGAAATCCAAACTCTCTCTGGTTAACCCTTAAAAGCACCAAGGCTTGCTTTTTATTAATCTTTATTCTAAAGTTAAGATGAGGTGCTGGGATGCTGGAGAAGGGAAGGAGAAAGTCTTGCATCTCTTTGCAGAGATCAATATTACTGATCTATGGAAATACAGATCTATAAACTGATATATAGAAAACAAATGTAGAATGGATGCAGCTCTGCTGACAAAAAAAAATGTATAGAGAACAAAAGTGCCTAACATTTCCTCTTTAAACTGTAATAAAAATACTGATGAGAATAAATGATTGAAAAAGAATTTGGAAATGTAATACATTTCTGAAAGGATAGCTCACATTATAAAACTAAGTATAATTTTGGCTTCATGAATCTATTAGATTGAATGAGGCCATTATTTCACTTTTTTTTTTTTTTATGTACCCTGAATATGACCACATTCTGATGAACAACATCCTCCCGTTTACTCTGGCTGAACTGCAGGACAGCACAGAGAGGTGAGGAAGTGTCACACCACATGCCATGGGTCTGACCCTGTGCTTGTTCTGCACGACCTCAGAGCGTGCAGTGCTGTGAAAGAATTGTATCCACCTGCATTTCAGTAACGGGGCAGAAGTGCTGCTGAGCTTTTGACTTCGTTAAGTTAGGCACTGCTTATGAGATTCAGTTTCTGATTGAACACCATTTTCTTTATCTCATAAGCAGCGTTTCAGAGACTGATTATTTGCCAGTGCTTCTTGTGTGTACTCAGGTTTGAATTCAGTGTGTCTCTGGATCATCCAAAAAATATTTCTGAGGCTGAGACAGTATCTCAATCACACATTGCTTTCTGAACTTTGAGCTTGGACCTAAACAATGTCCAAGCACATTGTTTAGAGCCTTCCAAACATCTGTGATTGAAACCTAATAAAACTTTCTTTGGACAGACTTGCACACGCAGAAAACAGCAAAGAAGGGTATTTTAAATTGCCATATTTTTCATGCAGTCTTTGCATATAGATTGAATAAGTGGTTTGGCACCAGTACAAGGCAACGTTTACACTCTAGTCATATGGGCAGAAGAGGGCCAGAGGCAAATTTGTCCCTCTTTTGTTTCAAAACCAGTGATGACTGACTCTTGCTATAGAAAAACGAGTAACTACAGGGAAAAATGATACAACCCTGGAAATTACTGGAAAGGTTACTGCACAAATCTATAATATTTGAGCTCTGGCTATTGAATGCATTCAATTGAGCTCCACTATAACATTCATAGGAGAACTGCTGCAAATTTGGGAAACAAAGATGTTTCTAACAACAATACATACAACTAATTTTGAACTGTGCCTATACTCTGTGCGTATGTCTAGTTTCAAAACCAGACAAATTCAAGCAAGCTTGCAAGTTGCCTGGTAACAGGCAGCTGAGAGGTGATGGAGACCAGAGAGAACTAAATGTATTTAATTTTCTTTCATGTAGTTTACATCTGATAAATTAAAATTAGATCCTCAGAATTTAAGCTAACTCTTGATATTTGTATTAAAATCAATATTTTTAAAAAAAGAGCTTGTGTAGAATTTGGAATGGGATGTAGAAGGGCCTTCCAGAGCAAATCAGAAACCAAGTAATTGGTAAAGGGCTTAATATATCTGAACTCAACTTCAATTCATAGTTTTGTTGACCTCATACTTTTGCTGTGATGTTTGGGCATTATCTGAATGTTGAACTTTTAACAAAATATTTCTGACACTATCCATGCTAAAAACAATTGTAACTAAAGAAAAATAGCCAAGATAATAAAGAAAACTAAAATTACTAACATGCAGTGCTATTGAACTGAAGTTCACAGGAGCTGATAAATTTTCTAAGTCTAAGAAGTGGATGTGGATTGAAAGAAGAGGGAAATGCTGTAATGTGGTGTGGTTACAGTAGCCTTCATAAAATAAATAAGGAAATCACACTCTTCTATGCAATACTGAGTAGGTCTCATCTGAAACTACAGTAATCTTTGGCCTTTCCATTTCAAAAGCTTTACCAACAAAATGGAGTAATTATTTTAAGGAGATAAACAGGACAAAGATTTGATAAATCTAATTCACAAAGAGTAGACAGGAAAAATGCTCATGCAAACAAGAAAAAGGAAAGATGAGCTGACCAAAAATTAGTGTTCAGAGCCATCAACAAAGCATAAATTGTCTTATGAGGAAGATAAATATTATCATGAGTGAAACATGACAGAATAAAAACCAGAGAAGCTAGTGTCTGACCCATGGAAATGGAGATTTATCTGACAGAACTAAAAGGGAATGCATTATGCAGCCCTGTTAGGGATTGCATTTCATCTCTGTGCTTTACTGTACTGGAATTAGGCAGAACCAGATTCCACAGGCTTGGGGGTTTCTATGGCCTAATAAATCCCTGTCTACTCTGACATACAGAGTATGCCATTGCCTGTGGTGGAGTCTCAAACAGCTCCTAAATGCTCAAACAGTTGATGATGTTTTGAGAAAGTCTAAAATAAAATTGTTTGTGACTTTTCACTGAAAGGAATACAAGGACAAAAATAAACTTTTGCCAACACCACTAATGGAAGCAAAGAACAATCTCTGGAGGATTATAAAACTTTCATCTAATCCTAATGGCTAAAATGGATCTCTGAAGATTACATTAAGTTCTGTGTTTTTTCTTAGTATTAAGTTCAAGAGACTAAAGAACTATACAACACACTGAAATCTGAAAATGCAACATTTAAGTGGCCAAGATAGTTAATGCAAGAACTGAGTTAAATCTATCCTGATAAAATTAAAAAGTTAATAGGATAATTATTTAAATTACAGCAATTGTAAACCAGCCTACCTCTGTTAATTCTAACTGTTGTAATTCCCCCATAGGGAAATGTGACTCAGGAAAACAATCCTTGTAAATGTTCAAAAGCCAAATCCAGAATTCACGAGACACACCTAAAACATATTTAGCTAGTATAATTTAATTTTCTAAAGCAAATACATTTTAAAAATTGCCGAACTGTAAGAGCAGTCAATTATTTTAGCTTAAGAATCAGAAAAACATTAGTAATAAGTAAGGAACTTTACAGAATAATATACAGTGCTGATGATTTAGCATAATCTATATTACAATAACAATATTCCATAGGAGTAATAAAAAACATCTAAATGACTGAAGGTGACAGGTTGTGAAAAATATTACCAATATAGTTTTTTATATTAATATTTATGTATTTTTCTCAATAATCAGTGATTATGTATTGCTGATGACCAACTCAGTCTTCTGCTGACGCAAAGAAAAAAATTTCATACGTGTAAAAAATTTTCTTGAGCTAGACATTTCTGAAGAGATAATTCTTGTGCTGCATTTCCAGCTAGGTTTCACAGAAGTGCAAGGAACAGGTTAACACATCACTGGTTTTATGAAAAAATTTAACTTTTATATACCAGTTGGCCAACCTGAGGTTTGAAACAAATTATTACAATGAAGTTGTTAGCAGTCAAAAACCCTAAATAATATATATTCAGTTGATTGAATTTCATCAAATGAGCAAATTGAAGATGAAAGGATACCAGGTAAGAGACCTAGGCTATTAGTGGAAAAATTTTACTATATCTTTGAAAGCAAATTCATTCTTATGTAGAATGGAAAGGAAAAAAACAAGGAAGCAATTCACCAGTCAAATACATCAGCAGATTTGGAAGTCTAAACTTTATCATGAGCAATGTACAGGAAGAAGGCAATACATCTCTAGTGAAACATAAAAGGCAGTAAAACAGGGTAGTAATTAGGCACAATAGTGACATTTTCTTGAAGTGAGTAAGAACAGAAAATGGATGCTGAACAATTGTGTAAAATCATAGGAGAGAAAGGAAAAATTGCAGAAAGTTTGATGTTACGACTTTCTTCAATTCTTTTCTGTATTTATTCTCTTGTTTATAAACACTCAGATCAAAAGCTTTTGAATAAAATATATTTGTATCAAATAATGAATAAGATTATGAAGATCACTCAATGTGAATATACAATCTGGAAGGAATGTCAGGTGAACACTCCACACTCCTGCCCAGAACAACCTACAGACCACAACACAGAGACTGGATTGTCCTGGATTCATCAAACTCATTGCATGGATGTGATTCTCTAGCTACAAATACTGACTTCTGATTTTTTTTTTCTGTGATTTTTTAATTAACTCCATGTGATACAGTTTGCCATCCTAAAATTTATATGCCCACTGATTTCCATTCTTACAGTGTACATACAGTTTTTCTATCAAAGATCAAAACTTTATTATTCCCACTCCAATGCTCCAACATTTCCTGGCTCTGTATTTCACACTTTTAGATAATTTTAAAAATTCCATAATGTTTATAGATAATCATTGCGCACTGCTGAATCAAAACAGCTTTTCTGAGGCTGACAATAGTGCATTCTCCTATTCCCTATCTTTTTTCTCTTTTGATAATAAAAGAAAACTGATGAAGCCATGGATATGTGTAATTGCATTAATTATTTTACTTCCTTATCTCCAAATATCTCAAAAGCCTTTTGAATAACTCATTGCTTCCACAGCATGAAACTAAGTGGTGATTCTAACACAGTTCTTACATACAGATGCATCTATGTAAGGGTGTCTGTGTATATACAGAAACACACTTAGCCACATGAAAGCGTTCAAAATTAGGTTTTACATTTCAAATTTTAAAAGAAAAAAGACTTTAGAAAGAATATTTCTGTTACAGCCATTTCATCAAACAAAAAGAAATGGTCAAACCTATTCAGAGAAATGTTTAAAATAAGCTCAAAGGTGTTAAATATAAATATGGGGCAAAGTGCAACCACAGAAGTCATATTACTATATTCTGAAAATTTTGCCAACCACAGAGAGAATCATTCTTATTTCCAAGAATATTTCTCAAGAGACCTAAGTTCACTAAAGTCATGTACAGTGGCATTGCTGCCTTCAAAGGAATCAAAGAGTGGCTTGAACTTCCAGGACAAAGTACCCTAAAGATAGCACCTGTCACTATTGCCTGCAGGGACGGCAGAGTTGGTACTACTCAGAGCGCATAGCAGCTTTTCTTTATCTGATATTCTTGAATATATACCCAGAATTATATGGTACCTTCTTTTCCACTGTAATTAGTGTGACATCTTGCAAAAAATATGGCAAGAATGACTATTTCTATCCTATTCCACTTTTTGAAGCGTAAACTAAGCAGAACTCAAGTAAGGTAAATTAAAAGTTTACAATATTGGAAAAATGTAGCACAGATTACACCTCACCATTTTGACCTCAGTTGAATCTTATTTCTTCCCATGTGCCTTATGTTCTAGTTTGATAGCTCAGTAAAGTGCAGTAAAATTAAAAAATAAGGCAGCTGAGGAGAAGAAGGACATTACAAATCATTTTAGTGACAAGAAGAAGGAAAAAGAAGGAAATAAGATAATTTTGGGGATTTGGGGAAGTAATAATTGCTGGAAACTGGAGATTGGAAGTTTATGTTCTTTGGTATCACACTCAAGTTTTCATTAGTTTTAATAGACACTACTTCATTCATCATTAGTTTTCATGAACAAGAAATGCTCTTCTGTTAGAAGACCTCCCTTCTGCAATTCACAGTACTTTTCTTCTATTTCTTCTTACATTTTCCCTCCTTTTACTCTTTACGTTATCACATTTTCTTCTATAGGTCTGTGCTTATATCTGGGAAGTATTATACAAGATGTCATCAGTCTTTTATTTGTTTAAGAGAATATTCCATTTTCAGTGTCTGTTCTTGCCAAATGGTTTATAGCAAGATTATGGAAACAGAGAAAGAACAATAAAAGGAGTGGTCATCGAGAGCATTTCCCCCCAACTTCAACCTTTGCTTTTACTGACAGATGGTAAATTGTAGTAGCAAGGCAAATATTTTTACTCTGGACATTCACTTTTATGCAAAGTGTGAGTGGAGAAAACTGACAATGAAACATTTGAAAAGATAAAGCGAATTAATTGTTCAATACATGTGAATAATGACAGGAAAAATCACAAAGACTAAATACAAGCTTTATGTCCAATTTTCCTTTAGACTGGGAGCACCACTAAAAACCCCATTATCTCCACCTCAAAACTAGCATTAGTACAAGACCTAGTTATTTTCTGAATAGTGATTTGTAGTTTCCTGACCACTTGGAAAGAACATGGTATGAATATAGTATCTAAAGACCCCTGAATATTTGCTCTCCTGTGCCTGGAAATCCTGGTTTTGCTGAAGTGTCATTAAGCTGCAAAGCACAGCTATACAAGTCCTACTGGGAAAAAAGGCATGGAGGAAAGGAATAAAAGAAAGCATTTTTCCTGCAGAGATTTCTTTTTTTATTGTTTGTGATATGAATTGCAGAAGAAAAGCACTTGGCATTTTTGACTCTTTAAACTACATGATCAATGGAGAGTTTAGAAAATTACTTCGGCTCCCAACAGACAAGATCTTAACCCTATACACATAAAAAATGATAAAAAAACACACAAGAAAACAGACACTAAAGAAGAGCATGTTCCACCGTGCTCTCTTTGAGATGACCTTATGGGTCACTTTGTCAAAAGGACTTTTTGAATTACTATACTCAGCACTAGCTCCTTTTTGGTGGTATTGCATTATTTATTCTCACAAGGCAGAAAAATGTAGCTATTCTAAAGTGAGGGATAATAAATCAACTCATGCTGCTTCTCATGCTCTCAAAGAAATATTGAGAAGTATTGAGAAAATAAACATATTTTGTGTCTTTAAACACACACAAAAGCCCCATGACTTTCAAAAGATGTTTGTACAGTACTTTCCCTTTCTTGTTTACCCACTCATAAAACAGGCTGCTACCATATCAAGGCTGTGCCTGTCACATCTACTCACAAATTTTTCACCCCCACTCACAGTGGCTGTGATCAAACTATCCTCTAGGTTATTAAAGTTCTCTGCACAAGATCCCTACCCTGGTGGTCTGCAAGTTCCTAGATGGAAAACATGTATCCACACAAATACACCCACTTTGTGAAGTATAAAGATTTTTATTTATTATTTATCTCTCAGTAGTTGCCAATAGACCCAGAGAAATTCAATAGGCTATTTTGTTGTCCCTAATACAATCAAACAACGACAATCAGTTATTTCTTTAAAAGCTTCCAGTCTACTTTAAAATGAAAACCAGAATAAGGAAGGATAATAATAGTGATGTAAGACATGTGGTAGGACAGCCATGAATGGAACCTGTCCTGAAAGTGGTCCCTGACTGTGTTTATGGTAAATCTTAGAGATACAGGTTATGCAGTGTACTGTTGGTACAATTTATATTTACAGATGATTGCCTCGTTAACTCTGTCACATGTCAGACACACAATGATGGTATCTACTACTTAGTTTTCCTCTGTATTCAATCTCTAGGCATCTATTACTTGTCACATTTCCTTCAGTTTTTATTCCAAAAAATGGCTGTCATGAGAGTGGAAACATTTTTCTAGATACCTGCAGTATTCATCAGGTCCGCATCAGCTGTAGCCCTTAGCTATCCACAAATCAGCATCTGCTGAGTCTTTCATTTGGGGTCTTCCAAAAAAACCCCCAACGGCTAAAATTACATGTTTATGAAAACACAGAGTATTGTCTGTAGACAAGAGTAGAAAATTAAAAGAATAGTAGCAATGAAAGAATCAAGTTTAAACACATTTAGTTCTCAATTCAAAGCATTGCTCAACACATGACCAGATCTATTGTTGCTGTCACACTTTACATTTTTTCTGCTGTAAAAAGACTGCTCCTCTGAAAAGAATAGATGTTTCCCCAATTCTGCATTTTCCTGCTAAGATCCAATCTCAAGAAATTTTATTTTGTGGATTAGTTCCTTTAAATCTTAAATATACTTAAATTACTAGAGGAATAATCCAAATTACTTCCTCAGTAGTGCTGTAGTTCTTCCTCCAGCAAAATCAAAGAACAGTCTCATTAGTATTAGCAGAAGAAAAAATGAATCTCTTACTTTGGAATGCTGTGGAACAGAGTCAATGGACAGAGCAGAGTGCCAGACTATGACACTTCCTCTGGTCTGCCTCAGCAGCAAGGTATGAGCATAACACTAAAGTTACAGCATTTTTTTAAAAAAAATAGAAATTTCACATATGAACAAACTCTTATAGATTAAAAGTTTAAAACTTGGAAGTTAAAAGTTACAGCTAGAACCCTGCATAATAGAGCTTTTCCATGGTCCCTTTTGTTACTGACTCATGTCTCTGACAGTATTCACTCAGAGCACTTTCTTGGCCTTTAGTTACTAGGTGATAATGGGTCTAAATCAGAAACTTAGAAAATAATTGGTCTGAAATTGTTTCATTGAGGACAGAAATAGTTCTACTGGTCAAACAAACAGTAGGTGAGTGCTGTCAGCAAAAATAGAAGAGATAAATGTTGGGAGTCTGATCTCTGTGATTTCATCTAGAGGACCAGGAGAAATTTATTCTGTGCAGTTTCTCTCCTTAACCTCCCCAATTATGACTCAAAAAGGAAATTCCACTGAGGATAGATCATATCAGTCTTATTTTGGTGACCTAACATTAGACTGAAATATGTGGGTGAAGGACACTAACTGGTATGAGTAAGACTTTTTTCTTCCTCTCTAGGGTTGTGTTTCCTGCTAGTTTTCCCATCTTTCTTTTCAAATGTCAAGAATAAACACATTTCAAGAGATGAAGTTTCTGCTGTGGCAACTATGGCTGAATGCAGAGGTTTTATGCATGGTAGATCTATGGCGCCTTGTTTGTAGCAAGAAATATGGTGTTAATCCAAGTCATGCATACATGCAAATAGGAGTTGTTAGTGAGAATTTTAGTGTAATATTTAGGATTATTTATATTAATGAGAAAAAACATAAGAGACATCACCACAGTTAATGGCACACATTCTGTATGTTAGAAATGGAAAGAGCAACAGTTCTGTGCAGATGAAACACAAGGCCAAGCCAATGCATTAACTGAAAATAGAAAATAAAATTATTTCCCAATATAGAATGCCGTTAGATTAAGGAAGGCTCTGCTGGGCAGAAAAACCCAGATGGAATCCTTCACAGAAGCTGCCAGATTGGGGTTTCCCAGCATGCTTTATAAAATGAAAAAAAGCAATATACACAATTTGATTTCTGCTAAATGGAAAGACAAAAATAAATGGTTATGGTTGTTTGGAAATCTCTTCTATGTGTGAAATTGATTAAATTTGTCCTATTAATCCATGTTTTGACCTACTTAATGTAGAGGGGGGAAAAAGAAGGAAAAAAGAAAAAATACTAATGGGAGCATTTAAGCCATTGTATTTGCCACGAGAGGTACCAGATGTGATGTGCTATACCAAGTGCCTGCCATGGAAACTTTGATATAACAGACTTCCTGAAATAGCCTAAACGTACTAAATGAAGGCATGATTACCAGGGCTGCCTTGTGTTCCAGAAGACTCAGTCATTAGAAGTTGCCTAAACTACACGACAGTGAAGAAAAGGTTCCACCTACGCTCTGCTATTTTCAATGTAAATACAGACAGAAAACAATTGGAAAGGCTCTACTCCCTTGTTTTCAAACAATAAATTAATAGTGGGACTGTATCAAGAGGGGGTTTTTTAATGTCCAAAGAAGCTACTGTGATATTTAAACACAATAACACACAGAGGCATTTGAAAATTGTTGAGCTAAAGTTCTATTCTCTTACACAACCCAAACTTTACAGATTTGAGGAATACAGGCAGACTCTAAACAGAGGTTTAGAAATACAAGTACCTTGTACAAAAGAACTACTTGGGACACTGGAGATAAAACTCCTACAGGAGATTAAAAAAGACATATGCTGATGACCTTTGTTAACAAATTCAACGAAGATATTTTAAAACAGTCTGGAATTTCTAAAAAAAAAATGCCAACAGAATTTTTGTATTTTCTAAAATTATTATCAGTAGTTTTATTATTTTAGTGTTGATTTTTTAATATGTTGATGATACTCCCTCTCTTTATACAGTTCTGACAAATTTTCTCAATCGTGTAAGGCTATATCCAAATGCCACACTATATATTCAGTTTATTCACCTATCTCAATTGTTATAAAAAAACAGAATTAAAATGGCATACCTAGTAAAAATTCTATTTCAAATTGTCATGCAGAGAGTTTTGCTTCTCTCTGTCTCAAATAAATACTAAGTAATTTAAAATGCTTACATTTTTGATTAGTTTGATTTTGTTTTGATACATCAGTCACACAAAGATGTTTTTTCCATAAAAACTGTTTCCTAAAGCCTTTTAGGTCTCTTTCTCCTAACAAGCTACCTGCTGTAATTGCCATTGCAATGAAAGAAGAAGTAAGGCGTTTTCATTATTTCATTTTTGCTTAGCTTGGTAAAAACTGTTAGTTCACTTAAATGACGGAGATGAACAAATCTGTAAGAAGAATTTGGATGTATTCCTGACATTTATGTTTATAAATTTCAAGTCTGGGAAAAGCAACAGTGGTAATATTAAAAAAAAAAAGCTACCTACAGAGTCCTACTATTTATCCAGCCTTAGAGATTTCATCTTTATTGTGAGACTATTTAAAAAATACAAGGAAATCTCATGCACCTGAAAATAAATGTATGCCACGTGGGTATCTTCCTTAAGTCCTTTATTTATAGCTCTTTGGCAAGCCTGTAAATTACATTTATCTAATTACTTATGCATGATGGAAACTAGAGACGTTAATATAGCTGGAGTTGTGCAGGAGCAATTGTCACAATTCCAGTGTGTATGCAGAAAACATGAAACAGAGCCAGTGTCTCACTACAAGCCAGAAGCATTTGACTCTCTGTTTCAACAATCCTGCTTTTAGAAAAGATAAAAATGGACCTGATTCCACTACTGAGCTTCACAGTGTTGCTTCATCAAAAACTGTATGGAAATGACTGCATTTTAATAACCTGTAAGCTTTACAATTGACACATGAGTGTCTCTGTGTTCCCTGCTTCTTGGCCAAGGTTTCATAGCAGCCTGCTCCAGTGTTTTATTTTGTGCAGGGAAGAATTTGTAAGTCTTCTTTATTTTCAGGAAATACATTATAAAATATTTAGCACTATATTATGAAAGCATTATTATAAATAGTTAAAACTGTAGTTCAGTTGTCAAGATAACTGAATAGACCATATTTTGTGATGCATCACCCTGCAATGATGAAGCACCATTTTAATTCTGTTCCATTCGTTTATTCACTAATGTGGCAAAACTGAAATTTCTCAAGAGTCCCCATTTTGAATTAAACACCCTAATTTATATACTGAAAGAAAGAATGAATTATGTCTCTGTTCTGCCAACGTAACTTACATTTAAACTTCCAATAAACTTATTAAGACAGACGTTGGTTTTTCAAGACGTAGCTTTATTAGATTATTTTATTTTAAAACTGGCACAACTCAGTTGGTTCCAGATGTTGAGGAGACACTTCTGTTTGACAGGTGGCTTTAAGTGTACAGTTTATTTCTTTATTTTAATCAATAAATATGCAACAAAGGAGACTGACAATATATAAACAGTAAACAACAGAAAAAATCAGAGCCAAGGAAAAAGACAGAGCATTTCAACATTACACTGAATCAATGTCCTTACTTTAGTAATGTTGTGCACTGAAAATAAATAGTTGAAACAGTTAGAATATAATGTAAAGGCAATGCACTAATTCTGAATGTCACTAGAGGTACATTGAACTTTCATATAAAGGCAAAAAATCGTCTCTATCAGAACTTGCCCAAAAAGAAACTAAGTTAACCATTATCTCCACTCTGATTTCAGACTGACTTCAGTAACACTTGTAGACATAAAGAAGCACAATTATAACCCGTATTTTTCAGCACAATTATAACCAGTATTGCGATGTCCTTTCCAGAGTTCTGTGTTAAAGCCAGGGCTGTGTATCTGCATCTTAGATAAGATATAGCCTGTCATTTTTTAAAATAAGATGTGTGAGAACTCTCACAATACACATTATTCTACAGCATCTGTTGTGAAATGCTCAGAAGAGGGAAAGAAATGCCTAAATACATATTTCTACAGCTGAGAACTATCAAAATTCAAAATGCCTCTGGGGATGTCTTTCAAAAGCTAAGACAAAATCAACTTGTATCTGGTACAATTTGAGAAATTCTGCAACACACATCACTCTCTTCCCATTGTTCCAGTTCCTCTCACTTGAAGTATTGAGCTTTCTCTGAAACCTATAAGTCAAGGGAACTCCTTGTCTTCAGGTATAATTTCAATCCCAACTCTGATATCACTATAAAGCCAGGCAATATATCAGCCTCATTGAATAACAGGGCTATTCAAACAGTGCTTATGAGGTTTAAAACAGTCAACCAGTATTAAACATGTAAGTTGCTGCCTCTATAACTCACCGATACAAAAGTTAAGAACTGCAGACAAGCCAACACAGACTCATTTACATGAACTACTAGAATGAGTAACAGGTATCTGAATGCTTAATAGGCTTCAAGAGAAATGAATGCAAAAGGGTAGTTGAACAAGAACAGCAGACAGACACACGACTTTAATGGTCCCATGGAGATCAGCATTTGCCATCCCTTATCTGATTCTGAATCATGTTTGAATGCACTCGGACTCAGAATCACGAGGACTTTTAAGGATAAAATGTCCACGTATAATGTAACAATCAAAATCTGAAGAAGGAAAGGAAGAAGTAATTCATGTTTCATTTTAATTATCTTCTTAGAGATGTTAAACCAGCCAGTACAGCACCCTTCAAGCTGCATTTACAAGTTCTGTAAGCTGGCAAAATATTTTCAATAAACCAACAAACTATACAAATTTTGTTAAAAAGTGAACATTCTAGGATTGCACATAGATCACAATGAACAAATTAAATTAACAGGTCCAGTTTAGTTATTACTAGACTCACAGATCATGTTTTCTTTCTCTTTCACAGATTTTTTTAATAGCATATTGATGTTTAGAAGAGAAGACAATGGAGAATCTATTTACTCTTTGCAGCTCCCTTTTTATTTGTGAGGCTGAAGATGTCAACTTTGTATCAGTCATACAATGTTACCAATGCATTAAAAAGGGGGAAAAATTCAAACTTTTATTCATCTGGCCTCATATTGATTCTGGGCTTGGGTCTGACAGGAATTTCTTTCCAACAGAATGTTTGTATGTGAGAAAGAGAATTCACCACATTTAGGACTTTTCATGCTTTATGTAAGTTTTAGCTATGATTAATTTAATTATGATGTAATTTCTGGATCTACAGAGGCTATGCCCAGAGCAGAAAAAAGTCATATTTTTAATATGAATGTGAATGTGAATTAGAATTAATCAGAATCAGAATCAGAATTAGAATTAGTAGCTTGTTCAAATGAATTCAAGGATCTTCCAAACTCTGATAAAAATTCCTGGCAATATCTGTGCCCTATCACAGAAATATAAACCAACATTTCTCTTCCTGAGGTGGTAGTAGTTTCTTAAACTTCTCTGCCAACACTATCTCAAAAATAAGCTTGGGTCTCCAAAACCGACAGGTTTGGATCTCTCTGAATCTTTGAAATAGGTGTTGACATAGGTATTAGAGAATGCACTGCTCTATATAATATTTTGTAGTATCCTTATCATCTTCAGAAATGTGATTTGTGGTTATTATAACTGGTTACTAGCTGTATCTAACTGTAATAATTATATCTTTCTCTAAATTAGAGCAAGAAAAGGTTTCCTCCAGGCCATGAACTGTCCTGGAATAGAAGCCAATCAGATGATACAGAAATCTGGATAAACTTAAAGAAAGTGACACAGAATAAAAAGGATTTACAACTTCAAACATGAAACTAAATAATAGTATTTATATACCTATAAATTTTAAAGCTCACAGACTTATTTAAAAGCATTTTGGTAATACTGTCAGATGAGAAATGCATAAACAGAAGGTTCCTTTGATTATCGGAGTGTTTGCTTCTGAAAATTAGAGCACAGCCATTTATCAGAGGGTGTCTCAAGGCTATAATCAGTTAAATATATTCAGGAACTGAGGTAATTTATTGTGCTGAATGTCAATCAAAGCAAGGAAAAACATGAAGCAATGTGCTAATGCAAATGTGAAATATGCACATGCTAAGGTGGCACAATGGAGGAGTAAGTGAGAGTCACGTTCCTGATGCGTTACAGTACTTTGAATAGTCAGGAATGTGTGAATTCAGAGGATGTACCTGCAAGCTTTCAAAATGCAGCTCTATATGGACTGAAGGGTAACTCAGAGCAAACAACTGTTATTCTGTGATGACAGAGATCAGATAACATTCCCCTTCAGGCACTATTTGAAAGGAGTATGTAGAAGGAGTAGGACATGACACTTCCACCGTGTCTTTCTGAATTTCACATCAACATCAGGAGACACCTTGATATGGGAACTCTGTTTCATGGCAAACCCATCTTCTAAGAAAGGACTTCAAGTACTTCAATGAAACTGAAAATAGACAAGAGCTACAATAATACAATTACACTGGTATAGAGGCAAAACAAAAACAAGCTGACTCTAGTTCTCCACAAGGATAGACCTTGCCAAAATCAATCATCTATCTCCAAGAGCCCTGTTATTTCTCTCCAAGGAAAAAACTGTGTTTCCTCATAAGCTAAAAGTTTTATTTCCCTACAGATGGTTTTGCAGATTTACTGACATTAATCCTAGGACAGCTGACTGATAATGGATTGTTCAAATCAGAGGTATTGAAAAACTAGTATTACCAAGTCATGTCCTATGCTTTGGATCACAATTACAGGAACTCCCTTTTTGACTAGACATGTAAAAAAGCGTATTTTTAAAGAAAGCCTTTTTTTTTTTTTTATACAAGTTAATAAACTTGAGTCTTTTGGCTTGGTTTACTTGTATTTAGAAGATGGTGTAGCTGCAGAAAGTTTTGATGGACATAAGGGACACTGAGCAAAACTGTACTGAGGGCTATTAAATACTTGAAAAATCTCCTCAAGTATGTCTTGGCATAAAAATACTCGGGGACAAGTCAGAGGAGTATTGTTAAAAGGTATTATTAATACATATTTATATATCCTTATATATATATATATATATATCACCAACTGAGCCAGTACATTCATTATTATAATCTTATCTGAATCATGACAGAAAATATTGGAGATGCCTAGTACCCATAATTTTTGTTATAAGGAACCAAATTTAAGCAAGAATTTATTTATATGATGCATCTGTCATATAATAAATTGATGACAGATGAAGAAACCAAAAAGCAAGGCAACCAGACTTTTAGATAACTATGCCTATAGTTAGTACTACTTTACTTGATGATCAGCTTCTAGCTGATGGTGTAAACCATCTGTCTGTTAATATCTCCTATTATATTTAAAGGCACATAATCCCTCAGGAACTGTTAGGTGATCTTTTGTGAGTAGCAGCTTTATCAGATTTTATCAGATCAGAAGGACAGTTAGGGAAGATGTGCTAAAGGTGAAACCTCTACCTAACCATTAGCATGGCTGTTTCAATACCATGTTGAAAAGCAGGGTATCATTTTACCTTTTTATTTCCTAAGTCTAAACTTTCCATTTTTGGAAGGATACATAGTTATGTTTTTCCATCAAATATTTGCTGTTGGGAAGGCTATGCAAAAAAAAAAATAGAACAAAAATATGTGTTTTGCATAAATTCAAGGTATAAATGGATCACTATGAGACAACAAGGAATGCTTTTGCCTGTCTCTGGCAAGCAGAATTGGCTAAGTAAGCAGTAACAAATTGTTTGAGAAAGTAAGAGTTGGTCAATAATGGAAATAAAGGTATTGTACCTGATAAACTGACAATAATCTCACATCCTGATGCATAACTGTAACTAAACAACATCTCAATAGAATAGTACTCTTTCATCTCAATAAAATACTATCTACTCATTCCTCAAGAACATATCTAAATTAGGCTTTTTTACATAGGTTTTCCATGTATCCTCCCAGGCCTGGATTACAACAAAATAATAAATCATGATTTTTTTTCTGAGTGAAAACCCAAAAGCAATTATACATATTGCATGATTCTTTACTTTTTAACTCTCATCTTCCTCCTCTCTTTTTGTCCCAATATATAACGATAGGGAAGAAAGAATTACTGGAAAAAACAATATTATTTTATAATTATTTATTATTTTTGTCTTTTTTTTACTGCTGCAATATATTGTACACATTATTAATCTGCTATTTATAGTATTTGAACTGAAATTACCTGAAACTGAACAACTTTCAGTTAATAAAAATTAAAGAAAATCAACTACCCAGTCAAAATCTGAAAATGCACACTAATAGAGTTAAATGTGTACAATTTATCTTCTATATTTTATATCAAGCATTGGTTTTATTACTGCCTACAAGTTCTTCCACCAAGACAAACACTGTATTGAACTAGATATGCTTCACATACCACAGTGCCTTTGTCTTAGAGAATTTAGATTAGAAAGGCAAAGATTAGAAGAAAATATACATTATTGATTGTGGTAAGAATAAGAGAAGAAAGATTGTTCACTGAATGGAATTAAATTTCAAGACATACAAAACTTCTATAGTTGACACATGAACTGCAGGTAGAGTTCCTAATTTAGAACAGCTAATTAAACATAAACCAAATCAACCCCAAACTGTAGCAACAGAAATATAACATGTCATTTGGTTAATCTTTTAACAGCTTTCTCCTCAGTCACCAAAGCTGCTACTCACTTGTTACAGCTGTACTGTGCAAACAGTCACTATGGGAAATAGTGCAAATTTTCTCAGTACTATTATTCGGATCACCTTTATTTGGCTACAGTCAAGGGCATTTCTGCTTGATTAAACAGTTTTAGTTCTCTATAGTCATTGGCTATATTTTTATTAAATAATTCCATTAGTTCATGTCTAGAGCAGAAGCAGTAGCATGTAGCATTAGTGACCTAATAAATAACAGAAATAACATTGTTTATGACATGACTAATATACAAACTCTATTTATTTATATGATTACTAACTGCAGCAAATAAAAATAGCAGTAGTAAGTTCTATTTATTGTTAGGTTCCAAAAAGGATAGAGGGCAATAACTTCCAAATTATTCACTGAAAATCGATCAACTTGTGAGTGATTGATATCTCTTGAGTAACTCCTACCTCACAGCAGGATGTTGTCTCAGTTCCAATACATCAGCAACAAATAGCACAGCTTTACTTCAGAATTTTCTTTGGTGTATCTGTAAGAGATTACACTGTCATGACATAACACACAACAAAGAATATACACTTGTTTATAGTACCTAAAGGTGGATTCATATTACTTTACAAATTCTGATTTCACCTTAAATGTGCATGGACAATGGCTGTTTTTTGACTGACAAGAAGCAAAGATATTAATGTAAATGATTCTTTGAAAGACTATTACCTCCATAAGAATACGGAACCAATTTTAGATGATTTCACCGTGATTATTGTTCTTATGCTGTCATGAGAAAATACAGAATCATCAAGCATAGCTTTCAGCATTGTTTTGCACTCGTAAAGGCTAAAACGTAGTATTTAGCCTGGGTGGTACCTGAATAGAAAATGTCACATGAATATGTAATTGGTCTTTCAAGCAGTAACAGTAATCCCGTAGTATAGAAAAGAGCGTATACTGAGCATGAATCTGTGAAACATACTAAATACACAGGAAAAACAGATTCAGAGACTAAATTTAAAATATGTTCTCATTCAGAATCTATTGGGGTTACGTTTAAATGTTGTTGGAGACTTGACTTCTACTTTGCAGACAAAATGTAGTTAGAATGATGACATTCAAGTTGCTCAACAAACAGCACCAGAATTTTCTAAAATGATCGCAACATAGATTTCTTCCTAATGAGGTATTTTACTCTATTCTGCAATAGAAAAAAATTTGCCATTTGTGATTTCTATGATGCAAGAAGTTATCCATCTGTGACAGCAGAACTTTGTTGTCTGTCTGTTGAAAGAGGTAACTGCAGAATCACGACAATAGTTTGCAATACCTTTGGGATATTAGGGGTTAAAAGGTGCTCTCATAAAGGAAGTCATTATTATTTACCCATAGTGAGCTGAGGTTTATGACCACAGTTGCAGGGAAGCTCCTGTATGTTTTACTTTTTCAAGATGTCTTAGTTGAAGTTCAGTAGGTTCAGGTACTTATCACGGAGCCATAGATTAACAAAAGAGTTGGAACATATCTGAGAATGTCGTTAAACTTCAGTTGCAGGAAGTATCTTACAAAGTCTTTCTCAGAGATCAAAACAGGAAAAACACTTAGAAAAACACAGTGTGAGCAAAGACTGATGGCCTCTAAGAAAGGAAAGGCAAGCTTCACCATCTGGTTAGGTTTCTTTGAAGACATGGCTACCATAGGAGACAAAAAATGGAATTCAATGGACATCACATGTTCAGATTACCAGAAAGGATTTTACAGAAGTCCAGCTCATGTGTTGCTCTTTTTTGCTGCAAAGTGGCTCAAAAGCACATGGGCTAGCTGCCTGTTAGCGGTGTCTTACTGTTCAAAGCGCACTGGAGAATGGAGGAGGAACGAGCTGAGCTCTCGGGGCATCTGGGCATACTAACTGCTGTGAAATGTCATGCATTGATGTTTCACAGAGTTACATCAATTGTACTTAACCCCATCTCTGCTGATTTCTAGTGCAACGGCCAAATTTTCTTCTGGAGGACCAATTTTCTTCCAAAATTCTCATTTTGATCTGCAGGGCCTTTTTTGCCTTGCGTGTCTTAAGCATTGTCAGCCATTGCCTCTAAGATCTACTATAAATATTGCGTTTGCCATTATAAAATTAATGTACAGAAGCTGTTGCTTCACAGCAATGCTTAGAGGCTTGTGCACATCAGCAAAATAATCAGAATAAAAAGTTACTGTTGAACTGAGAAACCATCCAAAATACAATAAGGTCAATGGAAAAGTTCCTATGGATTTAAATAGGTCCTGAAAGTGATGTGACCTTCAAGCTTCTGTAGTCTTGTAGCAGCAATAGAGCTAAATGTAGCCAGTTTTATAGATTAAAGGCCCTATCTCTTCAAGGACATCACATCTTTGTGTGTATTTGTTCAATTAAGTCCCAGGTTCTGTGGGTAACAGCCCAGACGGTGTCAGTGACTTTCCCTGTCAAGGAATCTTTGCACCAATGCTTCCTTCAACTTGCTTTTTTCCTCCCACATGGTTTTGAAGAGGAAGAAGCCATGTTCAATTGTCTCACAAAAACCAGTCTGCACATGCTGCTCATCCAGAGCCTTGTCCTACATGGCTGCTGGTCTGCTCAGTATTATCTACCACAGCAGGAATGCTGTGATCCATTTTGGATTAAATGAAAGTGTTCCATCGTGTTGTGTGCATCCCTTCATGGTATCTTTACAGTACAGAATATTGGAGGCTGCTTATGCAAAAGGCTTTGGAGAAAGTGATCTCTGGAGGACATTTGCATGACACCTTTTTGTAAGTTATCAGTACATCTATGAACCTAATTATTTTAGCTTATTTAGATTTTCCCAACAAAAATTGTATCAAATGCACTCATTTAGTCTGTGACAAACTGAACTTCTACTGACATCAATATATACATTTTTAGAAGATCTCTATGGATTTGGGCCTTACTTCTGGACATAAAATTCTTTCTTATGAGGCAGTTCCTTATCTTCTGTGAACATGCTATTTAACTACAGTCGTTATTATGGGATAATCAAATGAATAACTTCATAAAACCTTTTGTAAAGGATAATTAAAAAGAATCTTATTTAAAAACCAGAAAGGATTAAAATCCTTGTTCAGGGCATAAAAGGTTTCTCAGAGCCTGGAAATCAATAATAATTTATCAGTCAAAGGGTATCAGCCATATTTCACGAAGTAAAAAGTCCTATGAGTATTTTAGATGAAATATGCTTTTTCTTCTTTTGTATGCCCTCATTTTCACCACTCACAGTTATTTTACTGCATTATCCATTCTTATTCAAGTGATCCTCAGAAATACTTGTCATCATGCAAAATTCGTGTGTCTTTTAGAATTCATGTTCCAAAACACTGAAATTGTCCTAAGAGCTTTCGTGCCTTTTTCACTACTCTTAAAAAAACTCCACACAAACCATTATTTATGTGAATAAATAATGAATACAATTTACAGAACTAAATTTGAAACACTTTTAAAGGTTACGTACCTTCAGAGTTACCATGTTGTCTCCATTTTTGTCCACAATTACAGGTACAGAAGCACATCTTGACTCTAAGCATGAAACCAGTAGTTCTCTTAAAATTCTTGCTTATGTGACTTAAGTTTACACCTCTGTGACCTTTTTGCTCTGCAACACCTCTTCTTTTTATCACAGTTTTGTGCAGCGATCAACAAAGTGCGAGAAAGTATCAACTGGGATTGCAAACATTGGAGACTAAAAATATTTTTTTTTAATATTAACATAATTCTCATAATCTTATTAAAATTTTGCATGGAAACAAAGAAGAGAAAAAAAAAATCTTGATGCTTTACAATTTGTAGGCAGCATACCTTTGGGTCCTTTTGAGCAACCTCTCACACACCCTGGCTCAGAGCACCAATTAATGGAACTAGTTTTATCATTTTATTCTTTGGACCTGAATTTCTTTGAATGATTGGTGAAATGAACAGCACTGGAAAACTTGCATTAATTAATTTCACTTTTTTTTCTTAATTGGGAATAATATTCCTTTCCAAGAATTATTATAACACCCATGCCATCATTAAAATCTTGTAATTAAAACATATGAAATGTCTGATGTACAAGTGGGCATTTTGTATCTGGAATTCTGAACAAAATAAAATAAAATACAGTTCAGCACCAATTTTTCAAAGACATCAG
The DNA here is from genome assembly GCF_021018805.1 of Prinia subflava. NCBI lineage: Eukaryota > Metazoa > Chordata > Aves > Passeriformes > Cisticolidae > Prinia > Prinia subflava. The sequence continues at coordinate 20,867,811 of NC_086251.1, forward strand.
GAATAGCTAAACTGGTTTTTAAACGTGTTTGCAGGTCATATCTTCACAGTAGTCACTTCTACAAAATCCACAGAAGACAGAGTGGGACAAGGTTTGAGTGGGTCACTGGTTCTTAATTTTCTTTTTAGCACAGCTGAACTACTTTTAGAACACAACAACCTTAAGTGAGACTGTGCTGAGTCATAAGAAAATGTTTCCTATGTAACTTACAACCCTTTTTCAAAACTGGATTCATATTTCAATCTTCCTAAATATTTACAGAAATGTAGTTCCTCAAACCTGAGACACAGTGTCATTAAAAAAAAAATTAAAAAAAAAAATTAAAAAATGAAAGACCTACCTGGTTTCAGATATTTTCACAGAAAACTACATTGAAATTGTACAGATTTGTTAAATTAATTACTATAGCAATCAGAAGGAATACTAAAAGGTGCTATATCTCACCAGAATCATTAGTAACTTAACATCTGCCTTGGTCACATACACGGGAGTAATTGTAGTCCTTTTGTTTAACTACCTATTTTCAAGCTGGTTTGTTTACTTTTCAAATGTTATATAAATGGGCATGTGTAAACTCAGTGAATTTATCATCTCTGAGTTAAATATAGACTAATTTAGTTTGTGACCGAACAGGTTTTTGCAAAAACCTGCATACTGAGGTAATTACCCTCCTCCTGATGACTTAAATGAATGTTTTTCCCTATTATTGAGTCTATGTAAAAAGCAATAGTTGGTCATATGAATAGAGCTTTCCTCCTTCAGACTCCAGATACTAAACACTCTTAAAGAAGAAAATAAACCCTTGCCATATGTGGCAGGTTTTTTCATTTTCCATAACTGAAAATATTTCTAGGAAAATTTCATCAAATATATTTCTAATGTTTATTTTTATGGATTTGTTTGGTAAGATAATCAAATCTCAGATATCAATGTAAACCCATAAGGTGATTGTGTATTGGAGACACAATTATTGCAAATGTTGAAAATAAAGAAGATCCTATACATATTTTAAAGTACTTGCCCTTTGGCAGAATATTCTTTGCTAAATCCAAACTTCTGGTCATTAAAAAGCTTTACATTAAAAAGCTAGTACTTTCTAATCTAATTTTCTGCATATATTAAATTCTATAAGCTACAAATATATTCTAGGTTTTAAATGAGTGAAATGTAAAAGAAAGATCTGGTAAGTAATAATATTGTCAAGAGAGAAAACCTTGTCATTATTATGATCGCACACTCTTTTACCACTTCAGCTGTCATGATTCCAACTTGAAATTCTTCTGAAATTCTGCCGTCCTTAGTCTGAACTATTTTATCTAGTACACACACTTTCCTTTACCAGTTACACAAAGATAGGAAAACCAAGACCATGAATCTTTTCTTCTTTGCTGATGACAATGGTACAACAACAAAGCCATACACGTGAGGAAGCAACCACTTTATACTATAATGCACTGCAGTGCTTTTCTTACTTGGCCTGATGGTACTTTTCCCACTTGCCATTGCATGATTTTCTCTTAGCAGCTTTCTCAGCAAGTCTCACACTGCTCTGCTCCTCATTTTGTATCAAGCTGTGCCATATTTGAAATGTATTGCATTACTTACGATGGCACTGTATTTTTCACTCTTGTTTTAGCTCCAGTATTGTAACTGTTGGTGGAAGTGTTTCCATTTGCAGCTTCATGGTCCTCTGAGACATAGAGAGGTTTGTTACCTCCTTTTAGAGGGTTCCTATTTAGCAGACAAACCTCACCCAAACAGAAACACTCCAGAATCCAACAGCAATTACTCAAGTGGCAAAGTAGTCCTGGTGTACATCCAATAACAGATTATGGAGATGAGGTACCTCTTGGTTACTGTTTAAGGGACAAACATTCAGGAGCATCATCAGTGAACAGCAATCAGATAACATTAAACTAATGTTAGAGCAGAGAAGGACAATTGATTAAATGGTGACGCCCAGATCCTCAAATATATTTAGATGAATAATTGCCATTGAAATCTACCACAGGCTGATTCTTAAATCTTTAGTTGAGTTTATCTTCTCTGTTTATCAATTATATAACAGCAAAATAATGAGACTAAATGAAATTTTTGTAAATCATGGGAAGATAAGATGCGAGATAAACATAAGATGTAAGACTGAGGAACCTCCCCTGTTTATCCTAAAGACAGTGTACTGGCAAGGCACCTCCTACTAAACTCTCTCTAGTCTGAAGTGTTCCAGTCACATCATTTATGACCTCTTATATATTTCAACATGAGTTTTTGAACTGTATGAGTCATCAGACATGCTGTCTTGAATTTGATGGTGCTAAATGATGAATTTTTGTCTGTGGATTTTTGCATACTGAGACAAATATTTAACTCAAAGCTATTCCACTAACCTCATTAATGTTCATTCCAGGGACAAGAGTTGCCTTCTTATCAGAAAACCCAGGTCTAAGGAAAAAATACGCAAAGATAATATCTGAAATGGAAGAACCTTTGTATTAAGAGGTAATCTTTCCCCCTTTTTTGTATTTTTGTGTGCTGACAAAATCTAGTCATTACAGAAGCTATCTTTGAATCAGCAATACATCTCATTTGAAAAGTAGATGCATATGTTCATTCAGAGGAATGATTTCCTAACTTACTGGAAATAAGTTGTCCAGAATTCTGCTGAATGTATTTGGAACTTACATAATTAAAACCGAGAGTCAAAAACTTCTCACAGTTCTTAACTGGAGAAAGTTAATGTTAATTGAGACTAGTCTTACTCTAGAAATCAATTCTTTTAATCTGTTCCTTCAATTAAATTACAAGGACTCCTCTGTATAATGCTCCATCCCAACTATCTTTAAAAGTTCATGTAAATAATACTACTAATACTACTACTAGTAGTAGTTGTAGTAGTATTTTAAAAGCTAAGGTAAATAAAAGATGATCCTTTGAAAAGGAGTATCTGCACATCACAATGAGGTTTTTGACCTTAATGTTCATGTACCCTCTTTGAAAAACAAATAACCCCCCCTTTTTTTTTTAAAAAAAAAGAGGATAAATGTTCAAAGTTTCACTAATATAGTCCACCTTTACTGAATATTAAATTAATGAGGTGCAAGACATTAGATTTTTCTTAAAAGGAATAAAAAATCAGCAAAGCAACTGATTCCTAAGAGGAGTGTCAAAGGAAGGTTTTTCTGAAATCAGCTGAGGCCTTCCACAATGCCTTGTGATGGAAACAGGAAAAACCACACGGTACTAATCCCTACCCATCCCTTGTTCTCAGGACTGAATCAGAGTAATTTTGACTAGAAAAGTTATTATGAACAAAAATTTATCTTGAAGCCTGGTACAAAACAATTCCACACCATTCCATGTTGTTTGATTTCCCTGGATTAGGAATGACAGAGACATTTACAACAAGCTCCATGATTAGCCTCAGCTGCACTGTCTTGTCAACCTCTCCTGCAGCAAAGGGCATTTGCAATGCTCCAGTGGGGCTTTACAAAGGAAACCAAGGGGGCAATTCAAGCCAGCAGGCCAATTTAGCATTTCCTCTCTCAGAGCACATTTACTGGCTCTGCCATTAATGCCCATGCCAGTGAAGCGGTTTACTGACCACAGAGCTCTCCTGAACACTGAAGCTGGGCCATCTTGCAGCTACTTTTCAATGCCCCTTGTTTATTCAGTACATATTCCTGATTTCTGGTATTGGCTCTTCCTTCAGTATCCCCTGGCATGACCAGACCAATGCCACCACAGTGCAGAAGAAAATCAGTTGTTCAAATGTTAGTAACCAATCAGTACCAGCTTAGATAAAAGAATGTTTGGAAAATCAAATAGATTCATCTGGGATTAGCTCAAAATATAAAGCAAGTCTAGAATGCTCCAGCTTTCGCAGTTAGTTACAATAATAGCATATTTGAAGTATTTTTTAATTCTGATGCCATTGTCACCTGTCACTTCCTTTTTTTTCCCTATTTCCTTTTGTTATTTAAAGTGTCTTTGAAATAATTGCATTTATAAATTCTATTTGACACAAGAAAAGAAGACGGAGAGGAAATAGAGCTGACATCCGTCTTATAGAAATCAAAATGAGATTTATTGCTTCAAATATTCAATCTATTTCCTCAGCCTGTGTTATAAATGCACCTGCATTACCAGCTGCATGTCATCAGAGATCACGAGCAATTTGTTCTACAATAAAACTGGAAAAGTACAATCACGGTTAAATAACACCTGTGGAAATCAAGGTGACACTGGTAATTTAGGAGGAGGTCATTCTATTATCAGTGCACATTAGGTAATGGAATGTAACTGGGAATACATGTATAAACAGCTTCAAAATCAGCCAAGAGTTTCTGATGATATGATAAATGGAGAGCAGAACTTGTATAGTACAGAACTGCTCAGGTGTTTCACCATATAAAAGAACAGTAGAAGGAATAATTACTGAGGAACCTAGTAAATTTGGCCAATTATTTAAAAGAATTAACCAAAATGTTGACAAAAAGTGTAAATCATGCTTAGACTGCAACTGGCAGCTCAGATAGTGTGCTAAAATGACGTCGTATTCAAAGCTGACAGATTGCTACACTAAGGAACTACATTCCTCACATTCTTTCACATGTAAGTATAAATATATCTGTAACTTTTGTTTCTATATATAAAACTACTAGGTAAACCTACTTATGACAAGCTAAATTAAAAAAAAAAAAATTCATACATTTTCCAGGAAAAAAAAAAAGGCGTGTTAATTGCTCTGTTTAAGCACCAAGTGCTGATAAAGATCAGGTAGGCTGGAGTTGACCATATGACCTTGAAACAGACACTTTTTATTACATAAGAATGCTTTTCCTCTTTATAAGGAGTGTAAGTGGAGAGCAACAATATTCCAATTACAGATCTTTTGATCCTTGGAATGTGTTCAATGCAGTTTTGAGATAAACCTTAAGGGCTTCAGTAAATCAAATTCTTGAGGACAGCCAACGAAAAACCAAAATGAATGTATGTGTGTGGGTGTGGGTGTGGGTGTGTGCGCATATATGTATCTGTGTGGCTGTGCCCTCTTCTTCTTGAACAAAAACCTGGAGGCATCTCTAAAACCTAAGAGTTATTTTGAAGCAAGATGAAAAGAAAAAACAAAGGTAATAGATCCTATCTGTAGGGATTATGTTTGTAAAGTCACACAGACTTAAAATTCAAGGTTATAAACAATTTTTTTAGAAATAGAAGGCACTGTTTTTAATAAGATGTACTTATACCACACACTACCTTACTGCACAGAGAACTGTATGCACATTAAGCTTAGAGAACATGCGTATTTTTTTGTGAATTGGTCTTCAGAGGATACAAAGCATTTGTTTTATGAGGTAAACATTGCTAACTAAAACCATTTAAAAGAACGAATCTATAAAAGATTTTTAGTAAGAATGTAAAAAATGTCTAATTCATTTCAAACGAAGGATGTGATCTGGGGAGTGAGGCTGGGGAGAAGAAATTTTAGCCTTAGTTCTGAATGAGATTTATGTAAAAAAACCCCAACTTAGTAATATGTTTGTAAAACATTAATGAAATAATAGCATGAATCTTGCAACAGAGTTCCAGATACCAGCTAACATTAATTTTGAAAGACTATTCCACTCATTCTAATTTGCGTGTGGTGATCTATTATGCACAATACCAACCTCTGTCAGATAGATCTGTCAGGTAGATGACAGCTACGTAAGCACACAGTAATGAGTCAGTATGTCTTGGACATCAGCAATTCCTCACTCTTTCTCATAGTTCCAGAGGTTATGTTTTAATAGGATTATCGTTATGAAACATCTCCAAATACTTTGCACCAGAAGTCAGCATGATTTCTTCTCAGGAACTTACAGGCAGCTCTTGGTTTAGGCATTCAGACATAGTTCTCTGTGCCTGTGCTTGTAGCCCTGCACAACTCAGACATGGCTCAGGCCAGAACATGCCATTATTTTTTTCCTGCTTTCTTCTTGAGACTCATGGATGTGTGTTTTCATCTCCTTTATGCTACCTGAAATTTAACAGCTATGAAAAAGGCAGAATGGTCTGACTTTGTTTCAACACAAGAGCTCAGGCTTCTTAAGATATTTATGTGGCTAGAAGCAAGCTATATATTTTATGTTCACTATTTTGTAAACCTTTCAGGAGACAAAGTGCACTGTAAAATATATTATTTTTTCTAAGCAAAAAAATCTGAAAACATGTAAAGATAAGCATAAGCTTTCAGATGCTTATTTATTGTAACTAAATTTACTTTTAATCGGTTTAATAATCAGTATTTAATGAAAAATATCCTAGCACTGGACAAGATTTTTTTCAGAGCTGTGATGTATTATTCATTCTATATGACGATCATCAGCATCCAAACCATGCCTCTAGTCTTTCCTTTTAGACATGATTTTTCTTTACTACCACACACCATTTCAGGACCTGAGTTTCAGCATCAAACACTTCTTGGTGGAACACATCCCAGAGAACATCATCTGCCTCCCTTCTCATCTCCTAAATATTCACTCTTTTGCTTCTGCTGCAAATTGATTTCTGTCATGTCTGTATGATCCACGGACCATGCCAAATTCTTCTGAGGCTTTAAAGTTGGATTTAAGGGCATAGAATTAAAGTCAAGTGCAGGTTAAGAAAAATGAATATATAAACTGGAAATTTGAAATGACTGATGAGCTAGTGTCAAATGCTTTTTCTCTTTTCAAACATTATTTTTACTTTAAAATCTCTATTATGTATAAACATACTCTTTTCTTTTTTGTAAGATGATCATTTATAAATAGAAGAGGTTACTAACAGAAAAACATCCAAGCATTTGCTTTCTCATAACCAATCTTGATCCCTAAAAATTTTGGAAGCAACTACATTCTTGCTTCTGTTCTTTTAAGAAAAAAAATCTTTTTGACTTGAAAAATCTTGAAATGAGCTAATGAGAAATGCAAAATTATACACACTCAACCCATAAGCCATCTTGGATAAAAGACAGTGAGGTGTAATATGATTAAAGCAGGAAAGAGCACTCAAGGGACCCTGTTTCCCACTCAGCACACAAAACTGATTCTGAAATCAAAGAATTCTGTCAAATATGTTATGATGTAATAAGATTCTTGTTCCTTTTTGCTTTTAAATCTATTAAGTGGAAATAATGCAAAATTGTCACCACTAGGCTATTACTGGAGAAAAGTTACATCAAATATTACTAGAAAATAAATAGGGGGATATTTGCCTTTTAAAATTGGCATTTAGGTATCATTCTGTCATGTATTTCTAGTATCTATTTATGGATTGTCACAGAATAAAAGACAAGCAAAATTTTAAAACTTTTTTAAAGTCATACATTGAAATACTGTGTTCAATGCTGTGGGGTTTTTTTGACACTGGTTCCTTCTTCCTTCATCAGAAGACCTTAAAATGCATTATTTCAAGTGAATGCAAAGTTGGTACCTGTAGGAGTTCTCAACATTTATTCAAAATTAGGTTCAGTAAGAAATGAGAGTGAAATAAATTAAGAAAAGTCTGTGCCTGGTCTTCAGCTAATATGGATTCATACAGCTCCAGAAAAGTCAGTGAACTTGGATTATCTTGTTAAAAATGTATGAAAAATATCTAATACCATTTTTATAGTGTAACGATGTCAGAATTTAAAGATTAAGAATGTTTTGACTTCCAGAGTAAAAAGTCTAAGAATGCAGTCTATCTTGGAACACAACATACAGTCTACCACAAATATAATTGTGCAGCTTTTGGAGCATCCTCTGTTCCAAATTTATACTAATATATTACCCAAAAATATATTGCAATTGGAAACACTGTAAAAGAAGCAATCTCTAGTAATACGAAAGAACCGGAAAATATCTGTTTCAAGGCAATTACAGCACCCTGTAGTATCATCTGACCTATTTTCTATTTTCTATATGATGTATTTTACTGCATGGTGATTACAAGTAGTGAAAAAAAAAATCGGAGCAATCCCAAATGCCTGCATTTCAAACTGAAGTCAAAAATGCAGATTAACATTGGAAATGTGTTCCTATTTTCATAATGTTTTTAACTAGAGTTTTCAATCAAAATGTTACAAAATTGTAGGGAATTTAAAGCAGAGTTATAAATCTCAAATGTGAAATGTCAGCCTCCCTTTAAATGACAAGTTCCTAACCCATCTCCTCCCCTTTCACAGGCTTCTCACAACCTTTTTCACCTTCATGTCTGCGACTAATTAATACTGTCATCTTTCTACCACCTTCCACAAGATTCAGTCAATGTCAGCAACTAACCTTATGCTCTGTTGCTGCTTATAGATTAATTTACTTAGCCATCTGTCTGTTTTCTCTGCTCTAACTATTTCCACATTGTGTGATATTTTAATAAGCAAAAGCAACTTGATCTGAAAGTATTGTTTTTAACTATGAAAGATGCAATGATTTGTCTGGAAATTGTAGCTGCCATCATGCAAATATCAATGGAACCATGATGATGATCTCTCACTCCAGATAGAAGAGATTAATCAGTTTTTATTTTCCCTATTTATACTTCTTTATTATTTCTCTGTTTTTTCAGTCATATCCTGTCTTTCTCCTTCTGCTTCCACACAGCCTGACATACTACAGGAGAATTCTATTTAGAGGATACTAAGAAATACTCAGGTTGTCCAGTTAAAAAAACAAAAACACACAGTGTAATTTAGGTATGGGCAGCTAGAAAAAGAACAAGCTTGTCAGTCTCTGCTGGACAAGATTGTGTAGTACAGTCATTTCAACAAAGCTGTGTCAGATAAAGTTCTCAGCTGTCTGATTTGAATGAGCCTGGATTCCAGACAGACACTGCAGAAGTTGTCCATGGATGTATGGAATATGTACCATGACTAATAGTAGCCACTCCCAGGAAGGAACATGTCTAGAGAAAAACAAACAAACAAGCAAAGCCCCACAGAACCCCAAACAAACCACCAGAAAAACTCTGAATTCATGACACAAATGGATTTCAGAGGCATGCAGTTATATGAAACTGCCTGTGAAACCAAGAAATTTATTCTACATTGTCTTATTCCCATTTTTCAGTTGTAACTCAGTCTCCTTCCTGCTGTGCTATACATTTTGTGAAACTAACAAGCTGTGTTCCAAATAAAGAAATAAAAAAAATCTGGGCTGAAACTAAGTACTCAAAAGTAAGTCTCTCAATGTTAATGTCCAAAAGTGAATGTCTTTGAGACTGTTTCTAGATGGACTTGGTAAATCTGAAAATAGATTTTCAAAATGCAATAGAAGAAAAGAAATGCCTACAATCGCATTAATTTCTGCTAAATGAGAAAAATCCAGACTGCATACAGGGTCAGATGCTACCATTCCTGGCTTATTGTTAGATAATGCCTGTGCTGGATAATGAGAGGGGAAGGACTAAAGGGCAACACTGGAAGAGAGGAGCACATTATCAAGGAGATACACCATTAACTCATGTAGAAAAGAGACAAAAATTGTTTCTGATTTTGTATAACAGAGATGAATCAGAGAAAGAATTGGATTAGAATATAATGTTCTGTGGAATTCAAGATTTCTAGCTTCGAGAGTTATAAAATCTTCATTTCTCAGGTTTGTCTTTTTGAAATATTTCATAGATGTGTCCTTGGGAATCAGGGCTGGAGAAGTCAGAGAAGGGAAGAGTTGTTCTACAGGAAATGTGTCCTCTGTGGTGATTGGACATTCCTGTCCTTTATTAACTGCCTGCATGGTTCACTGTGGTGCACAGTTATTTCACTTGTATCAGTGCAAACCAATTAAGCCTATGAAACTACTAATATTTTATAGGAAACACATTGTTTCTAGGAACTTCTAGTTTAAATGTCTTTCTTCCACCCTCTTACTGATAGAATAATAAAATTGTGGAAGAAAACACTGACCTTTTAAAATGTGATAAATAAAATACAAGTTATTTATTTTAGGGGTTTTTTCCTGCTATTTATTTAGAATTGAACCATGACATTATAAGTTGAAGGGGCCATTTTTGTAACACTATGGCATCTTTTTCCTGTGTCTTCATTTCAAACATATAATGTTACAAATTCTGAAGACTAACGGAAAGATAAGATTGACTCTTCTGAAGTTCATCCATTCCCCAGCTTCAAACCAAGTCTGGAAGCCCTCTCAGTAATTCCTCCTCATTAACAGAATCCAGTCTTTCATTCAGCAAAACCTACTCAGCACAGCTCAATGGGTTTCCTTTTTAAAGTTTCAAATGGAGTATGACAGTGGGAACATTAGAACTGAGAATGAGTTGAATTCTGAATCCATCTTTCCCTTTGCCTTTATTTTTTCCTTTCGATCTTTGTTGCAAATTCAATGGATGCAAATGAAATTCATCAGGATAAAAAACCGTATTTTTGCTGCAAGCTTTTAAAATGACTTAATGCTATGAATGTCGTCCTTTTTTGTTCATTTCCAGGCAACTGTGTATTTGGTTAACATTTAAGTTGTCCAGTCTGACCCCTCCTTAAAATAGTTTCAGTAGCAGAAATATGCATTCTTCAAATAAAATGCCTTGACCCCCTAAAAAATACACTTCATCATGAAAGTGTAATTATGGGAGAACAAAATTTAATTGCATTTTTGTTATTCTTTATTGTGCCCTTTATTGGGATCTTAGTTTGATTTTAATGACATTCAGTAGGTGATTCATCACCAAGGTTTTCTGTTTGCCACTTACTTCTTTTTTTAAGTACTTCCTTCTGAACTTGTATAACATTTTTTTTAACCGGATAAAACATACATAACATTAGCTATTGCCTAAGTTTTACTTATTTCACCTTCTCAGCTTCTGTGTCTGGAACAAGTACTCATCAGTCCTTTCCTGAGAACTTTGATGAGACAACGTAGTCATGGTTTGTGTGAATTCACCCAGCCCATATCCTTTGTCTCAAGTTCAAACAAACAGAAAGTTTGCTTTCTGATTCCACAGAGACATATGGTAAGGAAAGTGGATTCTACAACCACAACAAATTCTATTATGCTTGAAGTTTTCTTTTAAAATATACTTAACAAAAATATATAATTAATTCAGTTTGAACATCCAAATCCTTCTTGACTGTAATGTTTCATTTCTTTCACTGGTGTTTGTTGTACTTTTTGCTGTTTTAGAATTAAAAATATTCTACGTATTTGTTATATAAATATATATATAAATAAATATATTATATATAGATGTTATATATAAAAGAATATTATGTGTATATAAATATTACTTATGCAAATAATATTATATATAAAAATACATATATAAATAAATATATAAAATATTCTAAGTAATAAGTATTTCTCCACACTAAGAATAACAATGAAATAAAAATAGCAAATCTAACTAGAGACAAAACTGCATAATTAAGCTGTTGAATGCCTTTATAGTATTACAGACTACTTCAGTTCTCCTGAACATTTAAATGGAAAATTAATTGTGGTTAATTGAAGCCCTTAAAAATAGCTGAAGACAGACTTGGATTTATTTTCCATGAAGAAAACAAACATACCCAATTACCAACTATGATGGAAAAAATGTTATCCATAAATATAACATCCTTGAAACATCACTCTTAGCCATCTGGGTTTGTGCAACACGCTAATAATTGGTGTTTCCTGGAAAAACACTAGGGCTGCCTACATGTTACGCACTTCCTTAATTTACAACCTACTTATACTTTCAATTGCCCTTTTAAGTGATGGGAGAAATTATTGAGAGAGTAGAAAATAACCTTCTGTACTTAAACACTGAAGATACTTTGAAGTATCCAGCATTCCTACCATTTATGGCTTTCTTCCAAACAACCGTCTTCTCATACAGATAATAAACACAAGAGCATTGAACGTAATGTGAATTCTCAGGCAAGAGAATCTACATAGTTTTTCATATTCATGACAAGCCTAAAAATTTAGCTCTTGTCTAGTCGTTCTGCTAAAAGAAGTCTATTCATAAATTTTCTTTGTTATGCTGCTACGTTTACTTGGATTGAAGAATAGAGAATTGTGTGTGTTCTGTTTTTATTGTAGGTCTCTCTTCATATCTCTCCCAGTTACTGGAATCTACTGATTCTAGTAACTGGAAAAGGTCTATTATAATAAATACAATTCTTTTGTATAGCCAGTGAGTCTTTCATCAAGACTTGTATTTAAGATTATATATATACCAGAACAGTCCCAGAGGTCAAATGCAGGTAAAGAAGAACAACAGAATAGAAATATAAAGTAGCAGAATGAAAGTCCTTTGAGGACTGCTGATCTTGGTGAAAAACTAACAAAAATCAGGGTGGAATAATAGGTCAGGCAGGGACATTAGCCAAGAAGAATCTCCCTGTTAATTAGGAAATAAGCTGTCTTAATTAGTCATCCTGCAAAACACTGATTGTGGACCCAGCTTTTAGTTTTTACTATCACTGGATGATTATCTCACTAATGTAAAAACGGGTAATTTACTACATATTTGAAAAACCATAATTAAAAACTGACACCTTGGGTGTTATTAGTAATACTAAACAAATACAATATACATTCTATAATTAGCATAAAATATACCTTTTTATGATTAAAGGATATATGACTATCATGTACTTGATCATCAATTCTATAACAGATACTGCTGAGTTTGATTTCATTTTCATCATATTAAAATTAATAAGCTGTATTTTTGAGTTCATCAGTATTTGGATACATGCTAAGCCAAAAGGAAAAAGATCACATAAATAATGGCTATTTCTTTTTATGCAAATAACAAAATGGTCATCAGAAACTACTAGGTGAATACATTTTATAGATGAGAGAAAGTACTTGGTGACCTCTGCTAAGAATAAAACTGTGCTCTGTGATTATTTTTTCCAGTGTTGCTCAGCTTAGGAAGTTTGCTTGAAGCCTGAAAGTCATCTTTCTTATACATGGTTCAATACAGACTCTTTTTATTTTTTTAATTGAAGAGGTGCATTTTCTATTTTGTGATAGGGACTGAATACATAAGCATTCATGATTTCTGTTTTTTAAATAAACACTATAAATGAAAACACCTTCTGTTTTAACATAAAGAAAAAAATCCATACTTCGATTTTTCCTCTAACTCAACGTGTGTTAGCAGAAATGTAATTTCACCACTTGGTACCTCAGTTTACAGTGAATAAAGAAAGACAATGATTTCCTCAAATGGTTGTTTAGAGGCCTAATTAGGTGCTCTTTGTATCATTCTGAGATCCTCAGAGGAAAGCAATTAGAGTGTGCATATGAAAAGTATTACTATCTAATTAATTCATTATTGAAAAATGATGTGATTATCTGACATATTCTGAATATAATTGCACCCATTACTATTTTTAAGGCTCCCTTTCAACTTGCATGGAATTTCACACCTGAGAAAGAAAAATGTTCTCCTAATTGAATCATCGGTTCTATGAATAATTCATCAGAGTGACTTTGTGCACAATGCATTTTACTAGGCTTCATTTTTCCTGCGTGCATGTTGACGCGATAAAGGGGCAGCCCTGTCTCTGCACTGGAGACACACGGATCTATGCGGTGGGTGCAACCACTTGGTGAGTAAGGAACTGCTGGATGGGCACACTCCTGTTTGGACTCAGTGTCCAAGTGGAGATCAGGGATGAGTGGCGCTCCTCACGGGTCAGTATTGGCACCGTGACAATATCTTCGTTGGTGACATGGAACAGTGGGACTGAGTTCTGAGGGAACTGACATCTCAGTGTCCTCTGCCACAGAAACCTATTCCTTTCCTTACTGCAAATGACTTTCTACTTTCATTACATTTTTGTTTGTTTGTTTCCTTTTGTTTTTTGAACTCTGAAATTCTGCCAGTACTAGAAGACTGGGCAGACAATTTTTATATTAAACAAATGGGTTTTTTCTACGGAAGAAACTATAATAACCTCCTACAGTTAAAGGGGTATTATCTGTGATCTGCACATTACTATGAGACTTTCTATGTTACCAAGTTCTTATGAAAATCATCCTGAAGTAAGACTTGAAGAGCATTTTGTGTGACTGCATCTCAGGTGTGGTAGACATGTTCAGGCAACAGCTTGTTTAGAAGTTCACTGCTCCTCTACCCCCCATCAATATCATGGGTACAGGTCAAAAAGTTATTCCTAAAATAACAGAAAGAAGTATGTTTTTTTCCCCCATCATAGGTCACTACAGAAAGGAGGCAATGCAGTAACTATGCAGATGCTTTGCCATTTCTGTCCCCTGATGGCACATAGGAAAATAACAGCATTGAGACAAGCTGAAAGGCAGGTCTGTGAGTTAAGTAACAGGAGCCAAATCTGGTGCCTGTGTAACCTCCTTCAGTGCCTGTGAACTGTTATGAATATAGACTGAGTTTTTTAAAAAGATATGTAAGTCTCACATCATTATACAACATGTGAGATTTAGTGAGGATAATTGTGAAAACGGCACTCAAAATGACAACACGGAGACAAGAGGTCTGCAGTGCAGAGCTGCTCCCCAAAAAGAGGACGAGCCTGTTTATTTCTTTCATTGTTATACATTTGTGGGTCTGGTTGTGGATTGGCTGCTGGGGTTACTACCCCTTCACCCCACTGGCCAGACCAGCTGTCAACCAACATTATTTTCAAGCTAGAAATATGTAAACAAAGGACAGTGAACAAAAACAAGAAAGGTTGTTTATGTTCCAAAGTGTGAGAAAGTGAAAAACTGACCCTTAATATTGTACAGAAACTAAAGAACTCATTACATCTTATGAATAAGTAGAAGGCTTAAAAAAAACTCAGAAAAACCAGGGCAACAGATATTTTATACGGTTCTAGTCTGAAGCACTGCTAGAGATGACAGCAGTACTAAGATGAAGGGTAGGGTCAGGCAGAATTTTACCCGTCTCTTAAATAACAATGTAAAACGTAATATCTATTCTCTAACCACGTGTCCGTGTCATTTCAACGTATGTGTACAGAAATTTTGGAGAAATACAAATTTAAAGACAAATTAAAAGGCGCAGATTAAGCAATAGCCTTTAGATATGAAGTACTTTTAGAAATATTAATACTGCTGTATTTTCATTTATAAATATCACCTATAAGAATAAAAAGGCAGAAGAATTGGTGGGAACTAATGAAGTCTCCTTTCTACTAAATTTCTGGTAGCACTCCTAATTAGCACAACAGCTGATTAGGAGCAGGTCCTACCTATAGCTCATCTTTGAACAAAGTTTGCATGTTCCTAAATATAATTGCTATTAAATGCCACAGAGGAGTTATTTGGCTAACAAAACATTATATGTGAGTTTTCCCAGAAGAGAAAGATTCACCGTCTTGCTATAAAAAACAGTAAAAAAAATGATTGAATGTCTTGTATCTATTCCCCTTGAAGTTTAATTTTGCTTAATTGTGTTAATACTTTCCTTATTATAGAAAAAAATAAATTATTTAAAACTGAGTGCTCGCATGAAGATTTTGTACTTCTCTGAGAATCTTCTTAAAGAATAAGGTTAGGTCTCAAATGCCAACTTCTACTAATGTTTTATTAATTCCATTTTTATTTAAGGTCTGGAGTGGAACCCTCACCAAACCTATATTCATTAATTTCAGGTAAGATTCAGATACAATCTAAACAAGGCCAGCTTTTTTTTTTTTTTTTTTTTTTTTTTTTTTTTTTTTTTTTTTTTTTTTTTTTTTCCTAGCAAATAAACTATGAAGAAATTCAGGTTCCTGTCTATAATTCCAGTTATTACCAAAACTTGAGCACCATTATTGACTGTTATATTAATTGTGGGCTGTTATATTAATTGTGGGAATTTGTTCAGGCTCACTGTAAAATTTGTGAGGTACACAATCTAAAATGAAAGCAAGTCTACTGGAAATATGATGACTAATACAACACATTCAGATTTTTTTCAGGTTACAGACTGGGCTAATGAGGATTTGTTGCCCCTGAAGAACAGAATGATTGCTGTGCCTTTTCTGATAAGACACATCACTTTGTTAATATATCAACATGTTACTCTGGCCTACAGATTTTCCTCATGTTGCCCAGACAGGATTATACAGTACTAATCTCCCAGTATAAGAGTGAAGACAGAAATAGACTAGAGCAATCTAACAAGTATTATTATGTTGTTAAGCAACCTTCTACCTATATAATCAATTTACATTGTAGAAATATCTTTGAAGGCATATGCCTTTAAAGAACCTGTGAGAGGGGTAGATGGAACAAAAAAGGAACTGTTAAACATCAGCTAAAGCTACATTACTGCTCTAAAGTATCCAAATACAAATATTTCAATGTAAATAAGAAGTTAACTTTAGTGATTCACATATGCTTCATAACTTTTTATCTCATTATAGAATGTCATACTGATCTACCACCTCTGATATTATTTCAAGTCTTACTACTTCCTTTGCATTAAGGCTATAGCATTATTTCAAATTACTCTCCTAACCACATTTGGTATCTCATAAATTCAGAAGACAGTTAAAATAGAGAAGTTTTACAAAGCGTAAGCTCAAGTGTCTTTGGTAATGAAATTATTTCTTTCCAAGTTCTTGCCTATACATCAGTATGAGAAAAGTGTGGCAAAAAAATTCTTCAAAAACCCAAGGAGCAACACAGCAATCCTACCAGCTCCAACCACAGAAATACTTTGCAGAATCATATTTCGGGGGGGGGGGGGGGTTGGGTGTGAAATTTGTGAGATCTGGGCTACTTTAATGCATGGTGGTGGTTTTTTTTGGGGTGTTTTTTTTTTTTTGGCAACAATTTCTATTAGAAAATTTGAATCGATTCAACTTATGTATATATGTATAAGGGAAGTGGAAGTTTGGGTATGAGGAATGAAGTTTTGGGGGTTTGTCCCACTGTCTCCCATGTTAATCATTTACCACTTGAGCTGCATTTGGGCCATGAGCTATGAGTTGGATTTACTTCCTGTGACACCTCAGCCACATTCACCATCCCTGTTCTTCACTGAACGTGCCTAAAAGGAATTCTCTTCTGCTCATGTTCACTACTTTGAAATACAGTTTGCCACACACCATTGTTTAAAGCACTGAAGCAGACTCTACTCAAGGTATTTGAAATTCTGCACAAAATAATCCTGTAACATAAACTAAGAACTGATACAGTTTCTTTGGTGTACAATTGTTTGATTTTGTCATATATTTTTTTAACCTGTGTAAGTACAACATAATTTCTGAAGCAGAATTGCTATAGTTAATATCAAATATATAATGTGAAAAGCAGGTCACAAAAGTTCAAAACTTTTCTGCAATGTTTGAAACATTGCTTCATAAATGTGCAAAATGCAAAAGAATACATTTTGTTTCTGATTGGCATATGCAATGTGAATATATGAAAGTTCATTAGTTTGCAATCTGAATTTTGATACTAGTTTCAGCTCAGAATTAATTTGTCTTAGCTAGAGAATTGACAGCATTTTGATAAAATAGAATTAATGTAAAAAGAGCAAAAAATAGCAAGCAAACTGACATACATTTGGAACAAAATACAGAAAGTGAAGCTGCTAATTGCCATCTGACCGACAGATATTTCATACTTCATTACCAAGCATTATCCTAATTTCAATTAATAATGCTATGTTGCTGAACTCAGTAGTAAAAAATTACTACATTAAAATGATTCCATTTAAAATATTAGTAATTATAGTTTCACAAAATAATGTTACTGGAAGTTTCATTTCAGCAGATCCCCAAAAACCCCACTAGAATCATGCAAGTAATAATCAAGTATTTGTACTTCAAGCAAGAATTATTCTCTGCCATGAGGCATCCATAATGTAAAACATGATAGAATACACTGAGTTTTTTATTTAAAAAACATTAAATGAATCTTGAAAATATCAGGTCATACATAAGTATGGGTTAGATATTTATTTTGGGCTGTGGACTGTAAACCCATGGAAGTACACCCCCTTAATTAGGATTGGCTCTGGTCCATGGAGCAAGCAGAATTTAAAGCTGAACTGTAAGCAAATTTCAATGTTACAGTGAACATTTTGAAGAGTAAAATTCATAATGCTTCCTGTAAATCTACCTAAGACAAAATAACTTACAGGTATTTGTCAAAGTATGTACAGCTGAAAACAATTAACTGAACAGAGGAGCAGCTATTGATCTTTTACCCTTTTTAGTGAAGGATAGAAATTGAATCTACAGTAACAGCTCTTCAGCTCTGAAACCATATCAAATGATAATACTTGATTTGAACTCTAAAAATAACACTCAAAGATTAATTTGTTTAAAACTTGGGAAAAGGTACTGGTATAGAAAATTAATACGGAACTATTAACTTTAAAGATATAGCTGAATGTCCCTGAATTTGATTGGCTTTGATCATAAATGTTAATTAAATATGAAGTAATGGCATATGAGTCTGCAAGAGGGGAATTTAACTCCTACAAGACAGCTCTTGCTCAAGACAATTCAAAATGGAGAATTTCAATTATATGAGTAGCAAACAATGATCAGTTTCAAAGGACATAACATACTAATAGAAGCTTACACTATTCATATTGTGAACAAGAATTCACAATATGTGAAATTATAAGATAAAATGTGAAATTAGTGGACAAATGTGAATGTAATGGACAAACACAGAAAGGGAATATTGCAGAACAACCTGTAATCTCAGGCTATGCCTTTTCCATTCAGAGCTGATGAAATTTACAGCAGGACAAGTAAATACAAGGTTAAAGGAAATAAACTGAAATGCTGTAGCTGAATATGCTATGGTGGATACCTCCATGAACTATACTATTTCAGATAAAGATATGGGAAACTTACTCCTTTTGACTGAGATTTAGTCAAACAGAGTCTGAAACAATAACACAGTGTTCAAATGAATGAAGTAGTCATTCAAAAATCTTAAAGTGAGATATGTGGCAAAATGTACAGAAACTCTGGAGAACACATGGAAGATGTTTTAGCAGTCACGTCGAGAATGCTACTAAATATTACACTCAAAATTGCGCTGATCATATTGTCTGGAGAATTAAAACAGAAGAATCAACTAAGATTTCTAAAATAAATTAAATGCTTGTTTTATAGTCAGAGAAAAGCAAATTAATAAAACATAGCCTGGAGTGGCAGTTAGCAATTTTCTCATTGAAAACAGTGATTACCTGGAGCTCCCAAAACTCCAATTTCACAGAAAATCTGAAGGCAAACTAGGCTTTATTAAAGACAGAACACAAGAATAACCTGAGTTTACAACAGCTCAGCTCCAAATAAAGTGAATCTCAGTTGATTTCTTCCAAATTCATAGAAGAAACTCCTCAGCTGAGATGTTTGAATGGAAATTGGAATGTCTTGAACCCTTATATCTTATGCCTTGGGAGCTGTGCTGGGGGTTAACCAGTGCTTCTCGGTATCATGTATGTGCTATCATGGTGTCACTTCCAAGTATATTCCACAATGCACAGGTTTAAAGGCATTATGAATGCTAGAAGAGCTTTCACATTGATTAATTAGCAATACCTGTTACAAGAGTACCAGGAGACTGATAGGTTCAACAAAAGAACCAGTGACACAGTTTTCTTTTGAAGACTGAGTTAACATGAGAGTATCTTGAGATTTGAACACTGAGCATTTCAGATGAAATCAGCTCCATTAAAATCCATGGAGAAAGTCTACAATAGCTCCAGTGGGACTAAGTAATCTGTTGTTTAAACATTTCTTAATTTATTGTTATTGACCAATAAACAGCAGAAGTACCTGCTTTGATGCTTTTGTACTTAAACCTGTGCCAAAACCACATAACTTTGCCCTTTCAACACTCTCCACTCCCTGAAACCCTTATCATATAAACAGCAGCTTGTTTTCCAGAAGAATGTGACTAAAGATGAAAGAAATCATCCAAAGATGTTTTTATGGTTCACCTATCAGGTGCTTAAAAGCAGAAGATATTTTTTGATATATATTGCAAAATTGCTCTACACTCTACATACACTTATCTATGAAGAACTGTGATGGTCACTAGTGGATAATAAGCAATTCTACACAGCAATCCCAACAATCTGCCTGGATGTATGTTTCATGGATTAGCTATTTCAGGTTTTATCTGGAGTATATTTGCCAACATTTTTCTTAAGAAAAATGACAAAATTTCCTGTGTTGCTAAGGTTACTACTATTTCCTAGATAATAACAGCAGTGAAGACACTGCCTGTCACTTTGAGACAAAAGTTGGATTTCCTTCACTTTGTAAGATCTGTTTTTTATTCCTTGTTTTGACATTTTTGAATAAAGCCCACGAATAAAAAAAAAAAATCTGTGTTGAAATACCAGTTGATTTTACCTCTTTACTGTTAGAGGAGATTTTAGAACAGAGTATAAGTCCTCTTCAATTTGTAGAGATGATACCTACCACAAAATTGGATAAAATAATGAAAAGGGTAAGCAGAAGAGAGTAAGAAAACATTTCTCAAAGATTTTTACTATCTACCTCCTGCAAAACCTTACACAGTGCTATAAGCTAGGGCTCATGGGAGACTAGATATATCAATAAAATACATAAATACATCACCTCTCATGATCTCCCAGGAAGTCACTTTTCATTTATTAAAAATTATTTTACTAGAAGAATGAGTCAGTTTTTTTACTGTGCCCAAGAGTCAAGAACAATCTAATGAACAAACAAACAAACAAGGACCTCCAAAGCCCCAGTTGAGACAAAACCAGCTCCAGGTAACTTTTGTGACAGCTAAAATCCTAGAATGACTTGGCTTGGAAGAGATCCAAATGACCATCTAGTTCCAACCTACACCATGGTTGCAAATTGTAGAAAGCTTGCATCTAGTTTCAGCAAAATTTAGTTAAACCAGCTGTAGTCACTTCTGAAAATGTCAGAAAACCTTTACTAACATAAGAAAATGATTAATATCAAGATTTTTACAAACCCAGGGTATTCAGTCTCAAATAAAAAGCAGCTGGCTAGCAATGGCGTGCTTTCCATGGTTTGAAGTCTGAGGCATTATACTGATATCTCTACCCATATTTAAGCGTCTGATAAATAGAATTTATTTTCAGAGAAAAGCCAACAGTAGCAATTCTCATCCACATTAGCCAGATGTACTTAAACTCCAAAGATCAAGAAATTAAATTATTTTTCTTTTCATTTAAGTGACTGACTTTAAAATAATTACTTGATTTGAGCTATAGAATGCAAATTAATTTATTTTTCCAGGGTCACAGGGCAAATTTGGGTGAGAATTTAAAACAGTTGCCAACCCTTCTGGTTCTTAGCCCTCTGGTCCTAAGCACAATCAATACTAAACTGATACTAAACTGTTTCCCATGAGGCCTAAAGTTTAATGAACTTTCCCATTCACAGGATATAAAATAAATTAGTTTTTTCCTTCTGGATTCCCAGATCAGCCAGAGAACTGCATTTTCTAACATAACTGTAAGACTTTTTAAGTCACCATACTATTTGTTTTCCTTTTTAGTTATTTTACGCATTCAAGTTTCTCTCACTGAAGAACACAGACAAATTAGGTTTACGTATGTCTCAAAGGAGGAGCTCAAGAAAAATGGTAAATAGTCTCTTAATTTAATGGCTAAGCACTATATTTATTATATATACTTGAATTCTCATCTATCATACCAGTGTATCCATCTGAAGAAGGGCCATGAGGATGGTAAAGGGTCTGGAGAGGAAGCCATGAGAGGAGTGGCTGAGGGCACTTGGGCTGTTCAGCCTGGAGGAGACGGAGGGGAGACCTCACTGCAGATACAACTTCCCCCTGAGGGGAAGAGGAGGGGCAGGCACTGATCTCTGTGGTGTCCAGTCACTCTGTGGTGACCAGTGACAGGACTCCAGGGAACAGCATGAAGCTGAATGGGGGGAGGTTTAGGCTGCGTATCAAGAAAAGTTTTTTCACCCAGAGATATTTGGGCACTGGAACAGGCTCCCTAGGGAAGTGGTCACAGCACCAAGCCCGAGCTCACCAAGTGTTTGGACAATGCTCTCAGGCACATGGTGGGATTACTGGGGTATCCTGTGCATGGCCAGGAGTTGGACTTGATGATCCTCTTGGGTCCCTTCCAGCTGAATACCCTATGATGATACAGGAATACAGGTGACTAACCCTATTTCCCCACACTACATATTTTATTAGCATAGCCAACTCCTAAAATTTACTTTTTAAACTTTCTGGTTACAAAATTCGAAGATGGGAATGAATACAAGCCCAGGAATAAAACCAAAGTAGGTAAAAGAAAATACCTTCTATCACAACCTCTGTTTGCTTTACCATACAGCAGAAATTGCAGATTGCAACCAATACTGTTCAGTAGAGAGAATAAGGACTGTTTAGCTAAAAACATCTTCTGTTTCTCTATATTTTTTATGCTTCAGCCAAGAGCTGAAATAAATTTAGGTTGCAGATCTAAGCGAAGAAAGACAATAAGCCAAACTGGTATTTCTCTCCCCCTTTCCCTTTCCTTTTTTTTTTTTCTTTTTTTCATGTTTCATCCACTAGTAAGCCAAGGATAAGGAAAAAAATGTAACAACTTCAAGTTATTGGAAACACCAAGATATATCAGAAACAGAGACTAAGAGGAAAAATTCTTTTCATTGTTTCTTAGTGCATAAAATCAAAACGTAGGCTTTAGATTGAAAAAAAAGATGCATTTGTCAGATATCTTGATTTGCAATAAGTTATCAAGTTTCACAGAGCTATTTCTCTATACACTACTTTTCTTATTTTTTAAATATAGTAACACCAGGGAATTTTCTTCTATTGTTCTTCTGCACTGCTTTCCTGAAAGTTATTGAGAACTACGACTGTGCAAAGCTGTCCTCAGGCTATATCAAGTGTCTTTGCACAAGCTGGACCAGTGTATATCCCAACCTGTCCTATTTGTTAGGTTCAGTGCACTATTTAGATGTTTTCTTTGCTGATTGAACATGAAGTATTCAGTGTTCAATCAATAAAAAGGATTTATATACCTTTATCCCTCTGCAGTCCCATATCTGAGTCCTTCCAAGTTAAGATCATACTTAAATACTGTCCCAACCCGAGCCTAAATTCCCTTTTTACAATTGTACTATCTTTCAGTTGTACATCACATGTTATCAACCAACACAACCATAATGAGGCATCATCTGAAATTTAAGTGAATTGCAAATGATGCCTTCAAAGCACACTCAAGCAACATTAGCTCAGAGGACAGTGTTCCACATATGAGGTATTAAGTACATAGTGCTAATTTTGAAAATGTATGTTTGACAGCTGCCAATAAAAAAAGTTGCAATGCAGCCTGCAGGTTTCATAGCTCTCATTTTGGTATCAATCACAGCAATAAGAGAAAGAGGATAGAGGCATGATTTGAAGTCATTCAGTCATGCTCTATGATTAGCAGACTGAAATACATTTGATTTGTCTCTCTCCTACCATATAATGAATAGAACTAAGCAGGATTTTTCTGATTAAACTGAGCTTTTGTCACAAAACACTAATTTGCCAAACAGAAGCATTTTGCAAAAACAGATTGGTTTTGATGAATTACTGAGTAAACGTAGAAAGGCTGCAAACAACAAACTGTCTGATTCTGCTCACCTTTGGGGTTGCCAGAATCCAAGGACATTCTGGAAATGCAAACACTTCAAGCATCCTTGAAAACAGACGTGGTTTTGGTACTTGTAAAGACATGGATTAAGAAAAACCAAAATCAAAAAAACATCTTCCTAAATGTAAACAATAAGTGGAATGTAAGACAAACCAACTATATCACACAGGATGATTATCAGAGTTTTGTATGCAATTAGAATTCATCTGAATTTATACCAGTCAGGAATGTGCTGGAAGTACCAAATCTGTACTTTAAGTCCTCCAAGACCTCTCTAGTGATTAACCAAGTTTTCTTTTATGTGACCAGACAGTGTCAAGTTCACAAGTAGTGCTCATTTAAGAAACTTGCACATATAAAATATTCCAGCTCCCCTTACAAGCACCATTGCTCCAAATAGCCCATCAGGTACACAAGACTATATGTATAAAGGACCTGAATGTTTCATCTAAGGAACACGTGTTCCAGCAGAAGCCAAAACACAACTGTCATAATGTACAAATGTTCATTCTGCATTGATACTATTTGTCATAGGAAACTTTGCGGGAAAACCTAGATACTATTTAATTATTTATTTTGACTTGGCTTCATGTGGGAAAGCTGTCCAGACGGTAGCAAGGAATGGCAGCAGAAAATTGCTACACAGATATTTACTTCTAGTAAAATACACGTCACTAGGAAGTACTCAGAGTATAATAATCTTCCAATCCATCACATATTTGGTGGGAAATACACTTTAAATTTTTCATGCCTCCTGGCCACAAGCAGAAAGTTGCTTACTAAGAAGACACCACGGTTTGCATCTACCACATGGCATATGAGCGCCCCAGCAATCAGACAGTGGCATGGCAACTCCACATACTCACACCTTGCATTATCTTCTATCCACAGTGACCAATCTAAAACAAAACGCAGAAGCAGGCCCAGCTGCTATATCAAAAAAAGCTGTAGCTCGAATTTGATCATTCACAATCTAAAATTACAGCTCCATACAAGGATAGAGTATTTCTTTGACAGTGTTGCTTCCGCTGACACAGCTTAGAGATGGTCAAAGTTAAAACCAGATGAGTGAAAATAGAAAATTATCAGTCTGTCCAAACTAGCCAGTTCAAGAGAAAAACAGAGCTAAATACTCAAAATATGAGAAAACTAATTAGCTTATGCAAAGCACTTCCTTTCACTGCTAGACTTTCTGTAACTGTACTTTTTTATTTACCTAATTCTCTGAAATGTATCAAATGCTAAATTCACTATTTCCCAAAATGACGCAAGGAGAGTGACCGGAGAACCCCCAGCTGGCCCCTCACCCTGGCCCAGGCCGAGAGTGGCCGCCCCCAAACCACAAGTGGGCTTAGTGGCAGTGCAGAGCAGGGCTGCTCCTGCTCTCAACGGCTCTTGATGGTGCAGCCTCGAGGATCGGGACAGAAAACAGGGAGGGGTCCTTTGTGTGATTCTCGAGGCAGTTTACTCTTCAGAGAGAGTCAGGGACAAAGAACCTCCAACAATGCTGCTGCACACTGACTTTTAAACGGGGGAAAAACAAGAGGTGGGTACAATCTCAACCAATCAGGGATACATCAGGGAGGAGTTTAAGGAGGGACTCACAATGTAACAACCATTAAGAAGGACAATGGGAGAGGAAAGGGTCACATGGGCCAATGGGGCCTTGTGGAACAAGAGAATTCCAGGGAGGAGTTTAGGCAGGGGGTTGAGACAACAACACAGGACTTTCTAGAACAAAGGGCAGGGATTGGGGGGGGATTGACATTCAGGTAGGTCAGGCAAAAGGCAGATTGGGGGAGGGACAGACAGTTCAGAGAGGGAGCAGAAATTTGGAATAAACTAACAGGCTGGGACAAACCACTTAGAAGGTAGCAGTAAAGAAAGCCACACCACCACACCAAAACATATCATATTAACTGATATCCTAGTTAACAGAACATTTTCTTTATATTTTAATTTTTTTCCTACCTATTAATCCTTTTGTTGCATTGAAAATATCCTTATTAAAGTATTCATCCTAAAATGTGGTATATCTATCTACTTAGCATCCTCTGCTGCTTGCCTGTCTACAGTTTCACCTTTAATTATATTTCTTCACACCTCTTACCACTTTTATAGCTTACTTAAGAAAGAGCTTAACTTTGCCACAGCAATTCTAAACTTATATTAATAAAGACATTTTAGAGAGAAACTTGCAACCCTATTTTTTTTCCATGGAAGTAGTCAAGAGAACTATCATCTTCTGCTCATAATTCACATAAAGGTTTAATGCTTGTTTACACTGCTTCTGATTATTTTTCATAGAATCTCTCCCTGTGAGTGAATGTTGATATTATCTCCCCAAGTTATTTCTTTTGCCTTTATTCTATCAAATAATAGGGAAAAGTAGAAGGGTAAAGCACATTCTCTTACCTGTAGTGAATCTACATATCGGTTGCAAAGCCCACACCTTGTGCTGTTGTGCTGAGTTTGGCCAGAATTAACCCAAGAGAACGACTGCTCTCTGTGTCAGAATCCTGTGGAAAAGTCATTGACATATAGTCACTTTGCAGATCACTTTGTAATGGAAAGTCACATTAAACATGGTCTCATAATGAAAAAGAGATGTGTTGTGATTGAATGTGTTATAGTTTACTTAACAGTTTCAAAATGTCAAACAATTGCCAGCTACTGCAGGATCCAGTGAGTGATTTTCACAAATAATTGGTGGAATTTCATTGCATCTTAACACTAACTGATGGTCATACCCTAAGGCCACCCATTGAGCCATCAGCAGGGCAGATGAAAAACTATCTAAAGTCCTGGTAAGTAACATGAGTATTGAGGGAGAACCAAGTTTATGTCTTTCAAAACCCTGAGGCACTTAAGAGTCCGTACTACAAGTAGACATTTAATATTTAACAATCAATTTGACCATTTCTCTAAAAGGATTTTCTTTATGGGTCCCAGGAGCTACTGGCATAAGGGCTACCAGATATTTCAGGTGAAGTGTTTATAGACCCGGAAATGGGACAGATATAGGTGTGATTCCTGTGACTTGAACACCCATAGAGCCTTCACAGGTAGTTTTTCCACCAAAATTTATTCTGAGGTGTACTTTTAAGAATGGTATTAGATAGATGGGATACTAGGAAAAATATCCTCACTGACAGGGTGGTCTAAACATTGGAACAGGCTGCCCAGGGAAATGGTTTACCATCCCTGGAGGTATTTAAAAGAAGTTGTGTATCTTTGATATTTAGGTATCTAGGACATGGTTTAGTGGTGAAGTTGGTAGTGTTGTTAGGCTAATGACTGAACTCAATGATTTTAAGGATCTTTTTCAACCTTAGTGATTCTAGGATACTATGACCTATTTTTAACATCACTAATAATTGTGTAACATACTGACAAGAAAACACATCCACTTCAAAGTTTTTCTGAAACTTTCCAGGCACAGTTATACAAGTCTGCAGGAACATAAAAGCAGTCTGGAGGGCAACACATTCAGAGTCCATTTGTGACTGTTTCAGGCAGAATACCTATGCACTTGTGGGTCAAATCCTTGGAACAGAGGTGCTTCGAATTAAGGTAGTAGGTTTCTGGTTACACCCACATTTCTGTTAACATTTTCCATTAAAACCACCACTGAGGGGATATCATTCTGGGTTGGGAAAAATAACTGCAATCAGTTTTGCAATCATAGTATTGTCTTACTATGGCTACTATAGTCAGGTGAGACTTGGCAGTTACACTAAAATGATATTCAACTAAAATGATATTCAACATGTGCTTCTTGCCCAAAGTGCTTATTACACTATATTCAACCTGTTTTAACTGCCTCTGCAAAGTGGAAGAGTTTTAGAGAGGTCTCTTAAAGTTTGGGCTTTTTTAGATACAGCTTTTTTCTTTTTTTTTCCATGTAGTTTTGTAAAAAACTTAGTAAAACTTAATTGCAAATTCCCCTCCGCCAACAAATAAATGAGTAATACAAAAAGAACTTCTTATGTGTAAACATGTATAAGACTACTTTTCTTGACATTTTGTGTTCCTGTAATTTAGACTCATATTAAAGGACAAGAAACTGGCAGGTGATAACATTGCTGTTTGCTATTCCTAACAAAATTTGATGATTATAAAGCAGTTGTGGATCCTCTCATTATTTTGCTTTTCTGCTTTTTAGATTTATCTCTCATTACTTTGCAAATATCCAGTCCCTCACATCAGATTCTGTCATAGTAAATATTCCATTTCAGTTTCCTACTAAGTGGAATTGCTGTGGTTGACAGTGTTTCACTAGTGAAATGCAGTAATTAAATAAGTTTCCTTTGAATTTTTGTCCTCTTCTATAGCCTTTTTCAGACATTGATTTCTATTTTATTTCAGCCCACTGGTCTGCAAATAATAGAAGCTACTATTTATGTGTAACTTATTTTACTTCATAATAACCAAATACTTCCTAGTATTTCTTAGAAGGTCAAATATGCAGTATCAGGCACAGAAACTGATGTGTCATACAAGGGGCACCTCATTAGGGTAGCAAATATTCTCATAAGCATTGAAAAACAATTACTGCATTTTGGTAAGATTGTTTCAGAAAATCACAATAGTAGGCTAAAACTGTACATTTGTTTCAGCCAGCTCTGATTCAAGAAGAAATTTTGTGAGCTTTTTGTGTATACTGATAAAAAAGAAGCTTGTTCAAGTATAAGGGATCCACAGTTGATAGCATACTGGATTAACTCTTTTCTTAATGTAACAGCTTCTATTCCAGCCTATATTTGAATATGAAGCACCCAGAGCTAAAGTTAAAAAACTGGTGCTCTAGATAAAAACTATAATGAGATCCTAGCCTCATGTATTAAGCAAATAAGGAAAGGTGTGATGAATTCTCAACAGAGGATACATTCACATGGAGGTTCTCTAACTATGAGGCACATTAATACAATTTCCCAGCCCACTGATATGGAATATTATACTTAATATCTGCATGAAGCAGTATATGTAATAATGATATTAAGCACTGTTCAGATCATAGTTAACAGTTGTGGTAAGACTTCTATTTTATATTGAAGCCTATATAGTATAGTGATAGTAATATACATTTAGGTTCCACCACGTTGATTATCAAATGGCAGATGGTCAGGGAAACATAAATCACTGATTTACTTGGCATAATTGTTATTATTTATTTTATTTATAGGGTTCCAATAATAGTTTGGGGGATTTTCCAGTGGTTGGGAAGGGGTAGGTGTCCTTACATGTTGGAGTACATAAAATTCTTTGCGGGCAGAACTGAAGAATAGGTGTCCAATTCATGGAGCTAAGAAATGATTAAAAAGGCCAAATGACAATCTTCAAAGAACCACAGAAGGGCATGACTTAGACAACTTCCAAATACCTATCTAATGTCACCTTCAAATACTTCCAAAAGTTATTTAGATATAAAATCATATTCTTATTTCCTAAGTTGATCAGGCATGAATAATTAGTGCTTTAGTATCACTAGAAATGACTGAGAATGTTTATAATAAAAATAACAAAACATTTGAATTGTCTTGTGTCAAGAAAGAGCATCACTCAGAGAGACTCCAGGTAAATCAAACACACATAAGGAGATTGTGTGTCTTTAAAAAGAGCCTGTATTATCTCATATATACTTTATGACCCACAAAATGAGTAATACTACTCTAATCTTTCTGAATGGAAGGTTGACCTTGAAATAGGACTTCAAATCAGTGATACTTTTTCTTGCAAGTATAGAAGACAGTGGGAAGTCATGTTCAGAGAAACTGGGATACATCCAAAAAAATAACACTTCTGCAAGAAGCGGCCACAGAACTACTGTTTTTACAAAGGAAAGCTGGAAATCTTTAGAGAAATGCAAGTAATATGGTTGTCACAGACTGTTAGAAAGTTGTAAGTGCTTTCAGCTTTTCAGGGATTGGAAGAATATATAAGGACAGATAAGTGTCCCCAAAAAGGTAAAAGTAGGTATCAAAGAATAAATCATAAATACAAAAAAGAAAAGACAAAACCAACACCAGTGGTTTTTTTCTAGACAAGGACTATCTATTATAACACAATCCACATGCAGTTTTTCAGGAAAGAATATAGATATAATTCCAACAATGTGTCCACTGTTCTTGATCTAAGTTTCTGGATAGATGTTGCCAAAGAGAATTTGGACACACAGTGCATGACTCATCAGTAGCATAATTTTTGTATATTCTAAAGTTATTTTACAGGAGATCAAAAATGAGACATTTAATCTGTTTTTATACATATTTTTAATGTTTTAATTTGCTGTACATTTCAGATAAGTCTATTTTACATAGAATTAAACCCAAAGAACCTTTACCTTGCAGAATTGTTAATAAATTTAAAAGCTATTCATAACATTCTTGTGCATTACTATGCCACAAAGAAAACGTATAAATTAAAATAAGGGGAAGCAGCCCATTAAGATCCATCTTCCTAAAATTTCTAATACTTATGCCTTTTTTTGAGCAACAGATGAAAGCTTTGACCATTGCTTCTTGGTTTGCCGCTGAAAATTTTTAGAAGAGTGCTCTGTTGCTAAGCTATTAGGAATAGTAAAAATGACACTAAGTAAGCATTTAAAGATACACATTCCTTCTGACAACTACAAATATTTGACCTTTCTGCAATACACAGAATATGCTATAGTCAAAATATCGGAATCTGTACCTCAGATAAAGTACTGTTAGCAACAAAATATTTCACCAAATTACTCTTAAAAACTGAAGGCTGTTTATGACTACAGTATTTTTCAAAATGTGACATTGTCATGAACAGTAGAAAGTGCTTGCAAATCTTACACCACAAAATAACATACACTGATGTACTTATCAGTACATGCTAAAATGCTTTACAATTGCTCATGTGAACACATTTTTTCACAAGTTCACATTCATAGATTTTTATGAACAGAACGATAATGTTGGTACTGTTTCTGTAAGTGTATGGGTGGAAAGTAACATTTTAGATATACATAACTTCTAAAAATGTAGCAAATAAGCTTTTTTGGGTAAATCATGGCTATCAGCAGTTCAATGCCCTGTGGAGTCACTGCAATCTGTGAAAAGCTTATCTCAATTGCCAGATCTTCTGTGACATGCCTCAGAAAAAAAGGCATATCTCCAGTGTACTTCTCCTCTACAGCACTACCTCCTGTTCTTGCAGATATGTACAATATGTGTTTCCTATTTTCAGACTGACTTGCACTTTTATTGGGCTCTTGGCTTTGAGTTGTTATTGCTGTGGGTTAAGGGTATCTTTCATAGACTGATATGTTAAAAGGTTTTTGTTGAGGATTTTACTCAGTCCTCAGAACACCTAAACTCCCATGGCAGTCTCCTTGTGTACAACTGTGTAAGAAATAAGTATGTTGTAAAATTTGAACCAAACCTCTGTAAGGCACTATTATTTCAAGCAGTCGTTTGGATCCAAACACCAAAACAGCACACCAATGATAAATGCATTAATTTATAAACACTCAGTGCTCCTATATAAGATGAATTGTTACTCCCTCCACAACTCTAATGAATTACATTTATTATGTGTTTTCAGCTTAAGAAATGTCTTTTCTTTTTGTCACACTAGGTCTTTGATGCCTATGACTAAGCCACAGCAATGCACAAATTTGTTCTTTCTAGGTTTGCTCATTATAACTCTCCTGAAACTGCTGATCCCAGAAAAAAATTCATTGATTCATTGTACCATGGAAGGAAAGCACAATATAAGAATACATTTTCAAATGAACGAATCAAGGTCTGGATGTGATGAAGTAGTTTAATACAACATTCTACCATTTTAAGCAGTACTAGTGAGAACCAAAAGAGGTGTACAAAATACATCCAGAAAGGCTATACCATACGTGCCAAATTCCTCCACAGCTTTTAACAACATACTGCAAAAACATCTGAAATTTACCAGTGGATAAACTGTGGAAGTGAGGAAAGTAATGATCAAAATATTAGTGTTATAAGTCTGGGATTATTTTCTGGAATTTTTTTTTTAATAATAGAAAAAGTATTTTAAAACCACTTGGAGTGCTCAGTCATGTGCTATGGAAAAGTGGAATTATGATAAGGTGAGC
This sequence comes from Prinia subflava, assembly GCF_021018805.1. NCBI lineage: Eukaryota > Metazoa > Chordata > Aves > Passeriformes > Cisticolidae > Prinia > Prinia subflava. The sequence goes on from NC_086251.1 coordinate 20,899,501, forward strand.
ATCAATGCAAGTGGTTGCAGAATAAAAGGGAGGTTGAAAGAACTGTCTGACGTGGTCTCAAAGATTTCAAGTGGTAATGCTGTCTATTTGTATCCAGATAACCACATGGATTTGCTGGGATATTAAAATACTTCTCAGCTGTACTGTTTTTCCTCTAAGAATAGTGATTCAAGTAACAGTTTAAAATGTTATGTGAATAGTTAGAAAAATATAATCATTCTGATCCAGAAAAGAAGCAGAATAACTGGAGATTCCCAAAAGGATTGGCAATCCTGGCTTCTCTCCAGTGATTTTCTCCCTCTGTCTCCTTCCTTCCTTAAGTCCTTTCACAATTTACACACTACCAAAAATTCCCAGCAAAAAGAAATCATTTGAAAAGTGGTTTAGCAGCAACCTATGTCCTCCATTCAGGCAGGGGAAAGGTAATCAAATTAGAGTGACAGGTTTTGGTCATGGTATTAAAGTTGAACTTCACCTTGAAAGATCTCCAGGACTTTCATAATCCTCTACACTAAGAAACTTTATCTCTTCTCTGTGTGTCTACTAAAGTAAACATGGTTTTACACTCCTGGCGGAAAAGCGAGCACACAACACGAGAGCACGGGGAGAGATGCTGGAGCTGCGTAAGGCTCCCTGTGTGACAGCAGCACAGCCGAGCAAAGGCAGCAGTGACAGCAGCAGGCACCTCTCCCCTGAGAGCTGCACGGGCACCCTTCACTGCCCTGCCTCTCTAGAGAGGTGTGCTGCTTACCGCCAGCTCAAATCAGGGACCTCACTGAGGGACTGCCAGACCCCGCTGGCTACTGCCCACTGCTCTGGTTTCAGATGGGCCCTGGTGGTACAGGCAGAATGAGATTCCATGAAAGTGAAATGTGCATCTCAAAGGGAATATGTGAAGAATAAAATGGGCAGGTCTGCAATCTGAAAAGAATTTCTATTTTGCATTTATGGAGGCTCTACTGTCAGCCTTGATTCTTTAAATTACAATTTACTTCTGGCAATAAATTCAGGTATCGAATTTCAAGATACTTACAGCATCTTAACTACAATAGGATTTTAGTACAAATTATATTGGCATACTACAGTATACACTCTTATTAATAATACCCTTGATACATGTTGTAGCATAGACTAATTTTAAACAGTCTTCCTCTCATAACTTTAATATCTCCTTCTTTCTCCTTTTATCATTTTTAAACACTTTTTAAAGTAGGTTTTAAGTAGTAGTGCCTAGTATTAATTAATTTCTTTTAAAAATAATTTCTATTTTGCTTAAGATCTCGTAAAATAGGATACTCACAGGTCTTTGTTAAAAATCTTAATTATTCTTTCAGAAAAATATTTGTTTCCTTAACAACAAAACAAAAAACCCCAAACAAACCCAAACAAACAAACAAAAACCAGAACAAAAACCAACCAAACAAAAAAAACCAAAATAACTAAGAACTGGGATTTGGTTCCCCAGACAGCATATAAAATTACTCTATGTTTCTCAAAATTTTGTATATGCAATTAAGTATTAACATGCAGCCTACGTAGAGCTCTAATACTGACTAATTCTCTCATAGGCAGATTGAAAGTTTTCCACAATTAAACAAGCCCAAAAACAGATGAATAGAAAAACCATGGCTGGGCAACAGCAAATTACGTAAGCAGATATCATCCTGTCAGTACATACAGTACTACATCATTCTGATAGTACTACAGTAAATACAATACTCACCTAAAGCCATTGGCACCAGAAAATATTATGGTTTTTCTCCCCTGGTGTCCCTCCCAATTTTTAAGTTAACACATTTCGCCTCTAAAAACCTCCCAGCAGTTCAGTGCATCAGTCCTCCTTGCTTGATGGGGTGTACTGGTTTGCAATAGAGACAACAGCCAGGGCATCAATGTTTAAATATTTACCTTCTGTCTATAATCAGTAGGTATAAGGTCTGAACCATGTGCTGCACCTCAGGTGAAAAATCTAATCTTTCATTTCTTAATGAAACCGCAGTTATTATTTCATGAGTTTGTCAGTCCACATGGGGTGTCCCAAATTTGATGCAAGCTAGAAGCAAACAACTCCTTCTGCAAGTGCTACTGACACGTTGTCCCACACTTGGTGTAGGCAAACACAGCAGAAGCAAGCAGTGAGGGACTTGCTGTGCCTGCTTCACCCCAAGGCAATCGCCCCCACATCTCTTCATCCATTCTCCCACATCCTTTCCACCGGCACTATGCAACAGTTCGGAATGAAATGGGGATTCAGGATGTCCAGTCTTTAAAATATCCATGGTACAAAACATTTGTTACAAAACAGACAAACTATATTCAGCCTCAGCACAACACTTGTTTGATGCAAATATCCATAAAATACCCATTTAGTTTTATGCCTTACTATTAAAATAGAAACACAGTAAGGATATAAATGTGGATTTAAGTAGAGGAAAGATTTCCTAGAGTGTTTTCCTTTGAGATATATGACTAAATAACTTTCTTTTCTTTTGCATTCCTCATTCATCCTAGTTGTCACTCTGGATATTTGTTTCTTTAGGAAAAGGAAAATTGCCAGGTCTTTATCAAGCAAGAATTAAAATACAATAGTTACCAGAGTTTCAGTGAATGTCTTGACTCAATATCTGACTCACAAGGCTTCTATGTAGAGTTTAGCAGGAGGGTGAAAGTGATGAAAACAAAGACTTTTGCAAACAGATATTGACTGCATTTTCTCAGATTTTTAGAAAATATGCCACTCAGAAGACACAATAATTTTTATCCTCCAGAATTCTAAAACAGATGACACAAACCCACCTCTGAATTCCAGTCTGCAAGACTGCAGTTACAAGTTCAGGAGTCTTCAGTTCCCCAAACTGTCACAGAAAGTGCTGGGGAGTAAATAGCTGAAGAATTATGTATAAGGAAAGCCCCAAGTCGGGCGAATCAAGGAACACACACACATTAATCAGCTTTACAGATTACTGCAGCGATTTATGCAGTGATGGGTCTAAACAATACTGAAATGATTAGAAGAAAATATTTGGTGTTTTCACTGTCATCAGGCAATACTCCCTAGAGGCACCCACATCAGAAGATCCCATTGAGGCTGCTCTAGCCAAATCTTTCTTTTTCTCTACGCAAACACTTCAGGCAAGCAGAAACTCCTTGGGAGGTACTGAACAATACAGAAACAATCCTGTTCTCTCTGTTTTATCTGTAAATTTCAACAGAATTTTCATATCACCAGAGGTCATTCAGTTTTAGGATCACATCAACAGATACATACAAACAACCTACTAGCCACCTAGTCTGAAAAGTGCATTGACATCAGCATCTTTGAGATTACTCAAGGGCTTAATTTACACAAATACAGGTATGCATAAAGGCTCTGCAAGTATCTCCTCAAACACACTTCATCACATTATATATATATATATAATTTCCAGTAAGCAGACAAGTCAGTGACAGAGCCTTAGGTATGTCAATAAGCATCTGAAGAATTACTCTAGTTTATCTTATTTTGCAGTTTTGTATCAGTTATGTTTTTTTCACAATTGTAGCCATTTTTCTCCCCGCAATCAGTAAAGAACATTGTTCACTCAGTGTGGAAGAAAGAAAGTTTATATTTGTGACTGAGGCTACTTCAAGATTTCTCTGTTCCATCTTAGGCACTGATTTTTATTATTTTATGAACATATTTAGCGGAAAGTGCCTTTATAAGGAGATTTTTTCAAAAAAGTTTGATTATTATTTTTTATATGTGTATTTATGACTTTCATACCCATTTGACAGACAAGAGGCATTATATAAGACTAACTGTCCAAAATAACCATTAGTCAGTGATACAGGACTAATATGAGTCCTTCCTCATATACGCTCACAATATAAGGAATTGACAGTTCCCCTCTAAGACAGACACCATCTGTGTAAGATACACCATATTAAAAGTGGGCTGTATGAGCGTTTATAGTAGCAAAATTATAATTATTTCACAGTGTAAGCCGGGAAGGAAAAACCGCATTCTTCCACAGTCTGAACACATTTGTTTAGTAAACCATTCTCAGTTCCCTACAACATTCATTTTGACTGCACAGGAGCAGCAAAGGCGCTGCCTGCATCATGGTAAGACACAAGTTTTTCAATGGACTGTCCCACTCAGTCCTTTCTGCCTTTGTTCAATATCTGCACTGCATTAGATGTTTTTAGTTCCTCAACAAGCACCAACATCTGCTTTTCTTCAGAAATTCCAAGCCTAAATGACATTTTTATGTGCAGTACCCAGTTTCACAGTGTCACTGAATGGTCACGTTCAAACGGGCTGCACTGTTCCTCTGAAATTTTAAATGTCTTGTGACATTTTGGTGAACACTGAGGGCCCACTCTGTTAAAAACTCTATCTGTGTAAAGCTTCCTCTGCTAAGATGCAAAGCAAAATTGAAATTTAATCCCCCCCCTTTCCCTAGTGCAGTCCATGTCCAGAAGGAACACAAAACCAGTTACTCAACCATTTATCTTTAAAAGGTGTTTAGTGAACAACCAGCTGCTGTTCCTCATGAGATATTCATAGCAACGTCAAGGGAAGGCAAGACCATGTTTTCAGTAAATACCGCAACTTGTAAGTAAAAGCCCCAAACAAAAATATATGGATTTATGTGAAACAAGACCAGCAGAATATTACAGCATTCCATGAGAGAGTTGGGGCTTTTTCTCACTTTTAAGTCAGATACCTTTAAACAATTGGGTGTTTTTGTTGTTGTTGTTTTGTTTCTTTCTTTTTTTATAATTTAGGGATGGAGAAAATTTCCCTATGGGTTTGGGAGTTTTTCCCCTGCAGAGTATAGAACAAGGATATAAAGTCTATTTCTCCGAAACACATTGTACCAGGAAGCGGGTGAAGCCAGCCCCGCGGCAGGCCAGCAGGCGCACTCAGGGTGGCCGGGCCTCAGCAGTTTTCCCAATCCCGCAGTTTCCAGGCGCCGCTCTCGAGGGAAGGGAGGTGCGGCAGTGACCCCACGGGTGCCCCCGCTCCCCGCACAGCCCGCACTCGCACCAGGCTCACTCACCGGCCCTGCCCCGGCTTTCCCGCAGCACAGTCCCGGGTGTCCCGTTCCACAGGGCCGCAGGAGCAGCCCGAGCTGGTGTGTAGCAGGAGTGAGCCCCAGCGAAGGCGTTTGTGCCCTCAGAGCCCACCTGCGCACGCCTCGCTCCCCCGAGCCCTCCGCTCCCGCCGTGTCCCCCAGCCCATGGATGGCACCACCGCTCTTACTGCCCTTGTTACCGCCGAGGTTCGTAGCTCCCGCTGTATCTCCCAGGTCCATTCCCCTGGCACCACCCTGATTGTGCCCTTTGCTATGCAAAGAGCTGGCAATTCACGGCCTCTTGTCTGCGGCTCCCACCCCGAGCTCGATCTGCACCTCTGTCTGCAGCTTGCAAACCAAGGTACCCGCAGCAGAGGTATTCCTCAGCACTGCACTCCTCTCGAATTTAATTTTTTAATTAATGGCTGCAACAGTCCCATCGGCACTTTAGCAGAAGGGATTGCACACATACCATAGTTACTTTTACTTTCAGGTTTTCACTATTTCTGCATTGAAGCGCTGCTGACTTTTGAACTAAGCTTTTCTTTGACCAAGCTGATGTGTAAAGGGACTTTGGTTGCTGAAGGACATGTTACTAGCTAAATAAAAGTTATAAACAGATATATTAAATCTCTTTCGTAGTGAATAAAAGTTAAAAAAAAAAAAAAAGGAGAAGTCTAGATGATATTCATCCTTATCTTTCTGTGAAATAATAGAGAGAGCATAAGATCCCAGGACTTGTCTCATTTCATTTTACATTTGTTCTTCAAAGTGCCTGGAAAATCACGCTATGATAGCCAGTGTCCATAAAGGAGGCAGAGGGGTCTGGCAATTTTATTTGAATAAACAGAATCCACTCTCAAGATTTCGCAGCCTCCTTTTATAAATTCCCAGCCGCATGTTGTCCTCTTCCTTACCCTTTGCCTGAGGCACTAGGAAGGTACAGCCTTCCCGAACCTGCCGTATATTCCCTCTTTAACAGGTCATTTTCCCCCAAAGTTCAGAACCTCTGTCTGATGAGGACCCACTTGTCTATTTCAGGAGTCAGGTAGTCTTCGCTCTGAGACAAATCTGCTGCTTGAAGTCAACCCCGAAGTTCAGAAACTTCCCCTTGCCTGTTTCAGGAGTCAGGCTGGCTGGGCTCTGTAACAAACCTGATGCTTGAAGATGGCAGAGACATTACGACCCATTTCAAGGACGTTAATGCCCATAGCCTCACCCATGAAATTGTTTGTGAAGACATTAGCACACATCTTTCTATCACAAGTAATACTCTCACAAAGGTATTCCGGGACACTAAACAACGTCAATAAGCAAAGCTGTTCTCGCCAGACCTAGCTTTCAGGAGCACAGGATCACAACAGATCTGCTTTCCAGGCAACACCACGCTGACAGCTTTTCTATAAACAGACATGCTCCACTGTTTACAGAGTTGGATGATGGATGGCTTTATTACCAAAAAAATGTTTCCATCTAGTACTTCTTTTAGAGCCTTGGACTCTAAATCAGGTCATTTTCTCAATGGCTGCTTGGTGCATGCGTATTTGGGGATTGCTATATATGACAAAAAACCAGAACAGACAAGAAATAACTGAAACTAAATAAAGAGCAGCAACTGGTGGTAATGGCATGTGAAAGAACACTCAGAGAACAGCAAGATGGTACAGGTGTGCACCGAATATTTGTCATTATGAAACAGTTTATTCAGAAACATCAAACTGAAATCAAACTTTTCATGCTGAAAGTTGTGGAGTGTGCTCATGCTACCAAAGCTGTTACTTTCTTTCCCTAGCAGTGCTTGTTATCCCTTTTGTTTAGAAAAACTCTTTAGAATGTACAGTGTCTGTTTTGTGTTGTTGGTAATACAATGGATTCTTGTTTCAACAACAACAACTAAATGCTTTTACAGGTCAAATAATGTTTGAGGTTCTTTCAAAAGTAAAAACTATTCACTTTCCTGTTCCCTTCCTACCTGAGATTAAATAGGTTATAAACAAAATTAAATTAAAATAAATTATTGGTTCTGCATAATAAAATGGATGTTATTATGCTTCAGTTGATATGCTTTGTTGTTGTTTTAATGTTAATAAGCTACTTTAAACTGAGTTTGGTAAGAAAATGTAGTTTGAGATTTAACATTAATTATTTCAGCAACCACAAATCAAGTATGCTCAGCTTTGGTGGAGGAACCTTTTGCTCTCTCAGCCCCTAACTCAGCTCAAAGTTTAAAACTGAGCTCTGTATTCTCATCAAATTTCTCTCATTGATAAAAAAGCTGCAATTTAGTTGGCTATTTTTTCTGAAGAAATCAGAGTAGAATCAAGATAGCTCTTTTACAGATTGGTTGAGCCTACAGAAATAAAATTTCATCCCTGGCACAAAAACCACCAGATATTTTTCAAGAATCAAAGATGTGAAAATTAAACTGAGGCAGAAAGTTTTTGCTTTAAAATGATTTGGTTTTTAATCTTAGCAGTCTCTAGTCCCTGAGCAGACAGTCTATGCTGATATAAAGTATTGATAAATTAACAAACTGAAATCTACCATTAATTTTTAAAACAAAAGATATAGTTTATTACAGGTCCAAAATTGTCATTAGCTGCTCTCTGCTAGATTGCATATCCTCAGCCAGTGTGAACAGTAATACCAAAATTACTGGCTGAACTGAAATACATCCACGTGAGGCTTAATATCCCTGTCACTTTAGATAAGCTATACATTTAAAAGTATAATGCCTGTCTTTTGGAGCATGTACATTTGTTTGAATTTGATATCAGATAAAGAATTAGAAAAATCATGGTTTTGCATACTCCTCACCTACACTGGAAATGTGAGCAAGGATACGGGGCCAACACCAAGAACATAAGTTGCCAGAGGGGAAAAAAAAGCTGCCACTACTCGGTCTCCAAGTAACTGCATTTGGCTCTTTCTTTCCCAGGCTTGCTCTTTCCCAGGCTTCTCAGTCAGGCTAGCTCATGTAAATTTGATAAGGTACACAGGAATATCAAATCTATTTTCTGTCAGTCAGTTAAGGAAACCATTGTAAGGTAATACGCTGTTTGGATCTTTACTTCTCTGCTACAGCTTGTGTCATTATTTTGGCTTTCTTTTTGTTTTTGTTGTGTTTTGCTTTGTGTAGTATGAATAGATCAGCACAGTTCCATGCACGTGTTCCAATAATCCATCCACACACATACACGTGGACTGAGCATTTTACAGATATATTCATATCTCACACAACTGGAACTTTGAAAAGTAACTCTAAATAAACTCAGTATTTTCAGACAAGACTTAAGAGTATCTCTCCCCCAGGTTTCTTCCAAGCCCCAGGTATGAAATAATTATGATCTCCAAAGCTGCTAATTGGGCTGCCCACAAACGAAGGATTATGTTTTCTGGTGGAGAATAAGCAGCAGGAGCAGACAAACAACTTTATTTTCATGGAATTACCACTAATAATGAATAGGCACACAGAAGGACTAGATGACTCAGACGGTTTTAAATTAAAATTATGTCACAAGGGGGACTGATTGTTTCTGTAATGATCAAACTCATTAATACTTCAAAACTAAAGAATTATGTGAAAATATCTTTTCTTCCAATTCTTCCTAAACAAATGCCCATCTTTCAAAAAGCAAACTAAAACTCACATAAAAAAGTATAGAAATTGCCCTTTTTAGCATCTTTTAACCATTGACATGACCGATACATGATAAAAATAGCCCCTTTGGGTCAGAACAGGTCTTAAGTACTTTGAAGAAATTCATCTTTCTCTACTTAAGCCAGTCTTATTTTTCAGAAAGAAAATTATTTTGTTGATATTTCAATATCAACAACAGAAAAAAGAAAACAAAAATTTTCAGAATATTCAGTATATTTTTTTTCAAAACAAGCACTTAAAGATTATGATTTAAAATTTCAATTTTTATTGGAGAAGTAAATACTGTCTTATTTTCCCAAAGGTCTTTCTAAAAAAAAGTTCTTAACGACTTATGAAAATGAAAAACTGAAAAATCAGAAACAAAAATTTGACTTATACTCTAAGTATAATAGTTGAACATTTAAATATCCATGAAAAAGAACAGCAGCTTTCAACAACTCTGTGAAAGCAGTTATGGGACATATAATTTAGCCCATTTCAGATGTATTCTGAAAAGAGAACATCTCAGTTACGCAAAATGCGAATGACAGCATCTGAGGGAACCAAATCAGTTATTCAGCAGAGTTCTAAAAATACATAAGAGAGACAAGGAATGGCAGTGGAAAAGAAAATTCACGAAAAGTAGAGCTAAAATTTGATGAAATTTTACAGAAATAGAATCAGTAGTGAAAAAATTGAAACATTTTCCAAATGTCCTTTGCAAACAGCCTTTTATCTGTTTTCAGGATACTGATTCTGTGCTTCATATCTGATCACACTTAAAAGAGGAACTGAAGTTAGTAGTATTCCTGCTTCAACATTAGACCCAGGTTCCTGAAAACTAAACTCTTCTGATTCAAGAAAAAAAGTCAAAATAATCCAACATACGTAACATGAAAAACAACCCTAAGACAGACTCACTGACAACTGAAGTCTGGAGATCCATTTCCTGATCTTGGCTTCTGACTTGACTTGCCATGAGACTGTACCTTACATCCTAGATATTTTGTATGTGGATGTGTTAAAAAAAAAGAGGGCATTCATTTATATTTGTTTATGTAATTATACCCCAAAGACTTGTGGTATCAATATTAAGAAAATGTCAGAGGACAAGTTATTTTATCAAGTAATTTTATAATCCAGTCAGTTGTGCAGGTCATTTTCTAAATAGATTCACACCAATATTTGAGTTACAGTACAGTATTTATTATATCATATGAGTCTAGAAAATATGTTTCACATCACAAAGGTTGTTCAAGAAACTACCTGCTCTGGAGCTTAGCAATTTGCACACTGATTCACTCATCTTTGTTAACAAAATAAATGTAAGGACTCTTATTGCAAAGACTTTTCAGAGTATAATTTGAGCTGCTCAGTGAGCTTGTTGCAGGCAGAACTTGGAGGCCCACCAATGGCAGGGGACCATCCAGGCAGAAATGCAGATGATCTGGGTCAAACTATATTGAGTTACCAATTAATACAGCTTTTCTGGTCAGTGCAATTTTGTTTCTCTAATTGCAGGGGTTTTACAAGAATCTCAGAGGGAATAAAGCTCCCAGCTACCATTAGAAATCAATACCAGCAGAAATACTATTAACAAGGAAGCTTTTAAAAAAACCCAACACACAGCTCAGTTAAGCTTCAAGGACTACAGTCTCTCATATATTAGTCTCATCACGCTGTGCTGCTGAAGGCAGAGAGCTACCAGTGAAAGTTGCACCCCCTTACATTGCAGAAGAATGTGGCCTGTGAGATTAACATTCAGCATCCACCCAAACTTGTCTTAATCACTCCTTAATTTAGACAGCTTTTAACTTGGTTATCCCTTCACTGCATCTGCACTGGATGGAAATGAGGAGCGGGGAGTGGAGAATGCCTGACAAATCCATGCACATTCAGCAAGTCGATGAATATGTAATACAGCTTGCAATAATACCTAAGTAATTCTTCCATTATGAGCTCAATCCAATTCTGCTATTTGATTTCAGAAATGGATTTTGAACACAGCGCCTGTTTGACTAATCATATCCTCATTTTCCTATTCTTTCCTATTTAAATGCTGAGTGACATAGCTCTGTTTGGGAAAGCAGTGATTTCATTACACCAACAGAGGGAACTGCCATTCCAGCAAAGTGACAAGAACCAAATTGGCCTGAAAAAAAGTATTCCTTCCTAGACTGAAGAGATCCACATGAGGAATTCAAGTAAAGTGTCACTCTCACACAATGACGACAGGATTACAAAAATCTAATTAGCTGTTTCATTAGCTGAATCCTATCTGTGGAGACAGCAAACAATGGGTTTTCGGAAGCTGTCCATCCATTTTTAATACAGGCACTGTCATGGAGATGCTGGGCCTAATATATTTCTGCATTGCCTCTGTTTGCAGAGTGACTTCAGGGAGGTATTTCAACTGCTTTGCTAGAAATGGTAAGGATTTAAAGGTGCAATGCATGTCTAGAATCACACATTGCCTGCATCCTACCGAAGCAGTCTTCATTTCCTACTTCCCTACATAATTTACTTGATTGCACTTCTTTTTCAGTCTGTTTAGACTGCACCAGAAATCTTCAGAGCTAAATACACATACTCAAATCTCCTAATAAATAAATCTAATTAAGATTAATTGAACTGTTGGAGGTAAATGAAGATAACATCCACAAGAGACTACTAATTTTTGAATGACTAAGGTTGAGAAGGGACCTCTTCCTTCCCCTTATCAATTTCAATAATTTCGTTTCCATCAAAAAGTTCATTAACCCATTAATAAAATAATTATAATGGAAGCAAGCACTGAATTTTCAGGCTGGAAAAGCAGGGATATTTCATATGGCTATGTATTTTTCATTTATATTTATATACTTATATACTTATATATATGTATTCGTATTTTTATATCTTTATATATGCATATATAGGGCTCTCCCCACTTTGGACTGTGACTATTTACTTGTCTTACTCAAGGCTCCAGGGTACTCCAGAGCTTGCTTCATCCAGCGCAATTTGTGGTTGCAGCAGCTTTTCAGATTAACAAAATAGGCTCAAGTATTTCAGGCAAGATCTCTTGCTCCCTTAGTCAATGCTATTTTCTTTTCAAAGCACTTAAGTGGTGCCAATACCACCAGTAAAAGACAATTCTGATATTCTGACTTAAGATCCTCGATCCACTCCCACCATAAGCAAATAAACCTGCAAAACTCTCCTGTTTGAGAAGTAGGAAACAAAACTCAGTCGAACTTACATCTACAAGACAGAGGAAAACCAGGGAAAGATACTGCTAAAATCTTAGTAATATCCACTTTTGTACTAGAGTAAAGCATTCCACTTCAGAAGTTAAAAGCTTATTGTAACACCACAAGAGAAAGCGTTTTCTCAGCTGAATACCTCTGAACATTGTTTGCCTATCAGTGGAGACCATCAATGCCATCAACTTGCCTGTTCTCTTTGTACTTAACCCAGAGATCAATGTCACTTTTTTCCCTTATATTTTTAAGCAATAAGGTACAGGTACAGGAGACTGTAGATAATAGGTACAGCAAATTGAAGATAATAGTCCAGGTTGCAGCAGCATTGAGGCTACTAAGGCATTTCAAATAGATCCCAGCAAAAACAAAAAAACAAACAAACAAAAAAAAAAAACAGCTACAGGCCTAAAAGAAGGAACTGTGAATTAAAGTTAAATGTTTAACTTTTCAGTAATAAAAATTCACCAAACAACATCAACACAAAAAGGGTTTAACAGAATTCATTTTGATGAATTCAATTTTTATTGCTTCATTCATTCATGAAATTCTATGAGCAACTTGAAAATAAATATTTACAATTAAGAGACATTATAGTGAACAGTCCTGTAGTAACAGCGGGGCTTTACAAGTGAGACAGAACAGAATCCAGCTCAATCTCTCTTCTGGCTCTACAGTGCAACCAGAAGTGAAAATTCTGTTTTGGAAAGAAAAAAAAATCTGATAAGCCTTTCAGACAGACCAGCTATTGAAAATGCATGAAATCTGAGTCTGCTTCATCCTCAAAAATTGTACTATGAAACTGCAATGCCTAAATCTTTGGCAGAATTCAAGACACTTAAATATGGATTCAGTGGTGATTTATGTGCCCAGGAGTAAAATTACATACTCTGGTTTTATTTTTTTGGTTCTCAGAACCAAGTCTAAAGATAAAGGTTTCTCAGAAGATTTGGAGAGATTTATATCTTATAATGATGATTAATAATAAAGAACACATTAAGCAATGGACTGACTGCCCATAGGCTGAATATATTGCAAGATTCATGAAGCCAAGCAGAAAACAAGCAAAGGGCTCTGTTTAGGGCTTTCATGTGGCATTCTCAATTTTGGTTGTTGGCTACAAAGTTTTTAATCTTTTTTTGTGCAATCCTTGTCAAAAATGCTGACTGGGAAGGGAACCTGAACAGATTTGGACCCTTGAAAGCAGTTTAGTAGCATTTGGGAAGAAGTTTTCCTGAACTATGAAGGGTCTTCTCTATGTCAATCTACATGACTTATTAAAACTACTGCAATGCCACAGAAATAGTCTGAGAAAGCTGGAGCTGGGTAATAGAGTCTTTTCAACAGTGATCTATTTACAGCTTGATCCAGGACATATCCTTAAGACCTTCTCTTATGAATGTCTTTCCTACATGCCATGAGCAAGGGTCTCAATAACCAACAAGAAACCACACCTAGATATGTGATTTAACAGATTATAGATTCTTCCTTCTTCCCTCTGTATCCCGAGAAAGCAGACATTGACTGTATTTGGGCAATGTCCTTCACATTAAAAAGGAGCCACAGAGACAAGGGACAAACCCATTACAGAGAGGACACAAATTACAGGTCCTAACTAAAAGTCTTAGTAAAACATCACTACCTGACAGTTTTCTTCAGATAGATATTCAAAACTTGCTACTTCCAAGTAGTAGCAAGTACTCCTCTTGTTAATAAGAGTACCAGTTCAGTTGTTTGGATATTTTTAAGGTGACATAGTTTTTTGATATCTTGCAATTCAAAATAGCCAGCATATAAGGAGTTCTCAAAGACACAGTAATGCCTGTCAGGTCTACATCCCCACAGAAAAGTGCATAAACTTTTTCATGTAACCATGGAAGCTCTTCAGTAGAATACAGGAAAATATGTCCCTGCTTTAACCTAGGCAGGGTCTGCTGCACTGAACCAATACAAGTTAACTTGCCATGTTGTGGCATTTGTATGTCCTTCATAAAATACCAGTACGGGCCCTGTGTATATCAAAGAGATGTTACAGTAAAGTAATCTAACCTTGCAGGGGTGTCTTGGTTATACAAGGCTCTTAGTAAACTAACAAAACTGCACTGGAAAAGTGAGCAGCATCTTTCAGTTATAAGTACCTTTTAGCACTTTTACCTGTCAAATCTTTCAATTATTCCTTGGGCTTTGAGTAGACAGTACAAAAGCATATTATTCTTACTCTGTAACTCCTGGATATTTCCATCCCAATATTTCACCCCTTTGGCAGTCAGTTTAAAGAAAAGGAATGGAAGAGGTTTAAAAATTAAGTGGAAAATAAAATATTGATTTACCTTGGGAAGAAAAAAAAAAAAAAAAAGGAAATAAAACCCCACTCCTTCAAATTGTCCTCCAGCCAAGCTGGGAAGTTATGAAGCATTTATAGAGACAATGAATTAATTTAATTTCAGATACTCAGAAGCATAGACAACTGATCCTGCTGAAAATACAGTTCCTTTTTGCCTATAATAATACTTCTCTGGTCCTGTACCTATCTAAAATGGAAAAATTCACTCAGTAGAAGGAAATGAACTCACAGCTGTGTTTTCAGCATACTCATCTGCTGTCATGTTAACTTCAGACTTGAGGTCAGAAAGTATTCTTCACTTTGTTAAAGGGAAAAGTGACAAAAAAACCTCCCAAAAGAATCTGGTACTTTCTGCAGAAGGTTGTTAAGAGAAGCAAAGCCATCAGTCAGCGTATTTGAAATGAAAATTGCAATAGAATTACTAGCCTCTACAAATGTTTCAATTCATAATCAAATTAGCAGCTCAAGGTTTAGGGAGTAAATTGGAATAGTCTATCGTCTGTGCAGTCTTCATAATTTTTCTTTCCTTCCGTTTATTTAGGAGATAATAATTAAATGTGATTTGAAATGGTATGTAATACAGTACTGCTTAGAAGTATTTCATGATTCTTAACAGGAATAATTAGATCCTCTGGTATTATTTGAAACTACACTACTGTAACCTCTATTAAGCTTTGGAGGGAAAAAAAGGAAAAAGAAAGAAGAAGAGAAAGGTGAATTTGTCTGTTTTATTGGAAATCAGAGTGAAATTCTCTTTAAACAGATACATTCTATTTTTATTGCCTTAGTTGTCTGGGGAAATCTCTTTCCATGCTTCCTCTACCTTTCACTAAAATAAGATTTGCTAAAGAAATTTGCTAAAGCTTCCAATGGCATTTGTTCGGTGACAAAAATGTAATGTGAAAATGAAATCTCAGGGAACCAAAGGAAATTGACAGGGCCCCGAAGTAACACAGGATGGAAATGTAAGATTAGTTAGTAGGACATCTGAATCACTTCTAACACCACAGCACAACTGAATAATTAAAACTACTCCAAAACTCTCTTGAGTGCATGTTCTTCAGATGCTGGAGTTCACTTTCACAGAGGAGGGAAGGAGGGAGGACCTGCTGGCAGCAGAGCTCTGTGGCAGACTCTGAAATCCGTGGCTGACCACGGGCACAAGAGCAGCAGATCTGGATGTTTTATGAAATGTAAAACTGATGTTTTATGAAATGTAAAAAGGAAGTAGAAAGGGACACAGGAAACTATACTTACATATAAATATATTATTTAAAATCAACCTAAGCAGACCTTTTCTCTACGATAATTAGCCCTGAAACAAACAATAGCTCATAGCCGCGATTAAAATTCTGATTTCTTCATTGATAGATCTGTATGAAGAGGTCTTTTTCTTCTAATTTGTATGACAACACCCTGCTCTTTGATAACTTTACTGAAACTCTCATATGTGCTTCTTTTTCTTAAAAAAACACTCCTTTATGGAATGATAAGAAGGATCACACTGAGAAAGAGACGTTGCTATTAAGATTTTTGGAAAGAGAAGTAGGAGGCCTTGAAAATGATCCTTTTAATTCATGCTGCTAAATTGAGGATTAGCCTTCATTCTTTTTCTATTTTTAATTCTTTCTTTCAGCTGCCACATATTCTAGAGAACATAAAACCAAAGTTAGAATTGGTCTTTTTAATAAAAAGAAATACTCTTTTACTAAGTTCTTCTATCTCTAGATAAAGAGTGACTCCCAATATCTCTCTCCATGAGAGAACAGAGCAGATGGACAGAAGGGTTAGCAATGCATATGTTTTTGTTGTAAAAATAGGGAAGCCTTAAAATATAAATGCTTAAAAGCAACATGAGAGTAACATATCTTCAGGATACATTACTTTGTTTCCCCCTAGAATGGAGCAAAACAAAGAACACTGATGTTCGTTACTCTTATACTTCTCCACCTGAAGCAGCCTGTGGATTTTGTTTCCTGTTACACAAGAACGTCAATGTCCTACTTTAACTTCATCAGACACACTTGCTTGATATTACAAATGCATTCCAATAGAAATTCTGAGTCTGCATTGTTAGTTATCTTTTCCTCTTTGTATATTTCTTCTAACAGACTCAAAGAATGCATAGTTTACAATTTTTACCTTATATTTTTTGAGCTCTTCTTCCAATATTTATAAAAGAAGCTGGCTACTTAAGCTTGTGGTTATTAGTCCTCTCTCTTTCTCAAAACTGATTAATAAAAATACAGTGAAGAAGCCCTTTAATCTCATAGATAAAATCATAAGACCCAGAGATCAAAAGATAGATTGTCTATGCACTCTTCATAATCTTTCATTCTTTTATTTAGATGATAATTAAATGTGAATTGAGATGGTATGTCATACACAGCATAAGAAGTTAGAAATGTTGAAATTAGAAATAAATATTCCAATTGAAAATAATTGCTCTTTAATATTGTGAAGAATCAAAAATTATTAGAGCTTAATAAGTGAAGGTTATTTCTTCATGATTTGAGCTGATTTATCAGATAAATTTCTAAGAGATAGCCTGTGGTTTGTCCCCCAGTTGTTAACTTCTGTCCTTTCCACATATTAAACATTAAGTAGCAAAGACTAATGTTCTTTCTTCAAGAATTACCACATAAAATACTAGTGCTTTCATAATCATAATAATATCAAATATGCCCCTTTCAATTAGGCAGGCTGTGGATTAACAGTGTTAGAGATTCAGAAACATAAGAACTGACTGCATGGTAGAGTCAAATTGGATCTGACAAGGTTTCATAGCTCAGCTGTATTTCATGGGAGAGTACCTGTGGTTTTCCTAAGGTATGAAGAACAATGACTCAGAGAATCCTGTTATTCCTGTGCTGATTTCCTGCTTGACCAGCTCTGGTATCTCTGTATCATGTTCCCAAGTCTTCTGCAAAATCGAGGTAGAGACCTGCCTGAACAAGGTCTACTGTCGGTGTGGATCCAAGTTCTGTTTGGGATATAGCACAGCTGCAAGTTCTTGACTCAGACTTCCGGGAAAATTTTAGCAAAGAACTGTGAGAAAGTACATGTTACATCCACACAAGGTAAAGAAGTGTGCTGGTTTTGGCTGGGATAGAGTTAATTTTCTTCAAGTGGCTAGTATGGGGCTGTGTTTGGATTTGTGCTGAAAACTGTTGATAATAGGGGTGTTTTGGTTATTGCTGAGCAGTACTTGCACAGAGCCAAGGCCTTTTCTGATTTCTGCACTGCCACAGTGGTGAGAGGGCTGGGGGTGCATGGGAAGGTGGGAGGAGACACACCCAGGACAGGTGACCCAAACTGACTGAAGGGATATTCCAGACAACAGGACATCATGCTCAGCATATAAAGTGTTGGGAAAGAGAGAAGGGGAGAGGTTTGGAGCTGTAGCATTGGTCTTCCCAAATAACCTTTAAATGTGATGGAGTCCTGCTTTCCTAGGGAAGACCTAATCACTGTCCATTAAGCAGTGAGTTAATTCTCTGTTTTGCTTGCTTGCATGTCCAGATTTTCCTTTACTTATTATATTGTCTTTATCTCAACCCATGAGTTTTCGCACTTACTCTTCTTGTTGTTTCACGCTCTCTCTCGTGGGGGAGTGAGCAAGCAGCTGTGATGTGGTTTTTGCCTGGTGTTGAACCATGCCAGGAAGGCAAAACCAAAGACAGGTAAACTTAGCAAGCAGAGGATTGTGAGCAGCTCAAGCATTCAGCAGGAAATATGCAATCAGAAAAAGTCATCAAAGCGTTAAAAAAAAAAGACAGGGATTAGGCAGAGAGCAGCTCAGCAATGTATGTCAAGGCTCAACTTGATCCAAGGAGCAAAGGCTCGCTTTTCTCCACCTGATACATGAAAACTTGTTGAAGGATTCATTGCATTTACTATAGGGGTGGTAAACATTTAATGTCTAGCAGCTTGTTCCTGTAGCTAATGTGCTGTATAAACCAGTAGCTGTTTAGTATTTTTAAATTATGTGTATCTTGCACATGGTTTTGTATATGCCCAAAAGGAGCCTGAAGTGGGATGGTTGCAATATGTTTTTTCAGATCAGTCTGGTGTCTTTTACACATAAAATTTGG
The DNA here is from genome assembly GCF_021018805.1 of Prinia subflava. Lineage (NCBI taxonomy): Eukaryota > Metazoa > Chordata > Aves > Passeriformes > Cisticolidae > Prinia > Prinia subflava. The sequence goes on from NC_086251.1 coordinate 20,917,881, forward strand.
TACTGCAAGTTCAAAGATAACTAAACAGCTCCATGGGAACATGTGCAAAGAATACAGTTGGACCAAGCCAACACAACTGTCTGGTAAAAGAGATGGGAAATTCAGTGTAGAAATGTATAGGTATCTCATTTAAAGTAAGCTCACAGTCAGAAAAGTCAATCAGTGCTGAGCCTGAATAAGTAAATCCTATTATACCATACGAAGTTATGTTGAAAAAGTGTCCCCTCCCCATCACGACTGTGTTCACCATATTAATTGACCTCTGAGGTATCTCAGACTCTAAAAACCTGTTTTGTCAAATAAATACCCAGCACAGTATATGCAGGAAAAAGGGTAATAAAGCAGCTCTAAAAGTATAGTAGAGAAGGTGCAAACACCATTCTTCAGAATATCTCATGGACACCATGTCTCAGGCAGAAAGCTTGTGGCAAAGATGGCAACAGGCAGGAGATACCCACAAAGGTGCAATTTTGTCTCTGGCAAGCTTTGTCCTTTGTTGTCTCTTTGTGACAGGTTAGCAACACTTCTAATGGAAACAACCAGGGTACATGAATAGTCTTTCAGCTCATCAAGGAGTGGTTTCAAGTGGAGATTTGATTAATTTGTTTTTCAAAAGTTATTGCTCATTGTGGCTGATTTTCTGTTCAATAGAATACTTGCATCTGACTCTAGTTAAGTAATGAATTTTTGCATTTTTCAAAGCTGAGCATGGTATTATGACCAAAGAGATTCCTGTTGAAATTAATCAAAAATGTAAGACTAGTTCTACTTTCAAAGCTTGCCCTTATGGGTCTTAAAAATGAAGCAATATATTCTAAGGACAAAGCCTCAGTCTTTCCTCTGACTTCAGTCAGAGATCTGATGTTATTTAGGGAGAGTTCTTTGATAAAGATTCATTTTTTAATCTCCTATGGATGAATAAATGCAGACATATCAGTAAATAGATTTTTAGGCTGTATTTAAATTAAATATTTATTTGTTCCCCAAAGATTGAAATGGCTTGCTTGGAGATGTTCCAGTATGTTATGCAAAGTTATTTTTAATGTATTTTATGTAATAGCAGAACAATAGGAGTAAGAGATGGAAAAAACCTATTGGGTCATTGTATCTATTTTTCTGCCCAGACAGGATTGTTTTTGTAAGTGTTACTGGCCATGGGCAAAGTAAATCAAAGTATATTCAAATAATTCCTTTTCTGAGTGTACCGGCTTCTGACCATGATCCCTCTGTTTAAGATCAGAAAATAGCTACCATTCAATCAAGAGAATAATTTATCACCCTTCCTAGGTTTTTTTTCCTTTTTTTAGTCTGTTATTTACCTGAGTCTATATTTGGATCACATTGATCAAGGAAGAATAAATTTAGAGCTGACTGTAAATCAGCAAAGAATTGAATGTGTAAAAGAAGTTGGAGTATAGCAAAGAACAAAATCTATTTGTTTCCCAGTTGCTGAATACAATTGAGTTTTAATTGATTTCAAGCTTACTTCTTTAGTTAAATAAAGTGCCATTTAGCCTTCTGCACCCTTGCCAGCATTTACTGCATATTACTATTCTCAAACCTCTTCAGTACAAGTAAGCTGTAAGTAAAGGTGTGCTGAGTAAGGGTTTTGGGCTTTGCCGTCAGCAGTGTTACATTCTAAAGCAGAAGTGGAAGGAAAAGGAGTTTTATAATGACTCAGTATGCTCAAATGCAGCATTTTGCCTTCATAGAGAGTTCTCCAGCTGTACTAAGGCAGCACAGAAATCCACAAAACAGTCTGTTAACAATAGGCTGTTTAGCACCCTTGGATTAGCTCTGAATGATCTGTGGATCAGGGAAGTTCCCTTTCTGCCAGTCTGTATATGAACTCTGAATCTCAGAGGCTGTATGCACACTACTAAATTAAGCCCAGAATTGTCACCAGACCAACAGCCACAGAACAGACCATCCCTATGCCTGTGGACTCTTATTCTTGGGTGGCTTACTGCAGTAGTCCCCATAATGTTCTGCATTCTCCTACCAAAAGTCTTCAAACCTATCTTATTCTCATTGAAATTAATGCCAGAACTCTCCTCCTCTTCCTGAGGGAGGAGAGTATCAATATTTTTTTCGTATCAACATTGAAGCAATCTCCTCCCATAGTTAGACAGTACAACAGTTAATGAACGGTAATGTGCAATACTTTATTTACTTATTACCCATTAAGCTACTTTCACTCATCCACCAAATTCATAACAAAGCCCTGCACAAATATCTATAAGATCAAAATATATTTACAAGGCCATATTAATTACTGTGACAAAAGTAGTAAAAAATGCATGCGGCAGAACCATTGAGAGCATCAGGTGTCAGCACAAGGGCTTCATGGGTCAAATTATGCATTTCTTTAAAATAAATGAGGAGCTTTATTGCATAATTAATCATTATGTTGATTAAGCAGTATTTAAAATTGGAAGTTTATTTGAAAAAAGAACTTGAAGATTTTATTTCAAGGTGAACATTTAGTCTGGGTGACGTGACACTGTTTATTCAAAGGCTACAACAGCTCCTACCCATTTTGCGCGATAATCTACATATTCTCATGTGTTGTACAAAAAAATTAACACTATTCATATAACTATTTCTAAAATTTATCAACCTGATGAAATATGCTGTCTTTTTTTATACCCTGAAAATCTGTCCATGGTTCATTGTTCTTGCTTTTGCAAGATTTACTTTACTTTGGTGTATCATATAAAAGCAATGCTGCTTCTCACTGATTTGTAAATTATTTTTCTAGAGTATTTTTCACATTTTGTGAAATTGTAATAGAGTTTAAACAGTTCCACTTCAAGTGCTGGTATCTGTAACCTTTTGGGTTTCAGTTTGTTTCCCATTCACTAATATTCTTTTTACAATAAACTGAGTAAGATTAAGGTAAACAGGGAGCTGCATTTTGTATTATTTTCAGGTTGTGATCCGCAGAGATAGAACTGTATCTTGATATCCACAGTTTGAAATATTGGTTACTGGCAATGTCTTTGTTATTATCCACTGCTATTTAAGATCCCCTTCCACTAATTCTTGTAACAATTGGAAGCAATTATTTGGCTATTGACAACAGAAAAGAACAGTTTTTGTATCAATAGCCATTTTGGATGCCACTGTTGTCATAAAAGTGTACACACCTGGCTTTATTCCAAAGTAAGTACTGATTTGTACTTCCATTTAAAACATGCATGCCAATCAATGACACTTTTTTCTCTTAGTGCATAGAATTTAACAGCAGAAACCCTGTCACATAAGGCAGTAAACTGAGTTGTAAAGACCTGCTTATTTCCAGAGATACAGCTGATTCCTAGCCACTGCAGTGAAATCTGAGGATAGATTATATTTTTACTAGGACATCTTTAACAAACATTTAAACTTCAAGAGTTGTAATAACTTAAATAACTTAAATAACTTAATGAAATATCTTTCATATCTTAAAATATTATTATAGCTTACCTACTATCTGATTAGAAATCACAGAATCATAGAATGTCCTGAGTTGGAGGGCACATACAAGCAAGGATCATCAAAATCCAGCTCCTGGTTCTGAACAAAACAACCCCAAGAATCACAGCAGGCACCTGAGAGCAGTGTTCAAACACTTGAGCTCTGTCAGGCTTGGTGCTGTGATCTCTTCCCTGGGGAGCCTGTTCCAGTGCCCAAAAACACTGAACGTTTTCCAGATATCTAACCTAAACCTCCCCTGACACAGCTTTGTGCTGTTCCATCAGATCCTGTCACTAGTCACCACAGGGAAGAGATCTGTATCTGCCCCCCTTCTTCTCCTTGTGGGAAAGTTGTAGAGTGCAATGAGATTTGTGTGTTTTATAACTTCACAGCTGATGAGTGCCCAGCTCTCTGATTTGTCTGGGTCTCATTGCAGGGCCTCTCTGCCTTCAAGAGAGTCAGCATCTCCTCCCAGTTCAGTATCATCAAAGTTAAAAATTGTGCAGAAAGTTGCTAAAAGACAAAAATTCTACTTGCATACCAAAATGGAATCTCATTAACTCCCTCACTCCTCCCCTTTTATTGTTACAGAATGGATGTCCCACACAAACTTCCCGTGGATACTTTGCATTCTTAGCCCTGTTCCTCATAAATGAGAGACTCATAATACACAGCAGTTCCACTTACTGCTTGAGTTCGTGATAATCTTAACGACTACAGAGTTTACACATCATTTCCAATACTATTTTAGACCTCTCAGAATAGTAGCTGTTATCATCACTTAGGAGGGACAAAAATCTGTTAATACCTGGTTTTAATGTACATTTGCAACATATATCTGTATTATGCATTAAAGTTAAAACATTGCTGTATTACTCAAGCAGATTGATTTTGTTCCCTCAACTGACATGTCCAAATGTTTTTGCAATCCATAGAAAATGGTAAATACCATACAAACGCAGCTAAGAAAATGTAAAACATTTAGGAGCAACAGGAAGCAACAAGGGATGCCCAGATAGGACCAAGTGTTAAGCACAAGAAATCTATCCCAGTTTTTATTCCTGTCTAGGTATTAGGATTTCTTTTAACTTAATGGCTCACATCATAGTCTCCTCTTCACAAAATGTTTTCTCTTTAAGAGAAAATGGAAAGAATATTGATTGATCAATTAATCTGAGTTTCCATCAGAAAAAATTGGAGATCTTGACCTGATTTTTTTTCCAAGAGTCCTTCAAAGCACCATACATCATTTCCAAAAAAAAAAAAAATTAAGTTGCAGAAGAGTTTAGACAATGGTGTTTCCCAGTAAAGCTGGGCCATGGAATAAGAGAAGTCAAAGCACAGGGATAGGAGAAACAGGCAAAATACATTCTACTTTTGTAGTTAAGGTGCTGTTGCAGCAAGGGGCATTTTCTCTGTAGAGCTTAAAAAATGCAGAGGCTAGCATGAAAACCCAAATATGAGAATTATAAATTTTCTTTCTTGTAACTTGGGTACTCCTTACTGTGTATCTGAATGAAGGACTGGAAATGCCTTGTACTTTAAGGAACTTATAAAATATAGCACCTCATCAAGAAGGGAATATATTCTGTGAGAGATCAGCACCTCCATTTTAGCTGGTCACCAATCTCATCTCTTTTAGAATGAGGTGCTTACATCTGTTTCTCAAAGTTCCTCCATTGCACTGTCACTGACCTTGGACGTTTCCTTCCCTGGCTTGGCAAGCTTCTGCTGTTGTGTGGGCACATCTGAAAGTGAATCATTGCTGTTCTTGTACCATTGCTTCAAGAAAAGTACTCAGACTTGAGAATCAGGGGTAGCTTGGGCTAAGATTATATGAGAGGTGGGAATGGGGATTTCATAATGACTAAGGAAAAGCATTTGGCTGTAGTCACTCAAGCATGTAAGTACTGGTGAGATGGGCTAGAATAACCCATTTGCAGAGACGTTATTCACAATTTATTGCCATTCTGACTCAGCAATGTCCTCACCACAAAATGACAGCAATACATTTCTTAGAGGCATGTAGAGTGAGTGAAAGCTGGTGAATAAATCTCAAGCCAGCCGTGGCCAAATCTGCCACAATTAGGGAAAACTGAACCTGTACATTTATATAAAAGGACACTAGAGAATATAGAATTAGAATATTGGATTAAAAAAGTCTCAAACATATAAAAGGTCAACACAGAAATGTTCCTAATGTTGCTCCATGTAGCTACCACACAGCATATTTCGCACAATATCCTTTTGTTTTCTTTGCAGTAAGACAGGATGCACGGATTTTACACTCTGAAAAGCAAGTTGAAATTTACCCGCAGTGTTGACTTCTTCAAGGAACAGTTTTAGACTAAGAACTTTGAAAACAGTATGCCTATCTGGCAGTGAAAATTTAAACTTTTATGTACTTCCAAAGTAAAAATAACACCGTGATATTTAGGGGAAAATTTCTTTTGTGCAACATCAGAACAGATGCCAAGCAGAACATATTGACTAGATTTGGGGTTTTTTGTTTGCTTGAGAAACACACTGGTGTGGTACATAATTACCTATACAAAACAGTATATGGTAATTAGTTTGCTCAAAAAAAGCTTGAGTATATACAAAACTTGAGGAGTGATTTAACACATAATGCATAAAAATACATAATACATAAAATAGATATTAGATTTAGCTCATTTAAGTATCCAAAGTAGATGCATGACTATATTTAAATGTGCATATTTTTCTTCCTGTTTTATTCTTACATTAACTGTCCTTGCTCTAATATTTGAATACCTTTGAATATTGCATTCAATAGTATGACTAGCATTTAAAGTGCCTTTCTCCTCTCATTCTTTTTCCCAAGGGTAGAATTGTTTATGGTGGGGTTTTATTTCACACAGGTTTTTTTTAGTTATCAGTAAATGCATAACCATCTTTTAGCATCTTGCCTACGAAGATGCTGTCATGCTTTTCTTCTTAAAGAAGATAATTCTGCTCAGGCTTCCAGAAAACTCCTTTGCAAATTGTGAATATGGAATGGCTAAACAAGAATGAAGCTCACAGTCCCCATTCACATCAATGATAAAGGGACATCACACTGGACAGCACCTCACTTAATGTGGTACAGCCAAGAATAAAGATATACCAATGTATTGTCTTAATACACTTAGTAACAACCTAAAATTATTATAATCTGCTGTTTACCACATAACATCTGTGATTTTTCCTGTGTTTCAGATAGAATAATATGGTCATGGCAGCCCTATTAAAGTTGAGATGGATGTATGTGTGTATATGTATATTTCTATGCTTTATATACAATAGATAACTCAGAAAACCAAATTTCATTATTTTGCTCTTCCATGCTTATCAGAGTCTAAGAATGAATTGAACAAAGGCACTACTTTAATTGGAAATATAGCAAAAATATTTTCTAAAACAGACATGAAATTTTAAGCTATAAATGGCTGTGGCATGTTATGCACAAGCTCATTTGGGTATATGGATGAATGAATGAAATCAAAATGAATCCCTTTCAAGATAGGAGGCAAGACGACAAAGCAAATATATATTTGTAAGAAGAATGGAGGGAAAAAACCTAGGGCACAATGCTGTGACAGATAAAAGATGTAAGAAATTGGAAGCTGTACCTCAAGAATTCCTATCTGATGTATATATTAAAGCTTGCATATAAAGGTGTACCCAAGTACAAATTCGTTGATTTTATATCTCACAGATAAATCACAGTAAATTTCTTCAGATATCATGATGCACTACAATAAAATCTTGTATTTGTACAAGATTTCTATATCTGTATGAAAATATCAGTCAAGAGACACAAAAACATGTATTTAAGCTTCACAGCTTAGCAAACAAATATTTAATATTTACAAAGTGGAATGCAAAGTGGAGCTCCAGCCCTGCTCTCTGCCTCGAGGATGACATTGCATCACAGACGTGGTCACATGAACAATGCATTGCTATCATCTGTTCTTCTGTGTAATGTCTAAACTGATAAAGAGAATTATACACCACTTCAGTATATCCTCTCACAATGATGTCCATAGGTGCATGAATACAGTAACTGTTTACATTTTCTCCTGAGAGAATTATTAGTAGTGTTTTAGTACCTTGAAATGAACTGGGGAGCCTGCACATAGTCACATCTATATCTGTGATTTCAATGCAGTAGGAAAGGCCAATCCCCTTCTTGTGTATATTGGAAAATCAGCAGGAAAGGAAAAATTTAATGGCCAAACACTTGGACAATTAGAGTCTATTTCCAGGAATTTACATCTACTCTATGCTTTCCTCAAAGCTTAGAACTGTCATTAATAGCTTGGCTGTTCAGTGTTGCCATTATGCAGTATTGCAAATGACAATTGAGCACTATTGATTTACCATCAATTCCTTTCTTTTCAGCTCAGCTGAGGCAGAGAAACTGCTGACAGATTGTGGATTTGCCAGAGTTGATGGCAGAGTGGTTGATGGCAGAGTTCCTTAATCCACTTTGCTGTGTGGCCTAAAATTCTCAAAGATAAATTGACTTTGACACACAGGCTTTCAGCTTGCCATCATTCCACACTCCTCAGGGAATATGCATCATATGATGACTGCTGGTGATCAGGTCCTCTTTAACATGAAAGGCACTGCTGATTTTAATACTTCCTGCAACTGCAGGAAGTCACCAGTTATGTGAACTTCACTTTTTTTCCCCCAACATTTATACCTTCCCACAGTTAGTGAAGTCTTCTGAGCAGAATAGAGGCTGAAAGATGAGTGCACAGGGTATCTGGGGAGGAAGGGAGGCACAGCACAGGAAGCTGAGGTAGAGCTAAAGGGGAGGGAGGAAATGAATAACAGCAGAGGTTGTTGTTGCTGAAGATCATTGGGAAGGACGCTTTCTTGCTCCTAGCCAACTAGCACATCTGGATCTGGTGGTAACCAAAACCAAATAGGAAACATTAACTTAACACCAATGACATATTTTATAACCAGAATTGTCTAAAAAGTTCATAATCAGGATTCGACAGCTGTTACTTTCATTTAAATGTGGTCAATCTGAACATTTTTTAGATTTCGACGCAAAGGCACTGAGTGATACTTTGCTTTCACAAAGTCATAGAGAATTACTATACCAAATTTCAGTATTCAAACAACACCATTCCTGATCCACATTTGCTTTTTCCCCTTCAGAGGAAATTTCTATTTTTTACCCTAGAAATTACATTTTATCTCCTACATGAACTAAAAGAGAACACAAATCTAGCAAATTAGTTTCTCTTCTGAAAAGGATAAAGACAGTTAATGAGTGGCATTACCCATTTCTAAAATGTGAATTATTTATAGATGTTATGTTTAAATATGAGCAAGCTATGTCTCGTGTATTGAAACACAGAATCTTTTACCTGTTTTTCACCTGCCAGTTTTGTAAATAAACCCTGAAAACAGAATTTTGTGTAACTGCAATTATATAGGCAATTTAAAACCTTGCAGTTGACTAAAGAAAGCTTGCTAATTCACCTTTAGTCTCAGCATTATTCTGTGAACTTACAAACTGATGTGATAAACTTCACAGTAACTAAAATGTAGCAACCCCAAGATCAATCCATAATGTAATGTAAGGCACCATGAATAAATTTGGTTCTAGCCCTCCCTAGGTTTACTCACATAATTCTCTTTATACCTTGAAAGTAATACCGCTGACTTCAAGGTGAAAACCCAGCCCTTGTCAAGACACTGGCAAAGCTCCCATTGATTATAGTGCAGACAGAATTTACCTACTGTGTGAAAACTAAATACACGAGTAAGCCTTTGTTGGATAAGCACCTTAAACTCACTGCTGCCATCAGGTACTGACACAAGAGCAGGGCACACCGTGTCCCTTACAGCTGGGTGGCAGCGTGTTCCCACAGACTGATTGTCTATTCTATTCAGACAAAAAACTCCAGAAACTTTTATTCGTTTTCTGGGATGCACACTCAAAGTTTCCACTCCACTGTTCTCCAGTATTTGTCCACAGAGTTCACAACTAAACTCTGCTTTGTAATCACACATGTATATGTCATAGGTGCTGTTGACTATTAATTTAGTGTCAATTGACAAACATCTATTTACTGATTCTGGTATTGAAGCAAAAAAAGAGAACAGATGAAGAAAAGCTTAGAGAAACACCTCTTCTCCTTTCTTCCCACTTTCAGCTTATTTTGTTTTCACTCTGTGTTCAGCTCAGACCCATTCAACTCCATCGGTGAGGCTGGAGCTGGAGGTTGGGCTCAGTGCTCAATCAATGACTGACATAATTTCATTATCACCAGTATGTGAGTCCCCCAATGGCCCTCACATGGCCATGACCACCCTATTTTAAAACATGCTCATGTGAGGCACTGTAGGCTCCTCCAACTGGCTGAAGTATTTGGCAGGCAGTGGTTGCTCCCATGCTGTTTGGTGCAGCTGGAGCTGGCCGGGGCAGGTTGTGCCTGCCCAGTGCAGGCCAGCCAGGTGTCCCATTACCCAAAGCCCACTAGTGCCTGGTGAAGGGCACGAGTGGGGACACATCCTTGGGGGAGCAAGGGCCAGGGCTGCAGTGAAAGGTCCCTCCTCTTGCCTCCCCCTCCCTGTGTCTCCTGTTAGCTCAGGACAAAAGCCAGCAGCCTGTGCACTTCTGGGAGCCTCTTGCTGCTCCAGCTGTGTGGCTTGACCCGTGTCAGGGCTTCTCTGCACAGTAGGAGGCTTGCATGCAACAGTGAAGCATAGCCATTTATTTTTTAACATAAACTTAATTTAAATAATAAATAGCAACTTTTTATCTGTATTTCTAGCACCAGAGCTGCTCCTAGGTTTTTGAAGTGCGTTTGCTAGGTGTTACAAGTTATTAAATTTTTTACAGCCATTTTGCAATCAAAAGCAGATGGCTTGCTGAACAGTGACTTACCCAAAAACATATATTCACATCTCCTGCTGATAATCTAGGAGGAAAGATATCAGCTAAATGTTTGATCTGAAGTTATTTTTGTCCCGTTTTAATCCCCTCAACTGGCTGCCACTCAAATTTATCTCAATGCAGGGGGAAAAAAAAGACAAACCTTTTTCTGCCTCTTTAGGAAGCTGAAAGAAAAGTCTTTGGAGTGTTACACAGGGCTAGAGAAGAAAAGGGAAAAAAATTAAACCATGATAGTTTTTGAAGAAGAATCCCAGTGAAGATGCAGTGTCTTTGGAAACAGTTCATAGCTTAGAGAGTTGAAAGGAGTGTTGTTATCAGTAGAGTGCTGAGAGACCAATGCACATAAGTACTCAATTAAAAAGAATGGAGGTGAATGGCTGGAGAATTTGTGTAGCTGTATGTCCTGTTTTGCTTTTAAACCGAAGGTGAGATTGCATTTCACAGAAAAGGAAGTCAATGCATCAACTGATCCTCTACACAATTCACAGGGGCAGCTTGGTGGCAACCTGTGTAAGAGGGTGATTATGGAATATTTCACCTTCTTTTCCTCTACTACTATGAGATATCAAACATGCCATAATCTGACAGCTACTGTTTGTAAAAATAAGATCATGTTTTTCACTAATATTTCACTTAATGTGATTTGCAAATGTCACACACACAAAACTGTTTTTTTCTAGAACAAGACTCTAGCCTTATAAAATTATAAAACTTATAGGCATGCAAAGCAAACTTTTTTTACTGAAGTTCTTTTTTCCCTTTTTTAAATTGATGTTTACCTCTTCAAAAACTTACTCCAAGCATAAAGAAAAGAGAGCAGTATCTCTTCTAAAGATACCTGCAGTGCCATGCACGGAAGAATTGAATATAATGGACTGACAGGAAATTATGCCGTAGTTCTTGGCATCCTGTTCCTAGAATTTTGTAAGAGTGAAGAACAAAAAGAAGCAGTGGGGTGTGGATAGGGAATTTCTGCAAAGTAGAAAGGACCTTTTATTTTCTTTTTTTAAAATTTATTTATAAACACGTCAGTGATTAAAGGCAGTTGATCAAGGGATCAGATCTGAGTTGTTGTGATTTACTAGACAGACTTTCTCATGCATTAGATAGATATTTGTATGAAGAAAAGCGGTCCTCATAAGCTAAAACTGAAAATTCACTGAGAGGAATATTTTTATAAATTAGTTGAAATTGCTTATTTTTGATGTAAAAATACTTCCTTTTTCTAAGTCTTGCAACTACAATTGATTAGGGAAAGAAGAGTCCAAAAACGGGCTGATACTATCTTTGTAACAGTTGTACCATATTTGCAGTGTATAGAACAATGCCTAGCAGTTGTCTGATAAATTACATTAATAAATTTGCTGTCTAATTGAGCCATATGCTTGGCATTTCCATTTTCACCCAGCTGTCCCAGACAGTGAAATTTGTTCATTTTTCTTGAGAAAGTTCCCATCCATAGACATGTGAGTATTTAGGCACAAGTATTCAGTTTAGATCATAGCCCTGAAAGATGAGGATAGATTTCCTAACTGAAGGGACTATTTCACTATCACATTAACAAGGGTTCTTTAATGTATGATTCCATTTTTTGTTCTATTCTAAAATTGGTGCAGTATGGAACTTTAGCTAACAAATTTAGTTTCCACTTCTTTGCTTTCATGGTCTGGATGTCTTCATTTCATTTTGTACTAATGCACTCTTAAAAGTGGTATTTTGGATTAGAAAAATTATTGTGCTCCAGGGGCATCCATCATAGTTTTCTGTGTATTTGAAGTCATCCTTCATTAACTTACATAAATCATTCCTGCACTCAAACTTTGGCAAAGCTGGTGCACATCAGTATTGTTTTTTGCATCATTTGTTTTTCTTGGGTTTTATTCTCCTGTATTAATATTATATTAGTGATGTTTTTATTTCAAACTTTGGGTTTTACCTTTTTTTCCAGTTCTCTTCCCCATCCCTTTGGACGTGGTGGACATAGAGGAAGGGACTTCCCAGTAGTTGGTTGTCAGTTGGGGTTAAACCATGGCACTGTGCTTGGTTTTGGAAAAATCACAGGTAGAGAAAAGACAGAAGGGAGATGATCATCTCCATTCTTATGCATGTGTATAAATACACTTTTTTGAGGGCCCTGCCTCCTGTTCCTGAAATTACCAAGAAAAAATGCCAAGTGAAATTTCCCTGATGCTTTTTCTTATTTTTGGAATTCTTTTGTGTGGGTTTTTTGGTGGTGTGGGTTGGTTTGTGGTGGGGTTTTTTGTTGTTGTTTTTTGTTGTTGTTTTGTTTTGTTTTGTTTGTTTGTTTGTTTGGGGGTGGGTTTTTTTGTTTGTTTTTGGTGGGGGTTTTTTTTGGTTTTGGTTTGGTTTGGTTTGGGTTTGTTTGTTTGTTTGTTTGGGGTTTTTTTCCCTTGATATAGTTTTCTGATATCTGCTTCTCCCTTAAAACTCTATGACTCACTCTCTTCCTACTCTTTCAATCCATTTTAAGCAGTGCGTGACACAGGTAGTAGCTGTGAACTCAACAGGAGATTTTTGAGACAGTCTCAGTTCACTGAATGCTGAATGAAAAAATGTCCCTCCCATCACCACTGTTTTTTTTATTTGTTTGTTTGAAACAAACATATCATATTAGTGTTCTGCCTGGAGAAGCCTAATGTACCTTGAAATAAGTTTTATTATGATGAAGTAATGAATTGAAGTTAGAATGTTTCTGCAGGCCAGGGAAGTTTATAGAGGTTAGTACAGCACAAAGAATAAAATGTAAAATAAAGGCATAAATCTCAAGGGAATACAGATATTGCTTCTGCTGAAACTGCAAAGATTTTTATAATAAAAAGCCCCCCAAAACTAAAATAATTCCTATGTCTCTGCTTCTAGCAGCTAGCAAGTATTCCCTCAGTTTCTATGGCAATATTTTCTGTTAAGGATATCGCTAATCTGCTTTTGGCTCCCTAGCACAGATTCCAAACTTGCTATTGAATCATAAACTAATTTCCCACTGCTTATTATTTAAACACATTGCCCTCCTTTCTAAGAATGGGGACACAATTCTTCATGTGACTCAACAGGAGAGAAAAAGGGGAATTGTGATGCATACTAGCATTCTAAAAATCAAATACTCACCTAAATTCCTGGTCTCTGAGGCACAGAAAAATATTAAGAGGAGCTATTACTGAACTCACCATTAAGTCATCCTGATTCTGACATAATGGGTTTAATATTTTCTTTCCCTGCAATAATCTGTGAAGGGGTTCAAGTAAATGATCTTGGGATCATTCTGTAAAGCTGTGGTCACAGATATAAATGCATGGCAGCATCTTAAATAGTGATTGTCATGTTTGACCCAGCCATGTTTTAAAAGATATGCTTTAATATCTTAGAAAATGTACAATTCCAAAAATATCTGCCAGGGGATTTTTTTACAGCTTATTACTTACAAATCAAAAAATTATAACTTTTATGTAGCCCTAAAGAAAAAAAGTACAAGTGGATGTGCACAACGAAGAATGAAATATTACAGACAAAACAAGAAATCATTAAAACATCAAGGGACATCAAATGGTCAAGGCTTCTGCTTCCCTACATACAGAGAAGATATGTTAATCCACAGAACAGAAGTGCACTTGTGCTTCTCATTTAAACAGTTCTTGAGAAAAGTATGGCTTATACAACCCTTCTGGATGTGTTTGCTTTCTAATTTACGAAAACACACCTACATTAGGTAACTTCCTAGTGTGTTTGTCCATGTGACACATAATTCATCCTTCATCTGTTCCTCCTTTCTTGTTTTTTATTTTTTTTATTTAATACTTGAATTAATCCAGGTCATCTCCACTCAGTCCACATATGGATGCGGTGGATTTATGTTTACTAATCCAAAGGTTCTCTGTTACTACTACTTTCCACATCTACGTGTGTGACTGTTTGGCAAAGTATAACCCTCTGTATAAATTCTGAGTAATACCACCTCACAGTTTGTCCTATTTGAAAAATTGAATTGGTCACCTAAAAGAAGCATCCACTTGCCTGTTGAGAAGTCAACAGCAAACACAAATTCTGAAGTAAATGATACTGAAGACTGAAATATTTGTGTTCTTACTAATATGGATGGCACCAGGATGATAGTTTCATTCTGCTTTGTTTTCTTTGATTAGCTTGGGGACCAACATCTGTTTTTCATCATGTTTTATGCAGACAAATGCTTTGAATTAAGAGCCCAACAACTGCACATGCTGCCACAGAGGCCCTGTGGTTAGATCCCCGGTGAGGTTGCCTGCCAGGATCCATAGAGCCCAACAAGGTGGTGAGCTGTGCACCAGGCACCTGCCCACAGACACACTCACACTGACACAGCTGCTGCTGCAGGGATCCCCAGATGCCATTTCAGCAAGGGCCACTGCATCCCATTTCTGACACTGCTGCTGTTAGGGGTCACCAAGTACTGGGGAATTAATAAAAGTAAACAATTGACAAGCTTCTATTTGGCTTGATGAAAACATGTATTCACATTTTCTCTCAATCTTCCCTGGCATACTAGATCTGTAATTCCCAGCAGGAAGGTCCCTGCTGGCACAAATGGTCAGGAGGAGCCTGGTCAGCCCCTGCTGTGCCATTGCTTGCTGTCACCTCTCTTGGGCATCATCAGCCAAGGCTCCTGGCTGGTCCCCAGAGTTTTTCTCCATGCCTTCACCCTAACCCTAACTCTAATAAGCCTAACCGTAACAGAACACTAACCCCTATGGAACCCTAACCCTAACCCATGTTGTCATGGGTTAGCACTGGCCAGATGTTAGTGCACCCATGAATATATGTTTTTTCTCTAACAACTCCTGTGGGATGTGATCAGGAACAGAGCAGAGCAGGCTTAAATCTTGAAAACAAAAAAACCCACCAAAACTTTATTAATTACATAAGAACAGGGACAGAAATACTCTTAAACACACATAGAGACAGAAATAAAAACTTCTTAGAACATTTCTTCTCCCAGTTTCTACCTCCCCACCCATCACTCTTCACAGACCAACCCCTGGGTTTTAGATCAAACAACCACCACTCAAAAACAAACTAATCTTCAATTCAGCAAGGGAGAGAGGAGTCTCTCTGGCACCACAGACTGTTCCTCAGAAAACACGGGTCCACCCCTTATGTGTTTCCATGTCACCCATAGCACCGCCTGGAGAAGTCTGCTAAGGTGACACTCTCTTTTTCCTATGTCCAGCGCTCTCACCGCTGTCTCATAGGCCAAAACTACATACAGGGCTTTTTAAGGATGCTGCATGCCGAGCTCTCCCCTTTTTACTCAGGGGCCAGGGTTCCAGGAGCAGGTCTGCCATGAGGGCAGAGGGCACCACCTCACCCTCCCCCTCTTTTCTCTGCTCGCTCCAACTCTTCAAGTGCCAGTCACTGTAGCAAAAACAAGGGGCAGCTGCATCCACCCAAAAAATGCAGTTTATGTTCAAAAGAGACTCAAGTTCAGTCCATGGCTGACATTATGCAAGAAAAGTCCAGCTCCAAGGCTACTCCTCTTATTCTTTCATCGAGTTCTTTCCAATCATGCTTTATCATCTCGGTCCCAGGCCGCTTCCCTCTCTCCGAAAACCACCAGTCATGAGAATCAATGTCTAAGAAAAGTTTCTTTCTGCCAAGCAAGGGTTAACAGTTTCTTCTCGGCAGGGTGCAGGCTCAGGCACTCCCAGGCTCCGCAAACCCCCACGTGGCTGGGCACCTTCTCCTGGAGTTTGGGGGGGAGGAGGGGGTGAGCACACACAGCAGGCACTTCCACAGTTTTCCACCCCTCCATCCTGGACGGGGCAGCTCAGTTCCAGTCTTGTCCCTTCTCTTCTTCCCCCCCCCCCCCCCCCCCCCGGGGGCTCCGGCTTACCTGAGCCGACCACGTGTTTCCCCTCTCCCACCCAGCCTCGTGGCCGGGCAGGGGAAGGAGACTGGAGACGTCTCTCTGCTGAAAACCCAGATCCGACAAGAGGCCGAGCCCCTCAGACTCCTGCTTTTAACTCTTTGTGTCCTCAGAGGCGTGTCCAAACCTCCGAGTGACCAACCCAGGTGCCAGCAGAAAAGCTGATTACTGATTGGAATGCCCACATCCCCCTGGAGGAATTCACCTCCCCCACCAACCACGACACATGTCCTCATGTGTCCATGAAACTGTCTGATCTTAAGGCTCTTCTTCCTCCACTATCAGGACCTTTCTTCCAGCTACGATCTTCACTGCCTACTTTTCAGGTTCCCTCCTTCTTATGAAGATGACTTCGTTTGGGAACTCTGATTTTCCACCACATGCTCTTCTTTTTAGAACCCCAAGCTCTACATTTTCCCCAAGCTAAATAATGCAATGTGAGAGCAGCCTCCTGTATTTCATGTCTGTTAACTGGAGGATTTGGGACATGCCACATTTCATTAGACTGGGTGTTCTCAAGATTTACAAGGAGTCCACAACAGTTGCATGTATCAAGTAGCAGGCTCTGCTTGAAGGTTCATTGGTTTAGTTTCAGACATTTACCCCTGCACACAGTTGTTAATGTTTACAGGGTTTTTGTTGATGTTGTTGTTGTTTTTCCTGTGATAAATAAAAACTAGAAAATGGTCTCAGGAAAAACTCACATGGTTCAGAGGCTATGGGCAAATAAGCATTTTATTTTAGGGGATCTCTGTTCAGTCTTCTTACACTAAGTACCAAATTGTGTTGGCCAATAGAGCTTTAAGCTGCAGTAATTGACCTCAAATGAAGACCTTGTTCCTCTGGAGCTTTTAAAACCATAAATTTGCTTAAATGTGTTTTTGCATAGTTTCTAGCATTGTTGTAGGTGGGTCTGTCTTTTCAGTTGTGGCCCTACTGCTAAAGTCCAAAATGTTTGTCAAATACACTGATCTAGATCTTTTGACAGCTGTCTGCAGCTCAGTTTACGCACTAAAAACAACTGAAGTTTTTTCTGATTTTGCCTGAACTAGGTGAACTGAACAAATTGATGGGTCTTGTTAACTGACTAAAGGTTTGGTTTACATCAAATCAGCTAATAGAGCCTTTTCCTTCTGTCTGAACAGAACAGTGTGAAAAAATGAATCCTGCTCTGCTTGGGTGAGGTACCAATTAAGTCAGTGGAAAAGTAGACATTTGTGGCAGTTTGGCCACAAGCACAGTATTTCGAGGCAGCTGCTGGTTCTTCAGAGCTGCAGTTCAGCAGCCTTGTACTCTAATTTAAAAGGCCTTGGTTTAGCAGTCTCTTTTCAGTGACAAAAGGTTTCTCTGTGCTATATTTCTGAAGGTAACAAGCTTTTCTTTTTTGCAGATGAGGGGTGAATGAGGTGTGAAAAGGGAAGACGGACTGTGGTGCAGAGGAACAGGGTGATATTCTCTAAGAATTCCCAAAATCACAAGAAACGAGATCTAGTAGCCAGCCGTGATATACAGCACTTCAGCATCTTCTACTACCATAGCAGTGTGCTGAAAATGAAGTATGCTTTAACTGGAAAGGTGTTGATGTCTAAAATAACTCCTTATGCCTTCTCTGCCCATCACAGAAGGGCATCTCTTGAATTTTTTATATGAATTGCCTGTAATTTCTCCAGAGCAAGTTAAAGAGTAGTAGCAAAGTGCAGTTGACTGCAGCACAGGAAGAGCAGAAGCTCTGTCATTACTTTCATGACAGTGCTTGCAGTGCTCATAAGCAAAGAGTAGGTATGATTATCAGGGCAGGCCTTTTACTTTCTGCTCTAATTGGACAGACTGACCTGCTAGGAAAACCAAGACCCTTTCATCCAGAATTCAAACAAAGCACATCTTACTAAAAAGTATTCTTGAGACATGTCTTCCTCAGGAAGGGGAGGTAAAACCTGACTCCCCTCTTAGAAGAGGAAGTAGCCAAGAATAAAACTGCTTGCAGTTTTTGCAGCAACTACTGTGAATTACATTTATTAATTCTGTCCATAGACTTGATGGGTGTCGGAAAGAAATAGCCATAAATCCTACATATTTATGTCACAGAAATATAAGGAGCCTGATTTTTACACTAATCTTATGTAAGTACTTCTGGGCTGATTTTATTGGATTAATTTATGGTTTGCTTAAACAGTAAGAGAAACCAGAATTAGGCATAAAAATTTCTACCTGTTCTCACTAAGCTACAGAGCGGATGGCCCTGACTGCAAGTGAAATGGGGAAGTTTGAATGAATTAACATCAAAACATTTTTCTTTCTTCCTTTCTAACTGAAATTGCTTTCAGCCTGCTGAATCTCTAATGCTTCCTCTGGTGCTCACTTCCTCAGTCTCCCATTCCCTCTTTGCTCTCTCGTCTGCTCAGCTCTGATGATAATGCACCATGCAGAGGTATAAGCCATATTTTTAGATGCACAGACATTATAATTGATTTTTTCCCTTCAGTTCCTGTGAGGAGTAACTAGATACTTTATCACTTTTAAGTCTAGAAACTTGCTATTCCTTTACCTCTACCCATTTCATCATACCCCAGTGAGGATTATGTGAAAGGGATATATGAGTCCCTCCTGCTGAGCCAACAGGCTAGCTTTTAATTGGCTTTTATGAATCACTTTCAAGATGCTTGAAATTGTAGAAAAAGTCTAAAATACTTTAAAGGGGATGTTAGTTGCTTTTGTGTCTTGTTACATTTTTTTAAAAAGCATTTTACAAGTGTACTTAGTTGCATCTTAAAGAGTTCTACTTTCTCAGATAAAGTCTTTAAATCCTTGAACAAATGTTTCTGGTTAATGAACACAGAGGAATTATTAACTATTAAAACATTAAAACACTGTAGACGGAGTAAACACTTAATATTTTGTTAAAGGCAATATAAGAATGAGACCTAATTGCTATTACATGGTACAAAATTGATTTTGCAGTACTTTGAATTACCAGTCAAGTCACAAGTCTGTTAGCAGCATTCCTGCACTTAGCAGGAGAAAGTTTTCATGCCATAAAATATAACTTTCCTGGGACTACATGCCACATGTCCTATATTCTAGCCAGAAGATAATCAGACTGCAAGATGGTAAAACTGCTAATGGAAAATGTGAATAGAATGGCAAAGAGCAGTGCTCCATCAGTGCAACTAAGCTATTTCATTCCTCCTTTTGTTCTTTCTAACACAATAGAAAATTTTCCTTATCACTTCATGCTCTGTAACACAACATCTATATTGCCATTGCTTTGATGCAACAATACATTATATTTTTTAAAAATCTCTTCGGTTTTTGTTTTTAATTTGAACAGTTAGAAAACTGTTAGAAACTTGCCAGCTAGAAAAATCATATATGATACATTTTTAAAAAATCCTAGGAATTTCTTGATAATTTTTCCAGGGATAGTCATACCCTTTTTACTGATTAATTTGATTTTTCCTAATCAGTCATGTAAAAGTCTAAACTCAAGTGACTGTGTAAGTTGAAACAAGTCTTCTGATAGGATTGCAACTCTTGCTCCCAAATGCAACAGAGACTTCAGAAAGAAATGTAGTTATGCAGCATGAAAGCTACAGCTTCCAAACACTGATTTCTCCTGGTGTGAGTCTTCCATTATTTGTTTTCCATAAGAACATTACATGTAAAACAACTGAGACTAGAGAACCTTAAATGCTTCAACTTAAGCCACACAGATTCAAGTCTAAGCAATGGAATGAATTTGCCTGAATATAATACAGAACATCTTTACAATAGAAATGTATTTCTGTCATTTCTGTCTACTTAACAAGCTCAGTTTCTTATCGGATGACTCTTCATGTCTCTGGAGCAGCAGGAGGTTTTCTACTTGCTTTCTCAGTCTTAGGCAGAATATGACTCCTTCTTTTCCTTTGGGAAAAGTACCTACTCATAAAAAATTCCAGTGTGTAAATAGGAAAATATGGAGAAATATGGAAATGACTGATGTGAGCTTTTGGCTCCAAGAATCTTAGCTTAAGAAATTACATCCACCTAATACAACCATAAAATGGACTACTACTTCATTTTTTTTCTGTGTGGCCAATTAGCTTTCTAAACTCTTACTGATATTAATACTATCAGTTGTGACATCACTTTTTACTAATTAAAAAATAACGTGGTTATCAACTGGGAAAGGAAAGGGGAAAGAGAAAGAGGACATCTATCAGTAAAAATGGTTTTTTGTTTCATTTGAAACAAAAGGGAACTACTGAGTTTACTAAAACAATGGCATCTCAAGTTGAAAAAAAATGCATTTCTCATTTCCCAAAATATTTTGTATACAACAGAGTATATTAATAAGATTTAGTTTGAAAATGTTTTCTTGACATGAAACTCTTTGTCAAAACAATTGACTTTAAACCCCAGCCAATCAAAAAACTCAACCAAAACCTGATACACTTAAGAAGAGAGAGAGAGGTAATGCCAGAAGGCTAGCAAGGATGAAGATTTAGCTGACTAAAGAAAATTCTGAACTTGTGAAGTAAGAAACACAATCCAATATTTTGTATGTTTCTGTATAATGTCAGAAAGCTACTCTGAAAATTGATATACTTGGTCTCCAAATGTGAACAAAATATCAGGAATAAATGTAAAGCCAACTTTATCCCACACATCCATCTTTTTTTTTTTTTTTTTTTTTTTTTTTTAATTTTATTTATTTATTTATTTGTTTGTTTGTTATTATTATTTCTTACTCTTCTTCAAACAGGAAGAAAATCTCACCATTACTATTTTAACTATTTGAACTCAGCTGTACCCAGACATTTTGTTTAGGACACTACAGCATTCAATGAGCAAAGATTGAGCCGACACTTTCAGGGCTGTTGCCAATTCTGTTAAAAATAGAAGTCTTTCTACAGGTCACTGAATAATGCAACCATCACAATATAACAAAAAGCCTCATTTGGACATTTTTCAAAATGTGCAGTTAGTCATGGGTCGTGATGAGTACAGAATCCCTGGGCTGAACAGTCTGACAGAAGAAATGGAAAAGAAAGAAACTAACTGCTGATGCTTTTAACTATAATTTTTTTTTTAATCACTGTGTTCATGGTCTGTGACCCATTTTTGGCCATAGAATAAGTTATAAAGAATTCAATCATGAAAGCTCTAACTATAGATCTTAGCTTATATGTGTTTTTTTTACTATTGTATACAGTGTGTAAAATATGTTCCTTTACCACAGCATAAAACTGAAGATCACCTTGTTTAAAATGCCAGTTTCTACAGGGAAATAAATATTCGTGTGATTTTAAAACCACCACTCAGCTAACAGTATCTCTGCTGGTGACTACTGATACAAGGCATCCAACTTTCACTCTGAAATGCACTCTAATCCCTGGGAGACCCTATTCATCTTCTTGAGAAAGTTAGATACCTTGACTTGTCTCAGCAGTAAGAACACATCCAAAGGAGTTCTTCCCTCTGGGCTCTGGGGATTTTTCCATTTTTTTAATCTAGAATTGTCATATTTGTCTCTTGTTCCTCATAAACAATGGTGATCAAAAGTACTCACAGACATAAGGAGCTGATATGGGAAAAGAACACTTAGCTTGAAGAACGTAGTTCCTAACTTACTGAACAGAGTTTTTCTTCTGGGATTGGTTTTGATCAGATTAGATTTTTGAATTAGTGAATAGAATATCTCATTTTTTTAACATATTTTGCTCTTGCCCAATAACAAACAAGCTGAACCTCACAGTTCCCAAATTCTCCCAGTCTGTGCTCCTGTCTATACTCACTGGGCTGAGGCTCCAATCCATCTGGTGCTTGGTGAGCTTGATAAAACAATGGCTCCATTTGCTGAATAAATTTTTCACATATTGACCCATTCCAAACCAACTTTTTTTTGCCATTTCCTCTATATAAAAACTCCTCAGTGCATTTACCCCACTCTGTTCATTCACAGTTTGGTATAAAGTTCAGTGTATATGTTCTTATTTGATGCAGATTTTCTGAAGAGAATGGCAGTGCCTCATTACTGCTCCTGAGGCACTGCAGATTTTGCAGCAACAGATGAAGAAAGAGGTGTAGTGAATAAAAACAGACTATTATTTTCTATCTAGGTGTCCTGGGGTGCCTCAGGCACAGCATCACAGCTGGACAAGGGAGGGGATTGTCCTGCTCTGCTCTGCACTGGGGCAGCCTCACCTCCAGTGCTGGGGGCAGGTTTGGGTGCCACTATATAAAAAATACCTAAAACTGTTACAGTGTCCAAAGGAGGGACACAAGGATGGTGAAGGGTTTGGAGGGACATCTGTATGAGGAGTGTCTGAGGTCACTTAGTCTGGTCAGCCTGGAGAAGAGGAGACTGAGGGGAGACCTCGTTGTGGTTCTCAACATCCGCATGAGCAAAAGCAGAGGGGCAAGAACTGGTCTCTTCTGTGTGGTGATCAGTGACTGGACATGAGTAAATGGCATGAAGCTGTGCTAGGGCAGTTTAGGCTGAGTACCAGGAAAAGTTTTTCCACCAGAGGGTGGCTGGGCACTGGAACAGGCTCCCCAGGGAAGTGGTCACACCAAACCTGACAGAGCTCAAGAAGTGTTTGGACAATGCTCTCAGGCACAGGGTGGGATTCTTGGGGTGCCTTGTGCAGGGCCAGGAGTTGAACCTGATGATCCTGATGGATCCCTTCCAACTCAGCATGTCCTATGATTCTATGGGAATTCTTGAATTTTTAATGAAGATACAGTTAAGCAGAGTAGTTTCTATCTACTGAAACAGCCTAGGCTTTCTAAAAGGGAATGGAAGTACTTTGGCCAAACTGGAGATGGTAAGGGACAAAGCAGAAGTGTGTGTGAAGAAAGAAAAAACAAACCCACTACAATTGGATAAAGAGTATTTTCTGTCTTGAGTTGTTTTGTTGTTGTTTTTTGGGGTTTTTTGGGGGTTTTTTTGGGTTTTTTCCCTATGGAAATATAGATATATTTAATATTTTCCGCATTTCCCAGCTAAAAACAGATAAAAGCTTTACAAGCCCTGCAGCAAAGGTATATCAGAGGCAACATCAGTGAGGCAACAAGCCAACATCTCTAAACATTTTTAGCTACATTTTTCAAATTTAACAGCAATCAAAGAAGAGCCATATAAATACCAACCTCTTGGAAAACTTTCAGAATGCATCATTTTAATTTAGATATTCCTACATGAGGAGAGTTGCTAAGGGTACATGTTAAAACAGGTATTTATATTCATGTATTCATACTGCTTTGTTATTGCATGTCAGATGAACTGCATGTCAGAAACATGCTCCTGTACAATATATGTTTCAATACTAGTTCACAGACCTCAAGAAAATAATTAAATATTTCCTCCTCTATTTTTTTTACTACTACTACTATTGCTATTGCTATTGTTATTGCTATTACTATTACTATTACTATTACTATTACTATTACTATTACTATTACTATTACTATTACTATTACTACTATTATTTGCATTTCTTTAACATTAAAAAAGAAACATTGAAAATTCTTCACACATTTGAGAGTGAGAGAACTGGTAAAGGACAGTTGTAGAGATTAGTCACTTGATATTTTCACATCTACGTCAGGATATGTTTTAGAATATATTGTGGAAGAATATAACACTCCTTATAGGAGTAGAATGTATGACTTTATTGGTCTTTGTTTCCTTCTTTTCCCAGTGAATTTTTAGAAGGGAAATTTTGTTGAAAACTTGCATTCCCCTAATACTCTGAATTATTTACAGCCTTTGAGAAGGGAATTCGTGTCATATTAGTGCTGAAAAACTTTTCTAAAACCATCTGTAGTCATCTATAAATGCACCTGACAAACTAACCTTTTAATGTTATATTTTCACCCCACTGGTGAAATGAAACATTAAGTTTGTCATTTTAGAAATCTTATTTCATTGTCATTTTTCATTTATTTGATGGAAAAATCAAATCAAGTCAGGAAAAAACTCTCACACTGTTCCTCTGTTCGCCAGAGAAGATAAATGTGGAAGTCAACATGTATTAAGTAGCATTATATGCTAACATTAAATGACTGCAAAGTACTGATATGCTTTCTCTTATTATCTCTCTGGGACATCTGTCAATATTAATACAGTAAGTAGCTAAGCAATCATCCCTAGTAAATAAGTATCAGATCCAAATGCATCCCCCTTCAAGCCATTAAACGGAACCTTAGGGATAGAAGATTAACATATTATTATTTTTAATTACATTATTTATTCCCATTTTTACTTGATAAAAATTAATAGCTGATTAGAAAACCAACAGGAAGGAGGGGCTAAAATCCTATGAAACTTTTAAATTTTTTTAATTTATTTGTGCATTTAATATCATAATTCCCTCTAGAACAAAAGAGGGAGTGTCCAGGTATTTAACCACAAGCCCTTCATTAGGACAATTCATTTTACGTGGCAGGTAGGGTGCTGTTGGACTCCATTCTCCAGGTAGCCACAGGTTTACTAAATGTCTTTGGGAGGACCGGTGAATCTAAATATCTAAATGTATCTCATGTCTATGCAAATGGAAGATAAATATAAGGATCAGTGGTATAGAATTACACAGGTAATGGACTTCCCTCATTTCTTCAGCAGAAATGAAGTCTCAGCCTCAT
Organism: Prinia subflava; assembly: GCF_021018805.1. Lineage (NCBI taxonomy): Eukaryota > Metazoa > Chordata > Aves > Passeriformes > Cisticolidae > Prinia > Prinia subflava. Next base: position 20,942,810 of record NC_086251.1, read on the forward strand.
ATGTGACAGATCACGTAAGTTTACTCACTTTAGTAGCTACCATTACACATAAGTGGAAAAACTGAAAGAATTCTGTACTGTAATATTAGAGAAAATATGGAGGCTAACAAGGAATGAAGAAAAAAAAAAAAAAAACAAAAAGAAAAGATATTCATTTTAAGAGCTAGTAGTAACTTGATTAAAAAAAAAGATACAATAAGGACAAGCCCATTAGAATCTGCTGTATTAGAATCAAATTTATTAGTCTGGGAATACCTCTTTCGTTACTGCCTTCTGAAAAAGGTCATCTAGTTCTTTACAAGCACTTCATCATCAGCTGGCTGGGGGGCGGGGTGAGTTGTGAAGGTTTGTTTCCCTTAAGGGGCTCCTTTGGAGATTTTTCCCCTAATTTGTCCCAAACTAGGACAAAGTGAAATGAATTTCAATTCACAGACTGGACCCTCTGTCCCTCAAAGTAAAAGTACATCATGTGATATCATCACAAACTTCCTACATTTTGTGGAAAGGAGTTGGCCACTTGAGCCAAGGTACATCACATACTAAAGGACAAAACTAAAAGCAGAAGGTGCTTTGCTGCAGTCTAGTTTTATAATATCAAAGTGTTTGACTCATGAAGTTGTCCAGAAGGCTGGACCACCTCTCGTATGAGGACAGGCTGAAGGACCTGGGGTTGTTCAGTCTGGAGAAGAGAAGACTCTGGGGATACCTCCTTGCAGCCTCCTAGTACTTTAAGGAGGCTTGTAAAAAAGAGTGAATCAGACTTTTTACACAGATAGATAGAAATAGAACAAGGGGGAAGGGTTTTAAAATGAAAGAGGGGAGATTTAAATTAGACATTAGAAAAAAGTCCTTTACTAGACAGTGGTGAGACACTGGAAGAGGTAGCCCAAAGGAGTTGTGGATGACCTTGTGCATGTCGTTCAACCTAGGACTCCAGGACTTGCTGCTGCTTGGAAAATGTTTTGTGGAATGGATAAAACCTGCCATATACTAGCCACAGTATCTGTAGAGTGAGTGGTGTCTTTTAAATAAAGAGAAAGGAGGGGTCAGGACCAATGGTGGCTGTGTATCTGAAAAACAAAAGCTGACTGAGTAAAATCCTGTCTGCTCACCTACTGAAGGACAGCACTCTTCATACTGGGACTGAGGACCCTACAAGATGGATGGGAGACAGACAAAGGACGGCAAGATAGGGTTGGTGAGAATTGACAGTACCACCTCTCTGTAATTTTAAACTTTCAAGCTCTGCTGCTACAACAGTTAGCAGTAATCCTCTAAGCTTGCACAGTGATTATGTAAGATTTCTTTCCATGGCTATGGTCCCTCACTGCTATTTGTTTCATTACAGTAAGAAGATGGAAAAATATCTGTGAAGTTTAAACAAGTTTGGACAACATAAACTGCTGGATAATAAGTTAAAGCAGTGTATTTGATGAATGTGGTTGTGTCAAGCAGTATGTGACTAACTTGAAACTGTGAGAGTGGCAGGAAAATAAGATATCAGGGTCAAAATCATGGTGACCTTTCAATCGTGCTTGAAAATATGACATTCTTTCTCACGTGTGATTTCTCATTAAGTCTCTTTTGACATTCCCCAAGCATTAATACACCTGTTGGGAAACTTACAGTTGTCCTGAGGACAAAAAAACCATATCAGTTTCAAAGAGCAAATGCTGGAGGACTGCTTAATGTCAGTAGAGATTGTTGTAAATTTTGGAAAAAGAAATACCTTCATTAAATAAGTAGAATTATAGAATGATCCTAAAAGCTACTTTACAATTTCATCTGATCAAGGTGAAGAGTCATTATGAAGGGCACCATTTTATAGAATTAAAGATGCCAGAGGTATGTTAAATCCTATTGTTCACATCACAAAAGCAGGTTCTGGTGGATTCTGCTTTGTGACCTCATTTCTGCTAGAACAAAGAATTAAATTAATTACTATGAAAATCATGAGAACCTCAAGAGAGGTTTTATTGTTGATTTTGTTGTTGTTATTCATGTGTGGTTTGTTGTTTTTTGTTTTTGTTTCCTTTGGGAAGAAATCAGATCTTTAAAATATCTGGCAAGTTCTATTACAGCAAAAATTTATTTACTCCTTTTTCAGAATAAGGAATGAGCAAGAAAAATAGTAATACACCAACATGAGGAAGAAAGAAGTCAGTAAGATATTTTACATATATTGAATTTATATCTGAAAGTGTGTTATAATACACACTTTCATAGGTCAGAGTAATGGTTTCCCTTTAAAAAAAATGTTGATGTCAATTTGTAACTCTTCGAATAGTTCTGGTTATCTTGTTCATGGAAAGTTTTAGCAAATTTGTACAGGGAAATGCCATGATACAAAATGAAGGAAGGAATGTTCATGACTGGAGAAAACTCCTGCTAAAGCTCTTTGATCCATTGAGGATCCTGATATTAACATGAAAAATAGAAATGCGTTCAGTATAAATCTGACAGATATCCAGAAGGAACACTACAGTGGGAAATTATTACAGATGACAGTTTGTAATAGAAAAGTGTACAAATTTATGTGTACTGGTCTCTTCTAGGGATTATAAGTTGATTTTAAAATGTAAATTAATTTGAACAATATCTTGTCTACTTAAAATATTTGAGAATAGTATATGCAGAGAAATTGTCATTTAGAATTACAGTCCTTGTATAATTATTAGGGGTTTACTAATTGCATAAGAACATTTAGCATTTAGAACACAGAATCACAGAACTGTTAGTGTTGGAAGGAGCCTCTGGAGATCCTGTAGTCCAACCCCGCTGCCATGTAGTGCATCACAACATACATTACTGCAACACTTCCTACTGGCAAGCAAGAGTAGGCAGGTACTGCTTATTATGTGGGCCTCTGGATCGCTTGGTATGTTACTAATAATAATTTATTTTGTATTTCAAACCCTAAAATTTCAGCTAACGTCAACCTACAATGCAGCACATTGCATTTGAAGATAATTTAAGGTTCAGAAGTCTTGCCTCAGCTAAGAGCTTTACAGTCCCGGTTAGAATATCTTCCTGTTTCATTTTCACAGGTCACTGTGAAAATATAAAGAAAAGGGAGAGCTGTTAATTCAAATGGCAACTTTACTAAAACCAAGGCAGAAAAAAAGCTGAAATAATGTAAGGCCAAGGCTAAATAGGCTGCTGTCAAACCTACCTACACTTACATTTGTTTCCAGATCTCCACAGATGTGAAGGGGCAATCAGCACAAAAACTTAGAGGCTGAGTGCACAGACATGATTGTTCTGCAAACAGTGATTGCTATTGTCATACTGAAAAATGTCTGTTAAATAATGAAATGGTCCATTTCAGAAAAGTGTTTTTGTTTCATTGGCTCATCTCAGTTTACTGTAAACTCTGAATTCCTGTAATTTTCCACTTTTTAATGGTGCAAATTTAACTTCTTCCTTTCCCAGGTAGCTTGTTAATCAATAATATCTATGTTATATTTTTCTATTTGTAATTAAGCATAGTTCTTATTGGAGAAGTTTCTACTCCTGACATATGCATGTAGTAGAGTGCACTTATGCAGCAAAACTACACTGAAATAATGGAAAAGCTTCAATTCTTTTAGTGCGTGAATCACAATTACAGTGAAGGAGACAGAGTAAGAGAATTAATTTTTATCCTGAGTATTCTCAAACCTGGGGAGTACTGAAGATACTGGAGGAGGGCAGTTCCTTAGTGCTGGATCTACAGACCTCAAAGTTCTGATCATTCAGAGATGGTACTGCTATTGCTCGTCTTAGGAATTCAGCTGTGTGCAATGCAAAGCCTGCCTTTCTTAAAACACAGCTTTCTGACCTTGGCCCTTTAAGCTGTAAGAGGAAAGAAAAGTTACTTCTATGCAAGATAAGAAAGACAAAGGCAGAGATGGAAATTACTAACTCAGTGACTTAAGAGAAAAGCATCAGTATGAAATGATATAAAAACTGAGGAAAAAATCATTTAGATGTGGTAATGCAGCAACACTAGGGGGAAGAGAGAGCACACTTTCAGCTCCTGTATGATGACTGCCTGACCAGCAGGGTCTTATTGACATGCCTGCACCATGAGCTTGCTTAACCTTGAAACGTGTCATTAGTAACTGTTCCCCATGAGTATAAATCAGTAAATAATTATTTTATGCTCCTTAGCTGTGTACTGTGCTAGTAGAATTTCTTCATGCACCATAGAAAGCACCCAGAGAGCCCCTGTAGAAAGACCTACCTGTCATTATGATTTTTGGGTGGCATGGAATAATGACATGACTCTCCATACGATGATGAAATGAGAGCAATCTTTATTCCTCTACATTGTCTTTTTGTAGAGTACTTCGGCACATTCAATACAATGGGTCATTCAGAACCTACACCTCTTTGTCAACAACCTTGTCAGTAAACATGTTGGAAAAACACCACCTGCTGATGGTTTTTCACTTCTCAAGGATTGTTTGAATTCTTCCTTAAGATCTTCCCAGGCCAGAATGAGAAAGTTGCTAATTTGTCTTTCACACAGACTCTAGCAGTGCCTGAAGCCTAAAATCCAACCACTGTCAGTACCCACACTAACCTCTGCATTATAGATTTTCAAACATTATCCTCAGTTTAGCTGCCTATTTCTATTACAGATTAATTAACCTTGGAAATTCCTGACATTGCTGTGTTGCTTTAAAAAAAAGTTCAGGGTGTGTTCCTAATTTTAACTGATTATTTTTTTCTTTTAATTATCCTAAGGGTTGCAAATGCTCCTTCAACTTAAGTGGCAGATCCATTTTACATATGAAGGAACTGCTCTCAGAACAAGATTAAATGAATTTCAACTGGGTTTAGCATTTCTGAAAATAAGTCCTTAAGAGACCTGGAAAAAGTCATCTGCTAAACTAAGAATATCAAACAGGAAATCTTTCATCAGATCCAGTCATCTTCAGTCACAAGCAAGCCTTTCATAAACTATTATATTCTTTTTAAAAATTACTTGGTCTCTGCCTCAACTCTTTCTAATGGAAATCTGTTCAAGAAAGTCATCCTTATGATGTCTAAAAAACCCTCTAATTTCCATCCTAAATTTATTCATTATTTGCTCCCATGCCAACATTAAATCTCTTCTTTAAATTCAATACCTCTTTTTTTCTCTCTGTTTATTCTCTTGATGAAATGACAGAGAGCAATCAGTTCGTTCTGATTTTTTATTTTTTTTTCTAGGCTAAACAAGCCAAGCTCTGCTAGTTGTCTGGAAATTAAGCTTTACCTTCTCAATCAGCTTAATTATCTCTACTAACACTCGGTCAAGTTACAGTCTCCCTTTAACATGCATAAGCAAAGTTTTGCAGAGGTGTAAAACAGTGTGGAGCTTTACCCATGAGAAAATTAGATTTGCTCCGTGAGTGTCAACATTTCTCTTTTAAACTCTTCAAAATGATTTTCAACAAACAGTCTCAGGAATGTTCAGGTAGATGGACATTCATTTCATGTGGTTTAAGTAGTTTGTACGTTATGCCCCATTTTTGTTTAACCTGTGCTTTGGGAAGTTGATAAGGACATGAATGCAGACTCCATATCCTCCAGGGTATTAAAAAATGCATTGTATGTCAGCCAGCTCCAGTTTGATGTGTGTGTTTTTTCTGGTTTCTGTCTCAAAATGATATGTGAGTTCATTTGACTGTCCAGTTATCAGATTCTTATGCAGTAAATTCAGGGGAAAAAATAGTAATTTCATCTATCCCAAAGAGATCCAGTGTGGGTCCAGACTGGAAAAAAAATTCCCCCATAAGGACATTGGAACAGGTTGCCCAGGGTGATTGCAAATCCTGGAGGTTTTGAAGGCCGGACTGGACAAAGCCCTGAACAACTTGGTGTGATCTCGGAGCTGATCTTGCTTTGAGCACTAGGTAGGGCTAGAGACCTCCTGAAGTTCCCTCCAGCCTGAGTTATTCTATGATCCTAAGTATTTGGCTAGTCAATCTATGTCACACTTGTGTTAGTACATTTCACAATGTAATGAGTATACATATATTAGAATAATTCCATTGAATCATTAAGTATGAAATTAAAAGATTAAGAGTTAACACAGATGGATCTGTGTCTTGATTCCTTTCTCAGGGATCATTTATTGATTGTATTTCAATTGTATTTTTCTTCAATTTAACCTCTTTCTTCTGAGAAAATTAAAAAAATAATTTCATAATAATAAGAAATCAAAATTACTTCTTTCCTAAATTAACAAAGTCAATTTAGTCATACTCATTATTATGGAAGTGGCATGACTTCCATAAAAAGAATGGCTGAACTAAATAGTATTATGCAGTTTGGAAAAGAGAAGTTGCTAAAGATCTGTACAGCAGAAAAAGCACGGGAAGAAAAGATTAGAATGAAATTAGATTCATCTTTTGCAGTGCAAGAGCTGGAAGGTATCAATTGATAGTGGGGGACAATTCCAAGAGCTACAATGAAGGTGACCACCATGCAGCTGAAGGCTGAACTTCACAGCTCTGTGCCAGGGCATGCTGAGGTAGCTAAGCATGGATTCAGGGGAAGAAGGAACTATTTAATGGAATGAGTGCAGGTGTTTACTGAATGCACACATTATATATCCAGCTTCCATGCTTGCCCAGTTCTCACATTTTTCTGTAGGCGCACCTTTATTTTTGCCAGAGAAAATTGAGGGCTTGACAGATAAAATCCTTTTTGATTGGTGGCCATGTGCTCTATTCAGTATTCCAATCCTTGGTCTACAACAAGCTTTTGAAAATAAATGTTGAATGCCAACCATAAAAATGTGAACATTTCCTGTCTTTACTATGATGGCATATATTTAAACTAAGCAATTCTGAATGTAGAACTGTCAGCCAATGGGTTGAGTTAGGACATTCAAATACACATTACATAAACCAGGAAAAGTTGAGTACGAACCTTTTTTTGTAGAGCTTGAGCAAAATTAAATCATTTTTGTATCTGCATTCCTAGTCTTAAGATCACTAAAAATCTGAAGCTACTTATGAACTTTGAAGTCTTAGAAAACATCCATATAATTCTCATTTCAGTCACTGGGGCATATAAACTATACTCAGGCATCTGAAAATAAAACAATTCAACCACTGTAATTTGCAAGAGGTTTATTCCTAGCCCACTTGAAGGATGAAATGGCATTTCTGTGTGTTCCACGGAGGAAACAGTTGTTGAGGTCTTCAAATAGTTAATACACTGGTGTTTAAACAAATGGAGTGGTAAAATGAGAATTAGTAAGAAATAAGTCCGCCGTTTTCTAACGTTGTTTCACAAAACATGGGAAAGTTTCACATTTAAAACCACACTGTATACACTTTCAATTTTAGGCATTTTATGGCTCTCTCAGTTATGTGTAGGTGTTGAGAGTTCTGTGTGTTGGCTTTTGTTGGAACAAAATATTTATAATTCATAAACATATGAATCATAACATTTATATGGCACTTCTGGAACAGATGCCACCAAAATCTTAATTAAATATAAAAGCCTACAATTAAAAGGCAAAGCCAAATGAATAAACTTTAAATAACTATTTAAAATCCTGTAACTGAGAACCTTAGAAATAAAAATGGAGTGTGACATGAATATCACACAAATAAGTCCCACAAAAAACACAGTCTAATGATAGGCAGACAAATGTATTGTAAAAGATATTATTATTATGCAACATCTTACATTTTAAAGCACTCTACAGCACTTTACAAGTTCTCTCTGAATAGATAGGAACCATTTCAAATTCTATTAAAATGCATGTCATAATATATGTTTTTTATTTGCCAACTCTTTTACTGGCAATTATTTATGATGATACTCTATAGCGTACTAGTGAATGCAATCTACCATATTTCTGAAAAATGAGACATCAAGCCACCATCTGCTATTGAATGCCTACTGTAGAGAAGGGAGATACGTCCAATTATCCTCACAATTATAATCAGGCAGTTTAGCATAAGGTAGAATATCAAGGTCTTCTAATTAATTTGTTTCAAAAAACATATCTGAGGAGCAAATGTGGGCTGATTCAGCCTAACAGTTTCAAATGAGCAGATTCTTAACCCCTAAAACCAACATGCATAAAGGGATTACAGAACAACTTCTCTCTAACAAGACCTGCACCCATATTTGTACCAAATAGCAGTGAGATGTTTTTTGAGCTTTCAAAATGGACCTGCATATTTGTATTAGATACCCACTGGGGATTAATGAACTCATTCAGACTGAATATGTTCTGCCTTCAAATCTTTTGTTGAAAAGCTTAGATAACTTTCACAAGCTTTCTGCAAGCCCCCTTATTTCCATGTATTTGCTATTTCTGTGCAAATTAACTTCCTTTTTCCAGTGCTGGTGAGGAAGCAATTAAGAAAAAATCTATTTGAAGAGCTCTTGATAGAAAGTTTCCACATTAATAATGATTATCTCAATTCTCATTGATCAAGAGGCCTATTTTTCCGACATTTCCAGGTCACTTAAGAAGATCAAGTCAAGAATAGCAGAGATGAATTATATACACTTGGGGTCCATATCTGTTCTATAAATTGACAGTGAGCTTTATTTACAATGTAAAATTTGTAATTTGAAATCAGGGCAACTTTGACATATAAGGTACCAAGAAGAAACAAAAGTTTGAGTAGAAGTAAGCATTAACAGTGTGCCTTTCATCTCTTTCTGTATCTAACCAGATGATTGTTACAATATCTTTGACTCAGGAAAAATCTCTGGTGTTTTAAATTACAGCTGCAGCAAGGCTGTCTTGTAGAAACACAACGGACGGTGACAAAGATGTGCATTTTCTTGCTGAAAAGGATACTGTATGTGTCAGTTTTAAAAATGAAGGGGTTTTTAGGACATTTTGCTGTGGCTTTATGTCACTATAAGTACTATCTGTGTTTCAAGTGACATTTATTACTCTTCAGAGATCTGAAAACATAGAACATTTTTGTGTCCTGACTAGCAGTTACACGTGCTATATGTCATTCTCCCCGTTTTCTTGATAGTTGTTTTGAGACCAATTTGGATTTACTGAAAGATCACAGCAATACATAAAGGATTACATATTGGTGCAATAGAAAGGGAGACAAGAGGAATCATGAGGCTACATGAGTTGGGACACAAATACTTCTGGCCCATAACTTCAGTCTTGTCCAAGACAGTATAAAATGTCCCTTGACACACATGGGGCTGCTCTGCATCTGTATTACTTCCTCTGAGTGAAGCCCACCGTCATGCTGAAGCTTAACCCAATCCTCTGTGAAACTTTAGCAGGAAAGAACATCTATGAAGTTACTCCTGGACTAGTTGACCTAAGTGAGAAACTTGGTGTTGGTATTAACTTTCTCATGTTTCCTGACATGTTTAGAATTCAGGCATGCAGAAAATATTCCATTATCATCTTTTCTCATTCTATCGAAATAGGATTTCCTGTTAGCATAATCTACTATTAGTAGAAATCAAAATGATATAATCGTTTCTAGATAACAATGGATGTCCTATGTATGAAAATAAATTCTCTTCTCTTTAATCATACACTGTGTCAGTGCAAAACAATAAGAACTAAACCAGGAGAAAATTAAAAATCTGTCTGATGCACTTGTCCTGTTCATAAGTCATATCCTGAATGGCATAATGATTCTGTATGTTGACAAATGACAAAAATTGTTTATATAAACTCACTGCATGATCAGAGACACAATGAAGAGATTAATTCTACAGTAGTTGTGTTTATGAACTGAACAACGTATTTTAATGGCATAGATACAGTTAGCTAAACATTTTAAACCAAATTTTATACATTACCTAGTATATTGATAAGCATGATTCCATGTTTACAGACAGAATAAGGAATCTTGTGATTTGAGCAGTAGTGCTAAAACTGCAGCTCAAAACACCTGTAAGCTTAGAGCTAGAAATTTGTACAAAAGAAACATCAGTAAATAGTGCAGCCCTTACTGAGAATTCTGTGACTTTTGATCAAAGAAATGGGCCTATGAACAGATCCAAATCTGTATTTGAGATAGGAGGACATAGATCTTTGGCCCACACTTGACTGTGCATTGGTGTGCAAGGGGGTTCTTTTTGGTGCAGATTTATCCAGTTATAGCTGGGCTCACACTATGCAGTTGAGTGCAACATGGATAAGTCTCAAAAAATTTCTCCCTTGGAAATTGCACAGTAGAGCATTATGTAGACTTATCAGGTAGAATTACAAGATCGCTGAGGTTGGAAGTATCTTGTGAAGCCATCCAGTTCAAGCTTTAGGAACCTGTCCTTCACAAATTTTATTTAGATTAAATTAGTAGTCATCTTGTTTTAAATTTACTAGTTGCTTTCTGAGAACTTTAACCACTATATTCAAAGGAACCGACTGTACCAGAGATAAAAAAACATAAACTCCTCAGCTCTAACTGTGCATTGTCCTGTGTGGCCAGCCAAAATATTGTAATGCATTTGTATTAGAGTGTCAGCACAACAACCTAGCTTTTTACTTAAGGTTGTTGAAATCAACACTTTTAGTTAGCCCCTACCACTGATGTAATGGTTCACAGATGATAGAGTACAGGCACAAATACTGAGCCAGTTTTATCAAAGGATTTAAGAACTTTTACAAAACTCTCATCAGGTGTCAACAGAGAAAAAAGTATTCAAGTGTCTTTAACAACTGTGGACATCTGTACTCATGTAGAGGTAGACTTAGAAATTCAAGAAAATGAAATTATTTCTTTTAAGTAAGAGAGAAAGTGTATAGAGGATTATCTCTCTCCTCTTTAGTCTAGCCACCACATCACTCTTTTAACATATTCTGTTATAGTACATAAGGTAAAGGGAACATTTCCTATACAAATTCCACTCAAAAGAACTGTCTAAGCATTTTGATTCATATGAAAATGTAATGCTGTCCCAAAGATTGAGGTCAGTTCACGCATTCTCCCAGCATTTGTGCACTTCCAATAAATAAAAATAAGCTGTCTGTTAAATCTTTATTACTCAACAGAATGCTCAGCTATTCAAGGAAAAAAGTATATTCTCTCACCTCTATTCCATTTTCACTGCTGACCTTTTCACCTTGTTTCTCTGCTTCCCCCTTCCTCCTCCCGTCCTGACTAGCAGCACAGAACCTGATTGCATTACTAGCCGTATGTAAATATTTAATTGTTTTACATTAGGTGGAATTATCACCAACCCATCCAAGCATTAGGTGTGATTAACCTGTTACCTTCTGGTAGAAGATAGAAAGGCATAAGCAGCTACCGCCCCGACATGGTGTCAAACACCTCTTGGAACTCCATGACTACATTCTGTCCTAGGCAGTTCATTAGTACAAACAGTTTTAAACTGCACCCATTTCAGCAGCTTAGTACTGTTAAACATTGAACCAGCCTTAAAACCTCCATCAAAAACATGTTGAATGTAAATATTTGCTCCACATCACAAACACAGGCAATATACTTTAAACAGTGTCCTAATCTCATTAAGCACTGTGGAAAACTATTCACCAATGGAAAGGGCACCTATAAAGCCCCATTAGTGGTGTTTGAGGAGGGCAAGGGGAGCAGATCATATTTGATCATTGCCCTGAATTCTCAGATGCACTGATGCTGCCAAGCCACATGTCATCTACACGGGGCCCAGCTAGCACAATCTAGCTTTAATCATCTCAGGTTCAGGAATAACTGTAGGGATTATGACAGTGAGACCTTATTTAAATTAAATTAGATGCAGAAATTGCTTTAAATGATGTCATGGCATCACTTACAGTACAGAGTCAAGGATTGTCTGGACTTCTGGGGTTGTTTGACAGAAGTAAAAGAAAAAGAAGCAAACTAGGTATTTTTCTGTAGGGAAATTATGTAGGAATAATAGCAAAGTCCTTACCTACAGTAGGCTCATGAAGACATATTACATTAACTTTTTATATATATATGAAGAAATATATGAATAAAAGGAAGACTTTGGAATTTGAACTGTTACTGCTTTTCTGTGTTTCTATTGCAAAGGCTCCTAAAACCAAGACAAAATACGATGGCACAAAATAACATTTAGAGTTTGCCAGTTTAATAGCTCCTTTCATTATGCAGCACATCCAAAAGAGGTTGAAATTTGCCATGAGAAATAATAGCAGCCTAGTTACAGGAATAAAATAAAATTATTTCAGTGAGCAATCTCTCTCTCTCTCTCCTAAGAATATTCATGAACAAAAATAATTTATCTGTACCATCCTGTTCTGAGCAGGTGGAGATCAGACAAAGAAGCAAATGTATTATCATGTAATCATAAAGTGCTTCACTCACCACAGATTGTGATAAGCAAATTGCTAGTAATTACACATGCTCTGATCCCACCTGTTGCAAAGAAAGGAGCTTTCTAGACTGGATACACAGCTTGCTAAAACAGCCTCTTACTGCAAAGGGTATGGCTGACCCGCTGGCAACACCTTGCTGCCACCAGCATTATCCCTTTCCCATCTGGCATTCTCTTTTAGGGTGGACAATGAGTAGGCAACCTTTCTTATGCCCTCCAGGTACAAAGCCATTGTGTATGTCTTTTAAAGATGGGACAAGTTTTTGTCCCTGGAGCATGGCCATGAAACAGAGTTTTTGAGGTACTCTTAATATGAGTATATGGCATTTTAATGCCAATCTATGGTTTGGGGTTTGTGGGTGTTTTTGTTGTTTGTTTGTTTTTGTGAATACATAGCTCAATTAAAATACAGAAGCCATACATTGTAACCATGAAAGTACGATCTCAATGAGATGTAACTCTAATTGAATTATTTTCCCCAAAGATTTTGGATCTAAAAGTACCTCCCATTTTCAGTAAGCAATGTTGAAAATTCTGCAAAAGTACACAGAGATTATAACAGATCTTGTAGCCATCTTAAGCTACAGTTACTCTACAACAGATGAGAGTTGGATCAAAATGAGAATGATAAAGTCATACCTCTGAAAACATCCTCAGCTTTGCCAGGAACCACTTAGTGAAGGTCAAAGACAGATGTTTTTAGATATATTTCAATAAGAAAAATAAAGCATGGAAATAAATATAGTACTTTTAGTTACCCTCTTTCAATCTCACAATTAATCTTTTACTTTTTTCTTTGTTGCCCTTGTTCATCCCAGAAAAACTACCAAAGTCGGGTATAGTAAAAGATTTTAAACCAATTTATAAGAATTAAATAGGTAATATTGTTGTGCTTTTTCTCTGTAGATTGCTGACTAAAAACCTTAGTGGCGAAAAGAAATATCACTTGTGACAGTGGAATTTTATATCCAGTCACTTCCATTCCTAACAGAAATATCTCTGTTCACAGGTATCTAAAGAAGGAAAACAATGAAATATAAAAGCTTTATAATACTGGGCAGTAATTCTCATTCTCTTTTCTACAGGCTTTTGCTCATGTTTTACAAAATTTGTAAGTAGGCAGTGAGCTGGCAGGGGCTCTTGGTGAAGACAAACTTTTTTTCTGCTTGAGGGCATTGACAGTCCCCAGAAACCATTCAAGGGAAAAAAGAAAACAGGTTGTCTGAAGTTCACTAAAGCTGAGGCCTTAGACCCCTTGTGCACCACTTCCAGGGAAAGGAGAGCTCTCCTCTACAGGAAAGGTTGTAACTTCAATTAACAGGGAACATCAGTGCTTGTTACTCAGATTAATGATGCATTTGAAGGAAAACTTTGGTTATGTTTGCCTTACTTCAAAGGGATGAAAGGCAAAGCCATGCAGATATTTATTTTACAAAGCAAATTTGGGAATAAACAACACATGAATTGAATTAATTTAATTAATTCAATTAATTAATTAAGTGAAATTAATTAATTTAAAGCCTACTTCCATTGAGAATTTCACTGGTTCTTCCAAAGAAAAAATATATGACCAGCACATTTATTATCCTGTTGCATGAAAAGATTTCTGTTATAAATTTGCAGGTTGCACGCATCATACTTTTCCAAAATTCCTGATATTTGCAAATTCTAGTAAAAGTGTCTTCCATGAGTTGCTGGATTTTTTTTTGTTGTTGTTGTTGATTTTTTTTTTCTTACAGCTTTTATTATTGTCTAGAACTTTTGAGGGCTAGGAGTTATTTGAGTTACTGCTGAAGTACTCACAAGAGCATGGAAAGAACAAATAGAAGAAAGGAAAATTAATCTAGAGTGGCTGGAAATGTTACAAGCTTGTTATTCTACATATGCCTCTAGATTGGGGATAAGTTGTAATTAAAGTGCCCCCCTAGACAGTAACTAGGAATGAGAATTCGAGTGAGGAAAGGATCGAGGTGGCACAATTAAAAGATTGCATTTAATAGTTGTGAATTATGGAGACCAATTATGGTCTCCATCCGAAAAGTTGCATGTTCCTTCAGAAGACCACATTATAATCATGTTATCTAACATTATATTATAATATACACCTAAAAGGGAGCTTCTGAAATCATTACTAGGTTTTGTCTCAGGCGTTCTTCTGTTCAGCCTCAATGAAGGTCCGGCTCCCCTCAGTCAAGTGGTTGTGTTTGGACCAAACCATATCTATTACCTGACATGCTTTGGATGTCATCTCTTCACAGAATATAGATGTCCCCATTGCAAGTCAGGCAGTGTGAAGGGAATTTTACTTTTTATTCCTTTAAAAAAAAAAAAAAAAAAAAAAAAAAAAAAAAAAAAAAAAAAAAAAAATCACATTATCACACTGAAAGTGTATTTGCAATAACATTTCTAAAGTCTCTTCTCAGATGAGATGAACCATGCCCCAGATGTGCCTATTAGTTTCTTTTCTGAGGGATAGAAAAAGCACAAATGGAGACACTAAAAATACAGCTAGATTAGATAAACCTCTCTTGAAAAACGTTAGAGACTATTTGAGTGTGACAGCACATGTAGTATAGATAGTTCATGGGAGGGACACAAAAAACATGGATTAAAAAGGAATTATGTCTTTATCATGTAGACATAATGTGCAAAATTTTTTCCATTATTTCTAATCCATTTAGATTTATTTTCCTTGATACGTGTATTTTCTACCCCAATGCTAATGCACTGTTGCAATGGTGGTTGTCCTGAGGCTAGGCTCTAAATAACACATCATGTGGGTTTTTTTGCAAAAAAAGCTGATAGAAGAAAGGAACAGTAACCTGGGTATCTATATATATAATTCAAATTCTATAATGAAAAGATAGCCATTCCAAAGTAGGCTCGGAAAGTGACCTACTGCTGTATATTTTAACTTCTGAGGAAACTATATTTGCCATAATAGTCTATTGTGTAATCCTTGATGTGAACATTGCTGAATTTTCAGTTAAAATTGACAGAGATTACTGTGGTCAGATAGATCTCATTGAGTACTGAGATAACAAAACTATATACAGTCTTCAAATGGAAATTTCAATAGAATATATTAGGGTTAAGAATGTGCGAAAAGGGAGGAATGTGAGAAAAGGAATGAAAAATGCATTAAATGTACTACATATCTGATGTCTTATTGAAAATGACATTGCCATCATATTTTTTTTGGACAAAAGAGAACAATCCAGTACATTTTACAAGATAAGAAACTGACTGGGAGAATTTTATGCTTTCACTACAGGCCTACTTCAGTGCACATCTCAACAGTCCTTTACTGATTGCCACCATGTGATGTCTACTTTCCCTGGACCGCAAAAATATTTGACTTCTGTCTGACATGCTAATAGCTGAAGAGCAACTGGGAAAAAAAAATGGACCTGACTACAGCATATCAATATGTAATAAGTAGAAATTTTAGCTGAGATGCAGGGTACATTTTTCATACTGCAATGAAAAGCTACAAACTTGCATAGAAACATCTTTTAAAAATACTAATCTTTGAGAAAATGTTTCTCACAGGCTTCTCGTGGCAAGCACTATGGAATAGTTTGATTTACCAAGGTGTGCAGCTGGGTAGTGCTGTATAGAGAGAAACTTTGTGGCACCACAGTGAGAAATAGCCATGTGTGGAGCCATAAGTACTGGGAGGAGTGCTCCTACAGTGTGTAAGATTAACAAACTCTTACTTCTGCAAATATTTTCTTTCCTTTCTAGCGGTTACATGATTTTTAAGGACAAATCAGATGGGGTGCATAACTTCTGCCATCTGCCCTTTAAAGTGTGTTCTCATAGTGCCTAAAACAGTAAGGACAGTTGGATGGGTTAGATTTACCTATGAAAGCATCTCAGTAACTTTACTATCAACATTCATGTCGTAAGCTTCACAAAAACAAGCATTAACCACATTTTCAGCCTGGAAAATCTGTTTGGTACTAGATTAAGGAAAGGCAGAACTATTAAAAATAAGTTCATGCTGAGTGGCTTTTCCACTTCCAAAATTATTACAGTGCCCACCTAACTTAAATTTCAACTGTTTGAATTCAGAGGCCACCCAGAACCTTGGCAAATAAAATTACTCAAAAACTAGATGTCATATCATTTCATGTTGTTCTACGGATTACTAGGTAGTTGCAGAATAAAATAATGTCTCTGAGTGGAAGCATCTATAAATGATGAGAACCCTATCAATTTTTGTGACTACACCAGACAACATCAGTTTCATTTGTTCTTTTAAAATGGTCCTTGATTGTTAGTGAATATTAGAAGTTCCATGCTTACAGCTTTTCAAAGCAGAGTTTTATGATTAAATGTCAAAGAAATCTTGATATATGTGTAGTACATTAACTTGAATTACCATATTAATTTTTTAAAATCACCCTAAAAATCTAAAAAACCCCTTTTGAGTCTGTATAGCCTAGCACCATAATCAGAGTAATTTGTCTTCATTCATTAGATGTCAGCTGTTCCTGTATATTCACTAAGGCCTAATAACTGTCACTCACCACTATCAGACTTGCTAAGGGGAAAACTGAATGATGCATATGCCAAAATATGCAACCGTTTTTACCACATAAAGATTGTACTCGGTTTTGTTGTTTGTTTTTTGTTAGGAACTGTCTAACAATGTGTATACACTCTCTATTTGCCATGTACAATAGCCCATAGGAAAACAGAGTGTAGTAATGAAAATTGTGATAAAGTGTTTCATGCTATGTTTGGATGATTGTTGTTAATGAAACTTGCAGTAGAGCACAGAAACTGAAGTCCTAAGACCCCTGTGTTTCATTCTGGTACATATAAACACTTGAGAACTTCCTAGGAAAACTGTTGGCTGAACACTGTCTCTGACATAGCAGTGCACATTGAGACCAAAAATTGAGACCGAATATGCCACTACAGAGGCACTGACAACTGAAGGGAAAAACACAGTCTTGACTCTAGAAATCAGATAATTCCTGTATGCCTGTTCAATTTTAACTTTATATTTAGTGGATGAGTAACTAAGGATCATATGAAACTTTGGCTCAGACCACTTTTCTTTTAAGAGGGAAAAAAACCCAATCCTTTCATGGTTTTTACCCTTTCTATCAAGGATCTGGTTGAACTTTGTATCTTAAAGACTGATAATTTTCAGAAGCCCCATGCTTTCTAGCTGAAAATAACTTTATACAAAGAGGAGAGTCATTGTGTGCTCACTGGCACACTGTGAAGCACACAAGGGTTTGTGGACTAAAATTAATACTGGGTCCATATTTATGAACTGAAAAATAGGGGGAACTAATTATGGAAGTTATACTTTACTGAAGTGTAACACAGCACTAACACAGAGATAGGACTTTTAGCTCAAGTCTCAAACCATTACTTCCCTGGAAGCTTTGTTGGTCAGAGGTCATGGGGAAACTATATGTTCCCAAAATATGCCAGCAAATACCTATCTTACCAAACCCTGAGGCTGCAAGGAAAGAGCCACAAGAGGTGTGCGTTTGTGTACACATGCTGTACGTAAGCAGGTAGGAAATTCCCATGGGTTGGCTTGTCTTAGAGCCTTCTACATCTGCTGGATCTGGAAACTGATCACTTTACCCTCTGAGGTTTATACGTATCACAAAAAAGCATACACATAGGAACCTCCCTTCCTGGATACTTGGCTGAGAAAACTAAATGAGGATGAGGCAAATGAACCTTTGGCTGACATGGTGGGGAAAAGGGGAGCATTGGTGGGTATAGATGGAAAAGATGATCCCAGAAGTGAGTAAAATTTATGGACACAGTTGACTTTGAGGAGTATTAAACTCTAAATGCAGCATTTGACTAGTCTTTAGTCTAACAGCACAATCCAACCTATCTGCAAAAATTCTACCTTATTCACAAGGTCAGCATTGAGTGTCTACCAAAACTGAATGCAACACTATGACTTTGTACAACAAAGCCAGTTGTTATTAAATAAATCATGGGAAAAATTGCTGGTAAGTTTGTATATTAGGAAGAATATGATATATGTATTCCTATTAAGTGCTCTATAGACAAAACATTTTCATAAGTCAGTCAAATCATTCAAATAAAAATTCTAAATAATAGGTTTATCAGCATCTGATGAAATTGTTGTATTATTTCAGTTAGTTTTTCTCTCAGGAGAGTTAAGATTAACACTTGAAGAACCATGGAGGCGAGGTCCCACTAAAAAGTTAGTTCAGTACATTCCCAGAATTATAACTCAGATGCAACACGTAATGCAAAATTTAGGCTTAGAATTTTCTGTACAGAGACAATTTGACATTAACATGGTCCTCTAGTCTATATATATATACACAGAAATACAGAAATATATATAGAAGTATAAAATACAGAAATATAGAAAATATATTATATTCAGGAATTAGATTGTATCAATATATAATTTATAAGGCCACTCAGTTTACAAATATTTCTCCATATATACTTAAGCTTCACTCCTCTTTCTAGGATTCTGCTATTAAATAACTTCAATCAAACAAAGTCAAGAATAAACATCCATGAATGTTTAAGAATTAGAACAAAACTTCTGGTTTTGAGTAAATACAGAGAGAAAGTTTTTTTCGCTGAAAGTCCAAAGGTCTTTTAAGTTGCTCATATTTGTATGATAGTCCCCTCCAAAAACTACAATCAAAATTTGACATCCTGTACCAGTATCTGACTAAAACCTCTTCAGTGACTTCTACATGGCATAAAGAATTTATAAAACTAAAGAATAGAGTATAAAAAAATGAAAGGGTTTGTCCATTTTTATATGAAAGGCATGTCTCAGGTAACCTAAAACTCCTGGTTGCCGGTGTCTCCAACCCAATAATTCAGTGTAATTAAAAAAAAATAGTCCTTACATGCATCTCTGACTGAAATTCTGAGTGGATCTTTCATATAATTTTGCTCTTTAGGACTTAATGCAAAGACTTACCTCTCTTCAGCAGTCTCAACTAATCTTGAGGAATAAGGCCCTAACACCATATTTGGCTTAAAAAAAAAAAATAGAAAAGAATCCTTAAAATATGTAAGGTACATATTTTCTCTTCCTTTATCCCTTTATAAAATTTCCCTTAACTCTGTAATGCTGCTGTAGTCTTCCAAATGCTGGTGTAGTCATATTAGCATAATCCCAAAGGTATGGAGGAATAAACTAATACAAAGTAAATCTCTTGCTCAGATATTTCTAATTGGTGAAAAATGTTGGTGTTAGGCTTTACCTACATCACCCTTAAGTCTTTCTAGTCCTTATTTTTAAATTCAGGAGTAATTTTACTCTTTATTTTTCTCATTTATGATGGTATCACAGTGCATTTGGACCCTGAGTGCAAGGAAAAATTTTTCTTTTCAAAAGCTGATTCTGATCTAATTAGAGAGATATGAAACCAGTACAATTCCAACAAACAACTGATATCTGGCCTGAAAGGAAAAAAATCAGCATTTAAACTTAGTTGCATAAAATAGGTTCCCTAAAGAGATTAATTAAAATTAATATTTTTATATTCACAGAGTTGAACTGTTTCTCTTGTTGTCAGGCTTAAAAACCTGATCACATTAACAACAAGGATAAGTGGTGCTGACTAGAGACAAAGAGCAACAACAGCCAAACTATAGTTATCCAAATTTCAAGAACATTTCATCATGGTTTAGTGAAAGTTGGAAGTGGAAAGATAAAGATCTAAATGGCATCCAGGTAAGCCATTTCATCTTTTTACTCTCTGAAATGCTTTTGAACCATTTAGAAGAGAATCCACTGTCAGTGTAAATTCCTTTTGACTAGAATGCTGCAATCCCAAAAGGTCAGGGTTTTAAATTATTCTCACTATAAATCAGTGCAGAATTAGTCTTTACTGTACTAAATGAAGTGAACATTCCAATACTCTTATCAGACTTGAATAAGGCAGATGTTGATGGGATTGAGCGCTTAAAAACATTTAAGTGAATTACTTTTCAAGGATAGCCAGTTTATTTCATCAGTTTGCTGGACACTAACCTTGGACTCTAAATTTAAGCTGCTTATACACTTTTACAGACACATCAGCATTAGATCATTTCTGCTTTGTCTCTGAAGGTTAACAGATTAATTACAGTCTACATATTCCAGTGAGTATCAAGCTACAACCTTAGCAGTCTTCTGATGAATCAGAAATAGAAGGCAAAAGGTGAAGGTGCAGTGCCTGCCTGCCAGACTCTGGAATGCAGCACAGCAGTCCTGCCCTTTGCAGGCTGAACTGAAAAGAGCTGCAATAGGATCAGACAACGAGCTTCATGTTAGTAAAGTAGCTAACACCAAACATGATTCACTACACTCTCTAACTTGAACTGTGCACTCCTCAGTGGAAGGACTTTATTCTTCCTCTACTACTACAGATAATATGCAGAAAGCCAACTTGGTAATTTTCTGGATATCTGGAATTTTCTCTGCTTTTTTTTACAGCCATATCTACATTGCACAAATACAGATACAGGAAGGCTAGTAAATAGTAAATACATAGTAAATAAATAGTAAGTAGTAAATACAGATACCTAGGCTAGTAAATACTTCTGACCTTATATCAGCTTCATTTAAAGCTTGATTTCTTTATCAAAACTTCTGTACCTACAGCAACAAAAAGGAGATTGGTTTTCTGATTAGGAAATTTGTTTGTTTCATTCTTTTCAAAGTGTTCTTACCTGATTATTTTTTCATATCTTGCAGTAATACGGTTGACATGATGCACTGCCCATATGAGAATGATACTTTGCTGGCTGTATCACACTTCCAGTCCTCTGGTCTTCTATTTTAGCTCACACTTTATCAGGTCCTACACTGTTTGATTTTTTTTGTTTTATATTTGACTTCTGTACTTGAGGAGAGTGCTAGGTGAGGAGAACTGAGTGCTTTGCTCATCCAGAGAGAAATTTGTTTCAAGTTCAGTTGAAGACGTAACCTGAGAGATGAAAAGGTGGTATAAACTTGTGCCCACCATTTATTTGAAAGGTAGGACTCTCCAGCATAAAAATACTACAGGCTTTGCGTGGCTTGCAAAGAAGTCACACAGAATAGAGCTTTCTAATATTCACCATAACTTTAAGTGATAGATAGGATCCCCCTTCCTTACCTTCTGTCCTTCTGAAAGAGATGAAAAGGAGAAACTGGATGGCTGCATTCGTGGTCTACCCTTGTATAAACTCACAGCTGATTGGGTTTATGGAGCTTGTTATGTTTGAGCTGGACTCCTTGACTTCTTGTCATTGTGAGAAGCTAAAACAGTTTTCTTCGTTCATCAGGAGCTTGGTTCATTTTACAGAACTTCACCCACTCCAGTCCCCAAGAAAAGGACACAGAACAAAAAACGTCTCCCGAAGTGTCACATTTTCAGTGTCTCACTGAAAATCAGCCAGCATAATGCGAATCTGCTTCATCTAACACCCCCAATGCCAAATTAACCTATTTTGCTGGTCCACATTTATCTTCATAAAGCTGGTTTCCCCTTTATAACCATAGAATGGTTTGAGTTGAAAGGGACTTTCAAGGCCATCTTGTTCCAACCTCCCTGCCAGTAGTAGGGACACCTTTCACTAGACCAGGTTGCTCAAATACCCATTAAGCCTGACCCTGAACACTTCCTGGAATCATAGAATCAGTAAGGTTAAAAGACATCCAAAATCATCAAGTCCAATTTTTTAACTAATACCACCATGCCCACTAAACTATATTGTAAAATGCCACGTCCTTTTTTTGGAACTCTTCCAGGGATGGAGTAGACAGACCTGAGAAGGGTTGCAAACTTGTCACAGTTGCTCTGTGCTGATTTTAATACTTTGGGCTATACAAAATCAGTTCATTCTCTCTTGAAATGACAGTCATTCTGAAAAGTAAAATGTCTGGTTCCCTGTAAAGCTGTTTCAAAATAATTACTCAACTTTAATAATTTATAAGGCAAATTATATATATGCCATATTTCACCACTGATTTTTAAACCTGACTGCTTGGATTTTCATGGTTATGATTAGACAGTTCTCCATTTTACACTTTTCCCCTATTTACCTCATAGCCCATAGTTGTATAATGCTGCAGTTGTTTCCATGTACAATATATTGCCAACTTTTAATAATAATTTTTGTCTAGAGAAAGCATTCCATGCATTAAGGCTTCAGTTCCTTGCTCCAAAGATTGACTAAATCTCAGTATTTTCAACACCATCAATATAGCACCATGACTTTTTCTCCAGCTCTTAAGCACTGAGAATAATTATCAGCCCCAGGAATTTAATATCCTCAGTACCACAGACCAAGGTTAAAACTCGGGAAAAAAAATTGAATATAGTAAAAAAAAATCTGTACAACATCATAATCAGTTTATTTTCCCAAATAGAAATAGCTTCATAGCTTAACCACAGCTTTGGAAAAGTTACCCAGAAAATTGCATGTCAAGATGATAAATCTGTCAATTTTTAAAGCTGCTTATTGTTGTGGGCATGACACCAAGAGTAAAATAAGGAAAACTTCATCCTGAATACAAGAAACATATCCCACCTGACCTTCAATTACTTTTTCGTGTGACTGACTGTGGGTATTCATTTTATTCTTCTGACCATAAAGTAAGAGAAAGAAAAATAATACACGCACAATTTCCTGCATGAAAAGTTGTTTGTCTATGTAATAGGCAAGACAACACAACCTGCAGAGCCAGCACTCCGTATAAAAAATAAGATTCTAACTGTCAAGCCCTTGCTGTCTGTGTAAAAACATAGACTTGAAATCTTAGTCATTGGATAAATACAGTTGTGATTGGGGCGACATATTTCACTGCTACTGAAAAAGCGTTGCTGTCTTTAAAAGTACTGTTAGGTTACCTGCAGCAGCAAACTAGACTGCAATGGATCACAGGGAAAGGAGACTGGGTCTTGGTGCACTGTTTGAAGTTCTGGTTCCAGGTGGCCTATTCCAGAACTGCAGATACCAAACAGCAGGTTTAGAAGGAGTTCGACAGTCATATTTTTCTTTTTTTTTCACCTGACGAAAAAGGTCCAGTTGGAAAGAGTGAATTTTAGTGTACCAAAGGCCAATTTGTTCTACATTATTTGCTGGCTCAAAGGTTAAAAAATAATTCCATCTCAGAGAAGAAATTTCCTTATTTGTATTAAGACTAGTGACAAGGTTTGGAACTTCTTTCAGTTGGTGGAAACTCCCCTAATTATTACACCTATTTTTTTTTCAAAACATTACAAATGCTGTTCCATACCTGTTCTAAGCACATTGTCCCTTTTTGATTCATCCCTATTTCAATCATAATATTTATACCTCCCCCCACCCATTTGTAGCTTACTTGCTGCTAGAGATCATCCCAAAGTCATTGAAGACTGAAAAAACTCCAGACCAAGCCATGTAAACGTGACACATAAATTCTTCTACAGAGAACAATTTTAAACATATAATGTCTTTAGTGAACATAAATACTAAACTTTAAAAAATATTAGTCCCATACCAAAACAGCCATAACTTGAGAAGGGTAGACAGATTGTTGTCCCTTCAAAATGTAGATCCTCATTATCATTTCTCTTTTGTGTTTGCACTAGAACCATCCTACCAGGTTTTATGCATATGGTTAACTTGAGCTTCTTTAATGAATATTTCCACTGAATTACATAGAATTTGCAACCACTGAAGCCATTAGCCAACAACAACAACAAAAAAAACCCTACCCCAAGCCACTAAGAAAAAACAATGCTTAGGTGAGATAAAATGTCAGGGAACAAACCCAAAAACCAGCCATAAAAAATGTTTTGAAAACTGCCAAATTACCCTGAATTTGTAGAAATTGAATAATGCATCAACTGAAAATTTTACAATGTAAATTTTTACAATTTTATAATATTCCCAGACTTTCTCAGGGAACTGCTACCTAGACAGAACTTGAACTTTGTAATTCACCAGCCTCATCCACTCCTGCCTCCAATGAACTCACACTGCTCAGATGCTTTTATGTTCTATTACAAACTGGTAAAGTTTTTCTAAGCCATTAGAATCAGTCTCAATGTAATGTTCATTTTTCATAAAATCATAAAATAGTTGTGTTGAATGAGAGATTTAAAGATCATCTGCTTCAACCCTCTCCAAAGAACAGAGGCATCTTCAGCCGGATCACGTTGTTCAGAGCCCTGTCCAAGCTGACATTGAATGTTTCCAGAGGTGGGATTTCTGCTGCCTCTTTTCTACTGCCTCACTGTGACAGTGTTTCACCTCTCTCATTCTAAAAAAGTTTTCCAGTGGCCACTCAATTTTGTAATTTCCAAGAAATTAAAGGAAAACTTAAGGCATAAAATAGGAGGCTTTAAAAAGTTTAGGAATTATTTTATCTGCTAAACGCTAGTTAGGCACAAACCACCTTTGCAATTCTTTCTTTCTCAAATTCCTAACATCCATGTGACAAAATGTATACTGAGAATACTGATGTGGAAAGGAGATTGAAAAAAATTTTATGGCATCTTTAACTATGAGTTGTTTTCTAGATAGAAAGATGCAAGGGAATCCAGAACAAACTGAAGAGTTAAGATCAAGCAGAATACTTTTTTTGCATAAAATAAATAGGATTTGCAGATCAGCATTAATTATAAGTCTTAATCAGGACTTCATTTTAGATTTCATAAAGGTAATGAGTGTAGCTCTCTTCCTACTAATTATATATTCTGATTATCCTCTTTCATTCTGTTTGTGGGTGGCAGGGAAGTATGCCTAGCTTCTCTTCCTTGAAATTTTATTCCATATTATTTTACTGACTGACATTGGTTAAAACTGTTTTAATTATATTTTTATACTTAATCCTTCTTGAAGCATGATTCAGACATTTCTTAATTATGAAGTGATAATTTTTCTTTTCAGTATACGATCTCAATTTTGGCTCTGTCTCAGATGTCACTGCACTACCACACACAGTTCAAGGAACTATATGGGTCCTTTGTTTCATTTGAACAGCCACAGGAATTCCATATTCATATGTACCTCATCTCAGAATCCTGAATATTTACAAATACCGATTAAAAAATAAGCACTAAGTTAGTACTTGTGATGAAAATATCACAGAAACAATGTATTTGGAATCATGCTATATTTTGAGTGAAATAATGTGCTTAGGAATCATAGCTTAAAAATTTGGATCAAATAATGAAGATTCATGCCAATTTCTCATGGCTGTTGTAATGGCACAGCAGGTTTTTCATATGGGAGATAGTCCCAGAAGTCCCACTAAATCCACTACAAATGTTGCGGATGAGATGCACTGAGCCTCTTACTTAAGTTAGGAAAAGGATAATTTAGATGAATTACAAAGATGCATACAGACTTCTGAAGCAGTTTGTGTCAATAAGAACCTGGTAGGGAAATTCTTGATGTTGGATCATTAATCTCACCATAAATGCAGACATATTTTCAATGTTTTGTCTAGTGTTATTTTAGTGAATCATTTGATGCAATATGCATCAATTACTTTGGTAATATTTTACATTCCTCTATCAACATTAAGACATTTTTCTTCCATTGCATGTAGTTCTTCCTCACCATTATCTTTAGTTCAACACCAGTAGAACCTAAGCATTTGCTTTTTGTTCAGAATATAGATCTTTAACAATTTGTAGATCCTGAGTTAGGAGCACTCTGCATCCTGACAGATCAAGGTACCTGCTCCTTACTTCCTCCTTCAGCCTCTTGTGATCCATGATTATTCTCATGGCTGCTGTGACATTCTGATTTTGGCTGCCCAGATACAAAAATAACAATTCTTCAGAGGTAGCAGAACAGGTACACAGTAGTGAAATTTTCTGCCACAGGCAGCAACTCAAATGCCTGTTGTTCTGGGAGCCTGTCTTTCCTTCAGAGTTGTCTTTATCACCAGGTGAGACCCAGGCCTTCCAGAGGCTTTTTCAGAGCTCTCCACTCCCATCTGAACAGACATGGGGGTGTGACAGGTTATCCTTCTGACTTGTCAAGCTATATCAGTAACCTCTACTTATCTCAAGAGAAGGCCTTGACATGACACAGAGCACTGTGCAGACACAGGAATCCACTTTCTCCTGAACTCTAGAGCAACCTTGTTTTTTCCAAGCCTTCCATCATAGTCCCACGTGCTGCTCTGAACTTTCTGGAGAGTCTTTTCTTCACCACCTTCCCCAGAGCTTCATCCTCTTTCCCCACACAGTCCCACAGTTCAGAACTGGGCAAAACCTTTCCTTTCAGGAGTTCTCAGAACTGTAACTCTGATTCTGAGAGTCCTCCCTGAACTCCCAGAATGAAGGGGAGCTGGAAAAGCTTAGAAGGGACAAATAGCCCCATTACAGTCTTCAAACACATTTATTCACAGCTTCATTTGGACAAGTTAAAAACCTTTTTGTATGTTTTAATATGATTCCTCCTGATGTGTAATCATCTTCAACTGCTCTTTCTGAAATTTCTTCTCAGCTAATGTTTCTTAAAATATCCAGAACAGAAAAGAACATTCCAGATGCTCAGTACCTGTTTCATGGTGATTGCATTTTAAGTAGCATCCAAGAGACATCACCATTTCATAATGTGTTTTGGAAATCCTTGTATTGCCATCTGAATATGGCAACATATGGAGGCAGTGTGCAAGGCAATCAAATCTACCACTGAACATCAACTGTGTACAGACAGGGTGGAATATTTTTAATTACTTGCTAAAATGAAGCATAGAAATACAGAACTGACTTTGAGAAATGTCTGACTAGTCCAATCTGTAGAAACCTTTTCCTGTTTTATTGCTATCAAGTGTCAGAATTTGAAGTCAACAGCATCAGCTACATAGAGCTGCATAAAACTTCACCTGAAAGGTGCAAGTGGACTCAAGTGGAATCTAGAGAATCACAGAATAGATTGCGTTGGAAAGTCACCTGATCCACCCCCTCTGCAATGAGCAGGGTGAAATCTCAGTGTGTACTCAAGTGAACACATCCACAGTTCCTGCTTTTGGCAGACTTAAGCACATATTCTGAAGAGCTGGTAAAGAATTGGTCTTCAGAAATTACAGTGTGGAAAAATCTTTTGCATTTGTCAAAAGTCATAAGAGGTTGGCTCCCAAAAACATCATGTGTGCCCGAATGAGCCACCCAAACACACTAGGTTTTTTTTTCAAATATACTACCTGTTCTTGTACATCTCACTTGTACATCTTGGACATTTAACTGCATCCTTAACTTCTTTAACCATTTCTTTTAATATATTTTCTCTCTAAAACAAGCTCAAAGCAGTACTTGAGTTATCCCATTTTCAGAGATTCATATACTTCATGAGATTCAATATTTTTTGCAGTGAATTATTTGATGAAGAGAAAATTGTCCTGTTCATTCTTGCATTACAACACAGATAACAGGTTTACTAGCAAAAAAAAAAATCTCAAGTCTATGCTATGACCTTTATTAGACAAGTTACTCTCTGTAAATTCAAACCACTGGAAAAATCAAAATTAAAGCCTGAAACAGGACTTAAATAAATTTTGATTATATTGATTTTGCAAATTGCACAAAATTCTTGCCTCTCTTCCCTGGGGATCTTCCTTACAAGCAAACAATTACACAGACAGGGGGCATACAAAGTTTTCAACAACATTTGGAACTAACAGAGGCAATCAGGTAATTAACTGTTGTGTATTTAAGGGGGACATCAAAATCCAGACAGTTGTTCTAATCTGAAATTACTTCTTTGACTTAGGATACTTCCGTGCTGTGGCCAGCAAACCTCTGGATTGCCACAGCCAGAGAACATCATAGAGGAGAGTACCAGTGCTCTGAAGTGACAGGCATCCCTTCGGGGCATGTTATAGTGATTCATCACATTTTTAAAAGATACAGGGATCATCAATGCTTACACTGAAGCCAGCAGTTTGCATTCAACCTCTTCTTTAATTTTTCAGAGTTTAACAGAAGACAGAAACATTTTTCTTACTTCCAGGTTACTGAATCTATTTCTTCTCAGTGTTGACTTAGAGCGGGATTGGGATGCCCACCTGGCACACTCTGGGTATCGTATGTGGAGCCTAAGGGCATCAGTTTCTCATTTTAATTACTTTTGGGAGAGGTAAAGAGAAGCAAAGAGGTAAGTGCACTGTGACCCTTTATTGAAGAGAAAATTTAAAATCTTTTTGCCTTATTAGGTAATTGTTATTGCTTTACATTACTCTTATCTGGACTCCACAAAATCATTTTTTTTCTTTGAGAATCCCTTTTCGATTAGTGTTTGAGTAGTTAGCAGCTTTTCCTTAAGCTGTTTTAACCCCTGGGAAGCTAATGGGAGACAAACCTCTTTGTAAGGAAGCCTTCTTTTCTTCTGCCAATTTCTTATTTACTGCAGCTTGATTTGAAATCTGCAAACCAACCCCCAGGTGAGTAATTTCAAAGGAGAAACTGCTATTTCACTGTAATTGGTGTGGCAATAAAATACCAGTCATGACATGAGTAGTTTAGGCTTCTGTGACCAAATAGGACTTCTGTTTCTTCATCTGAACAGGCAGCATTATTTATGCAGAGGGCAGCAGATCATATGGGATTGCTATGGATTCTTCTCTTTTAATCCATGGCATCAAATGATGGCAGTGAACAGAAGGGTGTAAAGTCAGTCATGCTTTATCTGCACACAGTATATGTCAGCCACTGCAGCTGCATCATATGCTGAGAACACATACAGCGAGAGTTTTGGACAGTAAAGAAATCAATCTTTTGTCTGGGGCAAATATATAAATATATTGTAGATCCACTGCAGGTGGAATCACTGATAAATCCAGTCATAAAGGTTCTTTGGATGACATTGAGATGTTGAGACTGTTTAATTATAACTTAGATCAAACTCAAGTGTGGTCTGGTGCATCAGGTTTGTACAATGAGGACATCTTTTGCAACCATGTAGCCATATATATCACAAAGACCCAGTTGTTGGTATCTCTGAGCATGTCCACCCTTCCTAACAAAAAACAAAAAAAACCCAACAACAACAACAACAACAACAACAACACCAAAAACAAACAAACAAACAAACAAAAAAGTTCTGGCAATACAGTAGTAATAAAGGACCTCTGAAATGAAGCAGGAAATGATGGTTAATCTTACAATTATGAGACTCAGAATTTAAGATTAGCAATGGTGCTGTAGAAACAATCCAATTTATGAGACATCTATTCTAAAAATCATTCTTCTGAAAAACTGAGATATATCCTGTAGAGCATAAGCTCTGCAAAGGAAATTATTCTGATTGTACTTCTTCACCATGATTGATTTCTGCAGGCAAAGCACAGTATAAGGTACAGGAACAATTTTTTAAAGTGAAGAACACTGGTTGTTCAAGCATGGGAAAGTAATTGAAGGTAATGAAGGCTCTAGAACACATAAAAAGTCCCCAACCAGTATAGCTGAGAGCAAAAAGAAATCTACTGGATCATAAACAACAATCAGTACTCGAAGGCACATGGTAAATTAATGCCTTTATTCAGAGTGTTTGGAAGGAAAGAAATTCCTCCAGCCTCACTTGTGTGCAATAGAATTATTGGTTAGTTTCTAGACCATGCAAAGATGAATTAGTCTGGAATGGTGACTTCGGTATCTTTATGAGGAACCACTGGAATCAGAGAGGCTTTGAGGACAAAAGTATCTTGAAGACTCCATCTTATACAATAAAAATTTCTTTGTGGGCTCTGGAAAGAGGCTGGGTTTATACTGAGGGTAATTAGTGGCACAGCCTGGACCATGACTGAGAGAAACTGCTGCAGGTCCCACCGGCTTTGCAGAAAACTCACCACATCTGGAGAGAGGCTTCTTGAGGAGAGAGCTCTGCTGGCACAAGTGTGAGGAGACATTGCTGTACATCAGAAAGTTGTCAAACATTAAATAGAAACATCTGTAAAGCTCACAACTGAGTATCTGCAGAAGGGAACATACCATGTGTTTCAAAGATCTCTCAGAGGTAGCAGGACTCCAAGGAAGAACGCCTATCTATAAAAAGCACATCTTCTGTCACTGCACCTGTCTTCTGGGAGGTGTGTAATCTGTTCACACAATGCTCTGCACTCGGAACAGTTTGACATGGAGTGCCAAGTGTCAGAACACCTCTGTGTGTCCCCCTTGTCAGCTTCCAGTATCCTGCAAAGCTGACTGGGATAATAGATAAAGCAGACTCCCAAGAAAGGAATAAGCTGGCACCTATGTCAAGTTCCCTCTTATTTTATAAGGAAAAAACCCTCAATTAAAAACAACAACAACAACAACAAGACAACAAACAAACAAAAAACCCCCAAAACAACAAAACAAAAAAGCAACCAACCAACCAACCAAAAAAAAACCCCAAAAAACCACCTATGGTGATTTTACTATTATGTCCTCAGATCCTTGCTCTCCTCCGATCTTTTTTCATTTGCTTTAAAGTACAGTTTCTTTTTCAGTAGCATCTGAATAAATGTTCCTAAGGAAAATATTTCTACCTAAGAGTATTGGGAAAATTACCTGCATGCAAAAGGTAATCCATGGAGATTTTAGAGGTTTTCATATATCAATCAAATCATGTTATCTGTAGCCAAAATGGCTGTAAGCACTGTTTTCTGAGGAGATGCACCATCAACAAAAAAACCCCTTCAAACAAGATGAATTAGATGCATCATTTGCCCAACAGGACATCAAGGAATATTCACAAACATTGCCTCTTTTTTTAGCAAAACTTACCAGCAATATGACTGGAACAAAACTATTTTATATACAAACAAGCAAGAGTAAAAGAGAATCTAAATGACCTTTGTCACATTCACCACTGAATTTCAGAGAAATCATGACCAAACTACATCAACTAACCCTTAGATATAGGTCTGAAGATATATTTTAGATGAATTGGGTGCAAAGTTTTAAAAAGTAGTGTAAGATTTTTGCTAATGCAGTATATTACACAGACAGGTCATTTTTATATCCCACTCAAATCACCATTTCACTGCCTTTGATCCTGAGGTGAGTCAATGGGAAGTGAGCAGTGTCACTGACCTGTATAATTTTATTCTATTCTTCTGTGGTCTCTGGAGTCAATATTAGTTTTATTACCTTTTTACCAAATAACTTGATTGACTATAATGATACAGCACTAAAAGCCATTGAAAGAAACAACACTGGAAATAATCTTTATGGAGACAGAACACCAGAAGATTTGCAGAAACCTGCCTACATTTCTTCAAACCAAATTTGGAACATCCTGTCACCCAACGCAGGGAATTTTATCAGATTTAAATGGAATGAGCTAGGAATATGTACTCAGGAGTTGTTAACATAAAAACATACCCTACTGTTTAATATGTTGCAGTCCTCATACACGTGTTTATTTCTAATCCAGATTTATAACAATTCTTCCCTGGCACATTAAAATTTAGTAAACTTAAATATTGGCAGAGTTCAAAGCAGAACACTGATATGATCTGCCAGCATTTGGTTTTGATGCACTGAGCTTTCCAAGAAATTACAGAAATGCTTCATTGTCAGTGCCCTCCCAAAGTAATTTTGCAGCCAACAATCAAAAGACCTAGAACTCCTGCCTACCATTAAAGAATGACATTAGCCGTAAACCGTATGCAGGCAACTTTTAAAAATTAGGATTTTTTTAAAGAAATCTATGCCACTATAGGCTTTTGCCAAGAACAGAGCACACAAACCTGGAAGAATGCACAGTGAATTGCAAACATAAAGGATCACAATCCAATTATGCATGTTAAAGTAATAGTCTCAAGGGTTGCTGGAAACTAAAGCAAGCATGGAAAATGGATATCTAAGGATTGTAGAAGTAGAGGAAGTGGCAGATTAAGAAACAGTATCAGAAGAAGGCTCTGTTATATCAATATTTTTCTAGTTTGCCATGGGAAATGTATTTCTTTAGTCTAACAAAGTTGCATAGGAGTAAAGGGTAATAATGGGGATTTCCATACAAGAACATATGGTATTTGCCAAGGATGCTGTTCTGATCTCTGTAATAAGAGAGCCTGAAGGAGAGAGAAAGCAAGGAAATCACCAAATAACAGTTATATCCTTCCTAGACAGGGGTGTAAAGTGGAACCCCTTTTAGCCTGACCAAGCACACAAAGAGCCATTAACTTGCTTTTTCAAGTCCTCACTGTCAAGAGTGCTGGGCGACAGCACAATGGACAGGCAGCTCCATTCAGCTTGACAGCACCTCATCATGCTTTGCTAAATTACGTTTCTTTTCTTAACAGCAGTAGAATTCTCCAGAAGCCTACACAGCTGACATACCTAGCATGGTGTAATAATCATTCTATGAGTGGAAAAAGCCTGGAAGTGTATTAAAAATGCTCAAGAGCAGTGCCTGAACACCTGCTCCTTATATCGACTTTTATACCTTTATAGTTGTTCACCAAGAAGAGCAGGTAATTATGCTTTATTATGGATTCAGAAGTCTGAGCTTCACTTTCAGTGATTTTTTCCCTACCCACTGTGTATAATATAATCACTTTAAAGTGACAACATATTCCAGAATGATTACAACATATTATAGATTCACCCACATATGTATTGACACATCTATACAACACTTCAGCATCTGCCTTCCTGTACATGATCCTGAGATGCCATTGAAACTCATTCTGGGCCTTAAGTTCAGGACTGTTCTGGAGTTTTAGCTGTGTTTTTGTTTCTTCTCCCTTCACAATATCCTACTTTGTGGGTTGTCTTACCTTTAAGGTAAAAGAATTTTTGACTCAACCTTTTGCAATTAGTTGAGAGGGGAGGAAGTATGTTACTGCAAAATGGAGAAAAGGACACAGTTGCTCTCTACCTGTGAAGCTCAGTTACATTTGAATCTGCTGTTGTGTGCCTGAGTCAAAATAGGTATTTTTCACTGCTTGACTTTAATAATATGGTTTTGGGGCCTAGTCTGCCTTCCCCCTGAGAAGGAAATGAACAGGTTCTTGTGGACAGATGTAACAGGTACTTGTGTGATCTTCAAAAGCTAGTTGTTCTCCAGCATCCCTTAGTCCCACCACTCTACCACTGCAATTGTAAAGTGATGCTGATGGGGTGAGGAAGGTTGTTCTCCACTAGAACAGTGTCACGGGCAGTAGCCTTTATTTTAGTTCCTTTCTTGGAAGAATTTATGTTTAGAACTGGAATATGTCAATGGAGATAAGTCCTTTCCTCTTTTGTCTTTGAATTCAGTGGGTCAAATATTGGACTAATGTGTCCATGATGAAAGAGGATGAAATTTCAAGAAGACTCAGAAAAGACTGTGCAGTTAGTGACTGAGAATTTCTGGTGTTATCTCACACAGGTACTTTGAGTATGAGCTGGGATTTGGATGAAGGCTAATTTGCTGCACCAGTAATGTGCAGGTAGACCTGTGTTTGACTGTGCCAATCTCAGCTGAATCAGTAGCTCCCCTGCTTTTGTCAGCAACAGTAAAGACCCCACTTTAGCAAGCCTCTTCTGATACAAAGATAATGCTGACAATAAGGTCGTGCAACCACATTAATTACCAGTTCACCCAGATCATCAGCAAAGGTCCAAAGACAATTAGAACTATTCTGTGCTTTTAAGTGGCGATAGCATGGTGTGGTTTGTATTTCACTCCTTATTTTGGAAAATGGGTGAATTTTCCTTCTGTAATTATTAACGACTTTTAGAAAAGTTGATCCTGCAGCTTGTGATACTGATATGGGAAGCTAAGGGAGATGCTGGCAGCCACCACTGCTTTGCCAGCTGTCCTCCCACCAAACACAAACATGGCAGCCTAGATAGATCAGGTCTAGAATAAATAAGTTTGTATCCTCCTCCTTTTGCTTAGTTTTTAACTTGGCTCAAGCCTCATGGTCTCTGCTAGCCTGGTGGTCCGTAAGGTGCAGTCAAGGACTGGAGCTTATTGGAGGGGAGAACATCAGTCCAGAGAGGTTTCCAGACTGTCACATAATGCCTGTATCCTTCAGGAGCTACCACAGCTCTAAATCCATTTGCATTCTTGTCCCTTACTGGCTGTCACTTTCCTGACAATTCAACCATTTTATGAGTTTCTTTGTGAGGCAAGAAAGTCTTTTGTCTATAGTACACATTACACCTGCAGCTCCTTACATAATGCTTCAAATGTCAAGAAGAATATTAGTTGCACTGGAGTGCTGAACCTTAAAAGTGTTTTTCAACTGTGATCTTGAAAAGTTGAAAGTTTATTAAAGCAAGTTTGTATATGACAAAAAACTTAATTTAGGCTATGCACTGCCTAATGTTTTTCTCCAGTGATGCTTCTCAAATGCCACCTTCTTGTTTATTGCCTCTCTCAAAAAAAGGAGAGCTGTTAACCTGGATTAGCAGTTAAAATGCTGGACCAGCATAGCTGAGAGTTTTAATGAATAATTTTAAGTCTGCACACGGTGCCTGAGGTAGATTTGTTTTGAAGGCAAACACACTTCAGGGCAGCCACTTGTGCAAGTGGAGATTATCCCCTTGCCCTCATCCTGGCACAGGGAAATAGGGAAGATCCCAGGGCCAGGGAATCTCAGCCTTCAGGTGGGCTTCTAGCCAGGATGGCCAGCAGACAAAGCTTTGGCTCTGAATGCAACCCAGACAGTGGCTTCATGAGAATTTGGGCCCAAAGGATATTGTTAAGAGGAAATGTAGGGAAAGACACAAATGCAAATTGACACAAAGTCAAACCCCTGACTTAGTACCTTCTTGGAGAAGTGGAGGAAATGCATTCATATACAATATGACCCTAAACATGCTTCATAACAGTTCTCTGTGTGCAAAACAACACAGGTAAATGAAAGGTCTTGCTCATTTATTGCACTCATGTTACAGTGGCAGTCATCACCTAAATAAATTTTATTTGTAGCAGAAATTGTGGGAGACAAAGTCAACCAGATATTTCTGTTTCAACCCATTATATCTTAAAAATGCTTCCAAATGAAGATAAATCAATTGCACATTTTTAAAATGAACTTAAAACCTAAATATTCCCACTTTGCAGAAATATTTTTACTCAAACTTTTGGAATAAGGGTATTTAAAAGAAAAGTCATAAGCTGTCAAGAAGGGTATTATTCCTTTTTTTCATAATTCTATGGTTTTAGAGGTTGAAATAATTTATTCAAAATTAGAGTTACATTAGATAATAATTATTCAAATACACAGTAAGATTAATTTTTTGCAAGATACTGTATTGGCAGTGCTCACACTAAATATTCCATCAGATAAAATACAGTGAAAAAGAATACCTTGTAAATATTTGGGAATAATTATATTAATAAAATAATCTTTTAGAATGAATGATTTGTAAACAGGAAAAAATTACAAGTGTTGCTCTGTAGCTCCTGCTTCAAAGTAAAGTAATTTAAAGGACTCCTGTGAACTTGTCAAAAAAGCAATAGTTTTGCCAAAATGTAATGTTGTTCCTTGAGGTACACTTTTTTTTTAGTTGAGGATGCCAACCTTTTATGTATTAATTTATAAAACATCTTGGTACCATTGAATATGAAAAACTGTACATAACTACAAAATGTCATTATTACTCTTTTCACCTTTTACTTCAGTGCTGTAACATCTCACAGATTATGTTTGTTAATGAATGTACTCAGTGTTGTTGAGTATTGTTTAAAGTTTTCAATTTAGAAACTGTACTGGTAGACAGAGAGGAAGCAAGCTTGTGTCAATCAGATGATCAAAGCCACATAATGAAAGTACATATAAAGTAGCCAAGTATTTTCTTGGCATGGTAAGAAACATTTGTTTGAACAATAGCTTGTTTGACAGAGGAATGAGGAATGCTCGTTTTTGTCTACACCAAGGCTATGACGTGAAAATATATTCCTTTCCATATATTTAGCAGGAATATGTTAATAATCTGTGTGCCCAAGGGAGGAGACAAATGAAATAGAGGTGATGCTCTGGGATGATATAGCAGTGAGGCATATCATGGGAGGTCAGATCTCTTCGTGGCTATGATAGTATTAGTCTGGAAGGAGTCCTGAAATCAAAACTGAGATGCAATCTGACCGAGCTGCACACTGTGTATCTGGCACACAAGTTAGTCCTTGTCAATTTATATAGCTCTGAACCTTTCTCATTTTGTCCTGGGAGGGGCATTTTGCAACAACAGCTCACATGATATTACCTGCTTTCCCAAACCCACAAATTAATAGCCATCATATCCATTTTGTGCACAGTGTCAAGTAGGTGCAAGCAACTGGTCCATTATTCTGTCTTAAATTTAAATTATAGCAGTCCTGAGAGCAAAATTCGGGAAAGTGAAGAGCACTTCTAGGCTGTGGACCTGATCACTGTTGTTACAGATTTTTTTAAATTTCATTTTTTATCAAACAGTCGTAGTACAGATGAAAAGGGTCTCTTGCCTTTTATGCCTGGCCCCTCCTTCTTTCCTTCTATATATCCCTGCAAATGTAGGAAATAGTAACTGGAACATTGGGTTCTGTGTGCCAGGGAACAACCAGGACTGACAGGGTGTGGAAACACCACATCAAAGGGGACAAAGAGCTGTAGCATTTTTGTGTGCTGGTGGCACTGCTCTTGATCTGAGGACATCCAGTGCAGCAGACTGGACAATGGGTAATTCCTAACGACATGGGTCTCCCATGTAGGATACAATGGCAGATTAAAATCCCTCTGATCTCCACAGTGGTGTCAACCATATCCAAATTCTGCATGCTATTAACCTGTGAAAGGATCCGTAACCAGAACTGGAGAACTGGTGTCCTTTGTCACTCAATCCATTACATAACTCATGGCAAAATCCCCTGAAGACTCCTCTTGGCCAGAGACCAGGCAACGTCTGAAATACTCATTTTGTAGTTCTCATGAGAAGGCAGGCATGACAGTAAGCACCTGAGTGAAACTGCCTTGGTTTTACAATCAACCTCCACCTCTCCCAGGAGCTTGCTGTAAGTTTGCTACAGTGTGGCAACATTATTTCCTGTATAAAAATAAACAAACAAAGAAAAGGTTGGGCTTTTTTTCAGATAACTAGGCAGTGAGGAAAACGAGGGTAAGTTCCAACATGCAGAGACAAAAAAATGCCCAGCAAATCAACCTGTTTTCCAATTTCATTATTGTGGTTTAACAATAAACTTTTCTTAAACGGGAAATATCTGAGCCTCTACATTCATGAGTCTTTGGAGACTGAATTTTCTTTCTTGTTCCAATGGGTGAAGGAAGTGAAATCCAAGAGTAGGTAATTCAGT
The DNA here is from genome assembly GCF_021018805.1 of Prinia subflava. Classification (NCBI taxonomy): domain Eukaryota; kingdom Metazoa; phylum Chordata; class Aves; order Passeriformes; family Cisticolidae; genus Prinia; species Prinia subflava. The sequence continues at coordinate 20,980,334 of NC_086251.1, forward strand.
TTTTTCTACAGCTGAATAAAGCTAGGATTTAAGACTCAGCTTTTCCCAGTGAGCTGGCAGAAGGAAGCTAATATGTTCAGGGCTGACTGAGGGCATCTTGCTGCTCCTTGTGCTGCTCTGAATACCACGTGAAGGTGTTGAACACGCTAAACAGCAAAGAAAGGCTTAACAGAGGTTTTTTGCCTCCATTTTTGCTGCCTCTGCCTTAAAATGCTGTACTGGATTTCCAAGTCTTTTTATCTGGACTCGAGTACTCTTGAGCAGCCTATTCATAGCACTTCTGGGTGAAAAACCTTCCAGAGGTATATCTGCCTGGACAGTGGCCAAGCCATTTAATCAAATTTCATGCATTGCAACTGTCTTCAACTTTAAATAAATCACACTGATTTCAGACGATAGTTCATCTGTAACTATTTGGGGAGAATTCTCTGAAACAGCTTCTGCATGTTGGGGTTTCAACAGAAATGAGTTATGACCCCCCAGAGATATCAGCCCTGTTAAAATGAATCAACACATTAATAAATGACAAGGACCTGAGAAAACAGTTTCCTAAAAAAGCCCAGTGAAGGATAAAACTTTGGAGATTTTCTCCTTGAATAATGAAAAGAATAACCTATACAGGCTTAATTATTTCCACTCCGTCTTTATCAGTTGTCAGAAAAATTTAATTAAATCAGAATAAGGCTTCTTCCTGATATGACGACTACATAACAGCTTACAATGTTATTTTTAATGGCTTGAATATAGATGACATAACAAAGGCAAAGCTTATTCAGCTGTACCTAGCAGTGTTCTAATGATGCCTGGGAATGCTGGAGCAGCTAGGATCCTTTGCCTTGTAGAAAGGGCATGTCTTTTTCCTGTTAAAGCAATGACTATGCATGCCGTGGGCAAATATAGTTTAAGCAGCATTTATAAAATTTGGGCTCAATCACTCAAAATTTGCAGTGAAAGAGAGGGACAAATGCATTTAGGATGTCATGGATTCCTGTTTTCCACATTGCCTTGCTTGATAATACTTGAGTAAAATAAAGTAAAAACTCAAATTCTTAACGTAAATTAAAGCAAATTTTTTTAACATTTGACAAACTGTACTTCTGTAAGCTGATGGTATCACAAGTTTAAAAACCAGATTTAGAAAAAAACCACAACAGTTAGAAGAAAAATTAAAGAATTACTTTTTTATTTTAAAAAAATTCTGTCTCCCCATTGTCTATAAAAACACCTGCAGTATTTCAGATGTTTGACGTGTATTCATCCACAGTACTTATTTCATTTACTTTAACATTTTTTTTTCATGTATATTAGCGTGCTTAGATATTAGTGTGCTTTTCATTTATATTAGTGTGCCTTGTTATTGTCCTGCCTGTCATAACACTTGGTTGCATAATAAATTCTAGCAATTTTTTTTGCTGATAGCAAAACAGGTGAAAAAGAAACTTCTAAGCAGTGGAACAGGATGGTAGAAGAAAACTACTTTGAAGTCAGTCACCACATGTTCATACTGAAGCAAAATACCTTTGACACATATCCAGATATCTATCGGAAAAAGCAGCAAGCATGCAAACCCCTAAAGATACATTCCAAACCAACAGGCAAATAAGAAAAGCACCACTGAACTGAGGCATTACAAATTATTTGTTGGACTGTAATCAAGCAGATTTCAAATATGGATTATCATGTAAGACTTCATAATCCTTTTTCTAGCTACAATCTTCATTACAAATCTGCAGGATATCTCAGGTCAAGACTGTGCTTTCCTTGTACATTTTTGTTGGAAGTAATTTTACTACTCCTGTGAATTCCAGGCTACTATGGATAATGTTTTCTAAGCATGTTTTTAATTAGCTAGGAATATGGAGAAAATATTAGGATCTAAGTCATCACCTTGTCAAATATTTTCAGAGCTACCTAAGAATCCTTAACACTTTATAACTAATGCCAAGGGAAATTTAATCTATGTCTGCTGTGCTGGTTTTAAGACATTTTTACAATGTTTAAGTAGATATTGCAACTGTATAGGATGCCTACATCAATATGCATGTCATAGAGAAAACTTTTAGTAGTTAAAGGAGGCAATTGGAAGAAGGCAGTGCTAGCTTAATTTTGTTACTGAGTTTTCTGCTGAAGATAATTTTTGACTAAAATGTTAAAAACCATGAGGTTTTTTGCATGTTCTATGCTTGAGGTTCCAGTCATGCCATAGTTTTATTATCATGGTTTTGTTTTCTTCACTTCATGTAAATAGAGACATAGATACTATTGTATAGGTGTTAGACAATGTTTTCAGTAATTATTGTGGCAAATTCAGATGTTGCAGGGCTATGGGAAACAGAAAAACAAATCTGTCTCTCAGGGGTCAGAAGGCTGAAGAGCTTTGCTAAATTGTGTAAAGCAGCCCAATATTCTCCAGTTAAGGAACATTTATTCCCTAAAAGCAAATTTTTGTTTACAGCTTTGGCTATCATATAAACTGAGCAGGTGCAGCCCTGATAAAGATATTCCTTGCATTGTTTTGGGTTACATAAAACTGATATGTAGTTTGTTTTTTTTAACTTGGTGTCTAAGTAGCATGACTGCTTTTTCATGCACTGTGATGGCATATTAAATATCACATGGAGTTATTAATAGAAACTTAACTGACAGGAGAATTGTTATCCTGATGGACCAACACTCCTCATTAACAGTGTCTCCCCTTGTCTGCACTTCATCTTGAATTACTGAAATTGTACTAAGTAGGCTTAATGCTCATTTGCCAAGAAAATGAAATTAGGGTTGCTTGTTGCATGTGGGCTTCGTGTTCAACAGCCCCGTGTTTCTGAGTCACTGATACTCACTAGACCATAAGCAGTGGTGTGAAACTGCCTTTCTGCAAGTGACTAAATGCCTTTGAAGGTTAAGAGCATTTCTCTAACCTGAGTAAAGTGATTCATATGCTAATTTATGCTTCTCTGGGTCCTAATTTTAAAGAATATTTGTTGGTTAAAAAATGTGGTTTTAAATGAGATACTGAAAAATGGAAACCCATGATTGTACAATATGCAAATTTCCTCTGTGGAGAGAACCTCTGCAAGGTCTAGGCCCTGACTGATGACTCATTGAAGCACTTTCAAATGAGTTTTGAAGCAGGATATGATGAGATTTATGAGGGACTCTCTTAAGTGAGACTTATTTCTGTACCTCCTCTGTACAACTCCGGGCTCCAATGAAAGGCCTAACTCCATAAATTAAAGGATAGTCCCCTGCTGAAACTGCAGGAAGACAATCATTGAGGCCAGCTGGGATTCTGCATATGCACATTCACATCTTGTCTTCTGAGACAGAGTCATATTTCTTCTTTTGTCCCTCCACCCCACTCCCTACCCAATTAATATGTCACTGGCTTGCATATCTTGTCAGCCCACATCAGTCCCACTGAATTACATGGGCAGTCCAACACTGCTGATGGGACCTGACATAACTTACCAACTAATTTCTCAGCAGAAATTAAATTTTAAATTGCAATTGTTTTCATTATTATATTTCTCTTTTCAGTAATTTTGATAAAACACTCTGAAACAAATGCACAGGAACTATTTTCCAAAACATTAGTGAAGAAAGCACACAGTGACTATTCCATTGCCTAATCTTTTGACTACTTTCCTGCTTCCAGAAGACATAAATTTTCAAGTCAAGTGTATAAATATTAAGAATGCATTGACTTTTTTATTAGCAAGAAACTGTATGTAGAAAATATATGGGCACATCTCTTCCTGAAGAGAGATTATGCACATATTCTTTTGTGAAAGAATTCCAACTCCCCTTTCAGTGTATTATTTTAGATTTTCACCTGTTTTCTTTTGTGGTGTGTTGTTTGTTGGGTTTTTTCACTTTGCGGTGAAATTACGTACCATGGTTAAAGTTGTTTCCTCAGTTTACATCTGGCAAGGTTTTAAATCCAGAAAACTTTACTGACATCCTAAAATACAGTTTCAGATCTGAAGATTGCTCAAGAAGAGTAAATTTGCCACACTAACTTCTAGGTGTCATACCATTTTAATAGCTTAGGATTTCAAACTTCTCTCTGAGTATTCCTACTCACGATAGCTTGATATTAGATCCTGATCCCAGCAGGCAGAGACAGTATATTTAGTATACAAGACTCTTTTACATCTTTCCTGATGTAAAGTTATGTGATGTGCTGTAGTAGAGCTCGGGTCTGAGTTTTTGGCCTTGATGGCTGTGTTGGTGGTATGCCTGTTTTCTCCAGTGCTTCTCCATACCAGACTATATTCAACCATTGCTTTTATTTCTGGCTCAGCTTATTTTACTTACATCAGAAAGGGGAAATAGGGGATAAATCACTGCTTGCATGTGTAAGCAGAAAATTAGGAAACAGGCAAGCACCTAAAAGGAAATTTGAGCAGGACAGAACTATTTAATTAGCAATGTATGTCACATAAGTAAGAAGATTTACTACCAGCTGTATTGTAGCAAACATTGAGAGATTAGTGTTGTGTATTGAAACTCCACAGCATATGTAGAAATCATTCAAGGAAATTAATCCTCAGTCTTCTCCATGAGAGTCAATATTTATTACTTCTAAGTCTACTCTTTCTGCAACATAAGCTACAATAAAAGAAAATGTTACTGCTTTTATAGAAACTGTCAGGAACTTTTCAATGATTAAGCATGCTTGGAACTTCTTATTCAAAAGTAATGCTAAGAGGGAGCTAAAAATAAAATAAAACAAAGATCTAAGTAGGGAAGAATTTAAATAAATCAGCTAACCCCAAAGTGTCAGGTTCTGTTTCTTTCTGTGCTTGGATGGCAGGTAGAATAAATTAATAAATTAACTAACAGTCTTGGCACTGTTCCTGTATTATTGCTCCAACATGCTAGGGGACATGTCCTGTGTTGCATTAATGGGACACATCCTAGAAACAGTGGGAATGGGATCATTTTACCCCACTGTGCTCTGCACAATGCTTTTTTTTTTTTTTTTTTTTTTTTTTTTTTTTTTTTTTTTTTTTTGTAGTGATCTTTATTTAAATTTACTATCACCTATTCCCATTCACAAAACAATTCCAAATCTTTCCTCACGTGTGTTTAGCAGCTATTTGCTTACAGTACTTACTCTGCTTTTCAAATCCTTGTAAGCTCCAGTGCTGTGAATCCTAAATAAATTTCTAAAAAAGGGACTTTTTCCTTTTTACCAAGAAAGTAAAAGCATAGTAGTTGGCAATGCTAAAGATTTACATAGTGTTTATAAACCCTTTCCTCTTAAAAATTAAGGGGGGAAAAATTTGCAGTAAAGTAACTTTTAGTTAGGTAAAGTAAGTTTATCATGAGAATGGGAAGAAAACTAGTAAATACCAGCCTAGTTAAAAGAAAGACATGGTAATCCAAATCATACAGCAGAGTGTTTGATGCAGAATAAAGGTCCAGGGAAATTAAACAAAAGCTACCAATGTTCTATAATTAAAGTACCTTCAAAATCTTTAATCTTTTGCATGAACAGAGGAAAAGGAGCTTTTTTTCAGATTCCTTCTCTCAGGATATAGTTATCAAATATATCATCAGAGATGAGAAATACCAGTAGTATTAACTCTGGGGGTCAGACTCAGTTCTGAAATCTCAGTAAGGACAACTGGTAGGAAAATTTGCAAAGGAGTTTGCATGCAGGCAATTTTTGCCACGTTAACTGTTCTGCTGGTAATTTCACATGTGTATTTACAAACATAGGTGTAACAACCGTTCTGGTTACAAGTAGTTTGGACTGTTAGCAATGTGCCTAGCATTGAATAGGGTACAATAACAAAACCATGATTGTATTCCCTCAGCCTGTTTCACTTATCCAATGAAGTGATAATCACAACACTTAGACTGTGATGCTGAAGTGTTTTGGTTTTTTAATAGTTGCAGGACTGGAGAGAGGGATTAGAATCAGAGTATGTGTTGATACAAAGTAGTTAAATATTGCAAAACAATGAGGAATTTAGGATGAATTAGAAAACAAGGACACATGCTTAACATTTTACTTCCATTTCCCTCTGTTTTCCCTGCAAATAATATTTCCACAAAAACAGGTATGTAAATCTTTAGATTAAATATGCTTTGTGTATTGTATCTCAGCAATCTGAGGCAAACTTTTGCCATTTTTTGGTGTTTGAAAATCAAAAGGTAATCCAATGTTTTAATTAGCTTAAATTTCTTCAGAGTGACTGAGTGGATATTCTGCTCTATTTCTTGAAAAAAAAAATTTATTTACCATGAGGAAATATCATAAATGCAATGATCCAGAACAGGTTTCCAGAGAAATCACACTGTGCAATATGCATTGAAGAATCTGTTTATCAAACCAGATAAACTCAAGAGTGAGTAGAATAGAGAGAGGTAGAAGTTTCCAATGTATGAATTCCCCTAGTTTTCTTAAAAAGCCTGTGCTTATTGACCTCAGCATTTCAGTCCTGTGTGGTGCTAACCTTGTACTGGAGCCACACAGGCTCTGCATCGTACTGGACTGTTGGTGTCTCAGAAGGAAAATCTCTTACAGAATAACTACAGCACTTCTGGCTCAACTTGTCATGCTTCACTTTGTACACATAAAAGGGATTAAATATGTTTGGGTTTTTTTCTTTAAAAAGCTGCAAAAATTCACGGAGTACTCATAGATTTGAATAATTGCAATAATTGCCTTGCTGCCTAAATTGTGATATTATGTTAATAAAACTTTCGTTATATTCACCCACATCTGGGAACTGACACTGTCAAACTAATCTTCAGTAAGATCTTAACCTTTTCTTTATGTTAAATTATTGCTTTCACTAGATGGCACTTTGTCTCTCTTCATCACACTGCTAATATAAGAACTTCTTCGTTCAGACAAATAACCTCTCCAGATCGTAGTATTTCTGTTTACAGACATTTAATGGCATAGTACAATCTGAAAAATAAAGTAATTTTTCAAATGAAAATGTGCATAGTGGGAAAGCTTTGCACTGCAGCCTACATATCCCTGTAAAAAAATGGAGGACCCCTTAAACAGGATTATATAGGACAAATAATCATGGGATAGGATTAGTTTGTGTCTTGTCTGAAAGCCTGAGGGAAATGAGAGTATTGTCTCTAAAGGTATTTGGAGACTGATGGTATTTCTAACAAGGGTGCAAGTATCAGAGTACAGCAAACACAGTTTAACACTGTCACTGTTTAACCACAGCTGGCAACTGAGCCCTGCACAGCTGCTTACTCATTCCTGCACAGTGGGATGGGGTGAGAAGGAGAAAGGTTAAAAACAAAACTTGTGGGTTGAGATAAAAAGAGTTTAAGATGATGATGATGATGATGATGATGATGATGATGATGATGATGATGATGATGATGATGATGATGATGATACCACCAATAATATCATAGTAATGAAAGGGAAAATAACCAAGAGAAAGTCAAAGAAAAGTCAAGAAAAACAAGTGATGCAAATGAAAAGCAAGTGCTCACCATCATGTAAGTGATGCCCAGCCTGCTCCTGAGCAGCAGCCCCCCAGGCCCTTCACCCTTAGTTTACCTGCTAAGCATGATGTCATAAAATGTATAAAATACCCCTCTGGCTGTGTCTCCTTCCAGCTCCTTGTGTAATCCCAGCCTCCTTGCCATCAGGCTGCATGAGAAGCTGAAAGCTCTTTGTCTCAGTGCAAACACTGCTCAGTAACAACAGAAACATCAGTGTATTATCATTATCCTTGTCCATAAATCCAAACCTCAGTACTATATCAGCTACAGGAAGAATATTAACTCTATCACTTCCAAAATCAGGGCAACATTCAGCAATTACTTTATACCATCTACATCATGTCCTCATCCCATACTTTCCAAATGATCCCAGTTAATCACCACCACCTTTCCTGTCTTTTAATTTATACCCACAGAAAGCACTCCTATAGTCTACAGGCCATCCCTCTGAAATGTTGAATTACTCCATAACTTACAATCATATTTTCTTTCTGGGCAGCCTATCCAGCAGGTCAGAAGGCTTTGCCTCTGCACTGCCAGTTCTGCTCTCATTGCTGCAGCCACCCCTGCAGGTGTTTGCCACCCCTCACAAGTCAGTACAGACCCAGAGCACTGGCCACTCTTCCTCAGCAGCAATGTCCAAAGGCAGATGGAGAGCATTTGCTTCTGCAAAATGAATGCAATGTTTGCCAGGAAAAAAAAAAGGCAATTAAATCCAGCAAAAATAAAAATAAGTTCCAAAAATATTCAGTCAGAACTGTTCCTATTCTTGCCTATCCTCCAGGTATTGGCAGGTATATAACTATTTTGTCCTTCATCGTTTCAACTTTTGTCATGATGCTGTAAACAACTTTCACAGAGCTTGTGGTGTCAGCAGGGAGAACCTCGCTAGTATTTTCAATAAAATGAAGTTACAGTACCTATGTAGGAAAAAAAATCATTCATGTTTATAAACCACCCATTCCTCCACTTGCGGGCATTTTTCAAGAAAATAATAATTTTTTACTAGATGTGGTGTATATTGCTTTCTCAAGGAAAAGTAATTCCTTGGGATTTCTTGTAGGTTGGCATATAATCACAAACAAACATTTCATCTTATTTTACTTATTCATATGGCAGTGCAAGCAAAAGTTTGCCTGCAGAGCATTGCAAAATATCACAGGTAAATATTTTAGCCAATTCTATTCAGTTGTATTTCTTTTCATAACTATTTAAAATATCTGTGTTCTTTAAGAGCTTCTTCAGGAACAACAGGGAAGACCCAGAATTAGTATCTGTATTTACCATTTAGAAATTGTACTTCCTCTACTGCTCAAATAAATAATCAGTATAACATAACCACCACAAGAATATTCATTTTCATGTGAAATAAAATGATTTCATAATAATCTGTATTCTGTCACAATTACATGATAACATAAAACAAACCAACATCTCTTCATTATTTTTGTCACATTGATTTCCTAGTAGCTTCCATGTAAAGAACAGTAACTGTATTTCAAAATATTATGCTGTTGTATAACTGCTTTGTGTTGGAATCTGTCAAGTCAATGAGTAAACTGTTTACCTTCCTGTTTTTTAGTTATTATTGGCTGCATACATCTGCATTTATTATTACCTAAAATTAATGCAGTTGTCCAAAATTTTTCTTTATGGAACACTGCCAAGTTTTACATGCTAGGGATGAAATTTTCTATGACAAATATATATTTGTGTTGGAAAACCAGCATTTTTCTAATTCTAAAATTAAAAAAATAGTTCTGACCAAATTGGCATTTTGAGTGGCTTATGAAATTTAGCTTGGCGTCATCTCTGTGTCAGGGATGTGTCTTTGCTATTTCATGACAGTTTACTCCAATGTTTTTATTTTGAAAAGCAGCCTTCTACAGCTGCTTCTTAGTATTTAGGAGCTGAAATGATTTCCCTGCAATTATAATTCCATATTAAATTTCCCTGAGACAGTACTGACAATAAGAATGGGCACAGAGGCAGCATTTATTTTCAGTCCCAAGTGTTTGGCTGGGAAGAGCAGGAATTTGAAGGCAGCAATGCTAGTGACTTATCCTGAAAACACCACATGATGACATCTGTTGTCAGTACACTGAGGTTTTTAATTTTTACGTTTTTCAGTCCTAAAGAATTTCATATCATATCACAATCCTTGCAACACAATTCTGTGGCAAAATGCAAGCATGTAGTCAAGGCTTCATTATGATGTGTGGGACCAGTGAGTGCAACCAGCACTCATTCTGGCAACTTTTAAATCATCAACATTGCAACCTCACTCTCTTTAGTGTAAGGCAAGTATTTGTATGCATAATTTTGGTATAAAAGGAATGAAAACTGCATATGACACTTCAGTGGTACCAGGTTGACATCCACCAAGAAGCCAATTTACATTCATGGCATTCTGGGGTGAAAGAACAGCAGATGAGTCTTTCTTAAGGGCTTTAGGACCCATTAAAAGTAAGATTTAAACTTAGCCTGAAGAGAGTGCTTTTGTGCATTTGTTTTCTGCAAGAGAAACTTTTTTAAATTTATGCATGAAATTGATTTCTCAAAGCAGTGAATACAGTCTTTGACAGATTTGTGACACAGAATGAACATTTCAGAGGAGACTGCAATCTCCTTTGGGCAAAAACTAGGCTGAACACTTCTGAGGATGCAACTGTGCAAGAACACTACCTGCAAAACAACAAAGGAACAGTTGCTGGATCTGTGCTTCATGATCTTGGGTAGTTACGTGGGGGTGTTAAAACTTTAATTTTTTTACACATTATAGCACTGTTTGACTGTGTAGCTGAGTGATGGAGGACAAAAAACACCTTCTCTTTTGCTTGTTTTAAATTAAATACCTGGTAATTTAATGAAGTGCATGCCAGTTTCTGTCTTAAGGGAAACTGAAAAATTCTCTCTTCACCTTCTCCATGTTATTCATATCTCTCTTCATGCATTTTCCAAAGTGAAGAATCCAAATATATGTGGTTTTCCCTATGTGAGTATAATTTTTCTCCTTTAGATATCCTTTGCTTTTTTTTCTGTATTTTCCTAGTTCAAACTAGTTCTTTTAAAATGAACTTTAGGAGCTACTAAACTTTCACAGGATTTATAGTTAGCAGTATATAAAGCATTTAAGGAGTGATATATCTCTCCTAAATGATAAGCTTATCGAATAAAGGTGGTCTCAGTTCTTTCACTTTGCAGAACCAATAATGTAAGCCATATTTTGGGAAAATATCATTCCAATAATATTTTGTACATATAATGAAGATGCAAAATATTATATAAACAAAAATACAAGGAAACCGGCAGTTCTAAAAGGGGAACAGCATAATCCAATGCCTAAGTAAGAAAATGTGGCACTTCATATTTTGTTGTGTTTTCCCATTTGTACAGTCAGTCAGCTGCTCTCCTTTTTTTTCCCCCTGCCTCTTCAGGATGTTGAAAAGATGCAGCTGCCTGCTCAATGGAGTTAATGAATTCCAGCACAGGTGCTCTTGATTGTATTGCATAATGGAAATCCTCCTTCTTTGTCCTGTCCCTCTCTTTGCCTCTTTACCCTTTGTAAAAGACTAATAAGGTAACAGTGATTAGTTTGAAGCAGTTAAAAGTTGGAGCAAACAGATTCAGAGCAGAAGCAGAGCAGATATGTTACTGCTGTTGTTTGCTACTTCTAACATGAGATCTTCTAGCATGTCTGCATTTTTTTGATAAACTTCTATGAGACTTTGAAACATCTTGAAAATATGACATGCTAAGTGCAAATGATAGAAAATGGAATACTGAAGGTTAAAACACTGAGGTCTATCGTTAAAAATAAATCCTGGCCCTACTGAAGTTGTCACAAATTTCTCAGCAAGTTAACTACAGGCAGAAAATCACAAATTTGTTTTCAAGTCAGGTAGAATTTAATTTTTTGTTCAGCTTTGCAGGATTCAGAGTTGCCATTAAATATATCCAGGATAAAAGCCACCTTCTATTGTTTGAACAAAGCAGATTCTGGTTCAGGCTCCTTTATCAGAGAAATAAAATCTTAGATGTTGTCTTCAAGAAATATTCTGGTATTAGAAACCTTCTGAATTTCTAGAATGTGTGAACAGAACAAAAGACATTTTAGCGGTGCAGTACGTCTGTACAAGGACATCCAGAAAGCTGCTTTGTGAGAGCAGAGCATGAGTGGAAAATGTCAGCAGACAAACACTTTTTCTCGGATATGAAAAATGCATCAGAACTGACTAGGCCCTGTGCATTTTGTTGGCATCAGATCAAAGGAAAAAAGTCAACATATTAGAGATTGTTTTGATTTACTGTCAAGAAATGTCAATTATGTGAATGAGGGTTCACAGTAGAGTCAATCATGCAGAAGCTCCCCACTGTCAACACATTACCAAACAAAATGCAGCATGGAACCTTTATAAAATTGTTTAGTACCTCCTAGATAAACAAACAAACAAACAAACAACAACAACAAAAACCCAAAACAAAAAACAAAACCCCAAACAAACAAACAAAAACAAAGAACCACCTACAAACAACAAGTTTTGAAAAACAAAGAGAAAAGCTGCAGTCAAGAAGATCCAAAAGTACATAGTCTTCTAGTTTCCAGTCACAAGCTGAAAACAAAGAAAAATTACCTGTGTTGAGAAAGATGTGAAATTTCAGAAATGCTATATTATGATTTGTTCTGAAATGTTAACTTAATAAGAGGTACCAAAAAGAAAAACTAGAACTGAAGTTGCTGTTCAAGAGTTTGATAAACATGACAATGCTAGCAGCTCATTCTACTATGTGCTTCAACAGATGAAAAAGGTCTGTTAAAACTATAAAAAATAAAAGAGATAAAACAGTTTAGCTAATAATTCATAATTCATAAGAAAGTTTTTCTAAATGCAATTTTCCCATAGCAGGAGTTCCAGAGTGCAACTCTAATGAGATTAACAAGAGGAACAAGGTGAATAAATCCTGTCCCCAGCTAATAGCTGAGGAACAATGCTCTCTCTTCAACCTTTCGTTTTCAGGTCATGCCATTAAACCACCTGTGCTATCTACAGAACATGGCAGAAACTCAAGAATCAACCAAGCTCTGATGGGGGGCACGTAGAAAAATGCCTAGACAATGGGGAACACAGGTGACATGGGAACTGATTTAACTCTTGTAATAAAATTCCAGCTTATTACTGGCATAAGAGGAATGCAAGAGCTGAATCAGACAAAAGACTTGATGCACTTAATATTCCAGAGGAAAGGTGTACTGTATACAGTAGACTGAAAATTGAGGCAGTGGCACTGAGGCATCTTCTCTTGTTAGGTAGCCTTGTACTATTTCAGAGATACCATTATTCCAACCCATAATGTGTAATTTCTTTTGTTGCTTCACAGCATGCCAACAAGAAAAACATGTTCTGTCTAATGAGTGTAATATGATAGTGTCCAGCCTTCCATATTTCTCTCCATGTACCACCAGCACATTCTCCTACACAGTTCAAGAAAGGAAAATCTGAAAATCTATCAAAAAAAAATCTGTTTTTCCTTAATTTGTTATTATTCATAAATATATAGGTATGTTTTCCCAAGGCTCAGGAAGAACCATATCTAAGGCACAGAGTTTGTAGAGGAGTCCTGTGCTGAGCACTGCCAATTTCAGTTTACTTTTCTTAGTGCCTTATTTCCCATAAAAGGAGTCACAAGAAAACAACACGGTTTTTCTTTGGTAAACAACAGTGGCAGGCTCCCTAATGACTGTTCCTTTCCACCCCTTCCTTTTATCTTCTTGATGGAGACTGTCTCACACAGCTCTCTGTTTGCTTTTTTGTTAGTATTTGTTTGCTGCTGTCCATTGTGGGGTCACCAGGCCTGCTGGAAGAGCCCAGGGCAGTGTTATTGTTCTGTAAGTAATTGCAGTGTCCTCAAGACTATGCAAAAGAGAATGAAAATTAACTCTCTGCCCCACAAATCCTAATCATAGAAGACATTTAAGCAGTTATTTTCTCACAAGAGCTCCTGATGCCCTCATACTGCAACTTTTCCAGTAATTGAAACCTGTTAAGGAGGAGTGGTAAAATTCTTTATTGCACAGGAGTGGTAAAATAGAGCTATTATCTTCATTCTTCAAGTGAGAAGAGAATGGAAATATATCTTAAATAGCTTAAACTCAGAATTCTAGATCTGATGCTGCTGTTATGTTATCTGGATGTTAGTTTTACCTGAATTAATTGGATCATCTGATCTCAGAGACACTTTAATACATAAAATTGCAATTTGGGATAGTGCAAGTTTTTCACTCAGTTTTCAAATTGAGACTAAGAGGAAGTACCTGCCAAATTTCATGTTTATGTCCCTATGAAAAGAGATTTTAACGTTTCAAATCAAAGATAAGTACCCCAGGACTGAACGAAATGAGAACTCTGGATCCATACTGTGATCATTAAGCTTAGCTGCTGGCTAATCAAAGCTGTGGATTTCTGTAAATACACAGACATACCAATTTCCATGTGCAGAAATGAATGCCCACCTGAGCTTATCAGGAACAAGAGAAATCTCAGTGTCTGGAGGACATTCATAGTTTTCTAGCAAGCCTCATATGCATAAGTTCTTTTGACTCCTTGTGAACTGCAGTGACAAATTTCTGCTTCTTTTTAAGAATATGAGTGGAAGCAAAGTTACTGAGTAGTACAGACTAGTTACATCTACATCTGTATTGCCAGGCAAATGCTTATTTTGCACAAACTCTGAGGCAGGCTTTCAGGGAAAGCATGCTGAAAAGGTAACATATTAAAATGAATGGAGCATACCATGTCAGTAACCTTGAAACACGTGAAGATCTTGCAGTGCTCTCCAGGCTAACAGTTATAAATTCAAGAAAATCAGAGTCAAATATATATGTGTAAAAGAAGGGGAAAAAAAGAGGTAATATGCAATGAATGTTAATACAATTGCATATTCAGAGTAACAAAAGATTAAACCAGAACCCAGCAGTTGTTTACATCCCCCCCATTACATTTTCTGATTTACATTTCTGCTGGTGGAGGTGGAGAAGGTTATGAAACTTAGGAGCAGAATTCCAGAATGGTAACAGGTAGACATTCTTCCATGTGCTCCCCTAGCAGTAGCTCATTTGTTGTAACCAGAATATTCTTTTTCTCTTTATAGAAAGATTTGTGTAGATACACAAAATGAATCAACTCAGGGTATAAATTAATTGAGGTGTTTGGATGGATCACATAGCAGACTGTTTCAGAGAACAGTTTATACATTTATTTTGGGAACTGAGACTGTCTTCTGAAGTTGCTCTTTGCTGTATAGATATTTGTAAATACCACCACTGCAACATCTATGGAGAGGAAAGAACCCAAAACAGTCCACCAAAATGAATGACTGAGAAAGAGTGGTTACTTCTGTACGTCTATAACTGTAGCTGGTTTTCTAAGAGCTGTAACTGAACTTACTTGTATTTATTGCTTGTTTTAAATGCTGTAATATTCTCATTAATAAAAACATCTCATGGAAACAACCAAAAAAGCGTATGTCAACTTAATCTACTGGAAATCTATCTTCCCTACTGTATTTGATTTTTCCCAATAAAATTTGTAATTTTTACTGGAATTTCTGAAAGTAGATAATTTTATTAATTACCATATGATATTGCATACATTAAAACCACAACTTCTAATCCTCGAATGATTATTTTTGTGGGAGTAAAATGAGAATGGCAGGAAGGAGAACGAAAGGAAAAATGATCTCTGATTTCTTCTTTGTTTGCACTAATAATGCAATGCCATGAAGTTTGTAAGGTGTCATTCCACAACACATTTCTCATAGACATTAAAGGCAGTCAGCTGTGGCCGTTCCACACCAGAAGTTCTCTCTCTGTCTGGAAAGTATCTGGGAAGTATGAATAAGCAGTATTTCATACAGACAGTAGCTCGCTTCAATCCTTCTTCTCTGAATTTCAGTGACTGTGAAACAGATTTGCAGATTTGTGGCTGAATGTGATTATATGAATAGTCTTATCACATCAATTTCCTCTTTTGAATAAAATCACAATGAAAGGAACTGTTAAGAAGGCGTAAATTATAAAGATAATGATTAAGCCACTGTAATACAAATCAACAAATGAAAGGTTGGTTTAAAATTTGACTTTTAAATGCTTACATTTTAATAGCATTGAAGAACTTCCATTTAAAAATAATAAAAAAGAGAAAATGTGCTTTTTGTGCTTGTGGTTATGTGCAGCACTTTCTTTGTAGCAATATGCAAATTAATTTTCCATTTAAAGTTTCTCTGTGGCAGCATAGCTTTCTGTTTGATTCAGAGATTACTAGGCATTACCTGGCATTTCTCCAACAGGTATATTCCATAAGTGATGGGGGCCCAAATTACTTTCTGACTCTTATCATCAGTCTTTCATTTTGTTTGTCAGAGAACAAGCTCAAGTACATGCAGTTATTTCATATTAACTGCAGCTAAGAAACTTTATGATTTCCTAACCAGCTTTAATTTTGTTTCGTAAAAATGTTATAACTGAGATTCTCTTCTTGAGCTTCTTTTTTCAACACATTTTTATTTGCATAGTGTTTTAGCTAGGGCACAGAAAAAAAAGGTGGGGAAAGAGGTTGTTTGTTTGTTTTGAGTAGGTTTTTAGTGTTAGTTCTAAAGACTCCGAATAATTTATTTTCTTCCTCAAGTCAATGAATGCTGATCAATATATCAGCCTTCAACAAAATTAATGTAGTTCAACAGACTGAATTTTCAGATATTGACTGATGTCTTATTTTCCTAGGGGTGATGTGGGAAGGTTTCCTGAAAAATAAAAGTCTCTAAAACTGCCTTGGATGGAGGGAACCATGAAATTCAAAGATATGGTAGTCTTAGTTTTACTTGTTAATGAGATTTCACAGGTATGTGTGAAAGAAAACCTTTGGCCTGAAGGGATGTATGAGCTCTAGGAAAACATATTTTGTTTCACACTTCAGGAAGATAGGTGAGCCTGCATAATTTGAAAATAGTCAATTATAATTGTATTCAGAATACACAACCAGTACTTATTATTGCCATGAGAAGAAATATAAGTAATTGCAAAATTTAATGTCAGAAGACTGTAATTATAGTAAGAAAGCTTCAGAAGGGGAAGCAAGCAATTAGGGACATGAACTGATGGCTGTCAAGAATTTCTAGGATTTGGACATCTGTTTAAAAAAATGCAAAGATAATAAGTAGCTTGGGAATTAAAAGAAAGTTATTTCAAAGCTATGAAAAATAATCAAACCATCATGCCCTCACTTCTTTCAGCCACAGGAGGAGGCTGAGCAATCATGCCAGTAGATCAGATTGCTGCAAAACAACAAAGCTTTTAAAACCCTCACTCTCCGACATCTCAGGCATCTGTTTCTCTGTTAAGAAAGTTGGACATAGTGGCTCTTGAATGACTGAGTGAGAACCTTCTCTTTTCCCCTTCCATTTTTCCATGCAGGTGGATGGAATAACTCCAGCTCAAATGTGTTACAGACAGAGACAGAACAGGCTGCCAACTGGCCAGAAAGGGGAGATAAATTTGCCAGGCTAATGGAAGAAACCTCCGGGTTGTTGAGAGACATCCAAGGAATGGGCTGCACATGCTCCACAGAGAGTGGGAGCAGTGCAACTCATCAACTTAGTTCACCACTGGATTTGTTTAATTATTTAGTTTCTGGGTAAGAAAGAGATTTATGTTGACTTCTCACCCTCCCTTAAAATTCTTCGTATTCCATTAACCCTGTGCTGGGGTAGAGTGGGAGAAGTTTCCCAGACAG
The DNA here is from genome assembly GCF_021018805.1 of Prinia subflava. Lineage (NCBI taxonomy): Eukaryota > Metazoa > Chordata > Aves > Passeriformes > Cisticolidae > Prinia > Prinia subflava. Next base: position 20,997,613 of record NC_086251.1, read on the forward strand.
GCATTGCAATCCCCAGATATTATGCTGTGGGCCCCAGCTCAAGCAAGATCAGAAGCAGAGAAACCAAATTATCCCAGCATAAGGATTACTTGCCTGAATAGAAGTAATGATAATGAAAATATTTTAATTTTTGAACTGAAGTGGAAAACCGCAGATCAATAGCTTATCACAATATTTCAAGCTCTGGTGTGTGCAAAAGGCATAGTAACAATGATAGTGAAGACCAGAATCTAGAGAGATGCTTCATTTTTCTGAAGTTTGATTTTTTGTTTTGTTTTATATCATTTTTTTCCTTATTTTTTCCTGCAATTTTTTAAACAGATAAACACTTGTTTTGCACATTTCTGCAAGAGACAGTAATGATCACGTCCAGCTACTGTTCTCTCCACTTCATATGGACATGGCAACTAAAGCACAACACTACATCTTTAGTCCACTGAATACAAAAATCTTCTGGGGAAATCCCTCAGGGAATTCCCTATGTTAAAAAAAACTGAAGTCATCACAGAGATGCTCATTGTCCAGTATCAAATGCAATTACCAAGATGCTTTGTTAGACAGGATGAAGCTTCTCATCCATTTTTATGAGAACAGGTTGCTTTTCTCAATCCTTGGCAACACAGACCGGTGGCCTGCATCAAAATTTTTACTGTGTGTATCCAGATAAATTGCGTATGTGAAGTAGAGGTAACACTGTTATCAGAAGGTAATATGTACATGAATGGAATATGCTCACTGTTGCAGACATGATGAGTTTTATGTGTCGCAGTTGCTTTCTGTGACTGTGTGCATGATTTATCTAGAATTGTGCCAGTGTTCAATATTTAAAAATTCTCATCTGTAATGTCAGGATGGAAGAAAGATGAAAGAGGCTCTGCTACCATCTATTTGCTGCTGGCACAGCATATGTTAGTGACGTGATGTGAGCATCATATATTAAAATTGCCTTTCTGCTCATCACTTGAAGGCATGTTCATGTCACTGAGAGCAGAATCTGGATGCCTCAAGCTGTTCTTTTCTCCCCCTTGCCTATTGACTGCAATGAGTGTCAGAGCACAAGCAGGATTGCTTGTGTATCAGAATTTCTCAATTCAGGTAGGAAATCCCACTTTAGAAAAGAGTTACTCCTTCTTATTATGGATCAACACATAGGTAGTCAGAAGAGGCTGGAGAATCCTCCTTGCAAGTGAAAATTCTAAGAAATTTCATACACAAGAAATTACTTAGGGATGAAGATTATCTGGGTAAATATCCTGATTGAAATGATTTTGTAAAATCCCAGATTTAAGAGACAAAATTCGAGTGCTGGATCTGAGTTAAACAGGTAAGTAATAACTGCCATTTACATGTAACATCTTCGTGTTAAAGGTGGTCAGGCTGAACAGAATGAGGCTGAACAACCTGAGTCATCTAAGATCTGGTAAGAGTACCACCACATTAGAGTGATGAGTGGTAAAAGGCAGAATTTTTCAGTGTAATGTTTGAGAGTGTATTCTGTAACATGGAATGATGTGCACAGAAAAATGAGCAACAACAAAAGTGTTACAATAAGACAATGTATTTTCTGTCTTCTCATATTTGGCAGGTGACTTTAAGAGGGGGAATGATTTCAGATGATGGACAATGCAGTTATTCAACAAAACTCCATTTCTCCCAAACAAATTAATGGAAGAAAGTGAGTTAAGCACAAAATTGCAATTTTTCCCTTCATATTAATATTTATGTTGAATCAAGTCTATATTAAAACATAGTCAATTATTCACTCAAATTACACATTATACAGGTGATAAATTCAGGAAGTTTACACCACTGTAACCCAAAAGACACCCAAATAAATTCCTGCACAAACCTGTGGGGTTTTTTTTGTTTGTTTTTGTTTTTTGTTTTTTTGTTGCTTTTTTTTGTTTGTTTGTGGTTTTTTTTTTTTGTTTGTTTTTGTTTTTTTTTTTTTTTTTTGTTTGGTTTGGGGTTTTTTTGTTTTTTTTGGGGGGGGAGGGTGTTTTTGTTTTTGTTTTAGCAAAATGGAAGGGTATTATGTATCAGAGATGTGGTTTTTTACACTGTAAAATAAGTCAGAAAAGTGAAGCACAAGTAAATGTTTTGCAGCTTTCAGTCACATTGTGTTAAAACCACTGAGCAAAAGGATTAAGTTGAAAGCTTCAAATTGGATAAATCAGTGTGACTCACCTGTGAACACTTTCTAAGTTGTCATGGCACCTGGTTATTCTACCTAGCAACCTTCTGCTTCTGTTTAAATTTGCAGAAGTAAGGAAAAAACTATTTCCCCACTACTCTTTTGCAAGTCTGGCATTCTTTTGCATAAAACAGGAAGGTCCACTTCCACTTCTTTGCAAAGGTGATTAAACTACCCAAGCTGAAATAAAAAGGAAAAACAGGTCTACTAGTGAGTCATGGCAACTGTAATTCTTCTTTTACCTTCATCTTTGCAGCTAATCCAACCCCTTCGACACTCTGCAGTTGGTGCACAGCATGAGTATTCACATCTGTTCCAAGGGGATTGATTCACCTTGTAGAACAGACATTAGAACAGGCACTTTGATGAGGAAGAATAAACATGAGGCTGTCCCAGCCACATAGCCAGTGTGACTGACTGGAGCTGGAAGTCAGTTAGCAGCATTCAAGATCAGGAAATAACCTAGTGGGCTTTAAGGTTTCTGGGAAAGGGAAGGTTAATGAATAGATAGAGTTTTAGAGCTCTGTTGTGCAGCTATTTTTGTGTTCTTACGTTTTCACAAGAACCTGGTGATGCACATGGACAGACCTGCCAATTTGAAATTTGTACTGGATGTCCATCCATGCGTCCTTGACTATTTCTTCTGAAATCAAATTGAGATTTTCTTCTTTTTTAGTTAAAAAAAAACATGCAAAAGTGCGGGCCAGGTTGTAGTATCTTGTCAATTTTACAACATTGCTAATTTTCTTCAATTTTTAAAAACAAACAGGCCTTTATCTAATAACCCTCTAATACTAACATCTGGAATATACAGGATTTCAGTTTCCTGATCTTGTTTTTAGTTATGAAAAAGATTTACTGATTTGTTTTATGGTGGTATTTGTTGCAGTCTTCCTGCTGCCTTAGTGAATGTTAGCAATTTTCTTCTTTTTGCAGCATGATAAATTGTGCTACTAGTATTACTATCAACACATCACTGTTTTGTGGTAGTTGAACCTCTGTTCTGGAATCTTGCATATGGCAAATAACAAAAATATATCTGCTTCAAAAAGAAATTAAAAGCAATATTTACTAGTGTCAATGTAAATAATCATATGAACTTTTTGAAAAGAAGCAAATTTGAAAAAAATTCAGCTTAAATTTGAAAAGCAAAACACAAATACAATCTGCCTCAATTTTCTAAGGAAAAGTTGAATTACCTACTACATATATGCTATTTACAGTTGTATCACCAAATACAGAACATCATATCTTCATCTTTTGAAGCAGAAATCCAGTTGTCCAGAAGCCTAGAATTCTGTGCATCCTAGAACTTGGAATCTTTGCATCTAATCCATGCTGTTAATATAATACATGAGATATAAAAATATTTTAGTAATAAACAAGTAGCATTCATAGCATTTCTCACTTGCAAACTCTAGCCTCAAGCAGATCTCACTGATTCCTTTGCTGAAGATCTACCCCAAGAAAACCTCAAGTCATTCTTACCTAAACACAGAGAAATTGTCCAGAGATGATGGCTCAATCTGAAATCAATGGACACTGAATAAGCAAAGTGAAAAACTTAAATATGGTAATTATAATTACATTTTGGCAAACTATAGTGGGATAGTGTCTTTATTTAGACAATTACAGGGTGATTAAAAAGATTTACTGTAAGTCATATTACAAATTAAAGAGCTAATTCCAAATAAGTTTAATTGACTTTAGAATCCCACATTTCAGGGTATTTCCCCTCCTAATGAAGCAAGAAACAAATACCAAAAACCTTGTTATGATTTCCAGACAAAGAATTAATACGTGGGTTTTTACAATACCCATGTGTACTGAAAACAGTAGGAATAACATGTTTAGCAGAAACATCTCTATTGTATTTTCTAATGACAACATGGTAAATATCCCACGACAATTTTTGCTAATTTCTTTTTCATTAGGTAGCACAATTTCATGCTTTTCAACTACCTCTACAGAGACAGAGGAGTGTTGAGAAAGATAGATTTTATTTTTCAGTATCTGTTTCTGAACAGCATGTAAGGAGTAATTTTGCCTCACTTTGAAGTATTCTGGCAAATTCTGGCAGGGTACATTTTCAGAAATTTTCTTCAAACCTTTGTTATTCATGGGTCTATTTATCTATGAAAAAGAAGCTTTCTTATATTCACAGGGATTTACTTCTTTTTTTTTTTTTTAAGGGAAAACAAGGGAGGAAAAGTAAAATGCAATTGCAGCACACCAAAGTGCAGTATTAACAGAAGACAGGTTACATTCACTGGCTTTGCACTTCTAAGCTCTTTGGAGAAGAATGCACAGTGTTACAAAGAGTGCCTAAACTCCCCAGTGTTTAAATTGCATCCCTGCTGAGAACTACAGACAGGGTGGCAGCTTCCCCATACCAGCTTGCTCAGCAGGGATTATACATTTAGGGACTATCTTCAGCACAGAAAGCCTTTATACATATAAGTCCCATTGAAAGAGGCAGCCTAGGATAAAAGTTCTGCTTATGAAATCCTTTGGTTTAAAAAAAAGTGCTTGGACCTTCTCCGAATTTTTTATAAAGCTGAGTTTGCACTGTGTATCTCAGTGAAGCCAAGGAAAAATTGGAAGTCCCTTGAGGAGACCAGGATTAGATCCTGTATGTGCAGGACTTTTGCCTTGCTTAAAAGTCTGGCTGAGTTTATTTTTCTGACCAGTCGTAAAGACTGTTTCTTCACCTTGCACTTCCACTTCCTGGGAAATTAACCTAAGAGACCAGCTTAAAACATTCTCTGAAACCAAGGGCTAAGGGAGACCGCTCCAGGGGAAAAAAAAATTCTAATTTACCCTTAAAAAAGGTGAAGCTTTGTATATGAAAACTCTTTTCTACTTTACTTTATGCCTTTTAAAGTCCCACATGAAAAAACCCTGGCTTGCTCTGTCTAAAAATGATTGGGCAATTTCTTGTAGCCACATATTTGAAAGCTTTACTTAAATATGTCTTTGAAACACTTGGTAAGAAATTACAGACATATCAAAAATAAATTATCATTACAATATATGGATAAACAAATATGACCATTAGGAACTTTCCGACAAAACATCTTTTCACTGGAACTACATAGTTCCTTAGGATTAAAAAATCCTCATTAATTGTTTGATTTTGCTAGATAGTTTTAAGCCTGCCATAGACTTTTAGACTAAACATTCCAAAATAGCTAGCATAAAAAATATGTTCTAATATTCTTCTGAGATCTTTCCTACATCTTATCAATTGATACATCTCATGCTTTAAGAACCCCATAATTTCTGTAACAGACATTGCCTAATAACTAGCTTGTTTTGAGTGAGTCCTAAATTACAAGTACAGTTATATATAAGTCAGCAGATAGGACGATAACAAACTAAACCAATCTTTTAATTTTGCTTTTTTAAAATAGAATTTGCAAAAAACCCCACCAATAAACCATTTGTAGTTCTAGTTTTATATTTTGGTTTATTTGAGAAAAATGAATTGAATAATAATGTTTGAAAAGTTAAGACATTAGAAAAGTTGAGACATTTCAAAACCAAATGATTGGTATGAAAAAAAAAATCCTTCTTTTAAATGCTTTTGGTTTTGAACAGTATTGTATTTGAAAGTGTGGAAAGGACAATAGAAAACGTTAATAAGACAAAGATTTCATATCATAGCAGAGAAAACATTTCTGAACCATGGGCATTGAAATTCATGCAGTCATTCTAATTAAATTTTGTAGGTCAAGATAAAATTATTCTCATTCCATTTTTCTATTGCCAGACCTAGTTCTCTAGTGTTTATTGCTCCCTCCAAGGTTTATTCCTCCCTCCCATCTAATACAGGCCTCAAACTATGTAATTCTTCTGACTGCTATGTAGTATGAAGACACCAAAATAGATTTAAATTACCTTTCTCTAATAGCGGTTAAATTCTAGATGGAACAGCACTGCAAGTTGATTAGAAGTAGATTTTAATACATTCATTAAAATAATAGTGAAGTCTAGAAGCAATAGCACCACAAAGAGTTCTAATAATTCAAACTCTGCCCGACTCTCTTAGAGGGAACTGCCAAGAGCTGCCAATTCAAAGCAAACCTTGATGTGTGAATGCAGAAAGGTTTACTTGGTTTAAGGTATCACCACTACTCATTTATTTCACAGGTCTCACTGTAAGGCCAGATACACCACACTAATAACATCAAGTGAAATCTGTACTGCTTAGAGGTAATGAAGCAGAAGGCTGTGCTGCCATCTAGGAAGATCTGGACAGGTTGGAGAGTGGGGCAAAGAGGAATCTAAAGAAGTTCAAGGAAGGCAAGTGCAGGGTCCTGCACCTGGAGGAGAACAACCCCATGCAGCAAGGCAGACTGGGGGCTGAGCTGCTGGCAATCAGCTCTGCAGAGAATGGGTGCTGGTGGACCCTTATGCACCCTTATCCTGGGGTGCCCTAGGAACAGCACTGCCAGCAGCTCGAGGGAAAGGATCCTGCCCCTCTTCTCAGCCCTGGTGAGTGAGGCACGTCTGGAGAGCTGTGCCCAGTTCTGGGCTCCTCAGGACAAGAGAGACTGGGGGCTCGTGGAGCAGGTTCAGTGGAGGGCTCCAAGAATGACTAAGGGACTGGGGTGTCTCTCCTACAAGGACCTGGGCTTGTTCAGCCTCAGGACAAGATGACTGAGCAGGGATCTTGCCAATGAACACAAATGTCCGAAGGGCAGGTGTCGAGGATGGAGCCAGTCTCCTTCCAGTGGTGCTCAGCTACAGGATAAGGGGCAATGGGCAAAAATGTGCAGCACAGAAGGTTTCACCTAAATATAAGGAGAAAAGTCCTTGCTTTGAGGGCGGCAGAACACTCGAACAGGCTGCCCAGGGAGGTTGTGGAGTCTCCTTCTCTGGAAATATTCAATCCCACCTGCACAAAAGCCTGTGCAACCTGCTCTAGGTGAACCTGTTTTAGCAATGGGGTTGGCCTTGATGATCTCCAGAGGGACCTTCCAATCCCAGCCATTCTGTGGTCCCGTGTAACTAGTAAAATAGTAAAAGCTGCATGCTTCTAAGAAGAGAAACAGGGCCAAGAATCTGACAGACCACAATCCACTGGACAGAATTTTTCTGGTTCCTTTGTTTTCCTTCTTTCTGTACTATCTCCTAGTTTGTTGGGGTTTTTTTGTTTTGTTTTGTTCTGTTTTGTTTTTCTCAGTATGCATGCCTTTGTCCCATCATAAATACTTGAAAAGATGCTTAACTACAGGAATAAAGGAGAGTTTAATCTAACTGGATTGCAAATGATTTACAAAAAAGCATTTTCCCATCTTCTTTACTGTGGAAGAGAATTGTTGCTTTAACATTTAACACATGGCATTTTGGAGTACATTAAAACAAACTACAAACCTATGTTTCAGCTGGGAAAATGGGAATAATTCGCATGCCCATGCACTGATATACTTTAACTGTCTCAGGGCATTTAGAGATGCTGTTATATTTTTTTTTATTTTTACTTTTAGCAAGAGAATTTAAATAAAAATGGAAAAATATGACTGAGAAAGTAAGTAAAATTTGTGTTTAATGATGTCTTTGGGTAGCTAGCAGCAAATTAGTTACAGAGATAAATGGCAGGTGTTTTGTGTTTTCCCATTTACACACTCATAAAAATAAGGATTTGCTTGGGTAGCATGCAGTTCTCTTACTGCAAATTGTATCCTAATGTATGTGAAAAAAGGACAAAGTGGAGCTTATCACAATTTTTTCATTTTCTGATTTTAATAATTTTGATTTGTAGTCATTGAACTTTTAAGGGCATTGTTTGTATGAATAGCAAATATCTTACTCAGTTCTCCTGGTTTAACACAAACACTTCTAATTAAACCCTATAACAGAAATCCCTTTTCCAGATGTGCCGAATGCTATTCTAATCCACTCCTTAATGAGGACCGTACTTAATTAAGACCACCCAGATTTATTAATTTTTCTAACTGGAAATCTAAAACCAAAAATAATTTCACTTAGCTGGTTTATATCAGACCAATAAAACTGAGATTTCAGCACAGGAGATCATGGCTCCCTCTCACAAATTCAAGTGGCCTAAATGACATTTGTACATGAAGATAGGCGATTAATGTGTTCTTTTTCTTTTTAAATGAAACAAAGCTGTTAACATTGAAAGATCAGTTGTCAGCCAAACTATATATTTCTCAAATGAGAACCATTTGAAAAGCAAAATGGTGTGAGAGTTCCTTTCAGTTAGCTGTTGCATAGTGTCAGTAAATTAACATTTTCTGTTTGCAGTGCAGTTGGTGATGATCACGAAGGCAAGGTTTTTTACCTGATGGCCGTGTCTTGTGCTGCTGATGCAGCATCTCAGTGTAACAGCTGCTCAATGCACAGATTCCCAAAGACACTGGCTGAAGTGGTGGACAAAAAGGTGCCCTTAATATTCTTGTTAACTAACAGTATGAACCACAGTTATGTATTTTACTGAGCATTTAACATTAATGTACCCTTATCTGTGGTTTATTTGGGTAAACTTCCGGGTGTAAACTTCATGGCTAGTATACTGCCCTTAAAAAAAATTATATGTGTGCAAAAAATAAAATAATTGTATGTATATTTTTAAAATTTATAATAACAATATCAAGGTAATACATATATAAATAATAGCAAATTGATAAATAATAAATTTATGTATAAAATAAGTGTACATATAAAAAACATGTATGGAACAAGAGGAGAGAAAGGCAATATTTCAATATCATGTATATTATTATCAAAACTAATTGTAATAAGCCCAAACTGCTTTATCTTCGTACTTTCCAAAATATTATAATTCTGTTTATTTTCTGGTATTCATGAATTAAATCAGTATTAGGTGCTCTTGCTGAACTCTACCTAAGATAATTTATGCCAGTTAAAGTGAGAAGTCTGGAAATTAGGTAATTTGTGAATTGTAGTGTACAGAGAATCAGTTTTTATTTTTATTATCATTAATTCTTTATAATGAAAACTTATTGAAACTATTTACTTGGACTGTGTCCTATATTTTAGCATTAGGTCTATTCTGTGTCATTTGACATTATCGAATGCAAAACTCAGTCTTTTGCAAAGGGAAGAAAATTACCCCGGTGAGTTTCAGTAAATTAGCATCATTTATAATAGTTTCAAGTTCCTTTGAAAATTAGTGATCTGTACATGTAAGAGGTTAACTTTTTAATTCCTTACCATTTGGTGAAGTATATGAATTCTGTATTCAAGAAATAGCAACAATAATTTATGTAAAAATGAAATAAATATATAAGCAAATGAAGACATGACCAGACCTCATGAATGAGAACAGCATTTGCACATGCTACCAAATTTAAAAGTTCATGGTGGATTTACTTTATTTAAATCAGTTGTAAACAAATGCAAACTCACAAAAACAAGTGTGCTCTCCCCCTTTCCCACTTTAAGCCTAAGCTCGAGTGCCTCCAGACCCACTACAGTACCCTAATACACCTTGTCATCGAGTCTTGTTAAACCACATTCACTTTAACACTGAATTTCATTAGCACACTGGTTTATATCAACAAAATACATCGTTGCTCCTCTCTTCTGGGCGAAGTGCATCACTGCATTTGCAATGCACCCCCTGTCTGTAGGTAGGAAAGCATGTATGTTAGAACAGGCTTGTCTTCTCTCTATTATTATTTGGAGAGCTCTTCTAAAACTGGATGGCTTGCCCCAGGGATATATCCCTCAAATAAAATTTTCTTATTTTCTCTTCAGGCGTATTTCTTTTCAGCCTTTCCATGCCTCAGTTACCCTAACAGCACTTAACATGTCTGTTCCAGGTTGAGCTCATCTTTTTTATTACAGTAATCACAGGTGCACACAGCCTGCCTCATAAGGTCTTGCTGATGATGTTGTACAACAACCCTTCTGTTTTCCTATCTGTACTTTGCCTCAAGCGTCTCAGAAGTATATTGACCTTTTTCTCAGGTATATCACATTTTTAACTCGTAATCATCTTCTGGTGAGTCAGTACACCTATTTCTTTCTGCCCTCTCCTTTTCAGCTAAAGACACTGCATCTTAGAACTTTTTCTGTTATCCTATAACTTGATGCCTTAAATCTCTCCATTTTCATTATTCCAGTACTTTTTCCCATTCATTTTTTGTGTAATGTTACAGCAGTCTTCTGTAGGTCAGGATCGTAGATGTAAATAATTTGTCATCCTTGGAAAAGACTAAAGATAAGAGCCAGAAGTTGTACGCTTACAGCTATGCTCTTACTTGAGTGAGACAGAGACAGGAAGGAGTTCATTCACTCTGAATGTATTTTGTTCTAATGAGTTAATTTTTAATCCATTTGGAATCATTTCTCAGGAGCAACCTCAAAAATTAAGCTAATACAAGAAAATACTCTTTATAAATACTCTGGTGTAAGGACACAGGCAGACACCTTGTGTTTAAAAATGAGAACATCAGCCATGTTGAGTGAGTTGATTTTATATTCTGAGTACCAAATAGCTTCCCAGTTAACACAGCATACCACATGGATGTTTCCCAGAGGAAAATATATAAGGAAAATAATCAATATATATGGATATGTATTTCTGCTATAAATATGAACCAAGATTGTCTTGAAGGATTTGTTATTCATACATGCATTTTACTGCATCTGGTATATCCTGCAAGGAAATACCATGAAACTCACATTAGGAATATTCAGGCATTTTATGAGCAGTATGCTAGGTGGATGACATGCCTGAAATAATTCTATTCCACAGTGATCACAAAAATAAACCAAAACTCAACCAACGCTGACCTCAAAAAGTTAGAGATAGTACAACTATAACAGTGGTCCAAGGCTCTTATGGTTTCCAGGGTAAGAAAAACATAAGAAAGTCAGTAACAAGCAGAAAAATAGAAAAGCATTCAGACTCCCAGCTGTGATCAACACCACCCTTTTAGTGAGATTCCATGGGTTTAGACTGAGGTTGAGAAACTTTTCAAGAACTAAACTTTCAAGTGGTTTGAGATTCTGTGCAAAATATTTAATGCAGGCATTACTGAGAGAATTAGCTAAAAAGTTGTTTTGCTGGGTGTTCAACCAGCCTCCAAAGCTGAGAAGGAATTTTTATGTTTGGTTTATTTTCTTCCTCACATATAATTTTTTGTGTATTTACTGTATACAGCTTTATAGTTAGTTTTACAAAAATATGTTGCAAATCATAAAGCAGTAATGTATGCATTATAGTCAGCAATTTCAACTTTATCTGTGTTTTGTAATAATGCTCCCATTTGTAGTTGGTGAATTTTTCTTAACAATTTGGTGGAACCAGGGCACTAAACTGAAGGATGATTAGGAGTCCTAATGAAGCCCAAAAGCACTAATGCATCAGCTCTCCCTACACTGCCATATGGGCGCTGTCTCCCAGCTTTTTCTGCCATCTGCATCTTTTCACTGTGGAGTCCTTGACCCTCCCTTCCAAAGGAAGCATCTCAGCCCATCACCCCAAGCTTCTGGCCAACTGCAATTGCATGGACACCATGCCACCTCTCACTCGGACTGGTGCCATTTTTAGCACAGAGGTTTCAATAGCAAATATATTCTCTAATTCAACCCTGCTTCTCTTTTAAAAACTTTGTATATGTATGTTTTTTAACACAAAGAAGTATACAAGACTCAAACTGTGTGTCTATTTCTTACTATCTCATCTAAAGTAAGTTTTAAAATATGCCTCTTTTGGTGGTGAAATAAAAATTTACTTTTTGGGCAGCAAAATGGATTATAAACATAACTGAGAGAGAAAAGTAATTATAGAGGGGATTCCAATTTGGCACAAGAAATGCAACATATCCAGGGGACTGTGCCAGTGAGCAATGAAAGTATTGGTGCCAATGAATCTTGTAATGTTGTCATTAAGCCTACTTGTTATTGTTTATCTTCTGGTTGATCATCATCATTTGTCATCCAATTCCTAGCAAAGCATCACATCACACTCCCAAGCTGCTTTCTCACTGTGTGATTACTCAGTGCTGGGATTGCTGAGTGCCTGTCTGCTTATGGCTGGATGCAGGCTGGAAGGCTGGCTGCTGTGTGAAGCTTTAGGTAACTGCCAAAATGTGTAATTACCACCAGTTTACTCCTCATAGAGATTTTTGAGATTTCTTTAGATTTTACATTTGCTTGCCCTCAGGAGTCTTCTTATAGGCACTATTTTTTCTTTGTTTATAGTGAAGCTTTGGCTTAAATCAGAAGACAGAAGCGTCCTTGCTGGGGAACCATTCAGAGGAGGTTGCTTCTATGTGATACTCTGTTTGCCCAGTGAGATAATGTTGCTCCTTTACATCTACATACGTGTTCAAATTTGCCTTACCATTTCAGATGGAATAAAAATCCAGCCTACCCAGGAAGATTCACTGCTGTAAATGAACAATGGGCTTCTTAACAACTTTTAGAGAAAGGCAGAGACTGACCCTTAAAAGTGCATTCCCTGAAAACCCAAAACCTCTACCATCTTTTAGCCTTCACAGCTGGAAGCTGGGCTTGTGAATCCCTTTAGAACTGAAAGAAAAAAGAAGGTTGTTTTCCTCACACAGTCCCTGGCAGTAAAATGTTCTATAGCTGCGAGGTTGGTCCCAGAGCTAGAGCCACTCTAGAAATGGAATGGCAGTGCATACACACACACCTGCATACACACACACACTCACACACACACACACATACACACACACATACACACTTGTAAATATATCAGTAATAAACCTGGTATCACCCCTGCTTCAAAATTCCCTTTTGCATTGCAGTTCAGAAAAAACCAGAGGATTTTCTGCTGCTCCACAGATGCTCAATTGTTATTTTTAAGTAAAAAGATGGTTGGAGAATTTCGTCCATATTTACACTCATAAAAATTCGTTCTTTACAATTTGTATACTTATTAAAGGTGTTTCAGCAGAATCCCAGAAAGTAAAAATTGTTAAAAGAACCACTCTGCATAATATAATATAATATAACAGTAATATTGGATCATCTCTTCACAGGGGTTGCAAAGAACAAATCAATGAATTTTTCCCCAATAAATCAGTGTCAGGCAGAGAAAAATTGCAGGAAGTGGAAAAGCAAACACAGAGGAAAAACCCGTGTTGCAGAGATAGTCAATTGACAAGAGGAGGATGATTCTAGAAAAATGGGACAACTTTTGGAGCAAGACATAAAGTGAAATGATGAAGAGAAATGGAAAGTTTCATGGGAAACTGATACTGGAGGTAAAGATTAGAGGTTTTTTTTAGGAATCATGGTTGAATTTGGTAAATTTCTCACAATAATGAAGATTTCATTATGTTCTCAGGATTCTTTGAAAGAAAATAAGAATTATTTCTTGACTTCCTAGTTTCTGAGTTTCATATTCTCTTAAATATGAGAATTTAAGTTTCCTAGCCTTTTAATACTAATAGACACCAGATTTTTTTTTTCTTACAGCAGATATGCTGATTTAAATTTATTTCATGAGGAGCTCAAAATTGCAAAAACTGTTAGGAGAAATTTATAAAAGTTTATTTGCATCTTCTGATTAATTTATTCTTCTGCATTTGTAGCTAAAAAATAGTAATCTCCTCTCATCTAATTGCAAGTGTCTTAATTAGTTATCTTGCTTAGATGCATTTCTTAAATATAAATGATGAGCTACAGCATTACTTTTAAAATTGTCCTTGACATAGTATTGTAGCCTGAAGTCTCAGCTTTGCATCACAAGGCATTTGTTGAACCAATATTCCATTATCCACACGCAAATAATTTTTATGAATGCTGGTCTTTACAAGGACATCCTGTTCCTCTAAAAATGAATTATACACATTTTATTATCAATTATGATTTAATTTTATAACAATCACATTAAGACTGATTAGTTTTAATACTTAAAGGATTGGCATTCCCTAACTGAGTTTTTGCCATGTTTACAAACTTCCGAACAAATATGTTGTATAAGGAAATTCTGCGGTTCATATTAATTTTGTTTAATTCTTCTTTAAAAAATATAATGTTTCATTTGGAAAAAAATTCATTTCACAAAAGTGCAAGTACTTTATCATATCATAGATTGAATCTCACTGAATCTTTTAGGACAGAACTAGGATTGTTAAAGTGAAATTTGTCACTTTAGATTGTAATCACAAGGGTTGTTTCACTTAAATCTGAATTAAACCTTAAAACCAAATTTTAATTTAACTTACTGCTAAGCAGAGTACAAACAAGCCATAAGTGTGGGGCTGCTTTTATGGAGAAATTCCATGGAGAACTCTTTTGGATGGAATTACATCCAAAAGAATTGTTTGACAAGGTACATTATATAATGAATTATAGGCCCATAAGATGTTAAGAACGTAGCACAGTAGGTTTTTGTTGGTTTTTTTTTTTCCATAAAGACAGGCAATCCTCTTAAGCTATGTCTGTTTGCAGCTCCATTATCCTTTCTCCAAGGAGCTCGTGGTTTCTTCCCATCATTACTAGCAAGTAAGTGGCCCCACGGTGCCTTTGCCTATTGGCAGAGAGAGAAAGCAGATCCACAAAATTTTTCTCTTTTTCATGTAAAATAGGAGACACATACACAAGGCTCATCTCTATGAGTAGATAAATGTGCTTAGGTGGAAGCCAGGAAAAAGAATAAAGGAATCAATGTCTTCTTGGACATTTAATTAGTTAACAAAGCCTGCTAAGTTCCTGTAATCAATATATATGTATTTAGGAATAACTTTTAAAACATAAAAGCTTTATTTCTTGTCTTATTCTTTAGGTTATAAACTTTACTCATTGTACACATTATTATTCCTACAGCAGTAGTTGTAGCCTGGTTCAGAAAGAATCTTTTAATATTAGGGAGAAAGTAAGAGCCACTCTTCCTGTCATATATTCAGTAGGAAAGGACTGGATTTCTCAGAAGAAAACAAAAAGTTCACTCTAAGTTTTAATTAGAGAGACCTATGAGGTCCAAATGGTTCAAATAAGCTGCACCAAATCCAGCTGAACTTCTAAACCAGTACTATTTCTGAAGATTAAATCATCAGTAAATTCCCATCCTTTTATGTTGGCTGAAGAAAAATAACATATGGATCAATGTATCATAGTGTCTGTCTGTCAGTATATTTAAAGAAAAAAAGGAAGACCTATAAAATAGAATGAAAAATGTCTTTTCTGAGCTCCTGGAGTTTCTCTCCCTCCTTTCCCCTCCTGCAATGCTTAAGAGAACAAAAGGATTCCATATATCAAGGTTATTATCTTTTGAACAGCCTACTAAGTCTAGATACTCCTTGATGTATTATACATTTGTAGCATATTACATCATAGAATATATTAAAATGCAGCATTTTATTGTACTAGAAAAAGAAGACATGGCCATTATAACAAATAAAATGCATTTAGTTCTGCTGTGCATTTAGCTTGGGAGCAAAGTAACACTTTGCAGTTCTTTTCTCTCCCTTCTTCTTACACATTTCCTTGCCTCTACCAATAGTTTGTCTGGCATTTGTTGTCTCAAACATTCTGTATGGCATCTCTTGAGCTACTTTAATCAACAGTTTAATAGGAATATTTGAGTCCTAACATAAATAGTGGTGTGTGTGTGTTACTGGGTTTCCAGTACTACTTAAGCTGCCCTTATTTTCTCTTTGGAACCCACCTGACACACAAGCCATAACTAGGCTGCATATATATGTAGATTTACAAGTCCTAAACTGTAGGCTATAGAGTGAGTAAGCATCTTGAAATTAATTTATGATCTGTTTTAAGAAAGACGGAATATTTTTTCAAGCAGCTGGAATTAAGTTTCTCATTTATAATTGAAACACATCAGTAGCAAGACTGTTTAAAATTTCAATGGGCAGCAAAAGAATTTTATGAACTATACTCCCTGATAAGTACTAGACTTTATGGATTTATCTCACTGTATTGCAGAGGGTTTTCATTTATAAGTAGTGCCATCTTACATAGCAACCAGTTGTTGCCATTCCTGCGTATCTAAGATATCCCAAATTGTTTCCAATTTTACAGGTAAGTTTTTTACCTAGAATTTTTCACCATGCTATTGTGACTTGCATGCCAATGGACTAAGGAATAAGAGTCATATTCTCCCTGGAACACAGTGCTTTAGGGATGGTATTCACCAATTCAGAGAACTTATGAAAATCAAAGGCAAACAACCATCTCATGATGATTGTTTATTGATGATATTTAACTATAAAATTTGCCTTTTATTTTCAGGATAGATGTAACACTGCTGAACTGGTTTCTGGGCCACTGTTGTTGTGGCAGTAATGACAAATGTGAAGTTTCCAAGTGTAATACTTGGGGATACAGCATTCAGTTTGCTCAGGGAAATTTCAGGTATTCAGAAGAAGGAAGATTTGGGCAGATCTGTTTTATTCCATGGTCTACAAGGCCCTTCCTTCTCTCAGGAAACATCCAGAGTAATTTTGAGTCAGGAGAATTGTAAGAATCAGTATTGTCAGAAAATCTTGCAAAGTCTTCTAAGCATTGGGATAACAGCTGTTCAACTGCATGCCATAATTCCTATTTCTACAAATTCTTTTTTCTTAGAATCAGATGAATTTAAAAGCTAATTCTACTGTTCCATCACTGCTGCTTGTGATGTTCCAAAACGCTACGACTTGCACCATAGTGACAACCACAAAGCCCTCTGTGACTCCAGATTTGTTATAATACATTGCATTTATATTTATCCCAAAGGATACCAAAGTGTATTATATATCAGGCACACAGCAATCTCTTCATCTATCAGTGAATCAAACACCACTGGGGTGGAATACAGCAGATGTTTAACAGCATAAAGCAGTGTTGCACAACAGTTTTAAGACTGAAAGTGAAAAATTACTTACCAAAATGATACTACTGAAGGAATTTAGGGAGACAGAATGTAATTAAGCTAACTGCAGTTTATACAAGAAACTGATGGTAACATATTATTCTCGCAAAACAGTGCTGTGAGATCTCTAGCAAGCTAGAAAGGTAAGTTTTCAGTTTTATATGTTACCAGCAAATCCAAACTTTCAGTGATGCAATGGCCTGTGTATTGTAATACTAGATATAGATAACTATCAGTATTTATAAGATGCAATTAATGCAGGTTGGCCAACTACTGAAAGGAATAAAACTAATTCTCTAAAAAGATGATAAGAAACCAGACCCTGATCAATAGAAGAGACAGACACTAAACAGTGGTGTCAGCACAAGTCTGTAAAAATTATTTTGATCTCAGTGAAGTTATTGAAGATTTAAAATTATTAGTCCTGTGAACTATCCTCAAACAGAGAATGAAATGTGACCTCTAACTGGCAAGCATATTCTCAACAGTGGAGCAGAAGAGTTGCAGATTCAAATAACCTAACTCTCTGGTCAACATGATAACTTTAGGTAATAGAATTGCGGGGGGAACTATAATTAAAGGAAGTTATAACTTCAATAGATGATGCAAATGAGGAGATCCTGTGAAATAGTTTAGTATAACTGCAGCTGTTATAACTGGGAAATATATAAAGGCAGCCCAGGAGATCTTGTAAGGAGTCAGCCAGGAAGCCAATCATATACCCAGATGCTACACTGGAAACAAAAATTTGAGAGCTTTCCATCTGGGATTTTGCATCTGCCAAATTTGTCACATAAGTGGTCACAGCAGTTAGGTTCTGTGCTCCAGATGAGAGGAAAAGGCACCAAAGGGAGCTGTTTACCACCCTGCAATCAACAAGAAAATGCTGTGCCAACTGAAAGTGTAATCATATCTACAGCAATGTGCTAATGAGCTCTGAAAATATTTAGCAGAATAAGAGAAGCCTCTAGAATATAGAGAAATCTGACACACTCCACATAGACATCAAATTACATGGTAACATTTACGATTAAAAATCTTCATTAGCCATAAGTTGTCTGTAAAAACAATTAAATCCAGCCAATAGTAGAGCTGTGCTGGATTGCTTGGCTTGATTATGTATGTGTAGTTCATTCTTCACAGGTAGCTCAACCATTAGTAAATGCATTCACTCTTCCAACTTTGGCCTGAGGGAGGCGAAATTTAAGTTGATTTTTATAGTTAAATATTAAAAGGTGGGTTGGTCACTAAAAAAACCCCAAAAACCAAGCAACCAAACCCCATCTCATTCATTAAACAGCAAAAACACCAAACAATCAAAAAACACCAAACAAACCCCTGAAACCCACATGACAAAGCACAGTTAAAAAGAGACATTTCAACCACTTGATAATTTTGGGTTAAAAATTATGAGTGCTTCACTCAAAAATTTTCTCCTAAGAGGTTAGCAATGCAGCATTTAAAACTGTCTTGTGTTCTGAGGTGGCACCGAGCTGTAAATGTGTGTGGTAAGATGGAGCCTTCTCTTTCTCCAGCTTTTCTCTAAATTACAAACTGAGGTAAGGTCTGTCTTGCAATGCTTCTGTGCAGCACTGAGTACAGTAAACAACACAGCACAGAATCTATAAACAGACTAACAAAAAATAAAGAAACAAAAACCCCAGTGCAGAAACAGGGAGTCCTATGGACATTACAAACCAAAAGAACGGAGTATAAATGCTAGTAGTCAGGAAATCCATTCTGATCAAAAGTGATAGACAATCTAGTGTATTTCTAAACAGCATAATTAGAAAATACAAATTACATGTAAGTACATAGGGAGCATCCACTTGACAAAAGTGGTCAGTAAAACAAATTTCATGGGCAAGTGAATTGGTTGAACCCAATTTAACAAGGAGCCAAAAACAAAGAGAAAAGCTTTCTCTTTGGAGATGTCTTAATTATTTGTAGTTCTCTTTAAGGAAGAGAAAGATTGCCTGAAGATACGGAGGTTCTCCTGAACTGACCCTAGTAAACCATGAGGCCCACTCTGACACAGCTGATGCATGTTAATAAGCGAGCCATATGAATTACATTTGATATTCTTGATAATGTATAGCCTTGGGAAGATAGCAAATTGAGGAAGCTACAGAGTGACAAATCATCCCACTCCTTCTGGCTGTTTGCTCCAGTAGTTTGTTAATTTATACAGCAAATGTGGGAAATATCAATATATCATCAATATTAATGTAGTACCACTACATGTCTAAAATATTTATCTGGGACAGCTGGTGACGGTGTGCTCTCTGTCACTGTCCTTTCTGTCAGTCATCTGAGCCTGAGATAATTTTTCCTCAAATAACAATATATTTGCCTTCTCTTTCCCCTAACATCTTGGTCTGCCTAAGCACTGCTTACAGAACTTGCATGGGTACAGCACACCTTTATAGAATAAAACCTCTTCAAAAGTGAGGATGGTAATCATGCACTACAGCTGGCATAATTGCACGAGTGATCTCTAAATGTGGAGAACAATGGAGTCTCTTGTGGTTCCCTGGATGAGGGACGGAAACCTAGAAGCTTGAGAGACAGATGTTATTAAAGGGCAATACTATCCAGCCCATTTCTTTGGACAGTTTATCCAAATACTTCCTTATTTTCCATGGAGACTTAAATAAATGAGGCCAAATTACAATATGAGAGTTATTCTAATGAGAGTTATTGTGCAAAATTTCAGCTAATGAACCAGGCAATAATATAAGACAGGCTTCTTAGTAACACACAGCAAATTACCTGTGGAACTATCATGCTTATTTCCTACAAGGATTTTCTTCAGAAGAATATGAAGTAATAGCCAAAGAGGATGGTAACAAAAAAACCAAATAAAATCCAAGGATTTGATTATGTAATAGTTGATTAATGAACAATCTTTAACTGAGATGACTGTACATCTTCATGAGTGCTCTTGTATGTCCACTTCTTTTAGACAGGGCTTTTTTTGCTGTATTCCATGAGTAAACTAGGCAGTCTGTGATAAAGTTCAGAGTAGTTAAATTGTTTTAGGAAAATAGCACAATTCCACACTCCTTAGCTGAAATCAAACAGGAATATTTCTCCATCTCTGACACCTCAGAAAGTAATACTACTTTGAACTCTTTCTCTTCCTCCTCCATCACCTTTCAAAACATAATGATCTGTACATTAAAATGATGCACAGAAAGAAGGGTTTTACTGTTTGTAGTGTTATGCAAAGCAGTGAGTCATGCAATATTCATTTTCCAGTTGCTAACAGACCTTTTTCAAGCACCAACAGATTGCAATAGGTCCATTACCTCAGAGAAATCCTTCATAGGAGCCATGAACCACCACTCAAAAGATGAGTAAACTCTCAGTCAGCAATGTTTTAAATGTATTTGCAAACAGATGCACATTACTAGATACCATGATTTTGAAAAACCTCATAGGCAGTAAAAGATAACAAAGAGATCTTCAATTGATAGCATAAATTAAAATAGTATGTAAATGGAAGGTGTCAGAAATACGACAAACGTGAAGAAAAAATCATCTTGTAATAGTGCAGCAAGAAGGGCAGCTTTGAGGAGAACAAACTCGGCCTTGTAAAATGAATGCATTTGTAAGAAAACACCCAAAGAGCTAGAGAAGATTCTGAGCATTATGGGGAGCTATAATATGGCAGAAATGGCACTGCTCCTGAGGGCCTGCATCACCCTACATCAGAGGCCCAGAGAGGATCACTGTTTTGTATGCAACAGAAGAAACAAAGAAAAATATGAGGAAAGGTACTCAGTGGTAATTGTGTATTAATATGTTTGTTGGTTAAGTGTTATCATATTTTTTCCTCTAAGTGGGAGCTTATTTAACTTTGGACCTGTATATATGGTGGAATGGCTGTATTTTCCCCACTTACAGTGCTTACTCTGGAATTACACTGATATTACATTCTGTGCTTGATATGTTAAGGGTTTTTCCTCAAGAATAAAGAAACACAGTAAACTTTTGTGTGAATTTTATTTTGCCTTTTAGGACATGTTTTCTTAGATGGGCATTTGACTTTAACTTGTTAAGATATTTTAGTTGAAATGACAGCTTTGTTGAGATTGATAGTCCAGGTTCTCTATATATTTTTTTAAGAGAAAAAACAAACAAACAAAAAACCAAACAAAACCCAAAAAACACCCCAAAACCAAAAAACAAAGTCATGATCAGCAGGTTTGGACTATTTTGCAAATGAAATGAAACAACAAACTCAGAGGATGAGGAAGTAAAAATAATATATTGAACATATGGATACTTAACTCAATATTAAAATAGAGCATAATTGCTGATGGAATAAGTAACTTGGTTACCTACAGAAGAAGGAACCTGGAGTAACATAGAGGGGGCTGAGTTGAGAGGGCAATGAAGAAGAACTTAATCTAGTACAGATGTCAAAACCAGCAGTGTCACAATAGCATTTAGGCAGAGCTGTTAAATGAAAATGGATTCAAACAGAGTATTCCTATATTCACATTTCACTTCAAAGACTGCTTTCACTCGAACATCTTGTGAATAATATATCTTAAAATTTTATCTGGTCATCAGTTTACAGTCACATAGGATGATACAGAATGTTAAGTCTTTAAAGCTGATCCTGTATTCCTAATGGGACAAAGTTCAATGTCTATGTGACCTACCCAGCTTTATATGTGAACTGCAAGATCTTTAAAAGCATTTTCTGAATATGAAAAAATTCAAAGCTTAAAACATGGATATAACCAGGTCCTGCCAATCTGAAGATGGAGGAGTATAAGAAGTACTAAATCATCAGGCTGTTATCTGAAATTTTCACATGTCAGTGAGGACTGCAGTTTGAGATTGCTCAGTTCATAGATGGTTTACTTTAAATGGTGATGCAGGTGTCTGAGGAGATAGACACATCTCAGAGACTGACTAAACCATATAGATTTTATGTATATGGACTCTAGTGCTTGTGTCAATTGTCAGTGTTTTGGACATCAGCTACAGAGAAAGGAATAAGGAACCTATTTTGAAGTGCTGTATTTAATTTGTTGTGGAACTTGTACAAGAAAGTGCTGTCATTCAACAAATTCAGGCAACAAATCAAACAAACCTGTGTGCAAAAACTTGTTTTCAAATTATTTTAAACACACTGTGTTCCCTGTTTTAGTTAATTTTAATTATTTCTTAAAGATTTTTTTATTTTTTTAGCCAGCACAAGTTCAGTAAAAGATTTAATCCTACACCCTGAAAGCAATTCCATGTGTGTGTGTGTCGGCACAGACAGCCAGACAGAACCACCACAAATCCATGCCTGAAACACAAAGAATAAATTTATTTCTATTATCTGGCTAGATTCACATCACATTGACTTTTTTGGATTTCATTTAAGGAAACCATGCTCATCAATTTGGGTGTAGGAGCAATATAAATCATTCTTGCAAGAAGATTTTTAAGCTAATAGAAAAACAAATAAGAAGGCAGTAGGTTTTATTCTGTATTCTGGCTGTAAAGAACTCACAGTATTCAACATGGAGTTCTTTTGACCATGACTGGTACAGGTACAGTTTAAAGGGGTAGAACACAGCATGCTAACATGGTAGTGCAAAAGGTCTAGAGCATTCAGCTCAGCAGGCAGACTCCACAGGAACTTAGAAAAAGATTCCTGAGTAACTCACTGCAATTAGAAAAAAAATATGGTCTAACTATATTGCAAATCTTAATAATTTTCCCTTAAAATCATTAACATTATAAGATTCCTTCTACAGGCAATCTATAAAGCAATAAAAATATTTTGGGGTAAATTTAGAATCCTTGATCATCTCTACAAAGAAATATATGCTTAAATTCTTCCAAAGCTAGTGAGAGTTGCCTCTCTTGAGTCATGATAAGCTGGAGATCAAATATAGAGTAAAATTAATCTGGTAATTGCAAGTGAAGAGGAAAGGTAGCATTCATTCCATTCCTTAGCTTGAAATTGTTTATTTTTGCAGTGTTCTGTATGAAGTACTGTCTTGGTTTGAAAGACAGATATCTGCTAGGAAGGGGCAGGACCTCCCTAGAGATGGAGAATTCAAATCCCCTCCCTCCAAATTATTCCAATTAAAAGGAAAATTAAAGGAGCTTTCAGGCAGAGGTATGGGGGTAGGAATAACAGTTCTTTACTAGTATATAGGACAAAACGACAAACAAACAACAACTACAGCATCAATAATAAACAGAATCAAGAACCTTGAGGGCTTTCTTTTACAAAAGCCCAGAGCAGTTTGATCTGGATGCCCCTGCAGGACTCCGAGAGGCCGAACTGGAAGGAAGGAAAAGTCCCGGGCTGGTGGATGAGATGAGGAGCTCTGCGCTGGCAGCTGGAACAGCAGGGGTGTCCCGGCAGGGCTGGGCAGGGCAGGGCTACAGAGTAGCAGGAGAGCCTCAAAGGTCCGAAGAAGCAGCGGCGGTGGGGGGGGAGGCTGGAGAAAGCGAGCTCAGGATTCCCGGGTACACGAACAGATAACGATAGATTTCCCAGGACGAGGCAGAGGCAGAGGGCAGCCTGACCGTCCTCCTCGGCGCTGAGAGCAAGAGTGCCTCCCCCTCCCCCAGATCTGTCTTTTTGCCTTTCCCAAAGCTCATCCTCTCTCCCCTCTGAGGGACACTCCCAGGGACTCAGAAACAATAGGTGTAGCTTCGTGCTGCCATATCCCTCAAGTACCCCTTTTTGTTCTGACTAAGTAGTCATTAAGGCTTCTTGGAAACTTATGGGAAGAAATTCTGTGAGAAGAAAAAAAACCAAATCTAACCCCCAACAAGTAATCAAAGCTGCTTGTTCTGATGTTAATTGCCAACAGCAGCACTACTGTTACACGTAAGATCATCTCTGCCTAGAAGTCAGTGACAGGCTGATTTGAGGCTGTAAACAAAAGTCAGACCTGTTGTATTTCCCAAACAGCTTATTACAGAATCACAGAACATTCTAAATTAGAAGGGACCCAGAAGGGTCATCGAGTACAAGTTTTAGCCATGCACAGGACATTCCCAAGAGTCACAGAATGTGCCTGAGAACACTGCCAGAACAATCCCCAAGAATCACACTGTGTGCCTGAGAGCGCTGTTACTTAGGAGAAATGTGAAGTATCAAATATGATTGTAGGTTCATATTAAAAAGCATGGGTTGTAAAGTGGTTGTCTCATAATGATAGACTGCAAAAGCCCTTTCCAGCAAGTATTCTGACATATAAACCCATTTGTGAAATACACTACAAGATAATGCAAAGAAAAAAATAGATAATTAATTTTGGAATAAAGATAATGTTGTTAAATAATTAGCATAATTTTATTAAAATTATTTTACGTGGGTTTTTTCCAGTATTCATAAGAAAAGTATTATCTCTTCACAGTGCCTATAATTTCCTAAATTAACTGTATTTAATGCACCTAGTTTTTTGCTCAGTTTTTTAATATAAACATGGAAGACAAAAAAACAGATAGGCTTTATAACATGTCTAGATTTCTAAGAAACTGAGTTCTAGACCAATTAAATGATAAGGAAGTTAATTTCCAAACTGAGGACCCTCACAGATAATCTGACAACCACCTTGCTGTTTACATTGAGAGTGTCAAGGTCAAGTGCCTGCTGCTACCTACAAGTGTCATAGTCTTAAAGCATGGAGGATTTATAGGCTACATCAAACACTATTAATTTAATCAGGAAACATTTAAAAAACAATACAGATCATGTAACTTGTAGTCTGAATATATAACTCACCTTTAAAATGATGGTTTTTAAGATAAATTAGCCAGTGATGTAAAACACTGCAACTGCAGTAATGAACACCACAAAAAATCCATTAAAATAACTATTCATTTTGTATTCAGAACAAGTTTTCAACAGAATGAAGGGTAGCCTCAGGTTTAATTTAAATTTAACAACTACCCTTTATTTTGTTTTCTTTTAGTGTTACTTTTGAAAACACTGACCACCAATTTCTTTGGAGAAATGTTATGCAGATAGTAACAAGCTGTTGTGCTGAACACCAAGTATAGTTGGTATTGATTCCACATTTTCTTTACTGACTTTGCATCTCTGCTGTCTTTAACATTAATTTTTGTATAAAATCATAAATTACATATGTTTTATATATTGTGTGTTGGATTTTTCTAAGTCTACCAAACATCATAAAGTCTGATAATGGCCTGAGAGTAAAATGAAGCCATAATGGCCCTTCCCGGAGATTAGAACCTCAAATGGGGAAGAACCCAGCAGCCGTAAATGAAAGGGACTAGTGGTATAAATCTGACATGGTAAAGAAAGGCAGCAGTGAGAATGGCTCCAAAACTTCTCATGATGTCAGAGAAATGGTTCTGGTAAATTTTGCTACTCTGAGGAATTGTGGAGACACAAATCCTTTTATAGAGTTTTGGGTGTGGCCTGTATGTATGTATGTATGCGATGGTAACAGGTTCCATGTGGGTGAGATGCGTTTGTGCTTGAGAAGTTGTTATGTTTTTGTTTAAAAGATGGGTTTGTGTATTATTATTTCTAATTTCAGTTCTTGGTTCCCTGACGTTAATTATTCGGAATAGTATTTGAACTAAGGTAGGCCTTTATGTATTCCTCTGGCCTAGCTGTACACAGTAACCGATCAATTCTCACAACCACCACAGTGAAACCAGTGCTGGTGTGTTGTCTGAAGACGTAAAAAGTGTCAACATCTGCACACTGATTATTGTGTTCCAGTGCCATGGTGTGGAGAGACAGGTAGTGCTAAAGACAATCTGGCCTCTGATCTATTACAGCTGCATTAATTACTCCAGAGTGGGAACAGCCTTTCCCTCACAGCTGTGGGTGTTGTAAAAGAGTTGAGTTGGGTGGTTGGAGGCAGTTGGGGTCTGCTGGCTGTGCTGTGAGGAGGAAGGGACAGGAGGTGGGGCAAGGGACAGACAGGGTAAAACATTGCACGAGGGACAGACAGGGTTAGGTGGCTGTGCTAGGGATGGGAAGGAGTGGGTTGGAAGTGCTGAAGGAAGAGAGAAGAAGGAGAGAAAGAGCCAGAACTGTGTGGAGCTGCCCATGGGAGGCTATATGGAAAAGGTATGAAAGACACTTAGACAACAAGGAGCCTTTTTTTAGTCTAGGGAATTTCTCACTGTCTAGGCTTAATCCTCCTTGAAAGATTTTTTTCTTTTGATACTCAGTTCTTCCCTAGCATCTACATCCAATCCATTATGAGACCCTATCTTTTATTTAATCTCTATAGCTCAAAAATTCTGTCTGTTTTTTAATACTCTCTGTTATTTCACATTTTCATTCAGTTTATTTCATCAAAGATTGATGAAACAATTATTTAGTTGTTTTGTGGTGTACTTTGGCCTGTGTTATCTTAATCTGTTTATCCACGTGCAGTACTTATATGTTTGATGCTAAACTGAGTAATACAAGGAAGTAAGAGGGAGGTGTCATTATGTCATGTTGTGTCAGGGTCTGAAGCATGTTATTACAATGAAATTTCGTCTTCCATTTTCAGAAGACTGAACTGTCTATCCATATATTTCCCTTGCAATTCCATCTTAAGGAGTATCTGTCCAACACTTTCAATCTGGAAATGACTTCATCTGAAATGGTATTAGATATTTCAGCCAAAAAAGTCCCATTGTGGGCATACAAGCTACATCTAAACATTTTAATGTTTGCTGCTTGGGGAATGAGGTTCCTGACAGCAAATGCAGTTATTGATACCCAACAATGCGTTGTGTACAAACTGAGTTTCTTGGAAACCTTTTCCACAGATCCAGTTTCCAGCTCCAAGGCATAATTTCTTTTAAAATTTGGGGTTTTTTTTTTCCTAAAATCTCATTTTATCCAGGTCTATTGAGCAGAAAGTTGTTCAACAGTCTTTATTCAACCAGTTCTTCAGAGCCTGGAATCACACCTATATGCTACAGTTTTTTCCTGAGAGCCTGAAGCAGTACAGGGCTGTCAACAGAAATACAGAACTTGGACATGCCTGTGGAAATTCACATGGTCTTGATCTAGACCAGTGACACTCATCTGAATAGTTCTGCACAGTGTTTTTACTAAATAACAAGCTTTGTGAGCAAAAGATACACAAGGAACTGATTCTAAGAACCAGAAAATTAAAAATATGTAGTCTTGCACATATTAAACAGAAAGAAGATATTGAATATACATATTTCCAAAATTCTAGCAACTGCATGATTCAGTGAATCATATTAATATTTTGTATTTTGGCTCACATATGATGAGGAATATTATCTTTCATAAAAATATCACTGACATTTTATACTTAATGTCAATTATTTTCTTTGAAGGTCATTATCTGTAATCAGGGTTTTAAAACTCTTCTGAGGAATGTGTCCAACATACAAGCCAGCTTAAGAACTGAACAATTACTTAGTGATTTTTAATTGTACTCTTTCTGACTGTAGGATAACAATATTCATTGCAGTTTAAAAAAGTTTACTGAAAGGTAAAATAATATAAGAGAAAAATTCTGCAGAGGTTAGTTACTGGGTATTTAAAAAATCTATTAATGATAAGCAGTAATATATCATTTTAAAAACATCTAAAACTTTTCCTTGGAAAATGTTGTATTTAGTTCCGTAAGATGGACAAACGGACACATACAATAATGATCATTGCAAACAATTGACACCTCATTTGCAACTTCTTTAATTATACTTTCTGAGTACTACCACAGTCTGAAGAACCCTGCATAACAATTAACTAATCACAATCAAAAATTGCTCTTTACCAGTAAATCAGCTTATGATTATTAGCTGCCTTAACTGGTCACGCAATGAGCAACAAAAATGGACTCTTGGAAGCTCATGTTGTATTAATTCAGTTGGAATAACTTTTAAAGAGTTCTTTTCAGTGTGAAAAAGAGCTGGGGAAAGGGAGCTTTCTGCCACAGACTGCAGGAGATAAGAGGAGAAGGGAGATTCTTTTTACAGGAATGGCATAAATGTAATATCATTAAGTACTAATAAGATTGCTAGGAAATTTCCAGCCTTGGAAATTTTGAAGATTATGCTCTATAAAAAATCATCCCGAGTTATGCAAGTAAATTTAGTACATTCTGGGGTAGAGAGGGCTATGTGACCTGCAGAGCGCCTTCATAACCCTATAGAAGAAATAAAATTTATGTCAATGGAAAGTCTAACTAATTCATTTCTCTTCCTTCATTTATATAAACTGCTCCATATAAACCCTCTTGTGATGAGACCTTTTCCTTCCATTCATCTGAATTAGACTAATAAAACAGCAAATGTCAAAGCTGGAGTGTGCAGTCAACTAAAAGAGCTGGCATTCAAGAAATATATTGCCATTTAACAGCTCTACATTACTACTTATAAGCAAGTACAACTGTTTTCATGAAAGATGTGTGTACATTAAATCAGGAACTGCCCTTGTCTAATCAAGGCTGTATTTCAACAGAAAGATTTTTAAGCAATAAAAAGGATGATGTTGCTTCTCCATTCAAAGATAATTGATGTTGGGAGCTAGGAAGAAAAAAAAATAAAAATAAGTTAAATTTATTTAAAAATAATATTCACAGTTTTATGTTCTATGAGTAAGTTTTAGACTTGTGTAAAACATCACTTGTTCATAGAATTGTAGAATTTATCCCTAGATGGAAAGGACCCACAAAAATCAAGTCCAACTCCTATACCTGCACAGGACACCTCATATTGTCCAAACCCTTCCTGAATTCTGTCAGATTTGGTGCTGTGACCACTTCCCTAGGGAGCTATTTTGAGTGCCCAACCACCCTCTGAGTGAAGACCCATTTCCTAGTATCCCGCCTAAACTGCCCCTAACACAGCTTCTTGTTGCTCCTTTTTCTCCTGTCACTGGTCATCAGAGAGAAGAGATCAGTGCCCCTTATGAGGAAGCTTTAGACCACAATGAGGCCACACCTCGATCTCCTCTTCTCCAAGCTGAACAAGCCGAGTAACCTCAGCTGCTTCTTTTATGGCTTTCTCTCTAAACCTTCACCATCTTTGTAGTTCTCTTTTGGACACTCTCTATGCCCTTATATTTTGGTGACATTATGGCACCCAGAGCTGCCCCAGCACTGGGGGTGAGGCTGCCCCAGCTCAGAGCAGAGGGGACAATCCCCTCCCTTACCCGGCTGTGACGCTGTGCCTGGTGCCCCCAGGACAGGGCTGGCCCTCCTGGCTGCAGGGCACTGCTGGCTCACATCCAGCTTCCACAGACCCCAGGGCCCTTTCCACAGCACTCGTTCCCCAGTCTGTCCATACATCCAGGGTTGCCCTGTCCCAGGTGTAGAATCTGGCACTTTGTTAAACTTCCTATGCTTAGTATACTTTCAGATCCTCCATTCAAGTCACTTATAAAGATGTTGAAGAGCTCATATGTATGTATAGATATTTAATTGTAGACACTTCATACAGGCTATCCCTTAATTATTATTAGTGGAAAAGAAAAGAAAGAATTTTCTTTTATCCTTTATGGCAGACTACCTGAATTCATGCTCATGGATTTCAGATTTCTAAGATGTAGCTTAGATTCTGCAGATAGTCCACACTTTGAACTAGAATTTCAGTGCTCAGAAGTGTTACATAATTTTCTGTTTCACTGGAAGTGCTGCACATGTTTTATGGATGTTTGCAGGGGTTTTTTGTTATACGGCCTGTCTCAAAGGAAAAATGGAAAATTATTTGCTAAATGTCAGTTAATAAGTTTTACAGAATTGAATGCACATTGAATGTTCTGGGAATTTATCTGGGAAGAAAAAGAGAGTTCAATCTGCTATACATGCACTGGATGGGAAAGCATGTAGTCATATAGTTATACTTTCTTTCAACCCAAGATTTACAGAGTCTACGTGAAAGGCACAACGAGCAAGCATTTAGAACAGCTCTGACATGGCTTCTACATCAAGAATATCTGTAGGTATGACGAAAATATGAGAATGGGATCTATTATATAATCTTATTGCTGCTCTGTCTTTTACCAGTGGTCAAATTCTCAAATTTCCTGCCTGCACTTGGACCTTTCTGTGCAATCACTGAAGTATGAGAAAAGTGAAGTTTGAAGAGAGGAAGAATGACATCCTGCAGCACTGGTCACAGGTTTAGGAGGAACCTTTTGTCTAGACAGAGAAGCAGCCTGGAATACTATGGGTAATTCAGGTTTAGTCAGTTGAAATTACAATTTTTAACCTTTTATTTTTGTCAATCTTCTGTCCCTCGGTAGGGGCTTCCTGCTTTAATAAATTACTTAGCTGGATTTGTAGGTGGAGAAGTAGTACTTGATTAACCACTCAGGTTGTTAAAGTAATTTTCATGGGTCTTTGTGTAAAGGCTCAAAGAAATTACATAAAATCTCAGAAACTGAAATTTTGCTTTTCTTATCGTCAGTCATTGAATGTATATAACCCTATTGTCAATCAATCAAAGTCAAAAGCAGTACATAAGTACCTGAATACACCTAACTGCAGTCCCTGGAAGATCTATTCAAGGAGATGAATATTATTAAAATCTTGCTATATCAAGAAGATAGATGTCTCATTTTCTGTGTGTGTCAGAGTGAATCTGAACATGTTAGGATGTTTTCTCCAGAGAGAAATACAGTGTCATCTGCTGGAAAAAACTGTGATCCTGTGTTTCAGGAGCAAGTTTCTTCCAAATTTCACATCTAATTAATAGAAGTACTTGCAATTACAGCACAAGCATATTTTGTTTGGCACTCTGACCAGGATTTGTTGGAATACAGCAAGCATTGCCATTAATAGAGTTATTATGGGATTTCCCCAACCCCAGACATTAAAAAGGGACTGCAAGAGAAGATGCCTGATGATTTTTATTTCTGAGAATTTTACAAAGAACTCTGCCTTTAAACATTTTTTTTTACTCTTTCTTCATTGCCAATATCAGACTAGTTTGTACTGGATCTTTGCTCAGACACAGGGATGGACCCACAGACATCTTTAACCTTCTCTCTTCTTCTGCAAAGTGTCCAAGTACAATCTCAAAAGTTTTTTCTCCTAAATGCAAAAGTTGTTTGTTTGGGGAGTGTGTGCAATCTCAGTTCTCCCTTAATAACAGATACACACTAAAAGAACTTTTTCAAAATTCTTATCAATTTATTTAATCTAAAATATTAAGAAAAGATTACATCAACTAAACTTTATACACTAATTGATTGAAGGGAAATATGGTATCAAAGACTTCAAAGTCCTATTAAACCACTGTCTAACACATCTTATCACTCTCTAGAACTGCCTGAAAAGAGGCTACAGCAAGGTGGGAGTCAGCCTCTTCTTCAAGGTAACAAGTGGCAGGACCAGAGAAAATTTCCTCAAGTTTCACCTGGGAGTTTTAGATTAGATTTTAGAAAAAAAATTTCTTCACTGAGAGTGTTGATGCATTGGAACAGGCTGCTCAGGGAAGTGATTGAGTCACCACCTCTGGAAGTGTTAAAAACCATGTGAAAATGGCACTTAGGGGTACAGCTTAGTGATTAATATGGAAGTGTTGGTTAAATGTCTTTTCCGACCTTAAAAAATTCTACTATTTTAAGACAAGTATTTAAATCCACTATTCTTTAAAATGGAGGGATGTTTGGATTTGTTCCTACATAGCAGTGAATTCTAATATGGAATCAATCTCTCTACTTTGAAAGTAGTATCAGCAGTAAGATCATGAATAGCCTTTCACTGACTAGGAATTTAAGAATAATTTCAGGGGGAGTAATTTCAATGATCCTTAGATGTGTAAATATCTCACTTTTTGACTGAATTTCAAACATTACAGATTAAATGCTAACAATTTCAACTAGGAAGTTATTGAAGGACTTTTTATAAAATTGGTGTTGCTTCCTTCTTTGTAAGACACAAATTTGTAAGTAACACATTACAGAAATACTCTCTACAGATTGTTTGTATCTGCTTTCAAGATTAGCATTGCTGTACAGGAAAGTTTCTGATTTTAGTGGGGGGAAGAGAAAAGTAATTTCTGCATCAAATGATGAGAAAGAAGCTATGTAACATTTATGCTCAGGATTCATATTTGTAATGCACCATCATAGCTCATTGCTTAAACCTCAGATCAAGAAAACAGCAAAAAATTGTAATAACAGTTAAGTTAAAGATCTACATGTAAAACAACATAACTCTATGGTGAGAAGAATTGTTTTAATTTGGGATTTGGACAGCGATGTCAAGTTTTATGTAATTAGCTGTTCATCATGGGAACTCACATTCCTGATATAAACACACTGTTAGCACATGCAAGGGAAGGACAAGACAAACACAAACTCTAAATTAAAACAGCAGTGGTAACAATTACATTGCAATCATTATATGCTGCCTTCAGCTAACATGCAACATTGTCCATAGAATACTCCTTAGCAATTCACACAAAAGAAATCGGACAGTCTTTATCAAGATATGGAATACTGGTATCCTCTATGGAGTTTCATCCTGAGGTACTGCCTCGTCAATGCCATAAAGAACAGTGTTTTCTTTTTTCAAGGAGGAAGAGAGTAAGGGACAATATCTGTATGTCCAATAGAGTGATGCACCTGTCAAGGTGCTAAGAAAGGGAAGAGTGCTCAGCTGAGCTGAACCAGTCGCTGTGTCCCCTGGTTTTACAGAAACTCAGGCACAGGCTGTGACAGTCTCGTGTTTGGTTCCACACATCTGCTACACACATTTGGAGGGTGCCTGTTCTTCAGCTCCATCCTTGCTGCTGTCATGTCGCAGCTAACCTTCGCAGCATTCTAACATTTTTGTTACTGGCACTTGAAATGTTCTGCTGCAACTATACTATTCCTCTTTATTAGCCAACAGCTGTTAGATGTTTTTAAAATAATTTTCACAGGGTTTGTGAAAATGTGTCAGCTAATTACTTATAATTTCACTTCAATTTACTAATTTCTAGACCAACAGGATGTCCCTTTTCATAGATATGCCCAGATTGGCTTTTAATAGCCTGAACACAGCTGTCTGTGACTGGTTTCAAGCTTTCCTTACCTGTATGGGTTCTGAAAAATGCATTTAAAATCAAAATGAAATTAGGAACCTTTTAAAATTATCTGAAAAAAGAAGCTTTCAAAATTCTTACCTTCACCCACCCTGGAAATGTACTAAGCAGAGCACATTTGCAATAGGTAGATCTTGAAAAGCTTTGTCTTTTTTCCCATCATTAAAAAATTTGGAAGCTTTAGCCATTCTACTGAATATCTGAGATATTTTAGCCTTCATCAGCTTCAAAAGCCATTGAAGTTGATTCTGCTTTTTGATATGCTAAATCAGAAATACAGGGAGATTCATTTATGTTGCTTTCCCCAAACTGAAACAGAAATTGAACTGTTTATGGGTGGCTTAGTGCTAGTTTGGATATTTGAAATTTCGATTTGAGTTTGTATTTGCTGGTTGAACCTCTTCTCCATGAGAATATTAACAGAAGTATGAGTTTATTTGCAAGTGATGTTTAGGGCCTAGAACATTCACCAAATAATTTTTATGGTATTATTATTATATCTGTACTAATAGGACAGTAACACTTGGAGGTTGTAGTACTATCATGTTAAATCCTATATAAAGCCACGAATGATTCACAAAAGAGGTCCAACCAGGCAGTAATTCCCACTTTTATACAAATCTTGAATGACAACATTTTGAAATTAAAATACTTAAACTCCTTACAAGGCTTATCTCTCTCTTTTTTCTCTGTTCATACTACACTAAATACATACAACTCTGTATAATATTTCAAACAAGGCATTCCCTAAATTAATTAGATACAGAAAACATTTTTCACATTGGAAATGGAAAACCCATACATATGTAAACCTGCCATCTGAGATTACACTCGGCAGTAAAAGTATCATTAATTTAGAGAGGAATAATTGCTTCCATAAAATATTATTTTCAGACTTGAGATTGTTTTTCCATGAGATCTGTTCAGGATTTCTGCTTGCATATTTAGCTAAATATTAACAGGTTTTTTTCCTCCAAAATCAGTGTCCAATCTTCCTACTTGTAGTAATTCCTTTCAAGATTCTATTTGAATATATAATATTAATAAAGTTTTTATTTTATAAGTAAAATATTAATACTAAAATCAGTTAGTAAATAAGCCCATGTGTTACAGATTTTTATGCGGTGTCTCTGTCAATGCCCATGTGCATTTTGCTGTTAAGATATTAGCACAACAAACACCAAAGCATCTATAAGTTTAGTACAAACAATTTTACTTCCTGCTTTTCTTGTCCTTGTAGAGATGAGCACAAGCAAGGATTGCAGACTTGACTTCTAGTTCCTAAGAGCGTTTGGATCCAAGATTTTGATTTAAGCAAATCTTTGTTAAAAGTTTTATAGTTAGAAAAAACATTAACTGCATAGTTTAGCAATCCTTATCTTATATTTTACCAAATAATAAATGGATCTACTCTCTTTCTTTACAATTGCACCAAAGTCTTAACTAATGAGGAAATGGATGAGAAATAAATAAATACTAAATCCTGAAATTAAAATAGCTGTTTCTTGTAGACCACAGAATAAAAAAAAAAATCAAAGAAGCTGCTTTAAGAAAGTCAGTCTTTTTTATTTTAAGATATCAAGAATCCTCAAAAATCCTCATGCTAGTTTGCTAAAGAAGAACAATAATGTCTGCTCAACCTTGTGCATCTGAAAAGTAATCAGCCCTGGTTAGTAGCAGAGCAACTTCACTGAGCCCTGGCCTGTAAATCAATAGGCTGAATTCTCCTGGCCCTTTCCAAATTCTGTTTCCAATTCCATTGTACGGATTAGTGTAGATTTATCCCCGATAGACAGATAAAACTAGCAGTATGTGCAGACTTACTATTTAATAGACTGGATCTAAGGTATCAGTGCTTGCTGAAATGGACTGTCAGCTAATGTAGATAGGGAAAAGATGGGGAAAAGAGGAGCAACAGCCTGCTGTCCCTTAAAGCAATATTGCCATTATTGTCTTCAGACCCCAATCAGAAGATTTCTGCTTAGTTCCTGCCTTTAATATGAATTTCATACTCTAAAAAGTTTAGCAAAACCTAATTGCAAGAGTAGCCCATATTAAGAATGCTCACAAATTTTAAATTCGGAAGGTTTTTCAAATGGATCTGAAATCTGGTTGTTATTATTATTATTATTATTATCTTAACTGTAAACAAAAAAATCTGTAATCTAATACAGATTTTCATTTGAGTCTTGGAAGCAATATCTATTAGATTAGGAGATTAATGCTCATTGTTGCAAATGTAGGTACTATTGCTTGGTGTTACTGTTACTTGGCTTAAAAAACCCTTTTTGGACTACATGTCCATAAATGCCTTTTATGGTATCTTTGCGTATATCACAAAATAATCAGAGAGAGTCTCCATGAGTTAATCAGCATTGGACAAACGTGGAAAACAAGAATAATATTGTATTGTTTCTCCAACATATTTTAAGCTATTCCAGTCCTTGATCTTCAAGAAAGAGGACAAACAAGTCTGTATCCCTCTTTTTTTTTTTTTTTTTTTTTCATTATCAGGGAAAAAGGCAAAATTTTAGAACAGTATTAGCAGTCATAATAAATTAATTGTTCTCTAATTGTTAGTAGAAAAAGGAAACGATAACCTGCCATCAACAGGTTTCTCTAATATGCCTCTGAAAACCATACAGGCTTATAACTTGGTGGTATGAAGGCTTATGTAGTAAATGTGTTTACACAGTTTATATGGCAGAAAATCAGTACAAAAATATTTTAAGGAAGATGCAAGTGAGAAGGTGCTTCATGTGGTGAAAGGAATGATGGTTCATTATCCCTGTTCAGCTCTCCAGAGTTTGTACTGTTCAATAGCTTTCCATGGTCTTCTCCCTCGTTCATGAATTTTTCAACCTAATCTATTCAATCATTCCCCCTACGGAATGTCGCCCTTGTTT
This sequence comes from Prinia subflava, assembly GCF_021018805.1. Classification (NCBI taxonomy): domain Eukaryota; kingdom Metazoa; phylum Chordata; class Aves; order Passeriformes; family Cisticolidae; genus Prinia; species Prinia subflava. Next base: position 21,033,581 of record NC_086251.1, read on the forward strand.
TTCTGAGTTTTTCTAAAGCCTTCTGCATTGTTCATAAGATGGAGTCAGTTCTTTAGTTTCTGCACAATATTAGGAACAGTTTTTTCAGGTTCTCACGCCATGGAACATAAACAAACCTTCTTGTTTTTGTTCACTGTCCTTTGTTTACATATTTCTAGCTTGAAAATAATGTTGGTTGACAGCTGGTCTGGCCAGTGGGGTGAAGGGGTAGTAACTCCAGAAGCCAATCCACAACCAGACCCACAAATGTATAAAAAATAAAGAAATAAACAGGCTCATCCTCTTTTTGGGGAGCAGCTCTGCACTGCAGACCTCTTGCCTTCGTGTTGTCATTTTGCGTGCTGCTTTCACGACAGAACATGCTAAATAATTTGGCTTAGCCTTGGCATTTTCTCTAAATCCTTTGTAGCTGTACTGTATCTTTCTTGAGACCCAGGGAGAGAGGTTTACTGTATATGTGTTTCATGGGCTCAATCTATTTATACAGCTGCATAATAATGATCTTATTTTATTTTCCTATTTCTTTCCCAATAGTTTCTAGGTTTCAGTTTGTTCTGGCTGCTCACAATTGGGTATTTTTATAGAACAACCTGTCATAACTAAAATATCTCATTCTTAAATGTTGAGACTTAGGCTTTGAGCCCATTATTGTGTGTGTAAACTTAAAACTGATGGAGTGGAGAGAGGGGTACTTTGTATTTAACTACATTCAATTTTCACATTGACGTTTTATTACTTAACCACTGAGTAGTGTAAGGAGATACTTCAGCCATTCAGATTCTGTCTCTACTCTCCCAAATAATTCAAAAATCATAGGCAAATTCTGCCACTGCTATTGACAGCATTTTTCACACTGTGAGCATGGGCCTTTCACAACACAGGTCTGTTGGAAGTTCATGGATGACCTTTAATGTGGGACCACTGTGAGATCAATATTACTCAATAAATTTTCTTTTTCTCTTTGATATGAAGACCATATCAAAAGTTTTAACTCATACTTCAAAAGGTGATATTTTAAACTTGTTTCCCTAGTTCATACATTTGCTACAGTTCCAGAAAGGAACTGGCAATTTATGAGATGGCTTTTAAAATCCTCACAATTCTTGCCTAGTATGCTGCTCATTTATGAGCACCCCAATTCTTTATTATATAGCTTATTAGTTTCCTGATAGAAGTATCAGCCTTTTCAGTTACACTTATTCAGGCTTACAGAATCTTAGAAAAAACAGTTGTTTCATTTTACATAGTAGTATATAATCTATTTCATAGTCAATTCCTTTAAAGCATGGGTAAAATACTCTCTAGTCCTGGCACCTGTTTATTTATTACTGGTCTCCTTCTGTCTGTCTGTTCTGTAACTGTACCTAATGATTTTTTATTTAGAAGGGATCATCAGCTAATGAGTCCTTCATAAAGACTGCTGAATCTCTTTGAAGCTCTTGAACCATAAATAAACATATAAGTAGTTCACTTTCATTTTTCTTCCACAGTAGTACACTTATTTTATATCTACATTGTCTGCTGGCTTCACATAAACTTTCTGGAAGGCTTCTTGCTTTAACATATTTCAATAAAGACATTTTTATTAGATTTTATGTTTCATTTTATTTGTTCCCCAAACAGGTTTGGGCTTGGCTTTTATGTGTTTGCTTTTAGCTTATCTGAATTTAGAACAAGTTATTTGCTTGTTTTTTAGTTTAATGTAGATATGCAGTAAAGGATTCCTTCCCCACAGGTTTTGTACATTGCCTTGATCTTTAGCTAAGCCAAGTTCCTTTGAGATTTTTTTTGTTGGATTTTCTCTGTATTTCCTATGTTGTTTAATACAGATCCTTAATTGCACTTGCAATAATTTATTTCTTTTTAATGCCCCTTTCATTTTTAATTTAACAGATTTACCTATTTCTGTGTAGACCTCTCTTCAAAGTAGGCAAAATAGTAAAGAAACAGAGCTATAATCAAGATGTGTTATGAAACATCCTATGAAAGAATGCAACCAGTGGTTAATAGAAATTGTATTAAAGAACTAGAAAAAATAATTTAACCCACATGTAATATTTACATTTTTTGAAACACTTCACAAGTGAATTTAGAAATTAATAGTATCAGTTATGTGGCTGTAGAACAGAGTATCTTTATTAGTAAATATTGACAGCATCCACGTATTCTCTGTTTTCTGTATTTTCACGTGTAAAATTCCACATAAACAAGGAGAGAAAAATATAAGATTCAAATGATCAGTGTCTCAGTTGAAATAGGGAAATAAGGTCAGTAGTTTTTCTGCTACAAGCTAATGACAGTTCCAACAAATAAACATGATTTTCACATCACCCAACTATGTGCCTTCCATCTTTGAATCCAAATCACAGCACTCTGAAAGACAATATGCTGTTAAGTAACAATTCAATTAAACAGGCAAACCATCTATCATCATCATTCAGTGATTAAAATGTCCTTGTTATCAGCAGTATCATCCATTAATTAAATGCAAGATCTGTTTCAACAGGAAAATCTACAAAATGAGTTGCAGCAAATTTGATAAATCAACTCCTAATTAGCAAAAGCTGACAGATTTATTTTTATTTTATTATTTTGTTTTAAAAAAGGAAATTCAAAATTGGATACTATGGAAATATCTGAAGATGAAAATAACAGAAAATTAACAATAACATGCTCACTGTTCAGTTTTTAAAACTGTATTTGTCATCTTCTGTGTCTTCGAAGCATTGGCCTTTTCTTAACATTTTGTGGAAAGCCTGAGATGTGCTCTTTGCCTAAGATAAAAAACCTGCTTTCTTCAGTCAATTAAATCATTATGGATGTAGAAGAGCAAGCTATCTGGCAATAGCATCCTAAAGAGGAGCAGCAGTATCCAAAATCCAGAAGATTTTTAAAGACAGTAAAATTGTATTAGAACATCACCTTGAGATTTACTCACCACTGCAATATACAAAACAAAGCAAGGAAGGTGCACGTCCACTAAACATAACATCTATGAAGGTGGACAAGGTGTAAGGAAAAGGAACTTTTCTTTACACCTCCTCTGTTGCACCAGTTGTACACAAAGGAAACTACTTGGATGTGTAGAATAAGCGCTTTTCATATCTGTATGTAATGGCAACAAAAACAAGGAAAACGCATCCTGTAGTGAGAGATCCCTCCAGGTTCATTGTACAGGACTTTTAGGGTTCCCACAGAAGTAAAAGAAATGTTAAATGACTCAGTCTAAGTTAGCATTAATTTCTGATTTGCTTTTGAAATTTTCTCTTTTTATCCACATCAGCAAATCAGTGAGGCCACAGAAGTCATCTTAATCAATTCAAATCCAATAGCTGAAGATTAGAATAGAACAAAAAATAGCTCTATTTCCTTACCTTTAAAGGCCTTTATTTCCCCAAATTTGTTTTTACCAGTCTTATGACTTCATTTTGTTTGAAGCCAAGACTTTTATCCCTATCCAGAGACACAAAAATGAAACTAGCAAAACTTTTGATGAATCAACACTTGAAATGGAAATGTATCAACAACACTAATCAAATCTTGATCAAATGATAACGATTAAATACTGTCAGCTGTGTCACATGTTCCCATATTTGCACTTTTAGTCTTAGATATGGGTGTCATTTTCAGGATAATGAAAATCTAGCTCCAATCTAGTTCCTTTGTCTTAATTTCCAAGTTAACTTTGAATGTTATGTCTAGTTCACACTTAATTCAAATTAATAAGTGATTAGATATGAGGGAGATCAGCTACAACACTGGGTTGAGTGAACTGTATTACTAAGACTTTTCTTGCTTTAAATAACAACATTTTTACCTGAATAGTACTTCAAGCATACATTTTTTAAAAACTTCATTAACTTCTTGCAGTGAATTATTATGTAGAGGAAGACAGCTCTGACTTCCATTATGGATTACTTTCCACAGTTGTGAACTTGTGCATAATTTTATTAAAATGTATAAGTAAAGTTATAATATATATGCATCCTAGCTGAACATATTTCCTGTTTAAATAAGTACATTGTCTTAGTCTTGCATTTATTTAGTGTCTTAACGTCCAGGAATTTGATGTGAAATGCCTACAATTATAAGCACTTGCAAACAGATCAGGTTTTCCTTCCTAATTGCATTCTCATAACCTTACTCTAAGAGCAACTGTGTTCTACCTGAAATGCTAATAATATACCAATTATTGAAGACACTTCCATGGAAAAATATGTCTGTGTCTACAGATTAATGACAAAATGATGGGCTTTTACTTTTCAATATGATCTGTAATGAGTAACCAAAACAAATGTGCCTGTCTAGTAGTTTTGGTGGTGGATTTTCTCCTCCTTCCTGTCTCCGTTCCTCTTTCTCTCCCTTTCCAACTATTATTTTCAGTGTCAGATACTCTTACTTCCTAACTCAAAATGACACTAAAAAGGAAAGCTCAGGAAAAAGAAATTGCTCTGCCTTTGGTGGAAAGCGGATAGACTCTTACAACTTCATAAATATAGGGAACTACCTCCACTGATGTAGAATACCCTAATTCTTATTCTCACTGTTTTGCCTCCCCAATAGGCAAGAGTGTCTTATATAGTTGTCATGTATGTCACTCTTACTGCAGATCTCTCACTGTGGGTAGCATTTAATGTTAATCACAACATCTCCCTCTCCATTAGAGTAATTGTTTGTCTCTCCCTCCCTCCTGTGGCTGTTTATTATGCCTACAGTCTATCTACATAATTGTTATGGGTTGTAAATGAACATCTTCTCTCTTGGTAGCAATTATATGTGTAATTCTTTACCTTGTTTTCATCATATGACCAGATGATACTTCTGATGAGAAAATCTGGGTGGAAAAAAAAAAAAGAGCCCTCCCCCCAAAATTTTTTTTTTATAGAACAAGTACGTCAGATCTTGTTTAGCCTTTAATGGTTGCTTCTGTCAAAGGAAGAAAGTTGGTCCAGGGAGTGGATCCTTCCTCGGCTTATTTCATTCCTTTAGGGAAATTGCTTCCATCAATGCCTATTTTATAAGAGCCCGTTTAAACTTTCATAACATTACTGGGATAGAGTTATATATTTTTTAATTAAAAATATCATTGCCAGCTTATGAAAGAGACATTATTAACTAAGAAAAATAAATCTCGTCTTTGATATAATCCCGGATTCAAATAAAACAAATTGAAAAATCATAATTATAGCAAAGCTATGGAACATGATTTTATGACCATTCATTAAATATTATATGAATGTCATATAAATTTGTCACATAGATGATCACATTAGTAAAAAGAAAAAAAATCATTCCCTTAGCTAAGTGTTTGCTAGCTGGCATGTTAAGTTGTATTAAGGAACTTTATACTTCTAAACATGGTGTAGGGGGGAAAAAAGAGAGAGACAGTGAAAGGAAATAACCATAACCCAAGTCTTTACCAATATCATATAATTTTTAGGGTTTGTGGAATGTAAGAGTTTGTCAGCATGAAATTATATGCTATATCTAATTCTACCCTTGTACATGTTAGTAGCCTAAAGACGGTGCTAAAACTGCATGTGTTCAGTCAAAATTTCAAATATAAATTATTCAAATCTGCTTTTGTATTCATAAATGAAACCACAATGGCAATGGTTAAGAAAGACCTGCAGGAGTAAGATGGAATGAAAGCACGAATTTCAGTTTTAAATTCAAGAATTAGGTGCTCTAAGCGAGTTGCTCCTCATTGAGACGTTAAAATGGAGAACTTCAAAACAGTGCTGACATGTTTGCCTCCTTTGCTTAACAAGAATTGTTTTGGATTCACATATAACAATGTGTAAGTATATACAATTATTTTTTGGTTGTAAAACTTACTTATATATCATTAATGACAGACATATAAAGCATTTATCATATAGCATAAGTTTTCCACATGATATTAATTAAAAGTAATTTCTGCCTAAGGTACTTCATAAATATTTTGAAGTCATGCCTGAAAGAAAGCTCAGTGCAATGTGTTTGTATTGCTGTGTATATCGGAACACACTGAGCATTGTATAAAAATAGCTGTACAAAACTATTACAAAACAATATGTATCAGATATTTAATTCCTCATGAACTAAAAACTGAGAACAAAAAACAATAATTACTTCTGTAGATATTTTTGGTTTTGTTGAAACTATTTTTGAGATCATTGTAAAACAATTTCTCTTTCATCTACTCTAAAGAAGAAAAAAAATAAACTTTAGAACTCCTTATGGTTTTTTATTTACCCTTTGGCAGAAATGTTTACCTTTTTTTGTTGTTTCACATCATTTTGTATAGAAAACAAAACAAAACAAAACAACTTGCCACAAGATAATCATACACATATTCAAAGGCTAAAAGAATTTGGTTTGTTCAGCCAGGAGAAGAGGAGGTTTCAGGGTGACCTTAGTGTGGCCTTCCAGAACCTAAAGGAGACCTTTAGAAGGTCTTAGAAGGAAACAGATGGAGAGAGGCTATTTACAGGAGCATGAAGGACAGGACAAGTGGGAATGGCAAGAGGTCAGCTTTAGATCTTAGATGTCAGGAAAAACTTCTTTACTGTGAGGGCGGTGAGGCACTGGAACAGGTTTCCCAGATAAGTTATGGCTGTCCCATCCCTGGAAGCATTCAAGGCCAGGTTAGATGGGGCCCTGAGCAACCTGCTCTAGTGAAAGCTGTCCCTGGCCATGGCAGGGTTTGGGTCTCTTCCAACCCAAGCCATTCTGTGATTCTATGACATTTAAGTCCAAGCCTTAAAATAGCAACCTTACAACATTATCTGCAATCTTGAGGAGATTAGATGCCATTATCTACAAAATAACCTCCAACAGAAATCTACCAGATCTTCATTTCCATAACGGAAATTGTGTAGCATATTAAAGTTCATAAGAAAACTGCCACAGAGAGTCTCAAGTGATCTCTATCAGGCTCTATCATTTCATATGTTTTGTGATCTAGCAAAGTTTGCAAACACTTATGTTTTAAAAATGTGGAAAACTTTATGAAACAGTGCACAAATAGTACTTTTTAAATGGATATTGTCCATCCTCCTGCCATGTGCTCTATTCTAACAAACAATACAATATGTTAACAATATTGGCTCCTACAACTGTGCAAAACTATTTAATATTCTTTTCATGTAGAAGCTGTTGTCTGATCATTAGTCATGTTTAGTTGCACCTGCAATTATTTTTTCATATATTTAATATGCCAATTTTATTGCAGCGACTGCTCTCAGGAGGTTTATAATAGTGATTAAAGCAATGTTAATTGTTGCGTTCATTTCAGGATTGCTTCAATGTCACTGTGATCAATGGTAATATTGGGAAATGTCAAATCTTTCACAAGTTTGGAAAGCTTTATTAGAATTTGCTAACCTTTTTAAAACTTTAATTTCCTGAATTCAGACTCTGTTTCTCTCCAGGTCTCCCCAAAATATCCTTTCATTAACATTCAGTGGTTTTTTTTGCAATGTAAATAATTTCCAAAGCTTCACATGCTGTACAGGTTTATAGGTGAGCACATATGTCCAAGGACATTGTCGGTTCTTGCTGTTACCTTGACATCTTCTCTATTTTTTTAGAAGCATGCCTCTTTTCCACTTGCAGGTTTCTTTACAAAGAGTTGATAACATCTGAGCGTAATCAGTGGCTGATATAGTAAACTAATTGATTGGATTTGGAACTCAGGCATTTAGTGCTGAGAAAAAGAAAGATTGAGGGGAGAGTTGTGAGAGAAGAGGCTGTGAGAAAGTATTAGCTTTACACTGCATATTGAGTATTTATTGTAACGTCACGACCTCAAAGGATTTTTGTTTTTTTACTGAGCAGTTTTTTTACTGAAATTTCTTGCCAGCTGTGTAAGTCAGCACACTTACTTTTAAAGAAAGAATCACTCCAACAGTCTAGATGATTGCTACAGTATGTAATAGATCTCTCAAAACTGGCATTTGAAAATGAAAACAAATATTCATGAACACTCTTGTTCCAGGCAGGCTGTGCAGAGCCATTGTTCTACAACATTTTATAATACTGTGCAATATAAATGTGTCAGTTCACTGAGAACCTCTCTTCAATTTGTCCTGCTCTGAAACTCAAGAGTCTGATTTATGGGGGTTTTGTGGTGGCAGTCTGAATTTTATTTCATCTTCTAACAGACAATCATTATACTAGGGAATGATGATCACAAGGAGTTAGGAATTTCCTAAAAATCCACTGTCCATTGCCTCATTTAAGGGCTTTTTTTTGGAATTCGTGCGTAGACCAGGTCAATATTACCAGCAGATTAATGTTCTTTCAGATTGGGCAGTTAGAATGGAAAGTGCTGAGGATGATCTCCCACATTATTTTTACCCTGAGCAGAGAAAAGTGAAAGCCTTGAAAGAAATGAATTTGTTAGATTGGTAGTACAGACAGCTTTATTGCTAGTGCACAATGTAATAAAGGATACTTCTTAACAAAGTCGGTAGATAAAATGAAATTAATTATCCTAGTCATCTATTTAGGGAGGCTGATGAGGATACTTCAGTGGACCTGATTTAGTTTCTCTTTGTTTAGGTTCTTCAAGGCACAGTTTGTCTGTTTAATTGACAAATTTCACTCAATTTACGTCCATATGAGACCAGCATTTATTGAATTGATTATACTTAACTGTCTTTCCCTGAAGAGAACTAAAGTCCCACAGATTCTTCATTCCCGTTAGCTTTTTCTCTCAGGCTAGCGAGTATCTGTGTCCAGCAAACCACTGCCTTCTGCAGTTATGATGCCAATTTTATGGTCTATTTACAAAAACCTTGCATGGCAAAGTTTTGGCAGCAGTGGGGGCTGCAGGGGTGGTTTCCAGGAGAAAACATCAGAAGCTTCCCCTGTGTTCAGCAGAGGCAGCACCAGCCAGCACCAAGAGAAACCTGTGACTGGCCAAGGCTGAGCCTGGCAGTGATGCTGGTAGCTCCTGCGGGAAAACTATTTAAAAACAGAGAAAAAATGCTGCACAACAGCAGCCAGGAGAGAGGAGTGAGAATATCTGAAGGAAACAGCTCTGCAAACATCAAGGGCAGTGAAGAAGGAGGTGGAAGAGGTGCCACAGATGCCAGAGCAGAGATTTCCCCTGCAGCCTGTGAGGAAGACCATGGTGAGGCAGCTCTGTCAGTAGTGTGTTAGTGACATTGAGCCTGGAAGGAGCAAAGAGGTGGAAGGAAAGTAGTTCAAGATTTTTGTTTTAAATTTTTTTTAGCAATAAATCAAATTCTCAATCAAATTTTGTCCAGTCAGTGAGTGATCTCACCCTGTCCTTAGGCTAGACCTTCTAGCCTTTTGTTATGGTTTCTCTCCCCTGCCCAGTTTAGGAAGGGGAATGTTAGAGTGGTTTAAGGTTACCCGGCATCCAGTCAAGATCAGCCCAACACAAAGAAAAAGAATATTTTATCTTCCTTTTAAATATTAAAATGGATAATGGTTTAGAAAATGAAATTCTGTTGGTAGGTTATCTGATGTCCAGGTAGTTGGGACCTAAAAATCCACTAAGAATCAAGAGTGTTTGTTTGGTTTTTCCCTCATAAGTCCTTACATGTGTACAGTCAGATTGTATGAAGTGGTTGCTTGAAAAGGCAGTGGAACTGTAATCTTTCAGCCTGTTGATTCCTCTTTGATTTTATAACTATATCAACCAACTGTGCTGGGTGTCTTGGAGACAAAAACTAGAAGTAAAGGGGATGAGCTGGAAGAATGAGAACAGTGTACAAATACGGACATGATGGTTCAATAGTGGTTTATATTTTGATTATGCAGATACTCCTTTCTTCATATACTTACATACACAATGCAGGAAAATTTTTTAGAACCTAGGTGACAAGTGTATGGATATCTTTGGCCAAACCATTGTATGAAATGTAAGGAAAGGTACCAGGAAAGGTACAGGCTACAAAAAATATATCTCCAGGGTTCACTGTCCTTTTAGGGATCTTCACAGCACACATTGAGTTCCCCAAGAAAGGAATGTGCTCGTATTACTTGCCAAAGGCAATTTTGAAAATTTAGTGGACTTTCAACATCTTTAAATGCTTGGTTGTTTTCTTTTTGCTTGTATGGTTGGGTTTGTTTTAATTTTTTGTTTTATTTGTTTTTTGGGATATCTTTGTGTTTTGTTTTGGTTTTTTTCCAAGTAAATTAAATAAATTTAATTGAACATGATTATATACTGACAGAGTTGTCTGGCAACAAAAATGTTAATGTTATAGACATCATTCTGGATGTGAAACTATCCTAATCTGTAACCTTTTGAGGAGTCCTTATTGTAAATTAATGTAGCAATTTTAAGGGAGAGAAGAAAATGTCACCATATTTTATACTGAATGTACACCTGTGTCCCTTCCCCTACAGGCTCAGTGCAAACATGTTTGGAATTTGGGCTGTGAAATAAAACAGCTCCACTGGAGATGTGCTTCTGCTCCTCAGTTATCTCTTTTCTAAACTTCAGAATAGACCTTGACAGCTGACACAGAAGTATTTCTAGCTCTAAAATACTGATGATTTAATATACACAAATATATGATATAATTTGAACCTTACACTTTGTCAAAATTTATCTGATTGACAAATTCCTGAATACATTCAGACATGTTTCTTCCATGCAGACTCTCTAACTGAAGCCAGAAATTAATCCCCTCTGAGAAATGTTAAAACTGGATATTTATAATACAGCTTTATTGAAATCCCATGCTAGTGTCAAGAAATTATTATTAAAAACCTAGGATAGGAGGCTCCCTTGGTAGTTTGGTTTGTCTCAAACACAAACAAGTCTTTTTTTTTCTAGTCTTGAAAAAGTTGGTCATCTGCTGTTTAGGATTTTATATGAACCCCCTAATGCCAGAGTGCACTCTTAGTCTGAGTAGAAATTCACTTAGCACAAGTAGAATAAATGTCTTCTGGAAGCTACAACACAATAACACGATGTACTCAATTTCCTTTTAAGCTAAGCATTGGATATGGATTGTACAAAAACATAATATGAAGGGGAAGAGCACTAGAAGTCTAATTATTTACAAATGCACTTGCTGTGCAAAGTGCAAAATGAAGAATCCTGACCCCTTTTTGCAGTTTGTTGCTCCTTCTCTCCTATTTTTCTGATTTCTTGTCCTCATAAGAGAAAATATCATAAATACTATAAGCTTAAAACAGTAACTGAAGAGTAACTATATCTGAGCAGTTAATCTACCCAATCCAGAAACTAAACAGTTAAGGAGGTTAACTATTTTTAGCAATAACTCTAATATAATTCTTATTTATTTTCTCATCATTGAAAGAGTGAGACTACCCTTAATTGCAAGTGAGCGAGACTATCTTTAATTGCTCAGTTTTCCCCCATCCTCTTGAAGGATGACTAATTTATTGTTGCCTTCACAGGTGCTTTTAGCAGGGAAATGTATCTCATTTGCAAACTCTCTTAGGATTTTGATGCAATGACAGTCAGCTGTCACTGTCAAACCAAGCCTCTAAGGTGAGAGAGAAGTTACAGTTGCCTCCAGGCTCAGCTTCATTTAATATCAAATTTGTGATGGTGGAGGTCGGAAGAAAGCATTAGATTTGTTTTTGATGAACTCAGTAACTACTTTAAATTTCTGTATTCCACATTGTAATTGAACTTTTTATTTGAGCTTCTCAGGAAGCAGCAGTTCTAACATTTTGATCAAGTTCTGTATAAATACTTGATCTTAAATGAATATATACAGGTAGAGGATGTCATGTTACACATAGAAGACTCCTTGGTCTCCTTGTTAGCTTGCTTAGGGAATGAATGAATTGCAGTTTTGGAACTTTGAAGTGAGTATGGTTAGAGCTCCTGGGAAAAGATTATAAAATGTAGATAGCTGTCATTTATCCTTGGATTTGCATCACTGGTTAACTGAAGGTAGGTTCATAACACCTTCAGCCTTCAGTAGTTCGTTATGAAAATTAAAGAGAACATGAAAGTTCTATAGATATTAATTTATTTGGATAGCATTATTAAGTTTAAAAGACAAAGAACTTGAAGAAATACTTTAGAAAAACTCTGACTGACCAAAGCCCTGTAGATGAAAGCTTTAAGTCATAAATATGTATTTTACAGGACATATGGCTCTGTAAAATATGCAGGAGGTGTAAATGCATCCCTTGATAAAATAGAATAGTTTACAACATAAAATAGATTTCAGAGTTAAATATTCTCAATACTGCTAATTCTTTTACAAGTTATTTAATTTAGATGAATATCCAGTATTGGATATGAAGTCCATTAAGTGGCAAAGAAAATGGATGATATCTGGAAGAGAAAATGAAGTTATAATAGAAATATCAGGGATCACTTGCATAAAACTGTGACAAGGCCAGATATTAAATTATTAATTGTTTCTATCAATCATAATCTTGTCTGGCTCTTAGCTGTTGTCGTCTATGTTTTTCTCTTGGTACAGAACCCTCTATAATACAAAATCCATTTTCAGCACTTTATTTTATCACCAAGTTTCCTTGCCATCTCTCATTGCTAGGTCCTCACAAGAAGATATCTGAAATTGTGAAGAATCCAATTTAGTTTGTGGCTTGTTAAATAATTTTAATACGAATTTCTGTGTTCTTACTCCTCATGACTGTTTATTATCTTCTCAAAATCAATTTGCTTATCATGCCAGGTAGCTGAGAAGCATATGCAAATGTGAACAAATTGCTACAGAGGACACGCAGGAGTAATTTTATTTATGTATGTGCCTTTTGAGTTTATATAGCAAATATTTTGATGGGTAATACATTAGTTTGTAAAGAGCTTTAGAAAAAACCCAGCAGAAATGCAACATACTGTCACCATTCAGCTGTTCTTCTGTGTTAATATTAACAAAGAACAGGAAAGGCATGCTCAGACTCATACGTGATCTCTGATTGTAATTGTGACCATATTGTTCAGTATTTCCAAGAATTTTGCTTGCTTAGGAAATATCTGTTTCTACTAAATGACATACCACATAGCATATCTTCAGCTGTGCTTGATAAGAACTTCTCGTCTCTGCTTGAATAATGATTAATTTATAAAAAGAATAAGCTGTAACTCAGGAGTTTTGAATACTTTCACAATAAAACACTGTGATCTGCCCTCATTTCAAACACCTTAGTAAGAGTCTACATGCTGCCAAATATGTTTCTTTCTTTTATTTATCCTTAGCAGTAATGAGTGTTAATTGTTCCTAATTTGATTTTTGATGGGTCCTTACCTAATTAATACTGAAAGAGTTTTTACAAACATAAAAAGATGTCCTTATGCAGAGACAGAAGATGACTCATTGCCATTTTTACGTATCAGCACAAAGGCTTTGTAAGAACAAAACAATACATTTTCATATTCTTGTCTGACCTATCAAACAACATGATTTGCTGTATTTGAAAGCTTCGTTCTTGGAACTCAATATATTGTTAATGTAAGATATGTGGTTCTATTGTTCTGACTACTAATTAATCTTTATAATTATAGTGTCTTTTAAGAATAATCATGATGATAAGCTGCATAATAACAGTCGAAAGGAGAGAAGAGTCTTCATCTGCTCGTGAGATTGAAATGCCTTCACGTGATGGGCACTGGTGAAAGAGAAAAATCAGTTTCTGATAACGGACTTATACTTACAAAGACTGAAGTCTGACTTCACCACATCTCTTTTCTTGTTCTCTATCCAGCTTTTTCAGTGAAAACATTAGTACCTTATTATGACAAATCAGCTGGAGAAATTCTTTTAAATTGAATCCTTGACATATACTACATGACACTATTACTTTTATTTCTGGAGAGAGAACAGGAAAAAAAAAGTCAGCATGTCAGTAAAAAGACAGTAAAAATGTCAGTAAAAAGACAGTTAGTACTAATGGTCATTCATAGATCCATTTAAAATAGCAAATCCTTTTTATTCAGTTACTGTGTAAGCCTATAAGGTATCAGACTTTCTTAAGTGAACTTTTTTTTTCTCTTTTTCTAATGACAACTCTATTAATGCAGGTGTTCCTGCATATCTTTGGCAGATAGATCTGTCTCCATCTGTCCACATCACATTTAGTCATTTTCATATTTTTAAACCTGTATTGTATTTGACCAGATTGGAATTTATTCCTTACCTGAGAAACATAATGGATGTAGATTTTGGCTGTTTAAGTCTTGCTACATATCGCAGCTGAAGTCAATACCTGGAAAATTGCGTAGCTTTATGTATAGTAACGTAGTTAAGAAAGTGTGACATCTTTCCACTGTTAGAGGAAGATTAGGCACAGGGAAGGATTTGACACAATGTGTTATGATTCTTTAGACCTGTTTGAGGAGGGAAATTACGTAGATTTAGACTGATGTAACCGAGACTGTTGTATTTCAGATAAGATGTATAGCACTTTATACTTTTTAATATGTATAACGTGTATACATTGAGTTTATAAGGAATTGCAGACTTGTGTGTGTGTGTGTGTGTATATATATACATATACATACACATGTATGTTATCGAGATCTTTCCTTTGCTTTCTCCAACCCTTAACTAATATCTAGAGCAGCTGAAAATTTCTTTACTGATTGCATTTAATCTTCAGAGTTGTAAATGCTAAGCAAGTTGGAACCACAAGTTAGGATGAATAACAAATTCTGTAAAAGCACTAGATTTTCTGTTGTGCTGTGTTTTGTGTTATCCTCTACATACAGCTGCTAAAATATGCCAGCATTTTTCTTCTCACTCATTTCAAAAGTAGTTAAAGTTCTTGGCATGAATTCTAACGTTTGCTGCTTCTCTCTGTGTTTAAATGATATTTTAGTGGTGTCAGGCACTAATACTTCACCCAAGGAAGTTAGAAGAAGGTAGGAAATAGAATTATGTAAACTGGAAAATAGCCATTCAGTTATCCCAGGCTGCTCAGGGGAGGAAAAAAAATAAAATTAGACCTTCAGCATGGTGTACAAAACCAAATGCTCCACAAGAGTTCGCATTTTACAGAAATTATCCAGCTTTGCAAATAAAAATTGCCATGCTGCCTTCTGGCTTAATATTGTACACAGAGATTTAAGAATACATTAGCAAGCAGTTCCACAAACTAGGGCCTAAAGTCTTTCATTTGTGGTCATTTAGATAATCACAAATTTAAAGTGTTTAAGTCCAACAGAATGAAATGGGCTAAAGAGACTGAAAGGCAAACCATCAGATTTTAAAACACTATTAGAAAAATATGCTTCTATCAAATAATAGAAGTGGAAATTCCTTTGAATTTTAAACTCTGTTTTATGTTGTCTTTTTTCTATTGATCAAGGTTAGTATCAGAGATAGAAAGCATTATTTTTCTTTTTATTAATGTCTTAATTTTTTTAAAAAAAGATCGTATGACTGATTCTATCATAGTCTGACAAAAAGATTTGGAAGTCAGCTAGATAAATATTTGCTGTTTTATACAGTTTCAAGATATTTCATTCTAATTGGGCTGCGTTCCCTCAATTATTCACAAAACTCTCCCCCAACTCTCTAGTGATAGCTAAAGCTGCTTAAGCATTTTGTTTCTCAGTGAGACAGAGCCAAAATGTGGTGTGTGGCAGTCACCCATTTGATGTGCAATAACTTATTTTGTCACAATATTTTTTTGTTTGTACTCACATAAGCTACTGATAGTCTTAGTTTTAAAAAGCCCCAGTGAAAGAACAAGTAGATTTTGAGTCAAGGTTCCATTTCTAGAAAATTCCATATTTGGAAGTTTTCTACGGGCAATTATTTAACTATAAATTCCACACTCAAAACTGAAAGACAACTAACTCTGCTGAAAAAATGAATATATATTTCAGTTATCCTTAAGCATCTGAATCTCATTGTGTTTCCTGTTTTGCATTGTGCTGTTTTGTTCTTGTTCTCAATTTTAAGCTACACCTATCTTTTATATGAAGGAGAGAGATAAACTGATATGGGAAGGAGCTTCATCTATGTAATATTTTTATACTCAGACACTGAAAAATATAATATAATGCTTTTAGGTATCATTCCTGGCCAAGTAACATGCATTTTAATCCTAGTAGAGTCTGCCTTCTGTTTCATTACATCATCCTATTTTGGAAGCTGTTTTGGAAAACGGTTGCTTTTCAAAACACATATAAGACAAATGTCAACAATTTTGCTATCACAACAGTTTAACATGTGTTCCTAATTAATTCTTAAGCAGATAATCAGCTACAAGTATGTTGTGAAACCAGATGGTCTAAGATTTCCAGGATATCTGGCAGTATAAAGAATGCTTCATTTTAAATCCTGAGTTGAATCCAGGCCTACTCATGGACATGCAGTGTGTGTTCTAATTGAAGGTGAACTAAATAACTTGGAAATATGAAAAATGGAGAAAAACAGGATTCATTTTTCAAAGCTTTTATTCTCAAGTAGGTTGCTTTTTCACTGTCTTTTTCCCTTCGGTAAAGCATGAGTATAAGGCTTTTCTTCTATGCCAAAACTTTTTTACATGTGTTTTTCAAGAATGCTAAACACATCATCAGTAATAATACTTTTCCAGATATTCTGCAAATATAATATTTCTGCAAAGATAATATTTCTGCCTTTAAAACTTAAGAAGCCACACCCTCCTGGCAAATCAAAGCACAACACAACTGGCAGCAAAACAATTATATCTATTAACAATAAATTAATATTAACATCTACTTGTTACTAGCTGGAAGAGAACGGAATAGGGAAGAATTATATTTTTTATGGTTTTCCTTTTCCCTCTTCTTTTACTATGAAAATACATCTGCATATTGAGAAAAAATATCTTCAGATTTTAAGGGAATTCCTGATGAAAATTGAGCAATGAATGAGAAAAACTTGTGAGAAATAGCTATATAAAAATGAAACACATTTTGTTCCAGTGTAATACAGAACAAGTCTGAATGAATTCTTACTCTGTTTAACCAAAATGAGAGGTGGAGCTATTGCTGATTTAGTATTTAAAACAATTTCTTATGTCGTACTTTCTCTAACTTAAAAATCTGATGTAATTTTTCCTCTATAAATTTACTTCCATTTATAGCAGTCAGATAACTAAAAGTGTAACAATATTCAACAGTCTTTAGTTTATGGGTAAAGTCTTTCTTTGTGTGGTTTATTGGAAGCAGTGGTTTATTACTGGCAAGTATTTTGGTGAGCAAATGAATGAAAAAAGTTTAAGTGAATTTACTATAAAAATAAAATATAAATGGAGCTACTGTTGAACAAATACATTATATTATTGTAACTTCTACAGTTCAATTAACTTCAATCCTTTTATTATTTGAACGAAATTACCTGTTTGCAGCTGGTGGATCACATAATTTGAACATTAAGCATTACTAATATTCTATCAGTCACAGAGGAATTAAAATAGAAACCTAACTATTCTAGATTGTGTAAGGTAAAAGACAAGTTATATTTCAGTTCTCAAGGGTATCATGTTTTGCTAAGAAAGGCAGATTTATGCAGGAACAACTTGGTACCTCTAACAGGTTGAGCAACACATCCAATATGTATTGAAATGACAGGAATATGGTTCCTGTCCATGATTCCTCTTCCATTGGTTCCTACAACTTGGTACATGGACCTTAAACACTATATTTAAAGAAAAGCACTCTAATTATTTCTATTTTGACTCTAATTTTGCACCAGATAAAATAAGAAGGATAATAATCAATATTTATTGAAATTGCTTCCTCATAATTATTGCACTGCATTTAATCCCACAAATGTTGACACTATAATTTGAAAAGAGAGTCTGGAGCTGGGAGCAGGTCTGTGTCTAACTTGGAATTTGCAATAGCTGAGGGGCTTTGAAGTCTTTCATTTCCTAAATGAATGTTTTAACTGCAGAACTGTCGCATATAAGGATAACTGTCCTAGAGGCACTGACATAACAAAATTGATACAGCCCGAAAGCCAACCACATCCTGGTTGCACCAAAAGAAGTGTGGCCAGCAGGTCAAGGGAGGCGATTCTCTCCTCTGCCCCCTCTCATGAGACCCCACCTGGGGTGCTGTGTCCGGCTCTGGGGCTCCCAGCACAAGAAGGATGTGGGTCTGCTGGAGCCAGTGCAGAGGAGGACATGAAGGTGATCTCGGGGCTGGAGCACCTCTCCTGCGAGGATGAGCTGAGAGAGCTGGGAGGGGTGGTTCAGCTTGGAGAAGAGGAAGCTCTGGGGAAACCTCCCTGTGGCCTTCCTCAAGAGGGGCCTAGAAGGAAGCCAGAGAGTCTGGTGAGGGAGAATGGCTTCAAGCAGAAGGAGGGCAAGTTTGCTGTAGATGTCAGGAAGAAATTCTCTACAGTGAGGGTGGTGGGCACTGGAACAGGTTTCCCAGGGAAGCTGTAGATGTTCCATTCCTGGAAGCAAATTAGAGCAGTGCTTGAGAAGTTCAGACATCTGGTTTAGGCATCTGGCTCCAGGACCAGTCACCCTCTGAGTGCAAAGTTACTAAGTTCTAAAATGTGCCAAGTCTATGTGTAGCAGCAGCTAAGAACAAAATGTCATCTGAAGAAGAGGAATCTCTTTATTCAAAAGAAATAAAGAAGAAAGAAACACTAACAATTCTCATGCTTCCAAAACTGAAAATGTCTACAGATGCAAAAATGGACTGTTTCCTTCCTTGGTGCTTCTCCATGTAATATCTGGTTTTCAATGAAAATAGATGAGTTAGTGTATTTCCTAATATTTGTGCTGTTTGTATGAGCATCACAAATCTGTCACATTAAATAAATGTTCAGTATGACAGTGCAAGGATCACTGCTTTTCAAGACATGGGTTAAGACCCCTTTTTAGTCTGTGTGTAATGTGAAGAAAATGTAGGGTACTGGTTTCAGAAATATAGTCTCTGTGTTGTTTCAGCATCTCAAAATTTGACAGTGAATATGCTTAGCTATTCACAAATGGGGCAAACCAGTTATTTTATCTGCCCAATTTCTGACACTGGCCAATGACAGATATTTCAGAGAAAAGCATAAATTGTAATATGTAAAACACCTGCAGTAGTTGAATTAACAAAAATTGTATAGTTTAAGTTAAAAAAAAAAAGGAATATTTAGTTCCCAGTCAGTAGGTAATCAGCTGAAACAAGATACTGAAACTTATTGCTATAATTTGCCATTTAAGAAAAATAATTTTAAAATAGCGCTATCAATTAATTCATGAATAGGAAATATAAACTCCTACATAAAACTTCTGACCACAATTATATGATATATCAACAATGCTAATTTCAAGAGGAGAAGTTGTTTTTCATTTAAGCTACTGATTTAAACATGGAAACAAATGATTTTCTGATTCCTGATCTAGCATTCCTTCCTTTAATTTTAATCTGGGAAAAATCACTTTATTATATTATCCCTTTGTCAGCAGCCAGGTAGGAGTGATGATTGTCCTGCTTTGTTCTGCACTGATACCACTTCACTTTGAATATTGTGTGCAGTTTTGGTCACTGTAAGGTAAGAAAGACATTAAATTAGAGATCATCCAAAGGAGGGCCATGAGGATGGTGAAGGGCCTAGAGGGAAGCCATGCAAGAACAGCTGAGGGCACTTGGGCTGTTCAGCCTGGAGGAGACTGAGGGAGACCTCACTGCAGTTACAGCTTCCTCCTGAGGGGAAGAGGAGGGGCAGGAACTGATCTCTTCTCTCTGGTGACAGTGACAGGACCCAAGGGAATGGCTTGAAGCTGGGTCAGGGCAGGTTTAGGTTGGATATTAGAAAAAAGCTTTCTCTCAGTGTGGCTGGGCACTGGAACAGGCTGCCCAGGGAAGTGGTCACAGCACTAAACCTGACAGAGTTCAAGAATTGTTTGGACAATGTGTCAGATACATGGTGGGATTCTTAGGATGTCCTGTGCAGGGCCAGGAGTTGGACTGGATAATCCTTGTGAGTCCCTTCCAACTCAGCATGTTCTGGGATTCCATGTTATTTTTTGCATTACTCAGAGAAGATAAAATTTTTTCCTGATAAAATACCTATGGCTTTGATTTTTCACTAATTTTGAACATCTGCAGTAGGAATTTGAAAATTCCTCAAATAATAAATGAAAAAATAAAAAATGAAAAAAAAAAAAAAAGAAGAATGTTTGTCCTCAATACATATTCACACTATCGATAAGGTAGGGATGATAACACTAGTTAACTATTTATCCATTATGGAGTGGAGTTACCCTTTTTCAGGTTTTCCAGAGTCTTTTTGCCACCTTACCTTTTTCTGATGCCTCAGTATATATTCCAAATAAAGCTTTACGTTCATTACTTCATTACTTTATTATTCAGGATACCTGAATCATATGCTACATTGTTGACTACAGATACTTTTTTATTTTACGATTTTTATAAGCTGCTACAGCTTTTCACACGATTGAGGCTGAAGCACTACCTTAGCAATAAATGCAGCACCTTTCTGAAATGTTGCCACTGCAGTGCATTCATGTTGCTTCAGTTCTGACAAAGATTTACAAGTACTTGACCTTTTCAGCTGAGAAAAATCTTCAATTTTTGAATGATTTTGCACATATGCTAATTTCAAATTCTGTTTCTTAACAGAATGTGAAATTACATGACAGAAACTAATGACATTAGCAACATTGGGTTTGTACCAGATGAAGTCTAGATCCTGACTAACTGTATAAATAGAGTATGATACATGAAAAAGAAAGTCAGGAATGAGCACGGACTTGTGCTTTCTAGACAAAAATTAAAAAAAGGAACCCTGAGTAACTGTGACTGGAAATTATGCTCTGAATACATTTGAGAAATTAATTAGTTGTTTTTGGTAATGAATATACAAGACAGCTTTCATGACTGCAAATGCATGTATTTGATACATAAATATTCTCTGAGGGGCTTGGATATGTAATTGTGGTTCTGTGAAAATTTACACAATATTTAGTGGAGTGATTTTCTGATTTTTTTGGCATGAGTGTGCAGATAGCTCAGAGATTCTCCTTCTTCTGGATTTACTTATAGGTATAATTATTAACAACAGAATGATTGCAGAGGATTACATTTGTTCCCAACTGCACACAAGAAATTCACGTAATTTCAGAAGGAAACTTTGAAGGTCTTTGGGACCTCTGGAGCTGTAGAAAGTGAATGGAAGGTAAAACACATATCCATGATTAAACTCAACGCTGAACACAGCCTCTGGATTGCTAGCAGTGTTACTCAGAGGAACAAGCAGAAGGGGTGCTGAGGCAAAATGCTGGAAGTCCTCGAGTCGTTCCTGCTGCAGCCACTGTTGTCATCCACAAAGAGGAGCTGGAGACCCATGACAGTGGGGTGTGTAAGGTGGTGTCTACTGCAAGGTGCCCGAAGAAAAATGAGGAATGCTATTGTGGATATTAAAGTATTTTCTGCAGCTCTTCCTGTAACTGCAGCAGTGTTAATATCACATTATCCAAGTACAGATTATCTTCCCATCCAGAGGGCATAAAGCCTTTCGAGGAACTCAGAGCTGACTGCATTGGCAACAAGCCCACTCACCGTGGTAACACGACTGAAGGAATGTTGACAGGAGCATGTTGGTTTGGAAATATTACAGCATGCCTGTACTTCAAAACTGCAGTCCAAAATAAAGTGTTTCATATAGATGCCCTGTCTTCCATGGCAGCTAAATCAGCTCCTCCAACCCTAAAGGTGGGAGTAATTTTCCCTCTGTCCCTGAACTGGACTCTGAATTTCTTACCTGAAATAAAAACAATACTATCAGAAATCTTTTAGTAAAGAGATAGCTCCTTTTTCAATATGTGAATAGATTTTTTCCTATTCTCTTTTCCTGACTAAAGAGGAAAGAAGAAATCTCTTGCCTCCTATGTGACCTAATAAAATTATATCAGTCTTGTAACTTCTTAGCTGGATCCTCTGATTTTTAACCTGCTTTCATTCTCCATTTTGTGGCTGTGTGGTAACCCTGAAAACACAGATTTCTGATGAGTAGAAAAGAGGACTTCCATTAGTAAAAATGCCTTTTTTTCCTTTGAAAATAATCCCTTTTCCATCTAAGAAAAATTTATGTCATATTGATGTTCATATTATGATGATTTTATCTCAAATAACTCTCTAAATGGCCAGAGATCACAAGTTTTGGAAAGAGCTGTAACACTCTTATTTCCTTTCAGTAATAATAATATAATTATTATAACATAAATAACATAATAATAAGAGTGTCATTGTCATTCCAAGCCTTTTGCTTGGTTAGCACACTGGATATGAGCAAATGCTCCCAAGCACATTCACACAGATTCACAGTTAATAACACTAATATATTGCTCTTTAGTGGTATGTAGTTCAAGAAGTAAAATTGTTTTGACAACATTATATTAAAAATAAACTCTGCAAAACTTATTGAGTATGAAGCATGAGACCTTTGCAGTAAAATCTACAAGTATACTGAGCATTATTTGCTTTTCTTGTTGTTGCACTTTAAGCTTGTAAAGAACTTGTAAAGAACATTGAGTGATTCTGTCCAGAAATGTGAGGAAAACATTTAAAACCAATTATAAAATATAAAATTCAGAAAAATATCAGAAACTCTTGGAAGCATCTGTTTGGATGTTCTTGGTATCATTTGGTTATCTGTTCTTGAAAAGAAGGTAATAAGCTGGAAGCGATATATTTGTTTACATCAAATATATATGAAATTATTTCATAGGTGTATATGAAGTTAGCTTCATCTGGGTAAAAAAAAAAGAAAATTCTAAAAAAAAAATCCTAAAATGCATGGCAGATAATTCCCACTAGGATCTTTGTAAATAACAAGCTAATTTTGTGTTACCTCCAAACCAGATTATTTTATTTTTGGGACATAACATTCATTACTTGTCTTTCCAACATACTTTGTCTGTCGGTTACTACCAGCTGCTTAATCTTTGCATTCTGCTACAACTGTGTGAATGTTTATTTTAAATGAATTCCATTACTGCAGCTTTAATTATCCTATGTTCTGTTTTTGTTTTTTTTTCCTAAGAGTCTTAATTAAGTTCTTTAGATGTAATTTTATCTCAGGCAGGTGTTTCCTTCAAAAAAAGGGGGTTGTTTGTTTCCTAAAGATTCCAAATGTTTAGGAAAGTTTTCAGTATGAATATAATAGTTACAGAGGGAGAAGAAAGAGAAGGCAGAAGGAGAAGAGGAAGGAGAGGACTGCAAGCATGAGGAGAGGGAAATGCTAAGGAGAGGTTAAAATGGAAGGTTAAGAGGTAGAGAGGACAGGGGAAGGGAAAGGAATAATGAAGAATCTCAGTATAACTTTGTAAAAATTCCTGCATCCCCCTAGTTTGATTTTAGAAATATAAAACTATGAAAAATTTGTGAAAGTTAGATGGTATACACTTGAAAGATAAACGTAATGGCATTTTAAATGTTGTAAAGAATCTTAGTTTTGGGAATCCTAACTGGATTTTCTCCTATCTAAAACACATACGGCATGAAGACCAATTTACAAACTTACCTTGCCTGTCTTGGAGCTCAATATGCCACAAAACTGATAGATTTTAGGTGCCAGGTGGCATGTATCATATTGGCTTAAAAATATTAAGATAATATTTCATAGTCTGGAGTCTCTTGAAGAAATCATATGAGCAGCAGCATGAGTTAGTCTCTGAAGAGGCAACACCCATTTGGAGAAGATGAAACAGACAATCGTTTGCAGGATAAAACCTGCACAAGGTGGAACCTATGAGAAAGGGGATCAGACTCTTCTCAGTTCATGGAACAGTTTCACATAAACACATATAAATACAGAGTGGAATTTGGGGAAGAAAGAGTAGACAACTTTGGTTTTAACTACTCTCTTTGAAGACGAGTTGAATGAATCATCTCAGTTACAGGCTGACAACATCAAACACTGTGGGTATTGGAGTCTGTTGGAAGCCAAAAACACATCAGTTTTCCAAGGCTCAATCAGTATGTTGGATTTATGTATGATTTTCTGTTTTTGATAGAGTACCTGATAATTAAATATGCATATAAACAAACTCAAGCCTAATTTAACCATAACACCAATAAAATTTGGTTGGTGTTTCAGTCTCCAAGTACTCCCATCACAGCAGCATCCAGCCCATGGCTGTAGTCTGCGGTGTTTCATTCCAGGGACAGCTGTATCCATGGCAGCGCCTGCCTGGCTGTGTTTGGATTTGTGCTAGAAACAGCATGGACAACACAGGGATGTTTCCATTATTGCTGACCAGTCCTCACACAGTCAAAGTCTTTCCAAGAGCCCTGTCAGTGAGGACTCCAGGAGGGGATGACTGGAAGCTGGGAGGGGGCACAGCCAGGACAGCTGACCCCAGCTGACCAAAGCCATATGGTACCATGCTGCACATATAAAGCTGAAGGAACAAAGGGAGGAAGGGCCTTAGAAGCTTTTTTGTTTGTCTTCTCAAGCAGACATTACACATTCCAGGGGATGACTGAAGGCCTGCCTGCCAATGGGAAGTGGTGAATTAGTCATATATTACTTTGTTTGTATGTGTGTTTTTTCCTTTACGTATTAAGCTGTCTTTATTTCACCTCATGAGTCTCCTCACTTTTATTTTTCTTATTCCCTTCTGGTTCTTTTCCCCATTCCCCTGGCAGGAAGTGAGCAGGTGGTTGTGTGGAACTCAGCTGTGGGCTGGAGTTCAACCACCATGACCAATTGCAGTTTTAGAAAGTCATGCTTTAAAAATCATGTAAAATGTTGATTGGAAGCCATCCAGAAGAAGCTGGTCCAATAATAGTCACACCATATTTTTCTCTTTTATTCTCTTCTATTCATTTTCTATATCTATTAAAGCTTATGAGAAATTCCTCATAAAAAAATAAAAATAAAGAAGCTTCCTTGCTTTTATTAAAACCACAAAAATTAGTCTCATTATAAGTATAAAGCTTCTATTTATATTATATTTTGTGCTGCTTGAAAAAGAAAAAAATAATTGCTGAGATAACACAGTAGATGATCTAGAAGCAATTAGGATTAAAAAAAGTTAATTAAATCTGTCCTGAGATTTCCGACATCGACAAGCATCTGTTGTCTGTTCAACCATTCTGGCTGAGCAAACATGGGTCTAAATTTCTTTGGAGTATTAATTGATTTGAGATTGTAAATTTTTATTATTCTTTTTTCTCCTCCACTAGTTCTTACTTAAAAAAACCCAAGCATAAGATGAGTCATTACAAAAAATGTAAACAAAAATTAGTTCCTAACCAACAGGAAAAATATCTATCAGGTTCCTTGACTGGGAGCCAAATGAGTACTTAATAAGGTAATCCATGCCAGTCTTTTATTCAGTAGTGGATATCAGTGCACAGTAGCTTCTGACTTTCATCTGAAAACCAAATCTGTTTGTCTTCTTTCCAGCTGCATTGGCACCTAATCATCTCTGACAGTGGGAGCTGAGAAACACAAAATATCTCTGCACGTCTGAGCTGAGGAGGCCCAATGCTGCCTCAGCCCATTACAGGCACAATGGCAGTCTGTAAAGACTATCTGGGGACTACACCAAATTTAGATCCAATTATCTGATCCTAGCAGTTGCATATTACTACTAATTAGATTGAAGCAAATACTGTGCTGAGGGTTATGACATATGTGTCTTATTTAACATGCCTTTCCTAGCAAAGCTGAGAAGCCTGGGAAATGTACAGAACGAATAAAGCAGTTTTGTCTTTAAGACAGGTAAATTCCAAAAACAGTGCTACAAAGAGCTGGACGTGTGTCAAATAATAACTAACCCTAGCCAAATTGCTAAAAGAGAAAAACACTGCTAAAGATAAAGACAATTTCTAAATTGGATTAATACTGAGCTAATATTGGGAGAAAACTTTTATTCTCATATGGGTCATATCCCAAACGGCCTCCCTACTTAATATGGTAACACTTAATAGCAGTAGGTTGTAGAAGGACAGATTTCAGATTAATTCACGGCTGGGTAGTACTTGGCAGGAAATTGGTTCCTTTTTTTAGGCCTCAAAGACAGCTCACTCCTTTAAAATCTGATGTTGCCATAGATGGTATTTCACACACTGGAGAGCAAAGTGGTCAAACTCAGTCAGCTTCCCATATGAGTTTGTACCAGAGAAAAAAATCCCAATTGCTACTAACTGGCATCTTTACAGGCACTTGTAGGAAAAATTAAACCTTTCCCTTTTTGCAGAAACAGCAAATCTTCTTGAAGATAAATCTTATGTTGATCAGGCCTAAAACAAGGATAACAGTAGATAACAGTGAAAAATTTTGCTACATGGATGCCTGAGACTTAACTAATCCAGTGTAAATATTATCCACAATGTAATTTATCCATAAAGTTATAGTTAAATATTTTGCTGGACTTTGTGACATATACCAGTGTTTGCAATTCAAAAGACTCATTGGAAGCTGAAGGTGTTATTTGGTGCTTATTATGCCCTTCCAAATTCTGCCCTAAAATTAATGGTTTTATGGTCTGTAAAATGATCTGCATCTCTAAAAAATGGAAAAGGCTGTAAAATAGCTACATCCACTTGGTGAAGGATTTTGATGCCTTTTCTTTGCCACTTCAGTGTTTTAACAGTACCAAATTAATTTGAGTGCTGGGAAAGAAATGAGTTAATTGATGTTAAAAATCCCACCTGCAAATCTATTTCCTAATTTCCTCAATGAAAGATGGGATTTTTTGTGCAAATCTCTGGACAGATAGCTGAGCACACTAGAAGCTATTTCCTTTTAATTCATGCTTATACTGTATTCGTTTCAGATGGCTAAACAGGTAGTACAGTATTTTGAGCAGTCATTTGTGCATTTATGCATATGCTTAATTCTGTGTCCAACATAACATGAAATGGTGTGCACATTTTTGAGCTGTCTGATATCTTGCTTCCTGGTGCTTCTCTACATCTTTTAAACAGATGAACTGCTGCTTCAGAAGAAAATGACACTTGCTCTTTTTAGGTGGCTCTGAAAAATTATAGTATATTCTGGCAGTAGCAAATGGTAAAAGTCCCTAGTGCAAATTAGACATCAATTTGACAAGTTCCACAGTTTGTTCATGGCAAACCTATCAAATCTGCTTCATTGACAACTAGATGGACTTTTAAAAAATGTGTTTGGTGTTTGAATTTGTTGTGCAAATTCACTCAATTTTGTATTTAAAACCAATTTTCATCTGGTAAAACTGGTAGCAATTTTATGGTCAAATTGGTAAAATTCTGCATAAATTTATATAATTTTATTACTGAAAAATGCACTGTAGGAAAAAAGCTATGATGGCTGCAGATGACATTTCCTATACACTCTTTTTACTAGTTATTCATGCAGCAATGATTTGCAATTGGGCCCACTGTGCTCAGTGATGTGTTGTTGTCACCAACACATTGTTGCAGAAATGATAAATATATTTTGTCCAATACATACACTGAACAAAGTTGTTCTGTAATAAACGAATAAAAAACACCTCTATATGCCTGTGATAATATGTGTAGTAGGGATATTTCAGCTTGTCCCTCGTTCTTAAATTCTTATTTTACTGTATTATGTTGCTAGAAGAAATATGGACATCTCATTTTTTACAAGTGGCAAAACACAATGATTCCTCAAAAAACTAATAGATATGATACAAGCTAAATAAAAAATAATTACACTGTTTGATACTTCCCAGACATTTAATGACAAGCATAATCAGGTACTGCCCACAAATCTTCCAATCATTTGTTTTCATAGCTGCTGTTTTCCACTGAAAGTGCAAGAAGAAGCTATGCATGCATACCTGTGATCACCCTGCTTTAAATAATTATAAATTAGCCATTTTCCATGCAAACAATCCCAGAAAGCCATGTATCAAGAACATCCCCAAAAATCCAAAGCATACAATGCTGTGTACAAGTCACAGAGTTTGTTCTTGTGCATATCTACTGTGAATATCCACTCTTTCCAAATTCCTGTCTGCAGCTTTCTCAGCCATGATAAATGGCTTTGAGGAATTCTGTCACCAGTCCCAAATCAGGGACTGCAAAGGCTACAACACAGGAGCATTGTACTTCACTTCTGTGGTTCTAGTGCCTTGCTGTGCCAAGGTCTCATGCTTATTGTAAAGAAAATAAATGGCTCGCTGGCTTTGGACTCATGCTGTCATTGCCAGGGCTGCCCCCGTGTGTGGCCGTACAGTCTCGGTCAGCACTTGCTGAAGGATCTTTGTGCAGTGCAGACATGGCCTAGTTATGATCCTACCCCAGTTTTAAGCAAGCAGCGTTAAAGGCTAATGAGGATATTTGTAATGTAGATTGTTAAAACATTAAAGCTTCAAGGCTGAGCTATCATCACAAGTCATCTTCCGATTTTCCAATTTTTACTACATCAGCCTTATCTTTCCTTGATTCTAGTGCTTCAACCTCTTCATAAATCCAACTAGTCTTAGGCCATTTTTTCCTCTAATCATATGAATTGGACCAGTAGGATTTTGAAGAAGTAATACAATGCTGATCCCATTTTTGATGCCTTAAAAGCATTTCTGTACTCAGTAAGAAAATCTTCCTGTATAAAGTGTCTGTCTGTGAGGACTGTTCAGCAGTGTGCTTGTGATGTGCTGGCTCATGTTAAAATAGAAAAACTGCCATTTTTGAATGTCACCCTGTTTTCTTCCTGGGTTTTTCTTTGGTTTTACATTCTCCCTTCTGGGAGAAGAGAAAATATGGGCATCCATATTGTACTTTCAGGTTTCATTTTTCTTTCTTCATTTTAGGGCTCTTCGTATTCCTATGCAAGGATTTCCTATTTTCTCTGTATTTTGTCCTCCAATCTAAAACCTGCTGTCTAACCCTTCTTTCTAAGAAGCTAAGACAAATGTGAAAACTTTTCAAATGAAAGAGAGTCACATTTTATAGCAATGTAAACATCTTATGAATGAAGCATAACAGCTTCTATTATAATTTACCAGGATGAATTAATTACGGAGAATCGGAATAGTATTATTAAACCCCATTTTCCTGGGAGGACAGTACCTTGAGAGCAAAGTTTCAGATTCATCATGTTAATTGCTTTTGATGTAAAAATATTGATTTTTCATTTTATGTGCGTGCATATAAACCCCACTCTGTGGGGTTAAGATGGTGAAGTCTGGCACTTCTAGGGCATCCCTTACCCAAAAAACAATAATCTGTGTGTTGGAGTCCAAGCCTTTGATAAAATTCTGTGGTTCTTACGTCACCTACCTGAAAATGCCCCTCACCCATATATTTTTGAGGCAACATCACCACTAAAACAACTACAAAGATATTTTTTTATAAACTTGCTTTGTTTTAGACCAAAGAACAAAACTAAGAGCAGGCACCTAAATGCAGAATAATTTATTATAACAGTATGTTAAATTATATTAGGAAAGAGAAAAAAGATTTATTACTGAAAATTGAGAGCAACTTTTGAAATTAGAAAAAAATGTGTTTAATTATGAATATATTAATTATATGAAGTTCAATTCTGTTTCTGACTTTAACAAGAAATTTAAGCTTTTCATGTTTTGATTCCTTACTTAGAAGGGTTTTTTTATTTAAAAACAATTTTCAATCTCTTTTTGAAGATATTGGAATGGACTATATTCTGATCTTTGCCCTAATAAGTGGTTATCTATTCTGTATAACAATATAGCTGAATATTATATTACTTAATACTCCTATTCAGGTTTTCTTTTCCTAAATATCTGATATTTTCTAATTATCTGTTAATCTCTCTGTGAAGGAGGGGACCACTTTCCAAACATTATTGAATAAAATTTGTGTTTATGCTATTTGTGGATGAAAAGACCTATAAGAAGAAAATAGCAATAGAAGAAAATAATCAAATGTTAAGAACTCAGTTATCAGATGCAGAGAAAAAGCTAGCAAGTCTGTAGCTGCTATATAGATTTCTTTAAAGCAACATGCATAGGGATTCCTTCAAATCAGTGTCAAGAATGTCAGTAAGCCAAGAAATGCAGGAAATAACTACATATATCCTCTGAAATTATCTTAATGACCATTTCAGCTGAGGAAACATAGAAGAAACATAGAGTAACAGTACTGAATAACAGAATTGCATCTCAGTGTAAGAAAATTAAGACACAATTATCAAATTCCTATTAATAAACCTGAACAATTTCTATGTTCATTAGTAACTGTTTGTCTCACTTGTCCTCCTTTTGTTCTTACCTTCTCCTTGGTCAGCTGGCCACCTTATGGAACAAAATGTACAACCAAATGACTTTTACCTCAGCATACCTTTGCAACAGATTCAGAGTTTTAGCTTGCTCAAACAAGTATTTCTTGCTCTTAATTAAAAAAAAACCAAAAAACAAAAAACAAAAAACAACAACTTTATTCAAAAATCCAGGGTAAGATACTTGGCCCAAATATTGTCATTTTGATATACACTTGTCAGAGATTTCAAAGGTACTTCAATTTCGAAATTTCTGTTCTGGTTCTTGTAAAGTCATAGCTTGTGAGACTTATCTAGAGCTACAGATATATGTGTATGTAGTAGAGTTCTGTATTACTTCCTCTGATAGGGCTACCATCTGGAAAGTGGCTGGGGAAAGGAATCAGAAACACATCTTTGCTCAGGGCATAAATGGTCATTAAACTGGCAAAAAAATTCTTGGAATAATTTTAGATACATTTTATTTTATCTTAAGAAGAATTTTCAAAAATACATTCTCACTCCTTGTGTTTTGTGTGGTGAAATATTTCCCATGCAGTAGTTTCACTGCTGCACAAACAGTGAAATATTTTTTGTGAGCTGCCAGAAAAGAACCTAAGGCAGCAACATCAGCAGAGTCTCAATACCACCTGATATATTTGTCTATCACCGGCCCTACTGGCACAGTTTTACTGACACACTTGAGCACTTGATTTGTCTGATAGGGACTTGAAAGAAATTTCATCTGCTTAAAAATACAGCAGGTAGAGACCCAGTCTCCCTTCTGAGAATATACTTTAGCTTCTCGAGCACACAATTGAGTTTGAAAGATTCAGAGTAATCTCGAAAATAGGGTTCTGTTTCAGACTCATCCCATTTCTGATTAGACTAGAAATACTGTGAGATTATGCCTTTGTTCAACAGTAATCTTTTGAGGGACAGTAAATGAAAATGAAGGAACATAAGATTCATTGTATGGACTCTAATGAGACTTTCTCACCAAGGTCTGAAAATTTAAAAAATTGCAAAGGATGGTAACTTTTCTGTAACATTTCTTCCTCTGATTAATATGCAAAAGTTCCTCTGGAGTTACAATTCAACAAATAATCTTCTTTGCTTCCTTTATTATTTGATTTTATTTTAAAAAGTATATCACCAGTACTAAACTTAATAACCAGATATCTGTAACAGTTTATTATGTCTCCAAGGAAGATCACCTTTTTGACCCACAAATCTCAGCTGTTTGATAACAGTATCATTCAGGGTTAAGAATTCTTAACTTTTGTTTTGTCTTGAATGGCAAAGAGAAGATTATTAGCCATGAATTTCAATAAATATTAAAAGAGGGGAGGGTAAGGGAGCTAAGAAGCAGAGAGAGGTACTATAAACATTGACTATTTGAGACTAAAAATATTGGGCTTTCAGAAAGCAAAATTCACTGTCCTGAGAAATAAACCTTTCCTTCTGCATATAAAAACTTCCTTCAGTTTCCATGACTGTGTACTCAGCCTGCACAACTGGATCATGAATTTATTCCCATAAACATTTTTGCTTCAGTTTCATAATTACTCAATGCAGAACTTCTCTTCTGAGGGTAGAGTGGAGGATGGTTGTTTGTAGTCATTTTAAGCTTTCTACATTTTTTTGGTTTTTTATCTAATCAGGTGTGAATTTTATCCACAGAGCCATAGTACTCGTAATACAAAATCAGAAAACTGATAAAAGATCATATGCTAGGATGAAAAATTTCTTAAAGGAAAATTAAGTCAAATAGGATTCCCCTTGTGTTTCTTATACTTGATATACGAAGAGCTGACACAGCTTAATTCTCGCTCATTTATATACTTGGATGAGTTTTTGTTGGAGACTGTATGAGGCTCGAGTTGAACAGTGGAAGGTTATTTTTGATAAAGCAGCGTGACAAAATAATATCTTTCAGGGTGTCTTGATAGTTTTCAGAGGATATTATAAAAACTTTCCATCCTTGCCTTGTCTCTTGACATATTCTTCTTTTGCTAAAGTTTGATCTATTATTTATATTAGTGGTCCCAAGCCTTTGTCTCTGCAAGAGAGAGGGCTGAGATTTCAGAGATGCCTTTGGGGACTGAAGTGCCTAAGAGCTTTGACAGTGGCAGAATGCCCCAGGGTCCCTACGGTTCTGCCACAATAAAAAGCCTGCTACTGCAGTCAGTGAGTAGCTTCATAGTTATCTCTTCATTACACAGAGAACACAAATAGTATATGTGTGCACTCATTGCTTCTTTGCTGGAGACTATGGAACTATTTAAAAACATGGAAGTGATTTTTCTCTTGTTTTACTCTCCAGAGATTTAAAAAAGCATCAACAGTTGATTTTTGTCGTTCTTCTCTATTTTTCCACTCCCTCCCCATCTTCCTTATTAAAATTATTTTTAAATGAACTAATTAATTTATTAAAAAACCAAAAGCACATTCCTTCAGTGTTCCCCTATGAACAAGTGTTGTGACTGGGATAATAATTACTATGTAGTATTTATTGTGAAAGACCTCAAATAACACTACATTTCAGAGATAGCACAGTAAGTAGGGGAAGGAAGGAGACAAGCAGGTTTTAAAACCTCTAGATCCATAAAGAGCTCTCATGAGGTATAGTCAGTCCTGTGGGAGATGAAGAAAATGGGCTCTGAAATGAGAATGTCCTATAACTGTCAACAGCTCTGAAAAAGGTAAGGAAGGGGTGAGGGGAAGAAAAATTCCTTTTTGTATTGGTAATAGGAATCAGTGTCAAGAAATCAGTAAAACCATGACACAATTTAGAAAAAAAAAATGGGAGGAAAATAATAAAATATATATAAAGAATAAATCAGTAGAAAAGTCATAGACTGCATAAAAAGAAGATATAAACATCTATGTAGCACACAGGGATGTGGATTCCAAACTCAGTGTGTGAGAGTATTTGCTGTACAAGTCTACTGCCTGTGTAATGTTCATGTTGCAAGCCTGGGTTTTGTGTGTTTGGTGCCTACAAGGAAAAGGAAAGAAACAGTTTTGAAAATGTGATTTGTGACTCATAGATTGATCTGTGAAGCCCTAGATCACTAAACTGATCCTTTACCAGAATTTCCCAAACAACAAGCTGCAAACTTTCAGAATAAGATTGATGACTTGCACTTTGAATTTGATTCTCCTCATAAGAATGTTATTTAACTCCAGCCCATGTATCTGAAGATAACTCTCTAGCTCACAGAGGAAATCCATAGCATCTTGAAGGTTCGGTGTAAAAAGCAGATAGAGTTAAAAAGTCATTCAGTGACCATTCAGTCACTCTTTAGGAAGCAACAGAAATGCTTTAATTGTAGAAAGGTAGGTAAACTTTTCAGAATCCTGTTGAGCTGTCGTGCTCTTAAAAAAAGTAGATATTAATATTATTTAAAAAATGAACATCAGCAAGATAAAGTGCAGGCTGAGAATATTCTTCCCAAGGCCTGTAAACTGGGAGAACAAAACCTATGGAGCAAGAAAACAGTAAAATTGAGAATTCTCAACCACGTACAAAGAGCAGACCCAGGAATGAGTTTCATGGTACCCACACAAAACCTCCTTAATCAAAATATTTCAGTTTATACTTCAGCTTCTAAATAAATTTATTCCTTTTTTATTATTATTTTTCCCCTCTATTGTCTGTTCACCGTTTAGTCCATTCTTCATTGTTAAGGTAATTGAAAATTCAGTCATAATGTGCAATTTGATAATAAGTATTAGGTGAAGCAATGGCTATAATTTCTGATGAGGCCTTGTACTGTAAGTGACTTAAATCCAGTGAAAAGGGAAACAGGATAGCTTGTCTAAGTGTTCAGTTGTCAGTAATAAGCGTTTAGCAAATCAAAATGGATATTAACATGTATTTTGAAAGACAGTAATAACTTTACTGTCATTTGTATATCAAATGTCTATTCATGACAGAGTCCTGTGAACTGTGAAGATTGCCTAAAATCTGGATTTCATAAAAATTTTTGTTTAAAGACAGACAAGTGGAAATTTGATCTACCAATTTTATCTGACCAATTATTTATGAAACAGTGCAAACAAACGTTACAGAATGCATCTCGACAATAATTCTGATATGTTCATCTACCTTGTTTCATCAAGTTGCTTGCAATCTTTCACAGTAGTAACACAGTACTCAAACACTAGAATTTAGATCTTTAGATCTACTTAACATTCAAGTAAATGAAAGCATTCTTACAGCAAATGAAAAAACATTACAAATTTTAAATATTCTCCATAAATTTGCCTGTATGGTTTTTTATATCATATTGTGCAGTCTAAATTAAAAAATGTACATGCCCAAATATTAGTACATTCTTTGCAGGGGATAAGAAGTTAAAAACCTAAATACACCTCCATATCAGCATAATTTCTGTATGTAGAGGGTTTTTTTCAATAGCATTCACCACTCAGTGGTGAATAACTGGATGTGGAAACAGAATATTATTCTTTGTGCTAGTGAGAAAGTAATATACTTTCTCCAAAAAGCCTCCAGCTCTTATAGCTGATCTATATTAAATGTGTTTTGACCTAGAACTGTGGCAGCAAGAATATGAGTCTTCTCTGTATTAAGCTCATTAGAAATGGAGAAAAGAATGATGCTCACCCTACAATTTATTTAAAATTTACATGCGCTGACTAAACTGACTGTTGGCAATTAATCAAGATAATAACCAGATGAAGGGTCAGTCTTGTCAAGATTAAAGCAAGACAGACCATCAGCACTTTATCACTGGTTGACTACTATGTTTCTTATTGTCCAACATTATCAGTGCTTTCATGCATCTGCTGCATTTGACTTTTCTGCCACCTCCAGAACAGCATACTTAATTGAACTCAGTATGTGAAACACATAAGATATCTGCTGACCAAAGTTCATGCTGAGAAGCACAGTTTAAACACTGGCTTCAGCAATAAAACTGACAGGAATTTTTTCCAAGGTAATTGCTACTCATTGTTCTGTTGGTAGGTGATAATGAGTGACTGTCTTTAAGCCAGCTGCTTATTTTCTACTTTTTCTTTATTTATAAAATGTCATTTTCTCAACAAACATGTGGTTTGGTCTGGTTTGGTTTGGTTTGGTCTTGTCTTCTCCTTCATAGTATTTGCATCTATAACTGCACATGCTTACATGTATCTATTTTAGGTTTTAAAATGTCCTAGTAAAAAGGATACTTTCACACCTGAAATAAAGGAACTCTCATTGGAATAAAACACTGTTGTAGCCCTAGTTCAAAAAAGGAGACGATGTTCTCCAAGGCTGTGCAGGAGCCAACTGCCACTGAAGAAAGGGAGAACTTGCTTAGTGTAAATTATACATCTAAAACTGTATTTGAGTCTTCTGCCAGCCTTTTTAGACCTTCAAGATTTTTTTGCATTTCCAGGAAAATTTATGGGCTTGCTGTTACTTGTGCCCTTTTAAAAGGAACACATATTCGTTTTGTCTGTTCAGCTTTATTCTTACCTATTTGAAGGTTCTTGTGAGAATTCTCTCTATCTGGTATTTTTCCACCCAAAATCAGAGATTTTTGTGGCCAAATCAAAGTATTTGGCTTCTCTAAGCCATATGTTGATAGACATTTCTGGTAAAATATCACTGAATTTGATGATTCTCTCTTCATAAATATATTCATTCAGTAGGACTATTTTTCCAAATTCTTTATGCTCACAATTTGAATATGATTGACATAGATTTAAAAGAAAAGGAAAGAAGATTTTGCTATGGAATCAATAAGACAATTTCTTCTTTGGACTGAATATATGTTGCAGGGAGAATGGGAGTGAGTAAATTACCATGGAATGCTTTGGTTTATGAAAAATTACATTAAAAAGATACCTAGGAAAGAGAGACGTGATTCTGATGGGATTTCGAAAGTGAAATGCTGCAAGGGAAATGTCCTGGCTTCTGCTGTGCTAGAGTTAATTCCTTCCCAGTAGCTGTCACAGGGTTGTTTTGGATTTAGAAAGAGAATGATTTTGATAACACACTGATGTTTTGGTTTTTTACTAAGTCATGTTTATACCAATTAATTTTTTTCTCCTTCTTTTTTCCTATCTTTATTTTTGCTCATCTGCCAAGTGAGGAGGTCCTCAAAAGAAACAGGGAGAGGGTATAGGCAGGAAATGTGCTGCAAGCTCACCAAAGGGGTATTCCAAACCACAGCATGTCACACCCAGTGCATAAACTGAGAGGGTCACCCAGAGGCGAGGCTGGTCTGGGTTCAGGAAGAGGGGTCTGGCATCACTCAGTGATTGGTGAGAAACTGCATTGTGCATCACTTGTTTTTTCCACTCTTATTAATTTCATTAATAAGTAATTTCATTATTAACCGTTATTGTTATATTTTACTTTGTTTTCCGTTATTAAACTGTCCTTATGGCAACATAAAAGTTTTACTTTGATTCTCCTCCCTATTCTGCTGGGGTCAGGGGGTTCTTGAGCAAGCAGGTGCGTGGTGTTTTATCTCCAGCTGTGCTTAAAATGACACAAGAAATTGCTTGATATAAGGGACAATGTGGATTTTAACCTTCTAACCTATTACAGCTGTGAGAATTATGCATGTATTTTTTTGAATTAAGTAGGACATGTGACCTTATAGTCAGAGCAGAAAGCCCACCTAGTGAGGGCCCCCAGAGAAGTCACGTTCATTTGCAGTCTGCAGGAATTTTGCCATCAAGTGCGGTAAAAAAAAGATTTGGTTCCAGGAACAAGTTCTAAAACAACTTCTTTCTCTTTATATGATTTCTTGTGGCTGAGTTGGGTCCATAGACTTGTGATACAAGAATATTTTCTTGGCTTAGAAATGGTAGTTATGCACTCTGCATTCTCCCACTGCAGAAGTATAAAGAACAGCAATTTTACTTTGAAATTACAATAAGGAAGAATAGTTCTGACATTCTGAAAGATAGATGTTTTTTACTTCCTTTGATAAAAAAACTGAAATTCAAGTGATTTTAAACTCCCATATGAAAACTAGGCACTGGACTCAAAGAAGTTGTTGATACAATTCTGTCTCAACAGAGCATCCAAATATTAAGATATGTTGGACCTTTTCTAGGTCTCATGGATGCATAAGAAAGGCAGATACATATCATCTGTTTGTTTCATCTTCCATCATTTACATTGAAAAATGGATGTTTATAACCTGTCCAGAGATATTTAAAAGATGTCCTACAGGAAATGTAAGATTATATTCAATATTTAGTTACCTATATCTAGCTAAGATTTCTAGGATTGGCTTTCCTGAAATCCAAGAGAAATTATGCAGTTATCTAACTGTTAGAACAGAACAATTCAGAAAAAATAACATAATTCAGTATTTTTGCAAGTTATTAAAATCTGTTGCAATCATAATTACAATGAATTTCTAAGTTTAGGATTATTACACATTGAGCAACATTATCAGAATAGGTTTATATTTCATATTATGGTAAATTTGGGGTAAGCTGCTTACCAGAGTAAAGTTATAATGAGATATATTCTGGAAAGATGCATACAGTGTTAGCACTAATAAATTCCATTTTCAGGCTTCCTATGCCAAAGAACAAACCAAACAGCTGCTATCCTGCAGTGACTGAAATAAGTAGCTTTCTGCTCCATATGAGGCCTTTCCCCAAAGTCAGGATTTTTTTTAGCTCATGATAGAGAAAATATTTAGTGGTTATATGCACATATATAAGCCTGCCATGAAAAATGAAAGGTAAAAAAAAAATCCACACTAGTTACCCACACAGTTTTGACAATGAAGAACTGCAATCATGTCTCCCTAGGTAAGTTTAATATAGAAATTTGCTGAACAGGAAGAAAATTGACAGCTCTGTGAGAAGTATGGAAACAAAGACAGCAAGTGATCCAGATAGATAACTGACAGTGTGAGCAGCAAACAAGCAAGCACACTGTATATATTTTTATTGCTCAGTAAGAAGTACTATTACCCTCAAGAATAAATATACAGAAGCCTGGCACTATATCAGAGTAGGAAAGTATGGGATTCACTTATCGATGTTAAATGGAGTTCTTACCAAGTGCAAGCAGGTTACTACCCCTGCTCCCAATAAAGCACTGCTAAAGAAAGAAGGCTTGCAAGGTTTGTGGAGGGGAGATTTGTGACTTGGGTAAGGCTGGGGCTGACTGAAAACCTACTAGAAACAGAAGTGCAGTACCGTAATCTGCCTTAGCATGAGGAGAAGGACCTGGCCCTTTGGCAGAACGAGGAAAGGGGGCCTTCAGGAAGGTGAGTTTCAGGCCTTCTCTGCTGTAAATCTTTACAGCTGGATGGTTTTCTATCTCTCTGGGTGTCTGCAGTGATCTATTTATATCTAAGGGAGAGAAAGGCTCTTTGAAGTTAAAGGGGAGGATTGGCAGCTTAGTCTCAAAAAAAATCTCTGAGGGGATATGAAGCTCAGTAGGTGAAATAGTTAAAGCCCTCGCTTTTTATCATTATACTTTTATTTTAAACTTTTATGCAAAGAGTTTGAATTTCCTTATAATCTTTACTACCCAGGAAACTGGACTAAGAAGGAAGTTCTGAGACTTCCCTTCAATTAGAGTTAATTGAGGGAGATTGATTCACACATCCTGGGGTAGCAGGTCCTGGAAGGCATTCTTCTAAGCCTCCTGTGGAAATTAGGTTGGTCTAGGAGCAGTAGAAGCAAACATGTCATTGTTTTTTTAAGAAGCTTTTTAGAAATACACATTTCCAGATAGAAATCAGTCCAAAGAAGAAAATATATATTTTGATTAGTGATCGCTTCCAAACTACATATTACCACCAGATCTTGTGGTATTTGCTTGAATTTTGATTGCATCTCTGAGCGACTTCATAGCATTGTGTTAAATCAGAAAGGAAGAGTCTTTACAAACAATTGAAACAATAATATATTGTCAGTTTGTATTGTTGGTGCAAAATCTAATAATTCTTGCATTGTCTTTGCTAAAATGTCACTATGGAATAAAGGATGAGGAGATAAAATTACTGATATCTATTAATTGGATGGTGGCTGATGTTCCTCAGCTGTTTCAGTTATGCTATAAATGCATATAATTTTTCAGTTTTTTCTTTGCTGGATTGATAAACACTGAAATCAGAAGATTAGTAACCTTCAAATCTGTTGTTCAGATAGTAAATAAAAAAAACTTTTTATTTTTTTTATTTGTTCTATGACATCACAGGATAGTGACTACAGGAAGCAAATATGTTCCTTTTGACCTAGTGCATGTTCTAAAGCAGAGCTGGACCCTTAACTTCACTACAATGCAACAACAGTAAACACTGATAAATTATACAGCTACAGGAGGAAAATAGTAAGTTGTCTGAAGGGACGATGAGACATGTTTATTGTCTGATCTCCAGGGATGGATTCCTAGAACATCAGCTCGTGCCTGTTGGTGATGTGTATATAAAGTTGTGGATTAATACCTTTTCTAGCACATCCAATGTTGTAAAGTTTGCACTTGGTGGAGCAGAAAACATCTATTTTTACTGACTCTATAGAAATGCTTCTTTCAGGCTCAGCAAATGGCAAAAATATTACTTGAGTTATTAAGAAGTTATTCAATACTGCTTTTTATTTTCTTTTTTAATTTTCATTGGATAGACAGTAAGGAAATACTGAGTACATTTTGTGTAAATTTTAGAGTCTGTGTGTATGATTGGAAAGAAAAAGTGCATATTTGTTTACCTAAACCATGTATGCTCTAAAGAGCTATGCATGTAGGCAAGATTGCTCATGGGCCTGTTTCAGGGAGTGAGTAGATGCTCAACCAACTACCTTTGCAATGTTCAGGTTTTCTCTTAGACCCTAATCTGCAGCATAGCCAGAGGTCTTTGTAATACAGTACGTTAGTGTAATTTGTAATCATGAATCATTGTTCTCTGGTGACTCACATTCCCTCATTTAAGCACTTAGAGAGACCAAATCTTACCATGGAGACACTAATACTTACACCAGAACCATTTATTTAGCAGAGCAATATAAAAGCTTCTTTCACCTTTGGGACCCATAGGCCAAGAATCAAATTTGATAATGGGACTGTATTTGCTGAAAAAAAAAAGTGAAACTCTGTGAAAGCTGGATATTAGAAACACCAAATAGTATGAGAACAGAATGCTAACAGTGTGTCTGTCAGGAGAAAAACAAGAAAAGATGGTGGAAAAAACAGTAAGCAGTATCTGAAGTATTTGAATGTCAGCACTTACAATAAAAAAATCATGACCACTGTTACTATTGCAATATTCACCATATTGCAACTAAAACAAGTTTTCATCTATTGGCTGGCTATTCCCTTCTACTCTGAAGTATATTTATATATATATATATATATTTATATATATATTTATATATATATATTAATAGTGAATGGACTGCAGAAGTCTCTGGATTTTCTTAGGAAAAATCCCTCACCAAACTATTTCATGATACCATTGTTTCATTTACAAATTTTGAGTAGCAGTCAATGCACAAACTCACTATCTTGACTTGGAGAAATATCAGCAGGACCTGAGTTACAAGTTGAAATAGTATAGATAAAAATATGCATTCATGGTAAAGTAGTGCGACTTTAAAAAAACATTAAAAATCAGGTATTACATTTTTTTTTAATAACAGAGCAGAAAATATTTTTAAACTCTTCGGAAGATAATTTTTAATTATTTATATATATTTTTAGCTTTGTTCCAATCAAATATCGTAAAGAAAGTATAGAGAGCCCTCATTGACAGATCATTTCATGAAAAATAATTCTGTGAATCTATGTGTAATAATTCTATGAATAATTCTATCAATCCTAACTCACATAGATTTGGAGAACTTCAGGGTTTAAGAAGCTGTCTGACAACATCTGTGAGTAAACTCTCAATACACTTAAAGCACTATTCTGGTAATGTTAGTCAACATGAGAATGTTTAACTACTTGTGGATTAACTGGCATCTTACACAGTGAAAACAAAGGATTTGTCACTGCTCAAAGATTTTTTTTTTTTTTCAGTTATGCCTAGAAAGCATAACTGAAGCACATTCATTTTCTAAGACAGTTTTTCTTGTTTTATTAATATCCTTTTCTAGACTGGGATCACTAATCAGATATACCAGGACCCTTACTTTCTTAGACAAATTTTGGTAATGGTGGATTTTTAGGGGTTGAATTTAGACTAAATAATAAGGTCTAAGTGAGGTTGTTTTAAATAATACATTGCTGAAAAGATAAACCATTAAGTTTTTGAGAGTACTGAGAAATAAACTGGTTTCTTATCTCATCTTAAGATAAGTTTAAGTTCTTATCTTAAGCTGGATTCCTATAATTGTTTACCTGGAGAATACCTGAAGAGTCACTGGAATGAACATAATTAATGACTAAGAAGTGAAAGTAACACTGTCAATTTCCACATTCGTTCATTTTTATTACCGGTTTTGTGATTTTTGAAGAGCACCAGCACAACAAGAAATCAAAGATGCGCTAGTATTTATAGTAGTGCATTAAAGTTAAGATGTTAGATTAGGAAGACTCAGATCACTTAGATTCTTTTGACTTTGCAGTTTGTCTTGCAGTGCCCACTGCATGCACAGAACAGTGCCCAAGCTTCAGTCACACATCTTCTTGTTCTACCAGTGAAGCCTTTGAAGCTAGTTTGTGTCATTAAAGTGGATCAGAGCCATGTCCACAAAATTAGGTACAGGCTGTATGGCAATTACAGCAACTGAGATGTTAGGAAACTGTTCATACTCATCCTTTATTTACTAATTGTTGTAGTTAAACTCATAGACTACTGTTCCACCCAGTGACAGAACAAAAGATGAGATGAATTACAGTCTTAGCTAAAGCTTGCACTTGCCTGTGGGGAGACTCAAAATTTGAGACTTCCTGGGCTAAAGTTCAAGATGCATGTTGTTTTCTTCTACCATTCATTTGAAATTCCACAAAGATGAAGGACATGATTCTATAACCCCTACCATCTTGCCAAAGGTTTCTTGTTTTTTTGAAGGTCCAGAGTAATATGTTGTCTAAAAAAGAATTATCTTATTTGTTTCCAGAGCTCAGTGAAATGCATCAAACTGGTTGCTAGGTCACACATGTTACGGGATCCAAACAGAGATCTGGATACAATCTGGATAAAATTGCTGTGGTTTTATTTAATTTTTTATTTAATGTAGTAGGGTGGTAGAAGGCAGAGAGATTAAGTATGCTGGAAATGGTTTTTAAAAAATCTTCCTGTCTGGTTTACAGAGGACTTGCTCAATCTAAAGGTTCTAGAACAACAGATGTGTTTCTAATTACATTCTTAAAATGAAATGCTGTTATTCAGAGTCTGCCACACAGGAAATATCCTTCAGCAAAGGGCAACAGCTGCAAAACAACGAGATGAGCTTTAAACATTTATCCAGTGATTGGCAGGTTTTTTGCCCCCTTAGGCCTTATAAAGTTTATATTTATTCATGTAAAATGTAAAAGAGGATTTTTAGTTGCTTTAAAATACACTAAGCCATTTTGCCTATTCACATAGTAAGTGGCCTGAAATGGAAGACAATGGGTACCTGCAGTACAAGCTGTTGTGATTTAAATGAGCAGTGCATTTTCGGGTAATAAATGTCTCAGTCACCTAAATACTCCTGAAACCAGTGATATGCTGATATTATTTATCTGAAGGGATTCAGGGTTTCTATATAGACAATCTAACTTTTTTAATACATCCATAATGCTCATTGATTTTGAACTAAGGTGACAAAAATATTAATAGGATTAGTGACTAGCCAAAAAAAATAATACCCAGCAAATTTACATGTGTGACTGGTTATGTAACCAAGAGAAAATCTTTTATGCAAACTCATGATATTTCTTGGTCGTAATAAATGCCAGTTTGAGAAATAATGGGTTTTCTGTATCAAACAAAACACCAGCTTTACATTCAACCATGATTTCTGCTCACTGTTTCATGGTTTTTGTTTTGTTGTTCGGTGCTTTATGAAAGGGAAAGAAACATATCTATGTGAAGAAAACATTCTCTTTTCTTCTCATTAGAATGAATTGATGTTGAACTAATTCATGTAAGAACCAGTTTTTTGCTTGTATTCTCTGGAATGTCATATGGGATTGTTTAAGATACTTCCTGTTGTTACTTGGGAAAGTTATGTATTGTAAACCCAGACCATGGTGATAATCTCGTCTGTAGAAACAAGGTTATAATGGGATATGATTTGTAATAATGCTTTATTGAAGATTTGTGACAGAAAAGGTGCAGGTATTTTAATATTATTATTAACTCTACCGAAGCAGATGACTTTTCATAAACACTTCTCTCCCCCAACTGTGTCACCACAGAACTCAAAAGAAAGGGAGGTTTTTGAGACTGGTAAGGCAGGAATTTGTAAGGCACAGAAGCTGTATTTTCAATATTTGCAAAACTAATTTAGCTACATGTGTTTTATAGTTGTACAAATGGCATAGCAGCAATACCTAGTCTTAAGAATTTTCCATGTGAATGGTTTATTAACTTTCTTATGCACATATACTTCCTAGATTTTCCTAAATACATATTATTGATGATTCAATGGCTACAAGACA
Organism: Prinia subflava; assembly: GCF_021018805.1. Classification (NCBI taxonomy): domain Eukaryota; kingdom Metazoa; phylum Chordata; class Aves; order Passeriformes; family Cisticolidae; genus Prinia; species Prinia subflava. The sequence continues at coordinate 21,077,282 of NC_086251.1, forward strand.
CAGAGAGATCCCATGGTTTTCTCATGCATGTCTTCTGCCAGGAAAGGACTACATTAATGTCTTTTATAAATTTGCCATTTCTTCCTCTGTACAGAATTTCTCCCCTTTTCCAACTTCTTTGTTCTCTGCCAACACAGGATTAGAAACGTTGGACTATTAAAATAAGTACATAAGAGATTTGTCATTTCTGCTTCACAGGACTAAAATTATGTGTTGCACAATGCATTTTTGTGAAACAGATGAAGAATTTCAACTAGTTTTATTGCTGGGGAAAATGCACAGGGATCAAGTGACCTAGAGAAACTATTAATTCCTTTTAAAATTTAGAATATAGTGTCTGAGTACCAAAAAAACCCTTAAAAACCACTCACTTAATAAAAGAATCCTGAGTAGCAGATGTTGTCAGTGTTTTGTAACAAAAACATAAGGAAATGGAAGAGTCTCAGTTGAAAATAGTGTAGAAAGGATGTATGCATGCTCCTCTGTAAAACTCATAGTTTTAAAAAATGATACTTTCTCAGTATCTAACTTCAAAATTTAATCTCCTGCCTGCACAGGGTTATACTGACACAAAATTTTAGGAGAGGATGTTGGACAAATGCATGATACTGGAGAGAAACAAATAAAACACTATCTGCAAAGAGAATTTCAATGTCAGTGAAGTCTTGCACAAAGTACTCAGGGTAGTCACTGGCGAGTAGCCAGACCTGACACAAACCGTGACCCAAAGCGCTGGTCCCCTCTTCGCTGTCCTGTCCCTCCATCTCCGGGGTCACACATTCCTGGGGGCTGGTCTTGCCAGTGACATCAATGCAAAGAAGGTGCTCAGTAACTCTGCCCTTCTACATCCTCACTCTGACACCAGATCCCTGCTCCATTTATTAATTATTCTTAGATTTCCTTTTGACATCAGTGCATCTGAAGAAGCCCTTCTGGCTGTTCTTAACAGCCTCACCAGATTTAATTCTAAGTGAGTCTTTGCTTTATTTTATTATTTCTACTTTGAAAATGTCTCAATTTTAATTCCAAGTTGCCTGTCCCTCCTTCCACCTTCTGTGTATCTCCTGCTTGTGTTTGAGTAATAACAGGAGAGTTTCTTTTTCATCCAAACAGGTCTCTTTTCTTGTTTACCCCACCAGTGTTTCACTGGTGTGCCCTATCATGGAATTACAAACTCCTGTGCTGGCTTACCATTAAAGCTCATCTAGAAATAAATATCTGGCCTAGAAATAAATAATCTGGAGGCAGGCAAAAGAGAATTTTTTTTCAGAATTTTTAGAGACAGAACTATCACCAAGAAAACAATCTGTAGAATTATACACTGCTTTCCCTCATAAGAGTTCAGACTTTTATTGGCCACTGTATCTCAGGTGAAGTTTAGTACTTAATTTTGAAGGTACAGCTCACAGTACATTTGGGAATATTTCTCCTCTTGTCAACATGTATAATATTATTATGTGTATGAAATCAGTGCCAGTACATATGCAGTGCATATACAGTCTTCCCATGCTACTGTTTCTTTCTTTAGAAGTCAGTTTAAATTATAAGGGTGAATATTAAATTATATTCTCTGTGTTACCTTATTAAATGCCACAAATTCCTGTAATGTTTTGCAGTGGTGATTCACATTATTAAATTAAAACAGAAAAAAAAAAGCCATTTTCTGCCTAGAAATCTGGTAATTTAGTTATGATATAGGCTGTTTGGCCAAGGCCCATAGGCGTTTATGTTTCATTGCATTCACCAAAATTCTTTTTTGAGATGTCACTAATCCCATTTATTCTCAAGACATCTTTTTTCACCTCTGTACTCAGAGAGAACTGTCAGTGCAAATAAATCATCAGTGAGTATCATTGGTGTATTTGTGTTTTTATGAAGCTCCTGCTCAGATCACCTTTGATGAATTAAAACACCATCAGCCATCCGAATAGCACAGTACACAGGAGCAGCCAGAGATTGTGTAATCATAATTCCTTATGCAGCAGATGAATAATTTTGATGACAAAATGCAAAAAATACTAAGTGTAACTACCCTCATTTTAGGCTAGTTTAATGGGGGAACTAGAAATATTTTGAAAAATTGAGCTTGTTTTCTTTAAGGAGAGGTTCCTTCAGAAGATCTAAGATTCTTTTGACTTCTTTGCTTTGGTGTTAATGCAAAATGGGAATTTTATTAAAATGTTTGTATTTATACATTGTTGAACAAAAAATATAGTGCAAATCCAAATAAAATAATCATGAATTTGTTTAAAGAGGAGAAACTGATAAACAAAAAGTAATAAAAGAAAGAGGCTTGCCCCTTTCTGCTGTCTCATCTGTGGGAATTCTGAAGAGGGTGCAGAGGATGAGAACAGAAGGAGAATATTCAACATCAGTATTAAAGTGTGATATGAATGTAAGCAAGTTCTCTAGAGGAATGATGATCTCACACATGATTTATAAAGCATTTTTCATCCCTATATCTCCTGTATTGCTTCTTTTTACGAGGAAAAGGACAAGAACATAATCTGCAAATGACATATAGCAAAAGGATACAAAACAGTAGTAGCAAAAAATAGTAGCTGTAAATCTTATAGTCCATGAGCACGTTCTTCTCTTTAAAAGAGAAATTAGAAGTGGAAGAAAGAAACTTACTTTAGATTTGTGATAACTATGGGTCCTATATTTCCCCAAACTCTCCTGAAATGCATGTACATTTTGTTTACTTTGTTCTGTTTTTAAGCAACAAAGGTTTCCTCCACTTGCTCTTTTACTGTACCATTAAATGTTCTTAGGTCTTGCACCAGATTTAATTGAACATAGTGGTAATTAATACCATAAAATTTAAAAGGCTCTATAGACTAAAAGTGGCAATCAGTGTAATTGTAAATGTGATGTAACATAATTGACTCATCATATTTGCCTTAGGTTCAATGGCTCAAAAAATATTTCCATTTATAGGTGTCTGGGTCATTGAAATTATGAAGAAAATAAAACTAGTCATCACTCTTGCAGACAAAAGCAAGAAATAACTCTTCTTTTCAATGAAAGTTCCTGTCTTACATTTTGGAACGATTTCCTACTCAGCTTCCATTTTATGTATTTCAATTGCTTCTGGAATCCACAGATGTCCATTATTCTAGCTATTTCCCAGTAGCCTGGAAGATTACATCCTTTTGTTTCTTTTTTTCTTTTTTATAGCATAGACCAATATATAATTTTTTGGGGCTGTCCATGCCATTAATCAGCCTGTGTGGGAAAGGTAGAGAATGTTAAGTCTGAGTAATCTCTTCGTAGTGTTTTCTATAGCTAAATTTCCATTAACAAGCTCAAGTCAATAGTTAGTATTTCGTCCTACATGTTCAAAAAGTAATTAACTGTTCCAGAGTCCTAAATTTTTTAAGCTAAAATTGTGGTGTCTTCTCTAGGTATGACATTAATAAAATTGAAGAGTTAGGTCTTTCAAAATTACCTCCCCATCAGCGTCTCAATACTGCAGAGTGTTCATCATTTGTATTTACTTTCCTTGTGTTTCTAAATTTCATATTTCGGCAGAGTTAGAGTAACATTAGTCATTAGCATTTGCAAGGACGTGAGAAGTAATATGTATTTTTGAGTCAAGGATGCAAAGTTCATCTTTTGATTACCATTTACTAACCTCAACCTCCCCGACACAACTTCAGGCCATTCTCTCAGGTCCTGTCAGAAAAGAGAAACTATCAATATTATTTTGAAATGTAAACTGAACAATTGTCATCAAGTGAAAATTATTTAATTTTTTTTCTGATTTTGCCTATGTGTAAAAATATGTTTTCTTTTGGGTTTATCTGAAGAACTACACCTATCCTTATCAGAAGAATAAAAGGATAGATGAGGCAGCTGGCAAAGTCTGCATAGACGTATAGACATACAGATCTGTATGCATCTCTATGAATATACATACATATATGTCTATTGTTATTATTTTCCTGAAAAGGTGCTGTCGGAATATTTAGAAATATTTTATATAAACGAATTATTACAACATACAGTGAAAAACAAATCTGTAAGAAATTTCACTTCTGTTTCTTCATTGTCCTGTATTGAGGTTTTTATGAGCAGGAGGGAAAAGAGAACATTTCATTGTGAATATTAATTATAAGTAGATCACAATTAATTCCAACTTTACTCTGTGTCAGTGTGTAGGGAGATTTTTAAAGAAATTTTCTTATTTTTGGAGATTATAATCCATGAAAAGAAAGTTACCTAATTTTTGTGTTACCTGATTTTTCATTACAGCATTAGATCTCACAAATAATGTCTCATCTTGTTCCAGTCATGGGAAATGATCTCTGTTGAGTTTTCTGGAACTGGAGTGAGTAGGGGCTATTCTACAGTTTCCAAGCATGAGTTCAATTTAAATAAATCTGTTAAATAAATCTGTTTTCTGAATGTTATGCATTGTAATACTCAACAGTAAAGAAATATTTTTTTAAAAAAACCCTGCATTATGTTAAATGACCAAGACTCTACACAAAGTTTCATATGAAAGAGTTATAGTCAGGTGTTTCAATGAAAATTTCTTCTACAGAGACCCTAATGCCAGACACGATTTTATTTCTCACTTTGAGAGAAATGTAGATGCACTTTGAATTGTTTTGGGTAAAAACAGTGAGTGCTTTGTTATTGCTGGTGTTGCTGAACCGACTGGATTTATTCTGTTGTTTATGTATGTATATCACCTCCTGAAGCCCTCAAGGGCTTTCTGCACTTGATTTTAAATACCCAGCATTTATAAAACATACAAAATATAATACAAAATAAGTATTAATATGAATATAAACAAGATTTGTAGCTAAATTCTAGAGATAATATCCCATCAGGGATTTGCAGGAACAGTCTAACATATGGTAATTACATGAAGTGAACCTCAAAGAACCAGCAAGTTTTAAAGGACCAGGAAGAGAATTTCAAAGATCAACACTTATAAGTGAGGTTGAATTTTGAATATCTCAACTCCTGTTTCAGCATTTAATCAGTTTTCTATAACAGCTGAAAGAAAAGGTAATTATTGAAAAGACATTAGGTTTTGAAAACGTCTCTGATATTTCAGAAAAAATTCTATATTATATGCCCATTTCTCTTATGATCCTAAAAAGGGCTACTCTCATCTGGGCATTTATTCACTTATTTATCCCCATAAGAACATGTGAGAGAGGCAGTGGAAAACTGGTGCCCTGAAAAAGCTACTTACTTCTTTGTATTTGCTTAGGACAGAATACGTTATATAAAGTGCTGAGGGAAAAGAAGGAAAACCTTAGCCAAGGTGTAAGAAAGGGATGTGTGTGACAGACAGGAAAAGGCAAGATTAACAGAAAACAAAAAAGTTACAGAAAATCTGAAAACCCTTGAATTGGCCATTGCTACATATTCTCAGGTTGAGGACCTAACTATTTTTGAAGTTCTTCTTTTTCTCTCCCATCTTCTCCTTTTATTTTCTTCCCCAAATATTATATTTAGCAGCTTGTGCAAAATAAAATAAATGCTTCTACTTGTGTTTCTCAGGAAAATAAAATTCCTCTAAATCTTAAAATTAAAGGCTACACTGTTTTTTACGAATGAGGCTAATAGTTTTGCAATTGTGACTTAAGTGATAAAGTATCACAAAGAATAGTTGTCCCAGAGTATTAGGATCACTCCATACATTTTACCCCTTGGACTCTAGCAGAGTTTTGAAATGTTTTACACCATAAATCAGAAACTACAGTTGAATATATATTTGAATACATATCCTGAATGTATTTATCATCACATTATGCTTTTCATATACCTCTTCTTTATAAGTGCAGAGCTGTTGAAAACAAGCTGGTGATTTTTGACTTTTCCATATACTCATTTTCTCAATCCTCTTTTCTTTCTATTACATTTTATCTGTTTTTCAGGCTCAAATCTTATAGTCACTATACTAATATAGCTGCCTCAAGTTTTACAACTCTTAAAAAATAAGCAAAGAATATGAATTTTATTTCCTCTGCTCTTCATTTCTACAAGGGAACAATTCAAGTAATCTGTTCCATTCCATTTAAAGTGCTAAACTAGCTCTTACTCAAATTAAATGTCAACAGAGATATATAACAGCTAGATGCTAGAAAATGACGGTTTTGCTCTTCCGTTTTGTAAGCATTTAAATACCTTTTGATAAAAGATGCAATAATCCAAATAAATGAACACAGTGATAAGTATGATGGCCATACCTTGTCTCTGAATCACAAAGCTCTGTTTCATTGATAAATGAGGACTCATCCTTTCTCTCAGATTCAAACTTTTGCTGTTAAGATTGATTGTTTTTATGTAACCGTTTCTTTAGAATTTTTTCTTGTGTGTGCAAAAATGTAAGTGCCCTGAATAGAGAAAGAAAACTCCATAAAATTCCTTAATGAGTGTTGTGTTTATTTTATTGAAACATATTGCTGTACTTATTACACGTTCTACTAAGTGAGTGAAATAGTGCACTGATAGCATTCAGACTTTAATTTTGGTTACCTGGATTTATAAAACTTGTGCAAAGAAATTGCTGCGTGCAAAAACAGGATGAATTTTTATTTAAATGCTTTCTGAATTTCTGAGTTCTAGTGGTTTATGGACTCATGGTGGATACTGCTGCATTATGACTGACTCTGAATCCCCAGCAGCACCTTGGCAAGAAAAATCTACATTTGTGCTCATAACGGGAGCATACTAAAAGCTAGGATCCCTTTCCTCCTCTCAATAAAGCCAGACTAATATTAAAGAAGCTCTAAGTGTTTATTAGGGAAGGAAAGCTGTTATATCTGGATCTTAAATTGTTAGTAGGTTTTACTAAGTGGAAATGATCTCCCCACTCTTCGCTGTTAGGCCTTGTGGCAGTCTGTCCTGCAAATGAAAAACTGTCACGGCTCGTAGGTCCCAGTGGGGCAGAGAATGGAATGGGATGAATGAGAAAAGAAATTAAAATAAGAAAGTCTTCTAAATATTAATTCAGAGCAGAAAACATCACTGTATTGCCATTTATGGTTTCATTATTGGATTATACTTTCAGCAGTGAAATTGATTTTTTGTTTTTTCTCCTGTTAAGATAAAACAGTTTGTGCCTTAGTGTATCTGTAAACAAATTTTTATTTCTATCCTGTCTGTATTTCATCCAGTACATTTCCTGTGACAATTATATTTAGTGGTATGATTTTATTTATCAAAGTTTATGGATATGATGTCATTCAAGAACAACACTCATATTAGTGTGTGTAATAAAGACAGACAAATACTGCTGTTACTAGTGCTGCAAAGTGATCTGTATAAATAGAGAGGAGAAAAGCAACCCTTTAAAGTTGGGGATTTATATATCATTCATGTGGCCTCGGTGTCTGAATTAAATTCCCGTGGATCTAGGCTTTCCAAATGGATTCCATGCTCTTAGTTCTGCCCACTCAGAAGCCACGTCATACCTGAGAGAGTGGCAATTGCAATGAACACAGCCAAACACACTTTTCTGCACAAGTTATCTGTCTTTTCCATGTGGCTTTGTGAGACAAAAAATAAGAAGCCCTCAAAGTTCTGTCTCTGCTCATGTGGAAGACATTTTCATGTATTCTAAGTCTCCCAGGCAGGGCAATTTCCTTGAAAAGGACTATTGGCTCTTGTCATCAGTAAGAGGAAGAACAACTTATATTTGAAATCAATGTTTTCTCTGGAAAACATGATAAATATATTCAAAACAGATTAGAGGAAATTAATAAAGCCCTCAGGGTGTCAGGGAAAGTAAGCAGTTTAACAGTAAGGTTTTATGTCCAGGTGGGTAGTCAGCTTTCAAGCCCTACTGTCATAAATTATGAATTATCTGAATACTTTATCATAATGCCTCAAGAAAATGTTTGCAACTGGGAATATGTTTTTATAAACATTGAAAAATTGCCTTTTGTAAGCTCAATAGCTCCATTAAGCTGGGAATTGTGAAACTAGAGTTATTTGTGTACTCATTTACTAGCAAATGTATCAACTTAATAGTTATGATGCTTTTCCACAAGTTAAAGACAACTCAATTCATTTACATACTTTTCAAATCTTGATTCTGCTATACCCATAATCAGTCTGTTATAAAACCTGTTCCGAGTCCCAAATGACATTAAGGAGTTTGTCACAAGAGAGACATATGTAATGAGCAGTATATAAGGTAGCATTTCTAATGAACTTTTGGCAATGAGCATGTAGACATCATCAGGACATTACTGGGAAAAAAAAGAAGAAAATTTAGAACAGCCTTCATGATGACTCAGTAATTTAAAGACAGTTAGAGGGTTTGGGTTTTTTTCTAGTTCATCATCTATGATGAATAGATGGAATATGTGGAGGTTTGGTGCATTTCAGCATAATTTTTTTTTATAGTACATGAGATTTTACAACTAAGTGAAAGAGACAAAACCCACAATCTTCTCTTCTTCCCCTACATCAAACTTGTATCCTCAAAAAATTCTAGAATCTGTTCATATTGACCATGTTTGCCAAAGAGAGAGGAGTTAAAAATTTATATTCCTTCAAGTATGATGAGGTTGCTACATGGTTAGAAGAAAGATATGATTTTCTATTCCCAAGGTAATAGCTAAATCTCATACTTTGTACTTGAATACTTGAATATGTATGCAACAAGAAGAGACAAGTAAAAACTTGGGAAGTGTATCTAGGAGTGAACTGGGTGGAAAATGCTTGGAAGAACACAGGGACACAACACAAAACTGCAGCAAAACTAAGTTTTGCTCATTCTGTTATTGCAGCAGAATTACTTATCTCTCTCTCTTTTTTTTTTCTTAACAAAGTAACTATCCAAACTATGTTTACAGAAATACCAGAGATGAGCCATGTATGCATGCTGCTGTTTCTAGAAGGTATTATGAGCAAGTTTTATTAAATTTTGCATCCAAGGTTCTTTAAATAAATTACTACTATGTATAAAATGTTTTACTACCAATATAAGGATCAAAGTTGAGTATTTTTTTAATATATATATATACTTTGAAACAATTTTTATCGCACGTCTTATGTGTAGAAGTCCATCACTTAATGGAAAAATCTTGTCTCATGGCATTTCCTGTGTTTTCTGACTGAAGTCTGTCTTGTGCATTCAGAAAGATTTTTAAACCTCCCTAATTCCAGAAGAGAACTTGTGCTAACAGGAAGAGTTTACACATCCGAATCTAATTGAAAATTCTAGCCTTTGTGGATTCTATCTGTGGGATGCAAGTGTGTTATTATTTTATGCCCGTGGGGCTTTTTGTTGTTTGTTTTTTTTTTTAGTTTTTACCAACTTTACTGCATAAATACATTCCCCCATCTTTATAACAAAGCATGGAGGTCCGGTTGTGTTGGTTGTAAGCACAAAGTTAGTTTGGCATCATGATAACACGGCTTCCAAATTAGTCTGCTTTTATCTCTGCAAATTTTCGCTTTTCTGTTTTTCCCTCTGTGTAAGGCAAGTGCATCTCGGGCAAGTGAATATAGTAGAGTATAAATCATGGAGCATTTGCTTCCCTCCTGCATTTATCTTGGTAGAGCTAGAACAATATTGGAGAAAGACATTGCAACAGGTTCTATTGCCCTTTATGCAGTATGACTTTGAACAGGACCATGCGTTTTGGCAGAGTCTGCTACAGGCATTAGTTGGGAAAAAGTAGATTAAATACCTTCAAATGTAGGGAGGATCTTTGTTGCTTGTGCAGAATTCTCCTGCTATTGGCAGAAGTTTCCTGTCGGCCTTTGTTTCAATAATAAATCTTGTTTCAGAGAGTGCCAAGGTCTTTTGTTCTCATACAGAGGTGTGGCTCGTGGCTCCTTGTGCCTATGCCACCATCCCCTGGTTCACTGAGAACCAGGAAAAGCTTTGACATTAATTTTGTAACTCATAAAAGAGGAAGGTAAATATTTCTTTAGACAGGTGCTAAGGCACCAAGAAGTCTAATTTACTATGGGAGATGAGAATTTAGCCAATGGCTTTTTGAAACAAGAAGTATGAGCGAAGAGCATTGTTCTCCTGTCATCAGTGATAAAGGAAAATTTAGGAGCAAAAGAGTAGGAAAAGGGAAGACTAGAACTTGAAAGACTATAGTTTAAACTCAAATGACTTTTATTTCCATTTGATTTTATATAATTAAGGGACAATGAGCTGTATGAAAGCAGCTGTATTGTTCCTCCATATTTTAGTTTTATTCTTCTCATTTTTTCCATTTTATGTAAGAGAAAGGAAAACCTTTTGAAATGGAGAACTATGCTGAAACAAAAAAGTCTTTCATTGGATTTTTCTTGTTATTAACCCAGCTGTTCTAATACGAATAGAAATGTGCTCAATAGGTCTAGTGGGCTAATCCATGTTTAATCCATATGTGAGTACCTACATGAATATCTAGTCAGGGATTTAAAAAATCCCTGAAACAACATGTATTTACAACTATAGTTTATAAAAAAACTATAGTTTTTAAAGAATTATCATATTTTTGTACCATTATTAATTTTGATTTTTAAAGTGGATTTTTCATTTTGGTAATGCAACGACAGAGTGAAAAAGTAGTTATGAAACTCAGTCAAGTATATTTTGGTTTCTTTGTGTTTAGGCAAGCACAAGAGACCTTTTAAATATGCATAGAGACCTATTGACTCCTGATGATAAATTAGTTTGAGATATCATTTCATGTCACAAGGACTAAAACAAACGGTACTAGAACTTTAGTCATAAGAAAAGCTTTAAAAATATTAGGTTTTGGCTCTATTCCTCATGTGCTATGAAAAAGTGAATTGTCTCACAGTGCAGACACAGTGCATCACTTTCTGGAGTACAAATATATTTAGGTTAAAATGACTGTTAAATCACAAATCTTGATGGATTCTGTATATCCCTAACCAGTTAGCTCTATATTACCGTGTTCAACTTTGTTGAAAATGTATCATTGACTTTGAAATTCCAAGAACAGATAATTTATCTCAGAAGTTAGTTCTGATGTAATTTCACATCTATTTATTCATACAGTATGAGGTCATGACAGAACTATGTTTATCTGCACAGAATATTAAGATGTTTATTACCTTGGGATTTTGAAAGTGACAAATGTTTGTTTTTTCTTGCTTGTTTTATTCAAGTGGTCAGGCTGAAATAAATATCATCTGGAACCTTCCTGTGTTTTCTCAGCCAGGGATAGAGTGAAAGTACATTTATGTGTAAAGTATGCAAATATATTTATGCAATTCCTCAAAGATTTATAACTTATTAGAGAATGTAAGACTTATGCCTTACATTATGCCTTAACTAATTTTTAAAGCTAAGCATTTTAAAAATGTGTCTTTGTATTTGGTACTTATATTTGTATTAGTTATTTGGATTAAACAATGAGAAAGCAATGAAAACTTGGAAAGCTAAAACCAGTTTTGAGGTGAAGATAACCAACAAGAAATCTCTTTAAAATCAAAATTTAACCAGTAAGTTATTGTATACTTAAAGATTTAATATTTAACAAGAAAATGAGCTGAATTAAAGTTTGATGAAGTCACATTTGGAAAGTGCAGTTCTTTAGATATTTTTGAAGCAGATTTTAATTTTCTGTATAGTTCTAAAGAATCTAAGAAATAGTATTCCAGAAAATCTTGGGGTTTGGGGTTTATTTTGTTTTTTATTTCATTCACAGCTTTAAAAATACATTAAATAAATAGACATTACTATAACAAAATATATTATCATGCCTAGAAAGTTCTTGAATTTGATGGATTGACCTTGGCTGGATACCAGGTGCCTAACAAACCACTCTACTACTCCTTCACAGGAAGGAGCAGGAAATAAGATGGAGAAAAACACGCATGGGTCAAGATAAAGGCAGTTTAATAAAGCAAAGGTCGCATGTGTGAAAGGAAATAAAACAAAATCTTTTATTCCTTCCTTCTGAGCAGCAGGCAGTGTCCAGCCACTTTCTGGGAAGTTGATTTTCAGCACATACAGTGGTTGCTCTGGAAGACAGACATCATAAAAAAACATATATTGTCTTTTTTTCACTTAGCTTTTACTGCTGAGCACATGTCATATGGTATGGAACAGCCCTTTCATCAGTTTTGGGTCAGATGTCCTGGTTGTGTTCCCTCCCAAGACCTTGCCCATTCCCAGCTCACTGGTGTGTGTGAGATGAATTTTGGGGGGACAGCGCTGCTCAGCAGTAGCCAAAACACTGGGGTGTCACCAACACCTTTCCAGCTACCAACACACACCACAACACTGTGGGGGCTGCTGTGGGGAAAATGAACTCCATCTCAGCCAGACCCAATAGGCAAAACCAAAAAAGAGGGCACATTCAACAGCAAAGCACAGAGTAGTCTGAGAGACAAAGTTTTTCTCCATTTAGAAACTTTTGAGAAGGGAGAGAGCTGAATGTCCCTGAACAAATTGTTCTGTAATTCCTGACTACTCTTCCCTACACCTTTGCAACATTTCTTGCAGTTGGTATTTCTGCAAGCAAGAGCTTGAGAAAAACATAGATACACAGGAGAATCCAGCAAAAAACCTTTTCCTTATTGAAAAACCATATCACAATATAGGAAATTCATGCCATTGTTGGAAGGAGATATTTGTCAAGCAGTACCCAGAATCTGGAGTATTTTTCTTTATTTTAGTGATTCAAAAAGCTGCTGAAATGTTATTATGGCTCAGTGGAGCAATCATGTCTAGTACAGTGTTGTTTGCTCTTGGAAATTCCAGCCTCATCTTAATGGCATAAGGAGAGCACACAGAATGAAGGTTTTTTGAATGAATTACTTCACTTGTTTTTTGTCTATTCTCATTTCTAGAAAAGCTGAAAATATTCTAGAATTCTTAGACTTAGTGGGGAAATCTTGAGAGACACTGTGACAATATAAAACAAAGATCCATATCTCCAAGTTTAAGAGAAAAAAGTGAATTGCTAAAACATGTCTAAATGTCATTGAACATTGAGATTTTACAGGATTGTTGCTGTCTTACTGTACATTCCTTTGCTTATTTGTTTGAACTAGACTTTTTCATTAGATTAATGACATATTTTGCATTCTATCATTATTTCTTGTGAAGTAAGTGAAATTGTCAACCTGCGATAGTCCAAGGCAAAAATTTATAATACTCTTAGGAATTACTGAGTTCTGTTTTAAAAAACTCCAAATGAAATTAGTTTTATTTCTGAAAAGTTAAATTTTAGTACAAGCAGTATTTTTTTTCAAAACTTGCATTTTCTATCCTTCTGCATGTCTCTGATAGCATTCTCACAACAAACTGAAAGCTCACATGTGAAAAGCATGCCTGTGTGTCAGTAACTTCTGTTTATGTGGAAGGAGATAATTAAAACTTGGTGCATAAAATTATTTATAATCACTCTGGAAGTTACAGGTTACGTGCTGTCATAAAGCTTTATGCTATTTTGTAGTTCCCAAAACTTGAGGTCACATAGTGGGGGGAAAAAAAAAAAAAAACAAAAAAGAAAGAAAATATGCATGAATGTTTTAGCTTGCACTTTTTTATCACAGCATTTTGAAAAACAGACAGATTCTATTTCAAATAATTCTAAATCCTTGGCTACAAATAAATTAGCTTAATATATGCATTTGGACAAATTACCGAGAGAAATTAACATGAACATTGCATTTCAGATTACAAAGCAGAAAAGAAGAATATGATAAATAATAACTCTGCTTTGCCTTTTCCTTTTTATTGATTTAATTATTGCATTGTTGCTTAATGCTCAATTTAATTGTCAAAGCTTTAAATTAACATGTAAAATTAGATCCAACAAAATGAAATTCAGCAAACTGGATGAACCAGTTTCTCTCTTGGTAAAGATTGTTTTCCATTTTAAAATACACAGGTTGTCAGAAGATCAAGGGTTTAGGACTCTAATTTAATTTTTCTAGTTTATTTAGTTTAAAACGTAAAGTGAAAAAAACCACCCTTTTGTGACTCCAGAATTTTTTTGTGTGCGAAATAGAGTTCTAATAAACTAAACTAAACTTTTGATTGTTTAATTCTGACCAACAGTGTTAGCAGTGCAGAATATGCTCCCAAAACTCTCCAGCAATGCTGTATGATACTGACGTTCTTCCTGGCAGAGCTATAACTCACTGCCCCTAAAAAATAGTCAAGAAATTGAGAAATGATTCCTTAAACCACTGATTTGAAAAACTTGCAGATTCTATCACCCAAAATCTGGCTTTCTTAGAAGGACCTACATTTTTCTTCTAAAAATATTTTTCTTAGTGGGAAAATGCAGTTTTAGGTCAGCAAAATGACATTTATTATGTCCTTTTTATCAGAAAACTCTACAAAAGAAGATTTGAAGTTTTCTCATATTGTTTATTGATGTACCTGGTATTCCAAATGGACATCTTAGTTGAACTGGATTTATTTGTATTCCTGTTAAAGAGGTAGAAAAATGACCAAAAAGGAAGAAGAAAATCCTCAAACCTGTAAAATATTAGAAGGATTTTCTTGACAGTCTCCTCATCTAAGCCACCAAATAGCAAACTAACCAATGTTCCCTGTGTTATACCCTTGAATCCTTCATAATTTTCAGTACATTATTTTACCAGAGTCTACACAAATCCTGAAGACATCTGTAACAGAAGTTACTCAGATCTGTATTGTGGAGCAGGGAGTGGGGAGATCAAAAGGATAATAATTGTAAATTTAGGAAATAAAAGCAATTATCTCTGGATTTCCATCACTAATATGATTTTAGCTTATACTTACACATTTTCTTTAGCAACTTTTTTCTCAGATTTGTTTGTATTTTATTTTCCCAGCACATAACTTGGTCTGTTTTCACAGTAGTGTTTTTTTCCCCTCCCTTTTGCACCTCCCCGTTGACAGGTTAATCAGGTTACTTTACATTAGCTGTGCTAACATTCCATCCCATTTGACTATGTTCAGGCAGCTGTGAACACCTAAGCTGTACTTTTCAAAAATACTCAGCAGTCACCTCATTCCTCTTCTGAAACCAGCAGATAATTGCAGTGGTGTGTTCAGAGGAGCAGATTTGAGCCCGAGTGCCCAGAGTTTCTGAATAAAATATTCTTGATATTGAGTGAATTTAGAAGTCTAATGCCACATTACAATTTCTCCATTGATACATTTCTTTTATATCTCTTTCCATGCCACAAATACAATGTTCATTCTTATTGTATTTCCTTAAAAGCTCTTCCTCTCAAGGTCTTGCTGCTGTTTTTCCTTTCTTTCCTGTCTTTTCTGGTACTTCCAAGAGCTTTCCAGAAGGGAACACTGTAACTGCAGCACAGCAGAAACCCTCAGAGACAGTGACTGTCTTTGGCAGTATATTGGGACTGTCTGCCCAACACTTAATTGCCTGTTTCTCTAAATATACAACAAAGGGAATCTTACCAAACCAAGCCAGTTTTACTTGGAATGTCAGTACCGTCAAAGAGGAACAGCTGAAGAGGTGTGTTTGCAGGTCCTAATGTGGGGTTTATATAAAAATCGCCTACCACTCATTCCTCTTCCTTTCAACCTTTCAGCATTGCTAGTTGTAAATGAATCTAAAAGCTAGACTGTAAAAATGGCATTAGAGGAAAACAGCCCAGTAAATGACAGTCATTCTTTCTGGAACTCTCTTGAGTTCCAAAAGTGTGCAAAGTGCACAGCTCCCAGGTATCATTCCAGCCACCACATAGCAATGGAAAACTTGCACAAATATCTGTGTATCACACATGCATTTGCTGTGAAAAACACCTCATATGACCTGCAGCAGGAAATTTTTAAAACTTATTTACTTATAGAAACCTCTTTAAAATATATATATTTTATTTTACACTTTCTACAGTCTTTTTGTTTCTGTAAAAATCCCAGAAATTTTGAGTCATATTTAGTGCCTATCTTGAGCTCAGATTTTTTTTTTAAATTATGGATAAGTTAACCTAAAACTAAATTTAAAAAAAGGACGGGTAGCAAAAGTGTTATGAAATTTTAAGAAAAAAATTCACCCCAGAAGGCGGGTGTAATGTTCTTTATGTAAAGCTGAAAAATCAAGGTGGGAAATATTCAAGAAATTCGAAAATATGACCCGGAATTGAATGCTGTCATATTGCATTAGTATTACATAAGCATTATTGATGCACTTTCATAAGAATAATTTATGTTATTTTTAATAGATTCTGATAGAGTAGAATTTTTTTGAATTACCATTCTATAAACAAATTTGCTTTTCAAGTTAGCAAAGCTGTCAACACCTTTTTCTTTTTTTCTTTTTTTTTTTCTTTCCCAAGGATGCAAAGAAAGATTTTTTTCCTAGAATACACTTAATAAATTTTCTAAATTGGAGAGTCAGGATTTCAATCAGTTTGCCAGCAAGCATTTTGGCAGAATCTAATTACAGAAAAACAAATGAGAAAGAATTATACTTGTTCCATTTACATTTTTATAAAGCTTAAGCATTATAATACCTGTGGAATGTGAGCACTTTAACCATAATAGCAGAATGCTGTAGCTGTGATTTATCATAGTCTATTTACATTCAGGAATTTCTTTGGTGTATAAATTTGTAGACTTGCAAGCCAATCCATGACTTTTCTAATACCTAGCACTGAAAATTCTTACGAAAACAGAAAATGACATTTTTACTTTTTGTTTTTCTTACACAAACAATGACTTCAGAACATACAAGGTCAGCTGGAGACACTTGATGCAGGAGAGAACCCAGTTCGTTCAGAGAGTCCACATCTCCTGTTATTAGTGAAATTCACAACAATTTGGAGCCTAATATTTCGAGCTTGTTTCATGTCAGCTGTTGACATGGATGAAGCAATTAGGTTACATTACTTGTGCTGGTTGGTGATCTTTTCTTTGGACATGATTTTTCTTTCCTACTGTCATAGCAGTAGGGGCAGAAATCTGCTACTCAAAAGCAATTGTAACACCACAGAAGTGATTTAACAGAGCCAACATATCTCTGCCTTTTGGCTCGAGTACTGAACTATGCTGCTATACTGCCAAAGGAATTCAGCTTTAGGGTTGAAAGTTCTCAGATCTCAGGGTGCTCCTAAATTCCCAGAAAACCTGGTAGTTCAAGGTTCTCATCATGATGCAACTTGAACTTCAAAAAAATCCTGTTTGATACAATTCTATTCATTGGAATTGCCTTTGTCTGATGCAAAAGTTTCTGTATGTTCCAGGTATGGAATCCCCCAAAAGTGGAAGAAGATCCCAAAACTTGAGTGACTCTTGGTGAATCCAATTAACGCATCTCATTTCATTAACGCACCATCTCTCATCTCATTCCAGAAGTGGTTTGTGTTTATTCACTCATGAAAATGATACCACATTTCTATCCTCGCTGGCGTCATGAAGGGCAATAATATCTCTTCTGAGTGATCCACAACAAGAAATGTATCTTTCTAGTATCGTAGAGATAAAATAAAAATATAAATATAATTGTTAAAGAAATATAACATATATAGTGTTATAATATAATCTCTCAGATAGATATATATATATACACACACATATACACTGTATGGTAAATATGTATGTATATATATGTATATATACATACACACATACATATTTACCATACTGTTTTTCAATTTCTTTGATAGTTTCATCTATTACATTTGAGGGTTACAAAAGGGAGTCTTTTCATTCTACAGCTTTAGCTTCTGCTGTTTTTAACTTTTGTCCTGAGTTTAAATGCTGTCATCTGTGTCCAAAGGGCATCAGAAGAAATGACATTAAGGTAAATAGCAAAAAGCTCTGTATAGGTTCTTTAATTTATGAAAATGGAGATTTGATAACAAAAAAGCCCACAACTTCGACCACGCACCTGAGGCATTATCAAATCATTACAGACCAGAGAAAGGGAGGTGAATATAAATACTTCAGTAACATGATAGGAATTTTCCACCCTCTTTTGAAATCCTTTGAATGCACCTCTGGTAGGATTTTTAATACTGAGATCCATTTTGCCACAGAGGCATGTCTGTGATACATATTCACCAACTTTTTGATAAATATCCATACAGATTTATTTGTGGATTTGTTAATGTCTCTGCCAACGTGGAGTACATCATGCTTCATTGTCAACAATAGGTTTAAAGCTCATGAATATCTCATGAAAGAGTGGGAGATCTACCAGAAATACTGAGATGTACAAGTAGAGTAAGCCCCTTAGGAGAGCTGGTTTGTTTTCGTTTTGCATTTGTTCCATCCCTTATAGGGTAAGAGTGAGTTGTGAGAATTGTTTAATTTGTAACTTTCATTCACAGGAAATTACAGAGATGCACAGCACGGTGGCTTTGGCGTTCATTTTGGGGTTTTTTCTCAGCTCCTCAAATGCTCCATTCTTGCCTGTTTCAGAAATCCCTTATTAAGAATCTGGTGCTACTGAGTTGGTTCTCTTAAGGGAGTTTTTTGGATACAATTAAACACACTTAGCAGGGGAAAGAACTGGCTGCTAACAGTGACATACAATCCTCTTTTCCTAGATAATCATCTAAAGGGAGTTGTTTCAGAGCTATGAGGATTATAATAGTGTACATATATAAATAATTATGTCCAATTAGTGAGAGACTCAGAACATAAATCTACCTTACCAATTCTGAACACAAATTAACTATTAAAATGTTCAATTAAGTTAATATTAAAAGTAACAGACTTCATGTTCAAAGTTTTTCTACCTATTTTTCCCCCTCAGCTCTTTGCTAATATCTGACAATTAATTATTTCAAAATTATTTAATGAATTCGACATCAAATTAAAACATTTATTATTTCCTTTCTGATATTGTAGTGAAAAAAAATCAGGCCTGATAAAACATTCTAAACATGTATTTAACACACAAAGCAAGACAAACATATAAGCCTATCACTTTCACTTTATATTTGAAGGACCATCTCCTTATTGTGGTACAAAAAAACCACCAATTTATTTTTATTTTTATTTTTATTATATGCATGGAACCAGAAAATTGTGTGTTTTGATACACTCTGAAGAGTAAATGCAATAAATACTTGTCAGTCACTAGAGCGGGTGTTAAGACTAGAACACAACAATTGCTCTAAAGCATAAAGTCCTGAATAAAATATTGATTAAATAGAAGGGAAGGTTTTCTTCACAAAGGGCTGAAATTTTCCTTTTAACCAATGACAAATGATTGCATTTATTTTTTCCAAGCTTAAAAACTTAGTTTTGTTATTTTGTTATTTTTTTTTTCCTTTGGTTTTCGTTGCATGCAGATGCATCTAACATGCATTGTTCTTCTGAAAAATGAAAAAATTAAAACCAGGTCAAAGGAAGACCCATAAGATGTTGCAGGTCTAACAAGCACATACATACACATTCCATGAATGAAAAAATCAAATAAATCTTACAGATTGCATTTTGACACATATGAGGGACCAATTTCTGTTAGCCATATAACACTCTCTTCATATCGGCTGTGAAATCCTTGTTCCTGTACTGTATTTTGGATCTATGTCAGGAAAAACAAAGTGACCTAAAAGTGTATCAGCTTTATCAGATTAATTCAATATTCTTTAGTAATTTATGAAAAGGAAACAAATAAATTTGGATTTCAAAAAAAAGTTAAAACCTTGAGGTGCACAATCTCAGTTTCTCTATTCTGTGGCCTTTCTTCTGTGTAAAAATAATCTAAAAATTATTGGAAAGTCATAACAATCTTTGTCTCTTATTTTTACCTTAATGTATACTAAATAAACATACAAGTGAACACTAGAATTTTTATTGCAGTCTCCTGTGTTCTATCAACCTAAATCCATCAAAATTCCATGCTCATCTGGTGTAATTTTATCAAGTGAAATTATAAAAGTTCATTGCACTGTTACATTTTTAGAGAAAAGAATTGAAATATTTTCATTTTTTTCTTTCCATTTCTTATTTTGAGGCAATAATTATGCTTTCAATATAAACACTAAGTCATGACCTTAAATTAACAGTTTATACCACATGCAGTCAAAGAATCACAGTTTACCATTTGGAATACATTGTAGTCATTGCTTAGGTCAAAGTAAACTAAAGAGGAGCTAGATTTTCATCAGAAAAATATGTCAGAGTGGGCTCTAAACTCTGGACTTTCATAGAGGACCATCTATGAGGACCCACTATTCAAAAGTAATTATAAGTAGTCATTAATTAATGCAGTATAGGATACTTTCCCAATATTTTATGAGTCAGATACCCATGACCTAAAAGGTGGCATAAAATCATATGGGCAAAATTGTCAGAATCCTGACTATTTTTGTAGAGGTGATTGAGAAGGTTGAAGACTATCTCAAAAAACAGATGAATAAGGATGAGCAGGGTAAATATAATTACAAATAGTATGAAGAATGTAGATTAAAAAAAAAAAGCATAAAATGCCAGAAGGACATAAAAAAATTCCAGTGACAACTATAAATCCTGCTAAGATATATTCTGGCCCAAAGTTATGTGAAGTACATTCTGATTACTGAAAATTAAATTTAACAAGATTAAAATAACCATTTAACATTTGGAAAGAATGTTTGGTACTGCTGGGAATTAACAGGCAGAAGGGAAGAGTGCAATTTCCTATTTTTAACTACCTCTACATTCTCCAGAAGCATCTGTCCAGAGGCCAACAGAAAGGATGGGCCATGGGTATAATTACTACATGAACAACAGCAGAAGCCTTACAATCCAGCACTGTCTCCAACCAGGATTATTAACAGATGATTCAAAGGAGATACAAAAAATCCTATTTAATCACCACGAGTATGTATGAGTAAAATGTTCAAATATGACAATTACGGGTATACAAAATATTGGAACATACATTTGTGGAAAAAAATAGAATTATGCTTAGAAATAAACTACCTCCCTATGACTTAATCCCAAGAATGTAATTTTTTAGTCCTGTGAACAGAAATAGGTTCAAGGAAAATAAAATTGTGTTCTATTTCATATAGTTCAGCACTCCATTTAATTATTTTTTTGTTAAAATAAAAGACCATTCTAAAAGTGTATATAAGAAGAGAAATGGTCCTGAGACAGTAGAGGTTGTGGAGGCTTATAAAATTGCGATAAATAATTTATCCAAACAATGTTTATTTTACAGGTCAGTGAAACCATATAAACCAGTCAAACCAATTAAAGCCCCACTGACATTTCAGTCTCTATGTCAAACGGAATGGACAGTGCCTGAGGGAGGCAAGGATTCTCGAGATTTTGAAAGAGGCACGGCGGCACATAAACATACATAAATCCACACAGACACGAGGTAGAAATGCAGGCTTAGTTTTAAATAAGTAGAGAACCTTTCAAGTGCCTTTAAGAAATAAGAGCCTGTATTAGTTAGTAAAAGAAACCCTAAAGCCTAGTTTAAAGCTCAAGTAGCATTGCCTTTTTCGAAGTTAACTAAGTTCTAGTCATAACAAAAACAATGTAGCCTTGCTAGCATTCCTAGATAGAACAGATAGAGTTATAGAAGTAGAATTTGTGTAAGAAATTATGACTACTTTGGTACGTCAGTGTTAGATTCGGGTAAGTTCAACATGGCAGTACTAGAACCATGTTTGTAACAGATTGGTTAAAAACAGAATAAAAGCACTCTGCTTAGAGAGTGTAGATCATCATCATCACCACTGCTATCACCATTGGAACACAGGTCATGGATGCTGCTGCTGCTGCTGCATGGGACTTGGGGGCTTTATGCTAGAAGGCTTTCTGCATAATGGCATGGACTGTAACAACTCTGCCTTCATGAGACTGATTTTAACCACGCAATAATGGACTTCTACAACTACCCAGCTTCTTTAGTCTTCATTGAAGATACACCAAAAACTTGACAACAGACCACCCGCCTGTGAGGATGTCTGCCCCAGGCCCCAGTGCCCCGTAGCCTGCAAACCCTATTTTCTCTGTTTTCAAATTCCCTACTCCTTGGCTGCTGTGCCCAAAAAAACCAAAACAGATTTTGGAACATGCTGTCCTCCCTCAGCACTTCATTGAGCTGGGAAAGATTCTGATTCAAACAAGCATATTACACACACACAAAATTTTATTTCAGGTAACAGTATGTTTAGCATCCCTATAATAATGTGACTGATTGTCTTAAAATAGCATCAGAGAAGCTTTTTCTTATTGCTCTTTCAATGAGAAAAAATAGGAATTCAAGGGGAAATGTAGTCATGGTAATAAAATAAAATGTGTTATTGTTATAATAAATTTTGATCCAACAAGGATTAATACAGATAAGCAATGCTTTCTGTGGTGCATGGGGACATTTATTTTCCACCACTGTCCTCGCTAGCCTGTAGCTTTTTGCTTTCACTTGACTGAGCCAACTGAAAGATAGTCAGCTTTTCCTTTGGCTCTTAAAATTACAGATTAGTTGATCTAAGGAAAAAAAATAATTGCTTTCACAAAACAAATGTTGTCTGTAGACTATGCTATTCCACAGGTTTATGACAGTGTGTTTACTTTGATTTATAATCAAGATGTTCTTATTACCTTCATGCTTGCTTCCTGTCTTTTATGCTCCAGTTTGTAGTAAGACCAAGAGTGAAAGGGGATGATACAATGAAAGCCCAAAGCCTGAAGAAAATTGAACTATTTGGTTTCCATGGATGGGGAAAAAAATAATGTGCTTATAGAAGGGGTGAGGAAATGCATAAATAATTATTTAAATTATATTTTTTATTTATGAGTTTATTAGGTCAGTCCTAAATTAGGAGGAATTACAGAATAATCCTAAGATCACTGAAAAACAATATTATATATCCAGAAAGACAAATTGTTAGTGTAAGCAGAACATAAAAAGGCATAAATGAAAAGTCATAGTGAGATTTCCAGGTGCTGTAAAGCAGAGTAGTGTAAGTGAGAATGCCATTTGGCTGTTTGCTTTGTTACTGTAGGAAAATTCTACAGGCACATGGCATGGTATTCAATACCTGTCAGGAAGGCTGGAGACCAGACATAAAAGCCTATCACATGGTGACCAAGGAAAGTTATATTTCACACTGGGATTAAGAGAATTAGCTGCTATTAGCTTACTCCTCCTCATGAAACGCCAGTGAGCTGATGGCTAAAACTGCTCTTTGTATGTTTACAAGGATAATAGCATTGGGGTGCACTGCAATTTATGTAAGGTATGTGCTTACTGTGTCAATAAAGTGTCACTGAGCTGGGGTTTTCTGAACAGCACAGTGGTGATCAGCAGTAACCAAATCTTTTCACTCCTTTCGAAAAGTGCTTTGTGTTTTAAATGTGTAAAACAATTTACAAGCATAAATCTCACTGTGTTC
This sequence comes from Prinia subflava, assembly GCF_021018805.1. Lineage (NCBI taxonomy): Eukaryota > Metazoa > Chordata > Aves > Passeriformes > Cisticolidae > Prinia > Prinia subflava. The sequence goes on from NC_086251.1 coordinate 21,100,553, forward strand.
TCTATACTTTGTCTTATTTTGAAAATAAGAAAATGCACGCAGAAATATGGAAAAAAATAGAAACAAAAAGTTATCCCTAACATTGTAGGGCTGCATTCCCTTTCATGAATCTAGATTTAAACAAGATCTATCCAGCCACTGTAAGTCAAAGAAGTACAAGAAACTCATGATTATGTTGACGTAAGTTGTATGCATGTAGAAAAGATGTAACAAAATAAATCCCTTCCTGTAATTAATAGTGATTTTATTTTTTAGCAGTTCTAGAAAAGAAGGACGTACTGATGTTGTTGTAGAAATGCTGTAACTCTCCACCAAAATCACAGACTGCACTCCAGAGTTTATCCCCTGAAGGGTGGACTTCCATTTCTCATGGGCAATTCTTGGTCTGATGCCTTGAACTGATTAAGTCAAGAAAGCCAAGCAGGTGACTTTCAGTTTTGCTTTGGAATCAGGTAGAAATTCATGGATTTTCACTGATTAGACATTGAGATTCTTTTTTCCACTGTTTTTTTAACACTCACTGGTATACATCTGTGACGATTTTTTTTGCTTATTTTAGATCTGGATGGCTCTTAAAAGAAGAATTTGATTTTGAGGGGATCCAAATAATCACAAGTACACACAAGAAGCAAACTGGCCTTTTTGAGTCATCCTACTCTTAAATAAGTATTTGAATATGATGAGTTTTTAATCTATGATTTTATGAGGTTATATCTCTTTTAACAAGTTTGATTTTAAGTATGAGATTCTAAAAGGATACTCTCAAAATATAAGATAGTAAGCTAGTTTGTGTCTAGTAGCTAAATTAGTTACATGACTTATATTTGAGTAGGGTTAGAAATATAGTAAACACCACATGTCACCAATATTGCACTGGAAGAAGATGCAGGTTCAAAACCACAAAAAAAAAACTTGTGAAAATTTATCAAATTAAAAAAAAAAAGAAGAAATAAATCTCCTCTTAAATTCTGATTTCATGAAAGACAAATTCAGCAAGACAAACTAAAGGGAGTTTAGAGCAACAGGCCCAATCATGTGCCTAAATAGTATTCCATCAGAAAGAAGGATGAATAGAAAAACTGAAGTTGCAGCAAGCTTAACAACACAAATCCCTTGGCCACCATGGCTAAAATATCCTATGTACTTCTGAGTTTTCACTCCTCAGAAGCAGATCTCTGAGATCAGAGAACAAAAAAGTCAAGGTCTAAACCAAAACTTTTTTCCAAGAATTATGACCTGAGTGCCTTGTGGTTCCCTCCTTGGACACCTTCTGTATCCAGGGTGATGAGAAACAGCAATGTGGTAGCATTGAGGTCCAACTTATGCCACCTAGCTGAAAAGTTATCTGTGGAACTTTTCTCTAGTTTATCAAAAACAAAACAATATCTACATGTAAAACAAATAATTTTTACATTGTTTTGGTAATAAGAGATTATATTGGTTTGTCAGAAACAAGAAAACTCCTCTCATCGTAACTAGATCAATACTCTAATAAACAACTCAGTATCTCAGAAGGCAGAAAGGGATTTGGAATCAGCTGTTTTCTGAAAGATTACACCTGTGCAGAGGAAATAATAATTGTCTATGGAATCAAAAGTGAAAAGAAGTAAGCCTGCTTTTTAATTGAAAGGACACCAAACAAAAAAAAAATCAATTGTCAAGTAGATAATTTACAAATCTCAGATCTTTGTTCATGTTGTCTACTAATTTAATTTCCTAATTCATATGGACAATAAAGAAAAAAGTTATGCTTTTCAATCTCATTTGATTAAGAGAGGAAATCCAGGCTGTTTCTAAATTGTTTGTTTTGGTGGGGTTTTTTTGTGGGTTTGTTTTTTAGTTGCTTCTGTTTCCTAATTTGGGGAATATTTCAGCATTCTTGAAGAGGTTGTAATTAAAGATGGTCATGGTAATCCCCTACATATTAAGATTGATGTTCAGTGAATAAGATTGTCAGCTTTCCCTGCAGTTCAGCCGTTTGTTAAATGCATGTGTGACATTTCCTTAAAATCTGTAGACACCCATTAAGCACTTTGTTTTAATGTATGTGCTCGGGGGTTAGACAGGGAAGAGTAAACCTTAGATTTATTCATTGTTTCAGGTATAAAGTGAAAAATTAACTTTGAATGGAAGATATAATATTTGCATTTTCAAATTTATGTCTAGTTTGACACCCTCTGGGCCATGACAAGTACCAGATGCAGTCAATACAAATTACAACATTACATAATACTATCAAATACTTGAGTGAATTCAAGCATTCATCTCTATTCACTGACTCTTGCAAGGACAACTACATTTTACATCTGCCCTCTCCCTTCTCATATTGTTGTCCAATTCCTTTAGGAAAAATAAATTAATATATTACCTGTGAAAATCCCTTTTCTGGAATTTAATAGGCAAGTAGCTTTGCTTCTCATGGAAGTTCTGTGCATGAAAACCCTTTGTGAATCTTATGGATTTTGATCCTAAAGGCAACCATACAGTAAGAGTGGTACATTTCAATCTTGCCTTTAGAATCTATTTATATTTCTGAGAACTTTTCCCTTTCTTTGGTTTTTCAGCCATTTAACTCAGTACTGCACTCTGATCATACCTATCTGCCAGAAAAAATATGACCATATTTTGCTGGGCTTGGAATGATATACAAGAAAATAGGTACCTTTCCTTAGTATTTCCTTAGTATTTCATCTGAAACAAGATTCAAAAGAGACTAACTGAACAAAATGAAAAATATAAACATCAAGTGATTTAACCTTTTGCACAGTACATTTATATTCAGTTACAGATCATGAGAAGAGTACCATTAAACTATCAGCAATGATCAGAATGATGGCTACAGTGGGAGGCTTTTGGCTCCCTAATGGGAGTAGTACTGAGCTTAAGTTGAATTAAATACAAGCAAGGGATAAAAAATGGAGTAACTTTTATGACAGGGTCTGGAATTTACATGTATTCACCAACTACTGCTTATCTTAAATAGTTAATATCAGTCTCTCCAAATGGCTTACCTTAATCAATGCAAGACTGTCTCAAGACACTTGTTCCAAATTTTTGAAGTCATTGGCCAATAAAACAAAAACTCATTTAAGACAGATGGTTAAATGTGCCTGAGGAATGAAAGTAGAATTGAATACCATTATTATGAAATTCATTAGTCTAAGTGGCTTTGTTGGTTAAAGGTTTTTGTTTGTTTGCTTGTTTGTTTTGTTTTAATTCAAAGAAAGTGTATCTGAAAAATATATATTTATCTTAGGAGCCCTACCAGTACTCTATGATAGACTCTACACTATTCCACCAGGAATTTTAAATGCTAACATCAGAAGTGTTTTTTAAAAATATTTTTTCATTTATTCACATTTAGGAAAAGTGTATGAACATAAGACATATATAGATAATTACTCACATGGATGCAAGACACACTCAAGCCCTGTCTGCCAGGTGTTCAGCTGAAGTTTCTGGAAGCAGCTGCTAGAACTTATCTACAGCATCAGGTCCATGATAATAATGCAAATGGAGTAAGGGAAGCAGTTAGAAACTAGGATATCAAGGCTCATCAAAAAAAAAAAAAAAAAAAGAATCAAAAAAAAAGAACACAGCTGCTGCTGAAGGGCAACTTTGTTTCAATATTTCCACTCTTTTGCATAAAGAACAGCTGAAATTTATCACAAACCATTCCAGGAGTGTTAAGCCCAGGTGGTTAAAGAATTCTGGTCTTAAAAATGCTCTCAACTGTGGGCAAATTAAAAAAGACCTTCTCAGTGAATAGGCAACATACAGGATTTTCATTTCTTTGTTCATCAAGTTTTGAATTTTTCATGTCTGTCAAAATATCTCTGAACCACTGGAGGATGTGGAAACTTGCAGCAAAACTTTTCTGCTTATCTAAGTCTATATAAGTAGAATCACCAGTCACTCAAATACCCCTGATGGAAACAACTGGAACATCTTCTGGAGGCAATGTATGTTCTTCTTCAACTGGCCAGGAATACTTCATTTGGAAACCCCTCAGATGGTCTTCTTTTTTTGCCCATTAACTTCTGTTGTCTTTTTCAATTCACTTCTATTTTGTTCACAAGTCTCTTTGTCTCTATTTCTGTATTTCCATTCCAGATATCAGTTTTACTCTTTTCCCATATTGTTTAAAGATCTTCTTATCAGTTTTGAGAAAATATAAGTCTGAAAGTACTAATCTGATATGAAATCTGCGCAGGCTATAGAAACTATTTTTTTTTAATACAAGCAAGTGTTTTCCAGCCACAAGAGTTCAGTTTTATGTCTATTCACATTTAATATCACCAGGAATACATATTGCAGCAGCATTATGGTTGAGTAATAACTCACTGTAGGAACCTTGTCTCTACTAAATTATTTCAGTACGTATTTTCTTCTTTCTTTATACTACAAGACCTATTATTGTGAAACACAAGTAATTACAGTCCAAATTCTCATGTCAAGTGCTCCCAAACAAAATAAATATTCATTAGTAATGGGTCCTTAACTGAAAAAAAAAAAAAAAAGTATACATAATAAAATTAATATGTGCTTATAATTTAGGGAATGGCACCTAAAATTATCATGGTCAATTTTCATACAAGAATTGTAGACACTTAAAGTCTTCTTAAAATACAGCGTGGCAAAGCCAGCGCGCAGTTAGCCCTTAAATGGTCCTCTGCAGGGCTGTACAGGACACTGGGAGACCGGAGCAGTATTTCATCCTGAAACAGTATCCAGTCACCCCCTCCCATCTCCCTCATGAAGGACCAAGCTTTGGAAGGGCTGAACACCAGGGGGTATTGTCTTTCAGAGAGACTAACTACCACAGAATGTTACCAGGAGAAACTTGTCTGTTTGAAAGGCAGAATTTCTCAGATCTAACTGTGTTTCTGTTGTCATACAAAACCCCTGTAATCTGGAAAAGACAAAAGTCAGTCTGGCAAGGTCTCTATGAAAGGTTTTCAACCCCTCTACTAAGCTGGACACACAGAGAAAACCTTACAAAAAAGAATCTTAACTGCCGGACTTCTTTTCTTTTTTTTTTTTTTTTTTTTTTTTTTTTTTTTTTTTTTTTTTTTTTTTTTTTTTTTTTTTTGCCATGCTGTAACATTTATTTTAGCAGCAAGAACTAAATCATTTCAGGTCTATCTCTCATGCAGATTGTTTTTTGTGGTATTATCTCTAAATATGCCTTAACTGAGACACATAATAGTGCAACTGAGTGAATTATAACCATCTTATTATTCACAGTTTTAAATTTCTAATGTGTTTTCAACATATTAGGGCACTGGATTAACATTTCCTGTATTCCCATTTTCTGTTTATAACTACCTACAAATGTATTTTAATGGCAGAAAATAAATTTGGTTGTTACATTTTAAATAGTGGGAAAGGGGTATGTAGGACTAATAAAAATATTTCCTTTGTGACAATGGTTCTTTTGTATCAGCATTGGTGGTCACAGGGCATATTTCTCCACCACCACTAACATTCTTTTCCTCTGTTGATAATTTTATCATTTTTTCACCTTTGCTGACCTTTTTCTGTGTAATCCACTTCACTGATATGATCTGTGATATCCCATATAACAGAAATTCCTTTTATTTCACATATTGAAAGTACAGCACATCCAGTCTCTTCTTGACCACCTCCAGGGATGATGACACCCCCACCTGCCTGGACATCAAATTCCAATGCCTAATGACACTTTCCATGAGGGAACTCTTGCTGGTGTTGAGTCTTAATTTCTCCTAATTGCCTGGAGAAGAGGCCAACCCCCACCTTGCTACGACCTCCTTTTAAAGGGTTATAAGCCTGAGCCTTCTGCTTTCCAGGAAAAACACCCCCAGCTCCCTCGGCCACTCCTCATATGATTTACTGTCTACATCCTGCAGAAGGCAGGCTCTTATTAAAAATTTGATATAAATTTCTGGGTCTACATACGCCTAGGAAATGTATCTCCTTAGTTCTGAATGTTACTACTTTTTCACATGCATTTGATTGTTTCTACTTCCAGACTTCTAAAACTAAGATTAAAAGCTAGCCAGATGCTATGTTTTCCCTTTGCCAATGGAAAATAAAACGTGTCTGAATATAGAAGATAAGAGAGTGAGATAAGAGAGCACCTACAGCAGTGCTTCAAACAGTCAAAATGCCAATGAAGGTCATACTTTGAGCAGAATAAGTAGAAGGACCAAAATATGTCTGTCTCCTTGATGGTATCTTTCCATTTTGCAGAGCATACCTGCTCAGTTCTCTTGCTCTTTTGAGATTATAAAATCCAGTATGTTTGGCATTTATTTTTCTGAAGAGACTGGAAGCACTAATAGTCTTAAACCACAGAGATTTGCTGCTCAGGCCTTGGTTTGAATAGATAGAAGCTAAAATCATCATTTGCATTGTACAAGAAATTTCGCCATGGAGGGCTGTTTCCTGAAATGCACAGCCTAGAATTCAATGACTATCAATTCTGTGATAGCTTAAATACAGCATTAATAATTCTAAAAGCCCATCCTACATATCAGTGTGTGTGTTAATAATAACATACATAGTTGTGTTGTTGAAGCAATATTGTGAACTCCATTGGATACCAGTTAAAAATAATGGCAAATGAAATGGATATTCGCTTTGAAATATGAATGTGTTATCATGTGGTTTTCTGTGATGGTTCCATCTGTATCTAATACAGCTGCTATTTTAGTATCAGCATTTTCTCTACATAGTTCTGGAGGGGCAACAAGAAGATATTATAGCATATTCAAACACATGCACATACCTGACACTCCTTGGAAACATTTAATATTAAAAAAACATTTGAGGTGCTAAAATAAAAGCTAAATGTAGATCTCTCCCTTCACTGTGAAAATTTTCATTTGTCTTGACTTGGGCTACTTTTATCTTCCTCCAGGTTAAAATTTCTGGGTGTTAATCTCCTTATGTACCTTAATATGCATACCTAATAGCAACTTTAATTTAAATGGATGCATTTTGTGGAGATTAATGTCTCCAACAGCCCAACAATTTCTGAGTGTAAGCCACTGTTTCTGCAAATAAAGGCTTAAGTCCTATTCAGCACTATGATAAATAACTCATAAAAAGTAGTAGCTTGAAGAGAAAACCCACTGATTACACATTTTTCCCCCCTCGTTTGTGGATGGCTGCTCATTCTGTTTCAGGGCAAGACATGATTATTCTGACCAAACATTTGTAGGTCTTGGCGTTATGCTGACAAGCTTTCCCAAGCTTCATTAAAGTGTAGCCAAAAGCTTATTAAAACACATGGATAACAACAATTAACTTCAGTGTGGTTTCAGGCAAGGTTTGAACTGGATTTCAATTGTAAAGCCATCAAAGCAGCTGAACTGGGAGTTACCCCTAATGCACATCAGAAATGTAAATGTGCTTCACAGAGTTCTATGGAATAGCCATATTATTTGTCACATTTAATGCGTTTTGAGGTCATAGAAAAATATAGCAGCAATAAAAAGTCATAAAGTGGTGAGATACAGTGCACTCTATATTGCACAGTATATTGTTCAGAACGACTCCAAGAGGCTAGCAATAAGTCATAAGGAGGAATAGGCTAAATGACCCAGAAAAATTAAGTTAGTGGTGCCTGTCAACTAGAGTACTTCATTCTCAGAAACAAATGTTAAATCTTCCCAGAAGTCACTCTAAACCAAACTTTTCAGAAAGAATAAATTCTGAGTTAATTTATCAGATTTTTTCTCCCTTTAGTCTGAGGTATAATCTTTTTTCTGTGCTATGATACGAGTGCTATGGTGTACTCTGAGCTGACAAACTTGAGTTTTTTCAGCTGCTCCCTATTCAGATTGATGTCTTTTAACATTTAATATTCAGAAAATGGATTCTGAAAGTACGGATGTCCCAATACAGTAGTGTATATTCATGCTGTTTTACTAGCCTTTAAATTGTATCACTCATCAAAGAATAAAAGAGTTTCACCTCTATGGTAAGTTTCAAAATAAACTTTTCAATTAAAAAAAAAATATATATCTATATATATATAAAGAACCAGAGCCTCATAATTAAAATTCCAGTCCATGTTATACTTTGCAAAGCATCTAGAAGGAAAATAAAATCACTATATTTTGGCAACTATCCATAGTAAATTTAGGAATTTTTTTTAATCCATCTTAATTTCTTTAGCAACAGCAGATACACTGCTCCTCACCACTGTGCAGTGACTAAGACAGGGTGAGGTTGCTGCCAGACTGCAGAATCCCTGGGGCTGGGAGCAGTGGGGGCTCCCCAGGGCAGCTGCACAGGGTCTCACCTTCCAGCACCTGTCCCACTGTCCCACTGTCCAGAACAAGAATCTCCTAGCATAAGGATTCCAACGTGGAATATATATGCCTATAATACGAATGCAGTATAGCAGACTTGTTGTTAATATTTTAGAGTAATAACAGTGATTTTATTAATCTATTAAATTGTGCTTGATGTTATTTGCAGTTTATGGCAGAATTCTTTGTTGTTATTACCATGAGTACTCCTTTTATTACCTGTAGTTAGAGGAATTATTTTTAAAATTAATATTAAGAAAACTGCGAGCAGAATGGAATTTTAATTATTTATAATTAATAGTTGGTGTAGTTAATAGTTCATACAGTTTCCAGTTATTAGTTAATTGTTAATAGTTCAGAGTGGGCAGCAGGGGCAGTGGCAGCCTCAGCAAGGCTCCTACACACCAAAGCTGCGTGGTGTGCTCAGCACAGCGGAGGGAGGGGATGCCATCCGTGGGGAGGCTTGAGAGGGGGGCTTGTGCAAACCTCATGGGGTTTGCTGAAAACTTTGCTGAGATTAAATATAGTTCTGCAATTAACCTAATGACGCTTTATTGCATTTTATTTTCAGGTACATTTCAGAATTGGGTTTCCAGCTCAAAACAAGGAGCAATGAATGTCCTGTGATATTGTGCAGCTCATCCCTGATGACTAAATGGCAAGTTACTGAAAATAGCCATCATTGTACTCCCTTTATAGCAAGCCTCTGCTTTGAATGCCATCTAACATTCTTAGCAATAGCATCCTGTATATGTTTTGATGTAAGATAGCGGAGCTCAATTGTGCCAAATGACCTTTTGAAAGTAATGATTTGCTGCTTATTCATGGTGCATGTTGCTCTTAAAATTACTGGTAGTATTTGTATTGCTATCTCTGAGCCTCCAATATCGCACTGATAAGTGTTCAGAGCTGTACTGAGGAAATTTTTTCCTGAACTCCGGGCCACCCCAAAGTGACAGCAGATTGTGTAGGTACAGTTAGAAATAATAAAGAGAATGTCAGAATATCACCTTCCTCTTTTCACTTACCTGCCACAACCAAACTTTACATTCCTCTTTTCCCTGAATAATACTTTTCAGAAGAAATAAAAATTTCAATCTCTTTAAAGAAAGCCAAGGAAGAGTGTTATGATATCCATTATCTCAGAGAACAGGATGTTTTGGGAAAAAACCAAAGTTAAGCAAACATTTCTAAAGGCTGCTCCCAGTGAATGTTAGTCAGTATTCAAGAAAAAATTGGCCATTGTAACTGAAAAATATCACTCCTGATGTCCATCTTGCATGGCACAATTCGTCAAAGGTACAATTTTCTCAATGGTGCAATCATTTTAAAACAAAATATTTGGATTTTTTTGTTGTCATTTTCATTCCTATTTATGACATTTTCCTGCTCTTTTTCACCAGCAGGAAGAGTTATGTGATTCATTATACAGATGGTGGGGTGAATTACTGCGTTAGATTTGTTTGGGATAGGAATGATTCTATTCATTCCCATTTGCATAAAACACATCCCAAATACAGGCTTTTCCTTCAGTGGTCAACAGCAAGGAGTTATTTTTTCTTTGAACATGATTACATGCACAAGGAATAAAAACTTGCTATGTAATGCACATGATTTTGAATGGTTCCATTTACTATGAAGACTTTAGATCTACTGATTTACAGAATAATAATTTGCTATGCTACATAGTATTATTATTTCTTTATTACCCAAGAAATTTTGTTATTTATGCTTTTGAACTGGCTTTTGTACAGTATCTTGCTACCACTTGTTAAGCTGTTGTGTAAGACAACATCTAGTAGATACCTCTTGACATGGTGACTACCTAAAGCAGCAATAAATTAATCCAAAATATATATCCAGAACTTTGGGGCTATCTATGTATAAGTTATTGGTTGAAAATCTCTAAAATAAACCCCCTGAAACTAAATATTTCCACTGAATCAGTATTTCGAGTCTATCCAAATGAACAAAGTGATATATAAAGAAAGAAATACATTCAAAAATATCTTGCAATTAGGGTGAATTCTGTGGTCTAATCTCTAAATTCATTGCTATTTATTGAGTGGCTCTTTGCTTAAATCATCTTTGAGACTCAAGAATAAATTTAAATTACCATAAGAAACTACCCACTTTCTATCAATGTGAAATAAAAATTTTAGTTTTTAAATCTTGATCCAGAAATTTCCCTAAGCACTGTGTGCTGAATAGGACAATTCTCATGATATAAATTTAGGGACAATTTTTACCGTGTGTTGAGAAATACACAGAAAACAAGCTCAAATTAGAAACGTTGCTTTAACCAAGCAATGTTGCTCTCCTGCCTGCATTATATCTAGTGTTTTAATGTCTCAGCTAAAGGAAGAAAATAGGCTTGACCCCAAATTTAGGCTTTTATGAGTTAACAGCACAGCTCTCAGGGGCAGCCAACAAATTGCAAGGGTTTGCACAGAAGTTTCTGGGCTCTGCTTCTTTCAGATTTTTTTTGAGATCTTGTCAAGATTTCTGGGCACCTTGCCTGGTATATGGGGACTCTTGGGAATCATAATACTCTCTGAGTAATAATAATACTCCTCTGAGTGTTATGGCTGCTAAGGTTAAAAGTGAAGTCAGGGTGGTCCCAGCAGCTCCTAATGAACTCTGTCAGCTGTCCTGGACCAAAGCTTTGTTCCAGCTAACCCTGGACTGCAGAGGATCAAGCACTCATGTCCTGTATCAGCGCCAGGCAGTTGATGCAGCAGGGTGCTGTCAGGGTTTAACCACAGCTCAGCACCACACTGACCCCACTCACTCACCCCTGGTGGGATGGGGGGACAATCAGAAGGGTAAAAGTGAGAAAAATCAGGGGTGGAGATAAGACCCTTCTGTAGTAAAGCAAAAGCCACACCCACACAAGCAACATAAAAGAAGGACTATTAACTATACTAGATGGAAAATCTGATTGTTTTCTGCCTGCAGTCAATTAAGTGAAATACTCATGACAATAATACAGTCTGCTTTGCAGCAAGCCTTCTAGGGTGTTTGAATGGACTTGTTACAGTCCCTTACTCTGATGTAACACAGAATGCATAGTAAATGTCGTGAGTTTGAAGTAAAAGTTTTGTGAAATACTGTTCTATGGATACTTGTAGATGGACCAGTAAATAAATCAAAAAATATTACAGAATTACCTGTAAGTCTGAGGAGTGAAATAATGTATCTTGCAATTCCATTTTGGTGTGATTTTTTCCAGTGTCACTTTATAGATGCGGGCTGTGTAGGGTAGACCCTTCCCTAGAGTACAGAATCAATAATAAAGTGTACTATTGCAAATCAAGGTGTCCAGGATGGTTCTGGGTTTTGAGACCACACAGAAAAACATGGAGAGACTGGCATGATAAACTTTGGTTCTTTGCCTGTTGCACTTTCCCCTCTTTTTCCACATTTTGCTGCTACTTGAGATTATCATGTCTCCTATTATCTGACAATAGCAATGTCTAGGAAAAAAAAGGTAAGTAAATCCAGAGTTCCATAGGCATTTTTATCCTAACATTACAGCTAGCATGAGAGTAGTTTTGGATAAAATGGAAATATGTTCCAAAAATTAGTCTTGAAGGCTATCTGATATAACAGGAAGGAGACATAAAATTATGCATTTTGCCTTATCCTTTGGTCAAAGGGAAGTTGGTCACATAATTTAAAAAATAAGTCTTAAAGAAGATAACTTTTAAATTTCTAAACCAATTTATGTATTTGAGATAATTTATTCCTGGTAATATTTAATTGTTAGAGGCCAAAATTAGACTATTTTTGGAGTAACTCTAGTAAATTTTCAGGCTTTTTAACAACATCCTCTGAGTGTACATCTGTCTGACATATTCACGAATCACATCCCACTATCTTAATGAGCACTTGTCTTACTGTCAACCTGTCTGTGCCCCTAAATACAAGCTGATGTTGTAGATGCTGCTTCCAGGAATCCAAACCCCATTTTTAACGAGTGCAGTGAATGACTTCATGTCTTCTGAGTTGAAATTTGTGTAGCAAACCCATGTCCCTAAAATACTGCTTTAATTTATAGCAAATTGGTCCTACTGTGCAATGGTAAATTCAAGCCCTCCATCTCCTGAATTCTCAGTGGGCCAGGTGAGTTAGATAATGGATACAAAATTGTTTTTAAGGATTCTATTCAATGTCATCCTGCTCTTTCATATGTCATTCTTCCTGTTTGTTCAAAATAAACAAATAGACTTTCAAGCAGAAAGGAAAAATCTATATCTGAATCCATTTCAGAATAAACTGTACTCCTTTCTATGAAAACAAACTTTTTATTTTATTTCTAGGAACTTATCTTGTTCCACAACTACTCTTAGGAAGCCTAAATACAGTAACAGTTTCTTGTTATGGTTATTTATTCATTCTCTCCTTTGAGTAGTTATTTTTCTTATGCCTGAAAAAAACACTGAAAAAGATAAAGTTTCAAATAATTCAGAAGATATAAAATGTTTTATAGTGAAAATATAAATATAATTCTTTTGAATATATTTTTCCAATATTGTGATGAAAAATATTTCTTGGTGATTAAAATAAAACTATTAAAATACCACTCAAGAAATCAGTGCTATATATGAGTATATATGTGTCATTTAATCTTCTTTAACATGAAGGGATTAAAATATTTACAGCCTTAAATATGTAATCTAAGAATGATTTAACACAGTTATTAAAATATTTTCCAGAATTGGGGCATTATACGGTATTTTATATCACACTTTTAACTACAATGTCAAATACCAAGAATGAATAAAATGTAGAAAGATTTTTTTACTGTTAATAGCAATTTTCCTTTTTAATAAAGTATCAGCTGTTAAAAAAAACAAACTCAAAAGCCAAACTTCTGTCTTAAGTTGTGCTCAGTCAAAACCCACCAAAATCAATGTACTATGAAATAACTGAGATTGTGGTTTTTCTGATCTGTTTATCTTTGGTTTATGAGTCTCTTTTAATTCATATCCATGTATTCTTCTCTTGGAAAATGTTCTAAATGTAGCACTACAGAGGGTTGATATATTGATTAACTGAATAGAAGAGGTGACAAGCTTCTAGGAAGAAGGGGAGTGCACAGGGGTATAGGAAATACCTATATAGGTTACAATAATACAATAATAATATAATATACTGAAACCTATAATACAATACAGGTTTCACTTCACTTAGACTGGTGTGCTGTGCAACCCTGGCACTCATTTTGTTATTCCATTCCTCTTTCTTTCCTTAGCATGACCATACTTTTCTTTATTATGGCTTCTAGGTTATTATAAAAAAAGCCCCACCAGAACACAGAAACAGGAAATGCACTGATTTTGTCTGCTTTAATTTTAATGTGCCTCTGTACATTAAAATAATGTATTTTATCTGGTTGTTGTCATTTGAGTCGCTGTTTGTAAACATGATTCTTCAAAGTTCACTGGAGAAATCAATTGCCAAGGTTTTAACTTTCTTATTGGAGAGGTAAGTACATGAAGGCATAATTCAAATAAGTCAAAATATGCACAAAACTTATTTCTACAGAATTTGCAATATTTATTTGATTCTTAGCTATAATATGTCATCAGGGTGGTTTACACTGAAGTTTTGGAATACTGAAGAAAAACACTGAAGTTTTTTTGTTAAAACTGAGGGTGGTAGATACTGTGCAAAGAGCAAGAAAATGATCTGATATCAAAAATTATGCGTTCTGATGAATTTTTTGAGTTCTTAATTCTGTCTATGGTGCACTTGTCTGCTTAGGGTCTGCTTAGATCCTTCTAATATATTTTTTGAGACTACTTTTTGTGTTCATGTTTGCATGATTATATATCAAAACTTGATTTCGTATGAAATAGAAATTGAACACCACATAGTTCAAGAATGCAAAGGCTGTTTCTTGAAGCATTACTTGGTGCCAGTAAGAAATTATAACTTGGGCTTTGGTCTTAAAATTCAGTTTCTCAGGTAAAAAAAGTACAGTTTAACAGAAGTTCTTATTCTCTTTGGATGATTAATGAGACATGCCAACATAGCACATACCCACTCAGGTACTGCCAATATTTTATTCATGACTCTACAGGTTAGGGAGTTGCATAATTTACTGTGTTTATTAGTAACTTTATTATGATTCTGTTTATTTGGTTATATGCATAAATATAGCTCATCTAAGCATCTTTCATCAACACTAAACCAGGATTTTATTTTTTGTGGACTCCCTACCCCTTGAACTGCTCAAGACCAGGCTGCATGGGGCTCTGAGTCACCTTGTCTAGTGAAGGGAATCTCTGTGCACAACAGGGGGGTTGGAATTAGATGAGCAGTGCAGGTCATTCTATGATTCTCTGATTTCATATGCTCTTTGTACATGTTAAAATTATATCAGGAATAGAAAGTTCACACTAAGCTCTGTAGAGGACAATAGATCAATTTTCACGCAAAAGTTAAATGTTTCCTCCAGCCTTCTCTCCATGTTGCACTCAGTGATTTGCTGAAAGGTGCCAGCAGAGGTTGTCAGTGCCCTGAAAGTAGGAGGGGAAAATCAGATGGCAGAGCAGGAAGGAAAAGAGGAATTGTAAATGCTTTTCTTCAAAGACAGTTGACAGAGAACTTTGATCTAGTTTATTCATAAATGGAGCTTTGAAGAGCTCAGATATTCCGTACCTAATTGGGTGCCAAAGTTCATTATCATTCTCACAGTCCCTGACTATTCCAAAATTTGATATTTTTTTCCTAATGTTGATTTTTATCTAAAAAGTGCTGCAGTGACTTTCCCAGAGGCAAGTTCCACCTTCTGGAGTACAAAGCATTTTTAAAATTTTTTTTTAAGTCATAGAACACAGTATCTTTTTCTCTTTGTCATTGCAAGCTTTGGGTTTGTTGTTTTTTAGTTTTTCCATTTTTTTTCTCTAGTGAGACATCATTTGAATTATGTTTTAAGTCTGACTTGCTAGGGGAGCTACTGCAATATTATTGTGTTTGCAATGTGTTTTCCAGCTGAGAAAGTGAAGTGAGGTGACAAGTTTTAGTTCAGAGAGTCTACGGTGCAACTTGGACTTCTGTTCTGCTATAATTGTATTAAATTGAAATTTAAAAGAATAGCTTGTAGTTTTAGGTTTCTCTCATCTGGGGCAGGCAGGGAAATAACATCTCCTGTGTGCTCTCTTCCACACGCTCCAGGAGAATCTCTGCTCTGCCTGGAGCACCTCCTCCCCCTCCCACTCCTTTGCTGACCTTGGTGTTCACACTGTTTTCTCCTGCTGTTATTTCTTGCCTCTCCACTTGGCTTTCTGACATTTTTGCATCTTCTTAAATATGTTCATAAAGAGAGTTTTTTTTCTCTGCTCCTCTGGGAGTTGCTTTTTATTTTTCAGGCTTACAACTACAATTATTTTCCTTGTCTTTGTTATTTCCTGAGGTTGTTTTGGGTCTTTTTTCAGACATCATTCTCTTCTTTACTTATTCTTCAAGTTCCACAATATTGTCCCATCCTGTCCATCAGAAATTATTTTTCCCAATCAGTTCTGACTTTATCCTCTTTTTTTTTTGGCCTTGTCAGTTAAAATCCAAAATATTCACCTTTTGAATTAACCTAACTCCAAGACCATCTGTACGTTTTATTCCATCAGAAATAATGTCTTCCTTTCAAATGTGTTTTCTCTTACATCTCTGAAAAAGAGGATTTTTTCTGGAATACTCCACTTGCTAGCTCTCATGTTTAGTGTGTTGTTTCTCCATGACACCATAAAAACTGGAACATGCTTCCAGACTGGACGTATGGAGACAGAGGAGGAAGACAGCCTCCAAAGCTGTAATGGTTATCCAGTAAACACCTCTGCATAACTCCGTGGTTGTTTACAGGATTTGCTAATCTTCCATTTTGATGTGCATTTAACCTTGCCAAATAACAGCATTTCGAGAAGGCGTATACAAGTCATTTGCTCAAGCTCAGAGAGGACTGGAATAATAATCTTAAATTTCTTATTTTGAACCAAAAAAGCTGCTGTTATCTTGAAGAGTAATTAAAAAAAAAAAAAAAAACAAAAACAAAACAGAAAACTTGTTAGTTTCCCTAAAGTAAATATCTATGGTTGTTTAAGAAAACTTCCATTTAGGACAAATGAGTAAACAGTCCCATTTCAAAACTACTCGTTAGTGACTGAGATTAATTAGTGTGAGGAATAATGAGGTATCTGAACTAAGAGTACCAATAATTACATTGATTGCATGAATTCTTGGATTAATAAAATCCAATTATTCTCATATGTAATTGGCATAAATTTTATTTGTACCTCCTTTATAATGTGTTTGCTAATGCCATCAGAAAGTAAACAAAACCAACTAATTGTAAATGAATATGAAGTTCAATTAAACCTCCAAACCCTGCCAAGCCAGCTTTGTGCACAGATTAGTTCAAAGTCCTTATTTATTCATGAATGCATTCAAAGCTAATGGACACAACAATACTCATTTGTGAGTGCATGACATGGGGAAACTGGAACAGCATCTTTCATGGCTGTGGAGACAGCTAGGTTTCTGGGTTTTGAAATGGTGCACATTTTTCACATTGTGAGATCACAGAACTTTACAGGCTATTTGAGGAATTACAGTTGATTTATTGAATAGATATGTTTGATTGCCAGGAGCTGAAGACAGTTTACAATATTCCAAGAGAGCTGGGGATATTTTTATTTTGATTTCAAGAAGATTATTAAGTTAATCCCTTTCGTTTATGCCAACAGATTCTGTTTTGTTAATAATCGTTGGAGAACGAGAAAGAGCAAGGAATGTTTATAACAAGAACAACATATCCTAGAATGAAAAAAATCTCAAAAAATATATAGACAACAACAAAAATATCAAAAATGATGCTCATCTCTCTCACTGTGATGATAATCAAGAAGGAGGAGGATATGGTAAGTTCTATTAAAGAAATATATGTTCAGGTAAGAGATGAATAACACATTTGGGTTTTTCTTCTAAATAAATACAACAGTTATTCACACAGTAGGACCTGAAAATAATAGGAACATTTAATTATTGAGTATCTGTTAGCAAAGTAATGTTCACATAACTTGAGATGATGTTGGGAAATCTTGGGATCAGCATTATCATAAGCTGTAGAAAATTATCAAAGGAGGAACTGTTTTATATTAAATTTTGATCAAAGGTGCTAGAATAATAGTAGAAATTATATTCAATAGTGTATCTGATACTATGGCTGGAAAGAAGTGATAGTGAAATGAAGACAGTGGAGAAGAAGTAGATTCCAAAACCTGAGGAGCCTCATTGTCAGGGACATGGGACACTATTGTAAGGGATAAAATGTTGTAGCAGACCTGATAGACATTGAAAGGAACCATATTAATTCAGCAATGGCAAACTGTCCCACATCAGGAGACAGACAAGGATCCTAGTAAGAGATCCACAGGGCTGCATTATGAAATCTTGAGCTTTCTGAAGCTAAAGATTGAGAAGACACATTAAAAAAGGGAAACAGTATTCAAAGAAGTAACTCAGTCTTATAAGAAGAAAATAATAAAAAAAACCACCCCAGCCCTAAGACCTGAATTTACATGCAAGAAAATATTTAAAATACAACAGTAAGACGTATGGAAAAGAAAGAAATTATGTTCATTCCTAGGTGGGAGGATATAACACTGATGAAGAGAAGGGTTAAAACATTCAACTCTTTATTTCTGTCAAAATGTGTTAATTATAACCACAAAATTAATGGAATTAATTTTAACAGAATAATGGAGGATGAAAATGCTTATTGTTTTTCTTACTGTATTTGAAACTGAGATTTTATTAACCAGTATTATCAAAAAATGTAACAGCTTGATTACAGCAAGAAAGGCTCTTCCATTTTGCAGTTTTATGGTATATTTTACTTCTAAAAAACCTTATGTTTTTATTTGCTTTCTAACAGACTAATGTTTATGTCTTATTTGAAGATATCCAGTTGTAGAGCTCCGCATTATAAACTGAATTAGGAGTTACCATTTTTTTTACATGTCAGATAAAATGGCTGGTTTTACGTGATTGTTTTGTTCTTATTCAGTATTTCTGTAGGTGGCAAATGATAAGGGGCTCCATTTTACCTTTCTAAACAAGAAATATCTAAATACAGACCATTCTCTGAAATTTTTTACTTATAGTCATTTGGCAAGTTTATTGCACTCACATGAATTATAAATATAAAAAGTTGCTGTTAAATGGAAGAATTAAGGAAAAAAAATCCACCTTATTTTGAGATTAAAAATATAAGGACAAAGTATACATAGGTAGCTTTTCAGGTATTAGATAACAATGTCCCTTCGGGTTCTTTTGGGTTTTTTTTTTTTAAGTATTTTAAATTTGCATGAAATATAAAAAACTGCATGTCCAAACTGTCCGACACTGCTCCCAATGAACTGTGGTGAAAATAACAACCACAGATGTTTTGGTCTGTTCTTGCTTTGTCTACTGCTTTATTAATTCATAGATACTATGATTTTGTTGTTTTGCCACTGCAGCTGTTCAAATAAATTCATTCCTTTTTCAGATTTACTTTCTAATATGGAAAAAATACCGAGTTTCTAAAGTTGTCACAAATGCACAAACCTAATGCCTTCCTGATCACTCTGAGTCCATGGCAAAAACCCCATAATCTGAAATAGAGATGGTCTGATACCCTGCTAGAAGATATTACTGCTGCTAAGTTTAATAAAATGAGATTGACTTGCTCCCTTTATCATGACCAAGATCACATTCTTATAACAATCCAAAATGACACACGAAAAACTGCCACTGAAATGCAGCTGAAATGCCCCTGAACTTGGAGACTCAATCCTCAGTTCAGCAAAAACCCCTCTGCTGAGAGCCATTTGCTCCTCTGCTGCACTCCGAGCACAAACTCTCTTTTCTGTGTCGTCAGGCTGAAGACACATTTCCAACTCTTTGAAATAGTCCTCAGCATAATTTCAGTGTCAGAAAAAGCCGCCTTAGTTTCTTCTTGTCTGACAGTACACCTTCAGTAACTGTGATCTTGTCTCAGTTCTCCAAAGAATCCATAGAAATTGTGCTAAAACTGCTAGAGTTCCTGAAGAAATAATGTGACCAAAAATTTTACACTGATTTATGAAACCTTACCAAAAAGAAGCAATCCTTATTAGTTAACTGAAATGCACAATACAAAATCCTGCTGTTTGCAGGATAAAGACCTACCTTAATTTGGATTCACTTAGCAAACTGCTTTCTTGCTCAAACTATCTTCCTTTCTCTGTTCTGATTCCAGTAAAAATTAGCAGCTGAACTGTTCGCACTTGGATCCTGGGTTTCCAGCTGTTAAAATCATGATGTCCTCTCATTGTTCCCCAGGATGGGTGGGTATTCCTTCAGTTCCATTCAGAGCAACAGAAGAAATAACATGCTGTTACTAAGATTTTCACTTTTCTTGGACCTCTAAAAAAAGGAATCCTCTCCAAGAAAGATTTAAGTCATTCAGCTCAGGTTGGTAATTTTACATGCAGGTGAGTACATTCAGTCAAGGATCTTGTTCAGAAAAACATTACAAAACCTCTCCATGTTGTACATAAGTATTTTAATTTTCCCTACAGAAAGGAAGAAGTAAATAACCTGTTTTACAAAGAAAACTTTAAAAATGAGGATTCTAGAAGTTCAGTCATTAAAGGAGCTTCTAAATGTTTGAAGGACAGACTATATTTAGCTTCTTGAAATTTCTTGTAACCTGGAAAATGTCTTGGGAAATCAGGAAGATTGATTTTTTATTTTGTATCATTTTCAGTGAAAGCTGAATTTCTCGTATTAATCTTGAGCACAACTTTTAAGCCCATAGAAAGTAAAAATTAAGTTAAAGTCACAAATGGAATGTTGACAACATTCAGCCATCATTTCTCTCTGCTTTTTCTTTTTTTTAAGATTTACTCAGATGAGTCATACTGATGAATTCACATGAAGGTTTATTATCCTGGTGATGTATTCTTGTGGAGGCACAAAGATATCTCGGCAGCCATCTATAACCCAAGCAATATTAACGGGACATTTGGAGCACGGTACATCTGAAATATTGAGGCAGTGTTTAGCACAAGTTGCCATGAATTTGGCAAAATTTTGGTCTTCCATTTAAATGAGGTGAAAATCATTCATAAGACTGTATGACAAATAAGCAATTATTCAAAGGCCCTAAATATTTCTTTTTTATTTATCTATTATTTTCCACTTAGTAAATGGAAGCTGCCTTAGAAATATATAATTTATTCATTTTAAAAACTCTCCTGATCATCTATTGTACTCTCTTGTTGGCCACATACACACAAACACTTTCTCTCCACCCTGCAACCAGCAAAGTTCCAGTAGTTCTTTGAAGTTATACTTGTATAAAGCCAAGGTTTATCAGTTATAATTCATGAAGTCTCTTCTAGAGGGCTAAGTTAAGGATGCAGTCTCAAGTAGAAAAATATAAAGAAAACATAATTTGAGAACAGAATTCTTTTTTTTTAAATAAAGGATACCAAAGACATTATACCAACGAGAAGAACTTTTTTTCTATTAAAATCCTGTCCCTCCTTTTCTTGTTGCTTTTCTGTTTTCCAATCTCTGCAGCTTTTCAATGAGCATTTGTTTAGCCCCAAATATTGAAAATAATGGTCTAATTGCAGCATGCCATCAACTCCTCTTCCATTCTAAAATCAGGATGCAACTGCTTATCTTCAAAATCCCACTAGGACCAGCTCCTTTGTCAAAAATAGGGTTTTAAGCATTATAATAAATCTGCTTTTTAGTTGGGATTTAACCAAACACCCAATCTAAGTAGGCCCAGTGGTGTTCTGGTGTTAGTTTACTGTCAGAACAATAAAACATAACATCAAACACATCTATAAATTAGTCATTTTGGCTGGATTTTCCACTGATATGCAGAAACAGGAATAGAGGACATATAGTATGGAACCTTTTGGCAGAGCCCTCAAAAAATCCCATTCTGCACTGCTTATTTTATCATTATCTGCTGTGAAATATGACTTTAAGTAAACTCTATGGCTTAGATCACCCTTTTCACCAAAATCTGAGCAGATAAGCTTTTCTGACATATTATTGAAAGCATAGAAAATAAATAATATTATTTTATATCTCTATACAATATGCTTTAAAATTAAATGCCAGGAATAACATTATTCCTCATCAATCCCTTTCTTCTTCCACCTCACAAGCCTGCCACTTTTTTTATTTACCTATTTACACATACAGAGTTGATGTTGCACAGAGTAGGGCTCTGCAGGCATTCCATTTGGAGTTACATGGCATTAAAATATCTGAAAATTGCATCTTTTATTTTCTTCAGTCTTTCAAGGAGTTCATAAGGTCTGATGAAAAGCACAAAATAGTTGGTGTGATGTTTTGATATTAGACCAAATAACAGGAGAGGAAAAACATTAGTTTCTAATGAGAATAGTGTTAACAGACACAAAATATTTCTGTCACCTTACAGTTACCTGTTCAGGCTACTAACTAATTGATCAAAAAGTCTCAAAAGACACAAAAAACACAGACAAGGAGCCCTCTAAGACAGCTGTTATCCTAATGTCTAAATGAAACCATGGAAGTAGAAGGTTTGAGAAAATTGTGGTGTGCAATGTCTGAGTTACTGTTAAGGGAAACCATTATTAGAATTTAGATTAGTGTTATCTTCTGTTGATAATACAGCAGAATGTTTGGCAAGTCATAAACTAGACCCTGATCCTCCTATCAACAACAGAGGTTGTTGATATTCCTGCAGTAGCTCTCAATTAATACCAGTGGGAGGATAACAAGTCAGTTTGTTTTCACTCTGGATGAATTGCAAAAAGGCAGATTTAAACAAAACAAAATTTTTTCTCTATTTGAGATGAGATCCACTTCATTCTCCTACATAAAAGTTTCTTTTTTCTTCCTACCTAAGCTTATAATATTTAGAGTAAGTCATGAGGACTTTCTCTGTCCTGAGACAATGTTTGGGACAATTTTCCTATGAACTGTCATGCACCTGTTCTAAACTCTCCTCATTAAGTGCATATGCAGTGCTCCCCACATGATCACATTTAATTTTCCTTCCCAAAAGGTTCAGTTCAAATGTAGGCATGTTGGACCAAGGTACATTCACAGGATCTTAACTTACATCTATAACTGTCAGATACACAAGGTTTTGTAAAGACCCAACCCTTTAAAGCAATGACTGTCTTCCTCAAGCTCCCAGCTCTTATTCAAAAATGACATTCTGTCATCATAGAATTGTTTGTGTTGGAGGGGACCTTAAATGTCACTCAGTTCCAGGCCCTTCCTTGGGAGGGACACTTTCACTAGACCAGGTTGCTAAAAGCCCCATCCAGCGTGGTCTTGGACACTGCCAGGGATGGGGCATCCACAGCTTCTATGAGCTACCTGCGCCTGATTCCTGTGCCTCACCACCCTCACAGTAAAGGATCACAAAAACAGGTCTTTTTTTTATCAGGGAAACAAACATAATGTTTTAGTACATAGAGCAAGGTACAGAATGGGTGGTGTAACTACATGGAAACATATCCAGAACATATTCCATGCCTTTATGTTTATGTTGGTACAACACACTTGACAACAAGGTGAGTATTTCAAACATAGCTGTTAAGAGAATTTATGATGAGACAAAAGACAGCAATAAGTTACTAAAATATAGCAATGAAAAGATGAAGACTTTAGCTAGATGATCTGTATAGCACTAAATCTGCAATCTCCAAATCCTCTGTCTGAGATAACAGATTCCTCTAAATCAACAAGCCAGGAAAGCATGCAAACATGATGTGCATTACAACTCAGACATATTCTCTCTGCCAATTTCAAATCCTCTGTAAAAGGAAGGGAGGGAAAGAAAAAGGATCCAGCACAATCCCTGCCTTTAATTCTACTTCCAGCCCATGGAATAGACATTAAAATTAAATCCCTGATGAAACATTGATGTGTTAATGACACTATAAACTATTCCTTATTAGCAGCATGGCCCTTCTTTACATCTCAATAAGCTTTCCAAATCAATAGACGTCTGTTGCACCAGTGGAAGTTATATTAAAATTTATCTGGTGTGTTCCTTTTACGTACTGTGAAAGAGCTCTGTGGTGTTTCGACAAAATCCTTTGCCTGTTTTCTGTTGAACAGATATTGGTGCCCTCTACAGAAGGGAAATTTCATATCCATCACACTGCCACAGCAAATTATTGTGGGTTAGTTCACAGCTGTATACTTCAGAAGAAGTTAAACCTGCCATTTTATGCTGTGTTACCCCAAATACGCTCAAATAAGTGCAGTACTGGGTAGAAAATAAGCATTTTTCTTCATGTAGTCCATTCACAATTTCTCTAGCAGCAAGGACAGAGAGACATGACACATAATCTGGCACCAAAAAGTATACACAAGGTGTGTTCACCAACACTTCTCAAAGGTGATGTACTTTGCATTCAGTGTTTCGAGCCCATGAGCACATCAGTTGGAAGGAGAGCACAGGTCATCTTGGTATCTCTTGTACACCCATGCACAGTAGAGTTCCCTGTTCCCTGGAGAGGATGCAGCTGAAGTATTTCATGGTGCTTCAGAGACATGGTGTAAGGATAAGCCATGTAAAACACTAGAATTTTATTTACATAGGGTATTCTAATTTACATTACCAATTAGACTCTGACAACATTTGTCTCTGAAGAGATCATAGTCTACACTTGTAGTCGAAAAGCCCCTAGACCAGAAGAGTTTCAGGGCTAATCTGCCCAACTCACTAATTAACTGTACCAAGTCTTAGCTAAGACACAACTATGACAAGCCTGAGAAATGGCTAGATATAGTTAAAAAGATCAGAAAAATGAAGTGACTAGAATCTTGCATTACTTGTGTGTGTAAAGTTTTGTTAAATTCCTTTGGATCCCTCTGAAAAGTTTTCATGTATGATCTTCCAGGACCTCTTTCCTGTCCTTGTCTTAATATCTTATATTTTTGTATTATACCACATAGAAATGTAGCCTAAGTTGATTACAGGATAGCCATTTCCTTTCCTTATTACCAATTTCTGCTTGGTGTTCTGCTTTCTATTCAATTACTAGAAAAGACAGGTTCTTTTTTAGCCAATATTCGGAAGTCAAAAATGAAATTTATTGCTTATTGGATTCACCGACATAAAGAATATTTGCATATTTTTGCCTGTGTAAGGAAAAAGAAGTTACTTCTTCACGTGCAAAGTGAAAACCTTTGTCTTAACTACAGAAGACTCCACCAAGTAAAGACCTGACACTGGCTGATCTTTTATAGCCACTGTTAGCTTTTTCACAGAAAGAAATGAAATGGATTCATTTGACATTTTGTTTCAAGAAGAGACTATCAGCACCCAACCCACATACCAGGAAAAAACACTCAGAAAACACTAAATCAAACAGGATGGATATAAACCAGTGGAAAATTTACTGACTACCTTGCTTGTGTCCTCTGCCATAAATCCCCATTACATGCACCAAGGTAAAGAGCATCTCATTTGATGTACTGAGGAACATTATAAATTCTTAAGTGTAATCAAATACAATTGTATTTATTGCAGCATTTGGCTTTACAAGTGTCTCTTCTGTTTTTAACTGAAAATGCTGTAAATCTTGGAGCCAAAAAGTCCCCTTTTTTTTTTTTAATTTTTTTTTTAATTTTTTTGGAATGACAAACCTGAATTTAAAAAATAAGAGAGAAAAGAGGTGTCTGGAGGCTTTGTGTTTCTGTTGCAAGTACATCCAGTTGCAGCTAAAGTATCTAAAGTAGTCCCATTGGTATATCCCATCATAATATAATAGTGTGTGTATATATATATATATATGTATTATGTAATTCATATTGTTGGATAATAACTTAATTAATAATAATTAACATATTAAAATAATATGTAACATAATTTTATATGTTTATATGTAAAAGATATATATTCTGGTTATAATACAATGTGCAGACACTGGAAAAGAATTACCTCAGTGAAAGAGACCCTGTTTTCAGAGTTTGTGACTCTTTTTACTCCTTTTGAAAATGATTGAAATTGTGATTCTTCGAGAGTCTCTGAGAATAAAAGTTAACCACAAGAGGGATAACTGATCTTTTACTTCTGTCTTTAACAAAAATCCTACTAATTCCAGCAAGAGCAGAATTTGGCTTTCAACCAGCAGGTTTGGGCTATATGTAAATAGTCCAATTCCTCCTGTTTAATACTTCCAAATAAAAGGTTAGTCATGCTCTAAAAATAATGTAAATGCAACTAAAGGTTAATCTTCCTCTCAGGATTACATTGCCTTAAGGTTACACATGCAATTTCTTTAAAGAAGATGTGTTCAAGCATATGTAACTGGCTGTGCTTGGAAAAACATCTGGAAAGAGTGATCCAGAGTGGGTAATGCATTATTAATTCCAGAGAATAGAATAGAACAAATAAGATAGCTTCCTGACAAATTAAGATGAGACATAACTTTTCTTCTGTACTTTGTTCAGAGGATCTAAGAGAAATTGGCCAGCAACGTCTAGTGCTAACAATTATATAGAGAAAACTATCATTAAACTAGATTGTGTTCCCTGGAAACTGTTCTTAATAAAGGGTAGAATGTTTCTTTCCAGCTCCCAGATTTCTACTGGAGAATTATTTGTTGTTATCAAATGTCCTCTTTACTACTTCAAAATGGCATTTTAAGCAAAAATGAAAGAGAATTGAAAGTAGTTGCCATTTCTTCTTATAGTTCCTCTCTATTCACTGCTGTGTATTCAGGATTGCCTTACACACTGAGACAAGGACTTTGGAGCGAAGGAATCTTTTCCTGAGTAGCAGAAAAGGCATCTGCAGTATACCATGTAACTTTATCACAGGATTTCTGAAAGTTAAAAACTTTCCAAAATATTTTGAGACTCTTTACATATAGTTCCCTTGGATTTCCATTGTCACATTAAAACCTTCATTACATTTTTTTTCCCTTGTACACGTTTCTCTGTTATTTAAAGCATTTGAGGGGGATTGTGAGCGCTACATGAAATAACATCTATCTGTCAGCATCTGCAGCTTGATAGCAATGTCAGCTGCACAGAAAGCGTTTTGCAGGTGGCTGTGTGCAATCCTGCCATCCAAAAGCGAGCCGAGCCCTCTCTGGTTTCAGCGCTCTCGCACAGCTGATGGCAGTTCCAGCATTTCAGCAACATCACACCATATGTTTGATAACTGAAACGTTTGCAGCAGGGCAGAGCCTGGGTGTGTGCTGATCGCTTGGCTGCTGGCTCCTACATCTGCTGTAACAAAGACAATACACGAGTAAGGCTGCACCTCATCTGAAGGGAAAATTGGTACTTCTGAAGTGGTAATGTCTGACAGATTGCCAGACATTTCAAGGGGTGCTGCCAAAATCTGGTCAGCAGAGGATCTGAAGCAAGGATCAGCTTTAATGAGGTTGAAGTTGCTTGTTTTACTGGATAGGAAAACATTGCAGCCCTGTATATCTTTGAGGCACCCAAAATTGCTATAATGTTCTTTCATTAAAAAAAAAAAAAAAAAAAAAAAAAAAAAAAAAAAAAAAAAAAAAGCCACATAATAAACCCCCCACCCAAAAAAAAACCCCAAAAAACAAACAAACAAATGAAAAACCCAACAGTTGTAGCACCTTCCTTATAAGGATTAAAGTATGTTTTAATGATCAATAATGAAATTTCATCATACCCTTCCTGGAGTCAGGTCTTTAAGGAACAAAGGGAGAAGAAAGTAAAAATACTTGCAAAACTGCATCAGGATCAGGGACAAACCAAACATACTGAAAAGCAGCACCTTCTGAGGATGGGAGCTTGTTTTGTTGTTTTGGTTTGGTTTGGTTTTTGCTGATCTTTTTAATTTAAAAAAATTCTCATTGCAATGTTTTTACATTTTTCATTATCAAAACAAGTAAAATAACAAGTAAAAGTGCGATTTGATTTGATGCCTACTGTCATGACTTTCTGTTAATTTTAAAACACATGCTTTCAACAGCTTTGTCTCTCCCTCTTTTGTTTGTTCTTTGCTTTCTAAGTAATTCAGATTTTGTTGATAAGGTAAATGAATCTATACTGCATAGTTATGACTCTTTCTTTTTTCATTTGCAGCAGATACTCCACATTCTCATATGGACTTAAATTACTGTGATATTCCAGATTCCAGAGGACAAGAAGTTCAGAAGTTCAAGCCTATTTCAGACTACTTGATTCTACTTAAATTCTATGACAGTAAAAGAGTACTTCAGAGGGTGATACTATGTACTAGTGCTGAAAAGAATTAAGAAATCCTTGCTCAAAATCTAGAAGTACCAATTCACACCAAGGAAAACAATTTTAATTCACTATTTGTTTTGCATGAGAAATAATATAATCACAAGTGCAAATGTTACAGATAATATAGATAGTATTCTGGTCTAACATGAACACACCCATAGTCATTAAAACGCTTGACAATATTAAGTACTTGATATTTTTGAATATCTGTATTAATTTTCTCTGTAAGTGCCTCTAAGGAAATTGTTAGCTTAAATATGGGTTTTCAGGGAGAAAGGAAATCCCTTTCCTTCTTCAATATTACAAAGTTAGGGCACTAGGCTGGAGCAGAGTTTAGAAGCCTAGCTCGTTTATTTTTTTACCAAGGGGACATTAATTTTGGGGGTTTGGTAGATATTTGCCTAACAACTCATAAAATTCTCCAGTCACAATATTTGTGTTTTTTTCAGGAATTAGATTTCTTATTAAAAAACAAACATACAACAACCAAACCTCCTATTAAAGACTTACTGTAAATCTCATATGTGCTGCATGTTCAATGAGAACACAAGATCCTTCAATATCTTCAAATCATTTCTTACCAAAATTTAATTTCTTTGCATCTGGCATTAATTGTGCTGCTCACCATTTCTGGTGAATATGCAGGCAGTTTTGAATTTCTGTGTTGCAGAACACCAAGAGAAGGGGCAGTTTGTGATTGACTCCTGCTGGACTTTGTTCATTTACCAGTGGGATGCTATTTGGATCTGTGCTATATTGCTCAGTAAAAAGGAATACTGGTGAACTGACACAGTATGATGCTAAAAAATGATTCAGAACAACCAAAACTAAAACTGTTAGTCTTGACTGACCTGGCAATGAAATGGCAAATGAAATCCAGTGTCATAAGTGCAAAATAAGGTACGTGAGTGAAAACAATCCTGTGAAGCACTAAACCAGTTTTTTGTGAGTTTTATTTTTTTTTACTTACTTAAGATGATTTGATGTGTCACTCTCAGCTGAAAATTCAGCAATGTTACAAAAAATAAAATAAAATAAAATAAAATAAATAAAAAAAAAAAAAAAAGGAAAAAAAAAGAAGTCCCACACTGAAAATCAGCAACTATTAGCAAAGGAATTGAGAAATGAACAGCAGAAGTGCACTCCTGACTGAAGCAAAATCCAGGCTGTTGCATGCAGTTCTTTCAAAATAGATGAAAGAGAGTTAAAAAGATATGGAAAAAAACAGTAAAATGCTGAACTTATAGAAATTCTGGTGTAAGAATGAAGAGCTATTTAACAGGTGAGGGGAGAGGGAGACTAGTCATGAACAACTTGTTAAAAGAATCCATTTTCCCAAAACAGGAGCTGCAGGGAGAAGGTGAAAGCATAAAAGTTTAATGTTTCTTTTAGATGTTTAAAGGAGATTTTTTTTTCCAACAATATGCAACAGTGTTTACTGCAAATCACTGACATGACCATGTTGTTCATGATTGCATAAATAGGTTAAAAACCCAAAATACACAATTATCTTGAAAAAAAGTGAGCAGGGATTATTATGTTCAAGATGCATTGATGGGGATATGACCTCAAGATCTCCAGCATATTTGTCTAATTAATTTATTTGTTTGAAAGTTTAATTTATACACGGGAAAAGAAAGCCTGATGGGTACATGTTGCCTATTTTTATGGGAAAAGTAGGCATTTGTAGAATGATGGCATGAGACAGAAAATGAGAAAACTTTTTATCTAGGTTTTTTCTCCCAAAAGATGGTCTAAAGCTGAAAAACATAGGCTGTAAAAATAGTTTGTGGCCCGATGATATATAGGCTATGTTAAGCAGAAAGCCGCAGGAAAATCAGAGGGAAAACACGTGTGTCACAATAAGATCAGGGAAGGGAAGGGATGTGAAGGGATTCAGAAGATATTTTGGATTTTTGAGCTCTGCAGGTGTATTGCCATTAGTACTACTGATAATAAAATTCAACAAAATGCATTTTAAGAGGGACAGTTTAATGCGCATAGGAATTTCTTAGTCTATTAATAACAAACCTTATACCAATTGCAGAAGGTCTCATATTAATGCACAGAAAAATAATTTCTTTGTCCCGTTGATAGCTAACTTTTTCTCTGCTCTAATCACCTTTATATTACACACACAGTACTTGATTCATTCTGTCAGAGCAAGTGAAATATTCCCCAGTTACTGCATATGTCACCAGGGCCAAGAGCAATGGTACAAATTCTCTGATGGAGCTGAAGGAGTTTTGCAGAAACCTGCTCGGCCAGCAAGTGCTTCCTCTCTCCTCATAGCTCACTAAGCTCATTATGTAAAGATGCAGAATGATATTTATCCAAAGTAAGTTAAGACTGAACACTAAGAAAAATCCCTATGATGATGATTCTGTTAACTTCCTGAGAGAAATATGAAATACGTACAACTGGACTAGGTAAAAGTTTGTTAAATGTGACCCAGAAGCATCTGTCCATCTGTCTGCTATTGGAAGATGGTAAGATACCCTTACCAGAAGAAGTGTCTTCTTCATCTCTTATTTCTGTGATCACAAGAAACCAGTGGAATAATGCCATTGTTCATACATCCTGAACTATTGCAAAATGCTTTTTTGTTGTCTGAATGAAGCCTTGGTGCCCATGTTACCACAGAGTAGTCCATTGTTGTGGTGAATGCTAAAGGATATTAAGGCAAATTGAAGGAAAACAAGACAGGCATCAGTAAACTCAGTATAAATTTGGCCTGCCTGATTTGCTAAGCCCAGCCTGCTCAGGAGAGCTTCTGCAGCTCGCTCTCTGCTCAAGGGAGGCAACACAGCAAGAGAAAGAAATGCTATGTGATGGGAGAAGCACAGCCTGAGTGATAGTGAAAAGAACATGTTATGGTGGAGAATGTCCACATCCTTTTCTGTCATGATTTTGGTCGCTAAGCACTTGGTCAGCAAAGAGGGACATTTTGGAGATCATGGATGAACTTGTCATGCCTGCATATACGTGGAAATTCCAGTGGAAATTGCTTGTGGGATAACAGCATAGGAGTGGTGGTCTGGAAAGTCCAGAGAAAGATAAATAAAGGGAAAAGTTTTGGCAAGGAAACAGCAAAGAAGAAGGGATAAGAAACAGTAATATGGGTTCCTATTTTGTGAGGGCCACATGGTGTGAAATAGCAAGTGGGTGCTACTGTGAGCCCAGATGCCAATGGTTGTAGGCATTAGTGTTCCTCCTGTGACTGTGAAATTCTTATTGTGGACATGTTGCCAAGCCAGCTAAGATTTCTTGTCATCTTGTTCTAGAATCTCATAAAATAAGGGATGCAAAACTTCTAGAAAATATTTTAGTTCCTGGCTTAATTACAAAGTCAGGAGTGTATTTAATTCTATCATTGCAATAGACATTGTCCAAGTTTAAAATTGGCATGCAAGGAACTCCCTTTTAGCCAATTTTTGTACCTTCTTTTTCTGAGGAGTGGACAGAATTCTGCCACCCTCACTCTTATACCTATTAGCATATGCTAATAGGAAAGTTAGCCTAATAAATTCTGCTCTCTCCATCATACTTTTCCATTTGTTTGACATAATATTTTCCCCCTTTATTCCCATGAGTAGTATCTGCAAGGAAGTGATGGACTTCTATAATTTTTTCTTATTATTATCTTCAGTGCCATATATCTAATCAGATCTTAACTATCCTAAGATATTTTGTTTACTGTGGCACAGTTTTGTGACGGGTTACAGTTATGTAAATGAGAACACACAGCTTGTTTATTCTGGCTGGGTTGACTCCCCCCAGATCAGTTTAGAATAACAGAAGTAAGCTGCTCATTTTGCATCCGCTAGGTGCCCCATGGTAAGCTAACACCAGGACTTTTTTAATTTGAAATTCATCGCTGTGTCAAGCAGAAAGATGTTTTTATTTAACACAGGGAAACAATTGGGTGCCTGAGGCACCTGTGTTCTATTTTCTCATCTGTCATTAGTTCACTGTGTGTCTTAAGCAGTTCACTGAGACCAAGCTGTTTACATTCACACAGCTAAATATACCCGAATAAACAGCAAGATTTTACAACTTTTTTAGTGTATCAAAACATTACGCTTCACCATTAAGTGCTTTCAACTGAATTTAAATTCTTAACTATTTATACATTTGAAAAGTTTAGAATGACAATGATTTCCCCCTTGATTTCAACATATGTTTTGTGGATATAAAATATCCACATTATAGGCTTCTTTAAAAAATATTTGCCTTTCTAAGGGGATATAATACCTTCAGATAAAAATTATATCTAGAAATAAAATACATAAATAATCATGGAGAAGGAAAAAATAATAAAGTTTAGAAAAATGTTGGGAATTTATAGGAAACAGACATGGAGTTCTGTTTCTCCCTGTTCCTCTACCTCCCTCCTACAGAACCAGGAACTCATATCCTGTTTCCTAATCCCTATGATTCTCATTAGTGATCAAGCTCACTGATGATTTTCTGCTCAGCAATGTTGAATGTTGCATCAGAGCACCATGATCTGGATCAAGTTCAGCCAATTCTGTTATTTGCATTTGACTAATACTATAAACTTACAAATCAGCACAAGTTACAGGTTTTTTTAATGAAATCTAAAAATTTCTAAAACATATTTTTGGATCACAGACTAGGCACTGGACTGGGCCGAGACATTGGGTAATACATTCAGATTCTGCTTGCAACCTTATAGTCTGCATGCATTTGAAATTATTTTCTAAGCTCAGCTATATTTTAAATAAGGAGAGTGAAAGTCAAGAATATCTTTAAGGCTTGGATTCATTCTGCTGATGTTACAAAAATATGAAATAAAAACACCAAACTTGAATTACGCTTGTGTCAAGAGAAGCCAGCTACTAAGTGCTGATCATACAACCTGTGCTCTGGCTACCACAAACAGATGGGATTAAAAAGCCTCTATATATACCCCAAGGAACAGATGGATATGAGTACTCAGATCCCGTTTTCCCTGACCCATCAGCAATTTCTCATCTCCTACCATGAAATTAAACTGACATGACCTTTTGGGTTTGACCCACTCGACTGCAAGTCACTAGTTGTATGCTGTGTCTTAAAAATGTTTGCTGGCATAGCAACAAGTGTTGCAAAGAAAGAAAAGTGTTTCCACAGGCAAGAATCTTTAAAGCATATTTCTCTATATTATGTAAGCCTTTTTATATTGTTATATCTCCAGATGGCAAGTTTAAATAGTCTACCAAACCATAAAACTTTAAGAAATATTTGTCACTTTTATTTAACTTTTGCATTTGCTCTAGGTTTTGTAATTTTTTTTTTTACTTCTTTAAACTAGTTTATCAAGCCTCCTAGTTCATACAATTTATTTACAAGATTAGACTGTTCATGGCCAATACAGATAAGGCAGATGTAGCTCCAGTGAAATGACTGTGAGAATCTGTTCCACAAAATAATACATATAATAAAATGTAATAAATTAGATATTTTCTTCTTAATCAAACCTTGTCCAAAATCCTAACTAGCGAATTTTTGTTTTGTATCTGTTTCTATTGTATCTGCCACTACAGGTTGTTTTCCATTTTAATGAGGAAAAAAGATTTAATCTTATTCTTCCTGTGAGCTTTAGAATAAGTGTCTCAAAACCACAAGCTGCTTCTTGTCCACTGCCTATAATGTTGATTATTTCATCAGGAATCCCTTCAAGAATAATTCTTGTCCTTTTTTCCAAGAACATGTCTTTTAAGGTATCAGATCCAAGTGGTTCTGTTGAATTTTTCTAAAGTCACTATTTCTCTACTTCTTGGTTTCTCTTTACCTAAAACATCTTTAGTTTGAATTTGCTAATCATTCTGGGCCCATAGCGTTTGAAATATTTTCAAATACTTCTTAACATAACAGTATTGTCTACATCTTTATTCATTGTTTCCTGTTTCCAAAAACACAAATCTCAAAAAATTACAGGAACTATAACGCTTATTTCATATATGCAAGCCTAATAATTCCTTTGAAAACCGGCACTGATCAACTACCACCCAGCAATTTTAACAAAGATCAAATAAATTAGCATGTTTAGCCCTTGAATACTTAATTATGTGTAGGCATCTTCATGGTTTTTGTTAATTTCAGTGTAGACTGAGATAGCACTTCATGTACTTCTTACACAAATCATTTCTCTTTTCAGTTGGACAATGAGTCTATTAATCTGCTTCATTATGCAATCTGAAGAGCAGGGAAAAGAAACTTCTAAAAAAACATAAACAGTCATGATTATACGTTAGTGATACGTTCCAATTATGTTCTGTCAGATAGAGATTATTTATGTCCTGAAGTTATAGACATGTCAAATGGAGAAATCTTATGGCTGAGCACACACCATCACCACTCTGGATTTCATGACTTCCATAATGCGCTTCCAACATCAGAGGTGTACAGCCAAGGTAAGACTTGTTGGCTTTTCATACTTTTGAAATGAACCTTCAAACCCTCTTTTCTTCAAGTACATTCTGTCTTCCATTACAAAGGGAGACTTCTTGTGACCTTTCTTTTTTTCCCTTACTTCTGATTGATGGTTGATTCTGATTTAACCTTGACTGATCTTTAGTGTTCAGCTAAATCAGTGATCAGTAATCTTCAGTGATCACCTGTGCTCAGCTGGCAACTTACAAGTTAACCAGTGAAGAGCTCGAGAGATGTGTGACATAAACATTAGCATACAACAGAGTTATCCATTTCTGCCTCTTGGAGGGTAAAATTAGAGCAACAACTCTTCAACTTCAAAGAAACTTAGACAAAGATTTGGGAGGATTTTTTTGTCCTTGGCCGCTGTCCACCCAAAGTTAGTCTACTCCATCAATCTTTCAGGAGAGCACAAGGTATTTTATAGTAGTATGCTGACAACATTTTCCAGCTGATTCTAAATGTTTAGACAATTCTGTAGTGACTTGCTGTATTTCTGTAATACACTGTTGAAGCTGAGGCAATTTCAGTCAAATTGTTGTGAAAAGGAAATGTGTTGCCTTCTAACTTTGTGAGTTAAAGCTCAGGGCTCTATGGAAAACCAACCAAAAACTCACAGCATCACCATTTAATGACCTATTATCCTTCAATATCCCTAGTGCATTCATATTTTGAGTGATTCTGAAATAAAAGCACTATTTCTCAATACTGATATCTGTGGTTGGTTGAGACCATCAGGTTTATTTCCTAACTGATAATAAACCTGAAGGACACATCCTGACTGATGCAACATGGAGTCAGATAAGAACAAGTTTGGTGTCAGTAGCTAAGCAGCAACATAGAAACATGAAGTTTCTCTGAAAATCTTCAGCAAATTTGTATCCATTATTTCTGACTTCAACTTCCTTAACCAGGAAGTTTCACATCTTTACAGAAGGATATTGATAGAAAACAAAAAGGAAAA
The DNA here is from genome assembly GCF_021018805.1 of Prinia subflava. Lineage (NCBI taxonomy): Eukaryota > Metazoa > Chordata > Aves > Passeriformes > Cisticolidae > Prinia > Prinia subflava. Next base: position 21,135,560 of record NC_086251.1, read on the forward strand.
ACAAGCATAAAACAAAAAAAATCCCACCCCTCCCACCCCCAAATCAAAATAATTTTGCATTTGTTACTAAGGCTCTGGAATGATCTCACATGTGTTTGTGAAAGGCATTTTATATATATATATATATATAAGTGGGAGGCCTAGGAAGTGCCATATTCTTGCTGTCTGCTTTATGGTTTTATTTACCATACAACTAGTGTTTTCACTTTAAACTTGGCTTGTTAATCTTCTGCACTGATTATGTACTGTATAAACCACAGGAGGAAATGATCTTTGATACATGATTGCAATCAGGATGATAATATATAATTTTGATTAACCAAGAGAGTTTGATTAATTTTGATGTTAGAATTAGAATAATCCTATGCTGGAAGAAAGAGCTGCTTGCTGTCATTTAAAAAAGTAATAACATAGAAAGAAGATTGTTTATTTACAACTCATCTAAATACTGAGCTGCAGCTTTCCTAAATTTTGTTGGGAAAAGGTAAATAAGACAGTGCTGTAAAGTGAATTCAATATCAGTGATGTATTTACAGGAATATACATTATATGCATTGTGTCCTGCCTCAGATCTCTGGAATAACCCTCATTTATTTATGTGTTTTCTTTCTTAAAAGACTACAGTGACTATTATGTTCAGTATCATTCTTTCTGCATTTGTGCCTGTGCTAGCTGTGGTGCCATTCCTACAAAAGTCACACTTATTGCAAAACTGTGTGATGCCCCCTTTATTGTCTGTTATATACTGCATACATGAGAGTCGGTTTTAACTGGAAGTCAGTTCTCTGTATTCATTTTTGTAGATTTTTCTTGGAATTGTTGAGTCCCATATTGCATATTTATTTCATTAATCTTTTTTTGGCATAATTCTATAATACGAATTTTCTACTCCTTTAATGAATAAGAGAGCTACATGTAGTATGAAAGACCAGGAGAAACGGTATTGAGCAGTGCACACTGAGCCCAAAAAGTTATGATGGGCTGCTGGTTATCATTAAAATCAAAACATGACCTTTGCATTCCTAATTATTTGAGAACAACTAGTAGGATAAGTGGGTATTCAAATAAAACAGGAGAGGTCCCCAACTTTGGAGCTGGCACAGACTGTGGTCAAGTAAAAGGCTACAATTTTAATTGCAGCATGTGTTAAAATCACATTATAGATTGCAGTTGTTTCTCCTGAATTAATTCTGTGACAATAATTAACTTTATTTAAAAAATCAATATTCCAGTGCCAAGCAGAATCACATCCACTGAGACAGAAAGACACTTGTAATGCATTTCATTGTGTTTTATTGATTTAGTTGCTGTTTTCTACTGTAAATTTAAGCAGAACTGCCAGGGTTACAGAGACTAGGGGAAGTGATAAAGATACTTTTCAATCATTTTCTATGCATGCCTGGATGGATTCAGGACACAGAGCATATGTTCTAAACCAGACAGACACAAAGTCTATTATAAAAACACAACCTAATACTCCCTTCTGGCCTCAGTGTTTGGTCTGGCATATAGACATTCTCATCTCTATTACCCAGAGCTGGGAAAAGTACACTGAAAATCTGTTATGGTAATATCACCATTTGCAATTGCAGCTTATTGGAACACTGCTAAATGTTGTGCTTTAAGGTTAGCATACAGTGATAAACAAAAGCATGTTTTCACTGCTCTTCCTCCATACAGAGCCAAAGAACACTGAAGGTTGAACCACAAACATGAGATATGAAATGCAGTACAAGTTTTATTACTACTGTAATAACAGCGAGAAACATTCCAGTTATAATGGATAAGAAACACTTCAAACAGTTGAGAAGATGCTCCTAGGGATAAATTTTAAATTAATTTGCTCATAGCTTTTGGCTGCAACACATGCATGTAAATACAGAGGCTTGCAGCAAAAAAAAAAAAAAAAAGAGTCTGCCTTAGAAAAATTTAAAACCTAAGTAGGAAATTGTTATTATGAATTCTTAAGTATTCTTTTGAATGCCTCGTTGTGGCTCAGTCTGGGGCTTGCTTACATTCCTGCCTGCCCTCGGGTACATGATGTGAGGATGGCTAGAACCAGCATTCCCCACAGAAATAAGACACTTTGGTCTCAAGTCAGTGCATTCACACCTTAGAGTTCTGTGAGCTCTCAGAGGTGCTTTTCAGTGTAAGCAAATAACACAGGACTCTAGGCTGATGAAGACAGCACACAGATAAACCTAAAAACAATTTTCTAATTTAGATGCAAGAAAAAGCATCACATTTTTGTTCTGCTTTAAAAAAAAAAAAAAGTAAGAGAGCTCTACAGCTCATTTTTAATGATTTGTAAAAATTAAAGGATATTTGGATCAGACTACATTAATTTAAAACTCTAAATCGTGAGCTTAGAGACTGTGCAAGCTACAACAGTTTAAATACTTGTTAAAAGCAAACTAGAATAGTTCCAGTGCTTCACAACCCTGTATAGCTATACATAATTTGAATCTTATCACCTTTTGAATCAAATCGGTAACGTTTGTGAGGGGGTCAAAAGTGAACTTTAAGACAAATATTAATTTGTCTGAATTTTTACTCAATAGTAACCATACTGTGAATTTGAACAACATTTCTCTGTAATTTGACCTGTAATAACAGGAATTTTGAAAGGGAAAAAAAACCCAAACAAAATAAAGCAAAACAGCTTTTTTCCCCTTTTTATTATTTCCTTTTTTTCTTCAATTAAAAAACAAACAAACAAATCACAAACACACAAACAAAAACCAAAAAGAACCCACAAAAAAAAAAAAGGAACACCCATAGTGTTACTACTTAAAACAGAAGTATAATTTTGCTATGATTTAACTCTCAGTACCAAAGTTCTGGTTCATATAAATTACAAACCACCACAAACCACCATGCTGCCTGCATCTTCTGCACATTCTGTTATTACAAGAACTGAAGGCTGGTTTGGCTAGAAAATTTCTACTCTTAAGGAAGTTTGTACCTTTGAGTTTCTTTTATCTGAATTCTATCAGAGTGTCATTATCTCCGAGTAGCCAAAAAACCTCATACAAAAATGTTAAGAGAAGGGATGGTTTGAAGTTTTTTAATAAAACACATCTAACCAGATTCAAGTTACTAATTGTCAAGGCAAGGGCATGTTCACTTATTCTCTCTTGCCTAACAACAAAGTTGTAAACTTCCAATTTTCTGTTTTGAATTTCAATATTTTAAAGGAAAGAATATATTTTTATATGGTATGGCACAAAAAAGGTCTAAGCTCCCTCTGCTAATGCAATGACCTGCCCTGAAATGCACATAAGTCAATGCAAACATTTACAGAGGCCTCCTAAACTTATAGACTACCCACAGAGCATGGAAAGCTTTTTTTCCTAAGAATGTCCAAATGAATTATAAAGGAATACTTTATTTTTATGTTCTCATGGACCATTACATCTTTTCTGAAGCACTATTGTTTTTAATCAGTAAGTTTTGAATGTATGAAAGTACAGTAAGCTGCAGTTTGTACTGACAAAAAATTATTATTCAAATATATCTTCATCATTCATTCACTAAATACTATTAACTTTAGCCTTAAAATTGTGGACTATGCTTCCACAATTTATTCAGCCAAATAGACCTTCCAGGTTCTGGGTGCAGTGTTAGACACAATTTATCCATGCAGGCATTCTTATTAGACTCCTGCCATTTAATAGAGTGCTGGAGAACTTTTCCTCTTTTTGCTCCATTTTTTATCACAGTTTCTGAAATGAATATATTGTTGCACTGTCAGGGAGATACCACAACTAAAAATTCTGTTTTGGGTCTAAACATTGCAGAAGAAATAACTGCAGTGGAAATAGTTTCAATACAGGTTTACCTTTTTGAGAAAACCATTGTGGTTTTAAATCTGTTACCTTGGAAGATAGCAGTGAGCTACTCCTGGCTTCTAGATCCTGCAGAAATCAGAGAAATCAGAATCAACTGGTTCCCACTTATGACTGAAGTCCCAATCAGCAGTAAAACATCCTTTGTACAATTGCATGATTTTGCCACCATGAAACTTTGCTGCCCTGGCTGAATCCAGAACTAAAAATGACCAGAACTTGGTCTGGTCTGAAAAATGATTCAGAACTTCAAAATTTTCTTCCTCATATATAGACAAGGTATCTGCAATCATCTGAAATAGCTTCTTGTAGCTTAAAGGTATTACAGTAGTGGCTAAAATATTATGACATGAGACAGACAAGAAAGCTTAGACTCTGAACAGATTTATTTGAGAAAGCACAGGAGAAATAACTGGTATCATTTCTTACATGGGCTGAGCCAAGGGAAAGAGTTTTAGTTAGAACCTTGCTCAGAATGACACTTCATGCTGTAAGCTAAAATTTGTGCCAGAACTGGGACATGCAACCAGTACTCTCAAGGTCTCCTTTTGACATTTAAACCTCAAGGATAAGCTTTGTTTTATTCTATACTATGCTAGAAAGATTTTATTTACTGGAACCAAAACTTTACTCTCCAGTTAAGGCTTCGGGCAGCTAGTTGGGTTTCACCTTTTTTTTACGGTTCTTTACGGAAAAGAAGAGCACTAGGTTTTTTTCATCTCTGCAAAAAGGTACACACATTTTCCTTTGAATCCCAGAAATGCAGTACAGACTCCTCACAGTATTACACTTCATTTATAGCAGGGATGGACTGCAAAGGAATCGGGAGCATAATTTGAGCACTGCCTTGGCTGCCAGTTGACCACAGCCAGCAATGAAGTATCAAATGCTCCCTTGCTCGGTGCCTTCCCACCTCTGCCCTGCTTCACACCAGCAGGATGGGGAAGAGAACTGGAAGAGCAAATGAGAGAAAAAAATTGTGGTTCAAGATAAAGATGTTTTAATAAATAAAGTAACAAAACTCAAGTGATACAAAGGCCTCATTCACCACCTTGCACAAGTAGGCCAATGCCCAGCCACCGTCAATGAAATGGTTACTTTGAAAAGATTAGCCCCCATTTTTCTGCTCTGAAGATGAAAAACAGAGGCAAGCTCTACCACCTTCCTTGTTTTTTTTTGAGTTTAATATTTTTTTATTTTATTTTCCTCTGCCCATCTAATTCTTCTCCAAAGGACTTATATTAATAAAATATGACATTATAAATTTCTTATTCAGTTTTACAGATCATGAGGTTTGAGCTATTCAGATAATGTCAGCAGCTGTTCTTAATGTTTATTTTACCCAGTGTCAACTGACCCTGAACTGAGTGTTTGTCACTAAGAAATAAAATGTTCTAATGAGTTTATTATCCATTGTTAAAATTTTTCATTTGGAATTTGTTTTCATACCCATGCATGAGAATACTTTGCAACACAGTAACTCAGAATGTACAGGAGGGGTCAGTCTTTTTTTTAGTAGCTACTGTCATGCAAAATACTGTATTTCAGGTCCTTTTTAAGTGCAGGGAGAGTTGTAGCTGAAAGAGATTTTAACTTTTGCCATCTAGGACTACTACAACTTGTTTAGCCACTTGACACAAGAAGCCTGAACATATTTACAGAGATCATAAAATTTAAATAACCATTCTTGTGGGTGTTTAGTGTTCTAGATTACTGACATCTAACCTAGCCTGACAGTTTAAACGAGTCACCTTTTCACTGTTCATTTTCTAAAAGACAGTAAAAAACCCATATACCTGAATGTCTTGATGGATGTATACCTCAGGCATGTAAGTTTTTATATTCTAAGGTTTTTATGTTCTAATGCAATTAGTTTTAATTAATTTCCTAAAACAGTTGGGTACACGAGAATTTTCTTGGCCCAAAACCCGTAAGTATTACAATTTTGCTTTTGAAATGTCACTTATTAGCTTTAAGTCATAAAAATGTAGCTGTCTGTATAGATTGGATTTTATGATACAAAACTGTTATTTTATGCTTACTGCCCAAAAACTCAGGTAAGAACAGCTATTGTGTTTTCAAAGCTTTAACTTACAGCTGTCTGTATGTCTCCTTTCTGTCTCTCAAAATTATGATGCAAGAGGCTCTTGCCAGGGAGCAGCAAAAGTGTCTGCTCTGAGCAGAAAATTGAGGTGGGAGCCAAGGATGAGAGACAGGAGAGACGGGGCCAGTGGCCCCCAGGTGAGGAGTGCAGCCCCAGCGTACCTGACAAGAAGGGCAGGGCAGAGCTGAAGATCAGCCAGCTCCTCAGTGCTCAGGGAACAAACCTGCACTGAGAGAGCAAATCCGAGATCAGGCTCAGAGCTGAGCACAAGCACAGCTGCCGCAGGTAAGGGTCAGGGGCAAAGGGCTGGGTTTAACGCAGCTCCCCAGAAGGACAGCATGGGAGGACATAGACAAGGCCTCCCGTAGTTCTTTTGATGGAAGCATCTTCCAAGGACTCACAGCTGCACCATTTCAGACTAAGCCCAGAGGGAGAAGAGACTGCAGGCTCTGCTGATGCAGGTAGAACCCTTTCAGCTGTGAGGTACAGTGTCTTATTTAAACAGTGTAGAAGTGGTGAAGGCTTCTCATCTGTTTAGGAAAATTTCAGGCTCCCCAGAGTGTTAGAGTAGATTTGTGTGGCAGAAGATGGATGAGTGAAAGTTTGAGGTAAGATAAAGTAGCTCACAGGAGGCAGCAGTAAGATGTTCTTTACTTCTTGCATCTCTTCAGCTGTTCTACTTCATTGCTTGGTCTGGGCTGGATTTAAACATGCAACTGTGAACAGTTGAAGATTTTCTGCATCGAAAATGAGCAGCACCTGGTTATGCTGCATCGTTTAGCAAAGCCATTTCTACACAAAGATTACTTTCAGTTGTAAACACATGAAGAATTCATGAAGGAAGTGTTACCCAAAAAAAGAAACTTCATGAAGATGTTATTCTGACAAGGCTCTGCCTGCAGTACCTAGTCCTTACTTGCTTTCACAAAAAGTGTAACTTCAAAAGACCTAAGTTCAGTGGATTTTGAGGTTTGCTTTTTGTTTATAAGAATCAAAGAACTACTTTCTAAACAAAACCTTGTAGTATCAAATAAAATGTGAAATGCAATTGGTCTAGTACTCCATTTTTAATCTTTTTTTTTTTTTTTTTTTTTTTTTTTTTTTTTAATTCACTGGAATGCAGTAACATTATTTCATCTTCAAATGCACAGTAAGTTCAAAACTCTTGCGTGGACCACAGGTGGCAGTACATGTTTAAATATGAACATATCTAAGCATCTTGTGTCCGTATAGGAAGAAACTTGATTTTTGCTTGTTCTGGTTCAGCTAAGAGAGATCAAATACTATATTAGTTAGACTATGTGAAGACAAACCTGAGTTGAAAAGGCTGGAATATGTGTAGTAAAGTAACATTGTAGCACATGAGAATGTCCTAAAGTAACTGTGATTGCAATAAGTGACACTAGAAAAGGAAAAATGTCTTTATCTTGTCTTTTCTGAGTTCTGATTGGCTTTTTTTAGGCAGATGAGCTAGCTTATCAAAGCTAGACATGAATGGATTTATTTGTGGCCACATGTCTACATGTATGTGTAAGAGTGTGAGCATTTTTCTCATCTGCTTTGGATTTGTTTACTTTTCTTCTAGAAGGAGATAGTGATGGGTAGTAGCTTTTAGTATAAGTACCAGAGGCTGATTCAAGCCTTCAAGACTTTATTATTCTAAATTAAAATATGCTAGAAAAACTCAGGGAGCTATCTGTGATCAATAACAAAACATTATTTTTGTCATCTGTAATACTTAAATGATACATCTACACTAATCAAATACTTCCATCATTGTAGCACCTTTTACTACAGATATCTGATAATTTCTGAGGTTTAAAGTGGTTAAAATGTTCATGATGAAATCAAAAAATTGAAAAAGTACTAAGAGAAAAGCTTTTAGGCTTTATTTTTACATTTGAAATTCATCTTTCATTAGCAAAGCAGCACCTAAGCATTCAGGAAGAGTGTTCCAAGGCTTTCTTTTACCTGCTAATCTTTCTAAATGGCCAGAGAGCAGTATGGAGGGGAGAGTGTTTGAAAAATGATGTAGTTACTACACCATTATCCCATAATCTTCCAGATAGAATTTACTATTTCTTTTATAATGTAAGAAAATAGGAAAGAAATTATGTTTGCACATATGAAAATAGCTGAACTAGAATTTCTTGTCTCTCCAAGGGAAGGATCTTGAATTCAATTTCTGCAAAATACTTGAATATTATTTTATTGCAAAAGGTTTGGCTTTTTCTTATGTAAAGAGAGGCTGTTTCTGCTGTAAAGAGTATCTGGCTCATAAATCTGTTTATAAAATGCCATCATGACACTATTTTCTGACTCCAATGACCAGTTTACTCTAGTTAAAAAAAAAAACCCTGAATTTTAAGAGTTTATAGTAAAGGGGTTTTGTACATTTATTGTTAGGAAAGAATTTCTTCCCCCTGGCCATTTATACAGAAAAGTCTAGTCTTCTTATCTCCTTGTTTTGGAAGATTAAAATAAAATGAGTGAGCTTGTAAACGAGCAGCTCTCCAAGGATCATGTTTAGGAGTCTTTCCTTAGCATTCTCTTGGTTAATTCCTTTTTCTTAAACATATGGGTATATCATAAGTTTGTATGAATTAAAAAATAATATATATATAATGCTATGTATATAATACTATATATATATGTAATTTGAATACACTTTTAGATTAAAGCACCTATCAATTCTCTGTACAATGTAATTATCAACTTTCTTTGGACAAAATATCTTACTTGAAAATGCACAGTATGTCCTAGGACTACATTTACCTTCTCCACAAAGCTTGGCATTCAGCCACTGATTAACTGGTATTCTCAGATTTTTTTTTGATTCTTCCACTTCCAAGTCATCATCTGAGAAAAATACTTTAGCTGTAGTGCCTCAAGTGCTGAACTTTGAATGCAATATCACTACATTTTTAACCTTTATCCATGTAGTGTCAATTCACCTCAAAGTTAACTCATTTTTGTGAGGATTTTTTGCTAGGTTTGTTCTGTTTTGCTGTTCAGTAACAGTGCTGCTCCTGTTTTTAATCCTACCATATTACATAAGTACTACTGCCCTTTATGCAAATACCATTAATGAAAATGTGATTTAAAAAAATAGATATCACAGTATCACAAGGTTGGAAGAGACCTTCAAGATCATCAAGTCCAACCTGTTCCCTGACCTCAACTAAACCATGGCACTGAGTGCCACATCCAATCTTTTTTTAAACACATCCAGGGATGGTGACTCCACCACCTCCACAGGCAGACAATATCACTCTTTCCGTGAAAAACTTTTTCCTAATTTTCCAACCTTTATTTCTCTTGACACAGCCTGAGATATCTCCAGATAGAAAGTAAAGATCTTGTGTGGATGGCATGTTGAGGTGTTGTAGATGCTTAGACACACCAGGCAGAAGAGTGGCATGAACTTGTATATAGCCACACTAATATGTTGTACATTAAGTCTCCACAAATTCTGATGTGTGTACTTCAAACAGTGTATCATTAAAAAAAGTAGGGTTTGGGGTTTTTTAACACTAGGAAAGGGTAAAAAGAGTTTGAAATAATCAGTCCTAGTGTTCTGCAAATAGCTGTGTGCGAGTTTAAGTGATTTTGACCTCTACTTACCATTTTCCTAATTTTCTCAACAGAAGACAACTTCTGGCAAGGTAATATAAACAATAATATAAATAACAAACAACTCTTCCATATGTGTGATAGAGATTTTATTACAGCATAAAGTCACTCTTGCAGTATAAAATCATCTCTTTTGAACACTATGTACCTGTGAAATTATTTTCATTTTACTCCAAAGTTTTTCTATGAACTAAGGAAATATTTCACATCTCCACAAATCACAGGCTTTTCACATACTTATTCATGTAACATTCTATATCATTAAGCTGTCATTAAAAACATAAGTTTTATATTTTTATATATTTTTAATTTTATATTTTTTATATTCAGTTTTTTAATGGAAAAGCTTCAATAGGTGTAAAGCATTTGATATCACATTTTATTTGAGAAAAGAATGGAATAGTCTAGCAATTAAAAACGTATCTGTATAGTCTGGCCTAATGTGAGCGACTGTAGTTTAGAATACTGAGATTTTAGAACTTCATTAATGCTGTGCCCCACTTCAGATGATATGAGAAAAGAATCAATAGTCTTGAGTAGTATGAAGGGCTCAGGCACTTGTCTATATCTAAGAACCTTCTTTAAGGGGTTCAGTCACATTTAGATTTTATTCATACAGTCACATCATCTAAACCAAAAAAGAAAACCTTTCCATTAGCTTGAACTTATGGTTTGGACTTGTTTTTAGTATTATTATATTTCTCTTGATTATTGCAAATACAGGAGGACTGAGAAGCCACTCCAGCCAGACAATTAGTAGTACATCTTGAAGAGAGGTTTGATAAAAAAATTCATAATAAAGGCCCAGTAGAAAAAAAAATATATCTGACAAGTATCTGCTAATACAGGATAGTGTTTAGTTATTTTTATTTTAAAAATTAAATTCAAACCTAATCAATGTAGAGGCAGATTTTAGGTTGGTTTAGATTTACTTCTACATTTTGAAATTGTTGGATGTTAACTCAGCAACAGTACTTTATTATATTTCAGATTCCTAATTCCGATTTATCTTCCTTTGGAAAACTAAAATAATTTTTTTCTTTCATTCATTTTACAACTAAAATATTTCATAAATGCAACACACTAGAATGGTGTGAAACCTCTGCATTCATAGACGCTAGGGAAGCTCCTTGAGGCACCTACAAATCCACTGATGTGAATACCTAAAACTGTCATAATCCCACAGCCCGTGCAGGTGCCTGAAATTTCTGCCTGTTGGAGCCAGAAGCTGTCCGTTCTTCTGCTTTATTAGGCTGAGAGGGCTCTCAGTGCCGTGCAGAGGTGGTTTGAGCACCGCTGCTTGCGGCCCCGTGGGACTCGGCAGAGCACAAGGCGTGCCCGGTGATGGATGCTGCGCTGGGCTGTGCTGCAGCCGAGGAGGGGTCCCGGGGACTCCACAGGTGCTGCCTTCCCGCCCGGCCAGGCCGCCCCAGGAGAGCGGGGCTGCTGCAGGGAGGAGCACAGAAACCAGGGAGTAAACAGCCAAAGGCTTGGGATCGCTCTTACAGCTCAAAAGCACCACTGAAGTCTGTAAAAACTGAGATTGTAATGGTTTCTATTAGTAAAGAAATAATAGTATGAGATATGCTTTTTCTTTCTAGAAATAATTTCTTAATGAAATCTCTTTTATTTGGTTAAGTGCCTTACCTATGGATAAGGGCCTAACTCATTCAAACGCAAGACTCCTCTCTCTACACTCCTAGAGGTACTGTGGATACTGCACAGAAATTCTGTTATTTTACTGATTTAAAAAAAAAAAAAAAAGGAAAAAATTTGTGAGGCTATTTCTTTTGCTTTGTGTGCTTGAATGTTTTTCCATGTCATCCTAATTGTAGGCAACATCATTAATATTCCACTTCTGAAGCACAAACTTGACAACAAACAATAGTAGGTATTGAACCAGGAATAAAGTTTTACTGTTTTGTTATTTTTGTAGCCTCTTGTAAAGAGGTAATTGGTGACTGAGCTCAAACACCTTTTACACTTGTAAAAACCAAAAAATACAGAAAGAAAACCAGTCTCAAACAAAATACTTCAGGGGTCAACGAATAGGTACTCTTCTCCTGCATGTTTTATAGTTCCCTTCATGATTCGGTGCAAGAGTATAAAAGATCAGCACAGAGGAAAAATGGAAGACTTAAAAATGCAACATTTTTCTGGTCCTGCTTGGTATACCTTGTTAACATTTTGGCCTGTTTATGCTTCTCTTGACAGAAGACACAGTTTCTCTGTGGTATCCTATTTTATTTAAAATGTACTGCATTTTCAGCTATTGTTTCCTCTGCTCAAGCTTGTTACCTCTCACCCTCTGTGCCCTTCAGGTGAGACACAGTAATTCATTAGACAAAACTGTGATAAACTACTGTGTATGCAAAGTAACTTCCCCTGTCAGTGAAATTGCCTTCCATAGAGGTGCTTCCAGGGCAACATTTTTTGGGTGACAGAAGAAGAAAAATACTCAACCAGCTAGAAAAACATTCTGTAGTTTAATATCCCATTTTAATATAATAACAGCTTGCAGAAGGAACGTTGTTTTCCAAAAGGAGCTAGTTTTATTACTTATTAGGATCTAACTGTACTTTCCTACCTCATGAGATTCAGATGCAGTACCCCACCATATTGCCTATTATTTGTAATTCTTGTCCAGAATCTCAAATACAGAGCATTGAGAATTTTATGGTTTTTAAGTAATCCCACTTTTGAAAATACTAGCTCTGGCGGCTGAACTGCTCTGTCCTTTAGCTCTTCATTCCAGGGCTGGAAGATGATACAGAGTAAAAGCTGGATGAAGGAGAGACGATCACAGCTCTCCTGTGTTACTGACACAAGGAACTGCGGAGGAGCTACCAGGGCACTGGAAGTGACAGCACATTCCGTAATGGCAGGCTGATGGAGCCGCTCAACTTCCAATTGCAAAAAGTAAGTCTGATCTCCCCAAAACTTCATCACATTTTACCATCAAGAGTCCCGAAAACAACAGGTGTCAGCCTGTACTTAGAATGCTAGCAATTTCCAGGTCAGTGAAAGGAGTGACAGTGAGGTGCGGTCTACTCTAACAGAGACATGACTGAGCGAGTGAGAGTGAGGGAAGCAATGGGCGGTCAGCATCCTGCCAACACGGAGAGCAAAACCCTGCTGTCCACCAGGGAATTTGTAAGCTGACCTCTCAGCCACTTGTCGCGGTGCCTCTCAGCACAAAGTCCCAAGCCTGCCCGGGCTAGCTCAGACACCGCAGCAAGCTGTAGGTACGGCTGGTGAGACACACAGGCCGAGCCAATCCTGTGGGTCAGGGCTCCTACGAGTGTCGCTGAAGGCAGGAATGACAGGTGCAGACAATGGCGGAGGAATGAAGGCAGGAGTCAGCAGAGTAAATCCAAGAAGTTTATTGGAAGACCAAGAGGAGCCACCTCACAATCCAAGAACTGCGCCAAACCTGGCTCTGGGACTGCCCCTTTTATTGGGGGGTGGTACAGTGGGCGGTGAGAAGGGAGCAACCAGTTAGGTGCAGCCTGGGCGTGGTTAGACAGGTGACTGACACATGCAGGAACCAATCACAGCAGGGAGGAGGGAACCGCCTCTGGGCCCAGCCTATCACTCGATGTCCCCCACAGAACTTTCTAGAGCTGAGGCGGGGCCCCGAGGTGACAGACGGGCTCCAGAGAGGAGGGGAAAAGATTGACAACTGACTGTCACTGAGGGGGTTTCTAGGAGCAAACCGTCAGAGGGGTGAAGCAGGGGGTACACAGAACAAACCATTTGAACAATAAACAGACATAAAAGGCAATTAAACAAAACATGCAACACTACAGCCGCTGAATACAAGGTACTGATTTCACCATACTGCTGAAACCAGAAGGAAGAAAAAGCTTTACCTTTCCCAAATTTTCACGTAGCCACTGCCTCTGGACAGAAAGTAATAGGGACTGTGGTGTCTGAAATTTATACTTCTCTTCCAGGGAAGCAAAAATTGTGCTCCTCACTGTTGTGAGTGTCACTTAACAGTGAAAACTTTTCAGAGCACTTTGTATGTTTTCACTGCCTTTAAATGATAATCAATGTCAATTGCCAGCTCATTACAAACCTTTTTCATGGATCATCAGAAGTGCAGTGCCTGAGGGGATGGCCTTTCTTATTCCACAGAAAGCCAATTGTACCTGCTATTTACTTTGAGGTACAGAAATGTAGTCTACAAACCAGCAGACCAAAACAATGACTACATCAGACTCCAATTATTTCTGTTGGGGAAACTTACTTTCTCTACGGACATAAAATTCTCTAATGATATTTAGCAAGAAAAAATTTTGCAAGTCTGTCTAAAGGAATATCATGTTTAGATCTATGGAGTTTTTTTTTTTGCTTTACAGCACAAATTTCAAATAAAGGAAGAACATTGCCTTCTCTTTCAAACTCATACCATCCTCAAAAATTACAGCATGAAAATTGGGACACCTTTACTATGAACAGTTTTCTGCTTAATATATTTTGCATAGTTTGGTGGGCTTCTTGTTTGTGACTGGTGAATTTTCTGTTCATTTGTAATTTTGTTATTTTTGTAGGAGATTTATTATTTGTTTATTTAGTTATTAATTGTCTTGATGAAAATTAAGGTCAATTTTTTAGACTGTGAGCTGTCAAGAAGTTCAGATGAAGTCAGGAAAAGAAGCAAAGTCTGTGAACAGTTTATGAACAGTCTATATTATAAATCAAAACAGTTCTATGATTTACTCCAGCTTACACAGTCTAAGCCAATTCACTGTGGAGTTGTCTGGCAGTGAAGTGCTCAGTCATAGTTACAAAATACCTGCTCCAGCCTTAGGTGTTTTTGAGAGATTTAGATGTTCATAGTTTGAGATTGTTCTGCTAGTTCATTGATATATGAGGAACTGAAGATCACTGTGAGAAATTCCCAAGCTGGGGGACCTACAATTGTCAGTTTTTGTATTTTGTTTTGCTTTTCTGGTGTAAGAGCAAATCTGTGTCTCAGGTACAGTACATGTTCATTTATCACAGTGGAGGTCTGAGGTTTAGGAAGCCAGGGTTCTGAGAAAGAAAATATTCCTGTTCTATGACAGGTTTGTGAAACAAGCACGTTGTCATGCATTATTGCTGAAGTATGCTTTAGTTCAACACCAACACCATAACCCAAGCCACTCAAATATATCAAGGGCTAGAGCTGCTGTTTTCTCACTTTTTGGAAAAATTCCCCCTTGTTACCAAGATTGTGAAGCAAAAAGTAGCTGTGCCAATAACTGGAGCAGAATATAAATTAAACAAATAAAAAGTCATATATTTTCCTTATTTCTTCTCCCTCTTCCCTTTTATTTATTTTCTCCCTCTCTTGAGTCAGGAAGAAAGCGAAGTTGGATACTGTTAAGCAAAGGACATAGGGAGTCTTGACAGTCAAAGGGATCAGAATTCACCCTCTGCTTTAAATATGACATTGTGAACACCAATGGTTTTTTTCCCATTTCACAGAGTAAATTCATCCTTCTAATTACTTACCATGTGTTCTTCTGCTTAGACAGAGCTACTTTTTTTTTTTTTTAAGGAATATATGTAAATACATACATGTCAATTGAAAAATAGTGGGGTTATATGTTCATTTCAGTTTTAGTTTTTCTTTTTTTTTTTAGTGGAGGGGATGTTGGCGATTTTGGGGATTTTTGTCATTATTCTTTTGTTTGTTTTTGATTCTTTAAAGAAACAGTGTTAAAACTTGGATAAATAAATACATTGAGAAATAAAATTTGAATTTAATAAAAGGACATGGTTATACTTATGCAGAGTATAAATGTATACAATAAAACTTTGCTGAAAGCAGTTTGAGTAGAAGTTAAATGACAAGACTACAACATTTCTTCTTAGTTTTTGATAAGTGTAATGAGTAGTAATTCAATTCATATTTTTAACCATTACATTTTGAAGTGTTTATTCTCTAGACATCTCTTAACAGTAGTTATCTCCAATAATTCCCTGTGGATTAATAATGAAGGCTTTATATCGTTTCATAAACCAGAGTTCAAGAAATAACAAAGAGCAGTTAAAAATTTAGAAGGCTGATGTTAGGAGAACATGAAATGAGCAGCAGATATTAGTTGTAGTTTTATAAAATTAAAATATATTCCATGTGATAGCAGTGACTTTTCAAAGCCTATTGCTCAAACTACCAGATAAACTGAAAATCTGTAAAACCTCAGTTGAATTGCTCTGTTTTTAAATGGTGCTTTTCAAGGGGACTCTCCTAATATTTCAAGCCCCATAATAATTTTCTTCACAGTCCTCAATAAATTAGCCTGTTATTTTGATAAGTAATCAATGTTTCTTTCATCTACTATACAAATAGAAAAAAATACTGTTTGATTACTGGAAAAATGATGGCTGTTTGGGGGGTTTTTGTTTGGGTTTTTTTTTTTCCCCTTTAGGCTTTTAAAAGAAAAAAACTATAATAGCAGGGCTCCATTTAGCTTATAAATTCATTTCACAACATATTAAATACCTAGGAAAGTGTCAGTTAGTATTTAATTAACATTTATATATTTAATGTTGTTCTGTTTCCAGTAGCCCCTTTACAGATGTGCAGAACTTTGGTGTAGTCATTAGAATGTGCTGTTTTATAGATGGCCTGACTGGGCTGTGCCAAATGAGATCTCTCTGTTTATACCTATCTGTGAATTAGAAAATGCTTGAACGCTGAACAGAGATCCTGGTGAGCTTGATGCATGTTTTCTACTTGCTCATACAAAATGTTCATATTGATATATTCTGCATGCAATTGCAGAGAACTCTTGGAAAATTCATTCTCCTCTGCTTTTTGCTTCTCATAATCTCGCAGGGTCTCTATGTGCTCCTCCAATATATTCTTGCTTGCTGATGAGTGCAGTCTTGTCCTCTGCCTTTGGTCAGAACTGCAAAGCTCTGATTTGGAACTGAATAAAATGCTACAGCCCAAAAGTGATGGTATGTGCATTTCCAGGTGTGATGTACCTCCTAAGATGTCTCTACCCTGCTTCCATCTCAGTTATGGCTTCCATGGTACTAGTGAGTTAACAATAATAAAAGAAGAAAGTGAACAATATGTTCAAGAGACAAGAAAATAGTGTAAATTCTACAAGATGTTATTGTAGCTATTTTGTTCTTTATTTTTAATTCTACCATTAATGAGGTTTGATATTCCCTTTAGGCAACAACTTGACATGAATCAAAAGAATTTTAATTACTCCAAGAGAGATGATTGATTAGAGCAACTTTTTCCTTTATTCCATGTTTGTTCATTTAGAATTTAATATAAGTTTTTATTTTAATTACTGAATGTGTTACAGGTTTTAGAAGAAGGCAATGACAACACTAGAAATCAGTATTTGTTTTACATGTATACGGCATACACAGTCTGTGAGCAATACTTTAGCTTAATTTTGAAGATTTTTATTTGATAAAATGTATCTAATATTTTTCCATAATTAATTGTACTTCTTTAAGGGCAGTTTGAAATAGGATTTTTGGCTTCAGTGAACCAAATTTCAAAACCTGGACAAAACCTGAGGCCTCCTTTTCAGGTACTTCCATTTGCTATAATACCACAACTAGAGAACCGAATGATTCCTTATACTTATGAACCGGTAAATGTTCTAAGAAAACAATTTAAAACATGCACACAGCTATACACACATATACATATATTTATACACGTGTGTGTGTGTGTGTACAGTAACATCTGATGTCTGCTGCTAAGGTTAGAC
Source organism: Prinia subflava (assembly GCF_021018805.1). NCBI lineage: Eukaryota > Metazoa > Chordata > Aves > Passeriformes > Cisticolidae > Prinia > Prinia subflava. The sequence continues at coordinate 21,152,881 of NC_086251.1, forward strand.
CATTGTGAGTGATGTTTGGATTGGAAACCTCTGTAAAGAACTCACTGTGACTGGATTCTGAAATGTTCTAACTGTAAATGACTTTTAAGGTAATGGATTGGAGGTTTTTCTTAAATCTAGTACTTTGTTAAGGAAATACAGTGAACCTTGATCCACAGCCACAAATGCTGTTTAATTTATGGGGGTATTGAATTGGAATTTAAGAGTTTTAGGCTTTGATTTTTGGTTTCTTAATGTAATTTTTGTTCTTCTGTACTAGAACAGTAGTTGTATTCATCAGTATAGCCAGTACATAAGAAGGCATTGAGTAATTTTCTACTTTATACTTAGCTCTGAAAGAACTTACATTTTTGATGTGTCTAATTCCCATGTTCTGATGATTTAATTTCTTTACAAATATGATTAATGAAACTCAGGAGCTTTTAATTCATATTTATAGACAACTATCAGTTCAAATGAAAGAGTTTTTCTATTTATTTTCAAATTATGCGTGAAGAGATTTATTCATCTGATAGTATTTGAGACAATTAAAAAAAAAGTAATATTTTTTCTCCAGGCAACATTAGTCATGGACTTTTCAACAGTGGACTAGTCAATTGGGTCAACAAATTTTTACCTGAGTTGCAGTTGGGAAAAATACTCAAAGGAGAAGCACTGGATGGACCTTTATCTTGGCAGATATCAATAAAAATGAAAATTTATAAGGGGGGAAAACCTCACCATATGTCAGTATCAACACCAGCATGGAAGTCCACAGTTCATGTGGAATAGTGTAGAAAACAAGGTTGTTTTTGAGAGTGACAGATTATATCTGTCCTCAAAATCTGCATTTACAAGTCAACACCATCGGCAATTCATGCTGAAGTTACATTAACTCCAAATTAATTAATCTTGATTAATGTTGAATATGATGAATATCAAAGACATTAAAAATGATTAACCTATATATTCCAGCATCTTGCAACCTGGAATGTTTTGTAGAACTGGCACTAGCGCTGTGCATCTGTCTTTGCTATTTATGTAGACCTAGATGCAGAATAATTTATAGGACAACTGCTAGAGTTCTAAAAATGTACAGCTTGAGCTGTTTCCATGCCTGACTGCAAACTCACTGGCACCTGCCAACAGGCTCAGTGAATACCAGATGTGGGTTTTTTTCTTTGTTTTGTAAGCTTGTGGTGCTATGTATTGATATATTCTTATTCCTGACTGTTTAAAAATGATGGGCTTGGCTTACATCCTTTAGGTGTCTTTTCCAAGGGTCACATATTAAAAAAAATTTTTAAAAGTACATGCAAACCAAGAATTCCTTTATTTTCATTGCTCACCATTGGACTTAAAAGATACTTTAACCTCTTTGAAGTTATCTAACCCACTCAGTAGGGTGACTAGATACAGAAAAAATAAGATATACATAGAACTCTACAAGGTTGAAACCCTAAGGTACTGTTTCATATAATGTCAAAAGTTTAATTATTTCTCAAAAGCTCCACTTGGTGGAGAAAAATGTAGAATAGTTTTTCAATTGTAATAATACCTAGAAACAACTGATTTTTTCCCTTTTTTGTCAATCATACCGATATTAAGGATTTACATCCATTAATACATTTCTTATAGGAATCAGCCCAGGAGACATGATTCTGCTAAGATAATTAGATTTGAAGAACAAATTTTTTTTCTCTCTGTTCTTTTTAAAAAATGGCTTATAAGAATTTGACATAGGAACAAGCAAACCCTATTCATGAATAAAAGCATAATTCAGAAAAAAGCTAAAAAATGTCTGATCACAAAGCAGATGAACTCTAACAATCACATTGATATTGTTTCTGTTGGACATCAGGAAGAACATGATATGTATTTTGGTTTACCATTTCTATAATTAAATGTGTTTTGGAGGTGATGAAGTAGTGCCATACAGCAGAGAAATAAGTAGATATGTGCTCTAAACAACTGTGAAAGCTGAAGGGCAGGGAGTGTTGTTTGTTCATTTGTTTCTTAATACAGGATGCTGTATTTGGGAAATGTTAAAGAAAAGGATTACTTATTTTCTTCAGCTTTAACTCAAGCACAAATTAATAGCATGTTAGAGATAATGTGCATTCCATTAAAAAATTACATTGCTTTACAGTGGGAGGAATTTTTTATTTACATGTGCAATTTTAAGGATTTAATCTGCTAGGGCCTGATGTTTTAAATCTGCAGTCTAAATTATTCAGGAAAACAAATTCCTGAAAGACTTTAGAGCTCATTAGTGTCCTTGGGTGTCTCCTTGCTGTATTAGGTGAATAATCCCTTCACACTACTCCCACAAAACACCCAACTCTGGATATGAGGAAGCACAGAAGACACTGACATTTCTTTTTGTTATGACATTATTATGCTACTGAAAGAAGCATGAGGGTAATCCATGTCCCAGAGATGTCTCAAAGCATTACTGTTCCTGTAGTTAGTTCCACTAGACTTTAGTTAGCCTTCTGTTTTAGGGAAGGCTTTTTCTAATAATTTAGCAGTAGATTTTTTTTTTTTTTTTTTTTTTGGGAGGGGTAGGGGGTGGGACACAACAATGGAACATTTTAATAATGTGAAATGGAAAAGTTCCCTGACCCATCTCAGGATCAGCTGTGCTGTATGCGTTGTGTGCTTGTGCAACAGCAAAAACTTTAAGAGAAAAATAAATAAGAAACATGAAGGTTGTTCTCATTAATTTCTTTCATTCATTAGATTGCCTTTTGGTAATTCTCACTTTGAGGTGAGGCCTATAATCCCATTTCACTGATTCTGGTCTGTACTGTAGCAGGGAAGGGGAGGCACTGTGAGGAGAAGTGAGAGATGGTACCAGGTTGTACACAGATTTCAATAGGAGCAAAAAATGCTTTCATAAAATGACTCCTTTAATAATAATAATAATAATAAAAAAATAGAGGAGTAATCAAGATAGTAAACAAATGCTGCATTACTTCAATGGATAAGCATCTCCCATTTGTGCAGCATCAGGCAAATCCTGAATGGATTTTCCCATGGTGTGCTGCACAGAATGGATGCTGTCCATGGAGAAAAGCTGTCCCTTGTGGTTACATGAGCTATTATACAGTCACCGTGTAAGAAATCTATTCCTAAATTATGTTCTTATGAGAACCTCTTGTTGCCCTATAAAGTAAAGGTTAGGCCATGGCTGGTACCATCTGGGAGCTGACTGCTGGCTCCTCTCTTACCATGAGCTGACTGAGGTTACTCTGCAGCCAAATTGTTTGTGCAGCACATCACAGGCCTGAAAGCCTCCCTGCATGTGCAGCCCAGCACAGACCTGCCCTTGCTCAGGTTTGATTTTATGTGGATCACCAGCTCTTAAACCTGCAACAGTCTTCCAGTCAGGATCTATACTGTATCCTTTATCAAGGGAGTAATACCTTGTCAGTATTGTAAAAACAGAAAAGTGAAACTATGTGGGGTTTGGGTGACTCTAAAGTTGTGCACATGTGTTGGGAAAATCTGTAGTGCTCATAGGACCTGATCTCATCTGAATAGGCCGACAGTCCTGCAGAGACATGGAGGGACAAGGCTCGAGAACCATTGTGATAACTGAGTGTGTTCTAGAGTGCCTGGAGGTGCAGAAGGATAAAATGAAAGTTTACTTTTCTGAGAGCAATTTTTTCTGCCTCCAAAAATGGAGCTGTAAAAAGTAGTAGAAAAGAAATCCGCTTAGTTCATATTATATTTGTGCCACTGAACTTTGCAACCTTTCATTGAGGGCTTCTCCTATTAAATCTTTTTCTAGTTTGTCTAACATGTTTTTTGGCAAGTCCTTCACCATCAAAAACTGTAAACCCAAAAGGTGCTTTGTGAGACAGATATATTAGGTGCAGAGCTTGCTTCTGTTTGCATAGCCCAGGGCTGTTTCCTTTCCTGCCATTACTGCTGGAGGTAGAGATGGACACACAGGCACAAGGTGTGATTCTTGGAGATGTCCTCTGCAGGGCCAGCAGTTAGACTGCAGTGATCCTTGGGGATCCCTTCCAACTCAGGATATTCTATCATTTTATGATACAGTGCTTTACTGAGAGAATGTAAGCATCTCAGGAAAATGGGCAATTACATAGAGCTTTTGCTAAGATATTAATAAAGATAAGCACTACTTTAGATTTTGTTTCATTTTTAAATCCTTTAATCAATGGAGAGGTGCCCTATGCAAAGCAATACACTTTATTTTTCTGTTTATTTTGCTTCATCTTTTGAAGAATCTGAATGGATTCCTGCTTGAACTGGAGTTTCTTTTGAAAACAATATCGAATAAAAATACATAATTACAAGAATTTCACCATAACAACAGCCAGTTTTTCTAATAGCTAATTTGCACTTTAAAACAGGAGTGTTCTGATCTAGCCTGTATTAATCAATCTACTCTAAGTGATAACCTGGTTGATGGCTACCAGATCATGAAGCCCTCTCTGACTTTTCATTTGCAAATTTATGTTCTTTTTAGGATGCTACAGTAGCTCCTTGAGCTTCTTTTATTGCAAGGTTCTCTTCACATTATCAACATTCATTCTGATTTATTAACAACATTGTCACAGTACTAGTCAACAAATGTCAAATGAGAGATTATACGTTCCCCTTAATCTTACTCAGTGTTCTCCTTTTTGCCTATTCAAGGATACCATTTTTTATTTTTGGCACAGCATAGCGCTGAGAGTTTATTTATCATTTTCTGCGAGTTCTTTTCAGAATCATTGTTTCTCACAGCGAATTTTACCATGGTATGTTTTGTGATTATGAACTTTTTTTATATAATTTCTGTTACATTACCTTAAATATGGATGTGTTAAAAAATTCATTTATTAGTATGTTATGTTTAGCCTTCCAAGAGAATCTGAAGAAAGACACTGAGAGCCAATAGCCTCTAATCTAATACTGATACCGATACCAATACCGATACTGATACCAATACCAATACCAATGCCAATGCCTAATACTAATACTAATACTAATACTAATAAATACTCTCAATAAACAAGTTTTCTCCCATATTTCTCAGGCACCATCCCAGAAACCTCTTTTGACTTCCTCCAAACTTGGTATTTGAAGCTTCAGTGCAACATTGATAGAAGGCAGAGAATCTGTTATTTCTGGCAATAACCCAGCCTATATATTTAAAAATCTAGTGAGCAAGCGGCATGGCCAATAAGGAATAGATTTGTAAGAATAAAATGGGTGGTGATAAGAACCTGGCATTCACAAGGCATGTGCTTGGATGCAATCTATTTCAGATTTGCTTTAGTTACTTGCAATAAATGAATTTGACATTTTTCGATGTACCATGTGACTCTGATAAAAAACATTTTTTAAGAAGAATAAAAATTCTACATTTTCTTTCTTTTTCAGTAACCTGTGGATAATCATAACTATTAAAGATTTAACATTATAATGATGCAAATCTTCTCAAGAGCTATCAACAATGTAGACTAGAATATATTCTTATAAATAAGACATTCCAAAGCCCTATATCATCTTTAGGTGAATGAGTGGACCATCATTTTCCTCACATTTCTTTCTTCTTGTTCTTACATAAGGTACATTAAATTAAGTTTAAACATTTTGTCTGAATACTTGGAGTAATTTACTTAATGTGCTTGGTTCTTATATGCTGTGGACTGAGTAATTGATTTTCTAGGTGAATATTTTCACTGATGTCTATTCCATTCAAACAGTGGAATGGTAAAAATGTCTGCAGTTTCTGTACTGAAAGATGCAATGGCTGGATAGCTTCTGAGCATTTCAGTCTCCCCATCCTAATGTCACCTTCACATCTCTCACACTGCTGGAAATTACTGACTGACAGGCAATCTCCATTTCTATGTGACCTTTTGGGTATTTTCATTTTTCCCTGAATCACAAGTACTAATGTTCCTCAAGCTGCTCAGAGGTTTCAAGGACTGGAGTTGATCAATAGGCTTATTGCCACAATCAGTCTGTGTGTTATCAAATTAATCTCCCTCTGATAAAGTTTGGGCCTCCCACTCTCCTGCCCACTGACTGGCAGAGTGCACCTGGGGTAACTTTCCATCCTGGGTGTGTGTCTGAGCTGGGAAGAGTCTTTCAGCACTGCAGGGGGAGAGTTTGGGTCTCACCAGAGGTCAGCACAGGTTTGCTGCTGTTATGAGGGAGTGCACTGTTGGCATCTGGCAGACACTGTATGTACAGCAGTTTTTCAGTCTAATTCTCCAAACATCTATGTAATAGAAATGCCAGGAAATCACAACGTGGCTGAAAGATAGGAACGTGAGAATGCATTCATTCCTTGTAAAAATTAAATATGACAGTACCCAAGGCAGTGTTTCATTTGCAGGTTTTTTAATGTTCTCTGAGGGTGATTTTTTTTCAAGAGATCCAAGGTGCTTTTATCTTACCTTTCAAGTATTTAAAGCAACACCTAAATCACGTTGCATATGCTCTTCTATAGTCTTATATGGTGTATGGCTATTTCTTCCCTAAGCCTTATCTTTGTAAATTCTGCTGCTGACACATTATTAACTACATTACCCAAAACAAAATATTTCTCTAGCTATATCCATATAAGGCACAGGTACATCACCTTCTTACAACTGTGGTGTAAGGTGTGGTTTCATACCTCATTTCTTCTATTTCTTGCACTTTTAAGGGATATAAATGGCATAAGTCAATAACAGCATGAAGGTGGACAGAGTGCAGCATTGTGCCAATCTAAACCACAAAAATTTGCTAGTGCAGTGCTATTTACTGAATTATACAGATTGGATTAACATTTCATTGTGTGTCTATTTGGTGATTGTCTTTCTCAGATCATCACTTCTATTTTTAATTATACTGCTGAACCATCATAGGCTTTGGGGCAAATTAACATTCAATAATATGATTATATTTTGTTACTTTCTGTAAAAGAAATTGTACTAGCCAATTTTGAAATGTCAGTGTAGGAATTCACCTTTCCTGTTCACGTGTGCTACAGAGCACAATTCATCTCTTGAATATTTGCAGGTTTAAAAGTGTATTGTTCAAAAATAAGCTAAATTTTTATACCTCTTCCATGGTTCCTTGGAATGAGCTGCCCTCTGGAACTACCCATTTCACATCATCAATTAGAAAGGGAGCCAAAGCAAACAGCTGTCATTTATCCAACTAACCGTCAGATAGCTAACATCTATTTTTACTGTGAAAAGTTGTTTTTTGGTTGGTTGGTTGGGGGTTTTTTTGTTTGGTTTTTTGTTTGTTTGGGGTTTTTTGTTGTTTTTGTTTTGGGGGTTTTTGTGTGTGGTTTGTTGTTGTTGTTGTTGTTGTTGTTGTTTTGTTTGGTTGGTTTTTGTTGGGGGGTTTTTTGTTGTTTTTTTTTTTCCCCCTCTGGAAAGCTAAATACGTCATGACCTATATCAGCTGTTTTGGAAGTATATGTGGATAAGTCAGAGGATTGCAGTTTTTCAGTGTTAGTGATGCTGGTTTTCCTATTGCGTTTATAATTGATTTTAATTTCCTTAATTATTGTTCTAATATATTTCTTTGTTTTTCACCTGAAGAAAACAGTGCTTTGAAGACCTCCAAATGTTTCTAGTGTCTCTCTAGAGGACACCTTCTCCTCCCCTGGTGTGGTTGGTGATTTAAGCATGTCTGTCTCTAATAGTCACAGTGTATTCAATACTTTTTGGTAGCAGTGCAGAATTCACATAGGCACAATGTGCAGAAATAGTGCTGGCGATTCCCTCTTAAAGCATTCAGATAGTGTGAGAAATATGGTTATTTAATTCATGTTTTATAAATAATTATAGATTGAGAACTGTGATATATATTATATAAAGATATGTATGTGTCTGCTCAACCCGCACGTTTCACGAACTTCTAGAAAGCACCTCCCTGATCTTCCGGGTTCCAAAAATAGAAGGTGAGAACGACTTGCTCCTGCCTACGTGCAGCTCAGCTCATCGGGACTCGGAACGGTCAAACGCTACACCGGTCATCACACACCTCTACGGCAGTTACTCAAAGCAAGGACTAACTCTGGACATTAGCATTTGAATGTGCCCAGAGACCCTTTCGAGATTTAATGTAAATAAAGTTAATGGTCGATGATTAGAGAAACAATGGGAGGAAAGTTGCCGAGGGAGAAACTAAGTGTATTTAAGTTAGGTCTTTAAGTGGGCAAGTTTGTGAACCCAGCTAGAGGCACTGGCTGCCAGGTCCTGTGTCCCTGGGGTCACCCTTGACTCTGCTTTTCCCGGGAGAACTTCAGTCAAGTAAGTTTGCTGTTCGTAGAGTTTGTATTGTTTTGTTTTTATTGTTTGAAATTGTTATAATTTAGTTCTAAATTTTGTGATTTAGATGTTAATAAACCAAACTATTGAATTTGGCAATAAATTTGTCCTGGCGTTTATAACAATTTTGATGCCCAACAGCGGGGCCAGTTTTGAATATTCTACGGATCCCTGCTTCTGACCGGGGGGCGCCCCGCCGTAAAAAGCGGCCTGGCAGAGCGGGTAAGTCCGGAAGAACGAACTGGCTTTACGAACCCAGAACCCACAACAGCAAAGGAATTAGGCATTAAGACAAGCTAGCTTGGGGGGGCTCGGGAACTCAGCAGGGGTTTTCCCCTGAAACCACGGTATTGTTTCACTCGTAAAAATCTAAGTGCACGAAGAATCCACGCAGGAAAAGGACCGTAAGTATAGCGTGGTTGAGTGGGGGTGACCAAGTGCTTGAGAACGTGTATGTGCGTGTGAGTGTGTGTGTGAATGAGACGTGATTTATCACGAAGCGAGAGCGGACCTTAAGGTCGCGTTTCCGCTGCTCCCGCGAGGGACACGGCCGACCGACGGGGAAGCGATTGAAACGTGTGATATTTCGCTTCGTGTGTGAGTGTTACCCGACGGGGTGGGGGAGGTCACCAGGGGGTCCTGAAGGAAAGAGGACGTCCCTTTTTGAGTTCGGGGACGAGTAAGCCTTCTTGACCGCGACCAGGGGGGTCGCTTAATTTTTTCGGTGGCGGTTACAGAGCCCCGCCGTTAACCGAACATCCACGGAACGGTCATCCGTTAGATCATTAAGTTAACGGCATCGAGTTCAGAAACTCGAGATTTAATTTTTAGTATCCCATAACTTCTGTGCCACGGAGAGTATAGGATCAGATCTCAGCAGAGATCGGGAAGATTCCTTAAAGGAAACCTCAGCGAGGGCTGCTCTTGAAATTCCTCGGAAAAGTCCATTAAGAAAGTTGTTGCAAAGTTGGCAAGAATGCCCAATTAGGAGAGGAGCATCTAAAGATCAGATGATTTATTTGTGTATGAATGTTTGGAGAAGAAAAGAGATAAGACCTAATATTATATGGCCTGTGTTTAGTACTTTTGACGAATGGGCGTGGGAAGCTCTGTAAGAACATGTAGCGAAGAAGAAAAGGAGAGAATTTAAAGAATTGGCATATGTTCTGTTATAGTATGAGGTACGAGTAAAGCTGTGTTCTGAGGAAAGGGAAACACAGAATGAACTAAACTACGAGATAAACTTCTCTCACGGCTCGGTAGCCCCCGTCCTGCCAGCCCCTACCCCTACCACTTCCTCCTCCCCGGCCTTCTCAGGGGCAGAGTTAGCACTGCCATCCGAGACCCATGCGGAGCCCCGAGCTCAGCGGCCACTCCAGAAACCTCCCTCCCGTTCAAGGAGATTCCCGAGAGGGAATCCTGCCCCCGTTTCTGGTCCTGACCCCGCACCTCGGCCACCGACGCTAAAATATAGAGAAAAAGAGAAGAAGGGTAAAGAAAACGAAAAGTAGAAGAATAAACCAGACAGGTATACACCAGTTAGAGCCCTGGCTAAAACCAGGACCCCCGAAAGAGATCTTGAAGAGCCCGGGAGGGATTCAGGGTGAGACAGTTAGTGTGAGAGCAAGAATGGCCCGGGAAGAAAAAAGGGAGAAAAGAAGCATTCCCGTAAGAAATTTGACAGTAGAGCAAAACAGAAATTACCAAAGGTGAATTAGAATGCATTAGAGAATAACTAGTGGTGTTGGGAAGCGTGCAAATTAGAAATGCGAGAATTCACGTGAGTCTGCAAAAGGAGAAAAAGATAGAAAAAGGATTAAAAGGAATCTTGCCTACTCTTTTCTTTGGTGGTAGTAGATCTTTTACTTCAAGCTGAATACATTTTAGAGACTCCCTAGAGTTGTGTATTTTGCTTTAAGAGTTTTTTTTCTCCTAGACGAGATCAGCGGAGTTGTTTTTTTCTTTTTTTTCTTCTTTTTACTAACGTGAGAATAGAACGAAACCCGCCCCCTTCCCGCAAGCGGCAGGGCGAGTCAGTCCATGGTTGCCGGGAGACGAAGGAAAGCAGCAGCTTTAAAGTGATTAGACGAGGCTGCCCGGGACAGAAAACCGCCCTGTAAGGCGAAATAGGAAGCAAAAATAGATAAAAGTATTGAGAGAAGAGACCAAGAATGAGAGCTATACTTATGCGTAAGAAATACCTAAGTGTTTGTTCTTGAAAAGTTGAAAATATATCTTCCTTTTAGTTGTCTGTCTGCTGCATGTGAAGATTTTGTGCAGATCAAAAAGTTGATAGTATGGTAGATGTAGCTCATCTATGTTTAAAACAATTGAATTCGGATTGTTAGCTTGAGCAAGAATATGGCATTTGTGTTGGCAGACAGTGTACTGCAAGGGTTTTGTGTGTTTCAGTTTTTCTTTCAAAAAGTTGAAGCATGTGGCCAGTGAAGCCAAAATTAAAGTAGCTGTTGAGAGGCAGGAAACTAAATCTTTCTGTCGAGATAGTGTTAGAATAGTAATTAGAGTCAGGATTCTAGTATTAAGTTGAGAAAGTGGTATAATTCTCTGTGTTAGTAGTTACAAGATTTTTCTTTATTCTTTGCAGTTCCTATTCTGTATGTATTTTATCTAGTCGGGAACCGGGATTCTTAATTTTAATTATTGACTCCTTAGAAAGAGATGGTTTGTGTTGTCCCTTTGATATTATGTCTTCTTACTTGCTCCTCAATTTAGAAGATGTAAACCTTGAAGTTGCCCTGGTGCCTGTGTTTTCAGGGGTGGAGAGTAAGTGATGTATGAAAAGCAGCATTTTGTCACTAGTGTTAAGTTTGGTCGGTGTTTGCTTGTGTATTTAAGTTTAATAATACGCAAGAATAGATAGCAAATACAAGAGCTTTACTTTGAGAATTAGGCACAAGTTATCTCGAGTTTGTTTGTTAAGAAAGGCTAAGTTTGTGAAGTTTTTTTGGACTGAAGTAAAAAGCAGTAGTGTTAATGTTCTGATAATTGTACTAGATAAAGCTGTCTGATTACCGGGGCCTGATGTTTACAGTGACTCCTGGCGTTAGAAAACTTTTCTGAGTTTTAAGTTCCGAATTTAAGTAATGTATAGTTTATTACAGAGTAAGTTCTGCTCTTTGTAATAGTTTCTTCTATTTAGTGTGCTTTGTTTTTTTTCTGTCTTGTTAAAATACTCCCCCAGGATTATAGGTGAGGTCTTAAGTTTTTCTCTTAATTTGTACAAATTTTGCTTACTGCTCACTGATTGTTTGAATTAGCTCTCTGATGAAGTGAAGAAGTCACTTCAGCTACTGCTGCAGGATTGTATCTTGCCACGCTGAAATAGGGGTCTGCAGCTAATCCTGTCTGTAAAAAATAGTTTGTAGACGGATCTGCATGAGTAGTTGACGAGAACTGCCCCGGTATATTAACCGGGAGTTCCAGCTTTTCGTAGATGTTAGCAATCACACGGCGTATGGAGTTCTTACACAGGAGTGGGCGGGAGCCAGGAAACCGGTGAGGTATGTTTTAAATGGCTTACTGAATCCCGGCTATTGAAATATGAGGCAATTCTGGTAAATTCCCCGGAGTTAGAACTCCGTACTGCTGCTGCTCGAAACCCCGCCCAGTTTCAGTCCTGGGGAGGATCTGAGGAGTGTAGTCACAATTGCTACGAGGCAGTAGAATTACAAACCAAAATAAGAAGTGTCGCCATCAAGCCAACAGCAGAGCTGAAAGGTCCGATAGTACTTCTAGAATTGTGTTAATTTTGCTGATCATTAGGGGTGGCTGAAGCAAGGGTGAGAAGCAGTTGTGAAAGCAGATGCTTCTTGGGGGCTAAGTGAGAATAGCCATAGCAGGGTGCACATCGAAAATAGAGACAAGGTGGTCCCATTGTCTCACTCAAGTTGCGTCCTTCTTTTGGCTGTGTGTATCTGAGAATGTGCTGAGTAGGGGTCTGGAATATAAATTTGTAGTTCAGTTAATTAGCAGTAGTGCAGACTCATTACACTGAGACTGTAGAAACTGAGTGAGGATGTGTGTAACCTTAACAGCTGATTGTCCTAGAAACTGCTGTTGTCACCGAGCATTGTAAGATACTGGGTTTTATGAACGTTTGTCTGTATGCCAAATCACTCTGAATGTGCTGAGTTTGATTCTTGAAATAAGCCCAAATTGTTTGTGCTCATCTATGATTTTTTTTAAACTGAATTTTTCTTTAAAAAGCTAAAACCTGTGTTAATACTATGGGATTTAGAGCAGTCTTAGTGTTTATTGTTTGCTCGCTATATATCCAGTAGACATTGTCAGAAGTATTGGTAAGATGTAAAAAGAATTGTTTGTATGTTTCAGTATAAACCTCGTTTAATAAGAAGTAAAATTTTCTTTCTAATTTTTCCTGTAACAGTACAAAAAAGGGGAAAAATTCTAGATTGTATAGTACATTAGGTGAATAGTGAAGTGAGAATCATAGTGATCCAGAGACAAAATTGTTTTTATAGTAAAGGTGTAAATGTACTATTAGATAACTTGTTCTAATATTCAGATTTTCTGAATAGTAGACATGACAGGGATTCTCTCTATACAATATTCTTGTAGTATTGAGCTAGTTTAGAATTTTGTATTAGGTAAATTCAATCTGAAGAAGTTGCAAGATTTCGATGTATATTCATGAGATACAACCAGGAGATAAAGTACTGATCAGAGCTTAGAAAGCAGTGTCATTAACCCCTCATTGGGAGAGACCCTTTCTTGTCCTTTTAACTACAGATACAGCCATCCGAACAGCTGAAAGAGGCTGGACACACGCCTCCAGGGTTAAGAAACTAACAGCCCCGAGGGAAAACCCCGAATAGAAAGTCATCTCTTCCCCCGGAGATCTGAGGGTCCGGCTGCACCGAAGATGCCAACACCCTGGAAACATTAAGCTGCAGCCTAAAAGAGCCTCAAAAGAAACTTAATAACCACCCGACAAGGAAAACTGAGAGAAGGAAAAGTAACCAGAAGGAAGGTGTTAGAACATCAGGAAGGGTGAATCCAGAGCTCCAGAAATTTAAAGAAAAAGAACTCCAACCCCAAGATATCAAAAACAAATGGCAGAAGAAATATCCATGCGCTGCTCTGAACCTGGATGCCCCTGCAATCCATATATCCATTTCAAATACAATTATTGTCTTGAAATTTGAGTAGTGCACTGCAAGTGGGGGTAGAGGGGCCGCTGGGGTTATGCCCCAGGTGTTCTGAGAAAAAACAGACTCTGACTATGCGATTCTTAAACTGTACCACACGTTTAAGATTGATAGAACCAAATTATCCCGGGTGGTATTCAATATACGAAAAGGAGTTAAAGAGAAAATTAGATCTAAAAGCCCAAGTGTTAGCCACGAAGTGCCGTCGAACTAATGTAGTGCCAAAACAAGTAAAGTAATCTCAGTAGAGAATTTTTGAAAAGGAGGTATGCCGTCCGAACCACCCCGAAGGTCCGAGCAGAGAGCCCCTGCTGTCGCGAAGAAACTTCCCCCTTGTTCGGTTGCAACCCGACAGACGCTGGGCCAGACAGAGGGAAGCCTCTGCAGATCACTCTAGGGGGTGTGAACCAGGCTGTGCGCTCGGTGAAAGGCCAGCCCTGTGACATAAGGCTCCTCCAAAAAGTTACCCCTGTTAAGGCACAAGTAACTAGCTAGCACTCAGAGGCAGTCAAAGACATGGGAATTAGAAAGATAGAAGAAAAGCAGAAAAGGCAAACATGGTTCAAGAATCGCTGATCAAGTGTTTCTCCAAGGAGGAAAAACAATTAAGTAAAATACAAAACATGAATTAAAATTATTGACAAAAGAAAAGAAATGGGGGAGTTGTGAGAAATATGGTTATTTAATTCATGTTTTATAAATAATTATAGATTGAGAACTGTGATATATATTATATAAAGATATGTATGTGTCTGCTCAACCCGCACGTTTCACGAACTTCTAGAAAGCACCTCCCTGATCTTCCGGGTTCCAAAAATAGAAGGTGAGAACGACTTGCTCCTGCCTACGTGCAGCTCAGCTCATCGGGACTCGCAAAGGTCAAACGCTACACCGGTCATCACACACCTCTACGGCAGTTACTCAAAGCAAGGACTAACTCTGGACATTAGCATTTGAATGTGCCCAGGGACCCTTTCGAGATTTAATGTAAATAAAGTTAATGGTCGATGATTAGAGAAACAATGGGAGGAAAGTTGCCGAGGGAGAAACTAAGTGTATTTAAGTTAGGTCTTTAAGTGGGCAAGTTTGTGAACCCAGCTAGAGGCACTGGCTGCCAGGTCCTGTGTCCCTGGGGTCACCCTTGACTCTGCTTTTCCCGGGAGAACTTCAGTCAAGTAAGTTTGCTGTTCGTAGAGTTCGTATTGTTTTGTTTTTATTGTTTGAAATTGTTATAATTTAGTTCTAAATTTTGTGATTTAGATGTTAATAAACCAAACTATTGAATTTGGCAATAAATTTGTCCTGGCGTTTATAACAGATAGTATGAAACAACAAATAATTGACTTAAATATTTAGCATCACACATAGAAATGAACTACTTTATTATGATTAATCCTGCTTCAGAACAATGATTAAAAATTATTTTGAAAGCAATTAAGTCTTGAGGCTTAATTTCAGTATTGACTATTTTCTCTCCAAAGACAAAAAGTTCTTACTTTGCAGTTTCTGATAAAACCAGGATATTGTTTCATGTTGGATGCTGTTTACCATTAAATTTTAACATCATCACTGAATCTTGGTTAACCTATGATCTGAGATGAGAAAAAAAGTAATTTCCTCTTTCTTTAAGATGTTTTAGACATGTTCCTTATCACCATTTTACTATTTTTCTTGGTGTTAAACCCAGTCTTTTTAAGGTGTGAAGCTCAATAAATCCAATTTTTGCACATGCCCAACATCAGTTATCAATAATTGAAGTCCATGTTTGAATAACTTTGTCTTTTTCTATGTGAGGTGTTTACAGTGAATATGACAAGGCCTAAACTTCTAAAGTCAGATTAATTCTCTTCACCTTCTCTAATCTGTGCAAAGTCTGATTCATTAGATTTGAACCCTTTTCAGCTCTTTAATATCCTCTTCTTCTAGCCAAATACTAAGAGCATAGCCTTTGAGATCTTTGAACATTTCAGAACATTTGGGAGTTCTGTTTTGATAATAAATGAAAATTCATCCTCCTAAGTTAACCCAAGTGCTGAATAACCACTGAAATGGACTTTCTATTGCCTATTTTACTTGCTAATGGACTTTGGGGTCCATTAGCACTGCTTGGCAGACCTGCATAATAGTGTATTAATAGATAATACATAATAGTATATTAACTGATTATAAAATAGGTGAGTTGAAGCACATTTAGAATAGCTTGAGATCAACATTTGAATGATTTTGGAAGTTTAGTCTTCCCACCTGTTGAATATTGATTTCTTTAAAGATTTCAAAAATATTTCTAAGTACTTCTAATATTTTTTCAACAAAATTCATCAATTATTCTAATTTTAAAAGAGCCTAAAAATGCATTATTTTTTTTAAATAAAATTTTAGGTACTATGAAGGCAAAAGAATCAGGCTTTTTGCTAAATTCCAAATTTTCAGCATCTCTGATAAGAGCTAAGAATAGAAGAAACCACTTTCCTACATAATGAAATAATTAGTACTTCTGAAATAATTATGACATAATACTGCTGCTGCTGAACATGATCTGCCAAATCTTTCTCTTTTTTTTTTTTTTCTGAAGCTTCAGAATGAATGGTTTGTCTCAAATAAACAAAAAAATTTTTATTCCACAGGCTATAAGAAACAGCTGTGATTAATAGATCTTCTGCAGCTCCCAATAGCTGCATATAACATTCCAGGGAAAAGCAAAAAAAACTAATGCCTGAGGTCATGTTGAAAACAAGGTCCTTTGAGGGTATCAAGTGAGCTCTATAATAACGGAGGAGAGCTGTTTCTGACTGGAATGGAAGAAGCAACAATGGAGAGTGCAAAGATGAGAGAAAGAATATTACTGGTTTTCATACTGCTTTTATTCCCTTTCTGTCTGACTTCCAATTCTGAGTTTGCACCTCTTCCTCTTTGTATGTGTGCGTGTGTGATGAGGGGCACGTGTGATGGGCATTTTTCCTCTTTTAAGATCAGTAGGTTTTTATTTTGTTGTAATGTATTTTTGGCCAGCTATCAGCTTGATGCAGCAACTGGTAAAGGCCAAGTGTGAACTTGCTTGCCAACAGAGCTTATGTATTTCTGTCAATTTTTGTCTGCTGCAAACACTCCTTTCTGCAGCAGCCAGCAACAGCAAGATCAGGAGCCAAGAATCAGTGATCAGATCCTTCTTTCCAAATTGTATCATGTTGCACAGTTAGAACCTGGAGGGGAGGCAGATTATGTATCTCCATTTTTAAAAGACACTGAGACTCAAATTTGAATTATTTTAGCTTTATTTCTGATTATTTGGAAATTTATAAGCAGAAGGCAAATTTTATTTTTACAAACATGATGGTGAAAAACCCTCAATTTGAACATACTGAAGAATATGTTTTTCTTTGGCTCCCATAAACCACTGATATTAGATTAAACCTTTGAAATGTCTGCTTTGCAAAGTCAGTAAATATTCTTATCTGTTTATCACAGAGTAGATTGAGATAATGTCCTACCTAAATGTAAAAAAATAAGGTGAAGTTCTGAATTTGAATGGAGTCATTTGAGAATATATACACTTACGAAAAAAGGTATATCTATATCCACAGAAACATTTGCACAGGTTTCTGTGAGTCAGGAGTTCTGTATCTGATGTTCTCAAGAAGCCATTTTGTATCATGTTGTTATATTATTATATATAATAACATGAGATATCTATATCATATATATATATCATATATATTATATATTAAATACATGTTAATTAATGCTGATGACAAGAAAGGTGATAATTTTTCTCTTTAGTCTAGAAAATGGGATTTTTTTTTGCTTTCAAAAAGACACCAAGCACGTTAGGTCAAACCCTCTTAAATCAGTTATGTTTTCATATTGTTCAGAGTATATCCATTAGGTACTAAAGGAACTTAAAGAAGAGATAAAGTAGTAGTAGCAAATGACTAATCCTTTAGTTTTGAAGCTAATTGTCTGAGGAATTGCCCAGAAAGTATAAAATATGGGTTTATCTTCCTTTTTTTTATCTGAAATGGCTTAGACCAGTCCTCACCCCAGAGAGCTAAGAGGTGTGAGATGAGGCTGTTTTCCATCCCTCCTGTTGAAGCTGTGGATTACAGGATTCCTGGGACTCAGAGTGTGCTCGTAGGAACTGAGGTTCATAGTCAGTTTGACACTCTCCTTTGAGAGTTCTTGTCCTCTTCCCAGTTTTATGTGTTTTACCTAATAACAATTTAATGCAAACACATAATTGAGACTCTAGAATTTAGGGTGATCAAATGAGTTTTTTACTGTTAAGTTTTACAGCTCTCCATGAAAAATCAAGCTGCAGTCTAGTGCTTCCCCTGGGCCCAATTAATCTCGGCTTCCTTTTTAGCAAGTGAACAACTCCAACAAGGGAGGTGCATATAGGTTGTTTGTAATGGTCCTCTCAGGGGAGGTAGGAGATGCAGGTTCAACTCTCCTGGGCACAAAAGAAAACAACCTAAAAATCTGCTACAGCCTACATACGCTTGAACTGACAAACAGCTATAAAAAGGTCAAAGCCATCACAAGGAATTTCCTTCTTGAAGAACTTATGTAGAAATTGCCTGGCTTTATGATGTTGCTAATGACTACCTACGAGTTTAGAACCAAGATAATTAGCCAAGTCAAAACTACTGCAGATAGAAGCAAGATGGAAGCATAATTCTAGGTGGTAAATACCTTAACAAGGTGTTTCTGCATTTTTATTTTATGTAAAATATTCCATGCAGGTCCAGTTGTTGGCTAATCTTTATGTTTAAATCTACTGTTAATAAAAAGAAATGATGAAATGAAATTAAAATTTTACCAGCTACACTCATTTTAAATCAATACTCTTTAGCACATTTAAATCTTCAGAAAACATTTCTGTGATAATGTTCCTTAACCTGTACACTGTGATGCATATGGATGTGGAGGTCATAAGAAAACTATGCAGTAAAGTTTTAATTGTGTAAGGCAAAAATAGAAAAAAGATAAAAAGAAAAAAGAAGAAGAAGAAGAGAAAAAGAGTAATAGAAAAAAGAAAAGAAAAAGAAAAAACAAACAAAAAACTCAACTGCCCCAAAAACCAAAACAAAAACAAACAAAACCACAAACAAATAAACAAACAAACAAACAAAAACCAAGAAAAGGTCATCTCCTCAGTCCCAATGGCAAACACTGCAAAGCTCAATGTTGAATATTTACATGTAAATCAAAATTTGGAAACTTTTGCCCTTCTTAAAAGGTGCATAAGTCTAAACAATTCATTAACACAATTCACTTATTATGATTTATTTGCTAATAGGGAAAACACTTCTGCAGCATTACTAACTGGAGGACCACCCTTGAGATTAGATGGATGTGGGATAATAATCAATAATGCTCACTTGTTTAGGAGTTTAAAATAACCTGCATATAAGAGTGACAGATACAGGAGAGCTAAAACATGAGTTATGAGCCAAAGCAGAGTACATGCAAATGCTGTAATTTTCATAAAGAGCAGATTAATAAAAATATTTAACTGTCATTGCTCTAAAAACGAACAAAAATATTAAAAATTTGAAGAAAACAATTTATAGATAAATTAACTTTCCCACTAATAGATATTATTACTTTCTAATTTCTATTGCCAACTGTTTAGCAGCATGTTGTTTATTGTTTATCATAAATAACAATATTTTACTAATAGCTTTTTAATGAGCAATAAATAATTGCTCTATTAATACAAAGTGCTATAATTTGTTCTATTCTTGGATTCATTCCTCTCCTGCTTGCTATGCAAATACTTTTTTAAAAGTGATGTTTGTATTATTTTTAAAAATGCAAGCAATTCTCAGATAACTCTCTGTTAGACTCACTGACAGAGTGATACTTTAAGGACATAAAGATGATGCAAGTTCTTCTAGTTTATGACTTTGTTTTATCAAATTGTCTACTTTTTTTTTTTTTTAAATTGTGTTTATATTTTATTTGCCACATTAATTTGGATAGAAATTTAAAAAAATGGAGGTCGAAATATCTACTTATTAGGTCAATTCTCAAAGGATGCCTCACTTGCATAAAACTACCATTCCACAAAAATTATTAAGTGTATGGGGAGATATCACAGATCAAAATCCATAAAATTCTGAGGTAATTACCTGTAGTTAAAATATCTGGGAAAAGAAAGATAAAATTAATGTTATCATAATGAAGACCACATAAAATATGTTGAGTTTACTCTTTCTTTCCTCTCTCTGTTGTGTCCCTCTCCATTTTCAATCAGTCCTCCCTCCGAAATAAGGCCAAATCACTTTGCATTTTGTGCATAATCCCACTAATTCTTCCTCTAGTATATGAACATATATTTAGGAAGATTTCATATCCTTTAACTGCAGCTAAGATACTGGCTGAGTGAAAGCTGAGAATAAATGAAATAAATACTTCAGATGCCAGTTCATGAATAGGATTTTCTCCCTAAAGAAGAGGAGAATCTGGATGCATATTTTATGTGAGATTAAACTTGAAATTTCAGTGGTCTTCTTAACTGGTACAGATTTTTTGACTAAATCCTATACAGAGATAAGACTCTTTCTTATGGGAATATATTTTAAGGTACACTTAAGATGTAGGTATAGAATTCAGTTTTAAGCTCTGAAACATCATATAAAATGCACATTTGTGCCCTAGTTATATTAGTATTGTCTTGGTAAATTAGTAACTGTCCTTAGTGGTACAAGATAATGACATGCAAAATTTTGTGTTCACTCTTCTTGTTTTCTGATGAGATACTGTGTCTCCTATGGGACTTCTCTTTCCAGTATTTTTATGTCTATAGAATTCTTCTGGCTCTGGATAAATTCTCCTTGTGACACCAAATGCCAATTTAGGAATGAATGTATGCTTATGATTATAATTCTGATTTTGTTTAGGGACATTCTGTGGGTGTTTTTTCCCTGATCATTTGTGGGTTTTTTGGTTGCTGTTATGTAAAATAATGTCCTATTTTATTTTTGTTTCTAATAGAATGTCCTTGATCTCACCCTAAATTACACTGTAGAAATAGAACCTGTTTCTTCTGCTGACTGAAATCTTCTGGTCTGTACTGACACAAGTCTGTGTGTCTAAATTTACCCTCTGGGGTGCACAGGCATTTTGACAGATTTACTGAGTGAAGACCCTGATTCTGACAACTGTTTTGTACCTTGGTTTAGCCAAACAAAAACAAAATCCAGTGGAGGGCCGCAGAGGTGACCAAGAGGCTAAAGTATCTCTCTTATGAGGAGAGACTGCAGGAGCTGCACCAGAACAGAGAAGATTGAGGGGGGAGGGTCTAATTGATACATATAAATATCTCAAAGTCAGGTGCCAAGGGGATGGTGTATCCAGTTTTTGTGGCTTGAAAATCTCAGTGGTGCACATACTGACAAATAAAGCATATTATTTAGCATATTATAAAGTCTTATATATCAATAGATGTTATGTGTTAAGAAATTTGAGTGCTTTATTTCAAAACATGGCGGTATGTGAAGAGAGATGCTCAGGGCTTAAAATATCCACTCCAGGAATAAGATCTGCAAATCCCGTGTATTTGAACCCTGGTTTCTTATATTTTAGGTAAGTAGCCTAACCGTCATTAGGTATTTGTGTTTAAGTATATCCTACCAAACATTCTTCAGCAAAAATTCTGTTCAGCATATAAAATAAAGTGATGCAGCCCAAGAAAAGTAAGGCAATCCTTAATATCATAAAAATATTTAGTGATCAGAAAACTATTTTCTACATGTTTTCCTATCATTCTTTTTATCATTGCCCCAAGAGATGCTTGAAAAGGATGTTATTTGGAACGTGGAATTCAAATTCTTTGTTCACACTTAGCACGGCGCTGTGATTGCCAAGGTGCAGGCACCGGTGGGCCACAGGCCAGGCTGCAGTGTGGGGAGCAGAGGAGGCACCGTGAGGACAAAGACTCAGAAAGTTCAGGATATTCACTGAATCCACACCTCTTTCCAGTGTCTCCAACCATGAAATACACAGTACCTGGAGAGAAAAAGAGCATAAGTGAATTTATCTGTGTTTACCCTGGTGCCAAGAAGTGGTATTTTATTTATTTAAATTTTCACACAATCTCTTTTCCAATTATTTAGTTTAGATTGCTGCTGTCAATGAGTAAAGTATGAGAAACCGGAGTGCTATTATGTCTTTATCAGATTAATTTAGATGTTTAATGATAAATATTCAATTATATTACATCTTCACTTCTCCCCTCTTCCAATTTAATCTTGTCTCTAAGAGTAGATAAAGTAAAGTTTATTGGCATCTCACTTCTGAGAGTACTCTGCAAATATAATTTCCCTCAATACAGAGCGAAATTAGATCACCCACATGCTTCACTGAGTATTTGATTGAGATAATTTGATTTTAGATTGTTACTTTTAATATAGAATATCTTGTTTTCTATTAGAATTGTATTATTAATAAATTGTAGCACACAAACAGAATAGTGGAAACAATTCCTGGATCTTCCATGTGAAAGTGTATGATTTAACACCTGGCATGCAGAATTCAGGCCATCTTTTCCAAAATCTTTCCTGTGACTTTTTCAGGCATTCCAAAAAAGATTATCTTAGCTCATTAACCAAGATACCATGCATTCTACATATATTAACATGTTTGTTCAACAACAACTGTGTTAAAATTCCAGGCATGCCAGATTCTTTAATCATTAGCTCAAACCTTCCTAATTAGAATATTCTAATTAAAATAATGAGTCTCTCTCCTGAAGGGCTAATTCATTGATCTGTATTAGTTCTAGGTAAAGCCTTGAACTGATGCCCTTCCCAAGATGAAGACCTATCAATAATAAAAGACAAGGAATTAAATGCTGATTAAAGAGGTTTCTAGTTCTGCACGTAACTTTATTAGCAGATGTTTGTGTTAATAATGTTCTGCTGTTATTGTGTCTTTCATACCCATAACCTGCTCTGTGCCTGTATCTACCTAAGGGTTCCTGACATGTCTGCTGTATTTGATGCACAGAAGTGTGTCATAATGTGGACATCTCTCATTTTCTTTATCCTCCTTCTCTTTCTGCCAAAACAAAATCCCAGTAGTTTGAAGGAGAATTTCCAAAATGGAAAGTGTCAGGAGAAATTTCAGGCTCTACAATTATTGTTTGGGAACTGAAAACTATACAGCTAATGTTAGGCAAATTTAATTAAAGACAGAGCTTGCCCTTCAGCATTTGTGTACTGTGGGCTGAGCCACCATCTGTGGAAGGTTGCATTTCCACTCACTGCACATATATTAAATCAAGTAATAACGAATAAACCAGCTGTAATATTGGGGGTGGGTTGGTTTCTCTCTGCTCCTCTAAAAGTAGCTGGACATGAAAGTGTTTAAAAAAAGAAAAAAAGAAGAGAATATTCAAACCTGCTCATCTCTGCTCATTGTTTTATAGCATCTGAACGTTATAAAAAGCTGATCTGTGCAGGCTTAACACACTTCTAACAGCATCTTTATAAATGTCTTTATCTAAATGTGAACACCAATTTCAGTGAAACATTATTTTGATTTTTAAGTCTTAACCCTGGAAGTCTGGTATCTTGTGTCTATTTTTTTTTCTACAGACTTACTTCCTGGTTTGTGCTCACTCTTTTGAACAAAATATTTTGAAACTTCATCTATATTCCTAAATTCAAGAGTAAGCAAGTCACTGTAGAATTTCCAAAAACCTTACAGACCTGAACCTTCTCTAATGAACCTGAAAAATATTCTACAATGTCTTCAAGTGTCAACGCTTATAAAGGGAAAAGAAAAGAGTAAATTTTCTTTTCTATACTTTTCCAGGATATCTCAGGACACTCCAGTTTAGTAAGGAAGGTAAAAAAAAAAAAAAAAAAAAAAAAAAAAAGCTTTTATCTTTCTTGATAAAAAATTCAATGTGCAGTCCTTTTTTTCTGATTGTCAGTATACCTGAAGCAGATGTGTTTTTCAAATTTATAATTATTTTAAAACAGAATGTTTTTATGCTATGAAATATACCCTTTTCTTGAATTCAAGATAGTAGTATTGCAAACAATAATTTCTATTTAGTAAGGGCAGCCAGTACAACAGGACTCCACTACAATAAAGCAACAATTATGGAATCTGTCTTTAAAATCTAAATAATAATTCTGTTTGAAAAGGAACACTGCCACCCTCTGTGCACATATTAGCTAGAGAATCCAAGATGAAAAAAAAAAGCCAGTGAATCTTTCCCATACAAAATGAGAAGCACACAATAGAGGAAAAGCAGCAGAATGAAAACAATTCAGGTCAGAGAATGAGTTAGTATAAAGAAAATACAGGAAAATATTAAACAGAGTTTTTTTTACAACAAATTCCACCAAAAGCAAGAAAAAATTGGCTTCTGTCTTTCATTTTGAATCTACTCTGCTGGTCCTTGTCTAATGAGGTAGATACTGTAATGTAGGTCTGCCTTGCAAAATTATGCAGACGTGTCCATGTAAGTCTGCAAGGGAATTCAACAGAGAAATTCAGATTCTCTTCACTTACAGCTACAGGTGGTAAGATTCTTTCCAGAGCCCAGGAATTATCAGTGTTTAAAATGGTGTAGCAGCAGCTGAAACAAATTTCTTCAACTTTGCTGAAGTCTATTTTTTCAAATGACATCACTCTTTACTATTCCTTGTGTTGCAACAGTAGGAAAACATCCTGAGTGCTTTTGAAATTAATGCAAATTACAGGCTGTGCAGAGGGACTGTCATGCTGCTGTTACCTGGGTAATTAGGGAAAAACTATCTTAAATGCACTGAGTCCAATTATATGTTTCTGATTGAAGCGAACAAAACAAATTCATATTTTTAATTCTGTAACAAAGTATTAATAAGCCTCTGAAACATTTAAGAGCCTAAACTTCAATTGACATGGTGAATACCTGTATTATTCTTTGAATATTTGTATCTATACAATTCAGAAGAAAAAGAAAAGTTACTGATAATAGTTACCTAAGACATCTTGTCATAGTCATAAACAACCACTTGTTCTCTGATATCCCAGAATCAGTATTATGCTGCAAATATTTAGTAGGAGGCATATTTAGAAATTCTTTCCTCATGTTTTCATACACAGTTTGGCAGTAGCTTTGCAGAAGGAAGAAGAAATCAGAATACCTTACATAAGAACAAATGTATGAACAAAAGAATAAAATATTCCATGTGGGAATATTTGCATATGTAGGACATTATTAAAGTCAAAACTGAAGGACAGAGAACTGTAATTCAAAATTTCTATAGATTTGAATGGGAAAACCACAAACTCAGAGGATCAATATTTTCCGGTGAAGAAATTTTAGAAATTGCTTTCATAATTTCTTTTATGCACTGCTTTGAAATGTCTAGACTTCACTTTTACTTTTTTATATTATGGGAAGATTTAATTTAGAAATAAAAGTTAATTTGAAATGAAAACTCAAAAGAGTTGATTCTGAGAGGAAACCACACTGTTAGCTGAGATTTTTATCAGTAAGAGTTTAATGTTATTCTTATTAGAATTTTAAAATTCTTAAAATGAAAGCATGGTAGAGCAAAATTAGGTTTTATTAAACATTTTATGGAAAAAAAGTTTCTTCCCTGTCATGATGGAATTGTTAAAGAAACTCCTTGTGGACCTTTAAGACAGTTTTTCATAGAGTACACCTAGAGAAAAGTGTGCTAAATTGAATTCTTGTCTCATGTGAAAATAGAATTTCTCAAAGGGGAAGAAGTCTATGTAGTACATGGCATTTTTACAAGAATGAGCTGAAATCCCCTGCCACTGTGAGAACAAGACTTACACAGAACCACTTCTGCTTCAGACAGTCCAATTTTACAAAATTTCAGAAAATACGAAGATAGCAGCAGAGCAATAGTGTAACTTGTAGCAGCATAAAATCTAGGGCAAATATGCCTTCACTGAGATTAAAGGTGGCATTTATGATTAGCTCTGGAGTTATGCTACACAGAAATCTGTGTAGTCACAGCTAGAGTTCTCTTCTGTCAGGGGCACAGGCAGTGTTCTCTTACATCCTCCCAGTTGGAAACTGGGACCCAGGAAGAAGGAGGTGAACAGAATGAGTAAATGACTGATTGTGTGCATGGTGCCACACTCAGGGCTTTGGATTCTGTGATCTGGGACCCGCCTTGGATAGACCAGCCACACTGACATTGGATGGGCTGCACCTGACCAAGTGGGATAAGGCTGTTCTAGGTAGCAACCTGGCTGGGTTTATGTCTTGGATTGGAAAGACAAGTATCTGTCAGGGAAAACTGGAGTTTCCCTTGGAATGGAGAATGTAAAACCCCCTCCCTCCAAATTATTACAATTTTGCAATTAGGAGCTTTCAGGCAAAAATATGGGAATAGGAATAACAGTTTTTTACTAGGAATATTAAAAATGCAAATGCAGTAATACAAAAATAAAATTAAAAAAAAAAAAAAGACAAACAAATGAACAAAAGTCCTAGAAAACCCTGATTGAGTCAGGAATACGACCTGACACCCTGTTGGCCAGAGTGTTGGAAGCAGTTTAAATAAATCTTCCTGGAGTGACAGATGTGGTTCTGTTGGAGCAAAGATGATCCTGTAGGGTTCAGTGGTGGTGAGATGAGTCCAATCTTCCTCTGAGAATCCAGTGGAAAAGAGGATGTCTGGGGTCTCTGTGTCCCCATTTTTATCTGGGTAGGGACTGGTTGGCTCCTCCCCACTGGGTGGAGCATCTCACAATGGGATGATGTAATGTGTCATGTGACTGGTGAGCCTTAATGGCCCATTAACAGAAGATATTCCCTACAGGATGGACAAGGTTGATGAAAGAGATAAGAAACACTGTCCCACCTGCTTTTAACAGATGGTCTATTATCAGAAGGCATCCACACCCCCCTCCCTGGAGTTACAAGAGATAAAGAAAAAAGAAACCATCCCCCAACTGCTTTCTACAGATGAAATAGAATACTTTTTTTTAAAACTAGATTTGGTGAGGGAAGAGGATGTTGTTCTGAGTGTCAGAGAGGAACCAGGAATCAACAGGGAAGTACCTGTAAATTGTCCCAAAGGAGTTAAGAGGAGGCTCCTCCCATGAGGTGAAGAGGCCGATATCTGAGCTGCAGTGCCTGCGCATCAGTGCACACAGAGGGTGGAGTCCCTGCCCTGGGGGCTCAGCAGGGTTGGAACTAGCTTTTACAGGTCTCTTACAAGCCCCACCGTGATCCTAATCACACCATTGTAAACCTGGTTTTTTATATCACTACTTCTGCAGGGTTTTTCTTCTGAACTATGACAACTATTAGAAGATCCTCAACCCACAGCTTTGCGATTGGGAAGTTGTAGTGCATTAATAACTGAATTCTGTTTAGTGCTGACACTGCCGTCATTGCACAGGGAAATTGTGGCTCGTGGTTGTCCATGACTTGGCATCTATTCCAGCAGCACATGTTCCCCGCTGCGGTAGTTCATCTCCCCTGTCTGTGTGCTGTCAGTTTGTTACTGTTTCAGCCTGATGAAGGCTACAAAAGACATGACTAGACGCCCTTTGTGCATCTGGGAGCAATAACATATAGCAATAATTCCATTAATAGAACATATTTTCCATTAATTTGTTTTCATTTTTAGCACATGTATCTATATTAAAAAATGTCAGCAATAAAAAAGGGAGAAGAGTAATTTAATATGGGTAAAAGTGCAGCTTAGTCAGAAATGAAAATCATCATATTGAAATCACAGGTGGATAAAAGCAGTGCTTATTGCTTCCTTTATTCTAGTTTAAATAATTTATCTGCTCTGTATCCTATTTATTGATTCTCTGGGCACACCAAAGGAAAAGGAATTGAAAATATTTGATGCACTTTCCTCCATTTTTATCAAATTCATGATACGTAATTGATTCATTATTTCAAATACTAGAAGCAAATGATGTTTGCTCATTCTCCCTGCTGGAAACACTACAGAGTACATCAATATATTTCTTTAGGAAACCTTGCATTTTTCAGAAGATAATTAATTTTTCAGATAAGACATGGAATTTATACCATCCTTTAGCCTAGATCGAATCTTCAAGAACACAGTGATTGTGTTCTGCCACAGTAGGCATGATATTGCAATTCCAAATCAGAGTTTTTTCTATACTGTAAAATAGAAGTATTATATCTTTTTTTCTTCTCTTTAGTTACCTCATTATCAATCGCTAGACCTGCAAATACAATAATGTGGGACAAAGCATTAAAAAAAACGACAAAATTCCACAAAAATTATTCCCATACTTCCTATCTCTTCTGATCCTTTTAGGCTGTTTGATTCTTTTTTGGCTTTACCTAAGAGGGAGTTTATCATACTCTTCCACAACAGAGGACATGCCTAAGACAGTTGTGCACAGGAGATAAGATGAACTTTATTATTCTCTATTTCCTCAGCAGTGCCTTAAAGAGAATCACAGCCAATTTATCAGCTTGCTGTTTGCAAGAACTGGACTTTAACCTAACTACCTTCTTCAAAATTACATTTCAGTTTTTATAAGGTCTCTGTTTACTTTTAAGCATGTTGTCTGTCTTACGAAACACAAGCCTTCTGCTACCACAAAACTGCATGTTTTTGCTTGGAAATGGAGCAGTGACAGGAGAATTCCCATGTAAACAAAGAAAGAAACCCAGATTTAGGGACAAATGAAAAAAAATTACATATTAGTTTGGTGTCTTTACAAGATTTGAACATTGATATAACAGAAAAAATATTCTTATGATATTCACCCTTGCTAAAGTAAGAGTTTTCAGCTGGGAACTGAATCCTTGGGTATTACATATCAATTGCACTGATCGTAGAGGAACTACTCTGACTTACACTTGCTGGAGGTGTTATCCCATTGCTTTCAACAGAAATGGGATAGGTCATCATCACCACTGACTAGAAATTTTTCTGTTTGTGTCACAGTTTACCAGACTATAATACTGGCCATCTTACAGATACAGGGAGGAGAGTCCCAGTTATCTTTTGCAGAACTTGTAGCAGCCTTGAGTGCATTATGCATGTATTGCCATCACCGTAACAACAGAAACAAATGAAGGTAGGTAGCAATGTGATACTTTTCCCTTTCTGAAGGAAACACGAGGTACATTTCAGAGGATAAAGCCTTGGTAGGCAAAAAGAAAAAAAAAAAAAAAGAAAAGAAATGAAATTCTACGTCCACTCAGAGCTTACTTTAACCAACAGAAGACTCAGTTATTAGCGGAGACAAGTTTGCACTTGGAAGACCTGAAGAGGAAAAATGGCTTACTTTTAAGCCACTGTATTGGTCTCCCAATACAGCAAATTGCAGCACTGTGCATGGAGTGCCAATTTAGCTTCAAAGACACCAGGTATCACATCAAAAGCACTGTAGTCATAGCAGCGCAGCAATTGGCACAGAAAAAATAAAATCCTGGTAAGTAGCTTATTTCAAGGTAAGAAGAGCACAAAGGAGTCTTTCTGTGCTGCTGTGCTGTACTCTAAGGAGATGCCTCTTGGTTTGGGTCAGTGCTATAACTGAGAGTGTTTTCTTGGTTTGGGGGTCTGGAGGGGGATGGAGACTGCAACCTTTTGTGACACCTTCTCATTCCCTTCACATACTTGACATGCTTTGTGTAAGAAAAGGTTGGAATCCAAGTATTTGCATTTCAAGAAGTAATGTTTCATTTCCTGGAAAATTTTGTTAGAGGGAAAAAGATTCTTCTGTTAAAGTCTATTTCCTCTAGTATTTGTTGACCTGTAGTTTTACTGTTTAAGACTCCTTACAGTTCTAACTCAGATTTTCCATCGATTAACACCAAATAACATGTTGGAAGCAATTATATAAGCTTTTCCTCACCCCTAGATTCTTCTGAAATGAAATTTTTCAGATATCCTCTCAGGGTAGATTTGTTTCTTTTATCTCTGAACAGTGCCAAGCAGCTAGGGTATGGACCAACAACTAAGTATATCAGATTTCTTATTGCATTGTCTAAACAATGTATAAAACTTGGACATTCACCTGTCATGGAAATAGATATGTGCTGTTTGATGTTCCCACTTGGGTATATTGTGTAAAGATTTTCTCCACGTACATTGAAATATAAGATTTCAAGGCCCATACACAAACTTTGTGTGCTGTAGAATACTACAGATCATATTGACTCCTCTTGGGAAGCTATGCAAAAAAAGTTAATTCAGGAAACAATATTTTGCTGCTATTTTATAGATTAGATGTATTTATGGCTTTTTTTTTTTTTTTTCAACTAGTTCCATCAATTCAAATTTAGATTTTCTCACAAGAAATAATAAATTTAAACTATGGAAAACTTCTCTGAAATATCCTTCTAGCATGTCAAATGTCAGTAAAGAAAATAAATTGGTATGGCCTTAATTCCAGTGAGATTAAACTAAGTCAGTAGTACACCATCACTAAATACTCAAATTATGCATCAGATGATTTAAACATACAAATGGCAAGCCCACCTTGACTTTTCTCTTTCATTAAAAAAAACCCCAAGAACCCCAAAATCCCCACAAAACAAAAAACAAATAAACAAACAAAAAAGTATGTCTTTTTTCATTCTGCTTTCTCATTTTCAAGGAGAAACAAAGAAATCTCCTTTCTTTACCTCCTTATACATCTTTACCATCGTGGAAAAAAAAAAAAAAAAGATTAAAAATAAACCAAATAAAAACTACATCTATTGCTTCTCAGAAATTTCAAAATCAGTGTAAGAGTTACAGACTAAACAGAATGATAAATATTAACTTCAATTTTTAACATCCCTCTCCTTATATTCTTTTTCCATATAATTTGTATATCTGAAAAAGAGGTTGGGACAGAAACTACAGCTGTGTTTTCTTATTAGGGACAATCCATTTTTATTCAATTTGTATGGAAAGAGAAGTAAAATCTTCATGTCACTCAAGTAATTTCACTAGCTAAACTACACACTCATAAAAGTCAATCCTCCTAACAAAATTTTTAAAGCACCTTTTCATTTTGTTTAATATAATTTGTATTTTATGGAGCCTTACAGCTATAAAAAGTACAGGCAGTTTTATTATTGAATCTCAGTGATTTTTTTTAAATTAATGAATTCTTACGGCACTGACCTCTTTACAAGACTGGAATTTTTCCTCAGTGTCAGTGTGTGTTTCTTTTCTGCTTGCTTATACAGTGAATTATCAACAAATAATATTCAAAGAGCTTTGCTTGTTGATTAAATTAAATTGGCACATGACTGTTAATTTCTTTGAACAAGGATGTGACTGTAAATTTTTTCAGATGATAACATTTTGAGCAGCACGAACTTTTAAAATTATTTCTTCATTAGTAACTTGAGAAGGTGGAAATGGTGTGCAGGCCTGTTAGATTTGACATCCTCAGCTTGCTGATTGGTCTTGAGCAGCATTTACAGCGTGTTCCAGGAAACCTGTCATCACTTGAGTATTTTTTACTCAAAACTTGCTGTACTGGAAGTACCCCTTTTATGAACTAGATTGCAACTGGCCCACGTGCATTTGGGAAACAAACAGGATCCATTGCGTGTGTTGAACTAATTGGATCTTTGTGTCACAGATAAGATTGGACAGCTTCTGTATTTTATTTGCTCCTCAGGCATTAAAGATATAAGAAGAATGAGGGGAGATGAATGTATCACTTCTAACAGATAAATCACTGATATTAGTTGTATTTTGAAAATTATTGTTAATTTTTGTGTGTTGGCAGAGTGTTGCAGAGGAAGTTAGTTCCTAGCTTAAGATTTGGGGATCACTCCCCAAGTTGCTGAATCTCAGATATTTGCACAGAGAGAAGGTATGCAATTAGTTAGCTAATAAATAAATTGAAAACATTTTGGAAACCTCCAATGAGAGATGATTCAGTTACCTTGGGTAGACAAAAATACAATTCTCTTCACTGCTTCACTTTCTTTTTCTAACCACAATATTTTTTGTGTGGGCCATAACATTTTTAAACATCTGGCAAATCACAGTCAGTGATTACAGTGTGTTACATACACATAATTCAGCTTAAAATGTTATCAATACATCTTGCCCTGTGTGGGCCTTTACCTGCCAAAAAGGTTAATGCTTGTTCCATAGTTATGGATAAGTAATTTTACCTCATGGAAAAGGAATGTCACCTAAAATGGAAGGGTTCAGGGTGCAATGAGATCCAGGTCAGTCCATGAATGGGGTGAATTCGAGTGTTAGATTCATCTCTGTGCTGGTACTGATGTGAGACAAAGAGAAATGCATTTCTGCACAGGGTAATTTGTGAATACAGGATAAGGTTATTAGTGATGAACACCTCAGAATGCAAGCCTCCTTCTCAGCCCCATGGTGGCTGCAGCAAGGACTTTAAACTGGGACAATTGGGTCACAGAACTCCAGTTATCTCATGGCTCTTGTTTATCTCGGTATGGATTTTCCTCACACAAAATTCAACTCTGTCTTGCTTATTCTAAAATGTGTGCTATCTGCATATTTTGGTTGAGGCCTACAAAGTCTGAGAACACAAATGTTTTTCTCAGAATTAATCTCTAAATTACTACACAGAAAAAATCTCAAAATTACTACACAGAGAGATGACGTTGTCACTCTAAGAAGAAAGAGAGATATGATTTAGGAGTAGGAACTTTAAGAAAAGGGTTTTTTTATGAGTCAGACATTTCAGAACATGGAATAAGTAATTTTTTACTTGATCTATCAGTTCAAAGTTCACTGATTGTCCATTTCATTTTGTTGTGTTTTAATTATATTTTATGTAGCATATTACTAGTTAGAATAGACAAAGATCTTTTAGCTTTTTCCCTTTATCTTTCTTAGGCATTTGGGTTTAGACATTCAATCTTTACCCATTTTAGTAGGCCTTTGCTTATAGGCAATGTGCAAATATGACTTAGAATAAGGCCTGACATTCAAATGAAACCAATGAAAATGCTGTGAGACATGAGTAAGAGTAAATTCTTGTCTTTGTGTTTCTTCATGGTTGGTTCCTTAGGTCCAAAATAGCATGGTGATTTTGTGGCAAGTAAGATGTTATGAACATTATTTTGCATTAAAAGAGCTGCTAGACTTTACTGTCCTCTCTGCTAACTCATCATGGGTAAATCATGACTGTTAACTAAGTACTTATTTATAATACAGGTTCTTGCTTTAAATAAGAAATTAAATGCATTGGGTACTTGGAACAAAGAGGACATTAAATTAAGAATTATGCAACTTTTAGAAAAAAGATGTCTCTTTAGTCAGACATAAAAGTGCTTAAGCCAGCTCAGTGCCTCCTTGAAAGGCTTTAAGATTCCCATGCTGCAGCATTTCTGATTGTGTGCATGGCCAGCCTAGTCTAGTTGTAGGGTTCCAAGCTGTAGTCAAAACACCCCTATGTTTCCTGTGCAGTTTTGGAGTAGGAATTTTAGATATCTGGAGTGTGGTCTTCTGGTGGTTTGATGCTGGCTGGGTGTCAGGTGCCCACGAAAGCCACCCTTGTCCCTCCCCTCTTTAGCCGCACAAGGGAGAGAAAATATCTATTCTAGAAACTAGAACAGGAGTGTTGTAGGGAAAAACACAGTAATGCTAATTATATTGTCATCCATTCTATAAATGCTGCAGAAGTGCTAATCCTCTGTAGGTAGGAATATTATTTCTCCTATTCCTAATAATATGTATCTAAATAACACCCCAAAAGCTGATGTTTTAAATGCAAACCATTTCCCATTCAGAAGTACTCCAAGAGTAATTGCATTGCAATTAGCCAAAGCTTTTCTCTTCTCCGTGAAGTCTACAATTGATAAAAGCCTAGAAAACAGGGAAAAAGATATTTTGAAAGACAAAATAGTTTCAAACAGACACACTGAAAAAGGATGAACCGGATTCTCAGGTTTTCAGACAGCACACTGTGCTTTCTTGCAATTTGCAAGTAACCACTAACCCTTAGTGACACCTCTTCAATGAGTACCTGACAATTTGAGTTTGAAGTACCTGAACTGAATAAACAGCTATTGGATTTCAGAAAGTATTGGAAAGTGAAGGCTGAGGTTCTTTTTTTATGGGAAAGTACACAAGTTTGTGTTTATTAGAGATTATAATGACTCAAATTTTTTTCTGGCTCAGGGAAAGCTTGTGTTGAAATAGGAAAAAAAAAATCAAGAGTGGCTGGAGAACTATTTTTCAACCCATATTAATTTTTTAGAAGGTCTGTTTTCCTTAAACAGCAATCTGGTTCAATGATTTCCACTTGTATTTTGAAAATAAAAATCTTTCTGGAGTAAATAATTTTTTTTTAACTACACAAGCAAGGTTAGAGTAATGCATCAAGAGTTAACACATGTATTTTAAAGGCAGGATTTATCACAGAAATAAAACCAGAATCCTTTAGAAAATAGGAAATAAAGTCTTACACTACTGTAGCTGTGAACTCTCCTTGGAGCTGAACATATTTTGGGCCTCTATATACTCTTTTTGGTTCTTAGGTCTGGAAAAAGAGATTGAAACTGTTAGCTGTAGGTAAAGGGAAAAAAGTTTATCTTCTTTAGAAACAGCTTTCCTTTAGTTTTCTCATTTAAACAAGAGTGTTTTTCATTAATGAAAATTACACTTAGTGAAAATTCAACATTAGTGAAAATTACTCATATGTACTAATGTGAGTATGGTCATGTACTATGGTAATTATTTTAAGTATGTTCTCATGCCAAGGTCAAAATTAACATCTTTAAATCAAATTCAATAGCCATCAGGCAGTCAGTACAGAACACCCATAACAACAAGACAACAATTGCTATATAGTTTGGAAACCAATATTACTATGTTCAAATATTACTATGTGTCACATATTATGAGGTTAAGAAAAATGTGTATGGAAGTTTCATGGAAAAGTTTTGTATCTGATAGCTCCTGATAACAGATTTTTACTAAATACATTTATTGAATCTATCTAGTTACAAAAGTAAATCTATTAAATTCTAGTCCCTCCATGTTCATATTCTGTTCATGGTATAACTGCAGTTCTTTGAAAAAAGAAAAAAAAAGAAAAAAATCCCAGCTAGTGGATAACAAATAAACCCTCCCCGTGCAGAGATTCAAAGTATATGCTTCTGAACATAAGATTCAAGTCTGTGCACACCTTTGTTATTCTTCTTACAAAAGTTTTTAATCAATATGACAGTGTTGATCTCCTTGCCAATAGTTGAAAATCTCCAGAAAATTCACAAGAGAAGATTGTAGGTCACAACACTGGTTTCCATCTTATTGTCTCCAACTCATCACATAGCATGAGATATTAAAGTTGATGGAGTAACAAAAAAAGAGGAAGCAAAAACCAGGTCTGTGATGAAAAAAAAATATTGTTCTGATTTAAAATAGGTATTTTACTTAACTGTTCAGAAACATGGCTTTTGATGATAATCTACTGTATGAGGGAATAGATGTTTCTGGTTGTTTTGTTAGTGGTGAGAAGGCAGCTGTGACACAAGAGCAGGTTAGAACAGATGCAACTGGAGGTTAAATGCATTTTAGAGGATTCTGACAAACCATAAGCTCAGCATGGAAGAAAAATTGGATATAGAAAGACACAGGCAATATATGCACAGTTGCAGGAAACTATACTTACAAAACTAATTTGCAAGAACTATCCTACTGAATGTGGACAACATTATTTCAGTTCCTGACTCTGACATTCTGTGAAGAAAGACATCCTGTCTGAATGATGAGGTTACAATCATGCTTTTATGAGAAGAGTGGCATCACAGCTAAAGCAACTGCTAAAGCTCTATGCAGATATTCCCTTGTCATATCTAGAGTAACCAGCATATGTAATGTGAAAATATTAAAATGTACATGAGGATTTGAAATATGAAAAAGAACCTGAATCTGCTCTTCAAGAAGTTGGTGGGCACTGTTCAGGTTGCTGAAGATAGAGTGATTTGGTGGATTATAGAAAACAAAGTGAGACACTTGGGTTTAAATAGATCCCAGACAGTGTGACTTCAGGCTGGAGATCATGAGGTTTATGCATAATTCAAAGAGACAGTTCAAGGAATTCATAGATATCTAACACTATCCACAGTATGACTGAATATATGTTGTTACATGCTATCGAATGTTTTTAAAATTTTTGTTGTATTAAAAAAAAGCATCCTTAACAATGAAGACAAAAGAACAGAACTCTGAATTATGATCCTGTTTTGCTTTACCTATAAAATAGCTTTAAAATTTCAGTATCATTTTTTGCTTCATCTAAAGGATTTTATTTCTATTGAAATTTAAACATAATTACAGATCTGTATATATATATTTCTGTAAAAAACAACCCAAACCAATTAATTGACTCAATTGGCAGTGTGGCAAGTTATCAGGGAAAAGAAAAAGCCAAAAAGGAGAGAAAAAGGTTGCATGGATGAAGTGGAGATCGTATTTTGACATTCATAGACATTATTTCTGTTTGAGTTTAAAATCCATCTTTCAGTTCTACAGAGGTACTCCTTGTGTTCAAACAAAACTTTGAATTGCCAAGACCACACTGCTTCTGTACTGCATTTTCACACGAGAGGGAAGCACCTAACATCTGAATAGCCTAGGTTATGTCCAGCTCAGCAGATGGTGCTTCACCATGTAATGTTTGCTGTCATGAGCTGGGTCTGTAGCTGCCCCTTGTCTTGCTGTGTGTTAAATTTTGTGATGAGTGAAAGAAATGTGATAGCTTCCACCTGATTTTGTGAAAGATCAAACAAGGAGATAAAGACACAGGATATTATATTTCACTGAGTCTGGCATAGTAATCGTCATCAACATCAAACACAGAAAAATATCTTGGATTTTTACTAGGGTAGTGACACTGACAGGGTTCCATCTATCACTCAGTCTCTCCAATAAACTTGCTAAAAGCACAAGAGAAGAAAAAATACACACTAAGCATGTACGCAATATTTAAAGTATGAGCATTCAGTAGCTACAGTGCAGGATCAGAAAGGCAGAGTTCCTGTCATTCGGTTCAAATGCCCAAAAGGTATGACAAGTTTCATCTGGATAAAAGTGAAAACCAGAGGTGAAGCTTGGTACTCTTTTGATACACCCCTGTGAAAAAGAGTTTTCTTTGCATGTTTAGATCTAAGTCCA
The DNA here is from genome assembly GCF_021018805.1 of Prinia subflava. Lineage (NCBI taxonomy): Eukaryota > Metazoa > Chordata > Aves > Passeriformes > Cisticolidae > Prinia > Prinia subflava. The sequence continues at coordinate 21,189,451 of NC_086251.1, forward strand.
CATTCATCCTTTACTCTGGCTTTATAGCAGTATTTTTGACTGTAGTAAATGCTGTAAGGGAGACCACTTTGACTTAGGTTTTGGTTGGCACTACTATGGACTACAAATACAGACATAAAAACCTTAGAGTTCTTTCATGAACATGGATCACAATTATTTTCAAAATCTGGTTATATTGCAATAAATTAATATCTATTTTTGAAAAAGTCTTAATGGCCACTGTCCCAACTGTTTATTATCACTGGCCAAAACAAATTTTATACTGGTTTAAAACACTATTTTGAAATTTTAAATCTCAAAAACTGTTGAAACTTTAAACTACACAGATTTTGTAATAAAGAAATTGTGCCTCTGGAACTGTCTAGTATTAGTATGAAGGAGAAATTTGGCAAGTTACTCATGCAAAATTCCTACTTGAATAAATAAATATTCAATAATGTTAATAATAATGAGCCAAATCTTAATTTGAAAAATATTCCTGTACTTTCTTTGATTTTTTTTTTGCTTTATGAAATGATGAAATGGTGAAAAAATAATTATTTTTTGGGCAATGTTCTTTGCTCCTTTTTTTGGTTTGGAATATTTTTCACACTCTTTGGAAGTTACTAGCACAAGTAGCTTTGCTGCTCTGTATAAAAATTATTTCTTCTCACTTCACAAAACAGAACACAGTGCTATTGAGAAAACAGATTTTACAAGATCACAGATTGTTATTTTACACATTCATATTAAGCTTCAGAAAAACAAGTGACTTATAAGCAACACAGTACACCACCCTTACCTTATTCTCTACTTTTTTTTTTAGATGAACATAAGAAGATTGCCTTGTGAAGAGAAAATTTAAGAAGAAAATTCCTAATTAAACTACTTCACCAAGTGGTAGCATTAAGAAAAAATAGCATTGAATCATTAACTTCCATAATTTTTTCACCATTGTGTTAGTTAAATTGGCTAATCTTCATTTTCAATTACCTTGGTGGCAGTAAAAGAAGAACCTGACTGACCTGAATCTAACTAAGGACTGTCATTTTTGGTAAGGTTAATGTAGAGCAGAGTTTTCATTTATTTTGAAAAATATGTATTGCTATCTGAATTTGCTAGTAATATTATTTATGAATTGATTTTCATCAGTAAAATTTTATTAACTGATGTTGCCATAAAAGTGCATTATAGGAGATAGGGCGTTTTTCATAAAAAATTGCAACCGTTACTGTATTTTCTTTTCTGCTTCTTCTTTGCCAGCCCAAACCTGTCCCAGTGATGTCAGAGCACGTTCAGAATTGTCTGAAGTAAGACATGACAGCCATTCTCACCATCATAAAGTGTTTCCATGATAGAATATACATCTGGCAAATACCTAAAGGGATCAAAAATCTAAAGTAAATAGTAAACAAAAGTAAATGTGAAATGCCAATACCAGTTTCTGACAGCACACTTAGGAAATCCTCTAGATATTGTAGTGCCTAATTTCAGTACCTAAGCAAATCTGGTATTTGTATCACTGGAAACATCACTTTGCTATAGGGGAGATACTGTCTTCTGTAAAACAGACTGGGGAAATAATCAACATATTGTCTCCATGGAACGTACAAAAGTGATGTCTTTGTTTCTTCATTCACAAGTCAGTACATTTCCCAAAGTTATAGTTTACAGGGTGAATTTCTGTAAACAAGCTTTGGTCAAAGCTTAAGTATTTGCTATAAATACTTACAAATAAAAATACTTTAGGAAGTATTTGCTGCAGAAGCTGCAGTTTTTGCCATCATTACCGCTGATCAGTTGAAAACCTGTCACATCCTACAAACTGAAAGAGATGGAGCCATGTGTGGACCTCGACTGGAGACCATGAGCTGCCACCTTCCTGTTACAGCATCTGAATACCATTGACTGAGAATATGACATTCTTATATTTGGCTAAAGGCCAAAATATACCTGGAATTGCAGACTTTTGGATGAGACAAAGGATTTTTTGGAAAATTTCACTCTGCTTTTCTTTACAGCATAGACATTTAAAACCTATCCCCCTGTCTAAGTGCTGACTTACATTTTTTTCTTCCTTTAGAATCTCTACCAGAATTGACAGTAGTTAGTAGTGTAGTAAAGGTATTATGTCATTTGTGGTTCCAAACTCTTGACTATTTCCTGACTTCCTCCTGTAATAAAAGCTGCACTCCAAATTGAAATGGCTGTTTAAGACTAATGGTTTGAGTTACACCTAATATGGATCTGCTCACAAAGTGTTTTGGGAAAATATCATAGCTGGTTATGATTCAATTTCATATATAAATTAATAAATATTTCACTGTACTTATATTCATTTGTACTTGCAATGAAGTGCCAATGAAAAGATGTTTAAGGAGCAAGACACTTCGGAGATTAAACAATGAGATATAACAAATACTACATAAGAAAATAATAAGTTTAACTCAGTTATACAACTGCTTTATTTCCAGACTGTTGTTCTGTGGCCTGCATGAAATGAAGGTCATGTTGTCATAGCTCGGTACCTGCAGCCCAGTAGAATACCAGAGCTCACTAACTGGGGCCTACTTTTGGCAGGCCCAGATGATAAACTGGCTTTGCTTGTAAATAACTGGCCAATTTCCTGGACAACATAAGTTCCTCGAGAACCAAGAAGATTTTTTTTTGAAACTGCAATTTGCAGTGATGTCATTTAATGGGGCTGAGTTAGTGAATAAAGTACTGAACTCTGAGCAAAACATCAGACCTTGCATTGGCTCTAAGTGCAATGTAGAAAGGATTTTAAAAATTTCACTGCTGAATAGATTTGGATTCATAATCCTTTTTCCTTTAACCTTTATAAGTAATTTAAACAATTGCAATTGCAACTAAATACTTACTTGCTCTTGATACCAAAGTTCTAGCTGTAATCCTCCTCAAAATATCTGGTGTGATCCATTCGACATTTCCCCATGGCTCTCATCAAGTCTGAAACTTGTTCTAAACTTATGCCCTATGCTTTTAATTTTTTTTTTTTGGTCATTATTCCTCTTCTCAGCCCTTGGTGCCAATGAGTAATTGACAGGGTTTGTTGGTCTCCTGCACTAGCAGTGTCAGGGTTTGCTTTCCCACCCTGCTTTGTTCCTCTCCTGGCACAGGACAGTGTGTGCCCTTGGCCCTCGGCACCAAGCAGGGAGCAGCAGCAGCAGCAGACGCCGAGGTGGCAGCAGCCGGTCTGGCATCCGCAGAGGCAGCATCAGGAGCCTCAGCAGGAGCACGGAACACTTTTTGTGCTCTCACTGCCTCACAAAGCCAGCACGCTCTCGGCTTTCGTGTGCGAAGGAGGCTCTGCTGGTTTGATTAATTCTGTTTCCATTTCTCTCCATGGAAATTCTTATTTAAAGAAGGGAAAGAGGATGAAAGCTATTTTTTTATGTCTTTTTTAAAACGCATTTGAGCCCTGCTATGCAGGTTTCTCTTGAAGAAGTACTTTGTAAATGGAACCCACACACTTCTTTAAATAGATCAACCACAGTAAATGAAATTAATAAAGTAGAACAGTACTAAAACAGAAACTGGAGATGAAAATAACAGTGTAAAATACTTAATCCTTTCTTTTAATGAAAGAAAATATTGCAGTGGTTTTTCCAAGCCACTTAAAATTTGCCAAGTAAAACAACTCATTGCACTTCCCTAGTGAGATTGTTCTGTTATTTAATAGATCTTAGGAAACGTGCATTTGATATTCACTTTATATTTTCACCCTCAATTTTACCATAAGCAGCACTTTTGCCAGCCAATAACATTTCTTTGTGGAGTGAACCATTTAAAAATTTAAAGCCTTTGCCTCATTCCCTTTAGAAAAAAATATTTCATTACAGGAAAGTTCTGGTGGAGTACTAGGTTAAATCAAATTCCTACTGTAATAAATTCATACTAGTCAGAAAAATAATGAAGTTGGCTCATGACAGCATTCCATCGATTTGTATGAAACAGTATTTAAAAATAAATAAATAAAGTGTCACATATTATGGTTATGTTGTGAATTACTCATAAAGTGATGTCTTTGGTCTTTTATCAGATCTAGATATTTTTATCTTCAGTGTTCTTCAAAACAATTTCCAACATTTCTACTTCTGTATAATAAGTACACGTTCATATAAGTTAAACAGTTTGAAATCAAGTGACAAATAGCTGAAACGCCTTCTGTGTGTTGTCTCCCAGTTCACTCCTACTTATAATAATCACAGATCTGTGCTGCTGTTCACCATGCAATTCAAACAGGTAGAATTGAATGGTATAGTAGGGATTAATAATTTTGATTGAGTTTCACTATTAATAAAACTAGAAATGAAAGTCTTCCATTGATTTCCTGCATGTGCATGTATTATTCTACAACACTTCCACTATTAATAAAAAAACACATTCCTTATAATTTCTTTTCTAAGCAGAAAAAAATGGCTATGTAGAATGCCAGCTAACGAGCAAAATATGGAATTATGTACTTTTTGTAAAGAAATTTCTCTTACGGGTTTGTTGTATTGTTCCTTCCTTCTAGCACTGAAATTGGTTGAGCAAGGTCCCATCTGAGAATTTATAAGAAAGAAGCTGTATAAATAATTATAACAGAATCAAAGGTTACTGTAAGTGGGAATTAGTGAATTCTATCCCAGCATCAACATCGGCATTTCCGGAACATTATTTAAGGTGTGTTAGGGTGTGAGGGAGGTCTCTTTTTCTCTTACAACACAAAAAGTAGTTGCCACCTGTGTCTTGCAACATATCTGTAAATAACAGATTGCAGAAATTATGTTGGTGTTCTACTGGCATGCAATAAAATGAAATGCAGCAGTGAGTATGATTTATAGCAGAACACACCATTTTGGTTTCTGCAGCTGATAAGCAGAGAAGCATCAATTATTAAACTGCGTCACAGCTTTATGGAGAGGCAAATAATCAGGATTTGCTTACACAAAACAAGAAAGCAGAGGCTAATTTTTTATAATGATATTTGCCTAACAAAATGGTACATTTAAAGGTCAGCTTAGTAAAGGAAATAAGATTTCGGGGAAAAGGTGTTTCTTTGTCTTTGCTGTACCTGCACACAGACACTAGAGTACTGAGTTTTGAGAGAAATCTTAGCATTAGCATTTCCTCAAATAAGAGTTAAAAAAAAATAAAAATCAAACCAAACCAAAATAATTCTTTAGCATATATTCTAGAGAAAAAAAATTAAAAATCCATAGTTTTGGGAGGGTGAATTTGCAATGACAAAAACAATAAAGGATCAGATCACGTATAAGTCCTAAGTTTCTTTTAATATTAAGTTTACAAAACATAGTAAATCAGGATTGACTTCTGGTACTTCCTTTTTTTCTTTTTTTTCTTTTTTTTTCTTTTTTTTCTTTTTTTTTTTTTTTTTTTTTGAGATAGGTGGAAAATCACTTAAAGAGTATTTGCATTTTTCTCCATGCTTCTGCCCTCCCCTTCCCCTCTTCTCAGTTAATTGGAGAAAACTATCAGAGATGGGTAAATATGAAAATTTTTCTTTCTGTAATTCCCGAATGAAAAAACTCAACGTTTTTTGTCAAAACAGATGTTTTGTCTTTAGCTCAGTTCCTATGGTTACAAAATTCTTCAGTACCTTCTGTACCAAACCAATATCAACTGTGAAAGTCTCAAAAATAAAGTACTTGACTGAAAAGAAATAGCACAGAAACAAGCCTAGGGCCATATTTAGAGCTACAATTTTTGGAGAATAATTTCTTGAGGTGGACAAAATTAACATGAAACCTTTAGGTACAATAAGCAAGACAAATAAATGCAAAAGAGAATATAAAGAGGGATTAAAAAATAAAGGGGGAATAAAATCAGTGACTGTATACCTGCTGCTTCACTCTTGTCCTGTATTTCATTATATAAGAATGCAGTGTTATCTTATGAAAGCAATGAAGGATCTAAGATGATGTGGGTCAACCAGGAAAACCTCTCCATTTTTACTGAGCTGGTAGTAGTCTGGTATATTCTTTCTTGCTGATCCCTAGGAAAGAACTTGTCTTGCCCTACTTCTTGAAGATTTCTTTGCAATTGCTTCACTGTCTGGGAGCACTAGGATTTCACAGTTTTCTCTGTGCTTTTCTCTTCAACATTTTATCTTTGTAAGCATCCCCAGTGCTGATGTCTCTTCCTGGAAATACCCTTGCCAAATTTCCCCTGCTTAGAAAGGGCTTTTTCCCTTCTCTTATCTAATCTCAGCATATTTTGCTTTAGCATAGGGGTCATGTCATCAATTGTAAGACATCTTTAGTCAGCCTTTAATAAGAACAGAACTCCTCATCCTATATTGCCATCTCTCAAGATTTCCTTCAGTGCTATCACTGCTTTCACTCATGCTTTTGTTTTCTCTAAGCACAAGATGTTCAGTTCCTTTCTGCTTTATCAAGAGCCTGAAGTTCCAAAGAAAGGAGAGCACAAAGAAATTCATATTTGAGACACTCAGAACTATTTCAGCACTTTCACTAAGACTGCAAACACTCTTGTTACTTAATGATGACAGCCCCAGTTCTCTTTCTGATGGCCTCTCACTACTTCCAGAATTTGCATCAAACATTTGCAAATCTTCAGAAACAGATTTAAAATATTTACAAGGCTTTGAGTGTTTTACATTTACTGTCACCTTGTAACATTATTGATCTTGAATGTGGGTGCTTGCCTTGATTTAGCAATGCTTAAAATATTTAATGTCTATAGTTTGCTTTGAGTATAACAAAATGAAAGAAAATGTCATAAAGGAATAAACAGTAAATTAACATGTTTCTAGAGAAAAACAACTTAGCTCATAGCATGTGAGAGAGTCTCACATAATGCTCACTGAAGAAGCCTTTAGAAAGATTTCTTGGGGAGATAAATTTAGGAGCACAGAATGAAGGAAGGATATGTTAAGAACACAGGAAATCTCTTCCAATAAGCAATGGACAACAGATGTAAAATATAAAAGATGCTAAAGGGTCTTCTTGTAGTTGTGCTTCCATTAAATCAGAGTTTTTAAAGATCACAGTGATAGGATTCTCTTTTTGATATTGTTACTACTACTTGTCTATATTTATATAGAAAGGATAAGATTGTTGCCCATGAAATACCTGCCAGACAGGTATTTCATGGCCTGACATACAGGTCAGCTCCCCAGCACTGTCTGCACATGAGACACACCAGGCACTAAATCTGGAACCATTTTGTGCACTAAGCCCTTCATACCTTGCAGAAGAGGGTAGATAAGCTGTGGAAAATACCTTTGTCAAAGTATCCCTCTACTCTAAATCCTAGCAATTAGGGTAACCTGTTGCTTCTAATTTCATTAGGAATATAGGAACAAACTCTTTCATTTTGATGTCTATTTGGATTTTAAAATTGAGCATCCCTACATTATTTGGGACCTGAAGCCATTTTTGCTAGCCCAGAGCAACTGAGCCTAAACACCTACATCATTCTTCCTTTCTGCTTTCATGTCATGTGTAGAGCTGAGGAAAAAGTGATCACTGCAAACAGGGAACTGCCTAGACCTTGCAGACCACCATAATTTAACATGTGCTACAGTTGCATAATTTTTCACTCTTGTTTTTATATATGGGACATAGGAAGCAGAAGTTCAAATTCCTAGTGCTTGAATCACTGGTTTATTATCCAGGTGTAATGAATGAACATGGTTCGTGCTAAATTGTAACAATATATATACTCAATATCACTTAATATCAATAGGTTAGTATTGTAACTTTATATTTAATCAATATTAGCAGAATTAGTAAAACTAACTTCAGATAAAGGCGTAGTGTTAGAAGAGCCCCCCCGCCCCGCCGCCCTTTTTCCATGGCAAAATACCATGAGAAAACAGGACATGAGACCAAGGACAGTTAGGGAATGATGTCCTTGAAGATGCTAAAAAGGGATTGAGAAGAGTCCAGGAAAATTGAGATGAGCCCAGATGTCCAGATGCTAATTTCTTTTTTTGTTATAATGGTACTTAACTATTTAGGCACAGATATATAACTAGCAAGGTCATACAAAGGACATACAAGGAAGAGGAGTAGCCTTCATCACCCGCGACCACCACAAGGAGTCGAAGACCCTCAAAAACAACTGGAGCATGCGCGATGAAGAAAGTGACCCAAACTTTAAGGATCGAAACTGGGAGGAGACAATCGAAGATGGGAGGAGATGGGGTGTTGGCTACAGTATAAAAGTAGAGATGGAATAGGCTTTGATTTGTACATGGGGTAGGGTCCTGAACCCTGCACATGTACCCTGGCCCGGCCAGCCAGCCTTTTGCTCATGCTTTATTGATACCGGGTCCATTTATTGTTAAATTACTTTTATAAAGAATGCAATACATTTTTATTTGAATGTATCCTTTCATTTAATTATATTCATCTCAATTAAAATTTGCTGCTACATTATAACTTGGATGTTTTTGGGACCTTTTCATTTGTAACAGTTGTTAAAAGTGATTGCAGCTGTGATGTTTTTATTTTCTTCCAAATTAAGAAGTTTATAATTGAGTTAATACCCATCATGACAAACAAAAATGACAAAACTTTTCATGAGATAACTCTTCCCCAGTTTGATTCGTCAATCTGTCTTCTCAGGGTCCTCTTTAATGTCTTAGAAAGAGATTGGAATATTTTGTATGTGCTAGAAAATAGGCTAAAAATTATGCAGTTAGGAAATACTAATTTCTTTTCTGTTAGCTTGTAGATCATTGAATCTCATTATTCCTCACATTCTTCCAGTATCTATAATTGGAGAGCCGTGGAAACTAGAGGTAGGATTTTATGATTTTTATTATAATGCTTTTAGCATATGTTTAAAAAGTACAAAACTGTAAAAAGAGTGTTTTAATAACACAGACAGCTTAAACTGGACCTTATTGTCTTTAGAATGCTTCCTGAACTGAATATCAAGCAGAAGTAAAAGAAAGAGCATAAACAAACAAACAAACAAACAAACAAACAAATGACACTATGGTTAATACAGCCAGGATCTTCAAATTGGTGTTTTGCTACCCAGTGTATCAATATGCAAGTCAAGGCTAGCAGAAAGTAGTTGGAGTCATATTTGCAAGGGTTTCTAAACAAGCAAGTTTGAACAAGCAGGTTTGATGAAACTTTTCTGCAACAGGTTTATTAATTTCTGAGTGATATTGTATCAAATCAAACTAATCTGTCATCAAAGTAGGGAGAGCTGATACTTCTTTTATCCTCTGGAAGGGTGTGCTTGAATCAGTAATTACAAAGCATTGCTCAGCTCCCCCATTTACTTTCATCTTGCGAAGAGATTAATAGCCATCCTCGACACACCACCTGCTTCCCATTCATCAAAGGGATGCCAGGGCTGGAAGTTCTGCTGGATGACTGAGGGCAAGGCAGGGTTTGATGAGCTGGCAGCACCCTTGGACTCAGGGAGGAGGAGGAGGAGGAGAAACAAGTGCTGGTTTGTACACCGGATCCTCCCAAACCTTCCACCTACTCCTCGTTTTGACACAGGTTTCCTGTCCTTCTCGGCTTAGCTGCTTGTCCAGACCTAAGGCAAGGAGACTGCTGCTTCAGAGAACTGTAGCTGAATTTCTTTTGCCTCTCCCTTTGTTCACTCGTCACACCTCAACAAACAACAAGTAAAACTTATTGCAAGTAGAGGATTGTGAGTCATGGAATTTAAATTTGGAGAACCATTTTGCATTTCATATCTCTATTTTCTGTGACTGCATCAGATTCATGCATCTTTCCATTTCATTTTAACTTTAAACATGACATACTTCTATGTCTTTGTCTTCTGTTCAAAGTCTCCTCAAAGTCAAAAACAAATGTTAAGTATTGTGAGACGTTTCCTTTGGATTTATTTTTTATTTTATTTGTTCTTGATGGGTTTTTTGCCATTTCTTCTCAAATATGAGTAAAAGATTGAATATCTTGTGTGACATATTAAATGATTAATCTAAAATTATCTGTCATTTATATTTCTCCAGGCTATTGAAAAGATTGTTCTTCATTATCTTAATAGCACCTGGATTTAGCTCTGTTCTCAGCTGCAGTGAAGATGGTAACATTGGACCCAATAACTTAGGAATTACGAAAAAAGGATTCACACTTGCAGTACACTGAGATTACTTACGGTTTACTTTTGATGCTCATAATATAGATAAAAGATTTTTAAAAATACATTTGTATTTAAACACAAAGAGAATCCCATTTGGCTTAATACGCTTGAGATTTTGTCAAACTTTATTTATATACAGTAAGTTGCACAAAATAATGTTTTGAATATGTTTTCCAAATTTCCCAGTTTGCATTCTTTAGTTACAGTTCAGCTACCAGGGTTGAGCACTACATAATCCTTTACATATTCCCAAAGAGGAATTGAATAAAGTACTTATTCTGATGGTTAAAATGTATCCTTTGAAGTTCGTCTACCTCACTATTTTATTTCATTAATGGGAAAAAATTTGAAATTATAATATATATGTTAACTTGATAACACATTTCACAAAATAGTATTTTCAAATTCTTATAGTAGTTTTCACAGATGAAATTTGCATTGTGTTATCCCAGTCATGGTATGAAAAGAGCTCTTCTCTGCACTGCGGAACTATTATCTGTTACTTCGACTGAAACAGAATAATTTTCAAAATATAATTACTGAATATTTTCTGCAAGCAGCCTACAGTGAAAATTACTGACAGAAATTATCTGGCAAGGTAGAAAAATAGATAGTTTGCTTCATAGAATGAGAAATAAGCATGAGTAGCAGAACAAGTAAAAATAATTAGTATTACTAATTATTAGTATTACTAATTACTTTTCAAGACTAGTCCATTTCTAAAGGAACTAGGCTTTTTTTACACATTGTGAAACTTGACATGCAATAGGATTTAAAATAAGGTTCTCCTAAGGTAATCAATTTGGAATAGTAAAGATTTGCAAGATCAATTTTTTCATAAATTACTGTTACTCCATTAAAGCCTGAACTAATACAAAGATTCCTTTTATTCAAAAGGTATTTTTCTGAGGTTTCTCACCTGTTTTCCTGCTTATGATTAACCATATAATTAGCTGTAACACATCTTTTGTTTATGTACTTTAAATGACTCTTTTGAAGAGTCATTCTTTGACAGGAAACTTAACAATAGGGAAGACTAATTTTGTTTCCTGTGTTCTGGTCATGCACAATTCACTGGAGGCACAGTATAACCCTTCTGGAGGCTTCCGCATGCCAGGACTTTTCCCTTGTTATGTTGATGACTTCCAACCTGCTTCACGTAGGTTTAGGGTTCAGGGTTTTTTATCTAATATACTTTCTTCTTGGAAATAAAAAGACAAATGAGATAATTATGTATAATTTTGCTTTTATTGTTATCCATATTACATTATAGTACATCCCTGGGCAATACAAGTACTTAAGTCATGTGGATAATATTGCAATGAACTTTCCTGGGTGAAGCATAGATATAATTTTCATTACAGTTAATGAAAATATTGCAGACTAATGGTTTGGTCAGTGAAATCTGAGACACAGGATTCCTGCTTTGAGTAAAAAACAGTCAAAGCATAAATCTGCAGACAGGTGATTTGGTACACTTAGTTTTTTGCTTTTCTTGTAATACGTGGAAAAGACTTCATTGTTTTGTCTCCTACTGTATACAACAAGTAACAATTTTGCATGAAGCTGTTTGTATGAGCTGAATGAAGTAACTGCAGGGAAGTTATATGCGATGATTTCCTTTGGCTGTGTCTTTGGCAACTGTAACATCAGTAACCTGTTTTTTGGGTGTGTGGCTACTAATATTTCTTTTCCTTGTTTAACTTAGAGATTAGTGTTTTCAGTTTAGACACATTAAAATCACTGGTTTTGCCTCTCCTTCTGGAGTTATTAATTATTCAGATGTGCATCCCAAGCAACAACTCCACATAAAATGAAATATTACTGAAATCCTGAAATTTTGTTTGCTGATTGATATTTAACTTATTAAAATAAAAATATTTAGGGAAAAAAAAGACCTAAAGGAGAAGTGAAAAGAGGTTTGGAGCCTAGATACAGAGTGCCATAATCTTTTTGTATTGGTTTTTTGTTCTGGACCAGATTACCAGTGATGTGATCCAGAATCGGAATTCGTGTAAACTCTTGGCTGTAAAGCATTTTGAAGCACTGTATTCACCATAAAAACAGAATTTTGAAGCAAAGGTGAAACTATTCACAGAGTTAAGCAGAATTTTTCAAATTTCAGTTTAAGCAAAGATGATATGATAGCTGTAAAATCAACATGGAAAAAAATAGCATGTTGCAAAATTAGTTATTTGCTACCCTTTTGTTTCAGGTCATCTGTCTGAAAAGACAAATCAATGAGTAATTATATCACAAATTATAGAGATGAGAGAATGTAATGATCTTTATTCAGTAGACTTTGAATGCTCAATAAAAATGTCTGAAGACTCAAAGAATATTTACTGGATATCCCTAGAGGAGTTTGCAAATAATCCTTTTACAGAGTTGGTATTCTCCAATATAAAAATGTATATAGTGTCTAAAATATCCATTAGGTTTCAGAAGTAAGCTAGGAAATGTCATCACTCTCCTATGCAGTGATAAGATGCTCACACGGAATAAACGTGCTTTTGGTTCGACTCTCCTCTTCCTCAGAATCAGTGGGATTTCGCTTGTCATTCCTGTACAGCTGCTCTATTTGCCTTCTCGTGTCAAAGTTGCAGCCACACACCATTAGCAGGACACCACAACAATCAGAAGCAATAGATGGCTGGGCCAGGTCCGTCCAATGCAGGAACAGTTCCCTTTTTAAATTAAAAGCTCATTATTACATGTGTATGTGATAACAGTGAATGTCCAGTTTTGAATGAACACGATTGCTCAACTGATAGACTCTGTTCATATTTCTGTATGTCTAAAGGAAATCTGGCCTATCTATGCTGTTATTTTGGGTAGTTTTTACATATTGTTACACAATTCTAAACAAATTCAATTTTTGTGTCCCCTACACAATATTGCTTTTCATCAATAACAAGGTCCTTTTTCCTCCCAACACCTGTAAGGGTGCAGCTTTCTAAAATATAACTAAAGGCTTCCCTAGCACTGCTGAGCCGTGGTCTGTCCTGGTGTGGGGGCTGGATACCAGGTGCCCACCCAGCTGCTCTATCAGTCCCCCTCCTCAGCTGGACAGGAGAGAGAAAATAAGAAGGAAAACAACTTGTAGGTTGAGATAAGGCAGTTTACTGTTTATTGGGGGTGTGACTACTAATATTTCTTCTCCTTGTTTAACTTGGAGATTAGTGTTTTCAGTTTAGTCGCATTAAAATCACTGGTTTTGCCTCTCCTTGCTCTTTTGCAAAAGCAAAAAATTGTGTTAAATGTTAGTTAATTCTTTGCCTTTACTTGGTCTGAGTCTTTTCTGTGCACTATTGCTTAAATATTTCTGTGGGGTTTTTTTCAAGTCAAATATTATATTCAGTCCAAAACACAATGTATAAATTTTTATTCATGCAGAAGGAAAACAAGCCAAAGCCAACAATGTGATTCATGTTTTATAATTTAATATTGGTTATGTTTGAGCTTTACAATGAGTGTTCTAGTCACATAAGTTTGATTTCATTGGTGCTCTTACCAATTATTTTTTCATGAGGATCCTTCACAAACAGTTTCAATAGCTTTGTCATGGGCAAGTACATTTCTACAATTTTCTCTCTACCAAAGAAAGGAATCTTGGCCCTATAATTTAAAATTAAATTAGTTCAGAGCTAATTCATTACTTTCATAGATAAGAGTTGCTTATTATTTTTAATAACATCTATATAGACTAGTTACAAAGAAGGACGCATTCTAGTGTTACAAAACCCTTCCAGGGAATTTGGGGCTGGGGAGTAATAGAACCTGTAAGTATACATTAGAGGTTCTTTTTGCCCTAGTTACCAGTTAAAATCCTCTCCTAGATTTTCCAATAGGAGGAAATTGTTTGTGACCATCCACGCTTTTGATCACATTAAAACATTCTTGTATGGAAGGCAAGCTGAAGATGTACAACATAATGCTGCACAAATTGTAAGGAGTGCAAAAGGAGAATTTTTTTTTATATTCCCTTAGAGCAGACTCTGGATATTGATTGTAATAAATGCATTTCCGAGACTGGTTTTGCTACTGCCCATTATTTCAATGACTGTGCACTTTTTGGCCTACCAAAGCAGATATGTGCCTTCTGACAGTGGTGCTTTGTCTTTTTGATCATTCACATATGTCAGACTTCATCTGAAAATACATTATCATATGCATGTAAATGATCCTGAACAAAGCTTAGGAAAGGAATGTAGAGAATTCTACATTCTATGAAGAAGAGAATTTGGGGGAAAATATTCAGAGAAAAAATGAACAAAAATTTACTGTTTTTTTCCAATCTCTCCTCTCTTATGGTTCTTATATCCTCATGACAATAGCAACACTTTTTTAATTAGGAATTTGTCTGGCTCTAATTTTGCCCTTCCACAGAGAAAAGCTGGCATGTTTGTATCACTTCAGTTTTGGTGATAAGAACCCGTATTGTGTAGATTTTTTTCCCTTTGTTTTTCATCTTGCTGCCTTCTGGGAAATATATTAATACATGGAACACTGGGATTAAGGCAGCTGAATTCAGTCTTTTGACTTTCTGCCAGCCTTTAAGTCCTAGAGTCCACAGAACTGCAGGCTGTTGTATGAGAATAAGGCCACTATTGAGGATGAAGGATGATGAATGTCCCTGCACTGCTGCCCCAAGGAACTGACCTTTGCACGGGTGAAACCTGGTTCAGTGCAAAATGCCTAACTCATCTTTCATTAAAATTGCCCCTCATGGCACAGCGTGGCCAAGATATTGAATGGTTAAGTGAATCACAAAATGATCATTTTGTGAATAAGGGTGAGCTCTCCATGTATGGTTTTTGCAAATAGGAGCTGTGTAGGAACTGAGGCAGAGGAAATGTGTATGTGTATGAGGAGGAGAACAATGCATAATGCATGGTTATTTTTCCTTTCTCCCTCACCTGTTAAATTGCTCAGATGTAATATTAGCAATTACGTGAATCATGCTACTTGATTTTAACCTTCTCAGTTGTTATATAACAATAGCTTAGGAGCTTTATAAATCACTTTCATTATGGCTGTGAAACTGTTCAATTATTCAATTTTTTTAAGAACAAACCATTTTCTGGGTTTTTTTTTCTATTTCTTTTAGCAAACTATCCCAACAAATCTATCTGTCATACTCTGACACTTCTGCATCTTGAAAATAATGCAATTAGAGCTCATCAATTTTTTTTTTTTAATTCTTTGTTATGGTTATACCTCATTCCCTAAGCGTTCATTCTATGGACCTCCTCATAAACAAACTCTGTGTAAGCAGTGCCTATATCCAGTATTTTCAGGAGTTAGTTGTTTCTTCTGTCATTTCTGGGAAAGTTTCTATCATCTAAAGTCAATGAGGGGAAGAAAAATATTCGGTAAAAAAGCCTATCAAGTTAGGTCAGACTATCAGGTTTATTCAATACCAGAGCAGCCAATGGCAAAAATATGAATGAATTTAACTGTACAAATGGAATCCTTAAATGTAGCTGTGATATTGATAAATTACTTCACATAGAATAGACATATAGCAAGGTCAGCAATCAGTAGTGAGGTTTCATTGCTGTAGGGGAAACTTTTTCTCCAATCAGAAAACTCTATTTTATAAAGTGACAGTTCAACATAGTGAATTGTAAGTTTCCATTTTAAGGAAGTCTTGAGTCCCTGTATTCTTATAGATATGTTCCATAGAAGTCAAGGAGAGAAAAGAAAGAAGATCTACACCAATCTAGGTTCTAAATACTGATGGAAGCTTGCGTGAATTTCTCAACTCTGTTTTCAATAGTGTATTAACATTTGTATCACAAAGGAATAATAATGGTTAGAGAATTTGTCTATTTGTATTTAGGGGAATAAGGAGAATAAGAAATAAATAGCAAAGTCATTCAAACTGCATTTTTAAACTAGAGTTGGGCTGACTGAATATTCCAAAGGAATAAATAAACACCTATATCAAAAAGCATAAAATCTTAAGGAAATGAAAAAGCATAGCCTCAGAAGACTGCTAAGAGAGATCATGCTGCTTTTTGGGACTTATATTGAAATTCTGACAGCTTTTTTTTTTTTTGTTCTGATAAATATTCTGTAAGGTTTGCTTTTTTCTTTCTACAGAAAAGTTAACATTTTTTTCAGCAATTTTCACTGTCATGCCCACTTGTGTTCCAAACTACATGTTCTTTCTAAGATGGCTGCAACAACTCTGACAGATATTTTAAATTAATTGAAATTAATTTAGCTTAAACGGAAACAATGTGATACTACTTGATATAGGGAAGAAGTTTTTTCCTTTTTCTTTGTTTAAGTTTGGTTTTGTTTGTTTGGTTGGTTTTTCAGGAGGAAATCCTTGGATATTCCATTCTTTCTCTCCTTTACCCTATCCAGAGATTTTAGGAAAACCCACAAGTATTCCATCTTCTTTTTCCTTTACCAGAATGTCCACATAATCATTTACCTCATTCCATGTTGATCATTAATTAATACTAGAGTAAGCTCAAGAAAAGAGAGACATTGAAGGAAGAAGACAGATAGCTGTGCTGCTTTGTGGCTCAGAATTATGAGTTCAGTGCCTAAACTGCTGCTCTGAACTGTCCCTAGGCTTTGAGTAAGTGCATATGCTATTCACTTACTTGCTTTTCTGGAATACCTTTTTGAAAAACTCTGCCTTTGTTTCAGAGAAAAATCATTTCTTCCGACAAAACATTTTTCTCTGTCTTCTTTACATAACAACCACTTGGCTGCAGTTCTGTGCCAGGGTCTGTGCCAGCGAGATCCATCACAGGGCAAGGTCGGGGCAGGGGCAGGGGAGGGGCAGGAGGCGGGGCAGGAGGAGGGGCAGGGGCAGGGGCAAGGGCAGGGACAGGAGGAGGGGCAGGGGCAGGGGCAGGGGCAGGAGGAGGGGCAGGGGCAGGGGCAGGGGCGGGGGAGGGGCAGGGGCAGGGGCAGGAGGAGGGGCAGGGGCAGGGGCAGGAGCAGGAGCAGGAGGAGGGGCAGGGGCAGGGGCAGGCTGAGGGTTTCGTGGGGAAGGCAGGTCTGTGCTGGCAGAGGCTCCTGCAGAGCTGCCCCCTCAGGAGCACCAGCTACACCCTCACAGCTGGACACGGGCAGCTGCCAGATCTTCAGGAGAGCAGGGACACCTGGCAGCCAGTCACTGGAATCTCAGAAGGAATTTAGCTAGATCTCTTCTGTCTTAGACATGTTTGAAACTCGTTTCCCATAGCTTTTTCTGAATGCCAGGCAGGAAGAGAGCCAGAACCTCCTCTGAGCAGGTAAGCTCTAGCTCTGCCGTGTTATCGTGCCTTCCAGATCTACACACTACACACATTTTAAAACCCTAGTCCTTCACTGCCACTTTTGTTTTCTTCCAAGTTGAACAATTATTCCCTCTATGATGAAGGAAGAAGCAACAGTCCCAAAATTTGGTTTGCAATTTGACATTGGTACTGACGCTGTGTCCTCACACTGCAAACAATAGTACTTGATAAACTGCTAAATTAGTCATGAAAAATAAAGGTCTCTCCAGGAACTTCTCTTCCTATCAATTGGTTATAGTCACATTTGTTCACACTAGTCTATGTGAAATAGTGAGTTGCAATCATTATCCAAAACACAGGAAGCATATTGACTTTTAAAATGAGTATTTAATAATTTAACAGTACTCTAAAAATGAATTTAACACTCAAGAAAAGTGTTGACAGCCTTAGAAATTGATTTGTGTCTTTATCTACAGAGGCCACATCACTAACTGAAGTACAAGCTTCCATCATAATTCTCTAAAAATAAGGCAGCTGAATTATTTACACTGTTCCCTTACTAGTCTTTAATTAGAAAATTATACAAGAATAAAGATTATGCAGCTTAAAGCTTCATGCAAAGAGAAAGCAGAGATGGAGGGGAAGAAGGGAAGATAACTGAGAACACTTTCTTAATTATTAGATTTCATAATTGTTTATGATGAATTTTATGAGTTTGTGGATATACATGAGTTAATGGAATCGCTCAATGAAAGGATAAAATAATTTTTAAAATCTTGAAATTTTATTTTATTTTAATGGAACATTATTCTTGCCCCTAAATATTTTTCATTACTAATATAGACACTGTTCCATCCATATTGTTTACTTGCTTCTGAAGTTATCTATATTAATACATTTTTCAGGAAATCAAAACCTGTGTATTGTGACTCTGGAGACAGCACAGTATGTGTGTTCCCGTGAGTTTCAAACTAACCAATTATTGGTTTATTATTCAATATAAAACAAAGCAGACAATTTCTATAATAGCTAAGAACACTTTGCTCTTTACTTTTAAAACCAGTGGTTTGCAGTGGAACAGTGTAGTTGGTAGCAATGTAGAACTGAGCAGAAGCCCAGCTCCAGGACTTACGTGCTGAAGAATTATCCCAAGATTGCTCTGACCATAACAGGCTGGTGTGATAAGACAAAGTTTAAAATCTGTAAGAATGAAGAAAACCTTCATAGACATTTTTTCCCCCAAAATAACTTCAAAAACTCAGGCTGTAACAGTTTTTATTCACTTCCAAGCCAAGAGTACATATTCTTAAAAAAAAAAAAAACAACTCAATTAATTCATTTGGCTATAATAAATTCACTTAATGGAGAAATATAAATATGCTTACAAAAACAATTATCTGTTTAGGGATCGTGTTTCACAATTTGAAATCCCATTAAAATCTACAGTTATCCAACCAATTATTTTGGTAATTATTTTGACCTATGTAATTATTACATTAAAAAAGCATTTATGCAAAAAATTCCTCGAGCAATTTAATTTTATTAGTGTAACATAACAAAGTAATCAGAGATGATAACAGCAGCAGTGAATTTTTCACTTAAAGCAAATAAAATGGACCTTTTAAAAGTACATAAAAATACAAAGTAAGTGTTTATAATTATGAAAAATGAATTATAATTAAGGGTCATATAAGAATAAACATATGCTTCCAACACACATTCATTTTGCACTTCTGTGGTGGTGGTTTGAAAAATCACAGCAGTACTTCTGTGAGAAGTGCTGCAGAAGATGGAGAAGTTAGGATGGGTTTTGAAGCATGGAAGTGGTAGGCTATAAAATGGGAACAGGAGTTCATATGTATGTTTTTGTGTGGTGATTATGCAAGTATACATATAAAAGAATCACAATGTACTGTTGGAAAAATAGCTCATTCTTATAAATTTTCATTTTATTATTTAATTCAATTGGATTTTTCAAAATTAGTTCCTCTAGCTCTTCTGTGAAATTTTTGATTCTGCCCCTCCTGGAGAGCAGTGGAGAGCATATGACTTTGGAGCACACGGACTCATCAGAGGTTACAGAGAAAAAGATTACAATCTACTCGTTGTAGCTGCCCTGCCAAGTAAATGAGTAAGAGCTGAATACTGTAAAGTATTTGCTTTGCCCAGAAGAGCCTACGTCTTGAAAACCACTTTATATGTTTTTGTATATGTACAAAATGTATATGTTTACATGCAGCACATATTTACAGTATATATAAACTGTAAATGCATGTGCAAATAAAGAAAAACTAATAGAAAAGCTATTTTCTTGTGGTGGTGAATGTAACTAATAATAATAATTTGTTTTATAATAAAGCTGTTGATAAAGTAGTGTATTAAGAGGTTCTAACTCTACCAACTTTCTCTCCAACTCAATTTTTACTCTAATACTAATTCCTCCAGTGTCACAGTGAATACAAACTGAATACATCCAGAGACTGCCTTTTTTTCTATTCATTTCAAATGCTGATGCTTTCTATTTGAAGTAAAATTGCAGAGGAGCTTCTGCCAGTTTAGTTTTCATGCTTAACTTTTCACTGCTACAGTACTGTGCAAATTTATGGTAAAATTTGTTAATGTTCCCAAAAGTAAATTTTTCACTTTAGGGAAGCACAATATTCTTCATCTGGGGATTGACTGATTGATATCTCCTGGTGCTTTATTCAAAAGCTGGAAGAGACAGCACTTTTCCCTCCAAAGAATCCTTGTTTTCACTTTTAAAAGTAGTCATTAACTTGTAAAAAGAGCTGTCACTGATGATGACAAGATGTCCTACAACTACTAGCGAAGTATTTGTAGGGTATCTTTCAGAGGAATGTCACAAATATTCAAGACAATGCAAGACCTGAAACAGGAGATAAATAGTAGGAGACAGCTTCAGTCAAAGCAGACTTTCAATGAGTGATCAGCTCACTTTCAGGCACAAATCCTCATATTTAAGAAACTCCCTTTTATTGCAACAAACAGTGGTAGCTTCTCTGCCCAGTCCATCTGAGGAAACGGATTTACAGGGAACTTATGTTCCAGCTGATATTGAGGTTCCCACATTTGGAGGGAGTAGGAAGCTTTCATACAGCCTGTGGTATCTGTCCTTGAGGACTATTCCAGGACTAAGCCAAATTATCTCTATAAAAGTTAATTTGGGACAGTTCTCCTTTTGGAGATTCATGTCAACACAATTTGGGGACTGGGACATAATAGAAAAAACAATAAGTTGGTTCCTGGGGGAAAAACAACAAAAAACCCCCCAACAAAATAAATATAAAAACAATTCTGATAAAAAAGCAGTGTCCTATAAAGCATATTGGGAATGATCCACAAGGAAACTAGAAACTCATTTTTCAAATTGTTTCCATACATATATAGCTGTACTTTCATGCACATTGCCTGCTCTAGTCCATATGAAATCAGCTTGGTTTTTAAAGATGCTTTTGCATTGCATTCATTATAGAAGCCCTAGCTGAAGATAAAACCCTCTGCGGGATCTTAAAACTGAATTGCTATTACAATTTTTTAAGTGGGTAAAAGTTGACTAGTTCTGCCGAAGGGTAAAAATTGAACCTGCAAGTAAACAAAGAAGGAAATGACATGGCCAGACTGTTTGGAGAATTGCATCACTGTTCCCATGGTTTATGATTTTGTATCATGAAAAGGCATGGGAACACCTTCTGGGTGTGAAGTAATAATCTGTTATAACATGATTTATGGAGTGGTTGACTTATCTGAGGAAAAGAAATACAAGGTAGTGCTGTGGAATTAATGATGAGCTCCTGGTGATAGGGATGTAGTATTTTTAGATCTCTTGTGCTTTGTAATGCTGCCATAAAAACAAATCAATAATACCAATAAAATCATGTGTTATTTTACAAGGGTGCATGGTCTCATATATGTAAAAAATAGAATGGTATAATTTTCTTGTCTCCCTGTTGTTTAGTAGTATGTAAACTATTCTGTACTGATATATTACAAACTGTCTGAAAGAATAGGGAAACCATATTTACAATGTTTTCTGAGGCAACATAACTAATTTCTAATGATAAACGCAGTGATTTATTATCTGTCCTGTCTACCTTGTATGTTCAGTGCACTTCCACACCATTAACTCATTTCTTCAAAAATCTATACAAGGTCCATGTTAAAATGAATTATAACCGGTCTGCCACCCAGAAAGCCATCCTATAAACCTTCTCTGTTCTTTTTTTCATTTTTAATCTACTACAAAGGAATAACAAAAATTAATAATAGTATTACTCTGTCAGATAAGGTGAAAAGAAATATTAAATTTGGCATATTATATTTCTTAAAAATTGAGAGAACAGTATTTGGCTGTTAATTTAAGAAAAATGAGTTTCAAAATAGAATTATTTAGTTTTTCATAAGTAATTTTAAAAATAATGATAAGTATGCCAAGTGAAAGAAGTCTAACTCCATTTTTCATGGATTGGAAACACTACTTTTTAGAATATATTTTATAAAGTATGTCCTTAATAGTTTACTCCATCTTGAATACAAACATCTTGAAATTCTATTCATTTTTTACAGAGGGAAACTTGGAATTTTCTCTGTTTCAGCAAGAAAGTAATATACCAGCCAATTTCAGAATCAATGTATCTCTGGTTGCAATTTTGAAGACCTCTGGTCTTTATGAAGACCTTTGTACAGAAAAAAAACCAAATCAAACCAAACAAAAAACAAACTAAAAATACAATTCAAAACAAAATAAATAAACAAACAAAGACTATAAACGGGATGGTAAAAGAAAAAGAAGGAGGTTTTTTTTTTTCCCTGGTTAGGAGGGGACACTGAAGAAGATTTGAAATAATAGGAATTCCTAAAACAGCTTGAAAAGGCTCTCCCTAGTACATAACACCTATAGAATAAAATCCTGGGTCATTTCCTGAGAAGGTACAGCAGAACTAAGAAACATAAAAAAGAATGGAAGGGATGAGAGGAATGCAAACTAGTTTTCCTCTTCCAAAAAAGTCATAAAATAGAGGAGATATGATAGAAATCCTTACAATAAATTATATGTTGAAGGTAAAATCAGATTTTACTTTTATATTGTAAGAAATAGAAGTTACTTAGTAGTGCCATATGGTTTTAAAAAAACCCCAAACCTATAAAAATCAGTGCTTTTCTTTGTTTCTTCCTTAGAAACTCATTGCTATGGGCTCTTTGGAGGTCCAAAGTACAAACAGATGTAAAGAAAGCTTAGGCAAGGCTATAAAACCCACAAATATTGATCAGTACAAAGCAGACCAATATGGATGCGATCTTAGTCAAGGAATTTCTAATCAGGGATTAATGGAAGAGTACACCCTAGTAGATATGATACTTCATATGTTTTGTTTTTTTCATGTATTCAGCCATTTTGCTTTCATTACTATAAGGTTCCAGAATAGGAGACTAGTCTGTAATGAAATTTTGGCTGACAAAGAGTATTAGTTCTAAATTTCATGTGCCTTCTACTGTATTTTCTTGAGACATAATCATGCCTCTTGACTATGTGGGGAATTCCCTGAAAATAAATCCACTGCTTATGAGAATAACAGTCATCTATGTCTATGTTTCATTCAAATATTTTCTTTTAAACTAATAGTGTGTGCTTCAAATATCTAAGGATTCATTTATTCAGTGAAAACTGAAATTCCTGAGCACTGTACAGATGGTAGTTAAGCATGGAGGGAACGTTTCCTTTCATTCTCTTCTCAAACCCCTAGCTGGGAATTGGTCTATTTGGAAGATCTCTTGTAGCCATCACATCAGAAAGAAAGATTTCTTACAATCACTGGTTTCTTACAGCAGACGCTGATAGTACTTTGGAGAGATTCTAAGAGAACTGTGGGGTATAAAGTAAACCCATACTGAAAGCAAAGAAAACCAAGAGTCTTTCCTAAAAAAAAAAAAAACAGCTTGCCAGACCATTTTCTGAACAAAAAATTTGAGAAGTCTTTTCCAGTGAAGAACAGTCCTTGTCTGTAAATTCTGCAACACTGAGGACATCCAGTAGTGAGCACAAAAAAACTGAGAGGACTTTGCTGGTAGGGTTTCCTGGTGTTTCAACATTTCTTTGTAAACAGTTAGGCTATTCCTTGCATATATCAGCTGGAAAAGCAGTAACTTTTATCTTCTGCTTTTTTCACATTTTGAGAGAAAGGGAATTTGCATATACCCCTTTTGTAGATGATGAATTTTGCATGTGTGTTTTCTTCCTCATCTTTTAATTTTTTCTGTCTCAAAAGCTTATCTACTAAAACTGCAGTTATGACTGACAGCAGAGAGACTTGCATATGCTCCTGTTGGTCTTAAGTGTTGAAGGTTCTGATTTCTTTCGCACACCAAGCAGTTGTTTGTAAAGCAAAAAGATGAGTAAAATGAGGCCAGGCCATCAGCCGCTAATTGTTGCTCAGGTTTGAGGGAAGCATGCTCCCTCCAGAAGCACAGCAGAATAAACACACAGAAGTCTGCTTCTGTATTTGTATGTGAATTTTAAACTATGCTAATTTTATACATAACAGTTGTTCCAGGCAGATTCTATTTACATTATTTCTGTAGTTAGCAAGACATTGATATTTGCTGGCAGTGAATGTTTCCAGAAGAAAACCTGCTATTGTGGTGCCTCGTTCCCATCCATCAGTCAGATGTTATTATGGCTTGGGAATATCAGTTAAATACAAGAACTGAAATTATAACAAATTACAGATCTTTTTCATTACTTGAAGCTAGAAATTTGAAGAAGAGAAGTATAAAATAAAGTGTGGGGAAAAGAGCTAATACATAACATTCAGAACTTATGAGCTTGAATGGCTTACAATGTGGCTCTTCATGACCATAAGCTAAGATCTTTCTGTCACATGAAATAGAAATGGAGACACTGATTCTACAAGTCTGATCCTTTCTAGTCCTAAAAACAGGCTAAATGAAAAGAAATCTGTAAAATTTATGCTACGATAAAGTGATGAAGAGGTGGTGCTTAATCTTTATAATCAAGCCTTGGATTTGATTGCATTTAGCTCCCTGTGTTTGTCAGAGACATTCTTCTTGTGATCTTTCATGGCACAAAGACTACTTTTTTGCAAAGTCCCTGTACTTTTATAAAACCATAAGAAATGTATTAGTTTATCAATGCAGATGAGGCTATATGCAGATGTGGTGTGATTGGATACAAACGGGAAAATGCCAAAGTTCTAAAGGAAGAATTACAGGAGGAAACTGTACCTGGAAACTACAAATAGATTCACCATGGCACCAAATTTTAGTTGTGTACCTAAGAATTGCTGAGAATTTAAATCTGTGCAGTGAGACACTTTCAAAATTTAATGGGGATCTCAGGCTGAATGAGTCTGGGCACTAAAATCATCATTCAGAGATCTCATTTTTGTATGTGCATTACAGACCCTTTATAGAAACATAGAATGTGTATTTACAAGCCTACATTTTATCTGAAACTGTGCAAATCTGAAATTATTCATAAAAAAGTGAAACTTTTTATCCTTTTTTTTACTGCTACATGTGTGGATATACCTTCTTCTCTAGCATAGTGTTCTAACTTTTATTATGTACAAGGGACAAATATACCTTTTAACATGTTCTTACCACATTTCAAACTGTATGGGTAGCTTGGATCAACCACAGATTTCACATTTTAAAGAAAATTTTCTTTCTCTTATTTGTATTTCAATACAGTAGTTCAGATTCAATCAAGAACTAGATTTTGATCCAGAGATAAGAACAACATTGGAGGTTTTTACCCTGGATTGTAACTCAGAATATTCCATGATTTTGTGATTCTGTGATTGCATTTCTGAATGGTCTTTAAAAGGCTGGGTGAGGAATCACTAAAGCTTCAGGAGAACCATACAGAAATACTCCTTACCATAGGGGTTGAAAAAATTTTGAGAGTTAAAAGAATTATTCAGGTAGATCAGAAGCTGGAAAGACATTTGCTGGAACAACGTCAAGAGGGCTGAGAATTGCCAACAGTTTCCAGGCAGGGACTGGTAAAGGAAGGACAGTTTTCTCAAAGGCTAGGCCACTTTAAAGCTGATTAGCTATGGAGAAGATGGAGAGTACAAAAATATCTTAGGATGCCGAAAGAAGTCAGCAGGGCTGGACCATGGAGAATAAGCAGAAGAATATTGTGACACAAAGGTCTAGGAAGAACCATGCAGAGATGAAATATGTAGGTAGAAGTATCTTGTATACAAACGTGAAAAAATGTACCTTGGTAAATTATTCATAGGAAGAAAAAGTACTGCACAGCTTATTTCCCTTTGATATGGGGAAAAGGATCCATTATCAGATCCATGGATAATGGAGTACTCCAGGAGGTGAGAATGTGTTTGAGCATATGTGTAAGTTATTTGTCTTGTAAGAAAATGTTTATATTGTGTCATGTGTCTATAGTATTATAGCAGTCTTCTCCACAATACGTATTCTTAGTACAAGACTCTGCTTTTAGTATTACGTAATATATTGTACATTTACTATTTGTTGTTAAAATGCAATATTGTCTGAGTTTCCTTATAGCGTTTCAATAATCTACCAGTTTCCACAAGTCACTGAAAAACGGTTCAAATAATCATTAGCAGAAAAACGTTTAGTTCAGCTAAGACGTAACCTTTTTAATATGAATTTCGAACATGATTAAAGGAAAGGGGAAAAGTACAGCTAAAAATTAAAAAACAATGCATTTTCTGAAAATTTAATGCAAGTACATTTATTGAGAGGAAATGATGGTGTGCAAAACAGCCTCCAGTTAGAATATGCAATAAACTGAGAGAAAATATTATGTCTAACTTCACTTTTGAAAATTTACTCTCATGATGAGCATAATGGAGACTTTCAATAGCTAAGAGTAATTTTTGCTTATGCATATTTTGTGCATTTCTGTGAAACTGCTTTTATTTATTTATGGACAATCTAAGTTTTGTGGCAATATTGTTAAAATACAACCAAATAAAATTCTTTCTTAGCACTTATTCCAATCTTTGGAAATAACCTGGCTATATTTTATGAAGTTGGGTAGTATTAAATTAATTTTAGTCCAGCAGATATGTCATTTTATAAATGTAGTTTATGTAATTTTCCTTTCTTGCCACATAGTGACTGAGTATCCTGTAATGCCATTAAACTGTCCTTTATCTCATAACAGAAAATTAATTGTTTAGCAACTTTATTCTTATTTGTACTTTAACTGTTCAACTGTGAAGTAACTCACAAAATTACTTCAATTTAGCAGTCCTCCTGTCTGACATAGAAATCTCAGTGGGCAGACAAAGGGTGTAAGGTTAATCCACTTTCATATGTGAATGGGAATCCTCCATTTATCATCAGTGATACAGTTAAAAAGAAAGGCCAAGCTATATTTAAATCTTGTAGTTGTAATATATTCATCAAATTGTTTGTAATCAAAATAACTTGCTTAAACACTGTGAGATCACCTTGACAAAGGCCTCCTTTGATTTATAATAAACACATTTGTTTTCTACGACTACATTTAAGGAAATAAGTAAAATTATCCGCAATACTGAGTAAATCCCGCTGGTGTTATCTTCTTGTAGGGGGAAGACTGTCACTGTGTCATTTCTAGCTGTTTCTAAGTTGTGGTCTCATAAGGCATTTTGGAAAATATGTGCAGGAAAAAAATAATTAACAAGGGTTTCTTAAACCACTGATATGCTGTGCTGAGCTCAGCTTTCTGCAGTTGCTTGCACTGACTCTACAGATTCTTTATGGCATCAGATGCCATTTAAAACGTGGTTAGAATTAATAACCATTGCAGGAATAGTTTCCACATGCCTGAGAAATTGTCTGTAGTCACCAAAGGCTAGAAATTATCTTTTTTAACTGGAATCAAGTAACTCATGCTGCCATAAGAAAAGCCAGTGATACAATTCATCGTTGGAGAAGGTGTGCTCCTTTGGGGAACACACAGGATATGAAATCCTGCAGTTTCTTAGAGAATCTTGGTAAAAGCTCCAAGAGACATTGTTCATGGACCCAAAGGAAAATGCAATTAAAGGCTGAAATTTCTATAAAACAAAGCATTTCATGGGATGATGAGATACTTAATGCCTTCTTTTAGGCATTAGCAATTGTAACTTGGGATAGTCTTTGACTGGCCTGGAGCAGACTTAGTCGTGAAAGATAGACATTAATAACTTTTGCAAAATTTTTAAGTCATAATTTACAAATACTGAGCAAAACAATTGGGGTCTTGTGCTTTGGGACTGTGTTACTGAAGGAAATGTTTTCTTGAACCCTTGGTTGCGTTAGCTAGCACCTTTTAGTGGCATTTCCTCATGAATTGTAAAGATTCTACCAGTACTATGAATTTTGCTTTGTTGACGTGTGCTGCCTTCCAAGTGCTTTCAAGTAACTGATGATCAGAGCATTATTCATCCACCAGTCCTGGATTTATGTATTCACTAATGTAGAGATATGACAAGGTAACAGTTTCCAGACCTTTTTTATTTATTTTTAATTATTATTATCACTCAAGTAAACTTTTTAATTTATTCTTCACAGTTTGTCCCATGTTCCCAAGATCCAAGCAACAGAGTCTAAAGGCTACAGCAGTGCTTCTGTAGTTGTTTGGAGCAGCACTTGAGTCAGCCCACCACGGTCAGAAGTCCTGGAAAACATCACAGGTGGAAGGGCAGATGTAGCATGAAGTACCCTGTCCAGAGGTATTTTTCTCATGATGATGCCCACCATATCAAGCAGAAAATCTACAGCAATATTGGGTATCCCTTAGCATGACCTCTGAGATAAATAAGGTAAGCTTTTAAGAGAAGCATGGTTTGTACAAAGGCATAATTACAGAGTGCACTTTCTGATGACATCTGTTTGCTGATACATTTTGCTGCATCTTCCAAGTGGGCAGTATTGTCAACATAATTATTGTTTAGGCAAAGAAGAAACTATTTCCATGCTAATCTAAGAATTATTTCATACTCTATTTTGTGGAGGCTGACTGCACTGGCCCTCAATTACCAGTTTGGTTTATTGATATTCTGTGTTTGAAACCTGCAATTAATAACTGTATCTGCTGAAAAGCAAAAACTAATCCACATCATTGGGTAAGCAAGGGCTCAGCAGTGAATTTGCTAAAAACCTGTTATTGTGATATCCATCTTGTAAGAAAATATGTAATACGGAAAGGTTATCGCAGCTAAAAAAAAATAGAATCAATTTAAGTGGGTTGAGACCAACCCCACAGAGGACTAGTGGGTGTTCGCTGATGAGCTCAACATGATCTAACAATGTCTGCTCACAGCCCAAAAAGCCCACCACATCCCAGTCTGCATCAAAAGAAGTGTGGGCAGCAGGTCAAGGAAGGTGACTCTACTGCTCAGCTCTGCTCTTGTAAGACCTCACCTGGAGTGATGTGTCCACTCTGAGTGCCCGAACTTCAGGAGAACATGGACCTGCTAAAAAGAGTCCAGGAAAGGGTGACAAATATTATCCAAGGGCTAGAGCATATCTCCTACACAGACAGGTTGAGAGAGTCGTGGTTGTTCAACCTGGAAAAGAGAAGCTCCATCAGACCTTAGAGCAGCTTTCCAGAATCTAAAGGGCCTAAAAGGAATCTGGAGAGGGACCTTTTGCAAGCATATGAAGTGATAGGACAAGGGGAATGGCTTTAAACTGAAAGTAGATTTATATTAGATATTAGGAAGAATTTTTTTTTTACTATGGGGATGGTGAGACTCTAGCACAGGTTGCCCAGAGAAGTTGGGGCTGCTCCCTCCTTGGGGGTGTGCAAGGCCAGGGCTCAAGGATTTGAGCAACTTGCTCTAGTGGAAGGTGTCCCTGCCCATGGCAGGGGGATTGGAACTCCATGATTTTTGAGGTCCCTTCCAACCCAAAACATTCTATGATTCTATGATTCTATGATTCTATGATTCTATGATTCTATGATTCTATGATTCTATGATTCTATGATTCTATGATTCTATGATTCTATGATTCTATGATTCTATGATTCTGTGTTTCTATGATTCTGTGATTCTATGATTCTAAGTTAGCTCTAAATATGACCTGGTATGTCTGAGGCATGGCCCTCCCCACCCTCAGAAAATTTTCCTCACATTTTCCTGTCTTAAACCAAAGGCAGGACTTACTCTAAAAGACAGGACAATAAAAAACAGGTTGCAGAAGGAAATGAACAGAGATGGTAAAAGAGGGCATTAAGTATCTCATTCTTTTCCTCATTCTTTGTCACTGTTTCCTGCCTGCCCCTTCCAATAAAATATAGAGAGTCTCTTTAGCCCTCCTTTTGCTGATAATGTATTTATAGAAACCTTTTTTTTTCTGTCTTTTTGGTCAGTAGCCAGATTAAGTTCTGCTGTCTACAGTCTATTTGAGTTTTGGGTGGAATTTTAAAATTTTCATGGTTTGATAAGTCATGATTTTTCTCCTATTTGATGGTGCTGCACTTTCATTAAAATTGAAGATTCTGAAAGAAGTCAGAACTGAAACTTAACAAAAAATGTCTCTATGAACAAAATCAAAGTATGCTCCCGTTTTTTTAACATGTGGTTAACTTTGAAATATTTGTGTTTATTTTACCTTAAGTACTAACAGAATTTTTATGGTTGGTAAAACTGAGAAAGCTCAAGGATGCCTACCTTGGGAAATATGCCACCTAGAGTCAACTGGCATCCAGTTTGTAGGTGGGTGTGCCTCTTGCATTTGTGGTTTTGTTGTCTGAGCTAAGAAAGAAATTTTCTGTCAGTGTAAGTAGACCAGTAAATAATAGTAGGCATAATTTTTATAACTTGGAAGCAAAAAAACATTTCCAGCATTTAATCATAAAGTGTGAAATTCTTTGCTACAAGGATTCAGTAATTGACATTCATATATTTCTCACAAAATAATTTTAATAGCATTGGTTAATTCCAGGTCTTGTACAAAATGTGTTTTATGCATGATCAGATAAAGAAAAATGTTGTGCTTCTGGGTAAAGGCAGACCAGTGTAAAAGCTGAAAAATGTACAAACCTCTCTCTCCTCTCGTGATAGATACTTGAGTGTCTATCGCACTATTGGTGTCCCATTTTATTTTTATAAAATGGGGGGTGGGGATCTATGGATGTATAAGTATTTCCCTCTTTCTGTGTTAGGTATTGCCGTAAGATTGTGGAGGAATGATTTCAGGTACTAAATTAGTTGTCAAGATATTGTGGCATATATTGTGTTAGCACAGGTAAAAAAGGGAAAGTATAAATAAAATGACAAGTTTGATTAGGAAAAAGCTTAATACAGTACGAATAAAACATAAAGTCATGGTTTCTGACATTTGATTCTATTTTTTATATTTTAACTTCTTGAAAGTCATATTGCCTTAAAACTATATTATCTTCCTTTATATATGGGGAAAATGAGTGTCTGTCTTTGCAATAATGGTAGGAAATCTGCCTGTTCCTCAAATTATCATATTCTAGCAGTAGTCGGTGGAATGTTATCAGTAAAAGAGAATTTAATGATCTCAATTCATCTGTGTTTTCTGTTCAAATTAATGCAGTGTTGGAGGAAGTAACCAACTTACAAAGTACCAACTCAAATCCCAGCCTGTTGTTTCTTCCTCTGAGCCCAAAGGTGTTATATGTTACTCCCCCGCTTCTTGCAGCTTCAGTGATGTGAAGAAATGTATTTTCATATAGAGAACACAGGATCCCAATTATGTCAGTCAGCTGAGGTAGTATAAAGCCTTGAGTCAGTTGCAAATAACAGATAATAACATTAAAGTCAGTCTGTCTCATTACTCCAAGAACATATGATGTGTTCCCATTCTTATAATTACATTTCTTCCTATACAATATTCCCTGAGATCTTTCAGTGCCATCCTCCTCTGACAAGATAAAACCTTCATGGTCAGAGTATCCTGAAGTATCTTTAGACTTTTTTCATAGCACTGTAAAACTCTTCTACTTAAAAAAAAAAAAAAAAAAAGGAATGCTCCGGTTTCTGTAGGTCTTACTGCTCTAATTAGAAGGCAGAGCTACAAGGCTTCTTGTGCTATTGCAATTAAGGTGCTGAACTTATATTGAGGAAATTCAATTCTAGATTTTCAAAGGAGTCTTTCTAACTGTGTCCTCAGATCATGTCTAAGTTCTTGCATTTATATGGTGGAGAATGATTGCTATTCTCAGATGATTCAAACTTTCATGTACTCATGCTGCTCAGAAAACACTGGTTGAAGCTATAGAACACCATATCTGTTAAAAACATAATTTAAATGTAGAGAAGTTTAAACAGCCTTGGGTGGTGGGAGGGTGGTGCCTAAACTGAAACCAGTATTGCCTGTTGTTTGTAATCCCAACCCTCCACATTTCTGGGCGTGCTGAGCTGTCTTCAGAATTAAGCATATATTACCTTGTTTCACCTCTTCCATTTAACAGCCAATGCACCTGACCAGAGCCACATGCTTTCCAAAATCCATAGTAAATTACAGCTTTTTGTCTCTTTGACATATGACACTCTTAGAGTTGAAACATCACTGCAGGTACACTGAGTTTATTCATGGAAGGTGAAGAAAATAAAGATTATTTTTTTATTGCTATGGAAGTATATGATACATGCAGTAAAAAGTTTACAAGATGGTAAACATTCAGTTTGAAAGTACTTTTCTTTTACCTTTTATGAAGTTTTAACAAGTTTTCCTTAAATACACAGTGATATAAAAAAGGCTTTACTAAAATTGCTCAAGATCTCAGTGTCTCTGCTAAAGCAGCATTTCAAGAGATGGTAGCCACAGCAAGTCGATGGCTAAATGCCAGTTTGAAAATTTTATTTTGAAAATAGACTTCACAGTTCATTTCACAACCATGGACAAACAGGCTTCTTGCCTCTAGAGGCAAAAAATTTCTAGGTTAAGAAAATGGGAAGTATTTTCATAAAGACATATAAAACCCTTTTTTATCTTATTTTTCAGTAATTATTGCTCTTACTGGTGCAAAAATCTCTACCGATAAATTTTAGAACACCTTTATTCCATAGAGGTCTACATTACGTAATATGTAAACTAGAATCACTGTAACTCCCTTTATTTAGAGTACCTTTTTTTCGCTTGTCACTTTCTCTCCCTTTTGTTCTTTATTCTGCTTTCTTTTTTCTTCTTTCTTTCTTAGCTGAATATGCCTACTCTTCATAATGTTGTCTATACACATGGTTTTAAAAAACAGGTCAAATGTTGCCAAAAGTCTAAACACTAACCAAGGACTTATTATAGGGTAAGTGCAACAGATATTCCAAATCTAAATGTTCATGCAGTTAAAATTGAATGAAGTTGATGTTAAATTCCATGTTTTGTAAGAATGCACTTTGA
This sequence comes from Prinia subflava, assembly GCF_021018805.1. Classification (NCBI taxonomy): domain Eukaryota; kingdom Metazoa; phylum Chordata; class Aves; order Passeriformes; family Cisticolidae; genus Prinia; species Prinia subflava. Next base: position 21,222,180 of record NC_086251.1, read on the forward strand.
TATATCCGTTATTCTGAAAATATCAAGAGATTCATCACAGCCAGTAAAACCCAGATCTGTTTAAATTTCATCTTAAAATTACACTAGCTCTGAGTTTCAAAGACACAGCTGTATTTCTCCAGCAGTCAATGAATTCGTGAAGTGAGGAGAAAGAACCAGCATCTCAGTGTCTGTCATTAGAATTTCCTGTAGAAGATGGGGAAAGAACTAGACCACTGACTTGCTTGTGCTGCAATTAATTAATTAATTAATTCATTCATTCATTCAATACATACATAAATACACACACACAGAAAAAATAAGATGGCCAGAAAGAAAGAGTAAACGTGAGCAGCTTACTCAAGAGTGAAGCTGAACTATTCTTTTTTGCCCTCTCTAACCTGTGTTCAGCACTGTAGGAGCATTTCAGCTTTTACAGCCTGTGCCCAGGCTGCCAACCCCAGCTCAGTTCAATGTTTCCATCTGCTAGCAATCCGAGGGTTTTGCACATCTCTGTACATGGTATTTTCAGCTGAGTTTTGCTGCAGCATAGCCTGCTTCTATTCTCCTTTGTGCACTGACTGAGGAGGAAAAGGAGTCAGTTTGATTTATTTATTTATTTAGATTAAAAGGCAGTAGAATTAAAAATGAACCAAAAGAAACCCTGAAGCTTTGACTCCCATTGTTAAGTGGAAATCAGCTGTGCCCTGGTCTCTGTCTAGTCCCTTTATTAAGGTCAAATGAATGTCTGGATCCAAGTCCTTCTGAACTTCACTCTCGGGAGGTTAGACCCCTCTCTAATACAACCAGCTTTTTGTTGTTGTTGTTGTTTGCTCTTTTAATACAGAAGGAAAAATAATAATCTCCTTGAATAGAAAATATCATGCTTGACAGAACTTTTTTTTTTTTCATGGTAGGGAATAGGCTGCTGTGGCTACTAAAGAAATCCAGTTTTATGTGCTGTAACTACAGCCAGGAGAGATCCTGAAATAGGATAAGCTCAATGGGGCAGTCCCACTGCACTGAATTTCTGTTGTGCCACAGTGTGCATTGTCAAAAGTATTAGTGGTTTCTTTTGAAACCATATTAAACCCTGCAGGGGCTTCATCACTCTCGTTTCTTTACACAAAACCCAACACCCCTCACCCACCTCCCACCTCCCCCCCCCAAAAAAACCCCAAAAAACACCAAAAAAAACTACTCCAAAACTCCCCCAAACCTCTAAACCCCTCCTTCCTTCTGCCACAACAGAATACTTTAGAGAAAGAAGATGCCCCTGTTATTTTCATGCACTGCAGAGTTTATTAATGAAAGAACCAATTCCTACCACCATGGCACCTTTAAAATCTTAATAAATTACAGCAATAATTTTCTGTTAGCCATGCTACTGATCCCATTTGGATTTAAAGTTATGGCTCGTTATGTTTAGCATCTGCTTTATGCACACTGTTTTCTCATTATGAATAAATCAATAAATCAATTAGGGGCAGTGAGCTTTGCAAAGGCTTGCAGTAGAAAAATTGAAGATTATGTTCATTAACCCATAATGCATCAAGTAACTGTTTTCCTACTACAGGCCAATCCAGAAAAGAGAGAACACTGATAATGTCAGGATATGAAAAATAAGGTATCCCACACAACAGGGGAAGAGTTTGGCATCCCTCTGAAGGCTACCTGGAAGCTTAAAGTAAATATGCTTAGGGATAGGAATCCTGGGGTGGTTAACTCTGCTTAAGTCCATGCTACTTTCACCATTCGAATGGGTAAGAAAGTATGGGAAGAAGATTACCTTCCCCATCCTTACAGAGGACTGGTTGTCCCTTTGTTGCTGTCAAATTCTCAGGATTATTCTGGCTTCTGTAGATGCCTATGTGATGGGAGAATACTGGAGTAATAATAATAATAAAAATTTTTATACATGTCACATTTCCAGTGATGCAGAATTCTCCCAAAATTACAGTTTGTGGGTTGTTTCTCCCTCTTCACCTCATACCTCACAGAGAACATTTGGAGTTTTTTCCCTAAAACCCATTTACAATATCAAAGAAACACATATAGCTTCAGGGACATTTTTAATGTTCATAAAATGAAATTTTGTTTGGAAGGCACACACAAAAATACCACAAATAGTCCATTAAACCCCTTATAGTTGAAACTGAACAATCCCCTGATAGTTTTTCTGTACTTTCTCTGTCACTTCTTCCCTCTGCTCAGGTGACATTGTGTTTCCTTGGAATCAAGAAGATCAAAGCTACTTCTGACCTCGGGTGGTTCTTGTGTTGTGAATTATGGAAACAACTCCAGCTGCCTTGGAGACTTCCACATTGCCTGGAGTTTGAGCTGTAAATTTAGCAGAACAGCACGAACTTGAGAGTCAAGGAAGGAAAAACACTTCTGGGAAGAAGGGAGCCTGTGAATTTGTAAATTGTCTAGAATGAACTAATACATTTAACAACTCATGAAAGCTTATCCTAAAGCTAATTTTTTTCTGGACTTTTCTTTTTATAAAATATAATTTATTTTGCTGTTCTTCACGTAAGGGTAAGAAAGTGAGTTGTCTAATTTCCTTCTGTTCTTCCTATTCTGTCTTTCATGCATAAACCAGAAAATAATTCCTTTGATGTTGTTTTTTTGGTTGTCTAGAACTTTTGCTCTTCCCACATATTTCCGTAAGTTAATAGTTGCTTCTCAACTCCTAGTCTAATAAACCGCATGTTTCTATCTTAGAAAATAAATAAAAAACAGACCACAAACAAACAAACCCCCAAACCAAAATAAACCAAAAAACCCCACCCAATCCCAAATCCCAAAAGATTATTTCATTTGGAAATAATTTCTCTCTGTAATATTACTTAGATGGTGAGGCACTGGGACAGGATGCCTGGAGACGCTGTGGATGCCCCATCCTTGGAAGTGTTGAAGGCCAGGTTGGATGGAGCTGTGAACAACCTGCTCTAGTGGAGAGTGTCCCTGTCCATGGTAGGGGGGATGGAACTAGATGGTCTTTTAGGTCCCTTCCAACCTAAACTATTCTGTGATTATCTACAAGAATTTGCCATATTTTTTTTCAAACAAAACCAAAAGTAGATAACTCAAGGCAAAGGAAAATTTACTCATGCCATTTGATTTTGCTAGAATTTTGATTTTTTTTAATCAATGACACTCTGCAACTTTAAAAGATGGTAATATTTTGCATGTTCTTTGAATGTCAACCTTTGTCTTCCACAAAATATTTCAAGTTTCTCCAGTACAACAGCTTCTCTAAAAACTTCATATATTGTCATAAATATATTCTGTCAGTACAAAGACCTTCATCTGTAATATTTCTCATTTTTTATGTTTATTTGGCTTTCTGTCTTTTAGTGTTAACTTTCATTCAGGACTTACTTTGACTGTATAACAAAAATTGAGCAGAACTGGGTATTTTTCTGTTCTGCTCCTTCTATTCATACACCTTAAGAATTTGGCTCCAGTTCCTCTGAGTGTCTTTATGAAAACAAAACAAAACAAAACAACCACAAAAAACCCTACCACAACAACAAACCCCCAAAAACTTTACACATTTTTTGCAGAATTTGTACACTATTTTTAAAATCATTTTTAATAGTAAATAAGGTACAGTGTCCTCAAGGCTTTGAAGATTTGGTGATTTGCTCATCTCTGGACTAAAAGGTTAATTTGTAGATTCCTTCAATTAATCAAGAACAAAATCCCTTGCAGGCAAGCCTCTAAAGATATGTTATTTGTTACTAAAACAAGTTTTACACCATGGTCTTTTGTGCTTGGAATGTGCTCCTGAAATTAAAGTTTTAGTAATACAATTCAAATAAAACAAACAAAGAACCAGAAGAGAAGTAAGACAACATTTGCATTAGAATATTCATTGGAAATAGGTGGCTAATGTATGACCCTAAAATTTAGCTGCTTTGGGATGCTATTGCTCCCAGCACTTGGATGGCTGTGTCCAAGTATCCCTGCTGAGATCTGTCTGTAATATATCTTCAATTGGGCTAATATTCAAATACATTTACTGCTAGTACTAGTTCAGATTTTAAGCAGTATCAAACCTAGCAATTGCTTAGTTCCAGATGTTTGCTTTTCATTGCATCTCAAATAGTTGTAACTTAGACAACAAAAGCAAAATTTAATTGTAAACTGGAAATATTTTTAACATATTCTTGAAAACAAACAAGCAAAACCAAAACCAAAACCAAGCCCAAAACTACTGACTTTGAATTATGTGCATTTGTGCTCCTGAAAGGTCACTTTTTGTGCAATTTTTTTGTAAAAACTGACAAACTCCCACAAATGTCTGGTATTCAAAGTTTTCTCTTTGGAGGGTGAAAAAAATGTATTGTCTGTGAACCTATACTAGCAAAGAGATTTCTATTTACCCCTTCATATTAAGACTTTCCATTCAGTCTGGAGGTGTCAGACCCCTTTCTAGATCTTTGAACCAGTACCTGGGGTGCACACACACATATATATATATATATATGTGTGTGTGTGTGTGTGTGTGTGTTACATTATTTTCAGGGAAGATAAACAAAGGTGCAACTCTGTCAAGGCTTACAGTGACATGACAAAATCAAAGTAACCAATTTTTTAACTCTTTTAGCTCTTTGATCAGCACTCAGATGCTTTCAAAGGAGAGATCCAATCCAGTTAACTCCTGAATACAGCTTTTTAGAGAAAGGTAAGAAAAATTTTTTTCAAGCCTAGTGAATGTTTTTCTACGTGAATTTTGCCCTTTTCTGAATATATTGTAGTTAAAACTACAGATAAATGGACACAGTCTTTTGAAAATAACAAACCCAGCCATCTAATCCTAATATAATTGTTTTCTTTTCTTGAAATGTAGCAGCTTGGGAAAGAAGTGCTTATTAAGCAGGCGAGCATAAATTAAAAAAAATTCTAAGGCTCCCTCTTCAGCCTTACCTCACTTTTAAAAAATGAGAGTATTCAGTTTTCTGAAAGAAAATGTCTGGTAAGAAAAACACCATCTCACCTATTTTCTAGTTTCATTGTTTTATCAAATACTTGAGAAATGAAACAAACAATCCATGATATGTTGAAAAAAATGCCCATGAATTTATTTCAAATCAATTTGCACAAGAAATTTTGCATTAATTAATTTGAGGAAATGTGTACAAATTTTGACACTAAGAGATGGAATGTTACTAAATTCATTGCATAAAAGTTATCTAATTCTCATACAAAGGTTATTTTACATTTTAATTTTTCTGGGTCACAGTTAGATGTGGAAATCTGCTGCAAAATCTTTCTGTTATTTTTTAAAATTGTTACTTATCTTCATGGATTGCTTTTATTCACTCTTCTGCCTGTAAACATGTGACAGGCATATTTTTATCTGATTGTGGATAAAATCAAAGAAATTATATATCTCTCTTTGCAATTGTAAGTAGCATGAGAAAAATATGATGATGATGATGATGATGATGATAATAATAACAATAATAATAATAATTAATAATAATAATAATAATGGGGGTTTTGACCAATATATCTGACATGGGTTATGACTTTCTTCAGTTCTATAGTCTGAGTGATAGCCATGAAATATTAATCAGCAGTTCTGAGTACTTGTACTGATGAATAATAATCATCTTTCCCTTAGGAGATGCTCATTCATTTCTTCACGCTGTCTTTATGCTGACATGAATCAGTGTTTGTTTAGAAAAGAAAGGCACTACAGGAACCAACACTTCCAATTGCTGGGACTCACACATTCCAAATTAGTGCACGCACTTTTCGCAGTAATGGCAATTAAATATTGGAATATCTACAAAGAGAGGTAGTGGATTCAGCATCTTTTCAGGTCTTTTGAAGCCTGAATACTTTTCTAAACGTTTCAGTATCAGGGACAGTTACGTGAAAGCATATTGGTTTGTGTGGCAGAAGAGTCAGCAGAAGGTGGTTCGGAAATTTCTTTGAGCTTTTTTTGGCAGAAAGGGTATCTTGTGCTGTATCACATGAGGTTCTGATTGCCCCATTTCACAGCCTAAATGGAATCATTGGTAAAACTCTGGCAGCACTTTAGCATTCCTGAGGCTGAAGTCACTATATTCCTGGAATAACAATTCTTAAAAATTTGTCTTAATGCTACTTAAAATCCTACTGTTATTCCAAATTCTCTTTTGTTCCCTACAGCTCAGGAGGAATTAGAAATTCCTCAAGGAAAATAACTTTACAAACTTGCTGACCTTGTAGTCAGTAAAATTTTAATAAATAGCATGACCAGAATTTAATTTCCTCCCAGGATTGTTATATATATTATTTATTTCTAAATAAATCAAGCCAGAAGTTTGTAAGAGACAAAACATTTGAAGCATCAATATTTGATGTGAAACAGGACACAGACTAATATGCTCTGACCCTTTTTGAACAGCAGTGCCCACATGCCTCTTAGTTATATCTGGAATTTCAATACCCATTGACACCTGAACATCTGGTAATTTTGGCTGAAACTGAATGAAAACAAGACCGTTGTAACATTATACATATAACCATATTTATTAAGTAAATGTCGTTTTTAGTAATATTCTTATAAGAACATTTACAAGTTTTTTTTTTGTTTGTTTTCTCTTCTCGTAAAGTGTCTTTTAGCACAATCTAAATTCAAGATGTTCAATATCTACTTCTTTCCCTTTTCAAGATTATCATTACAATAATACTTCACATTTTGGAATTGCTCGGCTCCAGTCAGCCAAGCAGAGAAGGTTCTTCTCTCCATTGTTTTTATTGCTTGGATTCTTAAAACTATCTACATAGAATTCTCAAAAATCAGGATCTCTCTCGGATCTCTAAGGTAATTCCAAATCTTTTAAATCCTGCTAGCCCGTTTCTCCACTCTTCAGGCATAATTTAGCTGTCAGGTTATTTACAGCACACCTCCTGACAGGAGCTCAGAAGCAGCTGTCTGTCACCAGCCATTGGGAGTGTCCCGAGAAGCTGTAGAGATTGGACTTGTAATAACTCCTCTCTTTTGGTGACAGCAAATTTGGCTCTAACCCTGAGCAGCCTGGCCAGGCCGTGACTGCCCCCGTGGCTGTGCAGCCACCTCCTCCCGAGGGATGGGGACAGTGGCTGCACAAACAGTCCAGCAGTGACGTGAGGGGACAGAGGTGGTCACAGCGCTGCACACAGAGGGGACAGGCCAGGCAGGCACCCTCACACTGCCGCCTTCTTCAGAGAGCCCGGCCCGCAGCAGGAAAAGGTTCACAGGTGTCAGTGCTGCCAGTGAATCACAGGATTCCCCTCTTCTGCTCCCTGTGAAATCAGAAATTAATGATTTGTTCTGGCCTCGGCTCGGCTCAGCCAAAGGAATTTCTCATTTAAATCAAAGCAATATGGTGTCAGTAATTGGCCGAAGAAATAATGAAATAAAATTCATTGCTTCTATTGAAAACATTGTAGAAATCAAGAAAAAATGGGGAAGGGAAGGGAAGGGAAGGGAAGGGAAGGGAAGGGAAGGGAAGGGAAGGGAAGGGAAGGGAAGGGAAGGGAAGGGAAGGGAAGGGAAGGGAAGGGAAGGGAAGGGAAGGGAAGGGAAGGGAAGGGAAGGGAAGGGAAGGGAAGGGAAGGGAAGGGAAGGGAAGGGAAGGGAAGGGAAGGGAAGGGAAGGGAAGGGAAGGGAAGGGAAGGGAAGGGAAGGGAAGGGAAGGGAAGGGAAGGGAAGGGAAGGGAAGGGAAGGGAAGGGAAGGGAAGGGAAGGGAAGGGAAGGGAAGGGAAGGGACAATGTTTTTCTCAAGCTGACTATTTCAACAAGGCATTGAGCTCCATTTTCTCAATCACTGGGTAGTAAAATTGATATACAATTATAACCAAGGATTTATTGGTTATTATATTATTATGTATGATTAAAATACAAAATTCTAACAAGTTACAGTTTCAAATTCAGCAGTATCTTTCCCTAGGAATTATCACTGAGTGAACAAAGCCTGTTTATAGATATGTGAAAAGTAAATAGTCCTTTCCACAAGTTCATAATTTTCTTTTAATTTTCATGGTCATTTCTGATGGAAAGTTACTGTTAGATCTTTATGCGTGCCCACCTCATATGCTTCATAATACTTTAGCTGACATTCTGTGTAAACCTGTTTATTACAAAACCCTTAGCTCTGTCACTGATGCACTTTGTGCAAGCTCACTGGGAAGTTAGGCAAGTAAAAGCAAGGCAGTGGCCACACTGTGTTTCCGCCATATGCTTTACTTTTCTTGTGTTGATGCCATTAAGAAAAAAATATTTTAACACATAAATCGATTATTAGTCAGACTAATTTCCAATATTAATAAATACTATTTTTCCCTGATATGAGAATGGAGTGAAAAATAGTAGTAAAACTGTTTATAATAAACAAACTAAAATTATGTGATATCTCTGCCTGTTTTCATATACTAATTTGGCCTCTGCTTGACAAAAGTTTAAAAAGTGCATAGCAACAGTTTCAGTTTAGCAGATGTGATATACACAGACACTGTTATTGAGGCTTAGTCTTGATAAGTTCAAAATATTCAATTATTTTCCTTAAGATCACCTTTATGTATTTCTTAATTTCTTTTAGTCTCTGGGAAGAAGACACAAAATAAGCAACTCTCCTTCTCTGATTTTGATTTGGAAAGGGAACACTAGGCCTCCTGTACCACAGTGAGACTTTCTCTCCTGACAAGGAATCTCTGAGTTTACCAGGTCAGTTTTATTTCCAAGGAAGTACTGAGGTGCTGCAGGGCAAATTACTAGAAAATTTTACGTTTAATTTATATGTGACAGAAAACTGTTTTCCACATAATAATTTTCTTATAAACTAACCAATGTTTAAATTGTATTATAGGATTTTTTTTTTTCAGTTTGATTGGAAAGGCTGTTATGAAACACTCATTACAGGAGAGCTCTACAAAGTCCAGTTTATATCCATTTCTCTTGTTGCTTTCAATGATTTTTTGACCTTGTGAAAACAATTCTGAAGTTCGGGAACTTATTGACTTAAAATAGTGCAATTTTGTAAAACTGAAGGTAAACCTTGAGTTTTACATAAAGTAAATAACCTGAGAGTATGAAATGGAGAAACAACAGTTATGATATAGACAAATTCTGTTGGGGTTTGAAAAAGTCTGCTGAGTTTTAGCTTGTTTGTTTTTATGTTTGGATGTTTTTAGTAAACAAGAAGCACCTCTTACCTTAATGGTGCCAGCTGAACGGGAACGCATTTAAGCTTCAGCTCCACTGACATTTTGAAAATTAATGGAAGTTTCAACACATCATTTCTGCTGGTTTAGATGTGGTTGTTTGCATAGTCTAGATAAATTTCAGATGAGTTCCCAGATCTTCATCGTCTATCAATATCTGTCAACAACCCAAAGTTTCAGCACACTTCATTTCATTTATAAAGCTGTTCTGGAACACCAGTGTTTGTTTGATCCATGTGTTTTGTGAGTGTTGTAATCTATGTTTTCATCACAGAGTTGAGCATTTTATTACATCGAATGCTCAACAGAATGGAATACTAGTGAAGTTAAAAAGAATTGTCCTGCTGTGTTACATTTGTCAAAAGAAATCTGTTTTGATGATGGAACTGAATTTATACTCCTTGTTTGTTGTTTAGTTGACTTAATAGAGTTTTCATATGGAAGAGAGTTTGTACTGAAAAATGCTGATTGCAAAAAAAAAGCCTCACAAACCAAAACCTCTCAAGAGTGTGCCAATGTTTTTGTGTTTTTGTTTTGTTTACAGGGTTTGGGTGTTTTTTTTGGTTGGTTTTTTTTTTTTGTTTTGTTTTGTTTTGTTTTGTTTTGTTTTGTTTTGTTGTTGTTTTTTTTTTCTTCACTTTGGGTTTTGGGGTTTTTTGGGGTTTTTTGGGGGGTTTTTTGGGGGTTTTTTAATTGGTTGGTTTGGTTTTTGTTTTGGACAGTGATAAAAAGTTACATTTCAAAATCCCCTTGGCTTCTTTGCCATGTATATCAGCCTGAAAAACTGATAAACATAACTCCCAGCTCTCTCCTGATCTGCAGCCCCAGAGGGATAAATGGCCAGAGAGTGCTGAGCTCTTGCTTTATGCTGTCCCTAAGCACTGGGATTTGAAATATTCCTATGGTGGGGCTTAGAATTAGGAAATCCAGATCTTAAAGGTCTGCCACATACTCTGCTACAGAAATAAAAGCTTGAAAGACCTACCAATAGTAAATCCTTTCAGGTCCATACTGTTGCAAACCTCCCAGGGAATTCTGATGTTTAGTTGGATTTCCATGGCTGTTGGAAAGCAAACTATGAAATCATCTTCAGTAAAGAATGAACAGCCTGTCAACTCACAAAGGAGCGTTGTTTAATAATGAAGCTTAAAAAGAATCTAAATCAAACACTTGTAAGTTATTGTCAGCAATAAACCAAAATCAGTTTTGTTTGTTTGTTTAACCAATTGGTTTTTTCGAACTAGATATAGAGCAATGTATGGTCAGATGAAATCACAGATCTAGGAGATGGAAGCATTTCAAGCAAGAGGCATGTCCAGAGAGAACAGAGACATTCCAAGGCAGTATATGCAGTGCTGTAAGAGGTCAAAGACAAAAGCATAGGGAAATTAAGATTTTAAGGTGAGAGAAAGTATTTCTGAGCAGAGTAAGAAAGGATGAAGAAAAGAACAAAATAAATGAGAGTTATTTCAGTATGGAGATAGATAGATAATACTCAGAAAAAGTGTCTCTAGTATTTTCTTATGAGCTCTGCAATCCGTGGGATATTATTATTTATAGAAATTCATTAAAAAGTAATCAAATGGGACACCACTTATGAATGTTAAAAGCCAAGCCTCAAAAGTTCAATTGCGTTAAAATTTTGTGGAGAGCTCCTTTAATACTTTGGACTCTCTGTATGAACTTTGGGAAATGTGGTGAAGCTGCCACTATCATCTGTTGACATTTAGAAACAAAATATTCTGTGTCAATTCTGAATTTGACAGCAACAAACTAGAAACCTTCGTTATCTTAAGAAAAGCTAGATTTGACATTATTGATAATCCTCTTCTTTTTATTAATAATAGAGACTCTTACTGCAGAATAAACAAACAAGAAATGGCTCATCTAGAAAAGACAAAGCTCTTCAAATACAAACATTTAATTTATTGGAAAAGGACAGAAAATTATCACCAATTACCATATGACATTTGTTTGAGTGAGGGGTATGTGTGCATCCTTGTGCCTATTTCATCTTCCCTGTCACATGAAAGGAGTTTTTAAAGTGTCACACCAATGGACATGTAATATGATGAAAAATACTTTTTTTTTAATCAGTTGTGGATATAAAAGTTTCAAGACATAACAATGTTTTAAAAGAAAACAAAATAGCCTGGTCCTCCCAGTTATTTTGTAACTCGATCCTTTTCTTCTGTCTAAGGAAGCTCCTGGGATTTAGAGCATCCCACAGTTTATTTAGCCAAATGTCTGCTGAATGGTGACTCATTTCCCAGTGCATGCCACTCTTTCAGAAATTGCAGCAGGGCTATCACCTTGATTTGGCACTCAAAGCCTTTAGCATTAAGGTTAAGGAAATAGTTCTCTAACTGCAGCTTTAGGGGCAAGCAACTGTTTCCCAGGGTACATCTGAACAAGATATTCAGTGCTGTGAATCAGTTCTCCAATATTATCTGACATTTACTGTGCTCATTAAATCAGCTCTTCATCAGGAGAACAAGCAATCTAACTGAAAACAAGGAGACAAAAAGCAGCTCTTAGAAATTAAAACCAGTAAAAATTATATCCTTTGGTTAACTTGAAGGCCGATGGAGCTGTGGGAATTGATGAGCATAAACAAGCTACTGTTGCTGAAAAACTGGCTGCTGAAGTTTCAAAGATGGACAACATTTTGAGTAAAAAACTGAGGCACACAGATGCATCCTCTTTATTTTGTTTAATTTAATTAATTTGAAGTGCTATGTTATCTAAAAGGGATGACCTATGTTGCTGAAGTAGCTGGGAAAGTGCTTAGTGCTAGGCAGAAAGGCAAGGAGGCAGCTGTGTGCTTAATTTTAATGCGTTAAAGTGTTTAAATAATGTGTTAAAATGTTTGGGGGTTTAATGTGTTGTCTTTTCTAATGTGAACAGTTGCAAGCTTTCAAATTGCTCTGACACAAACAAGATAGAAACAAAAAAAATTTGTGATAAATTTCAACTGATATAGGTAACTGCTAAAATTTATGGCTGCAGGTACTCATGGAAGGGTCTGTTGCTTTGTTCAGTATGAGAATTATCCTTTCCTTCCCCTTCTCAAACATTAGAGGGAATGTGCAGTGTTCTGGCTTTCATAAGATGAGTGAAATGTTTCAATGGTATGGTCACTGGCTGGGCTTTGCTGGTCATGTTTCCATTGTTCACTGCAGAGGGAGAGGGTCACAGCTTCTGCCTGGCAGCTGGGAGGGCAAGGATAAAACTGCACCCTGAGACTGAATGGATTTCTATTTCATTTCAGGCATACTGAAGAGGTTTAACTACATATTACAAACACAGATTTTAAGAGCAGTTTTTTTGGAAGAGACTACTCCAATTTCACCTGCGGTGACTTTTCAACGTCACAATACTGTTGCTGTTGGCAAGACAGGTGTATCAGTATTAGCAATTTTGGGAGCCTTGCTAAGATGACATTTTCAGCATGCAAAGTTAAGGGGGAGAGGTCAGAAAGCAACCAGCAGAAAGAGAAAGCTACTCTGACTACCAGTGATGGTATTTACAGAGCGGGAGAACCTGCATGGTAACTTGGTTATACAGGTTGACGTATACCTGCACTTGAAATGGCCTTTATTTCAGATTATGGAATGCAAGTGTACAGGGTTGATGATTCATATAATGAATAAATTCTAGAAGTACCAAATGTTGCTTTCCTGTCATAGGTGCAGGATAAAATTAGTTGGTATTCTAAATTCAGCTAGTATTGGAAAATACAATATTAAATGACTAGCAACTAGGCTGGCAGTCTGTAAAGAGGTGAAAAACCTGAATCATTAATGACAGATGAAGTGTCCTTTAACTTACTGAGTTTATTTTCAAGGTAGACTTAAAGAAGTTTGGAGAGAAATGGTAGACTTGTCATTTTCTACTTCTTCCCTGTGGAGAGAAACTTTTCAATCTGGCACTTTTACAAAGTCTCATGTAAAAATCTTTCAAAGATGAGTCCTGAGACATTCCTAACTTTTTGACATTGATAAAAGGAAACACTTTCTTAATTATTTATCTATATGTCAGAAATATGCAGAAAAGTACAGAATTATCATTTCCCATAGAGAGTGTTTTATTCCAGTGATCAAAAAAAAAGAAGATAAATAAGAGTTTTTCCATCTCCTGGTACTGAAGTTAGTATATAGACAAAGAGAACACCTACTATGCCTTTGCAATAGTTTTCACATATTAGATGTTAGGCATCAGTGACAGGAGGCTGCTGCCTCCTTGTCCAGGGACATTGGGACAAAGCATTTTTCTTTCTTAATATTTTCCATTTCTCTTTCTTCTAACATCAGATATTAACTGGATATTAGAAAATCCAGCTTAATTTCATGATACACAATATCATTGAGAACTTGAAATGTTTTAAAAAGGACAAATGTGAATTTTTCCAAGTGCTAATGTTCAGCCTCTGGTGCTCTGGGCATAAAACTGCTTTTGAGACTCTCCCCTCTCTCTCTCTCTCTGCCTTTTTATTCTTATTCTTATTCTTGCAAGCACACAATATGTTCTTCTCTGGCTAATCTACTTAAAGTGTTATCAAATTTATTCCACTTACTGCAGCTGTTTCTGCCTATTATTTGCAACATCAGAGATATATGACCAGTTTTCAATATAAGGAAATCATCTTTATTAATTTTAAATAAGTCCTTAGCAATCCCTTTTGGGTTTTTCTCCCCTTCAGGCTTTAATGAAAAGGAAAGGAACAGAAAGATATTGCCATCACCCTGCTCAGAGAAAGCTTAAGCTGCAGAGCTGGGTGCAGACTAAGGTGGGCATTCAGGTGGCTGAATGCATTTGTCAGGGCCCCAGGGCCATTATCAGTCCCTGCAAAATCTACCCTGCCCCTTCTGGGGACAGAGCTGCACGTGCTACCCCGTGACAGCTCAGGGAAGAGCTGACCTCTGTAAAGAGCTGGCTGAGGGAAAGTTGTGAGGAGCCTTCTTGGGGGCTGCAGCCCACTCCCTCTCCTCCAGAGCAGCATTTAGTTCATCCCTGAACATTGTGGCAGATTTTTGTGCCTGGCTGTGTCTCTTGCACCTTACACTGAATCACAAAGCTATGGAACGGCTTTGATGGAAGAAGCAATAGGCATCATCTGGTTCCCTCCCCAGTGCCATAGGCAGGGACAGTTTCCCCCTTCCTTGCTTGAAGGCTGAACCAGAAAAGGTTCAGATGTGACCTCAACACTCTTCAACTCTCTGACAAGAGATTGTAGCCAAGTGGAGATCAGCCTGTTCTTCCATGCAACCAGCAACAGGATGAGAGAAAATAGTCTCAAGCTGCACCAGAAGAGATTTAGGCTGAACATTAGGAGGAATTTCTTCACAGGAAGTGTGATTGGATATTGTAATGGACTGTGCAAAGAAGTGGTGAAATCACTGGAACTGCCATCTTTTAGAGGTGTTCAAGAGACTGGGAACTCAGTGCCATGATCTAGTTGACAAGGTGGTGCTTGGTCACAGGTTGGACTTGAAGATCTCAGAGGTCTTTTCTAGTTGGTTCTGTGATTCTGTGAAAGCCTTTTCCATGTCCTGGATAACCAGGTGTCCTGTTTCCTTCTCTAGAGGGTCCACATTTTCCTTATCCCTTCTTTTATCACCAATGTAACCTATAGACGTTTTTCTCTTGTCTTTGACATCTTTGGCCTGATTTAGTTCTGTATTGTCCAGACATAGAAGCCATTCCACCACATCTCTGTGATGTCAGTAAGATCACATCCCTGTAGGCACACACATCTCTAACTCTTCCAGTTCTCCTTGCTATGTAAATTTATTTGTATAGAGGCATTTAAGTTGGATACCAATGAAGCTGACTTACGGGCTGGAATTCCTTAGTTCTGCTCTTCAGATGATCTCCTGCTGACCTGTAATCCCATTCCAGGCCCTGGTCATCACTTGCTGGCCCTGGAACCAAATTAGTAGGAGAGGGATGCATCGAGGTTCCAGTCCCTGTCAGCTGACCCTGGGACCACTGGGGGCTGAACCAAACCCAAGGGTGTCTGCCTGCCTCTGGCCTCTGCACTCTGCTCCACAAATGCAGTTCTGTTTGGCTGTTCCTGGCAGCAACAGCCCCACGGCTGAGGCCAGAAACAATGGCAAACAAATGGCAATAGAGATGCCAGAAGTGTAGAATTCCCTTTGGCAGACAAAGTCCTCAGGGACCAGTTGTGAAACATCTGTGTCTCTGTTCTTGATGGCCGGATCTCTGGCCCTAGGTTTTGAGTATCATTAGGAGGCTTGCATTCCTGTTCTTGTTTGTCTTATTATTTGTTTATTTTCCCTACAGAAGCTCTATGAAGCTCTGAAATAGAAATATTTCGTGTTCACTCTAATATAAATAACAGTGCATAAATGTTCTACTGCAACTGGGTAATTGCTATTCTTTACTTTTCCAGTGGTAATGAAAGGGCAATTTTTTTCACATTCAGTGATAAGGGGGAGCTGTCTAAATCCAGTGGCAAAAATGAGTAGAATGGTATTTACTGTTACCAGAGGCTACTTCTGAGAGACTGACTGTAGCTTTTCCCCTTATTTCTGTTTTTGCAATGTAATGGAGAACTACTGAAACGAGAGAGGCACTGTTTCAAGGTCACTGTCAGAAGAGTAAATTAGTATTAAGTTTGAATGTGTATTGCACACATTTGAGCTGGTAAGGATAACAAGCACTCAGAACAGTCTCAGCCAGCAATTCACTTGACAGCACTAACCACAGGTTTGCTTTACTTCTGTGTGATATTCTTATGGGCTTTCTGATTTTGATTAGAATAGCTAGATGTGGTGGGTCACACCTTGAGCTGGTGTGAGTACTTGAACTGGCTACTGTTTGAAGTAACCTTTAATAGCTGACACCACCTGCTGGTTTAAAGATCTAATCTGGGCACTTCCAGCTTTCTATGAAAAGGCCAGGGATTATACATATTAAGAGACTGAAGGAAGCCATGTTCAGCCTGTATTTTTGAAAAATATCCAGCTCTGAAGACCAGTAATGAGCTAAAACTCCATTTAAGATAAAATTTTAAAGCTTTCCAAAGCCTTTAATGACATACCCCTCATCATATGAAATTTTTTCAGTGTTTTGTGTTTAATTAGCTTTAAACTGTATTCAAGTAATCTTCTGGCAAAAAGAAAATAATAACTCAAAAATCATTATAGTTGTCTGTGTCAAAAGAAGTGCGAAAGAATAATGTCTGTGAGTGAAAGAAAATATTCTGAAATACACTTCATTATGTACACCACAAAAATACCACCATTATTGTTATCAAAGCTCAGTGAACACAAATTTATCAAAGACTTGAATACATCTTGCAAAGCTCAGAAAAGTTGCTTCTAAAATATTCTTGACAAAATTTTTTTGGAGATAAAAAAAACCCCACCTCTGTCTAAAACTATCTGTTTTGCACCTGTTTTGAATTCTGATTTTACTTATTCATTTGCTTGTTTGTTGCAGGGGTTTTTTTGTTTGTTTATTTCTAAATAAATCTTAAAAAGAAGCTGCATTAAAATTTTATGTTTATAGAATCAGCCTAGAGCTACAGGAGTAAAAGTCTAACCTTAAGCTTGTTATGTCATCATTTCTCAGAAAGCATTTTTTAATTTCAAATCATTATCTTAGGTGTAGGAACTTCCTTAGTTTAGTTATATTTGATAATATGTGGCAATAAGCTTGTTTTGGGAGCTTTAAAAAAACAAAAATCACCTTTTAATCTTAAGCTAATTAACACATATGAAACACCTCCCCCAGAAAGAACCTTGATAGAGGTCACCAAACCTTTTTAGTCTGCTTGTAATAAAACTGAAAATTACCACAATCAGATTTGCTTTATTCCTCAGAATTACATGTTCCCAGTGAAATAGATATTATACATGTGTTTGTGCAAACGTATTTACAGACACTGGTGTGCTCAGATGCTTACATACACATATTCAATTCACTTCTGTTAGTAAAGACAAAACCATTTGTTTCTGGAATGGAGATACAGGAGTGTAACCCTGCTGAGGCTATGTTTTGATTCTCACAATCACAGTTCTACAACAGCTTGAAATAATGAATGTCAAAAAAGGTCATTAAAAAGCTACCAAGTCTAAGTTTAAATATTGTGGAAAATGAGTTGAATTTAATTACTACACACATTTCATTTGAAACATTTCTTGCTAAATTTTAATTATTTTTGGAAATCAGAGATAGAACAGCAACTCATAAATACAATTAAACTATCTGGCAGAAGTATCAGATGTATACAACTTATGATCAGTACAACTTGAGTGAATAGAAAAATATCATATAATTTAAGTTAGTGTTGCACAGGAAATCAATATGGTACACAGGATATTAAACAATATTATTTTGTATTTTTTGTATTAGATACAGGCAACTAATTTAATGAAAAAGATCCAAAAGTGGGAGTGGAGAGAGAGGGGAGAACATTCTAGTTTTTTCCAAACTAATGTCTCGGCCTTTCCACAACCAATTTTTCCAAATTGTGAATATTAGATTTTCTTCATTTGGTTATAACAATGCATTTGTCAGTGATAAATAGGAAACATAAACTCTGTAAAATTCAGTGAAGAAAATTCATTACCTCCATCAGAAAAGTATTATATTCAATAAAGTTAACCCACTGTTGGTAAAATTCAAATGTAATGATTTACATTAGAGATTAATTTTTCTTACAGTTTTAAAAACTGTTGAACTGGATGAAGTTTTAACAGAAAGCTCTTTGTTGAATAGATACTTCCTACAAAACATGTAATATGTTTTTGTGGTAGATTGACCTCCAGTGACTGCCACATGCCCACCAAGACACTTTATTACTTTCCCCTTTACAGGGAAGAGGAGAAGAAAATTAAATGAAAATGATCTCACAGGTCAAGATACAGGTCACTCATCATTTTTATACTATATATATATGTAAAATTTATCTAGAGATAGATGAGATCTCTATTTATGTTTAGTGCTTGTCTTCAACCAGTTCTTCAAGACTTTGAAGTTAAACTGTCATGACTTCCTTGACCTTCTAATGAGAAAAATTTATCATAAAATTTATCTGAGCTTGCAAATTTTCAGTTCTGTGAATTCTGCAGCTCACAACTGTTTTTTATGCATTTTCTATGCTTTCCATGTTTAAATATGTGATTCATGCAGATTATTCAGTCTAAGAGTCTTCAAATAAGAGCCTCTGAATGTCTTGGTTTAAGTTAATATCAAACACTTTTGATAAGCAAGAGGTTGTGGAAATATTGACACAGATGGATAGCTTTTTATCAACTGTATTTTCAGTCCCTTAAAAATAAAAATCTGTTGGGAAAAATGCTATTCCTAAGTTCTTGCAAAATGTGGAAGTAAGGCAAAAAAAACCCCCAAAAGACAGAGGTTTTTTTGTTAAATGTGACTCTTCTGCAGATCATGTAACATGTTAACACAAATAATGAAAATTAAATACAGAGAAACTGTGCAAATATAGTGAGGACTCCCTAACCAGACATGATGAAATGAATATTTCCTGTATGGCTTGGCAGAAGCTGTCTTATGACCTTTACAACACAGCAAAACTCTTATCTATTCTTTAAAGCACTTTTTTGAAGAAGTGTCTCATGTTTTGATGGTAAAAGGACTGTTAGCCAGGATTTTTCCCCTTCCTCTACTGAAACTGAAGACAAAAGTATCATTTTGTACTTTTGCATATATTACACATTTTTTGAATGTAAGATGGTAGAAATGTAATAGATCTCAGAGCTCCCTTGGATTTTTAAGTTTACTTTGAGACAAAATCTAATTCACAGGATCAAACATTTAAACTGCTGCTGTTGCATTCACCTTCTGTCAGCATTTATAAAGGTGCAAAGGACATATAAAAGGTTGTTATTCAGCTTTTGTTCCACATAACTTTTTTGTTCATGTTGTATAATGTTGTAAAAGTGAAAAAATCATAAAAATGAGCAATAGAAATAAAAGATGAAGAAAATTATTTAGATAAATAGTTATTTTATTCTTCTAACGTTGGACCACATTTATGAGGCATCAGAATTTCTAAGTAAATTAAATGTTTGCATTTTTTTAGTAGGGGACCTTGAAAAAAGAGTGACAAAGCTATAGGAATATAAAAGTAATTCAGAACAACCTTCTCAGAATCATGATTACAATCCCTGCAGTAAACAAGAGGAAAAGAACTGCCAAATTACTCTTGTTCAATAAAAATGGTTTTGAGAAAGATATTTTAGAGAAGGAGGAAAAGCAAATTCATCTGTTCAAAATAAATAAAAAATTGGTGCTATCTACCACTAGGGGCTATGAAATGACAGATCAGCCCTAAAACTGATAGCATAGCATATTTCTTAATAATGCCATCTCTTGTTTGCATATATTCATTCAAAAGAAACCTTCTTTTGATACAGCATTAAAATGATACTAGGTGTTATGAAGATATAGTTTAAAAAATAACATGTCATTGAAATCAGTGCTGACTCAGTCAAACCCTCAGTTAATACATATGTCAATTGGAAGGAAAGGAAGGGAAGGAAGGAAAGGAAGAAAAGGAAGGAAAGGAAGGAAAGGAAGGAAAGGAAGGAAAGGAAGGAAAGGAAGGAAAGAATAAATATTATCTATAAATGAAAAAGAATCACCTGAAATGGTTTAAAAGGCACTTGAACAATGCTCTTAGTAATATGATTAACTTTTACACAACCATGAAGTGGTCAGGCAACTGAATTAGATGATAGTTGTAGGTCCCTTATAATTGTAATCTGTATTATTTGCTTCAATTCAATTTGATGTGACTGAGTTCCATCCTGTATCTTACTTAACCTGTTATACATACTATTATTTATACTGATTCTGATTTTTCAAGGAACAGTACCATTTACAGTGTTACCTTTTTGCCATTTTGGTTTCTCTAACTTCTGTGGAAAGCATCCCATTCTGCATTTAACCATAGAGAGATGTTTTCTTGCACACAGATCTCTTCTGTACTGCCACAGCAGAAGTGAAATTTAATTTGCTTTTTATCAACAGAACTATATATCTTAGCAGGAGAATGTTAGAGACAAAACCTAGTCTACATAAAGTTCCATTTCAAAACCTTTTTCAGATAATCCTCACAAATTTCAGCCAGTGTGATGTCCATTGATTCACTGAAAGACAATACTACAGTCTGCTAAAAGTCACCACAAGAAATTAAGGAATTTATGTGCTTTGTAGATTACCTTCCAAAATCATATATGTGTGTACCTAAATCAAAAGAGGGTCTTCTCTAGCAATAATCAGATAGTTTTCTTTAGCTTCTCTATCAGAAGCCAAATAGAGATATTAATTTTAACCACCAATTAATATGCTAACCATTTGTCGGGAAGGCCTAATGACCTAATCACTGTCCCACGACTCTTTAATCTCTCACCCCGTTGCCTGGTGGCGAGGCACACACAGCCTGCTAGCCCGGGGCCAGGCACCGCCAGCCACAGGCAGGGGACACGGCCCTCCAGACATTCCTCCAGTGCTCCTGAGACCTTTTGTACCGGTGTAGTACAGGGCTCCTTATTTCCTTACCTTCACACAGGGATTTGCAGTGCTAGGATTTAAGAGCATTTCATATTTTCGCGGATCCCACTTAGTGAGACACTTTGTATGGCTGCATTTTACAGACTTAGAGTCAAAAGAAAACCCAGGTGACCTCTGTCATATCTGAGTCTGGGGCATGTTCCAGATTATATTTCCAAAGCTCCAATACCTCTTTCTGCTCTATTTTAGAGTTTATTCTGATGAGATATGGCATGTTTATGGTTCAAGGACAGAAAATTGGTGTTCCTGTTGATTTTACTGAAGAGATCTATAAAACCTGACTGGTTGTGGACATTACTGGACTGACGAAACATACTCTGCAGTATTAATATTCATTGAATGTAGATACTGGACACTTCAGTAATGTCCAAATTATTAAGAAAATAATAATTATGTAAATAATTATTAAGTAAATAATTATTAAGAACATATATACCACCAAAGATTAAAAAACAAAATTTAAAATTGCTTTATGATTATTGTTTTGCAGTTAAAAAAAAACAAATTAAAGAAACATATGCCCAGAGCTATTAAACACAAACTTGAAGACAAACTTTGATATAAGATGCTGAATTCCAAATTGTTGGAAGACTTACAGTATAAATTTCTCAGTTCTGATACATTTTTTTCCTAAGCATTCACTACTGTCTAATTTCAGAAACATGATACTAGGCTAAAGGCAGAATAAATAAGTATTACAGAGAAAATTTTAAGCATATCTGCAGCATTCCCCACCACTAACTATGCAATTGATACAACAAATGAAAGCAACTTCTTAGTTTGAATCTACAAGAGAATGTAAGTAAATATGCAGGTTTTTTAATTAACTCACCCTGAGATTTAATCAGCATATTGGATTAAAAAAAAAAACCCAAAACTTCCTTATCAAACACACAAATACCAAAAAAAAAAAAAAAAAAAAAAAAAAAAGGTATTCTGTCCTTATCACTTTTTAAAATAGTATGAATGCTAAATTGCAGAATTGTCACCTCCTGGTGTACTCAGTAGTCATATTTTACAAGTGAGAACATTGCAGAACAGACTCAAGCTCCTTCCATTTGATAGTGGTGGTAAGTGGTGGTGGAGTGTGTTTATATTCTTCCCCTGTATATTCAACCTTGCATCTTTGACAAATGTGAGCATCCCAGAGGGCACACAGTTCTTGCAGACCTGCTATGATTTTCCGTATATCCTAGAGCAATAATACTCTAAATATTATGTGAAGCACTTACCAAGATTCAGAACTGAATAATATTGGGGAAATTATGGGATAGGAGTTGAAGGGTATAGATTCTTGAGTACCTCTGAATGATATTAATTTACATGAAGGTCCTGTGGCACAGGTAGAAACTGTTTATTAAGCCCTGAATACTGCTGTAACTTAACCTGTAGTTTCGCTCCCCATCCCCAGAAATTTGGTTATTATTGATACGGCATTCTCTTTCTTTGCGATTTTTTTCAAATGTCCCTTAAAATTTGCATGCATTCTCTTACTGACCTGTAGGTACTATTCATTTTTTGAATTACCAAACTACAGAGATTCAATTGGCAAAACCAAGCCCTCATGAAATAAAATACTTGCTTATGCCTTTAATGTTCAAGTCATATTTAGATATAATTGCAGAATAGGTCATACCATCTATATATTGGATAAATGTGTATCAAAAAGTATTAATTCAAAGAATTTAAACTGAGCAAAATAACTTATTGCTTTCACTGTATCATCTGTATAGTGAAAGACTGCTGGGGGAACACTTAAATAAAACCAGGAAATGCCACCTGAATTTACCACTCATGATGATGCTTTACAAATAAATCTCCACTATTCAACTGTGAAAGCTTTAGCAAGTCCAAATTCTTTTCTTAAATAATTCAGCTCTCCTGCCAAAGTAATTTGCATTGTATTGAGATTTTACTTTTTTAATGTATCTTCTAAGATTAATTCCATGGTTATTAAGACTGCAAATCTTATGTCACTGTGATTATCTTTTGCTATACTGTAAGCATGTTTTCATGCTTTCATAAGGAAATAGAATTCCTCTAGCTTTTTTACTTTTCAGAATGTAAACTATAATCTACATTTTCCCCCTTTAGAAATGTAAAAATATAATTTTAATTCCTGTAAACAAGATTGAATTTACACTTTCAAATGTAAACATCACAAGATCTTCCAACAAATGCTGGTTAAGAACAGCTGAATAGTGTATTTCTGAACACCATTTCCTTTCACTAGTGAAGTACTTAGAAGGTAAACAGATGAAAATAATAGTGTGAAAATATTTGTTGATTATTTGGTTAACTTATTCCTGGAATAATTTAATGTTTAACTACTGTTATTTTTCTCTTCTTCTGTGTCCTTTGATTCCAAATCAGAATGAACCATGGGATTTGTCTTGTCTAGTTTCAAATGTCTTGAAGATTGTCTCAGTCTAAGCTGGTTGTATAAGCTCTCGTTATTGAGAGAACCAGACATTGTAGGCAGAAAATTTGTCTAAGCTGTCTCAGATGCTCATCTTCAATGAGATGAATCAGTCCCTAAAGGTGTTTATTTCTCGCCATTGACTAAAAAACAAGACTAGATAACTAGTTTAGATGACAACTTTTACTTGTCTAATGTTTGCTGAGGCAGATCCAACACAAAGTGCCCTGAAGCATTCTGGTTTATGAGGCACTGGAGTATTACTTCTCAGAATACCAGATTTCCAACAAAAATAGCCTGCAATTCCTGAGACATACCAACCTCCCCCTGCATTCCTTAAACTTGATTTTTAGAATAATAATTTTTAAAAAATAAAAAAACAAAAAAAAAACCTCACAAACAAATAAAACCCCACAAAATGACTTATTAATGGCTTGGCACAGAAGTAGGATTTTGCCCAGGAGTTTGCATTTAGTATTCTTAGTCATATTGTAGAGAAATAAGCTATGTAAATAGAAAAAATTGCAAATATTGTAGAAATATTGCCATATATTATAAGAATATTGTCATATTTTCTTGATGATATTCCCCTTTGGGTCAGGGTTATGACAATACTGAATAGATCAAAACTGCCTTACTGATTTATTATTTGTCACCTACTCACAATTAATCTTAGCTTTCAGTCACCTACAAATCACTTTTTATATACAGGTTTTAAAGTTCACTCCTCATCTTTCTTCTGAAAGTGCTGGGATATAATAGACATCTACAGAAATAAACATTAACCAAAAATTCATTAATTTTTATCAGTGTCGCAAGGTTGAAATATTTTTTCTGTAAGTTCTTATAATTGAGATAATACCCTCATGGACAATATTGGAGTGCTCATCCAGTGCTGGCATGAGGCAATTTCAGGAAGGCTTACCAGGATCTCTGGCAGAATACACACTTCAGGATGTGTACAGGAAATGATGGAGACTGACAGAACTCTTGCAAAGGGCCGCTGAACTTGAATTTCAAGTGTTGTTAAAAAGCAACAACAACAACCAAATGAAAACCCTCAACCAAACAAATAAAAATGCTACAGAAAAAAGTCAAATGAAAACAAAACAGACCCCAACCTCTTGACTGGTTGGTTAGGTTTTTTTTTAACAGGATTCATATTAGTGCATGTTTACGTTACTGTAACTTTTCAGGTATCAACCACTTTCCATCAAAAATAAACTGAACACAAAAATAAACACACACACTGACTCATTTGACAGAATTATTTCATTAGTCCAGATTCCAAGCCAAATCACCTTTATCTGGTGATCCAGTAGCAGAGACTGATACAGCATTGTTAGTAATTTTAGATTAAAATGTAAGTAAAATCATGACCTTAAGTTTATCTTCTTAGGGTGTAGAAGACTAGTCCACATCAGTGTCTTTCACTGGACTCATAACAATGTTAATCTTTGTTCCCTTTGCAGAAACACCAAAGAATGAGCTAAGGGAAGTAAGTGTCCCCCAGAGCAGAGCAGGGGCTTGTGGCCTCCAGGGAGGTTTCCTGAAATGGGGAGCTGCTGCAGAGGCACAGCCAGGGCCTGGCAGGATGGCACCCGTCCCCATAAGAGTGGCTCTGGGGAACCTGGTGTGGCAGCTTGCATTCGGGGAGGGTGGGGAGGGTGTCTCTAAAGGTGGGACATTGCTTTGTCTGACTGCAGAGGCTCGGAGCACACACAGCCCAGCAATGGGGCACTCTACCTGACCCTCAGTCAGAATGGCGGGCACCTGAGGCAACTGTCAGGAGAAGTGGCCAGGCCACTGTCCATCCTGTTTGAGAAGTCATGGAGTCCAGTGAGGTTCTCAGTGACTGGAGCAGGGGAAGTATAACCCCCATTTTAAAAAGAGAAATAAGGAATGCCTGGAGAAGGATATAAGGCAGTCAGCCTCACCTCAGTACCTGTCAAAACCATGGAAACGATGCTAAGGCACATGGCAAACAAAGCGATTGGTGACAGTCAGAAAGGCTTCACTAAGGGAAGACCATGCCTGACAAATTTGGTGGTCTTCTATGACAACTTACAGTAATACTGAAAGAGGGAAGAAGGACTGACATCACCTACCTGGATTTGTGCAGAGCATTTGCCTCTGTCCCACACGATATCCTCGCCTCTAACCTGGAGAGACGTGGATCCGACAGATGAACCTCTCAGTGGATAGAGTATTCCCTGGAATGTTGCACTCAGAGGAGCGTCAATATCTCAGTGTCCAAGTGGAGATGAGTGACAAGTGGCATTCCTTAGGGATCAGCCCTGGGATCCTTGTCATTGACACGGACAGTGGGGCTGACTGCAGCCCCACCAAGTGTGCTGGCACCAAGCTGTGTGGTGAGGCTGACATGCTGGAAGGAGGAAACGCCATCCAGAGGGACCCACAGAGGGTCCACAGAGGGACCAAGACAGGCTTGAGAGCTGGGACTATGTGAACCTCTTGAAGTAACTGGAAGTTTTACATGCCTTTTCAACGCCAGGTAATACTCTTGTGTTATTTTTTACATTGGCATGTCTGTTCTCTGATAGGACTGGAATGAATAACCTATGATATGTTTTGTTTCCATCAACTCATCACCTTTCTCTGAAAAGAAAATAAGCCAAAATTACCTAAATTATGGTATCATGAGCTGAAGACCTTATATGAACTTCTGAAATGTTTAATATTGACCAATTATTATCAAGGTTATTGAATTTATTGCTAGCAAAAAAGCATAGCACTTTGATATAACGAAAAAAATCTTGGTGCATGCAGTATTAGAAGATTAAAAATAATATTCTTGTACATGAACTGTACTCCTATTGTATACTTCAATAAATTGAAGGGTAGTAACAGCACTCAGAATAGCTCATTTGTTAAGCTACTAAATAACTTATGAACTCTGACAACTATTCAGTATAATATCTCAGTGTAATAAAACATATTGTTACTTTGATTTGGTCAATTATAAAAAACCAAATTTGCAATCCAAGTCTCTGGAGGCATTCTTATTTTTTAGGCCCAGAAGGATAGAGGTTGCTGTTATCTTTTGCTCAGAATCTTCCAAACAGCAGTTTATCATTACTAACCTTTAAGTTATACAATGAAATAGATTGCACCCATTGTCTTTTCAAAAGCAATACGAGCTGGTAATATTTTCTGCTATGCAACTGTAAAATAAAAAAGAGTTTAGCATCTGCTCAACTGCCTTAATAATTACATTTGAAGCACTTGTTTAAGTTTAAAAACACATATCAGTACAACATAGTAAATCAAATTGTACAAGTTCTGTTTTCACCCAAAGCAATGAGGTGACTCATCTACAGTCCTGCTGATGAAAAATGTGAAAATTCATCATAACCCACAAAGATTATAAAATACAGTCCGGAAGATCACCTTTTAAGCACTATTTTTCTATTTCTATCCTCTACAGGGAAATAACTTGAGCATTATTGAACACAATTCTGACAGCTCTCTTTTGGTGTCCCAGGAGAAAAAACATTCTGCAACTGAGCCTAACAGATTTATTTTAGGCCTGTCATACTCTGTTTGGGGTGTAGCCTGTCAAGCAGGTGAAACTAACATCCTGATCAATGTTTACCTGCAGTCATCAGGTAGAATATATCTCATGTTTGCACAGGGACATTGCTGGTTTTAAGCACTGAGTACATGGAGATAGCAGCCCATATATACATGCATATATGTACATAATACCACACACATATGTATACGATGACACACAACAAGACACTCTGCGATGGTGCAGGACCTTATGCATACCTGTAAAGTATTTAAAAGTCTATTTGCACAGTACTGAGGTGAATATGTTCCAACATTATTGCAGAATTGTAATAAGTCAATGAACCACCAAACACTCTGCTTAAGATCCACCTCAGCCTTTCTGTACAGCTGCACTCTGAAGAGATTCTCTACATTATGGTGGAGAGTGGATAAAATTCCACTTCCTTCACATGAAGCTCCCAAGGAGTCTTTATCCAGCTCCCATCAGGAAGCACAAGATGTACTAGCTGGATATGCAACCTTGAAAAACACAAATGTAGCTGCTTGCTATTTAAAATTGAGTCACAGGAGAAGGAAAAGGTGCTTGTGCTTTAGTGTTGTACTTTTCCAGGGATTCTAGCAACCGGTCCAGTCTTTCACTCCAGTTCATTTACCATGTATATGTTAAACCTCACTGATTAACACGTTGCTAAAATCCTAAATCTGTGAGCTTAAGCTCCTCCCTTCAAGGGAACTTAACCCCCAAAACAGGCCACTTGAACCCTCTCTTCCTAGTCACAGTGGAACACCTTCAATCTAAAGTTTCAATAGGTACACTTCAGTCTTTCTCTTGAACAAGCCCAGCTAGTCAGATTCGGCTATTTTTTTCCCAAAAATGAAACTCTGAAGAAGCACAAGTGAAGTACAAAATCAGAATAAAGTGTCCCAGATAACTGCATAAACAGAAATTTATGTAGAATATTACCCAGGAATAACAGAGTAGAAAAAATAAAATCTGATTAAAAGTACTGTCTATAGAACTGAAATTTCATTAAGTTTTTTAAGATGCCTATGATTCAGATCTTCATTATAATTGCAAAAACTTTAAACATTCCTGCATTCAGTCAATCAACAACCTGTGAGGCAAGGGATTATTGCTATCCTAAGTTGATAGACAAGGAAATTGAAGCTCAGAAAGGATAAATGTTTTGTCCAAGCTTACATAGTCGTGCCAGAGAGGCTCAAATCTTGGTTTTGGCTTTTTACCGTCTTCTAAATTTTCCCAATAAAGAAAAAAATCACTGGTGAAATGTTAAACATTCTGAAGAGTGGCTGTAAAAGTATTTTTCCTAATGATTAATTTTTCCTTACAGTGAGGGGCATGGGTGAATCTCAGTTATGGTAATATTGGTACCCTTACACCTTCCAAAACAGTTCTTTTTTCTTCCAGAACCTGACTGCTCCTTGTCAGACTGACTTTTTTCCACTTACTAAAGAAACTCTATCAAAATTTCTCAGAAGTTTATATGTATATGTATTGTTGAAGAGCAGTAATCTTCAGAATGACAGAAATCACATTGTTTCAGCATGTGGAAAAAGTGAGGCAGTCTTCTCATAGCCCTTGTCATTTCTGATAGATGATAACAAAAAGTACAACATGCTGAAGGAGAGGATTGCACTATTGGCCTTTGTATCTCCTGCTGTCATCCTAAATTCCTCTGAGACTACCACAGACATGGCATTTTGTATGGCTGACAATACAGGAACAGAAATATTCTGGATATTGGTAGTCAGATATGGAGACTAATTTTGTTACATTAAGAATTTCAGATAAAGTTCATAGTGATTAAAATACATTATTACTTGTAGACTGCTCTTTCATAATGAAATTGGTGTCTATCCATTCCTTAATAGAAAAATATTAATCTCGTTTGAAAAAAAAAAAAAGTCATCACAATTGCATTAAATAGCCCTTTTCAAAGTGGGAATCGCCATAGTAGAAAGATATGACAAATACATTTGTTCCTGAAAACAGGAAAAAATGAGGTGTTTTAACATGTCCTTAGATTGCCTGGCATTGGTAATGCACCCTTGCCAGAATGAAAGGAAGAATAAAAAGAGTACAAAGATCCACCATGCAATCCATCTCAATGTGCCTTTCATAGACACAGACTCAATTCTCCTCTTTTGAAGTGTAATCAATTTCTTGTTAATAGCATGCAAATACAGTAAATACAGCTGCTAATGTGTTATTCTGTAGTCATTTGTTGCATCTGATTAGGGAGAGAAATGTAAAAGGTTAATTTTCTAATTGCATACTCCCCCTAGGTAAATTATGCATGTTATCACACCCATTGACACTCTATAATGGGCACTTTTTATTGCAGAGTGATTTTCTATGAAACTGTGCATCTTCATATGTTTTATTTTTAGTAAGCAAGAAGATGGAAGGAAGGAAAAAAAATTATCCATCCTATCAAAATTTCTTAACTCTGTCTGGAGAGCTTGCTGACAGGATATTAAAGCATTCCAAAAAAATCTCTTCTCCTTTCCTTCTCACAGCTCATTTGTAATTTCCATAAAACTGTAATAAATTGAAAAGGAAGAATGAGACTGAGCTAAAAGACACACTAATGCTGGATGCCTCTCTGTAAAATCTTGAAAAGCAGCAACGTCTGAAATGCATATTAAACAAGAATTTTCTCTGGATACAAGAGCATGTTCTCCATGACAGAACTGCCAGAACTCAGCAACTGTAAAATCTTTTAATTGTCAACCAGATGATGACCACACCTAATCTAAAATCTGTCCTTCCCACTCCTTTTGTGCTTTCTAAAACAGGGTCTGTGCATTAAGATCAGTTGTCCCCATAAGATGAAGGTTGTTTTTTTAGGTTGCCTGGTATAACTTTCAATTACTATCTGACATGGTGGAACAGAAAAGCAGTAAGGACACAGGTGATTGCTAGTCATTTAAGATGTCAGCCTTGTTTCAGTCTAAAAACAGATGGCGTATATATCATAAATTTGTAATTTATTAAAGATAGTAAATTTAACAATGGGGAAAACAAACCTAAAAGGAGAGAAAGATGACATAAAAAATGATGAGGATGTTTTTGTTTTTTTCCCTATCTCAAAGTTGTTAAAAATAGAAATATGTTAAAAGAGTGGAGCAAGGGAATGTTATACTGTCATATAATTTGAGACAAATTCAATCATAATAATATAACACTGCTTTATATATCTATATATATGAATGTATACATATTTTTTGTCAAAAAATAATTTACAACTCAAAATTGTTTCAATAAAGTTTTCAACTATCTCTAATGAACATATTAGCATAAAGTAGAAATATTTAATGGATCTTATAATCCAAAGCTGTGTTGTTCTGAAGATTTGCTAAAAAATCCAGAGGACCGAAAGTAACATAAAATTTTAAAGTGGCATATTAGACAGAGGAAAAAAGCTGGAAAAGAACTCTGAATTAGTGAAGATCATAGCCTTGTTTCATTCCCACTGACAATAATCCATTTTTCATGCAGCACTGGCACAGTAGCAGTTCTGTTCTCCTTCCCAGTCTCTAATATAAAGAGGGTTTATGGTCCTTTGCTGCTGTGTAACCTTTGCATCTGTAGCTACTACTAGATACAGAGAGCTCTACTGAAACTTAGTAGAGCTATACCAATAAAATATTTGGCTTTTTCATACTTCTAACATCAAGCTAAATCTCTTCTCTCTCTCCTCTTTCCCTTTTCCTCTTCAAAAAAGAAATCTGAAGAGTA
The DNA here is from genome assembly GCF_021018805.1 of Prinia subflava. Taxonomy (NCBI): domain Eukaryota; kingdom Metazoa; phylum Chordata; class Aves; order Passeriformes; family Cisticolidae; genus Prinia; species Prinia subflava. The sequence goes on from NC_086251.1 coordinate 21,252,657, forward strand.
AGCTCTGGAGTTTCATTTACTTTCTTTCTGCCATGCCAATTTACCATAACTTTAATACAGGAACAAAACTATTTCTTTCTGACTTTGGATGTTTTATCTTATGAAAATCAGCCAGTATCCTTCTCTCTGTCTTCCAGTGCACAATTCTCAGATTAGTCAACCAGTGGAAGAAAGGTCATAATTCTAACCTGGCAATGACTGAGGAAGGTAAAAGGACAGAAGGACAGATCTCTTGAAGCTGTAGTAGCCCAGCAGCTAAGGTAAAAAAGAAAACAAAATAATTTTGTCAGTTTTTAATTTAATTAAGGTTACATGAAATTCAAGATTCCTAGTCTAAATGGGGCTTGAAAATAACAACTCTTAGGAGTGTTTTTAAAGAGTTATGGAATGTTTCTACTCTAGGACACTAATCAGTTGTCTAATTAGTCCCAGTTGGGTTGAGTAGTTTTTCAAAAGTAAGTTTGGGTCTGTTCCAGTCTTTCATTATGTTAGAGTTTTCCTGCAAGCCCAACACATTTTGGATCAAGCTAATACAGAAGCAAGCAGAGGTCATCTCCTTTAAGGTCTTGCCTTGATATTCCCTGCACTGTTGGTAACATGATCCAACAGTATTTCCTACATATATGTGTATGTGTGTGTGTATATATATATATATATATATATATATATATATATGTATGTATGTATGTATATGTAAGACAGAAGGTTCCTGGAATGTAAACTGCATCAAAAGCTACATGGATTTATAGAATTATTAACAGAATTTGTGAGACCAAAGTTTCAGGGAAAGCTGCTTGCTTTTTAATGTTCAACTTTATTTGTTATATTTTGGCTAGGTTGTATGAGTTTAATACCAAAATTGGCGGATAAGAGGGAAATCCAATAAAGTACATCCAAGGAAAACCCTTTTTTGATGGTGATGGTCCCTGTGATTATGAGTTTATTGCTTCTTTGTTGTTTCAAGAATAAAATTGATGTATTTTTGAAGAAAAAAAAAAGGCAAAAAAGCCCCATAAATACCTAAGCAGTGTCAAAGAGAGCACTACTCAATTACTGAATGTCTAGTTCATTCTTTATAAATCAACTGTTTCCCCCTCCAGCCATGAAATTTCTTTGTATTTCACATTTCACATCTTCCAGGAAGGCAGATACCACCACAATTTACAGCCCTTGTGCACACTCACCCACCAACTACTTTGATCTCTGGAGTAAGCACATTCATTCTAATGGAATCAGACAAAGCATGAATTTGGCCTGCATTATTTATTCATGCAGGAAATGCTGTGACTGTTCACCCATCAAATCAAGCCCAGGATTCACATACCCTCCATTCTCAGTGCAAAGATTGCTAAGCAGCTGGTGCAAGAGGGATGGCTGAAGGGCTAGGACCTCTGATATAGCATGGTTTATATGCAGTCTCCTGTGACTTGTACAGATTATCTGGGAAATCCTAGAAAGCCATAATCGGCTACTGAAAATGCCTCAAGAATGGATATCATTACAGAGGAGAATTTGACATCTTTCTTTAAATCTCTTGACATTATTTTTAAATAAATAGACTAGATCTCATATAATGCAAATGTGGATTGCATGTAAACAAAACATAGAGAGTGTTTCTTCCCCTTTATGTTGTTGAATACTAAATTGCTAAAATTGCAGTTGTGATCATAGCATAAAACTGTCTCGTTTTCTGTCTTATTTCAAAGCTCTCAACTTTCTGTTTTCTTCTCCTGACTAATTCTTAAAATCCACTTGAAAAATCCATTCATCTCTCCTGTAATTTTTTCCTGTCCTAAAATTTCAAGAAATGAAGTCTATAATGTATTTTGTTTCAGCAAGATATGAAACAATATAATTAAAAATTTACATGCCACCTGCTGAAGCTATTAGCATCATACTTTGAAAACTTCTGTTAAAACCTGCTCTTGATGCTTGCAATACATAAACCAAAGTTATTTGGTTCATGGTGATTTATGCAGTGATAGTGAATCAAGAGCTAGAAGTTAGTTGCATTGTTCTATTAGATTTCACAGTAACAGATTTATTGCTTGTATTTATTATTAAAGGTGTTTTGAAAATGTCTGTACCACCTTATTTTAAATGGCATTTAATTCTAATAAAGTCCATTTTATGCTGGTAGCAAATGATGCAAGAAAAAATATAATGCAAATGAGAAATAGAGGTCTTTTAATTTAGCCAAAGCCATGGGTAACAGCAAACTAAGTTTCCAATGTCTCTTAACTTAAGGTACAGCATTTTTATTCATATCTAAAAAATTGTTGGGATTTTTAAATAAGATTACACAATTATTGGTGTTGGTTTTAACTGATACCGTCATCACTCAAAAGAATCTGAAATCAGCTTCATTCTAATGCTAATTAGAATGTGAGTTTTAAATTGGCTGAAGATTTCGGATTTTGTCATCAAAAATTTAAATCTTCTCACAGGATTATATCCAGCAAATATACATTAATGATGCATCACTTTATCAAAACTGGCTTAAAACTTACTGCTCATCAGTCTTGCATAAAACTTCAACTTATGTTCTCTGGGCCATCAACCAGCATAATCATCCTGATGCTATTAGAGTATCAGTGCAATAAGTTGAACAGAAACAGACTGAAACCCATTTTAGGATTTAAATTATTTAATTATATTTGTTTTCATCTAAGGATTTTTGTATATGAGTTGAACAGGCATCCAACAGGAATTTGTATATGATGAAAAGGAATTTTGGTTCCTTTGCATTAATGCTCTTAGTGACTAAGCAGTGTTACACTTCCTTGATAACTTTGATCACATAATCATATACATGTGTAAAAGCTCTAACATGGTTTGTTGCAGCTTAAAAAGACAAAAAACCAAGGATAGTTTTATAAAATCTTTTTAAGGTTAGGGAAAGAAAAAGAAAAAAGAAAAAAGAAAAGAAAATAAGAATATTTTTCTTCAGACTTGATCACAGTAGGTGATAAAAGTGGCAACTTTCAGGAGCAAAGAGATTTACATCAGAATTGAACAAAAATTCTCAGACATGCTCAGGATAGTAAGGAAATTTAAGCTCAAGTAGTCTTATATGTGTTTCTTTTATAAAAGAAATAATTTTTGCAGTAACATAGCACAGTGTGTCGTGCATATCAGCTGCCACATGTGCCTGGGCAAAGAAATTTAAACTATATTGGAACTTACTGGAAAATGTGTTTAAATACTTGTAATATTGTAGAAAGAGCAACTCTTGGATGGGCTTGTTTCTCTTTTTTTAAAATGAACCATAGGCAGTTTTTGTTCAATAAATGTTTTGGATAAGCCATGGAAAATGTTGCTGAAGTTTATTCAAGACCAGCATGGCTTAAATGGCTTTAATGGACACAGAGGTTCTTTAAAACCTCTGCTGTGAATGTTCACTGGATGGTGAGCCTCCTATGCATTTGCTTTGTGCTTTTTGCCAGCTACCAGGAAGTTTTGTATCTTTCATTAATGCATAGTTATCCAAATTTGTTTGGGTTTGAAACTCAGAAGGGCAATGAGGAATACATTTCTCTTTAATTCCAACAAGAAAATATTGCTCTTTGGGATTATGTGAGGATGGTCAAGTAGTTACTGAAATTTCAGCAGTGTTCAGTAGTACTTTGAAGACATTTTTTTTAAGTTTGTGTGGAGAAAGTTGGTTGTTTGCATCTTTGGAAACAAAAGTTATTATCAATTGTACTGTTTGTTCAGTGTTTGATCTAGTTCAGATTTACCCCCATTTCATTCTGGAAAGAAGATTTGCTGAGTCAGAAGATACCTGAAGATAGATGTCACTCCAGTTCAATCTATTATGAAAATGAGGTAGGAGAATACACTCATTTAATAATAATCTAATGATACATTTGGCTTGATTTGTAAAATGCAAGAATAAAAACGCATTTTAAATGGAGTTACTAAACTTTTAAGATCCTTGAAAAGCTTCAATATTTATTTCAACTTATTCTTCAGACTCAGTTGACTCCGAAGCACTCCACTTTCAGACTTAACTAAAATGCTTCCTAAATATAGAACTGCTGGCAGGAATCTCATGGTAAAATGTCCAGTGTGTCTTTAAATATCATGGAGATATTCTTTGTTTAGCCCTGCCAAGTGGCTGATTGCTGGCAGCTGAAGCAAGGGACAGATGGCCATCCAGCACTATCTGCACCCTATTGAGAGGAATAAGTGACAATCTGCAAAACGCTCAGAACTAATGTAAACTGGTTTAACCTCAGGAAACCCACGAGCCTCCTAGGTTTCTTTGGTGATGTGTAGGCAGATTTTGTGCTTTTTGATGCAGTGTTCTTTGACAAAGATCTCAGAGCTCCTCACACAAATGCGTTATTGCCCAAGCACAAGGACAGCAAGCTGCCGTGAAAAACCTGCAAGGTCAGGGCCTTGCAAGTGATGCTGAGCACGGTGCAGAGTTTGAGAATGCACCCACTCAAGGGAGGGCATTCACCAAATACATTGTTTTAAGATGGCACAGTACTGGTACTTTCTCAGGCCATATGTAGAACCAAACCCTGAAAGTTCTCGGGCTGTTGTCCTAGGCATCTTAGCAGAAGAGATGGAAGTGGAAGACCAAAGGATATCTGAAAGACAACTCATTAATATTAAAGAGTTTAAGTGAAATTTGAGCTCAGAATTATTTAACAAAATACTTCTAACAATGGATTGGCACAATTCCAAACACAAATAAAGGCTGTGTCAAGAATAGATCAATAGGAGACCTAAGGACAAGGATTTGAAGTTTTGGTGGAGTAGAAGCTTAACATGACCTGGCAATCTGTACTTGGAGTCCAAAAAGCCAGCCATACCCTGGACTGCATCAAAAAAAGCATGACTGGCAGGCTGAGGAATGAAATTCTCCTCCTCGGCTCCATGTTTGCAAGACCTGGAGTTTGGTATGTCCATGTTAGTTGTTTTATTACTCTTAAGTCTTGTACCAGTTTGTACTCCTGAAAATGAGGCTTATTTGCTGGTAAAATAGGAGTAATAAATTCAGATTGACACTCTTTAAGCAATCCACACTTCAAGAAAGTATTTATCAAGGTCTCCAATCCTTTATGTGCTTCCAGTCTAATAGGATATTGATTTACCCTCACTGGCTTTGCTAGTAATTTGAGTTTTAAGTGAAGTCACATTCTTTGCTTTACCTGGTTTCTTTGAAGCCCACCCCAGGGAATTACCACATTCAATGCCACATCAGGGATATCATCCTCAGGTCCTTCCAAGGTCCAGCCCACTAGACTTGAGCCTTCCCTTGCATTTCTTTGGGGATGTGCAGCTGTACAGAGTTTTCACAAGTTGTTTGAGGATATCACTTGCATAATAAATTTCATCTTAACAATGGAAGAAGACATTCTGGCATATGCAGAATGTAAAAACTCATAAATCAGTTTAATATGCCCAGTGGTACATTTTACAGGTTGTAAGAATGGCTACAAAGCTCTTATTCCCATCACTGCAACAGTTGGTATTTACTTAGTGGGCCCTTACAACTAATTATTACTGGCTCTGCTATCTATAAAAAAAAAATAAAGACAATAAAAAATTCTATTGTTTCATTCCCAGCTTTATTGGGATTAGAGGATCGACTGGGAACGCCCTCATATTTTCCCCTGGTCTTCTTCAGTCTTTGTCAGAATCCTCCAGCACCACAACATTAACTTCCTCTGACTGATCCTTCCCTACTAGAACATTAATTTTTCCAGTGTCCTTGCTGCCTACAAACACCACATTGATTCAGGTCAAAAGGAGATGCCTTTCAAGCCCCCAAACCTCTGTATATCCTTTCACCTTATCTAATGCCATTCTTTTTTCTTCTGCAGTAAAATGGCATTCAATATAGCCTGCATTTCCTCTCAATCAGGGCTATGAGTCAGCATGATAGTTTCCAAAAATTGATAATTGCATCCAGAATTCTCCCCATGTGAACCAACACATCATTTTCAATTCAACAAGTCTGAAGTAGTAAATGGAATATATGCAAAAAGTGGTCAAACTCCTGACCTCACTGCTTGACTTAAAGGCATCTGTATTTTTCTGTGTATATGTATAAAATATATATATTATGCATATGTATATATCCTATATCACTTGCACTCGGCTCCAAATTCATCAACAAGGGTGCATGTTCCCTCAAGACTGAGCATCTACATGGGAAAAAGGGCTTCCACCACTTTCTATCACTATACTCTGCTCTGAGGCATCAACAAAGGTACTTTGTCCTCTGATATCAAGCAGTTACCTGCTAGAAAAAATTTTCTTATACCATTTTTCCCTGTGCACACCATTGATTATTTCCCATGGAAGAAATGAAATATACTTACCAGTCAAGGAATTCACAGCTCTTTTGTCCTTGCTCATGTCTGCAGAGCTTTGCACTTTTGAGTCACTTACCACCTGGACACTGGAGGGAATGGGTTGGAGCATCTGATAAACTAGTTGGTGCACACTAGAATCCTGTCTGATCCCGTTCTCCATTGCTGGGGGCAGAGAGATGATCTGTGCAAGGCTTTATAGCTGTACAGTCTGGGTCACCAAAACTGTTGTCCCTGAGTCCCTGGCGGTCTTGGTCCAGCCCATTATAATTTACATACACAAATTACCCTCAGGAGTATGTTTTTAAACACTATAATGATCTAAGGTAATCCAAAGTGGTATTTTCATCCTATCAGCCATCACCAAGTTACTATCTAACCTTATACTTTATTATAATTTCTGTTAAGGGATTTCTGAAGAATTGTCAACAAAATAAAAGCTTAATGTATTTTTTTTTTTCTCCTGGGAACTCTTCACTGCTCCATTGCTCTGGCATCCTATTGTCATGACTTCTAGACCAACCCATAACTGCTGTGACACTTTTTAAGTTCTTCTGACATCAACACCACAGGCAAACCCCACCATTAGTCATACTACTGATCAATTTATCTATTTATACATTGGTTTATCAATAAGGTATTAGTACAGAAAAATCTGCTTAATGCATGTGGGTTGCACCACGGAAAGTTATTAACATTAGGAATTTCAGTGAGTATAATTGAACATTTTATAAATATGGCCAAGTACAAGCCCCATTCATCATCATTGCAGAAAAACACTTGGAATAATAATCACTTAAAAGTTTTCTGAATATATTTCATCCTTGAACAAACTTTATCACCTGTTGCTGACCAACATTAGCACAAATAAAGCCAAAGGAAAATACATCTGAATGTGAGATAAAAAATTTTTACTTTAAGGGGGTTTCAGCACTGGAAAAGTTCCAGCGAGGTTGTGGAATTTAAATCCCTGGAGATATTCAACAGTGGACTGGCAGTTTTTGGCAGCATGCTGTCACTGACCCTGCTTTAGCAGGGGTCTGGAAAAGAAGAATTCAAGGCATCTCTTCCAACCTCAATCATTCTGTGTTTAGTAACAAATAATGGCCTTTTCATTGTTAGTTACACAAGCAAAAAGCTATTTGGCAAAAATATCGTAATGGCTGTGAACTTTGACTATCAGGATTACTCCTTTGAACTTCTTGTTCAAATGAAGGGCAAAACCAAACCAATGGTGAATATATTGCCCAGAAGCCCTTCATTTTTTGTGGACAACATCCATTAATGAGTACATTAATGAAATACATTATGAAGTACAAATATATCAGAAAGGATTCATGTTCCCTAAGCACTAAAAGCTAAGGATGTTATGTAATTTAGGTCACTAGGATTCTGTAAAATCAGTAGATGATTGCTTTTAAAGTGAAATTATTTTCACTTAATTCAATATTGATTAATTTGGAAATAAAGGTAAATAAATCTCAAGAAGTGCAGATCTCTGCTTTCTATGGAAAGAGAACAGACCAGTATAAATTATATAATCTTGAAGTTTTACTGCTTTTAGGTGACGGATGGTGTGTCTAAATTTTCTCCCTACTGACCCCTCCCAAAACTCCTGGATGTTGCTGGAGTTTTTTTGTTGCTTGGTTTAGGTTTTTACTGCTTTTTAACTCTTAAAAAATCAGAAGAGTCCTCTTCATATTCAGAGTCTGTATAAACGTAAAATTTTTATCAAGTCCCTGTGAGTGTGTTTTCTCCTTTGAGACTTCTTTACATTCTTAAAGAGTTTCTCAATATGATCATATAGTCTACTATTTTTAATGTGCAGAATGCCTGAGTATGTTCAGCCTGAACTCTTTGAATACACAAATAATAGAGACAATATTTTTATAATCCTTCAGTACTGAAAACCACCGAGTGTGTTAGTGTTTAGTATTAAGGACAGGACTGTTAATACTGCTTAAAAAATGTTTTAGGTATACAAGTAGATACCGGTAGAAAAAGTATTTTTAGTTAAATAATCTTGATAAAGCAAGAATTCCCAAAACATTTCATGCCTTCAGTTTGAGTTTATCCAAGCATTAGCATGAAAAGCTAGAATGAAATTGTAAAGGTCTTATGTTGTTCAAGTGTGTCAAGTTAAATGGTTAGATTTTGACTAGTGTTCAAATTATTTTAACATTGTTTTAAAACTTTCAAATTTAATTGACATGTTTTCTTATTAGAAAATGATTGAGTTTTAAGTAAAACTTCTGTGAGTTTTTTTAAAATTATTATTGGTACAAACATGTATTTTAGACTTTAGGTAACTAATGATAGTTTAAATAGCATTTTACCTGAAATATAGTGTTTATGCAATCTCACAGTCAACAACTTTACCATAATTGCCACCAAATCTGAAATACATATTATTTACATAGCTTTATCATTCTGGATCCTTTAGGGTCCTCTGGAAAATGCAATGGTGAGTTAATCGACGATTTGCAAGGAGGTGACTCATGTTAAGCTTTCATTTCACTTCTAACTATAGCATAAGAGATAACATTAGTTTTGCTTCCAAACAATGGATAAATGCCTAGCATTGTGTGCAAGCCTATTCAGAGTAATTAACAGGTGTGAATTGTTGTTTGCTGGGATAAGCCTCCCACTGTGCAGCACTTTTGCTGGCTGCAGGCTGCCTTCCTGCTGTATTACTGCTTCTAAACGAGTCAATCTCACTTTAATGCAAGATTTTACATATGTTAGTTCTTTGTGCACTTGTCTGTTTTTAAAATAGTTGAGGCAATAACAGTGAATCTTTTCAAAAAGCCTGTATTTCTGCAAGCTTCTGTTTACTTTGCACATCTCCAACCTGTTTTGCCTCTCTCTTCTCAGCAGGCTCTCATTCAATTAAAAGGAACTATTGTAGCAATTTGTAGGAATATCAGTGTGTCTCCTTAACTGCAAGACTGAAGCCTGTTCTGTGATTTATAAAATCAAAATCTGCTGCACTGGATTCTTAACCATAAGTTATATAAGTAAATCACAGAGATTAGACACAAGCCTACAGACTTCTGTATCTATGGGTTCTCAAATAGAATTTTTTAATTTTGGCTATGAAATTCTCATACTTCTTTGCAAATTCCAATTGGGTTCATCAGTAAAGACATAAAAAAGTCCTGAGTTGTAAAAAGTCTGATGTTTTAGAAGCTCAAATAAAAAAGCCCTCAACATTTTTGCAGCTTCGACATGAATATATTTTTAAATTTAAATCTCAGATTAAAACATGTCCATAAAGATTTTTTACTGTTTGTGTTCTAAATTTAGTGGAGGAACAACAGATATAGAAAACACAAAATGTTCCTCTTTCACATAAGAATTATGTGACAGAATTGTTTTAAATGGTTTTACATTTTTATAATACCATTAAAAGAAAAATTGAAGTGTCAATACTAGTTGAATCGATTTTTTCATTAATACAACCAAGGTGTCAACTGATTTCAGTTATTGTAAAACTAACGCATCTACTGTATTTTATATATTTTGTCTTCTTTGTTCGTATATGTCTAAACACTTCTAGAGGTTATAGTTCATGATTTTAGCCAAAGAAACAGGTATTTGGATCTCTTTTATACCATCAGTAGTTTCAACCTCAGAGCAGAAAAGCTGCCCTAATTAGGAGAAGGTGTGTGTAAACTTCTTTTAATGGGACCTTGGGACAAGCACTTTTCCCTGCACTTTCTGACGCTGACTCATTGTGCCGATGACTTTTTCTGCCACTTTGGAAAATCCGATTTGAAACTTATAAGTACAGATAAGTGATACTATTTGGTTTTGGCTGTTTTTTTCCCTGAAGCTAATCTAACACCAGTAATTTATTGTGGCTGAAAGCCTGATGTTTTTGCTGATGTGTGGGCAGATCCCAGGGCATCTGTTTTCCACTACTATCTCTGGCACCGAGGAAATACTGTTTTCCTGTTTTTAAACTGTATATGGTTTTTCTGTACTCTATTGTGGTCTAAAGGCTTTTTTCTTCCCCCTTTCTCCACACAAGAACTATTGTTATCTCTGAAATTCTCTGAAAAATGGTGCAACAACTTAAATGCATTGTCCCTTCTCATATTTTATTTTGGGTATTATTTGCCAAGCTATGGAAAACTAGAGCTGATTTATACAAGAAAGAGCAAATCTAAATTACTACTACCCTCAGATTCCTTTTTATGGAGAGAAAAATATATTTATGACACATTGTATTTTTTCATTTCTATTGAACTACAACTTATCAGTGGTCATCAAGTATTTTAGACACATTTGCTAGAAGACTGTAAGCTGGACAAAGCATCCAAAGCTTCTTTGGATAGAAGTTAAAGTGTTGATTTAAATGAGGTCAAAGATATCCAATTAGGGTGTTGAACTCCACTTAAAGGAGAAATTTTAAAAAAGCCTTTTTTTTTTTTTTTTTTTTTTTTTTTTTTTTTTTTTTTGTGAAAGGAGTGCAATTGTATTATTGGACTGTTTAATTATTTGATAATATGGAAATTAATTTAAAAATGTATATGATATCTGTTTCTCCACCACCTCTATTCCAGAGTTCAGTTTAGTAACTAGCATTATTCTTTAGGTTTTTTCCTAACTACATCTCACATTAATTTATCTGTTCTTACCTGAATTCTGTGGGGAATTATTTCTTAAATTGTATTTCAGTGTTAGAAGATTAACACAAAGTCTCAACAATTTCATTTGCACTGGTAGAGTTGAATTATGAAAAGAGCTGCTTGTTAATTTACAGAGTTGAGATCTGTAGCAATCCACAAAGTTTGGAAAAGGGAATGAAACAAATCTCTCTGCAGAAGTTAGCAAAACCTCTGATATTGTCCTGAGTGTGGGCTCCCTGTGTGCAGCACAAAGTCACACACCAAGGCAAAATGTTTCTGTTTGCAGTTCCAGTTCGTGCAAAGTGGGGAGCTGGGTGTGAAAATCTGAGAAGAAAATCTAAATCAATCTACTACATTCTTATATTCAAGGTATCAGTCAGTGCTGGAGGCAGAAGCTGAAGGGCTACTCAGTTCAGGAATTTTGCTTTTTCTGGCTTCTCTGGTTTTTAATGTGGCTGTCAGGTATCATGGTGATGAGTTCATTAAAGGGAGAAGGAGAGGATGAGTTAGGATCCTATCTACTGAAATTCCTTCACATTAGATGGAAATATCTACTTTTCATCAAACAGCTTTAGTAATATTATTGGACAGTGCAATATAAAATCCTTATTTATAACACCAGAAAGAGCTCAAAGTGTGACTGATGTTGATATGTACACCTCACCTTTTTAATTAATCCTGGTTACTTGCTCTAAATAAGAATACCCAGTGCAGTGTAGTCACTGCTCCTATGTAATTTCTGCATGCTAATAATATTTTTTGGAGGAAAATAGTCTTCCTTTTTACCTGTTGAAACTCCTTCATTATAAATTGAGAATATACCTTACACCTTTTGCCATCTTGTTGTATGGAGAAATAAACTTTCATGCATTTCTGTGTCTCTTTTTGAGTACATGTACTCCATAATGAGCTACCTGCACTTTCTTTAAGGCCAAATGTTTTGAACTCCTTAGGGGCTTTTGTACTGAATAGATTTTATAATCACCTGGAAACTTCTGTCTTTTTAAAGAACATTGGACAAAGCTTTGGTAAATGTGCCTTTATTCAACATAGAGATTCTGTATATAGATTTATTACTATCCTTTGTTTACATTCATAGCTGTTAATAACACTTACATACTTTTCAGCCAAAGTACACGTGCTGATAATTTATACAAGCTGGTTAGAAACAAATAGGAAAGAAAGCTGTCAGAAGTATGTTCTTCCTCTTCTTTTTCACTTACCTTACTCTCACAGCCATTTACTTCACCTGTTTATAAATGTGAATATTACATGCCAATTACTGCAGAGGAGATTTGTCAATATTGGCTGATATACGTTAAAATTAGTTAGTCTGCCTTGATCTATACATTGGTTGGGATCACCAGGAGGAAATATTTAATTAAATTACTTTGCTGCCTAAAATATTTCAGAACAAGTCAGATGTAGACCTGTAGACAAAGTCATAGTTATTAATATTTAAGTAAACAATGATTCAATCATTAGATTTTTTTTTCCCAATCTCATTTGGTCTCTCTCTCATTCCCTCTCTTGGCAATTTCTTCTTGCTCATGTTCATTACCCAAGAGAACTACAAAACAAATACCTTTGTTTTAAACAGAAGAGATTGCTTTTGTATTTATTTGTGTGTTGATAAACATTTTGCTGGTTCTGCAGATTTTGAAAGAAAATGTGTGCACTGGGAAATGGATCCTCTTTGTTAAGTATGCAAAAACTAGATGTTGCATAGTAAAACACTGGCACTAAGCAAAAATATCCTGCATTTCATCATTCTCATCCTACATTACCAACATATACTATTTAATTTTAAATCTCATTCTCAATTTTTCTTCTCATTTTCTCATCATGTTTTAATTCTACTGCACCCTGGAAGATGCGATAAAAGTTGCTGCCAAGTACAGTCATAAAAAGAGAGAGGGGATTGAGCAATTTTATCTTTCATTAAGAGTATTTTTCCAGTACTTAATAACATCCTTTATATCCATCATAACAGATAGCTACTAAGACTGGACACATCTAGTGGCTAGTGGCTAATAACTGGATTTAGAATATGATATTCAGGGAGAGTGGAAATAGGCTAGCTGGAACATATCTCTGTAAAGACTGAACATCCCTTCAAGAACCTCAGTAAGTTACCAGCTTGTTGTCATATTTGTAAATAAACAGAATTATTTTTATAATAATTCAGCAGTGTGTGACATTTATTTTAGCTAGAGATCTGAAGAACAGCTTTAGGGCTGAGCAGTGACTATATAAATATAAACACTGAGACAAGCAGACAGATTTCCTCTCTATATCATAAGACCACATGTTGTATCTATGCCAAGCCAGCAAGCTTTATATACAAGAGAATGTCTTTAAAAGTAAAAAAAAAAAAATTAGAAAAACAGCACTGACCTTATGAGCTTCTGGCATTCTCTGTTCACTGATGAAGAGATGTTTCCTATCTGGACACCACAGAAAAAGCTTTTATGAGTAATTGCTTGGCACATTCATTCTTTAAAATTACTATGTTGGGCTGGGGTAATCAAGTGTCCCATTTCAACTTAGCTGTATTTATTGGGACAAGAAGAATTACTGACCGTAGGAAGAAAAAATATAGTATTTTCCAGTATTGTGAATGTAAATCAATTTAATCTTAGAATGTGTTTTGAATTAAATTTATGTTTGTGGGAGTCTTTTGGGTTTTTTTCTGTATTATGGCAGGGATGTGTTCTCCAACAAATTTAATATTTGAGTCATTCAGTCCTGTAAGCATTACTCCTGAAACTGTGAAAAAACTGATCTCAGCCCTGTTTCTGGATCAGTGTATTTTTTGGACACTGGCAGAGTTAAAAGGATCTGGAGCGGATTCCAAGGCACTCGACCCATTTCTAAGGTAAGATTGACTTTAGGATTGTTGTTTATTAAAATATCAATGTAATTTTTCAAAATAACATTCGGTTTTTATAACAATGCCTACCCATACCAATGAAAAATGGGTGTAGTATGTTTGAGGTGAAGTGGGTGAGGATAAGGGGAGAGACGTCTAGGTGCCAAGCCCCGATGAGAAAAGCTCAGGGCATACTTTAGATGGAGTGGAAGCACTCAGCAAGTTGTTGAGTGCCCTAGTCTGGAACATCCGGTCTGTGTCTGCTGTCTGGCTGGAGGATTAGTCTGGAACATCCCGTCTGTGTCTGCTGTCTGGCTGGAGAATTAGTCTGGAACATCCCGTCTGTGTCTGCTGTCTGGCTGGAGAATTAGTCTGGAACATCCCGTCTGTGTCTGCTGTCTGGCTGGAGGATTAGTCTGGAACATCCCGTCTGTGTCTGCTGTCTGGCTGGAGGATTAGTCTGGAACATCCCGTCTGTGTCTGCTGTCTGGCTGGAGAATGAGTCTGGAACATCTCGTCTGTGTCTGCTGTCTGGCTGGAGGATTAGTCTGGAACATCCCGTCTGTGTCTGCTGTCTGGCTGGAGAATTGCTTCGGGCTCATTCGCCTCCCAGGCGCACTGCTACGAATTCCTTGTCAAGGCATGCAGGTACCTCTGTAAATTATGTCAAGAATGCTGCTCCTGTAGGAGAACCCCAAGGGCAGAAAAGCTTGAAAATAAAATCAAAACATAAAGGCAGCCCCAGCACCAGGAGATCAAAAGCAACATTAATGGATTTGTAGAGCTCTGAATAGAATTGTCTTACAGCCTTTTCTCAATCTATTTTGTTTCTGTCTTCCTGAATGCTTACTGGTATATATGAATGAATACTAATAAATATCTCTTGTACTCAGTAAAAGATGGCAAACAGTATGTGACAGGATGGGCTACCATACAGCTTCTTTTTTAGGCAGGTACATTGGTTTATTGACAAGTACTTGCTTGATTTTTGCACAGGGGCAATTGATCGTTAGAAAGGCTGAAGATCTATGCTCTAGTCATATCCAGATATATTCTCTAACAAAAAAGCTATCAGATATGAAAAAATATGTTTGTCTTGGGCCTAGAGATATACACTTCTAAGCAGTATTCTGTAGCCAATCTGCTCCACATAAATCCCAGGATGTCTCCGTTTTGAACAGCACAAAGATTATTTTTGTCTGAGTAGCTGATGTAGTGTTGTGTTTTTTGGACTTAGTATGAAAATAATGCTGATTACACGCTGGAATTTTGGTTGCTGCTGAGTCGTGCTTATCCAAAGTCAAGGACTTTTCAGCATCTTGTGCTCTGGCAGCGGGAGCTGCACAAAAAGCTGGGAGGGAGCACAGCCAGGACAGGTGACTCAAACAGGCCAAAGGGATATTCCATAACACAGAATGCCATGCCCAGTATAGAGACTGGGGGGAGTAACCCAAAAAGGGGGTAAGTGCTGCTAGGTAGTGGGCTGTCAGTCAGGGCGCAGTGAAAAATTGTATCGTGCATCACTAATTTCTCTTGGGTTCTGCTGCTCTCTCTCTCCTCAGTACTACAATTATTATTGTCATTATTCGTATGATCAGATTGTTGTTGTAATTACCATTGTTATCATTACTGTTATTATATTTTGTTTCAGTTGTGAAATTGCTCTTCCCTCAAACCATGAGCTTTATCCTTTCCCTCCGATTCTCCTCCCCACCAGGGCAAGGTGCAGTGAATGAGCAGCTGCCTGGTGCTTGGTTGCTGTCTGGGGTTAAAACACGACATAAGGAAAACCCTAAGAGGAATGACTGAGCTGTGACACCAAATAGAATGATTTAACACATGAGCAAATTTCTGCTCATACCATCTGCTGAAAAGGGCCCAACAACCTCAGAATTTGCAGTAGACTCCAAACTGTGGTTTATGGAAACTGCTTTTCCATAGGACTCAGGGAACTGAGCTAAGACCAGTGATGCAGTATCTACAAAAAAATTAATTACAGAGCAACCTTGATTTCTCTGCAGACTATAATTCCTACATACTTTTAGTAGTAAAAATGAACATAAGAATGTTTCTGGTGCTTTATGATTTAGTTTCCTGTTTTTAGTTCCGGGAGGGAATTATGGCACTGATCAAAAATGTAGGATTGCTACTTCAAGGCAACGAAACTGCATTTTTGCATTTACCATATCCAGGCAACATCTAGGGAGAAAATTTTTTTCTGAGCAAAATTATTATTGATGTTAAATCTTCATAATTTAACATAGTGACCAGAAAACCTAATCTTTGCTAGAAAATAGAATTTTGAGGAGTCAATTGAGCTGGTGTTGTACCTCAAAATCTTGGAGCTTTTATTTGCACTGTTTGAATTGCAGTGCAGCCAAGGAGACCTGTGTCATCTATCAATTGTAAGAATTTCCACTAAGTAGGAAAAAATTACTGTTAATGTGCCTTGAACCTAAATATAAGGGTTCTAAGGTAGTTTTAACTAACAACTATATACAAGTACTTCATAAAACTGTCAGAACACATTAGCAGACAGAATGGATAAATGTTTTAAGTGAGCATATGAGCAATGTAAACCCTGGCAAGTGTGAATCATCAAGGACCACACATCTGGTCATATAACATTCTATACTCACAACCACTTTAGCATATAAATGTTTCGTAATGAATGAACTTGGTAAATTTTGTCTTAAGTTATGATGTTAATGTGATGTATAAGTCCTCTACACCTCCACCACAGTGATATCTGATTCCCTGATGCATACATTACCTAACATATTTGCGTGCTACAAGAATGTCATGAGACATTTTGTTCCTGGCTTCTGTTGAACCAGTTATCCTTCTTTTCACACTGGGTCATTAATGTGAACACAACTTAGAGTTGTGGCCTTTTGGCCTGATCTTCCCATCTCTTTATGGCAAAAGGATGTTTCCTTCTCTTTCAGTAACACAGTTAACTAAAATAATGGGTTTTACCAAAGGCAGAGAAGTGCAGCAAAAATTGCAGTCTCTTATCTATCCTGCAGTGTGATGATAATAAGATAGAAAAATTTTTTAATTAGCTCAAGCACAGGTCCTCTGGGTCAGGATAGTGCTGCAGTCAGATTTCTTTAAGAAAGGTTACCTTTGAGTAAAGAAAGAGCTTTAATTCCTGTACATGGTAAGGGAGGTGACTGTTTCTTGCCTGTGTTAGCAGTGGTGAATGATCACAAAGCATGAAGGCAAATAAATAGGAAAGTGGCTATTTTGTAAGCACTAGAGATGTTGAACTCCCTCTCTCTAGAGCTGCAACTGTTTGAAAAATGTGTTTAATTAAGCCTCACACATTTTTAAACTCACTAGTATTTTAAGTCAACAGCAAGGTCCAGATCACTGAACTATATGTTCAGCTTCTTAACTAAGACATCAGTTGCTTTAGAAATGTTGTTGGAAGGCTGTACAAAACAAGAATGTACTATTTTTATGCTTCTTTGTCTTCCTCAAAATATACAGATGCCTTTGTGCATCTCATTACCTGCTACTGAATAGCATGACCATCCTATCAATAAAATCATTTTACCACATGCTTCCCCATGACCACAGTTTTCTGACACTTTAAGCCAAAACTCTGTGGTTTAAGTTTGTTAGTTTGCAATATGCAGCAATCCAGTAATCTGTGTTTCAGAACTGTTGCTTTCCAAGTACCCAATGGTTAAAAAAAAAAAATAAAAATAAAAGGAAGAGTTCCAGGCCATTTCTTCTTTCTCCTGCAATTTTACTTACAGGAAAGGCCTGACATTTTTACGCTCTTTGCTCTCTGCTCCCAAAACATGACCAAAACATGAGTTCTCTTTCTCCCCATGTCACTTATCACCATTTTTCTTTCTTTATGTAGATGTCCCACCAATTTGCAATCCATTGCCATTATCTTCTCCTTTGCTTGGCAACTCTTGTCACTTGTGTGCCTTCTGTGTAAAAACACACCTGACCTTCTTCGGCCATTTGTTGGTCACATGCTGGCAGTTATGCAAACTGCTAATAGATTCTGGGTTGCTATGCCATCACAGTGATGTAAAATTGGTTTATAGACTTATTCGTAATCAATATTTATCTTTGTCTTCAAGGCTCAGTAATACCAATATCACCCTACCTAATGCACATCAAATTTATAGGTGTAACAAGTCAGCTCTGGATGCATTCCTGGAGCCTTTTCACTTCAAAAGGTGTTAAGATGCCTAATATCTGCTGGGAGATGTATTTTAAAAACGTGACTCTGGTGCTCCATTTTTCCAATATGACTTCTTTTTTTTAAGCACTGAATGATACTACATACTTAGGTAGTTATCCTAGGATTCCTCTGGCCTAACTTTAGCTTAGATTAGATGTCTTATTTTTAGATGAATATTCCCTTATGCTTCATCCATAGTCAAGAGAAAGAGAGGCACAACAAGAAGTGATTCATCTCTTCCTAAAATAGATGTTTCAAGTAGGTGGGCTTCATCACAAGTAACTAGCACTTCAACTGTAAAAAATCAAATCTAAATTTGATTTTAAAAAAAGACATAGCTATCCATAAAAGGGAATTTGTACGGTTTCTACCCTTTCCCATGCAAACCATAAAAACTATAAAATTAGATTTTGGTTATATCATTCTCTATCATTCAATGTATGCTAATGCTCAGTTTTCATTTTTGCACTGAATAAATTAACTGCTATGCTATTGCAAGAAGCAGATGAATGATGCTGCTTTTTAGGGGCTATAAAATGGATCCATAATTAACCCTTCCAGAGGGTAGAGGCAACTTGCTGGGTAAAAAGTGAATTACTATTAAACTCATTCAAATTTCACACTAATGCAGAGACTGAAAAAGTTTGATTCATTTTTTTGTCTTGCCAGTAACACTGTTGCTACAGCTACTGGTATCTTTGATAATCTGAAATATTTAGAAAAGGTTTCACAGGGCATCTTTTTCACTTAATGAGTATCATGAAGTCTTGCTAACATTGCAAAGAGGTGACAAAAGAGGAATATATTAATTAGTATCCAATGTAGCCTTGGACAGATGATTCACACTCTATCAGGATGAAAGTATTTATGCTATTATTGTCTCTTAAAACTTATATAAGAAAAATTTGTAGGTTCTATTATCCTATCATGCAGTTCTGTAATTCAGCTACTGCATTACAAAATCTGAATTCTGCACATTTCATATTCTATTCGACTATCAGCATATTTTACCAGAAAGAAAAGCAAGGATCTTCTGATTTTCCTCTTTGGGGTGATGGTAAAACTTCAGTTATTCAGTTTCTCTTTGCATTCCCTGACTGCAGTCCTTCCAGATTGCAACATGAATGTTTTTCCAGGTGAGAGCAAGCAAAGATTTTTTAGGTGTTACTCTGTAAAAGTATTGCAAGCTGCCATTTCCACACTGTCCTTTCAAGCAGGAGAGTTCTTCAGTTCTTCACAATGGTTTGACATTTTTGAGTTTCAGTTCTGTTTCACTTTTTCTGATGATATCCTCAGTGCATGAGTGTCTCCACTGAATCTGTTTTGTGAATTGTACAGAAGCAGGCATTGGATTGGATGTCTTAAGTTTTAGCTTTCATATTTTCCAGATTCTGTACTTCCTTAGTGTGACTCCAAACTTCATATAAAGTGTTAGCAAGTTCTCTTCACAGTTTAGTTAGACAAAACAATCCTTTTCCAGCCTGAGAACCAAGGACAGCCATTACAACCTCAGGCCAAAAAAGTATAAACAATGGTGAATTGAAGAGAGCAAACCAGGAGGATGGGACTTCAAAACCTGAAGCTGTAATTGGACAATTAACCCCAATGTGTAAATGCACCAAAACTTATAAAAGTGTGAAAACACGTGACTCACTGTCCATCTTGGGTGGAACCATGGCTGGGCTCTTAACCTTCCCAAGGTGTATCCTTTGAAGGCCTTTTAATAAATACCTACTTTGTTCCTTTGACTCTGTCTAGCCTCTGTTCCAGGTCAGCCTCTCTAGGCATCAGGTGATCAAGTGTGGTGACTTCCCTACTTGGTGATAAAATCCTCTTTGGGAGGTGTTTATTCTTGACTTGGATATGAATTTTATCCTTTGAGCTCATATTAGCATAGGGATTTGTAGTATAACCACTGTTCTCTGTAGTATGAGCAGAGAACAAATTGCAATAGCAGGGCATAAGAGCACAAGGACGAAAGGCAGAAGGCTTTGCTGGCACCCAGACCAACAGGGCAGTGAGGGCACAGGATGTGCACAAGCAGCTTCTCAGGTCCCACAGGTCTAAAGAGCAGGAGGCAAACCCAAAACAAGGGGCAGCCTCTACTGTGCATTTTGTTTCTTTCACCTAAGAGTCTTCTCTGAAAATCTCCTAAACATTTCAGATTTTTTTTTTTTTTAAGGTGGCATTTTTACTTTTCTCACTGTATTAATTGTTTATAGTCAGATAAGGCTCACACCAATCCTGGTAAAGCAAATAAAAATCACATTTAAATATGAAATAAGACTAATCTTCTTTTTCTATTAGTATTATTAGCTAATATTTTCTATTAGCTATATTGTCCATGACTTTCCAGGAATTAATAATGACCAAATTATATATCTTGGGTCTGTATAATTACCCAAATTGTCTCAAATTCTGTTGTTTAAATATATGACCAAGCTGAAAGTCCTGAAGGCAGTTTTTAAAAAAGTGTAACTGCATTACAGATTTTCTTATTGCCATTGCAATGCATGGAGTGAAATCTGCCTTTTTATCACCATTGAAAAGAACCAGCAACAAGAACACAATGAACACAGAGCTGACAAGTGAAAATTCAGCCTTGTCTTTTTGTACAGGGCAAAAGCTCATGGTGGAAGGTTTGAAGTGTGTAAATCCTGTTTCATTTGAATTCAGCATCTGAAGTGCCAAATGCCAGATTACTAATGACCTACTTGATAGTCACATGAATATTCATTCAATTTAGAAAACAACAGGGGTAGTGTCCATTGTTGAGATAATTGTATTATGCAGCAGAAGTGGACAAGTCAAGTAGTTTAGTTTCATATTAAGCCGTGCACCTACTGCACTGCTGATTTCAATCTAGATTCCTGCTTTACTGAGGCTGCAGAAAGTTTGGAGCACTGTGTATGACAAACACTTGGAAGGCACTGGAAGAGTATACCAGGGCCATAGGGAGGTAGATGGGTCTGAACTAAACTGGAGAGATCAGCTCTCTCTCCCTGCCACCTACTTACCTTGTAGATGCTGAGAATACCTTCCTTAAAGCTCGTTTAATGTAGAGTTTCTAGGCTCCTGTTCAAGTAGGAAGCAATTCCGTGAAAAAGGATGGCATGGAGAGATTGAGAAGAGGTTGACCCACAGGCTAAAGAGTGGAGGGATGGACAAATTCGAATTACAAAAGAAGATAACCAGATATATGTCAAGTTTTTAAGCTGATTTGTACGCTCCGATCTCATGAAAGACGTATGCACAGCAAAAATGATAAAAAGCTATTTCTTTCTGACCAAGAGCATGATCCATATGGTGGCTCTTTGTTTTTTCTGCCAACATTTCAGATCATCAAAAACTCTCATCTTATTTTAAAATTTTGACATCAGAACAGTTCAAAACATAAAATAAAAGTTTCTCAATTCAGTTAAGTAAATATTCCTACTTATTTCACTTTCTCTTAAAAAAACAAAAGAAAGAGAAAATAACTTTATGAAAATATTACATACAGTTACCACAGCAACAAAATTTGCTCAAACCACAGGAGTCTCTGTTAGAATTTTAATATATATATAATTTTTAACTCTGGCCAAGGCTCTTTACATATCAATTTTAATATAAAGAGATTATTCTCTCTCCAGTACCACAAGAGTAATAAACTGAGATTTACCACTAGTGTATACTGAAAAACTGAGCATACTACATAAATTTAAAGGGGAAAAAAAAAGAAGAAAACAAGCTGCCTTGCCACAACCTCACATAAAGCATTGTCTATCTTACTTAGTAAAAGGTTCTAAAATATCCCAGCAAGCTTCTATAAAAATAAGAATTGACATGGTACTAGACAGGTGTTGGAAATCTAGGCCTCATTCAGTCCCCAAACCCCTGACATAAATTACATTTCTGAATCATTCTTTCTAAAATCCACACAGTGCCATGGCATAGCACTTAAAAAGTGTATTTAAGTAAGCCTGACATTTCATCTGTTTTTACAAAAACTTTTTCCAAGACTTTGCCTAATCCTGTTAATCCTGTTCTTCAGTATTTCTCTCATAACAAATATCTTTCCTATCAGGCTGAGCAACTCCAATGTCACACATATATTTTCAGTCTAGGAAAAATTGATGTTTCTACAGTTCATCTCAGCCACTGCAGTTTGGGACACAGAGAAGAAGATTCTGATTTCGGTGTAGTTTTTACGACAAATATTCACAACACAATTTCAGATCTGTGCACTAAATGCTAAGATTAGGAACATTCATAAAATGATAGGTACCACAGATGAGGATTTGCTTACATGACAGCTTGTGCATTTGCATAAAAGGTAAAGAAAGAAGGAAGGAAACACTGCCACACAACATCAAAGGAGGAGAGGTAACATTGTCCTTCATATTTAGACTCCCTGTCTGTCAAGTTTAGAGGTAAAAATATGAAGTGAGCTAGATTATCTGCTAAAGTTTCTTCTAAACTTTTTTTCTGTCATTGATCTACTTTAAAATTTTCTTTCTGATCTGTTCCTCTAACACCTCTCTGTAAGTGTTCTACATTTCTTGTTTCTTATTCCCTTGGATGTTCCAAAGAAAAATATATAGTCTATTCCAATAAGAAGAAAGTTGCCATCAATTCAATTAAAAGTGTATCTGAATGTAAGTTAGGCAACAGGTTTTGTCCTTCTTCAACAGAGAGCAGCTGAAAAGTTCATTATGAAATTGTCATGTTAATGATGTCCTTGTTCTGTGTATATTTTAAAAGCTAGAAAGACAAAACCTCTGACAACATAATTCCATCAGAAAATAGCTTAAAAGAATTTTTATCCTCCACCCACACCTCTAAGAGAATGAATCTTTCTTTACCACAAGTCCTTGTTCTACCCAGTAATATTATCTTTGTCCCCAGGGTAGTCTCTGACTTTCAGAGTCTGACAGCTTCATCAAAGTTTTCAAACTGTGTTTTTTTCTCTGCTTCAAAGCAGAAGATTTTTGCTAACCTCTAACTGGAACCAGGTCACCAGCATTTCTGAGCCACTGGGGTCTGGTGCTGATGAAATTTTTGTGCTAACCCTTTCACATCAGTATTTTGTATTGTCCTCATTTTTAAACTGTTCCATTTTTTTTTTTTATTCGTTACAATGGATGTAGGTGTTTGAGTCAGAATGATTGTGTAGGCTTGGGTGGGATAAAAATGAAAACCATGTGGTTAAATCATGGTATTTGGAGATTTCGCTGTCACATGTAATGTGCTAGACACAGACAGAAAAATGCTACTGCTGCTTTAAGGAGTGTAAGTCACAACTTCTGATTGCTTTGTGTCTGTGTGTGTATGAAAATCACACCAATATGACTAAGCCTTTCAGTGAATTTTAGCTGCACACACACAATATGTAAAGGTGTAATTGAAATAAAACTATAGTTTCTCAGTGTCACAGAAATCAGACACACTTGGACATGGTGGCTGTTTTTTCGTGCCCAGTTAAACTGAAAGAGATCTGGTGCAATTAAAGAAATGTGTTGGGTTTTCCAAGGCTAAAAATCATGGAGAACACCTGTAACAGAATTTGAGTCAGACCAGGACCCATAATCCAGAATTTGGCTGTTCTTGGAGTTTAAGATTAGTGGGGTAAAAGGGGACAGGAGCAGAAACACCATGGCAGACCACCTAAGAGATTGTTCACAGTTCCTGCCAACCTAAATAAAAGGTAACTTGTACTAAACAAAATACACATATTAGAAAGGATCAAAACAAACTATTACAGTACACATCAGAGAGTCTTTCATTCTTAAAGAGTGTAGATAGTCATGTCTGGTTTTTGTTTGTTTGTTTGTTTGTTTTTTCCAAAAAAGCACCACTTCCTTTGTAAGTGCTGGAAAACTATTGTTTTCTGTCACATCTGCAGGCAAAGTTAAGAAACACTTTGAATGCAAAAGCCTGAACACCTTTCATATGAACTTTTTCCATACTGGGCATCATTTTAACACGCGTGTGAGAAATAATGGAAAGTCAGTACACATATTTGCAATAGAAAACTGGTATGCTCAAAATAAGAGGCAAATATTTGAAAGTAAAACTTCTTGGTATTTGTAATAATTTCCTTCTCCTATCAATCATTATCTATAAATTCATCCTTGTAATTCCTTTCTTAATTTCCTTCTTTACCACCATATTAAAGCTCTCATTCTCACCTCCAAATCTCTGCAGAATATTATGTGACCTTATATCTCAGATCTCAGTATATCCCTCTTCATTTTGTTTGTGGTGTTGCAGTTACTGTTGTGCTGATGCCAATATTCCTATTCCTATTTTCAGGCTTTCTACCATACATAGAAACAACTCATAAAATTCAGACTTTGCACAGACTCAAACTCTATGTCAAAGAGAATTTTTCTACATGTAGAGATTTTATAAGAAAAATATGAGAATTATTAAAATTCAACTCCAAGTTGACAAATGTCTCAGCATGCTCACATTTCATTCTTTTTATCTTTTTAGGCTGAAATCTTTTTGTGTAAAACCTGGTAATATATGCTTGAGAGGAGATATGTACCAACTGGAGATTAAATTTCCATAGCTGAAAAGAGAACCCCATTACAATTTTTTCGTTAGCAATGCAGTGCTTCAGTGAGGACTGAAACAGAGTTTGCGACTCCAGTGCCCCTTACACATGTATGTGATGCAGTGGGGTATTTCATTTGTCTCTGCATCTACAGGTTGGTCCTGATTCTTTAACTGATCTTGATTCAGTAACATGGGTAAAGGTAAAAATCACATGCTGCAGAGTATTCTTATTAATCCAGACTAATAAAAATCATTAATCCAGATTAATATTAATTAATTAAATCCAGATTTAATCTAGATTGGGAGATAATTCTTCAAACGTGATTTCTGTTGTTAGTAAAATGGAGAAATTCTTCTGAGCTCAAATTAAGAGTAAGTAAATAAGTTTCTGAAGGGCTCTAACATTCTCTTTGCTGCAGAGGAACTTATAGCATTACCAAGCTAAAATAGACTCACTAAATAAGGAGTTTAATATTAAAATATTCTGATTTTCCACCAGAATTGCTATTTTAATTAATTAAAGTTACCAGCCAACATAAATTATTTCTTTTAAACCAGAGCCCACTGAAATGCCATTCTGCTAACAGTGTGTCAAAAAGGCTTTTCATTGGTAGCTTCTTGTGGGTGGTAGCTTTTATAAAATTAGTGCAACTGTCACTCATAAACATTCCAAGATTATAGGGGAGTGAAAAAGTCAGGATGCAATTGGGTTGGGATTCAGGAAGTATCAATTAAGTATGTCACCAGTGCCTTTTTATAAGCTGAATAAAGTTAAGCAGTTCAGGTTTGTTTATTTGTGTGCTGGTTAGCTGGTCACAAGTCAGAAGTGGTAGAACAAGAAGCCCCCTTCTCTTCTGTAGAGACAATAACCTCTACTTCTCCATACTTGATATTGGAAAATGTGAACCATACTACAAAACACCAACAGATACTAAAACAAATGCTGAGTCACTTTAGTTACTCTTCATCCTTTCCAGACGATCTCAAGTACCAATCCATTGTCTGAATCACCAGGTGGCTTTTTGCTTTGTAGTACGAACTTGAAGTGGTTCCGTGATCTGTAGCAGAACTTACACTACTCAGCTGTAAACACAAATTAGTAATGATGAAACCAAGAATAAACTGAAGGTTTGTGTGTATTCTGCACCCAGTTCTTCATGGTATAGCAATTTGGTTGATTTCAATTATTATTTGTGTATTAGGCTCAGTTTGTACCTGACCAGGTCAGCATCAGACCAGAAAGCTTGGACTATCAGAGCAGACTCAGGAGAGAGAGGACAGTGCAGCCTGCTGGTTCCTGCTTCTAGAAGTCCAGTAGAAAGCGGAGGGTACAGGCACAGAAGGAAGTTGTGAGGATTATGTCTGCATGATGATAAGATCTGTTTCTGGTAATCAAACATGAAAACACCTGGGCCACTAAGTACAAACCCTCTGCAAAACTGATTGTTTCTTATACGTAGTCTTTCTGGTAAGTCCCTGAAATTATTCCCTGAAAAAAAAATCCCTCAACCCTAACCCCTAACCCTAATGACAAATTTGGGTGCCCCATGGCCACACTGGGTGCCCCACAACCATTCCAGGTGCCCCATGGCATCACCCTCTACCCCACGACCATGTTGCCCATGACCACAGGCACCCCAAGGATACACCTCTGTATAGGAAAGATCTGTGGGGTGGGAGAAAAAACCCTAAACCCTTTCCACACAAATTTTCTTGTTGAAATCATATTTTGACTTCTTCATTCTTTATATGTTGCATCGTTTCAGGGTTGCCAGGGAAAAACATGCCACCAGAGGATTGTAGTATATTCTTAATACCCCGAAGGCAATTAAACATGATATCTTTCATGTTTTTCTCACAGATGGCATCTATTGCTGGGGTGTTTTGAAAAATTCCCTGAGGTGAAAATGGATGACAGCATCATCCTTTCAAACTGTCAGAAGGACAAAATTCAACACATTTATAATAAGTGGATGAGAACTTTCTTATTTTTTGTGATGTTGAAATTTGGTTTATATGATTTCCGCCATACAGCCATCGCTGGGGCCAAACCATGACATTATCTCCATTGTCCACCTCTGCCCAAAGCTGAACCAAATTAATGAGTTTTGATTTAAGGGGCTTTTTACAGGATATTTGATTCTAGTTTCTAATACTGTGCTGCTAAGAATCTGGCAGTTTTTAGAGTCAGAACTATGTATTTCAATCACAAGTGTTGGGGAGATATTGGACTAGGCTAGGTGGAAAGATAGATTCACTGAATTCAGATTATGTTGCAAAAATTTTACATGGCTGCAGTATGAGCATCTCATATTTCTTAATTACAAATGGTGCTATCATTCATCTTATGTATTACATTATTTGCTTTTCCTTTTTTTTCTTTCTTTCCCCTCTGCATTTCATTGAACAAAGATCTGATCCGCCAATTTGCTTTTATTTCTTTTGTGATTACCCTTACTGTTGATATTAAAAGACTCAGTTGCTATGACTGACACTGAATCCTCCCTATTCCTTGTTTTACTTTATCCATGAGTTATGCCCTAGCTAGCAGACAATAAAGAGTTTGGGAATGGATTCTTGTTCTCAACCAGTTTGTACATAGCCGTACACAACAGGCCTAGAATTGCTTGTGACAATTAGTATTACTCTGATAGGAATATTTAGCATGTTTTAGATTTGCAGAGCTATAGAAAAAGTCGGTTTGGAGGGATTTTTTACTTGGTTTTGTTGATATTTATGTTTGTTTGTTTGTTTGTTTGTTTGTTTGTTTCTGAATTGCTGACTGGAAAAGCCAAACAAAAAAAAAAACAAGAGGCGCAGGGGAAATGAGGGGGTTCAGATAAAACAATGCAATCTGAGACTCAAATGCTTAGACTGAGCAACTTGTGCTCCATGTACAATCACTGGAAACAGGTTTATTCAGAAGATGATTCATCCTACTTCTGTGAACAGCTATATAAAGATGAAAATATTTAGAAATAAGTCTCTCACTTCTCTTTTCTTTTCAGTAGCTTCAGGGCTAGAAATAAAAAGAAGTTCTCCTAGAGATGCAGATAGATTAGATATCTGAACATTATTATTTATGTGGCCAAAGTTAAATACAGTCAATCCTATTATAAATACCTGCCATAAATGGTGTGCACATAATCTATATTTCTAAATAAAATACTGTTTAAGCTGAAAATCATCTTTATTTTTTGGCCAAACTGATTTGATAAAATAATCCAAGACTAAAACCAAACCATGAATTCATGTTTTATGTGGATCAGAGGAAAATTTTATCCAACTCTAATGCTTACTATAATTGCTATCTTATTGCAGGTGTTCATTTTGTTATAACTGATTGATTGATTCTTTCAAAACAGGATTCTATTTGCTCATATATCATTATCTTCATGACATTTACATAATAGAGCTCAATTATTTATATATGTGTGGCAGAGTACTGAAGAAACAAAGATGATATTTGGAAGGAACAACGTGTATGTCTGGTATAGTGCTGAATTTTCAAGACAATTTTAACCAGCACTGTTCACAAATGTGTGTGAGCTGTGTGTTTCTGAAAATCTGGGCTTATACACATCTTTAAAAACATTGGCATAAAAGTACTGCTGGTGGTAGTAGTACATCTATGGCTATTTTGAGCTATCAAAAACTTAAATTCTTATTTTAAAGTCCATTTCTACCTATAACAGTAATTGGACCAGAGGGATTTATGCACAGAGTGCTAAGGTGAAAATATTTGCAAGTACTGGCTCTCCAAGGGCTCTCCAAACTGCAAGAACAATACCCAGAAGAACAGATACAGTTTACCCTAGATCCCTAATTTCTCAAATACAAAATTTTCTGCAAGGCTGCTGATACAGAGATACCCAGGAAAGAAGAAAGCAAGTGAAATCAGCTCTCAATTTTAAATCCCTATTGTCTGCATCCACAAGAATGATGAAAAGGATTGACATCATTGCTTTTTCAATGGCATCTACCTCTGCCTCCAAAATAGCACTGCAAAGTCTGGAAGCAAAGCACAAAGAGATCAGCAGCAATACAAATGACGATGCACAGACGACCACATGGTACTTTATACAATTTTCTCTGTACTTAGTAGTTGTAACTAATAGCAGTTCCGAAACCTGGTGTTCAGCTTGGACAATCATCCAGTGCAGACACAACAACTTCGAGGGCAACTTAGTGCTTTTGGTGTTGAAATACAGAAGAGGAATCAGATGGTTTTCTTTAAAAGTATTCAAAAAATTGCCTGAGCTCTTCAAAGATTCCTTTTCTGTCAGAAAATGCTACAGCGATAGAGACAGAAAAATTGACAGTATTTAAGAGAAACCTTTAGGGTCTGGGAAAAGGCATTTTTCCTTCAGAATGTGCTTTCACATCTCACATTATTTTTTGAAGGAGAAAAAAAGAAAAGCAACAGTTAGATTATAGTGTTCTAGACTGACCTTTTACAGAGGCACCAGCATATTTTCTGAGCTTTGAGCTCATCTCTCTAGAAAATCATGTCTATTTTAGTATTTAGGTGATTAGGACTATCATGAGAGGTGACTAAGCACTAAAGAACATAACATCTTAAGAAAATTAACTTCTGACAGCTTCCTCCTCATTACCTTTTTCATTCTGTGTTGTCAGAGCACAAGACTGCATGAATATATTTAATCACAGGCCCTGATCCTTGAGGTGACTGGTGGCCCTGTTGCAATGAACATGAGAACTTTACCAAACAGGTACAAGGAAAGAGCAAACAAGGGTCTTGAGAAAATCCTGCATTAAATTATTCATATCTCCTGGACAGTTGTATTACAAGATCACAACAAAATCAGCACACTTAGAGTATTTTATATTTTCTTGAAGGGTTTGAATTATAAATTTAAGAGAGTCTCTATCAGTAGAATCCAGGGAAAGACATTAGCACGGGAGCCAGCTTAAGTGTCTTTCTTAAAGACAGCTCATTAAACATAGGAGGGTCTCTCAAAAGGCCTGAATAAATCTGCCAGCACAATTGCTCTCAGGAATACCGGGGGTCAGAATGCAAAAGTAAACATTTATTTACTTTTTATTCTTGAAAAAGGCTAAAATGGTCATTTTCTAAAGGGAACAAAAAGCATCACAACACGTGAAGCATCTAGTTTACAAGATAGAAATTATCATAATGATAAGGAATAAAGAAGCTGGAAAAACATTATGATAGCAATAATTGCATAAATGTATATGGACTATAGCAAAGGCATTAGGAGAACTGTTACTGGTCACAATCCTGAATAACATGGCTGTGAAAATATGTGAGCCAGTCCAATGTCATTGCATTTCAACTCACATTGATCAGGTACCTGGAGAGCAGAACTGGCACATTATTCTCACCAGGTCTCAAAATACCAAACCAAACCCAAAAAACCAAAAAACCAAAAAACCAAAAAACCAAAAAACCCAAAAAACCCATAAAAAACCAAACAAAAACAAAACAAAACAAAACAAAAAACACAACAACAACAAAACAAAAACAACCACCACCAAAAAAACAAAACAAAACCAAAACAAAAAAACCGGAAAAACACAACTCATGCCTCTCAAAAGCTAATTTGAACATTTGGGGATTTATCTCTTTTCTTGCCAAGCATTTCTCCTTCCAATCCCTTTAGGTGCACAGCCAGATTCCAGAACACACCATCCAACTTGGTTCCAAAGTAAATGTTCTGTTTTCAAAGAGGTGTATTCCATAGTCCTTTGAAACCAGTTAAGGTTCACTCTTCTTATATGCAATTTTCATTAAATAGCAAACTTAAAGCAGATTTCAGCTTTCTCTGAGTAGGGGTCAACTTCTTATCTTGATTGCTTTGGTGTGATGCTGAAGACAATTAGAGTTAGGCTAAAGTTTACTTAAATTGGTATTTCCAAGATAAGAATTTGATCCTGATATCATCTCTGTAGGAATTGCTTAAGCAGGGAGAGTTCATAACATGAATGAAAATTTCTACTCAAAGGGATTGTTCATGTAAATAAGAGGTTTAAGACACTGTCCTAAAACTGTAACCACCTGGTCTCTCAGAAATATTTTGTAACTGATACCTTCTAAATTTAGAGGACTTTTTCATCTTTTAATAATATCCAATGCTTTAATGAGTAAGGTATAACAAATGACATTTTTGGTTGCCATAGCGACATAATTTTTCTTATATGTTCCCAGGCTGAATGTCTTTTTCTTTTCCTTGTGCTTTGTTTTAGCAGGATAAAGGCTACAGCTATAAAAAATTCAACTTCATTATACTCTGCTACAAATAAATGAAAGAAAAAGGATATATGGTCCAATAATAGAACATGTTCATACTTAATTACTGAGTGCCATTATTTTGAAGGCGTAACGTTGCTGACAAACATAGTGGCTCACTGCTCCACAGAGTAATTAATAGTGTTGTTTATTGTACTATAAGTTTTTCTCTTTTGTCAGACACAATTTGTTAAGTAAATTAGATACTGAAATTCATGTGGGTTTAAAAGATAGTGAATAATAAAGTATTAGCAAGGATTTAATGATACTGAAATAGCTGGAGAGAAAAGTAGTAATCTGATGCAAACAGTTTCCATGGTAATGACTTAGATCTTTCAGTACTGAAGAAAAAATATCATAATTTAAAACCTGTATGTTTGTGTATACATTTTTAAAACAGGCATGCATCAGGCATGCATCAGCACTCCATTTCAGACAAAATCTTTCATCTTAAGATTTACTGCAATCCAAAGCATCTGTGGACAGACATTTCTGTCACAGAATATCTGTCACCTCTACAAGAACCAATGTGTTTTAATTCTTCAGCAGAAATGAGATTGTTTTGCTAAAATCTTTTAAATTTAAGACAAAAAAACCCACTATAGGAATTAATTGTCTTTATTAAGCCTAACTACATGTCATCATCTAGCTATAAACAGGTGAATCTTTTCTTCAAAATTTTGCTGTCTAAATTTACTAGCCCATCGAACTGTGGCTATGAGTCATGAAATTCTTCTGCATTATAAAGTTGCTTCTCTTGAAGTACTTCTCGATACACCAAACAGATAAAGAATAATTAATAATAAAAGAGACAAAGATTATAGACTTCAGCTTCCCAAATTACGTCTTAAAAGTCTCTCCCAATCAATTAAAAAGCAGCATCTGCATTTGTTACTGTTTTTGAGAATAAGTACAGTCTTAACAAAATTTCTTTCCCATTTATGGCAAATTAATTTAAAAGTTTTAAAACAGAAATATAAGTTTTAGTTTATAAATGGTTCTTTCAGTTTGCAAGGACTGTGAACATACTGTTTACACCTTTCTTGTTTACACCTTTTCTATCCCAGGTAAAGCTTTGATTTTCATGTCAAAAGAATTCCGTTGTTTCAGTGTTTGTGTAAAAGGAAGTACAGCATGTTGATTTAGAAGATATTGCTTATAAATACTCATGACCAGGAATATTCTGGCTGAAATTTTGTTTCTGAAGGCTATATGAAGAAAGATATTTTTCTTTTGACTAGAGGCAGAAAATTCCACCGAATGACTTAAAAAACGTGTACCTGTTCTCTTGGCATTTTACAAGTCCTTGTGTTCCTCACACAGAGGGCATGACAACACTTTATTCCCTTTCTTTGTAGTTTATCTTTCAAGAACAAAGACATTGAGACTATTAAGTTTCTCTGGGGAACCTCTAATTATTCAGTTGAACAAGTGGCAATGCTCATTATAATTATATGACCATACAAATAAGAGAAAACACCTAAAATTCTTAATTATCACAGGTTAAAGATCAGAGAGAGGAAAGCACATGGTCATAATTTTGTTAAGGGAACTTACTTCTCTAGCCTCTCTAATTTTCAGTTCTGTTCCTTTTCAAGCCTTGCCTGAATAAACAAAATTACATAATAGAAAGGGAGTAAAAACAGAGATCTATTGATTCTCTAGGATGGCTTCTGCGCCTTGTTTGCAAGTATTTACTACAAATGCTGTATTTGCACAGTACTGAAGGGGTTTACTGCAGATCAGTCTTTCATGTATCCTGTAAAGAATTCTCACCCACACAGAAGTCAGTCACATTGCCAAATTTGTGCAGAAAGAATGAAAATAATCAAAATTTGCCGACAAATCCTCTCCTAATTGTCAAATACGAAAGGATCACAGATGTTTTGATGACTATTTGACTTGTGAAATGTATGAAAGCATCACTGAAGTACATGCACTTTTTAACAAAAGTCCCCTTTTTAGACTTACAATTTAGAGTGAGACTAGAGAGTTAGTTGGGGAATTAGCTGATTTCTGCCAGGAAAATCACAGGAGAAGGCTTTAGCATCAAGATTATTAAAACCAAACAGATTCTTTTCTTCTTTTAAGAAGAAGAAAATTCTTGTCATTTCTGTACGTCTCTACCACACACATACTTTTTGCAACAGTGGAACTTCTGCCACTGAGAATCCATCCAGTGTCAGGTGCTGCACTGCACATCCTCAGCTAGGAGCAAGGGAAGCAAATTTTCACGTGTGCTGACTTTAGTCAACCACTGTAAGGCACGGAGTTAAATGTGTAAAGCTGGATTGGCTGAATATTTCTCCCTGATGGTCCTTCAAGGGAGTTTAGTGCAATAAAACTTACCAGAAGAAGGTCTCTCTGTCTTGGTTCACATAGAAAAAAAAAGCTCTCTCTTGAGACAGGTTTCTAAGTTTGTCTGCATGAAATGAGATGCATTTTAGCAGAATAGGCATTGGAAAGGGAAAGGAAAAGGAGCTGGAAGTTTTGATAAAAAAATGAAGATATAAACGTCTTGATGATATAAGTAGAGAAGTTTTTCCAAATTTAGATAGCAAAGAAATAAAGACCTTAGATTCTTAAATAATAGGTCTCATGTCTGATATTTATTTTGTGAGCCAGACCCTGCTGCTGTGTGAAAAGAAATGAGCTGCTCTTCTCTCATTCAAGCATCATATCAACTTCTGCATTCAGGTGTGCTTAGGTCCAGGAGAAACCACTAGATCACTTAGTTTCACCATAAATGATCACTTAGTGTATGTAGTCCAATTTATTAAGCCTAATTTTTTAATCAAGCTAGATTTGCGCACGACAAAATTTGAAGTAAACATCTGGAATACCTGTGGTATTATTACCTATATTTGGTTGGTGTTATGTTAAGAAGCAAGCATACTTATCACCAAGAAAAGACACCCCAACAGGTTATTTCTTTCATTTACTACAATGTTGATTATATTTCTTATGACTCAGAGGCTTGTGCTTTTGTATTCATAGCAGATTTTGAGTGAAAATTAGCAGAAAAAAAAGCCTGAGATGTTTTCAAGAGATGATATCCAAATGAACTTAAGAAGTGTGCTATATATTTTACTTTCCAGAAAGACTGGAAAGTGAAAGTAAAACTAGCATTAGAAATTTATCAGTCTAATCAAGAAGCAAGTTCCTGTCTGACTCTAAATTAAGTGAACAATAGTATTCTGAGCATATAAGCCAGGCAAATGAATCCAACACTCTAGAGAGATTTTCATATGATATCTAAAAAATCATCTACCATAACATTGCATTTCCTTCTCTGACTTGCTGAGTAAAGAGCTGGCTAATGCTTCACACCATAATACAACAATATTATCAATATAACTTAATTTATTTCATCTTAGTTGCTGTCCCATATCTCACAGCCATTACTCACGGCTCTCAGAGGAAAATCACTAATACAATACATATTTGCTGTGCTCGTTCATGTTTAGTTAAAAAGAAGGAAAAAAAAGATTAAAAAAAAAAGAGATAACTTTGAACAACAAAACTTTCTGGAGCTTTACT
Source organism: Prinia subflava (assembly GCF_021018805.1). NCBI lineage: Eukaryota > Metazoa > Chordata > Aves > Passeriformes > Cisticolidae > Prinia > Prinia subflava. The sequence continues at coordinate 21,287,059 of NC_086251.1, forward strand.
TTCTTCCTTTACTTCCATTCCACCTTTACAGTAAACCAAAGCATAACCTAATAAGGAAAAAAAAAAAAAAAAAGAAAAACAAACAAAAAATCAACCAACCAACCAAAACACCAAAAAAAACCCCAGCAAAAGTCCCAGAAACCACCCCCTTATTTGGTACTCTGACTTAAAACTCCACAGATGCCACAGCATGCTTTTACCCCTGTTGGACTGGGTTTTGATAAGCATGACATTATGCTCTTCACATACCCCAGACACACACAAAAACATGTCTGTAGTGATGATTGCATCTACCTTGCATGTGTATGGGCTATAAAATGGAAATGGCCAAAATAAATTTCATCTTTTTTTTTCCAGTGCTCCAAACTTGAAGGTTAATCTTTTTGACCCAAAAGCTGTGAATTTGTGGGATTCAGATATTTATCTTCCTTACAGCATATAAAACTGGCCAGAGACTGATTAAAATGCACCAAAAGACAGACTTAAATCTTGGATTCCTGTCCTTTTGCTACTTACTGTTTTTCAAACAATTTTTCCTCTTCTCTGTCTTATTTCTCTAGTTTGTCCATTATCTTCATAGCCTAAAAGAAACAGAAGACAAAAAGTGCTAGTGTGAGTAGAAATTTGTCAATCTAGTAACTTTTCCATGACTAATTATTGTTTTTTATAACATTTAAGTGATTGTTCTTTCTATTGCTACAATTATTTTTCCATTGTATTTAATGTACTGGTTTAATAAAACTGAGATGTCTCTAGGATGAATTTGACATTCTCACACACACAGTATATTGTTCTAATGATAAATGATGGTTCCTTTTGCTTCAGCAGCTGTTCATTATGTTGATTCATTCAACAGGAAAGGACAATTGTCAATGGATTCTTTGGTGACAAGCAGTGGTTAAATCACCTTTGATTAGATACATTGTATTTAAATATTTATTACTGTTAAATAGTGTATTCCAGGTCAATTATTCAAGCTGCTATTAATGAATAATGTTATGACTGTAACCCTCCTGTTTTGATAAATAAATTGTCTGAAAAGAAGCCTTTTTAGCCCCTATTCTTTATATATCTGTATGTAATCAATAAGTTGACTGGGAGCTGTTAATCAAAAGCTGTGAAATACTTTGCTGAATGCACATTAAGCAATGCAGTATTCAGCACTTCAGACGTGCTTGGTTACTTGGGTTATGCATCTTCATTTTGGATTCTTGGAACAAGTGAATATTGACTGATGAATATCAAGTATTACATTTCAGAGATAAATTCTCAGGTGAAAGGAGTCATCAAAAACTCTGTAGTTTTATTGTACGCATTTTTCTAGACCTTATCCAAACACTTTGCAGAAACGAATTATTATTATCAAATGAAACCAACTATTACTCAATTTAGTAGTTTTCCTCAAAAATATTCACTCACCAGTTCTTTCTCTTCATTGCAACTCAGGATTTGTACCTCAAATGTCACATTAAAACTGATTAGGTATAAAGTCTAGGTTTATCTGAAACTTGTCCATACTTAGTAGTTCTACCAAACGGAAGAGTTGAACTTTTCTGTGTTGGAACTCAAATTCATTTATGAACATAGCATTTCAAATATTTTTCTCCACCTCACCATAAAGTGAACTGCATTCATATATTCTTCACACAGTGTTAATACATGTACATACACACAAAGTGTGTGTTCAGATATTACGACTTCTGTATCTGAGCTATGTGAAGATGCTATAAATCCAGATTACTTTGCTTCAAAGTAATTGTTTTCTCTTTCCTGATTCAGGAAATGTTTCAAATAACATTAGGCCCGGATCTTTCTGGCTACTGCAAAAATTAACCCTGTCCTGGCTGAAACTAGGAGAGCTGTGTATGTACCTTTAGGTAGTCTCAAGTTCTGTATATTGGAGGAGCACAAAGGAACATGTTGACTATCTTGCAAATTGCACAGTTCAGCAAGACAAAAAGTTCTCCTTGGCAACTCAAGAACAGAACATTAAGAAAGTTTGGGTATGAGATGTTAGTGCTGCAAAATGGGCAGCAAAATGTTGATTAAAGCTGTATGTGAAACTTTTTGATGGCATCATGCAACAGAAGAAGCCACAGTTTTTAATCTTGGAAAGATTGCTAGGGGCTAAATCAAGTAACTTAAATGTTTCTATCTACAGTTATCATACTACTACAGTTTTTCCATGACTCAGTCTTGCCCTGATGGTGCTGGAGGGCAGATGTTGAAGTAGAACAGGTGTGGGTGGGAGATAGGAACTTCGAATAAGAATAATTTACAATTTTATTGCTTCTTTTTCAGCCTTTACATGTTTAGTTCCTTGAAATATGAGTAAAGGTGATAAGAGATTAAAGTGATGCATTGGAGAATCTAAACTCTGGACAAAAAATACTCTTGTAATTCTTTCCTACTATACGGATAGTGAAGGAAGGAAGGAAGGAAGGAAGGAAGGAAGGAAGGAAGGAAGGAAGGAAGGAAGGAAGGAAGGAAGGAAGGAAGGAAGGAAGGAAGGAAGGAAGGAAGGAAGGAAGGAAGGAAGGAAGGAAGGAAGGAAGGAAGGAAGGAAGGAAGGAAGGAAGGAAGGAAGGAAGGAAGGAAGGAAGGAAGGAAGGAAGGAAGGAAGGAAGGAAGGAAGGAAGGAAGGAAGGAAGGAAGGAAGGAAGGAAGGAAGGAAGGAAGGAAGGAAGGAAGGAAGGAAGGAAGGAAGGAAGGAAGGAAGGAAGGAAGGAAGGAAGGAAAGAAGGAAGGAAAGAAGGAAGGAAAGAAAGAAAGAAGGCTATAGTAATCTAATTTATATCAGAAATGAGGAGATGAGACAAGAAGAAAAACAAAAAAATCAAGTATAAATAGATTGTGGTAAAAAGTCCATGGTTAAAAACATGTTTTTCTAGAACACGGTGATACATGGATAGAACCTCATTAAAGATGACTCGAGAATCAGATTATGGTTTTTCATGCAGTTGGTGAGATAATTATTCCTGAAAGAATAAAGAAGTAGCTTCTGTTTCCAGCTCTGCCTTGCACTGAGTGCATCAGGAAAAACTACTATGCTGCTTCTTTTCCTGCTAAAATTGGCTTAGTCAGACTTAGATGATAAAGCTTTTATTTCATATTTAAAACAATGAATAGATACTGTGCAAGGTTTAGGCTGAAATAAAGACCCTTATTTTAAATGCAAAAATGGTATTTTTTTAGCCTGTGGTTGTGCCATGTAGATAGTAGTAAGTCCTCTTCGTTTCAGCCAGTGAACATAATAGCAGTGCAGAATGCTTTTTTAAAAATATAGATCAATCTTCTCAGTTTAATTTCTCTAGAACCAAGTTAAACTGATTTGACTCTCATCCTTCAGGAATCACCCCAATCGAATTTGCATTGTCCAAGAAAAACATTTTGTCAAACAACTTAATCCTCCTTGTCCAAATGTATAATCCAAAACCCAAGGGTAGTGTACACTGCCAGAGATTCATTTTTTTCTAACACCACTATTTTCTTGATTAATCAAGGTAAACAAATCCCTCAAAATATTTTATTCAACTATCTTCTCTCAAATAATTTAGAGATACAAAAGAAACTTTAAAATTTAAAAATTTAAAAGAAAAATCCTAACTGATTTTCTGACAGCAATATTAGCTGAAGTCCTGTGTCAAGGAATATATCTGCATTTCACAGGCACAAAGATATTTGTGCAATGAAATAAATGTCATTGAAGTATATGCAATGTTGAAATCACATATATCTCAAAGAGTGATGGTTTTTTGCATGCACACTTAATTCAGTCTGGTTTGCAGATCTGCCACTTCTGCTTCCTGTTAGTTCACAAGGCTGTCAGCTGCAGAGACTAAAAACTATCATGATCTAGCAAAGTATTTTGTGTCATAAACATGGTTCTAACATTCTGAAATGGCCTTGGTCCATATTACCTAACCTTGTTGTCCACATTTTCCCTTGACCCTAAAGTGACTGTAATATTTGGGTACTTTCATGACAGAATGAATTAGCTAAAGCTACAATTAGTATACAATTATCTTATTGTCAGCAGGAGCGTGTGGGCTGGAGGAAAGCTTGCTTCCCTGCTTCCTGAGTCAGCACTGCCTGCAGAGGATCCCTGGCTTTCTGCAGAGTACACCGTGGACCTCCACACCACACCCCACCGTGGATCCCACACGTATCCCTGAGCTACCTTCAGCTGAACGGGCACATCTGTATGGTACAATACACGTTTTCACAGGAAGAAATTTCTCAAACTCCATCAAAAAAGTTTTCATAAGTAAAATTATTCCAGCACGTGGCTACACTATTGATTCCAGGGCGAGTTTGCTTGAGGTACTGTGAACAGTGGTCTGCCAAGTAACACGGAGCTCTCCTCTGCCAGCTGAAATTTCTGTCATGATTTACCATTTTTGAACCCTGTGCAACTCCTGAGTGAGACCGAACGGTGTATCAGAATCTTAAATATGGGTTTGGTAATGTGCCACCTTAGCTCAAAGATCACAGCTGAATTCAGTGCAAGCTGTCTTTATATTAATTGATAAAGGAAAGTAGATATGGCTTCGATATGAGGGTGGTGTCAACTGAAATATCTCCTTGTAGTGCACCTCTTTTTTCTCCTAAGGAATTCCAGATACATAATTAGTGGAAAACATCAATTGTTTAAACTGTTTGTTCCTTTAATGTATTTATTCCCCATGCCTGCCTGTCAGATCTTTCCACACACAACAAGAATAACAATATTGCATATTTAATACAGAGGATGAGTTGATGGGAATAAAACTCCCTCTCAGAGGGGTTTACTTTACCAAATCCCTGTAGACTATTAATCTCCCAGTTCTCTGAAGCCCTTCAGAACAATAATCAAAGAAAAGCAAGCACAGACAGGATATGGGGAGTGAGGATAATTTTTTGTTTGTCTTGTCTTGTTTTCCCTTTATAGGGAGAGATTACTGAGCCAGAAAAAGCTATTAAGACCCAAAGAGGGAGGTTTCATGCCTCCTACTTATTTGGTGGGGCCATGACTGTGTCTCATTCATATTCTAGTGGATTGGCCTTTTGTGGCCTGCTGAAAAGCCATAAAGGCAATGACAGCAAGAATGACTGCATTGCAAGTGCACCCTTTCTCATTTCCATCTCTCCTCTCCTCTGAAACTGACATTATTAGAAAGTCAAATGCAATGGCTGCAGGGGTTCCTTTTTTTTTTCCCTTTTATTTCCCTTTTAGATTTTACTTCTTTATTTCATGCCACAACCCAGGCTCACTACATTCCTGTTCACAGTCCAACCACTCTCCAGTGGGCACACATACATCATTGAAGTCTGTCTCTCTTGTTCTCTGTTGTTTGTTTGAATTTACTTACTCAAATCTCGGCTTCTTTTGTTAGATGGCATTTAAACTTGAGAGATATACTTCTCTAATGATCTAATTAACAAAAGAAAAATAGTTCTAAGTTAGAAAAAGAAATAGCTAAAGAAAAAAGTGGACAAACCCCCCTCATCCATCACTATCCATACATTTAATTAACTCTGATGATGACTTTAAAAATGTATTTAAACGCTAATGCTTTCATTAGGATTGAAGTTTAATAGAATTATAAACTTATCAAAGGATGTCACTTGACTCAGGAAGATTATTAAATGCTAATTAGAACATGTAACTCAAGAGTGCAATGAGAGTAAGTGGAGAAAACATGCAAGGGAGATTTAGCACTAACAGAAACATATGATTACATGAACAGCTCTCATTTGAAGATTTTGAGACAATTCTTAGTCTGAGCATGTGCACAAAATATTTACCTAGCTCTTTAGGCACAAGAGACATGCCTCTTAACTTGTTTTCAGTAGTAGGTGTCGCAACAGAAATAAGGGAATAGAGGTAGTGCATAAGCTAGTTAGTGACCTTTGCTGACTGACTGGGCATCTTGTGTGAGAAAACAGCTGAAAAAGATCTAAAGCTTTGTGCGAGAGAAATACCTAAAAGAATGATGTGGACAATTGACATGCAAATGAACAAAAAAAATAATCTCTGCACTAGAAAGGTGAATAAAAAAGAGCACTATTGGAAAGATTGTGTTTCATGGTAAGCACTTAAACAGCATATAAGGAGCAAATAAATGGAATGCCACGGCATTTATCACGCGTTGGTCTTTCTATGCTGCATGGACATTAATAGCCTAAGGCAGTCTCACTATCAGTAGGATTTGTCCCTGAGTCCTTGACCAAAATTTGTCTTTGTTTCTCTTGCTGGGCTGCATGCTGATTTTCCCTGATCTGTTTGTTTGCCAACATCTATCGCAGAGCTAAATTTATTTCAGTGGATACACAGCTGTAGGACAAAATATTATACAGAAGTTATGAATGAAAAATGTTGTCATTATTATTGCTATTATTATGTCATAAACACAGAATTTGGAATTCCAGCTAGCATTACTTAAGTGCTTAGACCCAGTGTTTGAGATTTGTTGTTCTTGTTCTGCTTCCTAAAGTTACCATCTTAGTAAACAGAGTTAAAGCTTTCCCATTTCCAGATGAATGGCAACAGTTCTGATTTCTCTCCTCATTAGAAGGAAGAACACTAAGAAGAATAAAAAGAATTTTTAATTAAATGTAATAGAACAGCATTGGAGCAATGTTAATTGTATAAAGCTGTTTAGATAACATAACATAATGTGTAATATACTACCTTTGAGCAAAATCTCACTTTGTGGGAGAAATTCCTGGCACACAAAAAAATATTGACCTGTATCAGGTACACCCTTCTGCTAAGTGTTATTAAAAAAATAAAAAAATGCAACTGGTTCCTTTCTTCACGAATCTTCTGTGAAGGTCTTTAACCATGATCTTTTATATCAGCAGGATTTATCTTCCCAGCTCAGAAAGGTGCTAACCAGGAGATTGTCAAAAGAGTTCTCATCAGTTTCCCTGAGGTCTGGTGAAACAGAAGACTTTTATTTCCTCTGCACATGCTTAGCTCCTTCTTCCATCAAAAGCCTAAAGAGGGCAAGATTGTGTCTCTGTACCCTTGACTTTCGTGGTGCATCAGAGCTGACTTGTGTATCTTTGAGGATTTGTAGATTGTTGCAATAAGCAGTATGGCCACTGCCTGGAGACACCACAAGCCACAACATCTTCAGCATCAGAGTACCTCTTCTCCCAGGTCCAAAAAGAGGATACTCCTGTTTCTAGGAACTCATCATATGGTGCAGTTCTTGTCTTGAGTTGGTAGCTCCCTTCTCAAATGAACCTGCCTGCATTTCATCCCTGTGCCTGATGTACAAGTGTGAGAAAGCGCCTTGTCCTGCCCTTGTCCTCAGCACCTGCCACCAGAAACCACCTCCGGCCAAAAGAAATAAGGTACACTCGATCCTGCAGCCCGGGGTGTCCAACAGCCCTTGGGACACGCCGGGAGCTGCTGGTGGGTGATGCTGTAGCACCCAAGCTCCAGCAGGGCTGGGCGAGTGATCCCTGTGCAAGGGAAGCATCCAAAGCAGGCAGCAGCAAAATCCCAGCGCTGCTGTTACCGTGGAGACAGCGAGGGAGAGAGAGAGAGAGAGAGAGAGAGAGAGCGAGCATGCAAATGTGTATGTGGGGGGGTAAGGGGGATGGATCAAGGAAGGAAAATTGGGAGGAACTACAGGAACAAGCGTTTCCTGGCCTATTTTACATCCAGAGTTACCCGTTCGTTCTTCACCCAGTCTTGCTGCAATTCCCCATCCTTCAAATGGGTATTGGCAACAATCCCAACAATACCTCTGTACAAAAGGTCATCTTTTTACTATTTTTATCATATTCGCCCCTTTCTAAACAGATCACCATAAGGAGTTTTAGTGTCATCTTGCAGAGGTACTAGAAAAAGTGTGATTCAAGACACACTGATTGCAGCTTAATCAGACATTACTGTTTACCAAAGGTTACTCATGCTGTATTATTGTCTCACATTATGTAACAAATATTTCCAAACATTTCCTCAGCAGCTGTATGAACTGTCAGTAAAACTAAGGACTCTGCAAAGGTCATTGTTACTGAAGGAGGCTGAGTAGAAATTCCTCTCTGCACTGTCCTTTCACAGTTCATTTCTGTTCTTTATGTGCAGTATTGTGTCCCTGTGATGTCTTTGCCATTATGTTAAATGGATGATCTTTGTATTCAGACCTTAGAAAAGGTTAATGGTTATTACTGCTATATGGTCCAGGAGGTAGAGTTCAGAATGATAATTCAGATTCATGCCCATGCCTATTTATGTAGACGTTTGTCTGAATAACAGCTGAGTCTCAGCTGCCTCCCTCTATCAGCCCAGCTCTGCACTGATGTTCCCCTGCTCATACACAGGGCTGCAACACCACAAGGTTTTGTACCTGCTAAACCTTCCACGCTCTGGGCTTCATCACTGCTCTTGCTGGAAAGCAGCCAGTACACCTCCAAGGCTGAACATCCTATCACAAATATTTTCCATTTTATGGTTGTTTAATATGACAGATTAAGTCAGGATTAGCATGAAAATGTCCAAAGGAAAAAAAACAACCCACATCATTCCCACCCAATGGTTGACATTGTTTTCCAGATATTCTAACTTTGGAAGAGCTCAGATGCATTTTATATTAGAGGAACACATGGGGAACAGGTACATTTGCTGACTTGGAATGGCACAATTGGCTCTATCCAGTTACAGTTGTTCATGGATTTATTTAACAAAAATCCCAGTTTGCAGTCATCAACTCTTCTGCTGATTTTAATATTTTGGGCTGTGAGTTTCCCTTTAACATTCTGTTATCAGGCCAAATCATCTGGAACCTATTTGAAATAAGGTAATCTGGTGCTTTATAAGCATTCTTTTTTCCAGGCTAAAAACTCTTCCATCTTCCCCAATTTGAACTTGTAGTGTCTTGCTGCAAGATTGAGAAAGAAGTTTCACTTTGGGGCTGGAGAATTTTTTAGCTTTTGTTGTTGCAGTTATGGCTGGGATTTTGTTCTGGTTTTTGGTTTTGGTTTTTTTTTCAATCAGGGAAGTCTTCTTGTTTTTAGAAAAATTACAAGAACTTTTGGGAAAAATATTTCTCAGCAAAGCATCAGTTTTTCAGAAAAAGTAGTTCTGAAAACATATCAAACCCTTTTTAGGAACTGTGTTTGTTATCTGGGAGGGAAAAGGAAACTGAAGGGGAGGGAGAAACAAAAAAAATGTAGTGAAGGGAATTCAGAAAGTTAAAATATTTCCCTCAGCTGAGAACACTGACCAACATCATGAAATGGATTCTCCAGTGCAGTCTGGATGTATTTTCCAGGCATGCTTAAATAATGAATTTTTCTTATGTGATCAGCTGGTTTAAGACAGGAATAATTTTTGGTTTTGCTGGATACAGGTGGCTGCAGCAATTTAAGAACCTTTCCTTGATAGCAGAGATCGATGGATCTCTTTCATCTACCACTAGATGTCATGCACTGATATCTGTCCCTGCAGTGTAGGCCAGCATTGCAGGCACAGACAGAAATGTAGGAAAATTCTTCCCCTTAAACCTTTTCAATTTTTTATTGTCATTTAAAATATGAGAAACATGACAACTCCTGATCAATTGGCTGTTTATTTTAGCAGATTTTTTGCTCATGTTTTCTGGGTTTCTGATATTTGAAAATTGTTCTCCCAAATGTAAGTTGACTATCTGAATTTTTATTTTACAATGTCTACAAATGTTCATTGGTGGTTTTCACGCTTCTGTAAGCCAGATATAAATATTATGACAAATTTGGAAGTGAGTAGAGAGAATCTTAGAGATCACTTGGACCATTAATTTTTTTCTTTCCCTAGGCATTGAACAATAACACAATTGTACTCTAATTTACCTTTACCATAATTTATCCCATCTCCCACCTGCCCACATTTCATTTTAGGCTGCTTGTTTGGTAACATATCTCAGACATGCAGTACCAGAACTGACAAATATTCCCTTCAAAGCATATTTTCACTAGAAGAAAATGGTCTATTCAATACTTTTATTTTTTTCCTAGAAGTTCCCTTTTACTGGGAAATAAGGAGGGTTTTTTCAGTTTCAAGCCAATTTTGTGTCAAGAAAAACCGTATCGATTTTGCTTTTACCAAACAAATGAAAACTATTTCCAAAGAACAATTTCTACAAGAAAAGAAAATAATTCACCAGAAATCTGCATTAAGAAATAGGGTTTTGCTGATGGCTCTGCAAAAGCCTTTTGAGATAGATTTTACTATGCCATTTTTTTTAATGAAGTAAAGTGATTTGCCTCAGTTCACAGAATGCCTTGGTGACAGAGGCATAAATAGACCCTAGCGTGCAGATTCCCAGACTTTTAGCTGATTATTCCAGGTTAAACAGGTAGCATCATACTCTGAAGGCTCCAGGTCTCTCAGTTTCTGTTTGCCACTGCCTGATAATTCCTCCTCCCAAAGATATGTATAACACCCGATTTAAAAACAGACTCGATGTGTGGAGAACCAGAGAAAACCATGGAAACAAGATGAGGTTAGTGGCATAAGTCCATGCACTATATATATATTGAATGTTGCAGTTACTTCACTAAGCAACAGCTTAGTGTATGGTATAAAAATAAATGGTAGAACATTTTAAAATTCTAGATTAAAACAAAATGACATATAAAAGCATGAAATCTTCCTGGCAGTAACAGTACTACATTGATAAAAATCTTTGCTGCTGACAGAGTGGGACCTGGTGCTGTTTGTTAGATACTCAAGTGGCTCTAAAGGTCATGAAAGCCTGTCTATATAACATGATTATAGTATAATAGAAAAAGGTAACTGACTCAATCCTCCAGTTACTACTTGCTTTTATTGAATTTCTATTTTCATTTTTGCTTAATTAGAAACAAAATTAAATTTATTTCAACACCAAGTTGTGGCTGCTGTTTTTTCAAACCACATTAAAAACCAAGATGAATATTTGCAGATAATATTCACATTTTGCAAGAAAATTTGTCTGCCTGGTTTTTATCATCTGAGAAAATTCTTTAATTGGGATTGACGTCCCAATCCACTCCTGGTGAGTAATGGTGAAAATGAAATGATGTACGCTTAAACTGAACAGAGGTACGCTGTGAGGTAGAGCAGACTGTGATTTTAAATGCTATGTTACTATCTCTCACCATAAAGGAACAAATCTTCTGCTAGTAAAAATGAAGCACTTTGTGGCACTGAGTTGAGCCATATGTGTCAGAACTAGTAGGAGAGCTCCTGAAAGGTCAAATATGCCAAGTACAGGAAAGTTTGTCAGAACATGACAGAAATTCTTCAGCTCAAAAATCATCTGTTCAAGAATGTAGATTCCTCAAAATCAAAAATTTAACAAACCACACTTCAACATTACCAAGGTCCGGATAGAAAGTCAGTCAGGAAGGCTCTGAATAAATCTTGCCTGTCAAAAATGTGCCAATACCTGACTGCAAGGGACTCATCCATTTCCTTGGGAGTTACTTGGGCTGGGGTGGGTGGGGCTGAAGGGCTTTTTTTGAACCAAGCTTTAGGTTAAAAACCTTGTGCCCAAAGACTGCCTTTCTGTCAAACTTCTGCCCTCAAGAGGACTGTGCCTTGCTGAAGCCTTCAGGTTCAGCCACCTCTCCTTCCAGGCTTTTCTCCCCTTTCGAGGTCCGGAGCTGGGGCTGTGCTGTGCTCTGCCACGCCGTGCCACCCTCAGAGCCACAGAAGATCCTTTTGCATGCAAGGGCACAAGGTGGTGGGCACCCGACTGGTTTGGCACAGGAAGCGCTGCCAAAACACTGCTGCCTTTGCTCTGCTGCAAGGAGCCTGTGTGCTCACAGTGCTCTGACAACACACCTTGCTCTGTCACAGACACTGCAGGGATTCACTCCTTGACGAGCCTGGATGAGACAACACAGCTGTGACACATTATATGATATTTAACTTGTCACTGTTGCCTTAAATATGCTTAACCAGGCACTTTGTACAGGAAAGAGAGTCTTCCTGAGCAAGATAATTGAGGATCCTATAGCTATGTTCTTTTGAAACCTTTGAAGAGGTTTATACAAACTGAGTGATATTTAATAGATAGCTTGAAGCTGCTATCTGTAATTTAACATTCATCATCCCTGCACTTGCCACAGTAGCTTCATTGTATATGCAGAATAAAATAAGCCTGTTTCTAAAAAGGGAGACAATATTTAGGTCTTGGCCTCTGACTATCTTGAAACTCTTTGATGTGCACCCCCCTCCTATTTCTGATCACCTTTCTATCGGACTCTGTGAGGCCCTAAATGTCTCCCCAAACCAGAACAGTCTTGCAGGCAGAAGAACACATGGTGTAGAGAGAGCAAGTAATAATACAACATAAGGTGACAGGGAAGTTTTTTGGTCATGTTTCTGCAACAAATGTATTTCAGGAAAACTAATATTTATAGCTACACTCTTGTTGATAATGGTAAAAGGAAATGAAATGCTGTAGGCTAAGCTTTATGCTTATGCAAAAGAGCAAGGCATGCCAGTAGGTTCTCAGCATGCTATGGAGAAACAGAACTGGAGCATCTTAGGCATAATAATATTCTGGCAAAGCCACAATTACCTCCTATTAGCATTTTTTAATTTTATTAATCCAAAAATAGTCTGTATATATTGAATTATGAGCATTATGAATGCTGAAAATTAGTTTTGATCCTAATCATTTTAGGTAGAATCAAGGAACACTATCCCTCTTTCCTTTCATCAAATGAAACTGTTTATGAAGCCACTCTTTAAAAAGTACTCTCAATCATTTGATGTTCTGTGATACCAAGGAAAGTACTAAAAAGTTACGAGGTAGAGTACTTAGGCTGCTGGCACTTTTCAGTGAGGAGTATTTAGACAGCAAGCAAAGCAAAAATGTCATGCTTTGAAAAAGAGCAGTTTCTTTTTTTATGTTAAAGCATTCCATCCGTCTCCTCGAGTGCTAAATATTACTGTGGAGAAAAGACATATTTACTGATGACTTTATCCAGACATCTCACATTGTTCTTCTGAACTTTGTGGAAGGGCATAATATGCGAAACATAATATTTCATTATGCCCTGGTGAAGATATCTGCTAAGAGTTAATGGAATCACAGGTTAAGTAAGCACAGATAATTATGGGAATAGGTTCCAGTAAGCACTGCAGCCCCACTTAACAGGTGCCAGAGCGAAGGAAACAGCATGCAAAGGCTTCCTTATGGATTGAAGGACACAATCTATAGGCATAGATAGTGCAACGGCCTCTGAACTGGGGGAAGAAGCGCTGTCAACCAGGATAAGAAGCTTTCATGTTGCTTTTAGAGGTCACAAAGAAGCAGTGAGTGGATTCCTACATCTCAAAATTACACATGGATATGCACCTAATTACTTGTCTTATTCTGTGGGAAATAGCAGGTGTGCTAAATTATCCATGCCTTGCATGATTCAAGGAAGAGCCCTGACATCTACTTTCTTCCTATCACTCCCTGGGTATGTTGTTTTTTCTTCTTACCTTTCTAAATGTCTCCCTTAAAGGGATTGACAGCTTTGAACTCTCTTCCCAAAGATCTGAAGAATCCAAGGAACAGCGGTTTCTCTAATAAATAATGTCACAGATCCCTATTGGTTTAAAGCACTGCAGAGAGCAATCACAGAGGACTGGGGCAACTAGAATCAAAGTCACCTTGATAGCAATGTTGTTAGGAAGCTGTTTTTAACTGCATGGGAACATATGGTCTTTGAAAACACATGAAAAGACAAAAGTTAATATCTCTACCCATTTCTCTACCTTCCTCCTTAAAATTGTGGCAATGCATATTGTAACTGGGTACTTTAACTTAGATTTTCAGATCTTACTCCTTTCCTTTACATTCCGCTCATATGGGGTGAAGTCACCTCTGATCTCTGTGCTTCACAGTCTGGCTGTGCTACCTGCACATCATCTTAAGATTGTGATTAATCTACATGCTCTCCAGAATGCAAGAGAATTCCAAAATTTTCCTGTGATGCTGAGTTCTGACTCTATCAATCTCTTTCTTGTAGGAAATGCTAGAGGAAATATTTTCTAGATGGAGTGAATGCAACAAAATCAGCTTGAACTGTTTACTCTCTGTTAGGAAACATCTCATGTGTAATTCTTATATTATTTTGGCTACTTGAGTATAACCTTCAAAAAAAAAGAGGCCAAATTATAAACAAAAATTTTCATCATAGCTCCATAGAAAATATAGATTTCCACTACTGAGGGTATAACCTAAAAATAGTCTTCTGTGATGACAGTACATTGCTTAGAAATAAAACTTACACTTTTTTTCAGCAAAAAATCCAGCACCAAGATCATGGTCTGTATATGTGTGTATATATATATATATGCTCTTTACTCATGTTGTGATGTGCTAGCTAAATGACAAGAGCTAAGAATTTGGCTGTATGTCCCTAAAAGGCCTTCTGTCTGTGACTTTTCCTCACAGCTGCCTTATCTGAGATTATTCTCTATGCTTGAGTAATTCCCATTGGCACAGTTGCAGGCAAAGCGCTGCTGTCTGCCAAGCTTCTGAACTAATCATTGGTGAGTGTAATACCCCAGGAGTGAGAACCTGGAGGCTGAAAATTTACATGAATCCATTTTTACTTTTCGTAGCTCTGGCACTGAGCAAAATGCACTAGAGCTTGATCTGTTGCATCAGCTTTGCTTTTTTAAAAAATAGAAAAAATAAGACATTTCTTGTTTTCGTTTCTTTCCTATAGTGTGTGAGCATTTGGGTTCTTTTGTTTTGTAATTTACTTGTTCCAATTGTTCTTTTAACCATTTTGTATGAAATCTGCTTTCATGTGAGCATTTCTGTCTGTCAATAGCTGTCCAAAAATAAATACCCCTAAATGAATTCTGAAGTTTTCTCTCACTGCTATAGACAAACAGAGCAATAGAAAAAAATGTTGCAGGTGAGCACAGAGCATTCCAGTGAAAGACACGGAGACCCAGATGCACCTTTCCCCACCTGATACAGTGACTAGCCTGCAAAAAGTTAAGGCAGAAGTTTAATTTGTGCAAACATCAGGTTTAAGAAACTGTTTTTCTTACAAAGAGAATAAGCATATTAGAATGGCTGATAACCTGGCCTGGAAGAAGGGAGGTTTAGGCCATCTGCCAGGGATGATTTGGAGCACAGGCTGTGACTATTAGCTGAGTCAGGAAGAAGTGGGGTGAGGCAAAGGATAGCTTTAAATTCAATTGAGTGCTATAATCACCAATCCGTTCTGAAGTAGATCTTATTTGCAGCTCAGTTCTAGAAAACGTTCCCATGAAGACTTTGGTTACTTTGCTAAACCTAGTTTTTTCCTAGAAAAAAATAGTCTAAAGACAAATTTCCAGTGAGGTCTATGTAGTATATTTTTGCATTAGTCACTGAGTCTTAGACAGATACCTGAGTAGTTTTGGGGGAAAAAACCAAAACCACCCACCTTTCATACTTTTCATGTATGGAGAATAAATTGAATCTTCTAACAGTATTGAGGACCAATGATGAGTCATCTAGTACCTTGTATTTTTAATATGTCATTGGAATAAGAGGACTTGATCTGCGTAGTAAGGCCATACAGCATCCAGAATATACTGGATACTATTAATTGCTGTCAGATGAAGCCAGAGAGATTTTACCTCTCCAGCTTCTCAGCACCTCAGATTCTGTTGACTTTACTGTGTTTAATTGTACTCTGGACCAGTCCAACACCTTTCAGAAAATGAGCTCTATGGGGATTTTTTGCTCCCTAGCACTTTCTCCTTAAGGTGATGTTTTCAATTATTGATTTATTCTAGTTGGCTTTGCTGGAATGTCTTCTAGCTTTTCCAATGACATTTATGTAAACAGTGATTAATTAAAAATTATATTTTTTATTAAAATTACAATAATCTGTCTTATTAAAAATCATTCACATTCATATATTCAATTTCCTGTAAGTACCAATGCAGTTTTTGACTATCCCAGCCTTCACTGCTCAAAAAAACACTTTATATGAAAAATGTTCCAAATTTCCCTCCTTATGTATTCCCAACCATTCCTCTTTACTCTGTCCAGTGGACTTCCTTAACAACTCTGTGAATATTAGCAGTATCTGTTAGAAAGATTTGATCTACTTCTATCAACTTTTGTACCTGGGAGGTTGTCATGTTGCATGGACTTTCTAATTACTTTCGAAGATGATTGATTACTTTCAACTTGTTCTCCAATAATCTGTGTCTAGAAATTTCCACTTTCTAAAACATGTAGAACAGCATGTCAGATGTGAAGAATATAACAGCTTGACTTGCCAACGAGTTTTACTGAAATTGATATTGCATCTGTAGTTCAAAGTCCCAAATTTTAAAAGTATGCACTGCACTGTAATTTTTAAAATGTTTTGGAGTACTTATTGTAATAAAATTACTTTATATAAGAAGAATGTCACATTTTTAAGACCAATATTGGCAGTACTAATCAGAAATAACCTTTTGAACCATGAAGATTTTTCCCACCCTGTTATCCTCGTTTGGAGTACTGGTACCAAATTTTAACATGACCTATTTAAAAAACAAATCCTTGTACCACTGTAAGTATATAGACAGACATACTGTGTTTCTACTGCAGATGGGAAGATTGCAAGATCCTTTTGTCAAAAGACAGGTATGAGACAGAAATTGGATAAAACTGTTGTTTAAAATCAGACAGTAAGGTAGCAAATGAGCCACAAGTAGCACGCAGGGTATTTCAATAGCATGTTCTCACCTTTAAGTATTTCTTGCTTTTGATCTCCTTTGCCAGGTTTAGTTTATATTCTGCAGGAAGAAGTCTTACTTTTGTTCCATTAGCACCTTGTACTTTCTTAATTGATTTTGGTGCTCTTTGACTTCCTTCTGGAGAATTTATTTTCAGTGAAAGGAACATTTGACCTTGAGGGCATTGTTTCTAATTCTAGCTTCTTCTGGTAAAGTTAGCAAAACACTCAGGAGAGGAAAACTGTTATTATAACGTGCTAAGTACTATATTATTAAACAAAATTTGTTACCATCTAATAGGGCTTCAGCTGTTTATAAACCAGTGGATTCATTTCAGTGGTAGGAAATAGGTGACAAGAGCTATTGTGGCAGTCTTAATATTGGTGTCAGCAGCTGAGCAGGCGTTACACACCTGAGTACAACTCTTGCTCTTTGGTGTTGATCTTCTGGTGTGGACTGCAGGCTACCCAGCCTGCAGGTAGGTACCTTTCAGTGTGGTCACACAAAAGTTTCCATTTTCAAGAGACATTGTAAAGAACGTAGTTTACAGTTTTGAGGTCTTAATAATTTCTACAAGAGTGAAATTTGCTGGAATTTTTGTATATGGATGGGGGTTTGTGTTTTAAAAAAAAAGCAAAAGGTAATGCTGAAGTTTTGTCGACTTTGCCTCACATTGAAGAAAATCTATCAAAGTCTAGGCCATCAAAATAAAGAAATTATTAATAAGAAAAACATGTAATTAATGTTGTAGAGAGGTAGTCCAAAATCAGTGTCATGAGATTGAAGTTTAATCATCTGAAATCAATGAAAAACAAAATCCTTACCAATTAGTCCCCAAAGAAACAACTTTATGCAAAATACTAATATTTAATATTTTAAATTTTATATTTTTGGTAGGGATGGATTATAAGATCTTAATTCTTCACTCATAGAGGTCTGTATAGGTGCTAAATTAAGCAAGATCTACATGTCTTTTTGTGCCTCAGTAAATCAAAGGAAATAATGCTTCTAATGTAACTCAGATGATCTGAGAATAAATCCACTGCTGATTATAAGAACTCAGACACTAATATGATTAACACTGCTCATAAGCTGTTAAATACAGAAATTAATTTACAATTAATGAGTTGCCAGCTCGCTCCCACAACAGTGATTGCTTCTCTTCCTTCAGACCCTGTCATGAAACTCTCAACTACCTACACAGCCTAAGCTTTAACTTTAGATTTCTGGTAGGTTCCAGTGACATTTGTTCTGTTACTGCCACTGCTACCATCTCCTATTTACACTGATGTACTATTACCACCAGCAGACAAAGCAAACAGCAGCCAGGGCTATCTGTTAGGCTGACTGTGAGAGGCATCGTTACAGTTGCTTAGCAGCCAAGAAGACAAGATAATACATAACTTTCATACAGGGAATGGAAGAGAAGGCAAATTTAGGCAGTTAGAATATTAATAACCAGTTAAAGCCCTAGGATGAAAAGTCTGAATCATGAATTATCCTGACAGATCAGCATCAAAACTTTGTTTCAGCTTAAAAATATCTGTATATCCTGTATGAATTTTATTCCCTGCAAATATAGCTTAATTTCACAAAGGGCTTTAGCATCACGAACCATGCTTTTAATGTCTGTCCTTCCCTGGCCTCCTAGGCGCCTTAACTTGCCTGCAGATGGGAAAATCTGATATCTTTACCATGTAAATTGATAGAATGTTTCTAAAAATGAAATTTAGGAGCCGCATGGATAAAAAGTTATATATTGGTGAAGAATCAACATGACTCACGTCCAGTGAAATTCATTGAACAAGTTGAGAAGCATATTGGCAAGAGACATTTAGCTGGTGTAGTCTGCTTTGATTTTCAAGTAACGTTTTGCAAAGCCTTTCATCAAAGCCTCTTAAAGAAATTAGGCTGTCGGAATAAAAAGAAACGTTTTCACATGAATAAAAATTCTGTAACATACAGGAAATATGGTGAGGGCAGTCAGCTCCTAAAGCAGAGGAACACCTCACCTGTGGCTCAGCATTGGTATGTTGTTTCACACAATCACAAATTAATCAGAAAAGGAGATGAAATGAGGGAGGTGGCCAAGTTATGGTAACAAATAAATTACTAAAGGAAAGAAATATGAGGATCTGCAGCAAAGTAGGACTTCATAACACTGAGTAACTTCACAACAAAAGAGCAGACAAAATTAAATATTAATAATTATTAAGCAATGCATACAGAGAAAATCATACTTTTAGTTTACTTTTATATAAGTGGGATCTAAACAAATTATTACTATTTATGACTGTGATATGGATTTATAATCATGAACTCCAAAAAAATATAAAGCTATGAATAATTATTGAGAAAGCAATAAAAGGCCAGGAACTCTTTCAAAAAGAACAGAAATCAAAAGAGGAAGCCTTGATATGCCATGGTATATCCTTAAACCCATGGTACATCTGAATCTGGAATACTTGTTCAGTTCTAGTCTTTCTATTTCAAAAGAATATGCTAACATGGAAAAGATACAGAGAAGTCTGGAAGTGATGTTCTAAGATATGGTATGGCCTTTGTATGATGAAAAAATAGAGAATTTATAGTTTTCCATCTGGAAGAGAAGGATGAACAGGGAACAAGATGAAGGTCTGTAAAATTGGATGTGGCATGGAAAAAAAATAGGAGTCATCTCCTAAAGAAAAAAAAAGATCATCATAGAAGGTTCAAAATGAATGAATGGAAATACTCCTTGATATAACAGCTTTTTAATCTGTGCAATAGTTTGACAGTAATATTTTGAGTGCTGAAACTCTTCAAAAGCTTTTTTAAAAAGTCTGGAAGAAAAACATGCACATCAAGATCTATTTAATACAAGACAAAATTAAATTCAGGAAGTCTCTGAACCTCAAATTGCTGAAGAACTGGAGAGTGTTGCAGGAAAGGAGGTGGTAATGCCCACTTCCCTGGTGCTTGGAGGCTATCCTAGGCACCCACGAGCAGCCACAGCTGAAGACAGAGTGGGTGATCCCTACAGAAGGCACAGGAATTATTTTCCTGCCCAAGGAAATGTGTAAGCATGAATTCATCCTTAGATGGTTAGCATGGTGCAGACTGAGTTACTCTGGAGAGCATTCAGAAGCAGAATTTTAGGTGCTCAAAGAACTTTACTAAGGGGAAAAGGAGATGCTGTTGGAATATTGGAATATGGGCATTTGCCAGGGCCACACAGCAGCTAAACTGAGAACTGACCAATATCTCAGGCTTAGGAGCCTAAATCTTTTTATGGGCATAGCTCAGAATATTTAATTCACATATTATTTTAAGACATTAAATGCCTTGAATTCTGAAGGTGTCCATATCAAAGCAATACTTTAATCCACTTAAATTCAATTTAGGTTCTAGCGTAGTAGATTGTGCCTCTCCCCCCTTCCTCCTCTGCCACCTACCCCCAATCTGCTCATGTAAGAATTTCCAAAGCAATGCAAGCATTAGGGGGGGGAAAAGTATTTTTAATTTCAGTTGCTGAAATTTTTACTATGTTTATGCATTTCTTTATGGTAATATGCAACAAAATATATAGTAGCACAACCTTGAACAGCCTCATTGCTCCTTAATATGTTAATAAATGTTCACCATAAATCTTAGCAGCAGACTATGCATGTCAAATCCATTTATATAGTGGCTGAGTAGCTTTAAAATCCAAAGATATTATGTTGGTAGCATCACTTTGCTAACTGTAGACAAATACAAATTACGTTATGAGCTTTTTCTTATTTTCCAAGTGTCACTCAAAACAAAGCAAAACAAACAAACAAAAACAACCAAAAAACTAAAAAACATCAAAAACAAAACCAAAAAGACCCTCGAATTCTGATTAGATTGAATTTCAATCAGTATGTGACTAAAATTATCTCTCCATTTTTTTTACATAAATAATTCATGATCAGTTTGATCTGTCAGTCCACATCCATCCCTCCATCCCCATCTCTGGTATTCTTTTTTGTGATTAACATGAAAAATATAGGACTATACAGAAATTTTAAATTACAGAGCTTTTTACTTCACAACACACATATATTAACTTCCAAAAAAACCTGATTTTTTTTGAACCAGTGCAGCTCTCAAGAAACACTTTAGACCTTAAGGATTCACCTTTCTCAAGAAAGAATTTATTAGGTAGATAATACCATGACCACTATTAGAAGCAGTTGAAAAAGCTTAGAATTTACAGGTTTAAGACAGTTCTCCTCACTACAATTCAATGTTAAAATTTATATTGATTTTAACATGATATGATTGTGTTCCAAACCTTTGATGAAAAAAGCAGATTATTATCAGGTTTTACTAGTGACAGTTCTGACAAAGAAGCCATGCTATATACAGAACTGAAACTTGGTTTTCATTCTTCATGTTTAAGGCAATTTGAACATAAAATGAAGTAATCTGGGAATAAGGCATTTGTGTATGTGACGTGAAACTCCTGGAAAAGGCATATTGTACAAGTGTTGCATTTAAATCTGTTTCTTATGTAAAATAATAAAAAAAAGTAATAGGGCTTATATGGGGAAATATACCATCATAATTAGATTGCTGCAATTATACCAGTACAATTCTTTGTTACGATTATATTTAAATTTAATTCATTTGCATTTTTAACTACAATAATACAGCATTAGTTATGTATTAGAACAGTTTAGGATTAGATTAAAAACTATTCCATGCATGTGGACCCTTAAACATAGCCAGAACATCTTTTTTTATTTTTTTACATTAGAAAGCTGATGTTCAACATCTGAGGTTCTATCACGTGAAGTGACAGAGAAATGTGACAAAGCTGGAGTTGGAGGAACAGACAGGATATATCTCTCTGTAATAAGCAATATCTGAAACAGAGGCCTTGCTGACATGTGTGATTTGGGTCTGATACTTGCACTCTGATCCTACAGTCCTAGCCTTATTTTGTTGAGATTAGGGCACAAATAGTGGCTTGGAGGAGAGGTGAAGGGCACTAAGCTAGTCTCCCTGTGGGAGGCTTTGTCTTCCTTTTTGTTCCAGAACAACAGCCAGGTCAGTGTACGTCACAGATGATTAGTTTAAAATTCTTGATTCCAAAGGGAAACAAAGGAAAAAAATTGCTTGGACATCAAAATCGGCCAGCCAGGGTAACGAACATATTTTTATGTGAACACTTGCACACTTCTCATTACCCATAGTTTAACCTGACCTGTCTGTCTTTCTTCTGGAGCAGAATAGGAAAGAGCAAACAGTGTTGAAAAGGAGGCATCACCACAGTATCAATTCACTCCTGCAAACACCAGAACTATTCTGCCTGCACCCACATCCCAGCCTTTCCCTGACCCAAGCACTACAGAAGTAAGGACAGTGAGACAGGATAAGTGCATTGCCTGCAAAAATGGGGAGTAAATTCAGGCACAAACTCAATCCCAACCCTGCTCTGAAGAAACACACTAGAACTGTACAGATATTGTATGCCAAATCACTCAAATGTTGGACAACACAAAGGGACTTATTAGTCCAGATGAAAGCTACACAGTATTTTGGTTTCTGCTTTGCAGCACAGCAGTTTCAGATGAATTCTGGTTGAGATCTTGCTCTAATTAAAAGCTGAAATTCAAGCTAGCAGTACAAAAAAAAGAACTACCAGAGACAGAAACAAAAATCCTCCAACCCTACTTACTTGAATTATTTTGCCCGCTGAAATAATTTCTGCCATGAGTATTATCAGGAGTGTTTCCATGCTGTCTAGTGGGAAAGATCTTAAGAATATCCTGGTGGCCATATAAAACACTAACCTGGGAAAAGAAAACCTCTACCATTACTATCCATATGTCTCTTTTGGCACCGATGTCATCAGAGCTCAACGTGCTTTTATATCACCACAGATGCATCTTATTATTAGTTTTAATTATCATGTATCATGGCTCAGCAATTTGGTCCTCCAGAGCAATTACAAAAAAACCTTTGGGGCACTGGTGCCAAAGGATGACATTTTTACTGGCTGTCCTCTGCCAGCTCCAGCAATGTGCCTGCTGTTCCTTCATTCCACATTTAGGTTGTGTTTCCTTTCTTTATTCTCCTTTTCCACTCCCTTGCCCTAGGGGATACAAAGCTTTAGCCAACAATGTTCTTTGACAATCCCTCTTTTGTCTAAGCCTCAGTACTTTTAGGAAGGGAAAAAAAGGAGAGGGAGAGGAAGAGGAGGAATCTCATAGCAAAGTTTAAAGTGCTTCCCTGACTTCTGCAATCGTGGGTTTTTTTGTAATTTTATTTCTGACTGATGATATTCTGATGCAATGCAATAATTTGGGAATTCTACTTTTCCATGGGTCTGTCTAGGAGAAAAACACTGCTACAAAAATATGCATTCAAGAGTAAAAATTTACTCATCAGTTCATTTATTCATTATTAATTTTTAAGAGCAAAAAACTTTAGAACTGTTTGCATTTCAGAGATACTGAAAGTTCTAATCAAATCAAGTCTTTGATTTTTAAAAATGGTATCAGTCAGCTCAAAAGGTATCCATAGGTAGGGGAAATGAGATATTATAGGTTTGTATTTACTTGCTTGTTGTTGTTTTTTCTTTCCGTGAAGGTGATGCATACAGTAATAAGACACAAAATTTACTGTTACAACTGGCAACCTGTCACCTGATGGAACATGGGTGGAAGATAGGGAAATCCCTTCCAGCAACTATGAAAAATACTTCTGTACATTTATTCAAAACATTTCTGGTAGCAAATTTAGCTTTACAAATTCCCAAAAATCTCACCCCCAACTGTTCAATCCTATCCCAATATCACCTTACTGACTCTCATCTTATAACAGTTTTAAAAGCCTTAATATAAACCAGATGATTCAAATCATGATCAGAAGTAAATAAACACTTCTGGAGGCTTCTTTAA
Source organism: Prinia subflava (assembly GCF_021018805.1). Classification (NCBI taxonomy): domain Eukaryota; kingdom Metazoa; phylum Chordata; class Aves; order Passeriformes; family Cisticolidae; genus Prinia; species Prinia subflava. The sequence goes on from NC_086251.1 coordinate 21,310,669, forward strand.
AACCTGGATCATTCTGTGAATCTGCTTTTCAACACAATCCTGCAAACAGTTATGCTGACAAGTGTAGAAGCTGCAAACTGTGCTGGAGAACCAGAAATAATCAACCAAGCATGAGAACTTCATTTCCCAAAGCACTTTTTAAGAACAGGCAATTAAATTTCACGTGCTAAGACTCACAGAAAATAAGTTGGCCTCCCACTGGCAGATTTATCAATGAAACTCTGGCGTCCAAAGTTCCACTTTCCTACCTAACTAAATAATGTGTCTGAAAAGAAGTGCCACAAAATATTTGCTAAAGGGTTTTACATCAGTATGGAAAACTGAGGTTTCTACCCTGAGGATCTACACCTGAATTTAAGTACACCTTACAGTTATACTCTCTGTACTAAATAAAGTCTATAGTAAGTCCTTGTCACAATAATTTCCCTTGTAAGGAATGTATCAAGAAACAAAAATCCATATTTATATTTGTTTAAATATGTATCCCAATGCTTTGCACAAATACTCCTCTCAGTTTTGGAGTTCGTCTACATTACCATTGCGAGCTCCAAACTTTAAGCTCACAGAAAGTGTAAATGTAATTTCACCACTTGCATGTTCTGATTGGCACTAGCTATACTCAGCCTAACAGCTGGATTATTGTAGGGATGTTTGTTTCTGTTTTCTGTAGTGTCTTTCTTCTGATGTATTTTCACATTGGCCTAATTTAAAATACTTTTTTTCTCCATTGCTTCTAATTAAGCTGCCACTACATCTTATGAGCTTCATTTAATGAAATTAATTAAGGAATTTATTTATATAACAAAAAATAACCAACCCATCAAGCTTCTTTTCCCAAATGCCCACAGCTCTAATAGAAAGAAAATTAAAGGCACCTATTTTAAAGTTAAGTACCTGCAGCACATTGTGATAAAAGTATCAGAAATGTTTTACAGATAGTTTTGGGGAGTTTTAATACTTTTTATTGTTGCCTCAAAGTTTAGAATATGACCTTAGCAATGATGGTGTAATAAGGTGGTCACCTGCTCTAAAATGAAAGCTCTTATCCACACAAGGTGGAGCAACTGTTTTTCACCTTCTGGGTTCATAATACATGAGTGAGATTTTTTGTTAGAATTACGTAGGATTCATACAGAAAGAGAAATCACATAATAGTAGGGGTGTAGCAATAATTTCATTTTCAAACACAATTAAGGTAATGTTTAAGTTACAGTGATATAAACTCTGACCCCTGAGTGCTCTGTTCAGCTCAGTTTTAGCACTGTGTAGTATCCCAGAGTTGGCAAACATCAATTCTATGCCAAAACTGGAGAACTTTTATTTCACTGTACTTTGAAGTTCAATTTCTTTACAGTCAGGACATACCCAACTGGTTTGCGGACAAAAAAAAAAAAAAAAAAAAACACAAAACAAAAAAAAACCACTTCCTAAATATGCCTTTCTTGGTAACAGACATCCTACATCCTACAGGCACATCTGGATTAATAATTTCCATCACCACCGCAAAAAGTTATTAAGTGTTTGCCAGACAAGCAAGATTTAATTCCTCCAGCTGGATGCTGCCAACTCCTTTACAGCACATTGCTCCTGTCACAGTGGCTGGGCATAGTTTTAAAACACATTTACTTCAGCCTCAGGCTAGTGTGGAGCCTTTTTGCTTGTTTGCTTTTCTTTCACCCTCTTTCTCCCAATAGAGTGAAAGAAGTTGTTGACAGGGAAGAACTTCATAAGCCACACAAAGCCAGGATGGTTTAAGGGTGCTGATAATAATTCATTCATCTTTCCAATTTATTTATGAAAAATGAGGGTGTTTTATTTTTTTTGTGGAGTGGGTGGATGGCGGGGCAGTGCAGTAAGAGGTCACTGCCTGCACTTAGATCATTGCAGTGACATGCACTGGGCCATTAAAATACCTGTGCAAACCAAGCCTGGATTTCCATGCTATCCTCTTCCCAAAGCTTCTCTTAATCCCCTTCCAAAAAAACCACTACCTGCATCATAATGTCGTTATGGACCCTAAATGTGTAGGAACACATAATGGTGTTACAGAATTACAGAACTCCTGAGTTGGAGGGAACCCATAAGGATCAAAGTCTAACTCTGACTGTGGTCGTAACTTTAAGACATTACATTAAAAATATTTCTATGAAAAGGAAAGAAAAGGTAGATTTTTAAAGCAAAATTTCTGACAAGTGAATAACAGGGAGGCTGTCTCAAAAATTATGCAAGCTAATAGTTTCTGATTTCTGTGCCATAACAGTTCCAACAGTTCTGATACGATTCCCTGCCATAGGTACATTCTCATGGAAATCAGTAGTGCTATTTTGAGAGAAAGGGAATAAATAAGGATTTTGGAATATTACCTTGTGCTGCAATTAAAAGCAGAGGCAAATTGGTCAGAAACTCAATTAAGCCCAGAGAGCATGATAAACAGCTGGAAGCATTCTCTCACTTCAGAGACTGGCTAAAGACTGATCTATTCATTCTTTTACTAATCAAGTTCATCTGTACTTGTTTGTTTGCACTACACATAATTTTAATCACAAATCATAGGCCAACTCAGCTCTTCACTGTGCATTCAGCCATACACCCTGGGCAGTGTTTTCATGAGATATTAAAAATTAAGTAGGGTTGAACTAGGTCACCCCCTAGGTGTAATGAAACCCCAAATGAGAAAGAGTCTGAATTATTTCTTCAGCCTACATATCTTGCTTGGAAAATGGCACTTACCTTCAGTAGAATATTTGGACTGAATATTTATATAAATATGAATTGTGTAATAAGAAAACCAAAACATAGTGAACAAATCTTAAGACTCCATGGAACACATACCTCAAGTCACCTGGAAGTACTCTATTTGGCTCAGATGTAAAATTGACAGTATATATTTATTTCCTCTAATAGACTATTTTTCTATGTTTTTTATAAGCAAGCAATTTCTTTAACAACCCTATTAAAAAGCAGATGGAGCTTTGTCTCTGAGTTAATAGCTCTATATTCATTTCAAGAACCTGTTTCTTATTTCTCCACTTGCTAATGCAACAAAAATTTGGTCCACAAGTAACCACAAGCCTATAACTATTAATAGTGTAAAGGTGAGAATATATCCACAGTGACAAATAAACCAAGGCCAAGCACTTGGACTATTTCACTAAGTCCAAGTGGCACAGGCTGTATCTGTCCATGACAGAATTTATCCTTGGGCCTGCTGTGGCTTTAAGTTATTGTTAGTCCTATTTTATTCTTTTAGTCCTGTAGGTGTAGTGATCTAAGGGCAGTGTCACTGTGCATTAACATGTTTTTCAATAGCATGAGCCTAAGGGGAAGTGCTGCTTGCCACTGCTTGTAGGGTGAAGGCTTATAATGTTAGCTGGGGGGGAAATTTCCAATAATATTGAATAAAATATAAGCAAATTAATAGCAAAGTGAGCAAAACTTGCTGTAGTCCTGTTCATACTGTCTGTTCAGAGTGCTTTGTCCTCTCAGCCATATGCCTTGGAGGGCTCCATTTCACACACAGCAAAGCTAAATAGGGAAGGCACTAATAAATAGTAAATAGAAACTAATAACTACTAAATGGCTTGCTAGTAGTGCCCTAGTCTTGCTTATATTTATATTATCTTGCTTATATTTATATTATGTATATAAAATATGTCTACATCCTGACCTCATGCTAGCCAAGACATACAAAAATTACAGCAATTGTTTGAAATAAACATTTTCCAACAAGACCCTTTAAAATATGACTGTTCTGAAGAATTTCCAGAACAATACAGGTGATTTTGCTTGAAGCGTCACTTTTCTAACATCTGCATTCAAACTACCATGTATTTTAATGAAGATATTGCTCATCTAGTTGTACATTTGGACTTGTGGCTACAAGATTTTCTTCATCCAACCTCTCCTTAAAATAAATTCAAACCAATAGCTTACTGACTTTAACAAATAATTTTCCTGTAAATAGTTGCTCAAGTGAATAACAGTTGCTGTATTTGTATAATAATTACCATGTTTCTAAAAAATAATGTGCCTTTAAATATATGAGAGCAATGCTTGAATATAAAATGGAGACAGAACTCAAACCATCAAAATATTGTGTAGAAATTAGCCAAAATTATACTTCTTGTGTTAATTATACTGTTTTACAACTACAATGGCATGAATAATATTGGAACTTCTTCTCCAGATTTACAAATGTTTTACAAACAAGTTTTGCCTACTTTGTTAGCAATTTACTTACATTTCTATTAAATATCTGTAGTCCTCATCTGGTTTATAACCTCAAGGTGAGATCCTTTGTTGCAGAATGCAGAGTTGCAGAGCTGTAGCACTCACAGACCATTCAAGGCCCTCTTACCTGGCAACAGGGAATCAATAGATGTCACAGGATCACAATAGTGGGTGTGATGGCATCTCCTTGAAGATGACATTTTAGACAGATGTCAGGTGAAAGAAGATAAAAGTAGGAAGACCTGCATGCTGGTGATGCTAAAGTCCCTTGGAATGATAAAACCTTTGGGTGTACTATGTGAAATTGTAGGCAACCTGGGAGTCAGAAACTGAATCAAGGCTAGGTGTGAACCTGTAAAGCTTCAGCGTGGGACTGCTTGAAGAAGCTTAGAGCCAATCAATGCAATTTTCATATCAAAGAACATTTTGGCTAAAGCCAGGAGTCTGAGCCTGTTGAGCACCCCACCGGTAAAAACATCACTGGATGTTTTTATACCTGTCTGATCCTCTACATACAAAAGATAACAGCTGCTGTAGATACAGGTTGAACTACCAAATTAAAAATGATCCATGTAAGTGTCTTTTGAGAAGTATATCTGGCATTCTCTGATGATGCTTCAACAGCCATCACTAGGCAGTCATAGCACACTGGCACAAACAATGCTCACTAAACCTCTGCAACAGCTACAAAAGCAAGAGACACAGAGGCAATTCCAGCCTCTAGTCCTCAGGCTGTTAATATAATACTTACAGAACAAATGCAAGATGTTATTTAAAAAAAAACCAAAACAAACAAACAAACAAAAAACCTCAAGTTTGGAAGCTGCTGTTTTCTCTCTCTAAGATTAAAGCATCAAAAACAATGTTAGCACTCACTTTCCTCATAAGATTATTATAAAACATAACTGTGCTTCCAAAGACTACAAAAACATTAACACTTTACGCACTGTGACACCATTTTGACAGATGTCTTGTGTACATGGATCAGCCTATAGCAGAGAAAACAATATACAGACCTTTGAGAATAATCTGAAATTTTATTACAGTAATGTCCAAATTTGTGTTCCTCTATTTTTTACATGTGCACAAATGATGTTCTAGGACATTGCAAAAACTAGACAGAGAAATAGATTCACCAGTTCTTCCAATGACTTTTTTTTTTTAACATGATATATATTCCACTGTCAGTACTTGCCTTAGGAGTCAAACAAAGAAAAAAATCTTGGTGGCTAATACCTGGAAGGAAACCCAACAGCTCTGGAAAGAGAAAATCTGATGGTAAACAGTCCCAAGATGCCCACTGGTGGTTATGCAATGTGACTTTTCTATTACAAAGGTTCTCAGAGTCCATATTTTTACCAGCTACTGCATCTATCACTCCTTGAACTTAACAGCCAGGAAGAGTCCTGCTGCCCTGACAAGGCTTTGCACTTGCTGCCCACCTGTGCAGAGGGAGGGAAAAGCGCAGGCATCAGCTGCCCTGCCGAGGTGCACGCCCTGCTGCAGCAGAGCCCTGCTCCCTCTGCCTGCTCCAAAGACTTTCAATTCCTTCTTGAGCTACCAGGCCTTTAAACTCCTTAAAAGCCGAGGGTGTAGGTATTGCAGGATCTAGAGCTTCGAGCGTTTCAGCTTGAAAGTGAAAATGAACGAAACACAACAAAGCTAAAAGCACAGTAAATCAGTCAGGGCACAAGGTGTCCCAGAAGCCCAAGACTGTTAGCACAAAGATATTATCTACTGCGAAGGAACCCAGGCTTCACTCATATCACAGGAAGGCTGCAGTAAATTAGGAATTAATGTTCTGAAGTTAATTAATTTAATTGATTTCAAGCTGAGTAAGGGAGTTAAGGCTGGTATTCAAACAGGGAGAGAGTATTTAAATTTAGCTGTCATTAGCAGGCACGTGTTGTATTCACCAAGTATTAGGAATTTTTGCTCTTCAAGTGAGGCCACTTGAAGTCTTTAACACTTCTGTTTCCTTCAGCTGAATGGAGAATAGACTCATTATTTTCAGGCAAAGTAAGAAACAATTAACATAAGACGTGTAATTTTAGAAAATAGAGGAGCTTATTTGATTGTTCTCCACAGAAGCTTATGGCACTGGTTGGGGTCAGGGGGCTGAACTACATTTTATGACAGATCTTGCTATTTTCAAAACAGGTCCCAGTCATGAAAAAACTTTCTGACACATAACAGTCTTCTTTAGGGAATGCCTTGCTTACTGGCAACTATGCAGGTAGGATTAAACTAAATAAGAAAAGCAAAATATTTTAAATGCATAAAACTCAAAAAAAAAAGAAAAGTCAGAAGAAAAGTCCTATGACAAACAGGTGCTATTTCATATTATTTCACTGAAACCATCTTAATGACTGAAAGTGTCTCTCTGTTTTCCATCTTAGACATAAAATACTAGATAAACATATTGATTTTCTAATACAATAATTAAACTCAACGGCTTTTTTTCTCAATACCACTGTAAGCTTTCTACTACTACTGTCTTTAAATGAAAATGTCATATCACGGAATCTGTATCTAAAAAGCCTTTTTAGTATTCATTAACAGTAAACAAAAAAGCAAAATAAATAAAATTGAAGCTCTACAGAAGCATGCAACTATAGGAACTGTTAAAAAAAATCAATGCAAGGCAGTGGCTAGGACATCTCTCTTTCCGAAACAGAGTTAATATGCATCCATTAGTTTGCTTCAGATTCTTTATTACATAAATTATGATTAAAGCTATGGTAAAGACAGATGCAATATTATTGATACTAATAACATAGAAGTTACATTTTATTGAAGAGAAGTTTAGGACTGTTTGCATAATTAGTTTCCAGTATTATTAGATTACAGATTTTCTGTGAAGACTGTACCGTTACAAAACAAGTGGAATCATTAAATTACAATGATTCTCAGCCCCAGACAGCATCTTAGAGATTCAGTGCTTTAATACCTGTAAAGCATTTAAAGATGTCTGAGGAAAATGTACTATATAAGTGCAGACTATTCTTCCTGATGTTCAAGCACCATGTGACAGGTATAAGACAGATTTTCAAATATCATACATAAACATTGAATATAAAAATTTAAGGATCATAAACTTATGGTCTGAAATTTCCTTGTCTATTGTTCCTGTCTTTACTGACTGTGAGCATTTGAGTGAATGATGTTTCTTTGGTTAAAGTTTTGGGAACAATTTTTCTCACTTCAGTCTGGAGCATTCAAGTGCTCATATCATGGTATACATGGGACATCTATTATTTCTTCAGGAAATATCACAGTTAACTTGCAAAATGTTCAACATGCAGCCATAGAGTAGAATTACATTTTAATTAGTCTGGTTATTTATTGTGATTATTACTATTTTAATTTATTTTCATATTTCTAAAATGTATTTTTGATACAAGGTCACATCATAAGATGTGATTTAATTTCTTTCATATAAACATATAATAAATGTTGTTCCTGCTCCATAAGCCTTAAAATTATAGCACAAATTCAAAGACAGAAGATGAATACCAAGACCCAGATGAGAACAGATGAGAAACATTATAGAAGCACAGCTGAAGGTAGATACAGGTGTAATGTAGTTTAGCTGCAACTCCATTTCCAGGATAAATCTGTACAAGATTTTGTGGCACCGTTCAGCAAGTGCTGCAAGGATAAGAATCATTCAAACCCCATGCTGCAGTCATAAGAGTAGTGCAACATAGTGAAGACAGACCTGACTTAACCTTTAAATACGTGCTCTGTCTGTAGAGCCTGTGGTTTCACAGCTCTTACCCTAAATCAGAATACCTCAAATGCACAAAGACAGGCTTGCCAGCAGTTGAAAGCTTCCCATGAAAGAGAACCACCTATTTTAACCTATTTCAAGTTTTGGGTTTAGGTTTCTGTCTTTATTTGAACTCCAAAAGAGTTAACAGTTGCTACATATCCACTTTCATTACCACATTTTCCTGCAAAATAGTTGGATTGAAGATTTTCTTTTAGTTGTAAAACTAGTGGAATATCAAATAACTCATTTGAATGCATTGTTTATCAGGATAAAGTTAGAGTTTGGAAACTTTGAAAGAAAAATATTAAAAGTGTCAAAGGGACACAGCAGTCACACCCCCAGTCAGGGTGCTGGAGGAAAGGACAGGACCTCGCATTGTCTGATCAACTTCATTGATCAGCTTTACTAGCCCCAGTTCTTCACATCCGTGAAATAATGAAGAAAAGAAAAAGAACCAAAGTTATAATTTCAGTACAGGTATACAGTACTCAGACAAAAGATACATTAACATCAGCTAAATGAAACCAGCAGGAGGGAAAGAATTGAAGAAAAAAAGAAGTCAAACTCAGCAGAATGAAAAGCTATGGAAACAGTATCAAAGTTATAGATGAGGAATATGTATGATCCCTATTCAAGTCATCTCTTTTCAGTTTTACCGAAGGAATAAATCCTTACAATAAGTGATAAATCATTATTAATTCCTTTGATGAAATCATGTTAAGGAGAAACAAGTATTTTTTTGGAGCTGGTAGAACTGCCATACATAATTCCATAAGCATCTTATCCCATAGAGTGTATGGCCTGGGTAGACGAGATGAAGACTGTAACTCATTTATCAACATCACTACTCTGATGCCATAAGAGCAACTAAGCACTGTGTCTTTCTTTAAAATAAAGCTTTAATTTTCCCCATTTAATATGCATTTCTGTTTGCTAAGGCTTCTACATTAGTAGGGTGCACTTTAATGTGCTTTTTTAAATTAATGACTTGTAATAGCAGTTGTAAATTGATATCCATAAACTAACTGTAATTTTATGTATCTTCTTTTGAAAACAATGTGTATTTGTATCAAGCTAACAGATTTTTTATGCCTAAATAGTGATTCTAATATATTATTCCTAGTGCATCCTTTTGAAGTTCTCTGTTAGGACAAAAATAATTCATACTTTATGCCTAACACGGATTTGCTAAGGCAGGTTATACCAAATAAACCATGGCAATGTCCCAACATGGTCTTGGACATTGAAGTTAAAATGAGAGATGAAGATTCTCATGAAATTGCAAGAGGGGAGAGTGTGAGATTGAAAACTCATCAGGACAATAGTTTTATCATATTTGATCCCTGGACACCACAAGGTCAATATTGGCCTCTAGCAGGAAATTCTCCAACAGGAATGACAAAGGCACTTCATTCTCTGATTTAGTTCTGTTTGGGTTTTTTTTTTTACATCCATATAGATTGTATGTAGGCCAGTAAAACCTTACACTGAAAAATTTTATCATGTATATAAATTAAAATACACAAGTCTTTCCCCATGTTTAATTAAAGAGAAACTTTACAGTTTGCACAGTATTAATAAAGAACAGTTTTGATTTTACATTAATTAGTAAGATCCTCAGATATGTTCTGCAATTATGGAATTGTTTACAAATATATTTGTGCCTAATGGGCTGGAAAGAATTACAGTGACCCTTTCAGAACAATGAGATCTTGACTTTTGGCCTCTTCCTTGAGTGCCTGGCGAAAGGCAATGAACTGATAATATTACCAGCACCCAAAAGGAAATAGACTGGAAATACCTTTTTAAAGGCACATTCCAAAATCTTTAAAGTCTTCTCAGTCCAGCTGTTTCCAAATGAAATAAATAGGAGTGGAAGGCAGTTCTGCTTTCCCTTTTCCACTTCCTGTTCCATGGCCACTTTCACCTCTCAAAAATCCATACTTATTTCAATAATCTGTATTTGGCTACATTTCTATTGTTCTTCCTTTCAGCGTGGACTAGAACACAAGTAAGGACTAAGCCTAATTTCTTTAATTGTTTCAAGCATTTTAATTCTTCACTTTGTATTTTGCCATTTTTTCTTGATTAGGAGACTGAGTAATTGATTTGAAAAATATTTTTAAGCTACTTGTATTTTCCTGGATACTTTCTAGGGAACTTCACATTTTTGCTATAGGAAACATGAATGAAGAATTAATTTGTCTTATTTGCAATTAGATTGTTTTTCCCTCTAGATGTTTTGTGATTTTAATTTCTTTCTCCTTTTTGAGATCTCTCAGCTAATAACTCCAATGACACAGATGAAGACCATATAGAACTGGCCCTTACCTGCAAAGTTAGAAAGTGCCCTGGAAAAAATAAACCTGCAGTTACTTTAGGAAAATATAAAAAATTCTAACAGATATTTCCTGGTTTTTAATGCAATGAACATAAGTCCTATTTGGACTTGCTTTTATAAGGCATGAATGATCAACATTTCAAGATGCTCAAAACCCTCCAAATATATAAAGCTCCATCTGGGAAACAAAAAAAGAAAAAAAAAACCAAAACAGTGTGAAGGGCTTGTGTTGCTGCTTATCCTGCTGTCATTGTTTTCTTAAGATTCTATTGACAGTCTTGTTTTACTTCTCACTCCTCCTGTCAATGTTTCATTAGCATCCTCCTGCTCATATTTCCCTTTGCTACATTTACTCCTGTAAGTCAGCTAGATGGACAGCACAACATCTCTTTGCAGTGCTTGTTCTCATGTACTCCATTGTGGAACTCATTTCAGCTGGACCTTTAAATAACTCCTAAGCAGCAAGAAAGAGGCAGTACATCCATCACACAGTGAATACAAAGCATTTAATGCAGATCTCAAATCGATTCTTTTGTTCGAATGTTAATTTTTATTTATTTCCCTTCCCCAGGAGGCTTAGCAAGTAAAAATTATATTCATGCCAGTGTGGATTTATAACACAAAGAGGGAGATGAAATAAGAAAGCTGAGCATATTGTATTAGCTATTATTCATAAACTATTTCTACTTGTCAGACATTTGCTATGAGGCTGGGAATGCAGTACTTCACCTCCCTCTCAGTTTGACCATAGCTGAGAAGTTGCTCCAAGTTCACACATCACTACAACTCAGAATAAATTCCACGACTAAAGAGACTAATTCCTGTTTCCTGGCACACTCTGTGCCTTCCTCCTAAACACAGCTTAGTTAATATTCTAAAGGCAGAAACCCAGACAATGCCTTCATAAACATAGGATTTTTCAAAGGAAAACAAAATTATTTCCTTCTGGGATTTTGTTCTTGATAGTCTTTTTTGACTTTGTTGCTATTGAGAATAAAGCAAGATGGGGCCGAGGGAGACTTCAATCTCAGTTTAGATTTCTCTGTTCCTTTCTTAAGTGAAACCCTTTCATATTACCAATTGATTTAATGTCAATATGCTGCTGAAAGTTCAAGTTGGGAAAAAGTGATGTCATATTTCAAAACTTTCTAGGTATTGTTTCATCTTTTCAAATAACAGACTTTCTCCACAACACTCTCTTTCTTATCTTTCTCCAAGCCCTCTATCCCCATAAAACCTCACAAAAAAATTTGGCTCATGATAGTTTTCAGCTTTTGCCCACGAACAGACCTACACATGGTCCTATGTGTTATTTTTTGCAGACATAATTGTTTTAAAATATCAAGGCATCATAGCTTTTGGCATTCTCATATGCTTTTTTTTTTTTTCTGCTAGTCATTCTACACATTTAAGCATCTAAAATATATAGATGAAATTTACATATGAAACAGTCTGAAGAAAGGAAAGAATTTTAATTTGGTTTAAGAGTAATGATAAATAAAATGTGGTTTTTTATTGACCGTTCGATAATTTTCAATCTGCGAATGTGCAACTAGATAATATTTTGAATTAAAGGAGGAAAAATATGTTCCTATGTTTTCATTACTCCTCCATGGGGGTTATTTTCATTTCCAGTATATATTCATACCAGCTGAATCTTGAAAATGTCTATCCAATAACACGCAGAGATGCTCTGATTTTTTTGAAAAGAAAAACCTTAAGGGATGCCACAATTAAAATGAGATATCAGGAAATTTGCCAGTGGTAAGAATCCCTTATATCAATGGTTCGGCTGAAAATGGTATAAAATTTCTTTTGTCAGTGACAGCTGAGAATCTGCTAAGCAGGCTCCAAAATGTGGACATATTTTCACCCATCCATCTTCCACTTTCAGGATTTATACAGAGTATAAGTGACCTGAAGATCTGGGGAAAAGTGTATGCCAGGAGTATGTATTATTAACAATAAAAATCCAAAATATAGCTGTTTATGTATTTCTGCTTGTAATTGTATTTTTGTACATCTGTTTTGGATTACCTTCCTTCAGTTTCTGGATTAAGAATACAGGCATGAATCTCTTTAGCTTCTCTACCAGTTTGATCCAATAGTTGCAAGAGAATATTCTACAAACCCCTCCAACATTCCCAACACTTCTGAGAGAAGATAAGTGCAATCTGTTTGATGTTTATAGAAATATACCTGGCAAGTCAAAAAAACCTTCTGGGGATTACAGGTGAATACCACTGGGTCACTGAAGGAGATCCTCCCAGATTTTTATGGGAACTAGCCTGTCTGGGAAGAACAGTGGATAAAGTTGAGGATTAGGAGGCAAAACATACTTCTCACAAAATTGGAAGTCATGCTTTTGAAAGTGTCAGATTGAATTCCTCTTGTCACTCAAAAATCTGTTGGCAATTGACAATCAGAAGTGGATTCAGCCATCACGGTTTACCACTTAACATTGCTGTCCAGCTCCTGTAAGCCAGGATTTCATCACGAAGATAACATCTCCACCAAAAAATTCTCAACAGTCTCTTGCTTCAGTTGTATTTGCTTCTTTTCAGTTTTTTCTGTTTGTGTCAGGAGACTCAGATATAAAACTTTAAGCACAAACCTTTAGAAAAAACCTGGCAACCCAGAAACCTGTCAGGGGTACTTTATTTGATGCCACTGTCTCAAAAGCCTCTGGGGATGTACATCCTGGGCATTGCTGTGTTTGCAACAAACCCCTCTAAGGGGTCAGTGTGCACCAGTTCTTTTACTTCATATCTTAATTCAGCTTTCTTCCCCTTCTCTACTCCTGAATGTGCAGAGATTTAGATCTCACACTAGGCTGTCTAATAGATATTCCCTTGGGACTGACCTGCTGGGAGAATTGCTCAGGTTTTGTGAGTTAGGGTTTCATTTAACTTTCTGAAATTCACCATGGCTAATCATTATTGCCACTATTGCATCTAGTACTGGTTTGCTAGAGGCAAGTGCCTAAAGCAGTTTGTTTTACTGGTTTTGTTGGGGTTTTTTGTTTGTTTCTTTTTGTTTCAATATGGTTTTGGGTTTTTTTTAATGCTATCCTTCTTCTATTTTCTGAGAGGGATAAATGAAGGAGACTGGTCTCTGCATTTCCTGAGATACTGTTACCTCCACAATTCATCAGAAAGAAGCACAAGTGCTTTGCATTGATACAGTTTAGACTCCATAAAAGACCTTTATCTCCAGACCACATTCCATGCAAAACTGAATCCATTCTGATTTTGTAGTGGGGAAACTCATTTTCTTGAGATAGAGCAAGGACCCTACCTTTTACAAAGAGGCTGTTTGCTGCACTCTCAACTTGGAGGCTGGAGAGCTGGGGTTTGGGATGCTCTGTGAAATAGGCTCAGTGGAACTCATACAGTAGCTTCTGGCTGAAAAACAAACAAACCAACAAACTCCTCAATGCCACTTGTTTGAAGCCTTTGCGAGTTCTCAAAGTTTCTCTTGATTTCTGAATAGGTTACTCACCAGTAAGTGAGGTGAAGGTGGCTTGTTCCAGCTATTCTGCAAAATAATCCTTTCCCTGGGGAGCTGGCAGCCTCCCAGCAGGAATCTCAAGCTTCGTGTTTCTTGGCACTGTGTGAAGATTGAAAGCCTGTCTCCATGATTGGTCCTATCACAGTAAGAGAGGAACTTTTAAGGGATGAGATGCATATTTCTAGCGTGCTTTTGACATCTTTCATAATTTGCCCTTCCTGGACAAGGAAATTCTGCTTTTTCATATCTACAAAAAGAAACAAACAAAACCACAAAAAAAACCTAACCAAACAAAAACCAACAAAACCCAACCAGACAAAAATAACCACAAACAAACAAAAGAAAAGATAACCCAAAAAACAAACCCAAAAAAACCCCAAGGTCCTTGGAGAAGGAAGCATTTCTCCCACTCTTTTTAAGACTGTATTTGTATTCTTTTTCTTTAGAGCCAGACTACAACAATGTGGGGTCAATCAAGTAAAAAATTTACTATTCTTAATGATAATGATCACTTATCTTCCACATTCTAGAATCTACTCCTTCTCTTGGACACAGAAAATCTGGTTTGTTTGGGTTTTTTTCCTTTTCTAAAAAAAATGCTGTATCATCCATATAAACAGAGATAAATTAATGAGGAGAAAACGGGTAGATTTACCCCAAATGATTGAGTTTTACCTCTGTGTTTCATGATTCATTAACACTCCTGCTCCCTAGACTGCTTGTATCACTTCACCCAGGGAAAGCATCAGCTGACAAGAGGGTAGCTGTTGTAATTTTGCAAGGAAATAACATTTTTTAAGATCAGAAATTCTTTTAATACACAACCACTTTTTGATAACAAATATTTCCTATTTGATGATTTGCCTCTGAAAACTACTTTAAATCTTCATGCTTTCAGGCCTGGATTTCTAGGAAGCATGAGATTCTACCATCTTTTGGGACAGTAACATCAAGAGAGGTACCAGAGGCTAGACGATTTTTAACAGCTGCTTGAACATGAACTATTTCATAATAGGAGCCTTTTTAGTTGGAGACAGACAAGGAACATGCATCTTTCTGCATCTGAGTGTCTGACCAGATGCTTTTTAAGGCTTATGATGCTCCTGCTCCTCCAGCTCAGAAAAACAGTCTCAGAGCTTCAAGAATTCCTTTCCCTCACAGAAATTCACTCAGCTTTCTAGGACCTCCTGATCTGGATTTCCAGAATTGTTACCTTATTTTGTTCTTTATTTTTTCTAGGTATCCTAAAAATGTTCTGAAGGTTTTTGCACCCCAGGAGGTTTGTGTAGCTCACTATAATGCAGCCAAAGATTAGAAGATACCAGCTGTGATGGGGCTTATTTCTTACTGAAAAAATCAAACATGAACAATATTGTTACTTTCCTGTGCAAGACTATATCAGCTATGTTTGTAAAATAGCTGCCTATTGTTATTAGAGATGGTGGAGATAAGAAATAGGAGGAAAATCCAAATAACTGTATTCATCTCTTCACACAATATGGATACCCAGTACTGAAAACTGAGCACAGTCTCTCAGTGCTAGCACACATTTCAGTCCACACTCTCCTTACCATGTAAAGAAGGGATAAAAAAAAAATTAAAAGCAGCATGACTTCTGTCAAGTTAAGTCAAATGTTTATGCTGAGTTTTACTTTATTCCTGGACTGGTAATTTCAATCACCAGAGATGAGTCACTCATTTGAGAGGAGGGCTGCAATCAAGGGATGAAGTGAACTGAAGAGCTAAAGGTAAATGTGTGCATCTAAACAACAGCTCTGCTGAATACAGTTGGAATGAGACATTTTAAAAAGAAAGCGGGGTTAATGGACGACCTTGTAAAAGCACTGGAAATATGGGACCACATAATCTAGCAGTGGTTGTACAGCACCTAAATAGGTTATGCTCATCCAAGTAATATTTTTAGCTTGTTTTTCCTCTTATTCCAAATGTGCTTTTATGTATTTTTAGTCAAGCTTTCTGTCTCTTCATGCTGAAAAAATGCTGATGTTTTCACTGTGCAGAAATTGAGGACATTTCTGCTCTCTATGCCATATGAATCAGCAAGTCTTCCTCTTAAGAGAAATCGAACAGTTTCAGAACAAAGAGGAATAAATAGTGATCTTTCAATTATTTTTTTATTCTGCTTTTGACTTAGCAGAGAAGAAACTAGTCAAAAATTTATATCTATAACTTCTTTCCTGAAATTTCCAGAATTTTCCTTTTAAAGCTTTCTCTCCCTCAATTGTTTGCACTTTTGGATTTTGTCCTATTACTATTTTTGAGATGATTATTTATATAGGAGATCACTATAGAAAACTAAATCTCAGCTTTTGGAGGCAAAAAGCATGCATTTCAGATCCAAAGTTTTTCTGTTAGAAAAGATCCAGAGTTTATTTTGAGCATACTTTTTCACATGCTTTCAGCATGATTTTTTCAGCTCACTTTTCTTCACAGCACGCACTTTGGTACTCTGCCTAGTTTGGTTTAGCGTGTCATACATATAAACGTTCCTTTTCCTGTCTTGGTGTTACTTATAACTATATAGGAAAAGATAAATTATTATTTTTCTATTTTTAGTACAACTTTTTGCTAGTTTTAGTTGCTTTTTCAAGCCAATAACTACCAAAAATTGTTTGATTCATTTTTTTTACATATATATGTCACCTTTTATTTGTCTGTAATTATATAAAGCACACCAATGTATAATCTGCAAGTGAACAAGGTACTAGTAAGAGCAGAGAACAACAATTTCAACAAAAAAAGAAACCCTACTTTTGGATTACCTACTTCAATATTTGGGAAAATATTTTACAGGGTTTTTTCTGGAGAGTGGATTTTTTTTTTTTCAAATCATGCTCCTTTACTGTGTTTCTAACAGTTCACCCAAAACATGAGTCAATAAAATGTCATTATTTCATTTAAAAGGAAGGAATTCTTCCTTTCAAATGAAATAATGAGATTTCAATAGCATTCAAACCCAATTAAATAAGTCCAGGAAAAGACAAAATCCCAAAACTGTAGAAAACTGCTTTTCACTTTAGTGGAAAGTGACACTTTGACTTTAAAACTTGATGACTGACAGAAGGGAAGGTGGCAGCTGGGGACTGCACAAGGAGTAAGACTGTACGAGAGTATTATTTCATCCTGAAATTTACAAAGCTTTAATTCGAAATTCACATCTCCACTCTGAATTATCTGTTCTTTTGACCTATCTTCTACTTGCCTAAGCAGGAAAAAGCTAGGAAGAAGTATGTTTGTAATTTCACATACATACACTACTAATTGATGCTCAATATCATAACACATTCTGTAGAGGAGGGATTTTTCTTCCTTTAGTTTTTGGTAGTTTTTTTAAAAGATGGTATGGTGATATGCAGACACTCTATGAGGGCCTCTGAGAGAAGGACAGTAATTTTTTCAAGAAGCATCAAAGAATTTTCTTTTGCTCTAGATGAGAATGTCTCCAGATGAGTTTCTCAAGAGCTGAGATTTTTTCTGGGATTGATGGGCTAATTTAGGAAAGTCAGACAGAAAAATGGGAAAGAATAGACCTAAAAAATGATGTATATATGCTTCTGGGTACCACTTCTACTTTTTGTCCACCTCTGCTTCCAATTCACAGAAAGAAATACTGTACAGGCCCTGTAGTTTCCACTGTTGCAAGGTCAAGCTCAGTAATTTGCTGAATACCCCTAGTACCTCCTACAATTTTAGTGCAGCTGTCCTGGGGTGACATTTATATCAGAGCTACATCATTTTAAGGATCAGCAAAAGAACCAGGGCTTGTATTGTATCCAAACAGTTGAATGAAAACTACATCTCCCTAGGAAAGGGAGATGCTAAATAATCTGTGATCCTCCCTGTCCGTGGGTCATGGTTCCTTCTATGCTCCTTGAGCACAAGCCAGCACACAGCACTAGTGACGCCGAGAGCAACTGAGAAGATAACAGCCAGATAGGATCCTCACCAATAGCTCATCAGTCGCCTAATTCCTGTAATTTCTCCCAATTAGACTCTTCCTTCATCTACAGCATTAAAACCTGCAGTTCAATTGCCAGTGCAACCATTACGCTGCTGCTCCGAGTGGTAACTGAATGGAGAATAAGGCCTATCACAGCAACAAACGATAAAATGTGTCTCCAAGTCATTGACTAAAGTGTTGTCCTTTTTTTAGGTAACAACAATGATACAAGCTGTGGCTAAGGAAGTACAAATGCAAAGAGAGTCTTACGCTTATAAAATACTTCAAGAAATAATAGACATGAAAAGATGGTAGCAACAGGAAAGTGAATATTTGAAATTGTATTTACCTCTTCTTTCTCTTCTGTCAAAACACCATGGGAGAGAAGGCATTAGGACTATATTTGCTGGAATTGAAGAAAAAGTGAATCTTTGAAAGAATTTCAATAACAGCTATAGAAAATGGATTTGAAAAGTCACTAAATACATTCCAGACAAAGGGAAATAAGCAGTGAGGAGAGAGTGGGCAGAGGACAAGCAGCAGACAGCAGGAAGTACTCACAGGTGCTGTGATCGATGTGCATTCAGTGTACTCTTGTATTTACGATATTAGTATAACTAATAAATATTTTCAAGAGTTTGTGTTAGGGATACATGAACTCAAAGCGTTCAGACCATTAGTTCTCACTCAAAACCATTCATAGAGTCACAGAATATCTTGAGTTGGAAGGGGTGCATGAAAATCACCAAGGCCATATTCTGGCCCTGCACAGATAACCCCATGTAGCTGAAAGTATTGCCCCAACATTTCTTGAACTCTGGCAGGCTTGGTGCTATGATCCCTTCCCTGGAGAACCTGTTTCAGTTTCCAAAGCTTTGTAGTTGTGAATATTCGGCATAATTTATTTTCTAAAGGAAAATACTTGTAATACTTATTTGTAATATACAATACACAAGCAGTCTCTGATTCAGCTTAGGACTCAGAATTTAGTTTGACTATATTATTGCATAGAATTGCTTGCTTGTTTTTAGATTGTGCTATTTAACCTACTCTCTGCTCCTTTTCGGTTTAGGAATTTTAGAGATTTATGCTTTCTAGTGTAGAAGAAGGTTTCAGCTCTTAAGTTTGTTCTCATTTAACAGTCAGTCATCTTTGAGAAGCAAGGAACAATTTCACACAAAATCTCTTTCACTGGAAGTCATACTGTACACAACATCATCTTGCTCCTGCACAGGGTCACACATGGTGCTCTGTCACATTTTTATCACAGAATATTCTGAGCTGGAAAAGACCCACAAGGATCATTGAGTACAACTCCTAAGTGAGTGCCCCACACAGGGATCAAACCCACAATCTTGCCATTATTAGCACCATTCTCTAACCAGCTGAGCTGATCTCAGTGGCATATTTTCTCTTTGACCTTTTTCTGCTATTCATTAGACTTTAGAGTCTTTGTTTTTATCATTTGGTGGTTACATAGTCAGGTAGTCTTCTTTTAAAAGTCATATCAAAAAATATGCTAACCAGTGATAATCCCAAAGTCAATAAATGGCTACCTTTTTTTTTCTATGTGTGTGCCAATTAGTCACCAAATGGCTTTTTTTTTTTTGAGAATATTAGAATGTGGTTACCCTGGGTTTAGACTTTTGTGTTTAGATTTATACCTTTCTAAAAAACCATCAATGCACAAAATTGAATTACAATTGATTGTCTACCATTGTTATAGCTGATTTTCCCCCGTTTATATATCTGAGAGATATTCCACAACCTAATTTTTTAATAATGATTTTTCTGTCTGGTGTCTTGGTTTTGTTTCACTAGATACTCTAGTTATTTTAAAACATATTTTCTTAGGCTTAATTTCTTCATTATTATCTTTTTCTCAAAAGGGACACATTTTCTGATATGCCAACTTTAGTTGACATCCTCTACTTTCCAAAACAATAACAAAATTTTAAAATGTTATTTTTATTGAAACACATAGTTTGGGTAATATAGTAAATTTTTTTTTGCCCAGTACATATCCAGTTCTCTTTGTATACGTTCTATTTCTATTTTCTCCTCATTATTTTAACTCAGGTATCTATCACTGGCCCATGCCTTGTGTCCTGCTCACGTCTTCTGTTCATTAAGGTCTGATTCCACCCACAAACTGCCTCTTGAACAATTTCTAGTAGTTACACATTCCCAAAAATAATTCTTCTTGCTTTTCTCTTGTGTACAATTCTGTTGTGTTTTTTTTCTTTCCATTGTATGTTGTAAAATGTTTTTCCTTCTAAGAAGCACACCATCTTTGTACAAAGGCAGAACAACCTTGTTTAGGGCTTCATGAAGAGACAAAAACCTTGTCTCAACACCTTCCATTGCTTCCCACACTTCTAGGCAGTTCAGTTTGTATAACTGAGTACTCTTTTTCTTCCCGTGTTGGATTCCACGGGATGCTTTCACCCCATCTTGATATTTACAGTGTAAGTCCATCTCTACAAAACAGTTGTCCAGTTTCTCACTGGAGTCAATGCCAACCTAATACAGTCAGTGTCATCTAAAAAACAATTCACCCAATCCTCAAGAAGAAACCACAACTCGATGTGATTAACCTCCCTCCATGCTACAGGACTGTTCTGCTTTTCTCATATAGTGTAACATTTCAAAATTGCTAAAGGAATATCTTCACAAACAGGAACAATTACTAATTTGTTAAGTGAATATGCTGTAATATTGTTCAATTCTTCATTCAAAATGTTCCATCAGCTTGGAAAAATTTAATTGCCATTTTAAGTTCAAGACAGTAAATTTCATAAACCTTTATGACTGTTGCAAAGTTTCAATCATAATCTAGATTCAAATTAGGAATTCTCCAGATTATTGGTTTCAAAATTATAGAAAACATTTCTACAAGCCTTCTTTCTCCTTGTTATCAATATGAAGCCAACATCTTAAAAAGGAAAATCTTTCTTGGAGTGCAGTGCTTTCCAGACTTGTGTATCATTTTGATAACTGGCTGGTTCCTTCTCCTTGGCCATTAAAAATACTAGTTTTCATCACTGATATATTAAAGAAGCAGAATGACATAGTTCATTTTTTTCAGATGGTCACTTAATTTCATGAAGTGATACAATTCTTATTATTCTGTTAATATCTTTGATCTTTTTTAGCAAGTGAATCCTTACTGGAGATAGATACACTTAATTCAGGAAGCTTTCTTTGGGTCTGATTTGAAACTCTCCTGCTTTTGTGCATTTTTCCCACATATAATCTTGTAGCTTTGGCTTTTTACTGAAAGTGTGTTCCATATAGACAAAATGACATCAGGAAGAATGCACATGAGTGCCCAAATCAACAGATACAACTGGATTTTCAGGACCTACCAATGAAAACAGAAAATAAGAGACAGCTTACTGTCAGGTTACATTGTAAGTTACGTACAAATATCTTTTCTCATTCAGACTAAACTGTCTCAAGAGTCTCATTGACTGGGATCCATTACAGCCAAAGTTTGCTGCCACAGCTGTGACAGCTTATTGCTAAAGCACGCGCCAGTAGATATGTATTTTCTTGCTTACGAGATTCCAGCTTGCAGCACAGGCAAAAGCAAGATTCATAAAATTGAAATTGTTCTCTTTTTAAAAACTGGTAAGTGATGAGCTAGTTTAATTTGTTACTTCTATGGAGAGTTATGTAAAAGTAACATAAAAGGAGTATTTTAAAAGTTTGAGAATATCCCAGAAAAACTAAGGGGGAGCACAGCTAGCAATTTAGGCTATCTTTAGTTGGGTTTAAAAAAATAAAATATATCTGTTGGAACTGCACAGCTATGGGATAAAGGAGGTCTTTCTATAATTCTTTCTCTTTTTAAACTTTCACTGTTCAAAAGACTGCAGCTGTTAAAGATTGCAATTTCTCTGCTTCCTTGCAAACAGAACTTGGGGGCAAGGTTTCCATTTCATCTCTAGACCATAAAATCTACCAACCATTTCTTCCTTTCCTAGTATAAAAGTACTTCCAGTATAAAAGTGGAGTTATTTTAAACTTTAAACTATGACTTTAAAAAAGTCATAAAACCAAATCATACTTTCTAGCAAACTGCTGTACGAATTCCTTGGAAACTGCAGAGAAAGAAAAGCCAGAAACTGTTTTGATTTTAAGAGGTTTATTTTTAATCAAGCATTTTGCTGTTCATCACTGGTCTGAAATTCTCCTGAATCTAGAGCACTGTAAATATAAAACATTGAACACTGGAGAATCTTTAAATGCTCATAAACACAGTAGTTGCAATGCTTTATATGAAAGCTCCACTCTCAAAAGTATAGTTCTCATTTCTGTATACCAATAACCAGATGCTGGGATATCTCTTCTGCAGCAATAATAACTTTGCATGGTACTGAACTATTTGCATGTTCAGCAAATGAAAAAAAATAAACAGACTTTGACAGATCATTGTTTTCACCTTTCAATTTCCATGCAGCAGATTTTTTTGAGCGTTGCATTACTGGTGCCAGTTTTGCAAACTTAAGAAATGGCAGGGGTGCAAGTTCATTACGAAATGGAGTGTATTCAGAAAATAGGAAGTCAAAGGTGTTTCTAATGTTGTACAGGTTAGCCCCGCCAGGATTCTGATGTTTCTAGGATAGCCCAGAGAAGCCCACAAACCCCAGGCACAGGTCCACAGGATATTCTGAGTTAGAAGGGACCACAAGGATCACTGAATCCAACTCTTAAGTAAATGGCCTGCATGGGAATCGAAGCCATGACATTGACGTCATTAGCACCATGACCAACTGAGCTAATTGCAAGGAAGAGTTAGACCTTGCAGTTAGTGCAAAATCTGAAATTGCAGAATCACATCTTAACTGTTGCTTGAAACTTTACAATAAAATAAAAAGTAAATTAGCCAGAATTTAAAAAAGCGTTCTGATCAAATTTCATAATTTCAGAAATTAAGTTACACTAGGTCAGCACTTAGAAAGAACAGACATGTGCTTGAGGAAAAAAAAAACCTAAAAAATTCAGTTCTCAGCACGACACAGATTTTTCTTTCTTTGTCCTTAGGCAAGACATAAAGAGTTTTGAAAGGTAAAGGTAGATCCTGGTAGCTTTTTGAGAACTTCTCACTCCCTCCCACACTACTCTCCAGTTTCTCTGAAGTGGAGCACAGAAAGCTATGTTAGGCATGTACTTCTCCCTGCATTATGCAAGACCTCTCAAAACAAAATCAAAAGGCAATGGGATATTGAAAAGAGACACATTTAAAACCAGCTGAGTAAAAACTGAGCAATGGCCACTTTGGAAAACAAAACCCACCTGACATTCCTCCACAGACTATCGCCTTCTAAAGTCAAAATTTTTCAAATATATATGAAAACTGTTCTTGATATTTAAAACATACAGCATAGGCTGAGAGAAAAGCAGAGAAAAAAGAAATCAAGTCCTGATTTCTAGTCCTCATCCTAGACTTAACTCTGTATTTCACACCCATGCAAAATTTTTTATGCAAAACTTTGCCGAGTAGTTATTAAAAGCAAAATCTTCCCCATTTCTAGATAAATTTGTCAACCACGGGAGAACAAGAATTTATTTTGTGTATTGTTTGCCCAATGCTGACACTGCTTCAGCAGGAGAGGAGACATTTGCATGCTCCTAGTAACAGCCTGCCATTGCTGAGCAGGGCTTGATTGAACGTTACTTTGGTTTGATTAACACAACGCAGTCTAGAGTGGCAAACTTCCACAAAGGAAGAGCAGCAGCAAGTTAACATTGACTAATCTAGGAAAGATCTGTGGATTAAGAGAATTGGCTGCAAAGCAAGTCCTATTAATATGTCTCTTGTCATATTTGAATATAATATTCAGAAATCAAAAACATCCAGCAGAGAGAGCACAGACTACTTACTACAAGACCATATTTCCTTTAGTTCCTCATTGTAGTTTGGCCCCACACAGGCTTATCAGTTGAATGAAGCTTTAACATTGATGTAGCCAAGAAAGAAGTATTTAAATCCTATGCATTTAATTGCTGAGAAAAATCAGCTAAATGTTGAAGATAATTTCTAAATGAGAAAGGAATAAGAAATGCCTGTGCTAAGCATATTGTCTTCATGACAGAATCTAATTGCTGACCCTATAATCCTATTGTGCCAAATGACAGCGGATCTTACTGATGAACTTCCTGATTCTGGAGAGCAGAAATTAAATTAAAATCTTGGATCAGACTGCACTCGTATCAGTGTGCTTACTGATCTTGATGGACTTCATCCTGGAAGATACTGAGTGCTATTATGAAGCATGAATTCTGTGCATCTTCCAGCAGAGAGCTGAGCATCTTCCCATAACCCTCCAGGACCCTACTGAATGAAGCTTCCTATCGAGGTCTTAGAAAATAGCTCTGGCTCTAATTACTGTGTATTGTCTCCTTCCTCAGTATTTAGCATTGATGTCATCTGTCTATAAACAGATCAGATCAGTTTCAAACCAAGACCCTGACAAAAACAAGCTCTGAGTGATTTCTTTTGACGGCTGCCTGAAAATTTTTCATGTACATGAGCCCTGCATGTCGTTCATCTTATGAGCAGTGTGATGCCAATGCACTCAGGGGTTAAATCAGCCTTTGTTCACCTGCTCACACCTCCTGCTTCTCAAATAGTACAAGAGCACTTAACTGTGTCAATATATATGAATTTGTTAAAACCACAAAAACAATATCTACAGGGCTGGTAAGTCAAATCATTAGTGTTAAATGTATCCAAACATTAATTTTGCCAATGAAAATTAGAGATTCCTCCATTCTTAACCTAAAAATCATTAAAGGCATTAATTGGTGTGAGACAATGTCAGGTATAGTTTGGAACAGCAAGAAGAAAACAGAAAAGTGAATGCTGCTGTTGGGATTGCCTGTTTTTGCTTACTGCAGAATGTGTTCCCTTGAATAGTCAGAAAAACAATGACATCTGTAAGTGACTTTTTTTTCTCTTGGCATTTTTTTCAGGATAAAATTTGGTATCTAATGCAACACAGTTCAGTGATTTATTCACGCACTTCAATTCTTCTTCTCATTTCTTTCCTTGATCTCAAAAAGGACTCTGAAACAAAATCTTGCAAATACTTTGAAGCTAAACGTTTGATCAATTCACACCTTATCAATTTAATTTTTTTTTTTATGCTTTTGGGCTGCTTCGTTTGTCTTCACTTTTTTTCTATTATTAATTATCATTCAAATGAAAAATTATTTCCAAGATATGTGAAATTCTTGTTGAAATATGCAGGCTTTGCCTGCTTCAGAACTCTGTCAGAATGTTTTCTAAATGGAAAATTTATCAAAACACATTCCTGGTTTTGATGAATATGTGTGTTCCATGAAAAGGGTGATCAAAATATTGAGCAGCTCCACTGTGAAGCTTTATTAATGTTTGATCAGCACTTTGAGAGCTTAGCTATAGAAGTGCAAATTGCTCTGAATATGATAACTACAATCTCATAGCAAAACAAGGGAACAGGAAAAGTTGAAAAAATCAGGGAGGTGACAAAGATGAGGAACTTAGAATAACTTCAGGAATCTTGAAGAAGGTTCATTCACAAGGCAGAATTTTGGCTTATTGGGCTCAGTAGGGGAGAAAGAAAACATGGTCAGAATTACCATAAATACAAAAATTGTGTTTTAATTATACTTCTACAAATAACTCTGGTGAACACCTGCAATGCAATTTATAAAGAACAACCAGGCGTTATCAAATATATTGCTCCTAATATCAAATAAACAGATATCTCGAAGAACTGTTAATGACACACGTGGATTTAACATTTTTGAAATATTAGTTCTCACTTAACTAAAACATGTCTAGAAATTTCAAACAGACCTGTCATTTCTTATTTCACAGAAATTCATTGTACTAGGTACTTGATCTGAATAAAGGTTTCCTCATGTCACAGGCATCAAGCTAAGGCAGTAGAGGCAGAAAGCAGGATACCAACACTATGAAGTGCTCCCTCACACAATCAAATTAGAGGTGCTGCACTTCAAAACTACAAAGGTTGGGCTGAAACTCCTGCTTTGAAGGTGTGCAGAACACCCTCAGCCCGAGAAATCGAGCACACTTTCCCTTTTGTTCATGGATGTGATTGGTGATAAGAGCCACCAGCACTTCCAGAGCAGCAGCCCAGTTCTCCAAGTACCAAAGGCAGCTGATCTTTCGTATTTGACACCAGTGAGAAAAAGCTCAAGTTTTGGTCCTAACTACAAGTATTTGTCATCTCCATGCCAACTTTAACCATCAGCAGACAGTGCCTTCAAACAACCCCAGCTCCTGTAAGGGTTAAAATGTGCAGTGCCTAAAGGAAGAGCAGGCACTCATCTCAGCAATGTCAGACATGCAGCTTTTTCAGGAACACAGGGTCATGTCTGTGACTACTGTAGCAGCAGTGATGCAAGCAGTGTTTTGCAGTATAGCACATTACAGAATACTGGATGGGTGTATGTGGATTGTCAGGGACATGCTGCAGACTGATTTACCTTTCTGCTTGTCCAAATATTTGGAAGCTTTGTAATGACCAGAGCAGTCTTTTTAATCTACTATCTCTGTTTATATCCAGCACTTTTTTATACCTACAGCAAACCTCTTCTCCCTGAGCTCTGGTGTTCCACTAAATAACAACACATTTAAAATCAAATTGGAAACTCATCTCCTGAAAATAACTAGATTAAAGAATTCCCAGTTCAGTTCATTTTTTCTTCATTTTCTAGTTTGCCAAAAAAGAACCACAGCAGACAAAATGCTGGAGCATTTACTAGCTGACTTTCCAGTAAGAATGACACATTTTGTCCAGAAATGGCAAGTGCCCCAGTTTGTACTGTAGCTGCCAACCCTCTTTAATATTCAGAGTCTAATGTGTGCACAGTTATCAAAGGCAGACACTTGTTTCTGCTCACTCAGGCGAAGAAATATTCCAGCTAAAAGTACAACCTCCTTCCCCTGAGTTTTTAAGAATTCTTCCAAATAAATACATGCTATGTAAGAAATAAATAAATAAATAAAATCCTTAAAAGCTTTTCTCTCTTCTATCAGACACTGCTAGATTAACGAGCTGCTTTATCTTTTTGACATGACCCAAACCATGTAAAGCCACCCTCTAACATTTATTTCTTTTTTGCGAAAAATAGAAATCTCCTCCCGATCAAACACCTGACACTGACTAGTGAAGGAAGACAAAAGTGAATATATGTGTCCACAGGAATGAACAAAATAAATTTACTGCTATCCCTATGTACCAATAGGATTAAAATTGTCTTATTTTATTTAAAACATATGAAGGTCAAATTTGCAAAAAGGTCATTTCCTGACCAAAAGAAAAAGGCAAAAAAAAAAGTCTAAAACTCTGACCTTTGCTGAACACCGTATGTGATTCCTTAACTTCAGTTTCTACAGTGTAAGAGGGAATTGCTATTTTTGACCTCAGTGTTTCAGCACATATTTGTCCAGAGAATTATGCAGTAGATCTCTTGACAAGGTCTCCACACAATAAGAATTTCTCAGTTGGTTCCCACTGCCTTTAGTTTTAGTCCAGCAATGCACCATCAGTTTTGATTGGACAGAAATGTAAATTTGAAAAATGCAGGTATTCCAACAAAACCTTTGTATATCTGTTTAAAAATGGGTTAAATTAAATTATTTAAAATCTGAATATAAAACATTACTTTTGTTTCAGAGACAGCTGAGGTAAAATAATGCATTTTTGTTAATTCATGAGGTATTTGGTAAGAAGGAATAACAAAAAGTCTTTTGAGATTCCACTAAGACAGTCAATTAGATAGATGCAAAATTCTATCCTGAAAACATTCTAAAATGTTCAGCTCTAATGTTTTTACTGATTTGGAGTACAGTGCCTTACTGATTCAAACTTGATTGAGTTCTCTGGAACCCAAGGGGGTTCAGGGCTCCAAGGACCACTAAGGTCCAGTATGGCACCTAAAAATTATGAAGCATCAATAAAGCCTATTCATACTTGAAGAAAATAAGAAAATGTGTGATAGCCTTATGTGGTCTTGTACATTTTGTCTAAGCACTTCCATGATGTATTACATTCCTTTCTAGAAATGAATGCATCCATATCGTGATTTTGCTGTTCTTTTAGTACCTGAAGATTGAATAAAATCTAAGGCTTAGGAATGATCAGGTTCCAATATCAACAGTTAATACTTTTTTCATTTTCCTGTGGGTTAATAGCTAGGATTGAACCAGGCCTTATGTATAGAAAAATGCTATTCCTTTTCAAGACACTAGATTCTAGCCTCAATAAAAAGAGAATAATTGAAGATTTAGCTTATAAATATGGTGCTTGTAATCTCTCTCTTTGAGAAGTGAATTTATTTTTTCATGCATTTAAAAAAACCAGCAACCAAGTAGTCAAGTTAAGAAGAGAGCCCCAAGGACTTTTAAATAGACTTCATCCTTCAATTCAAGCTGGAAGTTCCCATATTTAAAAGAAACAGGTTTCTTGGGAAGTTTCTTCTAATTAAGAGATGAATTACTTGGAATCCTTTGGGTGTTTTTCAGATCTATTCATGTAAAAGTTGTGTTTTTTGCAAAACTGCAGAAAACTGGGGACTGATTGGTCCTATTTCAGCCCAAACTGCACATACCTGTAGCTGCCAGGAGGCATTTTCCCTGCCCTTTCATACTTGGAAATTACAAAATCAACGCCTTGTGGGGATACATTTATGCTTAAAAAGCACACAATATTCATATTTCTCTCCCTTTTGTACTCAAACCACAGGAATACACTCTGCCAGACAAATCCAATCCAAGCAGAGGAATGTAAAACTGAGCAGAGCTGCATAGTGCACCACACAAATATCACAAAAAACATCGGACTCCTACATGCACGTGAGATGGTTAACCAAATGTTAATAACTGTATTTTTTACTGTGTGATTTGAAAGATGGCTTTGGCTTTCCAGAAAGTTGATCTTCTTCATGTTGTTTATATTCAGCAAGAAAAAAACGGGATCTGATCCTGATGCTACATGCAAACAAGGTAAGAAAGTAAGCTAAGCACTTTTCTTCAGGTTTGCACAGCTTGAAGTAATGGAAGTCTTGCAAGGTGGGTTTGATCTCTTGTACCTGCACAGATACTTTGCACAAGTAAGTTTTCTGGTTGTAAACACTTGAAATGTCCTTGCTAAAAAATTGTATGAATGGGAGTTTGTATAAGGAAATTATTAAACTATTCACAATTTAACTAAGGACTAAATATTTTTTAAGGGCTGTTGTGCATTTTGTTGTGACTAACACCATGGCTCTAGCTTTGTACTGTTTGGAAAAAAATTACCTCTGAACCTGAAACATAAAACACAGAATTCGTCTCTTTTTCCATAACATTAAAACACCTCAGTGATACCCATTTCAGCTCCTCTCCTGCTAGTTTTTAAAATTAAAGAAAGAAAACAAAAGGTATATATTATTATTAAAAAAAAAAAAAAAAGGGTGGATTTAGAGTTATCTCAATGCATCAATAATGCATTCGATATTGAACTGAATTTCCATTTACTGTATAAGATATCTACACTGAACTGATAACCTTTGAGAATGGAGGGAAAGTAAATACTAATACTGTACATGATTTTAGGAAGTTCTTATTTTCATGTCATGACTCTCCAGTATTCAGCAAAATTTCCCAAAGATTTCTGTTGCCATTAAATTTATAAATTGTTGGGGTTGGGCCCTATGGGGCAGTTTCAGAGTGTCATTTTGTTATACATTGATATATGCCATCCTGAAACATTCCTAAGCAGTCATGCTTATATTTACCCTCAAGTGAAATAAAGGCTGGTGTAAGCTGAGAAGTAGTAATTCCTTTAATTGGGTTAAAGCACATTTTAGGAAAACAAAACAAACCCAAAAAGAACCACCACGCCCCCACAAAAAAGCCCAACAAAAACCACAATGAAACAAAAAAAACCAAGGAGAAACTAACCAACCAAAGCTATATATAAAGTTTATCCATGGATAACACTGGAGCTAAATCTGTTACCTTTTGAAAAGAGACAAATAACTTTGAGGGACAATTTGGACACTTGTACCATCAAAACTTTTCATTAGTGACCTTTAAGGATAAAAAAAAAATCCTCCATAAAAATTAGTAAGTCTTTAAAAAGCTTCCTTTGCTTTCAGACCTCATTTCACTACTAAGCTGAAAAGCAAAAAAAAATAAACACAACAGTCAAGAAAAAAAACCATAGCTATTTCTGCTTCTGAAACATAATGAAATGTTTTTTTCCTCTGCTTCTCAAACCCCTTTGACACAATGACTGCAAGCTTTTATAATTGTTTCCTCTGCTGCTTGTTTTTGAAATTCTTAACATTAAGAGGAGATGCATCATGTAGGGGCTGTGCTTTGTTCCTGGAGCACAACAAAGAGCAACACAAGTGGCTAAACGCCCCTTTTTTAAAAGGATCCAGTTGGTAGCATTTAGAGGAGAAGACAAAGTCTGAAGACTTTTTTCTTTATCTTAGGCTATTAATTCAACAAACCCATGGACTAAATCATCAGCATTACTTTCTGCATTTCCTTGATTTTTCTTGTGGGTGTTGCAGTCAAATGCCAACAAAGTCCAGACTTTACTGTTCTGAGTGACTAGCCTTATGCAAATTAACTGATTATTCACCAGAAGAGTTCTGCTTTCTACAGCCAAAATTTTCAAATTTTTCCTAAGGATGACAATTTCAGAACTTTATTAGATCTTCCTATGATCCTTGTTGGAGAAGAAAAATTTAAGACCTCAAGAATTCTTGCTATTTATTTTGAGAGTTTTGTTACTTTCCTCAGCCTCAGATCCCAACAAACATCTGTTTGCCTTGGTACACTGCAGTAGTTTTCACCCTGAAAACGTTGAACTCCTTTTGCAAATTTATGATCAAGCTTTTGTCATTTCAGTGGTGGCTGAGCTATAATATTGAGCTGACTGGAATAAAAAGTTATAAAAATGATTTACTACAAAATGCTTCTGTTGCAGGCAATGTCATCACTTTTCCTTTCTTTTCACCTACATTTACTAGACTAATTCAAAGCTTGCTTCAATTTTAAGTGTTCTGAGCTAGTGATAAAACAATATATGAATCTGGAAATACTAACATGATAAAGTCAAAAAGCTAACAGAGGCAAAGGTAACTTTTTTTTTCCTCCCCAATGAGGGAACAACAATTAAAAAAAAAAAAAAAAAGTGGGTAAAACCTTCTATTTTCAAAAACAGAATCTGGTTTAAGTAACACACTGTTGATATGACCCTAAAAAATAACCTATGCCAATCAGCAAAGCCAGATTATTTAATAAAACTCCACAGCTGTTCACATTGCAGACAAAACCCCAATGATATGTACAGTAGTTACAAACACTTTGTGAATATTCTATCACCTCCTTGAGGAGAAGGTATGAATAATAATGAGAAGGATGACTTTACATTTTCCTGACATCTTGGTTATTTTCATTTGATAATTTAATCTAGATCTTGGTGACCAAATTTTCTGGCATTTATGTTTAATGAAGAGCAGAAGTAGTTGCATCTTAGCCTCTAGTACTAAAATATCCACCTTACAGAAACCCCACTTGGCCTTACTACTATTGCTAAAGCCTCTGCCACTGGCTTATGGAATGACATTTGGTAAGAATTTTGTCTTTGCTGCATCATTCTCCCCTTAAAATAAATAAGAATAATTCTCTGAAGAGAACAGCCTTTAAATGCCCAAATAGTTCCTTAAAGGAAGTGATATTTTATTTTTGCCAACTCCCCAGAAGGAATCCTGCTTTACTATCTATTTAATATTAATATTTTCCTTTGCACAGTACAGCCATCCATTCATTCTCAGCATTAAAATTCCTTAACTGACACTCTAGGCTGATGTAGAATAATTTTGGACCTGTTTTCACATCACCTTTTCCTCAGGAAGCTTTTACAGGCCATTCCAAAGGCTTTGGTACTGTCTGTGTCAGAAGTATTTACCTGTACACCATAGATCTGCATTCTGTTGTGAAAGCAAGCTGTATCTAAGCTCTATAGCTTCTTTGGGTTTGGATTAAATTTTGGATCACATACCTATTCTACGTGTAGTGTTAAGCTACTCATGTGCAGGCCTTTGATGAAAGGGTGCAAAGAGCAGACTTACTGCCCTGCCTGGGATTGCACTAAGCTTGGCAGAACCTGTTCGCTTGTTTTACATGACTCTGCACAATCAGTTTTGGGGTCCACCAGCCAGCAAGATAATGAAATAAATTTACTCTGCTATTTCAGTGGGTTTTTCTGGTCACCCTTGGTCACCTACGTGTGTTGATTCACACAGTACAACTCTACACTTTACGAGACTCATGAACCCTTGAAAAGAGAAATCCAAATTTCAATGTAATTGCTTGCTCTTTTGTACCAGCTGTTTGGGAATTTATACCTCTCATCCAAGGGTTCTACTTGTTATAATAATACATAAACAATACATGCTGAGTATACCACCTTGAATGTAATTTATTTCCTTAAAATTTATAGCAAGAGCTGACTTTTGAAAGCTGGAAGTCCAAATTCTTTCAGAGAAAGAGCAGAATATGAGTTTCTTGGCCTCTGCATGAGTATTCCACCCACACAGCTCCTGCTTTCTTCCATAGAAGAAAGAAGGCAATCTCAATATAAAAGTTCATTAGGGGAATTAGCAATTGACTTGCAAACCAAAATTAAATGCTATATCCCAGAGAAAGAAAAATTTTTAGGAAAGGCTTTTTTTTGTATTTCCTTATTTTAGGGACTACTATTTTTGTGATTCTTATACCCAGATATGTAGCACAACAAATGGGGCTTCATTATTAGAGCGTGCACTGAAAAGTGAGTGATATAGTATTCAATGTTTTGAAACACTTCCATAGACCTAATTTTTTCAGGTATCAGAAATTATTATTTTCTTCATAATTATCAGATATTTCTTTTCATTCTTACTGTTTGAACATCAAGATGTACAATGTACTGCCGATATAACTGATGAAAAAATGGAATATTTATGGACTGACTATACACGATTTAGATCAGACTACAGTAAAACAATAATAAATTGCAGCTGCTATCAAAGATGCCATGAAAGTGTTGTAATTTTCAATAATATAAATGAAGATATTATGCAACACATAATGCCCCTTTACAATGGTTTTTATGTGGTCCCAACACATACACTCCTTATTTCCCAGAGAATCATCTATCTCAAAGTGAAATTCATGTTTGTGTAGACAGGCAGCATAAGGCCTGTGAACTACTTATTTTAATTCAGTTACAAACCTAAAATAAAATATAATTGGAATGTAAGCATTGCATTGGTCTTGTGTTGTTTTAAAGAACAGTAGTTAAGTCTCACACTTCTCTTTAGTAAAAAGCACAGAAAGAATTTTTCTGGTAATTTGACTTACACTTGTCCCCAGTTTCTGTCTTATTATCTGCTACATTTAGGGATCTACTGGAGAAGAAATCATGAGCTGTGGAAGACAGCAATTCAGAAGACAGAAATAAGTTTTTGTTTAATACCCTGCCAATGCTGCCATTGTGAACACTAGCAATCAGGAATCATCAGTGCCAGAGTCTGCAATGGATTCAGTCCAGGGCTCCAGATCCAAAATCAGTCTGTCATTGACTCTTTGTTAATCTATAAATCATTTACTGAAGCATAGCCAGTCAAAACAGAATACCATTTGTGTGCACGTGAAGGTCTGGCTGTTCCTGCCAAGAGTGACTCATGTTTAAGGGACACAAAGAAAATGAAGGCTCAAAATGCATATCTAAGGCCTGATTTTTTGTTGCTTGGAACTTGTATCTCCATTTTTACCTGTGCAAAATACTGCTTGGTTGTTCAGAAAGTAAAAAATTTGCTCACATTTAAGTAGAAATATCATGAATCCTTAAGGAATCCTCAAGTTCACAAATGATATCCTGCATGAATAAAAAAATACCGAACCAACACCTTAATAAAATTATTAGGATATGTGGATGAGGTAAAAAATGAATTATTTCCATTATATTTTCTGTATATCATTGCAGAAAAAAATAGGTTTTATAAATTGGCTCATATACTCATTGTTTTTCGTAGATGCTGTACTAACAGAACTAGAGGAGTGCAGAACACAGCATTTTCTGTGATCATCACTTACACACTGGCAAATGCAACCCTTAGCTGTTTATTACATATAGTAACGGGCAAAAATACCTCTCAGGATCAGAGATGTAATTGTTACAGCAGCCGTACCTGCATAGACACAGCTTCTCTCTGTCTGAAGGATTATTGGCACCTTAGATGCAGATGGTTACAATCTTCATGTGTGTTTGTAAATCATTAATACGCCTGCAGCACTGAGACTATTCTGGGTGCTGAAGATGGTTGACAGATTCCTGTGAATACTCTAATAACATCAAAAAGTCACCAAGTAAAAGTGTACACTTTACAACTCTGACCCTGCACGCTTTAAAAATAAATAAATATATTAAAAGCAATTCTGGTGCTCTGGCAGCAAAGGGGTGGCTGTGCTCCAGTGCAGCCTCAGTGGCACTTCATCAGGCAAGCAGCACAGATGACAGAGCAGAGGTGCAGCAGAGAGCAGTCAGTAAAACCACCACTGTATTTCAACATGCCATCAGTAAAGGCCCTCAGGAGGATTCTGTCTGGGCCTTGCTTTAGATGAGCCAGAGAAAATCCAGTTCAGAGTTATAAAGAGCGAAATCAAATATAACACCTTACATACCTCCCTACACTACAGTGGCATTAAGTCTTCTCCACCCCATCAAATCACAATTCTATGGCTGTTCAGGAAACCTGAAATATGAATGAGACCTGCTGGTCTTGTCAACAACTACATTGACTCATACTGGTGTTGATTCTTAGTCTGTTCCAAGAACCAGAGGCAGAGCAGTTTTGCAATTAGGTGCCTGCAACATTTACAGTATACAGGTTTGTTTATCTTGAGTCAAGCCCTCTTTAAAGTCAAAATTGGGAAATTTTCCACAAATATTATTCTTCACAAATTGAAGAACAATTAATAAGATCAACATTCTTTATTCACCTAAACTTGAGCAAATATTTTATCACACTTCAGCAAAGTTCATGACACGAACATGGAGATACAAACACTGACAGAGAGGAATCTAAGAAAATTAATACAGAATTAGGCAAAACTAGGAGTATTTTACTTCAGTTTGGGCAGTGCAAGGAGGGCAACCAGTGGACACCAGTAGAAACCAGGAAGAAACAGTAAAAGAATTGAATGAAAATGGCTTTAAAATTTTGTAAAGTCAAATCAAGGGATACAATCTATTAATTCACAGCCTTAATTTTAAGAATAAAAAGATTAACAAACACAAAAGAGAAGATGATAGTTTGCAAAGATGCCCCAAGAAAGGCAGATAACTACTAATTTACTACAGATTCAGTTCTGGTTCTGGGCTCAGTCATTAGCATTAAGACTCCCTCACTTTGATGCAGAGAGGGAATGACCTAATGAAAAACACGATATGGTTCACATTAAGTTTTGTTGTAGCGAAACACCTCTTGAAACCATAAAATTATTTTTTTGACAAGTATCCTCAAACATCCAAATAGCATTCAATTTAGTTTTATATGACTGATTATATCAAGTCAATTCAAGCATTTTATTGAAATTATTTTTAAATGTTTATAACTTTAATAAACTTAATATGAAATTCAGGTAAGTGAAAAAATAAATGTGCTTATTTTCTGTAACTTATCTGTATCTAATTACATACAAACAATATACATATTTGTAGTATCTTCATGGTTTCAATGTAGAAAGTAACGCAATATATTTCAGGAATTCTGAAAAACTGACACAACATGTGTTAGATTATAAAACACTGGACCTTAACACAGCACAGAACTTCCAAAGAATTCCAGAATTGTAGAATAGTTTGAGTTGGAAGGGCCCTTAAAGGTCATTCAGTTCCAACTCTCTTGCATGGGCAGGGACATCTTTCACTAGACCAAGTTGCTCAGATCTCCATCAAATATGGGCCTGAACATTTGCAGTGATTTATATATTACACTGAACAGTTCTTTATGCAAATAAATCACATTATCCAATCTTCATCAAAATTTCATCTCTGAATAAAACAAAATGTTCCTGAAAAAATATTTGTTCTTTCTTTATTCCCTAAAAAGAAGTCCATCATTCAATTCATACATTTAACACTGAAAAGGACAGGTTTACTTTGCTTATTATTACTATCTTAAACATTAAATTAATAAAAAGAATTTTCCATATCCTTTTTTAAAAAAGAAGTAACCTTCTATTAATGCATTTTACACTGAAGTATTTAATTAAGTAAATTAAATTAAGTACTCATGTACAGCCAGGCTGGTTTAGTTATATATACAAAGCTATATTAAAAGACTTCTTTTTTGATATCGTGAAATAACTTTTAGACAGATGAAAAGGGCTTGAGAATGTTAGCTAAGCAGTCATGAGAGTCAAGTCATAATTATATGTACTATGCTTTGTTCCGTTGTACTACATGTGAACTGGACATTTAGGTGGGTGAAAACATCCCTTTTCCTTCCTCCCTGCAATACAAAGGGTGTCATTGCTAAAGTCAGAAATATCATTAACAGTTTCATATAGTGATTCACTGTCAATTTTCAAACATTTGACAACAATTCATCTTTTTAATGCAGTTTCATTTCTGACTTGAAACTACATGAACACACAAATGTTTCTTTTTCTTCTATTTCTTCTTCATAACTGGTAGCAAGCAGCTATTGAAAACATTTCAATATTTCCACGACTTGAAGGAGGAGTGCTTGCAGACAAAACACATTTCCTTTTAAAACAAAAAACAATTTTAACAACAAATAAACAACCCCAAACCACACAATCCCTTCCCCAAGCAAATCATTAATATTTTTCTTCGCTAAAGGATACATTTATGTTCTATTGGAAATTCATGGATTTGTTAGATTACCAGCTAGTGCCAAAATGCTAGAAAAATGGAAATCAAGAGATCTAAGAAGATGATGTCTGATGAAATTGAAGTAATTGTTTGTTGCTTTGTATTGGCCATCATATCCTCTATATTTCTAAATTGTCTCATTTTTAATACCTAGTATCTTTGAAGAATCCTATTTTTACAGCCTACACCAGAATATTTTTAAGATCATTGCATTTTCAGCCTTAAGCAAATGACAACTTATAAAACTTCTTTAACCTTTTTTCCGTTCTTTGACCAATTGTGGTTCTTCACTATTGTGTCAGTGGAAAGATCTGATTGCAATACTACTCAGATTTTATGAGAACACTTTTAAAGTTTATTTCTTTCCTCAAATTTCTCACTTAGGCAATAAGAAACTCACACCTTTTTCCAGCTCCACCAGAAATTCCAAGGCTGCACTCTGAAATCTCACTGACAGCTGAGAACAGATCAGCACTGCAATATAGCCAAGTCCCCAGCAGAAACTCCTCACCATCAATAAAGATTTTTAGGTGCTTCAGGTAAGCCACAGAGGTCATATCAGAATGGACTGATTTACATTATTGTTTGTAAAGTACACCCTGGTTTTTTTCCTCACAAATGAAAACATTATTATCTCCTTTTGAAGGAAGTGACAATTACTTTTTTTGTAATGAATATCATTATGAACTTTCTTTCACAGTTTTGTTCCTTATATACATATATTGAAATATAAAATCCTAAGTTTGAGTTTAATATTTTTAACAACTGAGTGTAGATTTAACTCTTTCAAAGCTCTGAGATTAACATTGTTTTAGTACTGTGTTTCTTTAAGCTTAACTTGACAGTAAAGCAAAACTGACCTCTTACAGAGTTATGCTATATTCTCAGCAGTTATGCTGTTGCTCTGCAAAGATGTACTCGGTGGACTCAGTCTTCACTTTATTCACCTAGTAAATTAATTAAATTAGTAATGAATCTTAAAATAAAGGGGAGGTTATCAGTCTGTTTGGACGGGAGAGAGGGTAGCTGGCATTCAATCATGACCTATGATAGATGCAATTTGACACACATGACATAGTCCTCCTCTTGTCTTTCTACTCTGCCTCCTGGCTTGTTTCCTTTTCTCTGTAAGTTAATTCCTTTCCTGAAGGGAGAACTACCAAAGAATGAAAAGGACCTTAACAGACCATGAAACAGTCATTTCTAGAAAAAAAAAAGCAGTAAGCCTAAATTTAGTCTGTTTTGCGGTTCAGAGCTTCCATCTAGGGTTTATTAGCATACCATAAGATCAAGAATTCTGTTTTCCTCCTTGTTTTGCTTGAACCTTGACCTCATTTTCTGCATGGAAGAGTAACAGGACTGCATAAACATCTATGACCTTTAGGTCCAATTCCGTCCAATTAAATTTACATAGTGCTAAAACGTTCTTGTTCAGACTTCAGTTGTCTATCTAAATTTAACACCACACTTTACCATCTTTTACGATATAAACATATGTCCACTGCCTGCATGTTGGTAATACTAACACAGCAAATTCCACAATTATGTGATGCACCACCTTTCTCACATCTACAGCCTTTTGTGTGTATTCCATATGATTTTAAATATGTCTGCCATTTTTTAAAAGCATTTTAAAATCTCTCATCTCTGTTGCCATGTACTAGGTTCCAAATGACAGTAGTTCCTCACAAATATTAAACACATAACCAGTGATACTGGTAATGTATTTATTTATTTTTATATATATACATTGTTATCTATTGTCTAAAGCATGAAAATTCAGTAGATTATGACTCATAAAACAGAAGATCTACTGCAGTGGAAAACAAAAGCTCTGTCTTTCTCAAGGACAGAAAGAACAGGTACACAGTTTGTAAGTCAGTGAAGTATGCAGAACATTTTGTGATTCAAAGGTTTAAGAAGAGCCTTCAGATTATGGAAGATCATTATCATTATTCATGTTCACCTACGAGAAGGGCCAGAAGCAGTGTCTGGGGTCTGTCATGCTGACTTTGGTGCTGAGAAAGATCATGGAGCAGATCATTCTAGTACCATCCTGTGGCACATGCAGCCAGGAGATCCAGCTCAGCCAGCACAGATTTAGGAAAAGAGATCCTGCTTGACCAGCCTGGTCTCGTGCTTATGGATGAGGGAAAGCCTGCGGGTGTTTCAGGGGCTGTAGAGAGGTCGGTCTCTTCCCAAGCAACAAGTGGTAGTACAAAAGGAAACAGCCTCAAGCTGAGCCAGGGAAAATTTAGATTGCATATTAGGAAAAAAAATCTTCACTGAAAAGACTGTTAAGCATTGGAACAGGTTTCTGAGGGAAGGGGTTGAGTTGCCATCCCTGGTGGAAGTTAAAAGGCGTGAAGACGTGATGCTTAAGGACACGGTTTATACTTGTTGGACTTGATAGTGCTGGGTTCACAGCTGGACTTGATCTTAAGGTTGCTCTCCAACCTAGATGATTTCATGGTTTGCTCCTTCATTCAGAGAATCCATGCTGTGACTGTGTAGGACTTCAAGACCCAGAAACTAATGTTGTATTCACAGAGAGAGAGAAGCACCTTGAAAAGCTCATTATTTTTATCATAGCTTTCACTAGGTTTGTGGACTGTAACAGTGAAATATTGTAACTATGAAAGCCACAGCAAATGACAATGTTGGGTTTCAAACCCCCTCACATGACCCTAGTAAAACACAACCCCCTTGCAAAACTATTCTTTGAATTCATAGGTCATGCACTATCCATGTTTTAGTCCAATAGTAATTAGCAATGGAAGTATACATCATCTAAATGTGTTCAATGAGTATTTATGTAATGTTTATGTTTCTCTTAATTTTTTCAGAAGCAACATTTGGTAGATTAGAGTTTACCATGAATAAATGAAAACCACATAATTTTCTGTCACTCAACATACTTTGGCACTTAATAGCAACATTTAACCACAAAAGAAAATTGTTCTATTCCATATTCAAAGGGAAGTCAGGGGCGAGGGGAAGAGGTGGGGGTGGGGGTGAAGAATGGGGTTGAAAATGTAAATTTCTATGTACATTTTAATGTTTTCAGCAGATTTAACTAAATTTTTCCAGATTCTAAGCTATATCTCTATGGTTGAGCAAATCTCAGGTAGAGATAAAATTCTGCAAATATATCTGTTTCTTAAGAAAGATATTTATCTAACCACTCACTGCAAATATCTGTGAAATGCTAAGCTGTCTCAGCTCCCTTCCATGAAAATGAAGGCTACTCAGCACCTCAGAGAATGAGCCTCAAGCTAGTACAATTTATCACCCATTTCTTCTTACATTTCAATGCAATTCTTTAGATAAAATAGAAATAAAATCTTTAAGAAACCATTCAGTTGATAATCTACTGCAAATATTTATGTTAAGTTCTTCATTTATCTAAACATAGCTGTACATCACCTGCTCTTATTTGAAAAGACTAGAGGTAATTCATGATACCTCATATAGCTTTCCAAATTACATTCATGTTTATAAAAAGAGGAATTACCTGGAAAAAATGGGAAAGCTGAGCATCAAACTTAAACCTTTTCATATTCAATTATGTATTAATCCAAGAATCATATTTTCCAGTTTTGTTATAAAAAACAAACAAGCAAACAACAGAAACAAGTATAGGACATAGTTATGCAGAAAAGAAGGCTTGACAGAAATTTCTAAATCAATAGCTCAAATCTGGGGAGAACAGAGAGTAATATTTAAAATGAGCTCAAAGTAGTCTCAGAGTTATTGATTTGATTCCACTACAGCACATTTCCAGCACTTCTATTCTCTGCAAGTCTTATGGGTATAATTATTCTGTCCTTCAGGAACTATACTG
The DNA here is from genome assembly GCF_021018805.1 of Prinia subflava. Taxonomy (NCBI): domain Eukaryota; kingdom Metazoa; phylum Chordata; class Aves; order Passeriformes; family Cisticolidae; genus Prinia; species Prinia subflava. Next base: position 21,351,292 of record NC_086251.1, read on the forward strand.
GTTAAAGCAAAAATGACAAAACTGAATACATTTTGTCTTATTTTTTTTTAGTACCATATTGCCCTTTAATACTGCGTAGGAAGGATTTTTTATCTGTCATTTTTACATACTTAAGAAAGAAGGAATGATTGAAAGTGGGTAGCTCTTGACAATTTTCAGGTAGGCTTGTTCTTTCATAAGCTGTACATCCAATATTCTTACATAAACCTAGTATGCTTTCTGTTGTCAGGGCATCCCCAAAAATAAAGACAACAATGACTTCATTTTCTGCTGTCAGTTTTTCTACTTATAAGAGAGGATAAAAATTATATCCACCAGCCAACAAACCTACCACACAAGATGTATGGGAGGATGAACTTGTTGACAAGTTACATTCTGGAAGTCTAGTAGAGATCAAACATTTAAATTTGCAATGCATGTGGATTTCCATAAAATTGTATACATGTCAGTCCTCAGTCATAATTTGAAAATAAATAGTTGCTCGAAGTTGAAATTCTCAGTCTTTGCTAAACACAAAAGCAGAGGCTTACGTTTCAGAGCTATTGAACAGCTGTGAAAATCAGGACACCCTGGGAGTGTGCAAGTCTGCTAATCTATGCAACACTAACATACATTCACAGGATGCACAGTAGCTGTCAGGACATTGCTCGTTATGCTGCTGATGGAGTGTGCTGGAAATTGTATTACATTATGTGTGGTATACCCATCCAACCACCAGGAGAATGGGTTTCATTCTTTTCTTAGGCCAAACAGCATCCGGCTCACATATTATTTTGTTTGCAGATGCCCTAACCACAAAACTATGCAAGATGCTCTCTTCCTGCTTTAATTAACACAATTTCCTGTAGGGACATAAGACTAATCAAGCCAGTGACAGAAAATACAAGACAGCTTATGACTATGTTTCCTCTTTAAGACCTACACAGAAGTCCTAATTCATATTTTAAAATGTTGCAGTGTCAGTGTTTCTGATGGAGCTTTAGACTCCCTTGAGCTACACCACACGCAGAAGAGTAGAAACATGAAGCAGATGTACAGTACAACATCACCAATTTTATACACTGGAAGTTCTCTGGGTTTTAGTGGCTTATCCCTTGTTGTACCCCCTGGTGCTGCTTATGGAATTCTCTGCGCTGTATGATGTGCTGTGTGCTGTAAGATTTGAAGTGCACAATGCACCAGATTAAGGCAAAAACTTGGATATGTCCTTTTTGCAATTTTCACCAGGATCTAAGTAAACTGAAATCTCTACCTCTGTGTGAACCATCTTTATAAACTTTGTCAGGTATTTTATTCTTCTTGTCTGAAAAAAAAATGAAAAACATTTTCAAAGCAATGTAGTGAAAGTGCAGCATTCATCCTCCTCAAAAATAAATTCTCCTTCACCACATTAGACCCATCAGACACAAAAAAGTAAGATTAATTAAAAAAAATCAGTAATTTTCTATGTATCTGCCAAAAATATTTCATGCATCTTGGTACGTCCATATTCATAAGCACACAGACATATATATATATATGTATAATAATACCTAAAAAATCTCACAAAGCCTATATGAAGTAGAATATCATCAGGCAGGGAACCAAGAGAGAGATTGAGATACAACTAGTGTTTATTTCATCCACATATAAATATATTCCAGTTTCCAGATAGAATTGTTTCTTATCAGCATGCCATGATTTTGTATTCTAATGCATCATAAAAATTGGCTCAGTCTGTGCAATGTGTTAAATGGGTTTTAGTTCCACATTTGTAATTATACATGTAAGAATATCACTGGATAGTAGCACTATTCGAGCTGACTCTGCCAATTGAGATCATTTATGGCATACATCCCCACTATGGCAGTCTTCAATAATGAAAATGTTTGACTTTGAGTTGCTATTTATATTTTCTACCAATAAAACTCATTTCTCTGACTTGGGAAATACTGATATTTTAGATGTGCTCATTTGTTCAGAAGGCCTACTAAGAAGCATTTTTTTATTATATTGTCTTCATATGATCCCCACTGTCCAATCCTCATTCCTCCTTAGCTTACTTCAGGGATAATTAATCAGTATTTCAAACAGGTTTTATTGAGAGTCATCTATGAGTTGGAAAGTTACAGTTTCTATATGTTGCAAATACCCACACATTTGCATCTCCTCATTAGGAAAGATCCCAATTCTGCTGTACCTCATAAGGACATATAAAATGATTCTACTAGCAGCTCAAATCACTTTTAATTTAATGATTCCAGAGACCTTGTTTTCTCCTGAACAGTCTAAACTACCATAAATCACAGGAATCACACGCCTGTTCCCACTTACCCCACTAGATCATAAAGTTAGTAAATCACAGTAGCCTGAAATGAGAATTTGGCATGGCTTTTTAAAGATGATTGAAAAGGGGGAAATCCAATTAGTTTAAGCCATGATGTAAACTTTATAAATATACAGAGAACTTCAGAAATAACCATCTTACACTGCTCATACTCAATATTGTAATATTTAGGTGTTTTCAGCATTTGTTGAATTTATACTTGCATCTATTTATACTTGCATCTTAGATATAAGGGTTCAAGATAAATGAGGGTTTCTTCTTTGAATTCAGCACAAAAAATATAAACTTGTTTGTAGGAATACCTTTAAAAATTAATAGGAACATTACATTTCAAAAAAATTTATTAGCATAATATGTAAAGACTTGAACCCTAGTATTTTACATTCCTATTGGAATGTATTCTCTTAACATTCTCTTAAGAAGCAGTCATATATCATAAATTCTTTTATTAAAAAGTGCTCTAAAATTTACTATGCATATAAACTTTTAACAGAAATTACATATCACTGTAGAGAAATTAAAGTTGTTATCCAACATCCCATGAAGCCAATACAATATTTACATTCATAATGCATTTGTGGTGGCTATTTGAGTGTTAGAGACTGGGGAAAACTCTCCTCCAAAATTGGTTTAGATTTGCTACAATAAATAGACAGTAGCAAATGGAGATGATTTTGAAAGAAAATGTAATTAACATGATTTATCAAACTTTGGCTCTTTTAGAAGATAAGTTAGATAAACTGTGTTTTTCTGAAGTCAGTAAAAATGTATATGAGATAAAAGAATCATGCAGGAAACATTGAAGAAATTGTTGTTCAGAACTGGAAAATTAAACATTATTAATTTGAGGACTGTTTTCACTGTAAGAAAAAAGTTACTTTTTATGTTTGCTCCAATATGAGCCTCTGAACTGGACATTTAGGGTCTATACCCTCCTTTCAGGCCAGTAGGAATCAATTGCATTCAAATACACTTAAACTGATAGCACGTTTTAACCTTTGCCTGTGTCTCCATCTCTGGGTCTCTCCTTGTTCTTCTTATATTTATAAACAATAAAAACAGCAGTGTGGTTATTCCTATTAGCACTAAAATGGTTGAATACATCCTTTACAACTCCCACCTGTGTAATTTTTGTCCTTTATTTACTAGCTTTTTTAACTGGACTCAACTAAATCTGCCTGGATAAAGCTTTCTAGTGAAGGCCCTGCATACTCAGTGCAGTAGTCTCCACCTCCATTTAGTTCCCAATTATTTTCCCTTTCCTGTTTCTTCCTGTTCCCTTCTCTTGGCAACTGCTGGATATGCTGTGTACTCTTACCTTCTCTCTGCTGTTTCTGCTGCAAGGCATAAGTGTTCATCACCTCTTTCCTGGCTGTGCAGAGGAGAGCATCGTGCTGGGATGAAGTTATGAAGCCCGCTTTCCTCCTGGCAGCCAGTGTGGTTCTGTGCCCTGTGTCAGTGACTCAAACAGGGCTGATAACACACACGGTTGATAACACACCTCTGAGCAGTGCTGGCACAGCTGTGATGCCTCCTGTTTCACTCTCCACCACCTCTGCCTCACCAAAGCGAGGAGGGGCAGTCAGGACAGCTGACCACTACTGACCAAAAGGATATTCCACACCATTTGATATTGTGGTCAGCAGTAATAACTGGGGGGAAGATGGAGAAAGGAAGGAGCGTTCATGGTTATTGCATGTGTCCTCTCAACCAGGCACTGTGCTGAGATCCTTACTCCCATAAAGCAGATGGAGATCTGCCTGCTGATGGCAAGTAGTGAATCAATTCCTTATTTTTCTTGGCTTGCAAAATTCACACTGTTTTTGCTTTTTTTCATTAAAGTATCATTGTCTCAACCCAATTCCTTTTGCATCCCTTCATGTTCTTTTCCTTCTCATCTCCTGGGACAAAGGACTGACCCAAAGGATGGGAGTTTAGCAGTTGGCAAAGGGCAACTGACTACATGGTCTGCTGTATATCAAGTCTAGACTTGTGTCACTTATTGTCATAAGTTTATCTTCTGTTTCTATATAAGTTATTCCCAAGAATGCCAGTATTTTTTTTTCCCTCAAGACTTTAGTCAAGGGTTTTCCTCATGGATGTCTATTTGAACACAGCTAAGGTAATTCTCTGACTCCTCCCTTCCATGAAACTTTACTTGTTACCATCTTCCCTGAAGATTCTGAATACCTGCAATGTCTGCCTGTCTTTCAGGTCCTTAAAAATAACACTGACTTTGACTGCAGTGCTTCATGAATAAGCTACGCCAAAATACTGATCGTTTATTTTTTTTTAAGAGGAATAAGATAAACCCCTTTTTGTCCATTTTAACATCCATCTGAGTTATTATTACATTTCAGCTACCATCACATCCTTTCTCCAGAAAAATTCTGTCTTGACCCAGTTGCATCCATGTTCATGCAAGATTGCAATATTTTAAAAAATGTCTTGCATCTCCTTCATGGTTTGCTTTGATAAGAGGGCACTAAGTACAAATCTAGACCCAGTAAGTTGTGTGTTATATGTGCAGTAAGACAGATCAAGCAACATGTTCAGCATGAAGAGAATCTGAGAGTGCAGCAGATAACTCTGACAGGGAAACTGATTGCTAGAGCTGATTGAACATCGTAAAACATAGTCTAGATATATTTATCTAATACTGAATTGCTGTCTGGTTCAACCATACATCTTCTTGTTAAGTCTCATTCATGCACATTTGTGAGGGGTAGTTTTAATTCTCATAAATTTTGAAGAAAGGTTGTCTAGTATATAAGGTCTTATATTCACAGGTGACCAAAAGCATCTGTGGCACAAAAATTCTTCTCTTTATTAAAAATACTATTATCTATGCAGACAGCAACCATACTATAACAATGATTTAGAACATGTAAGAAAGAGCCCACAATCTTTAAATAGCATTTTTAGACAAGAACATATGTCACACGTCTAGGTTCCAGATAACAGATGATATGAACGTCCACCTACTTATAGTCTGGAGACACTTCTAGACATATAGAAGTGCCAGGAAATAGCTTACTATGAAAACAACTTATACTTTAAATTTGTCCTCTTTTTTGTACAAGTATAAATTGCTGCATCAACAAAAATTAATGAAGTACGTTCTCAAAGAAGACTGAAATAATGCAAAAATGCTCAATTCATGTTGAATATTCACTGTGAGTATTTAGTTATCTCCTGTCTTCAGTGCAATACTCTGACCTCCTTTCAGTATCAACCACTTGCTCTTGTCTATTGCAAGTCCTTAATGGAGACACAAGCCAAACATTAATGGAAAAAGAAAGCTCATCAGTAATGTGACACATAGTCACCACTAGGTATCTTTTCCTGACAGCAGTGAATTTCCATTGCTGTTAAGCACATTTATGCACAGTAAGATGGAAGATCTTAGCACTTTTATGAATCAAAGGAATAGAGAAAGGAATGGAATGGACTACCTATAAGAGTTCTACTTAAATTTTACATGATCTCTGTTTAATTTTTAACATTATCTCTGCTCTTTCTATATATGTTTCTTTACTTAAGATATGTTAATGGCTTATGATTTGAAAAAATCATTTTAAGTCAGCAGAAATTGCATCTGTGCCTTGAGAGAAAAATAGGCTCATAATGTTTATAATTGATTCATTAACCGTGTGCACAATACTGTGGGCAGATTTTTAATTGCATTAGCTTCTGATGAGAGTCTGTGTCACCATTTCTTATAGTGTTTATGTTTGCTTCAACTTGTACAATTTATGATGTGCTTATGTGTGCATTGTGCACTTGTGGAAGGACACTTCAGGTTCAGAAGGACATTCCCTCCTGTGACATAAAACTAGAATATCAACAACTTTCACTTCCTATTTCTCACCTGCCTCCCTGTCAAAGTATACACATACACATCCATCCAAGGTGGATGCCCAGGATGCCCATAAAATGCGTGGAGTGACTTAACTAAAAAAAAAACAAACCAACAAACCCTTACAACAACAACAACAAAGAAAGATAAGAAAAAGAAGCAAAAAGAAAAGAAAAAAAAAAGAAAGGGAAAAAAAAAGAAAAAGGAAAAAAAAAAGGCTTCTACAAGCCAGGAAGCCAGGAAGTCACAGGAATTTTTCCCTTGCACAAAGTACCAAGAAAAGTAGCAGTTCTTTGCCTTGCTTTCTCAACCAATGAGACACTTACTGCCAGTCATTACATGGCCATGTCTTTCCTGGAGTTAGACACCCAAACTACACTTAGCCTATAAAAAGACAGCAATACTGCTGCTTCCTAAATGCTCAACTAGGTCAGAACATTAGCAGATATAAGCTTTTACATTTACCGAGAAGTGTCACTTCCATTGAAACCTTCCTATTTTCTAGAAAATATTTAAATAATCATTGAACCACATAGAATGGGGAAATTACTCTGTAGCCAATGAAGCATCATACTTGGAAGACTTTCAGTCTGCTCCCTGCATCAGTGAGTATCTATCTAAGTGTAATCCCTGTGCTCTTTGCAAATTGTTTTTTTCACAGTCGAACTTTTATTAGAATTAAGAAACTATCCTTTTCCCATTTTCAACCCAAATGGACCATTCCAGGCCTTTTCCACTTATTTCTGGTAAACACAAATCTCACTAGGGTTGCCTGTGCTTTTCAGCAGTTTTCCAGGATAATAAACACAGAACAAGGTGTTTCTAAGAAAAACAAAATTAGTTCTTTTTTATAGATTAATTTTCCAACTCTTACAAAGACCACAATCCTATACTATATAATCTACTGCAGAACATTCAAAGTCCATTCTGAGTCCCAAATCATATATTTATCATAAAGAACCCCTGTTTTCTAAACCGTCACATGCAGCTACCATGGACCGGAAGGAAGAGTACACATTGATACAAAAAGTCCACATTTCAATTTCAGAAACTCAGTTGAGCCAGCAGCTAGAAATAAATCCTTGAAAAACTTTTATGCAGTTCTTCCTTATTATGAACACCCATTTTACCAAATAACTAGTTTTGTGTGACCAAAAATGAGAGAACGAGAATTTGGCCACATGTTTTCACCTACTGTATGAAACCCAGAAATATTAACAAATAATGTATGGGAGAATGTCACCTCTGTGTGATCTTACACCGTTGTAGGGCCTGAGATAAGGAAGGAACGTATAATTTCTGAAATCTATTGAATCAATTTCCTAAATTCAGGAATGCATTGTCTTGTACAAATACAGGATCAAAACACTTCACTAAAATTTAAGGGAGGCAGAGAGACATTTTTTTCTGGAAAACAATAAAAAGTAAAATGGAACGACCCATGTGTACAAATGATTTGATGTTGCAATTGTTTGATCTCAGTGGAGGTTCTGCCCAATTAAAAAATATGTAAAATTGTGGTTTGTATCTGTTAATCTCCTATCATGTGCTTTAATTTATGGGATTGATAATCCTTGTCTCTGTTACTGTTTTTTTCTTTCTCGAAACTTTTCATATGTCTATAAAATCAAATCCTTGTGTTTGTCATTTCACATATCCATCAACACTTGAAAGAAGCAGAAACTCTTGCTCATCTTGTGCAGACATATCTCATAAATGGGGGAAAGAGGAACTGTCCTGGCAATTCAACGCCTTCAAAATTAAATGTTTTTCCTTTCCGAAGAAACTCCTGATTGCTTGACTTCCTGTGAGATGTTTATGGGGGCTGAAGCATCAGTAATACAGACTGCCACACTCTGGGCTTCAGACCCAAGATTTGCTGCCCAAAATAAGACCTGAAGGTGCTCTTCTCTGCAAAATATTCCAAAAGAGATCACTGTTGGCTAAGATAAACCTGGAGATGTTCTCTGCAAAAGACTGTGCCAACATGACTTGACAAATACCTTGAGATTTCAGATGCTAATAGTCTAAACATATTGAAAAGAATTATTACTGAAGCAAGAAATTTTAATTGTTTGTGTCATTGGCAGGTTGGGGTTTTTTTGACATCTGAGTCACTCAAGAGTATTGATTTTGCAGAAAAAAAGATCTAGTAACAGGAATATGAAATAATATTCCTGCTGAGGAGGTATAAAATAGCCTGCTGAGGAAGTATAAAATATATAATATTCCTGTTGAGGAAGTATAAAAAAACCCTAAAAATTATAGGAAGATTATATTATTTCTTAACATGTGCACAATTTCTGAAACACAAATTCCTAGTAGAATATATATAATATTTAAAAAATGAAATAAATTAAAAAATTAAACTACTTCTCTGTTTTTGAAGAACAAATATTCTGTAAGATAATATTAAAGTAGTCAGCTTTAAAGATGTTTAATTGTTTTGAAAGTTTTTTAAAAAAGAGATAAAAACATATAAAAAGATTGTGTATAATGTCTAGTCAATCCCAAAAGATGTCATTAACACCAAAATTCAGACCTTAAGAAAAAATTAAAAATTGAAGGTTTATATAGTTGGTAATACAAATTTTAAAAGGATGGGCGGGGGGGGCTGTAAGCGTGAGAGATCAATTTTCAAGGGAATATATAGGAGCTAAATGTTTAATTCTCCCTAAAATCTGAGGCCCAGGTTTATATATATTTCATACAGATAGACATTAAAACTATAAAAATCCTTACAAAATTGGAAATTAAACACTCTGGAAATTAAATAACATTTTTGCATGGGGTACTATGCATAGATAATCTCCAGCATAAAGACCACTTCAAGCACATGTGAAAAAAGGAATTAAGCTGAATCAGTTACCACCTCTCAAACACCAAGAAAACCAAGGAGGATGAAATTATTCCCATTATTTCTTCTCCTACTTCTTATCAGCCCTATTCGCAATTACTAATTTAAGATCTCGAGGATAACTCCATCTATTTTTACGTTTGTATGTAATATTTACAAAAATTCACAAGAAAAAATTCCTATGAAGAGGCGGAAAAAGCAGACCTAAGTATTTTTGCTAAACTGATCATGTTTGTGAACAGCAAACAGCTCACATTTAAACTTTGAAGTGTAAATACGTACTCATAATTACATTTTTAATAATTCATTAACATTCAGATCTGAAACATGAAACCCATTGATATATGATAAAAAGGGAGGGCAGGAGGGAGGAGACAGGCTGGAAAGTCTGGGAATTGTAGCTGGATGACTGCTTTTGACAGGGGGGAAGATGAATACTAATGTGCAGCAAATTTTTGTCAGCTAGGATAGACATCTAGTTAACAAGTCATTCCAACACCATTTTTGCAGAACAGGTACATTACCTGCTTTGTGGTTTTCTTTCAGTGAAGTTTCCATCTGTGACTTGGAATCTGATAGACTGAAGCTCTTCACCATGACTGACAAATCTAGTACAAAAATAGGAATATAGTTCTAATCTTCTTCCCAAAATTATTCTTTGTTTCAAAGAAACAAGTGGCGTAACTGGAATTTTTCAGCTGTTTTCAAAGTTCACAAAAAGAAGGTAAATTCATACTAATGGTGCTCAACATATGTGTGTGCCTCAGGTCAGTTTATCAGGATTTGTGACATCCATCTTGCATTTTTCACCATTGTGAATAGACAAAAATCCACCCATCGACCCTGTTAGATGGTTAGAGTCTATATGAGGATCATCCACAACATTTTCAAGAGGTCTGAGGAAGAGGTGTTCAGTTCTTGTGACCATAAACTTCAGCTGAAAAATGATCAGATTCAGTATCTTACACTGATCTACTACCATTGCTCTTTCAGTTGCTTCATGCAGTCAAAAATAGTATGTGTCTACATGAAAACTGCACTCTCTGTAGGCAAGCCTTTTAGGTCTGCTTTCACTATAAATATTTAATTTGCATATACTTACTTCAATTTTCAATAGAAAATTATATACTTATGACCCTGAAAAAGACAAACATGAAGGATGTAAAAGTTCAGGATCACCTCCAGTTATAGAGAATGCACCTCTGAACATTTTAAAATGAATTGTAACAATGTTTTAAATAATTCTGTCATCCCTCTGGTACTAATACAGGTTTAGCTACTCAGGGTGTCTTTTTATTAAGGTTTTCAAATTTCCCTTTGATTTGAGTTGCAACACAAATATTTCCTCATTATTCACTGTTCTTTCCATTCCTAAGAAACTGGAAATTTTATTCTTGTCTGAAGTACCTTTGAAGACAGATTCTCTTGAATGCCAGAAATGAAGCAGCCTAGAAGAGCAAGCAAGCACTGACAAACAAAGGGAATTTTCATTTTTTTCTACCTATTTGATAAGGGTTTACTGCAACTTCTGTGTGTTTCAGGTTTTTGCTCTACCGTGTGAGCATGACTCCTCCAGTTACAAACAACGTCATGTTCTTTTGGCTCACACCTCCTGTGTTACCTGTGTTACTCCTGGTGTGGCTTGTGCCATCATTCCAACACAAAAAAGAACAAAGCCTGGGCCAGCTGGGAAAGCAGGCCCACCACTCGAGAGAAGACTGGGAGCACTGTCTTGAAATTACAGAAATTACAGAACAGCTGAGCCTGAGGAAGAACGGAGCAGAACACTGAAGCCTTGGCTTTACACTGAGTAGTCTAAATGACTGTGAGGCTTTGGTGGATTGGGTGACTTTTATTGCTTCTCTGATCAGAAGGCTTAGATCCACAGCCACAATGCACACTGCAAGGTCAATGAGGCTCACCCAATAATTCCTGTGTGAGGCGTGAAACACCAAGCCTGGAGTGAAAAATGCAAGTTTATATCCTTTCACTGCAACACTTAGAAAATACAACCTCACTTCCAATCTAAACTTACAGTGTTTGCACTTCACTCTCCAGAGGTTCCATTTCTTGGTATGTTAGAAAGCCACGAATTATTAGACACTTCTATCACTTTGAGATTATTTTAGATGAATAGAAAAGAGCTTCTTAACTCTTTCTGGAATTCAAAACTTTCTGTGTACACCAAAACTGATGCTATGTTTTCATCCCAGATAGAGCAGGTCATGACAGAATCACATAAGTCAGTAGAAATTTCCATTTTAGCAAGTGCCTAACAGGTTTTTTAGAAGCATTGAACCAATTAATGAGGGCCATAATGTCTCAAGCTGTGTTGTCTTTGACAATGAGAAATTGTAACGTGATTTGGCAAGTTTTATGAAAAATTAATCTGCACATCATTCAAATACAAAGATAAACCGATATGCATACTTGTAGAATTATAAACTTGGCTTACAGAAACAACCATGAAATTAAGAAGAGGTTTGAAAAGTAAATTCATTCTTTAACTGAAAATGAGTGTTCCAAAATATTTCTCTGTTATATTTGTGCAGCACTACTCATTACTGCCCAGTTCTGATTCAGCAGTGGATTGCATCGTGATGTGATGTTACCATGTTCAACTCAAATCTTATCTAAGCAGTTTTGCTTTACTGTTTTCTTGCAAAAAAAAAATTTGATTATGTCACATAAACTGGAAAAATTTGTTCTATTTTCAATATTGGAGAAGAAATAATCTTTTCAATTACACTATTGCAGATGTCCTAGGTGGACTTGTGTGGTTTTTTGTTTTGCTCCCCACTCCTACCCTTTAGATAACAATGCTTCATTTGGAAAAACCTTCTCTCCGTTTTTCGTGTGCCGTTGCAGCAGAATGTGCCATCAAAACTAACTGTGAGGCTCGCTTTTGGGATTTACATTAAAACAGTCTATATCAGGCTCACTTTGGGGATTCATTTCTATTTATCAGAGTATTTGTTATTTTAATATACAGTTTAGTATTTTAAACATCTGTCAGTTTCTTACATATTCATAATAAAACGAAGACAGCTCAAAAATGTTAGCAGCACCAAGAGCAAAATTTAATTTTCCAACAAGCTGAAAATTTTGGGTTGCAAAATTTTGTGGTGAAGACAGAGTAGGAGGAGAGTTGAGAGAGGTGAGCAGAGTGTGAGGGGAGAGGGGGAGGACATGGGGAAAGCATATGGGAAGGGCTTTTCTCTCTTTTAATATATTTCTTTTCTCCTCCTATCACCACAGTTCCTGACAAAATAAAACCTGCTGTTGTTACTGTTGGGGGAAGAACAGTGGGCTAGATAGACCTTCAGTTCCCACCTAATAGAGCATTTATCAGATTCTCAATTTTTCTCACTAGAAATCTAAAAAAAGGAAAACTTCCTGGTAAACATGGTATAACAGGGAGAAATGTGCACACTTAAACACACACGTATTACTTAGACAAGTGTCATGCTCAAAGACAGAGAGCAAACCACAATGAAAATAAGTTAAATTATCAATCAAAGCCAGTGATTTATTCAAATGCCAGCCTATTGACACTACCAGATTTTAACCACATCATGATCTACATCCCCATGACTGTCTGTAGTCATCTCTGATCTCCAACACAGGACTATGAGAGAGAACAGGACAATGACTGAGAAAACAAACTAAGTAAAATAAGAAGGAAATCAACAGCAAATCCTAAGCTGGCACAATTCAGGACATCAGTCCCTAAGAGAACATTCTCTAACAAGCAGTAACATAAGAACTAGATTCTATTTGAATCTTGTCCAGTTTTCATTATTATTCCCAGCTAGAGCACAGGAATTGGATGAAGTATACCAATGGTAGTTATGGCAGCAAAATATGCAAACATAAAATTCTTGTACTTTATCTAAACATACTGATATACATTAGTCTGCCCAAGTATAGTTTTGGAGGGAGGCCTGTGAGTCTCAATTTAGCATCCCCTGACTAGAAGACACTGATCCCATTCCTGTTCTTTACAAACTCCTTTCCATTTGATAACAATAAAAGATTTTATTCAGTTATGCCAACTGATAAAGAATCCATAAAAATGGTTTTGTGCCAGTGACATGTCTTTCTTATTACTACTTCACAAAGTTCTGTATTACTTTCAAAATTTGTCACCTATGATTTGGTGTGCCCCTCCCAAGCCATGGATATTAAATAGCACATAGGCAATGAGCAATCACTTTGTTCTCTCTAAAAATAGAGCAACTCAGTTTGTGGTATATTTTTCAGACCTATTACTTTACTCTTTAATGTGTGTTACATCGATTTTGTGTTATTTTTCTCTCTAAATTAAAAAGTAATATTATACTATACTAGTACTATTGTGAAAATTCTTTAGTGTTAAAAAGTTTCTCAAAGATCTGTCATTGAGGGGGGATTTTTCCTTTCATTTATCCATTTTCTATGAAGTAGTTCTATTACCTTAAATGCTGTAATTTTCCTTCTCTCTTGATTAGTTATCCATTTCGTTCCATCTCTACTCTTATAGTTTAAAAAACATGAGTGTTTTCCACTTTTTCTTTTATATTATAAAGTGGTTTTAATGTGACTCCCAGAAACCTTTCGCATTTTCCCTTCTAGTATTTTTTTCCTCTATATTATTGAGATCACATTAGATTATATTATTTAGTTCTTTCCCATAGTTCTTTTCCATTAATTAGATAATTAGTTTATTTAGTTCTTTGCCATAATGAAATCATACCTAATGAAAAGTTTTTCATACACCTTAGACAGCCTCTTTTGACTGATGAATATGTAATCTATATTTTTTAGAAATTCTAGCAATATTCAGCTTTTAGTAAATATTTTAGCAAGCCTCTCAAATTAAAGTCCCTTATCATAACAAAGGTGTGTCATTTTCTTTTTTTTTTTTTCTTTTTTTTTTCCTAAAATAACAAATATGTCCTTAGGGAGCCAGTAATTGTCTTTCAGCCTCACACAAAAAGAGACCTCTTGCATAAAATGTCTCCTGATTCTTTTCACCCACTAACACAGCCCATCACCACTGGTTCTATCATTCTAGTTGTATGAATCACATCATCAAGCTTCATTAATGTCAAGTTTCTCATATATGTGCTCATAGATGAGTAATTTCTCAGCCTTTGGAATACAGTCACCACAAGAATTCCACCAATGAATTTTGGTTCCAGTTCATATAATCTCTGTGTCAAAATTTTGAACTAAATCTTTCATCTTTCAATTTGCATTGTGTTTCAATGTCTCCTATCTCCACAAAGCCCTTCAATAGGAAACCACAGCTGGTAAAAAGGCAGCCCTGGGCAGTAATACTGTGCCACTCTCTTTAATGCAGTTTAAGCAATGTTTTGCAGTCTTCCCATGGGATAATGGACTTCTCACGGGGCTTGACCAGTACACTAAGCCCAGACTCCCTTTTCTCTCTGAACCCATGTGTCATTTCATCATTGCCAGTTTTATTAAACGTGCTTGGTTCCTGTTGGCTTTCTTTTTTTCTAGGATGCATACACAGTGCAATACTAAAAGTGCAAAAAGCATCAGAAACAGTGCTAATGGGATGTAAGTAGGTTCTTAAAACCATATTTTCTTCAGTTCATTTTCTCCAAAAGTACCTTTCCTTGCTTTCATATTCATTTTGAAGCTTAAATTTTAACCTTTTCACACCATGGCCTACCCATTCATTTTCACTGCCCAAATCAGCCTATTTGCAGTCTATTTTTACCCTTCTGAATTGATCCAACCAAAAAGACACTTGCTTAGCTGTTGCACTCTATCCTGTAAAGTCTGTGCAATCAGAGTGACAGTTTTCAACCAAAGAAGAATTCAGTCAACCAATTATATCATCCTGAGAATGGATATTCATTTGATAAACTGTTCACTATGACAGTAAGAGGGAACAATGATCATTATTATGTACCCTGCCAAGCTGTCTTAAAACCTTAATCATAAATTCTCAAATAATGACACAGTATGTCCTTTTCTTTTTTTCCATCCATTTGTATTTGGTATAATAATTATTAATGTACTTCTATAAAAATTCTATAGTTTTAATGTTCTTCTATAACAAGTCAAATACAAATTTGCCACCCCTATTAAATTTACAACTAACAATTTTCCATAGGATGATGATAGGAACTCTGCTGATTGCCTAGTTGCTCCACTCTGAACTCAATCAACTCTTTTAGGTAAGTCATATTACATGAGATTTGTTCATGCTTATGGCGTGGAGAATACTCCTGATGCAATATCACCATTTAAAATAAAGAATGACTATGGCAATAATACAGTTCTAACACTGTCCTCTGTAGCTGCACAGATACTTGAAAGTGATGACAAGATCATGACCTACTGGGAAAAATGGTATCTAGATTATAAAGTCACCAACTTTTATTTTCTTTTTTACCAGAATTTTTCAGTCAATGTTTGCATTTAAAAAAAAATGCTGTCTCTTAAAGATTCTTTACCAAATTAAGGAAACAGTTTGTGGAGAGAAATTGAAAAAGCCTCCAAAACTGTAAAGAAAGAAGATTTAGTGAACAGATATTAAGTACATTGGAGCCTGACATTGCAATAATACAGATCAGTATAGAAAATGAACCTCAGGATCATGGGATGCTTCTCACCACCATTGTCAGAGAAGATACATACATCTCCTGACACCTGCAGCAAGAAACTTGGATCTGCAATAACCCATAGAAAATTAATCATAAAACACAGAATATAATTCACTGTTCGTCTTAGTGACAAGCATAGCACCAAACTTTAACAAGTCAGGCCTTGATCCAACAAGAGCCTTTCAAATTTTGATTAAACATACCCAATGTTTAACTGGTATTATCTCTGACTACATTCTTTTTTAATGCTGGTGGACATGATTGTGTGAACTTAATTGGATTTCTGTGGTTAAAAAGAAATTTCATATAATGGTGAAAAATATTTACTTTTCATATCGTTCCGTCAAATGCTCGTATTTGGAGATGATAAAAGGTGAAACAGAACAAGCTCTTCCAATCAGTAAGTGGCAATCAGGTTATGTGATGTGTCAGAGATCACACAGTTCTTGATAATATAAAAATAGTCTGTCTTCATCAGACCAAAAGGAAATTCCTACTATCCCATTCCTAATGGAATTGCACTTCTGCCAAGACAAGGGAATTTTAAGCACCCTAGAGAAGAAGTCAGAGAAGCTTATTCTGTGTACCCATCGTCAATACAAAACCACACTGTCTTCACACTATCCTCTCTCTCTCCTAAACCACAAATGAATTGCCACCAAATTGTCAATCCTTCTAGACAGACAGATTGCAGTAACTGAAGTTCATATCCAATCAATGTAAATGTTATTAGGTTGTGTGTTCCATTTGGCTGTTCTAGCTGACTGGATTGTTGAGTTAGTGCACAGAAAAGCAATGTATTTTGCTTTGCTTTCAAGGACTATGGATTACCAAGCAACAGAGTCATTAACAAAACAATTCCTAAGGAGAAAAAAAATACAATTGACACTAACATTAATCTTGAAAAAAACTCCATTAAATTTAGTTGGCCAGAGGCACTGACTACATGTATTTTTAAAAATCATTATGAATAGTTCTTGGACTATTTAAAAATCACCCATATAAGAAAGAAGGCAAGGAATGAAAATATATGTGTAAATGATGGAAAGCGGAAGAACATACTGCATTTGGCAGAAGGTAAATCTACTATGAAATAGTAATGCTCTCATAGGGGGGCCGAACATAAAGGGAAGGGAAAGAGCAGCAATTTCCACTTTTCTGCAGAGAGGAACAAAAGACATTTTGTAGGACAAGATTATAGGATTGAAAAGATGCCCCAGTTCTACCATGTATAAAGTGAGAAAATACAGGACAGGTTTGTATCAGACTGTCCATGATCCAGGGTTCAGCAATGTGTGCAAATGTGTCATTTCAGATTTCAAATCTATCATGTGCCTGTAAGTTTTGTTTGATCCTATAAAATTCTGTACAGTTTCCCTACTGGTCTTTCTGATGAGGATATCATAGTCCCTTATTTAAGAACATCACAACTGTGCAGTGTCCAAAAAATAGAGAGACAATCCTTATATCAATCCCTATGGGATTCTGACAGTACAACCATCAGAACAAAATAGAAACAACTGCTGTTTAAAACTAAAACGAGACTTGTGGACAGCTGCTAAAAAGAATATTTTTAAATGGTACCTTTCTCTTCTAGTAACTTAATGTCCAAGATCACACTGGGAATAATCCAAGATTTGATGACAATTTTCTTTTGAATAAAAAGATAAGAAGAAAATATAGCATATGACCAGATAGTAAAAATGCCTCTGGAAACAAATTATCCACCAACAATCCAATTACTTGTTGCTTGCAGAGCTTCAATCTGTTAATTATCTCCATTCATTCTGAGTAACTTCTTCATTACTGAGATTCATTACAGGTCCATTCAGGTCTCTGAAACTATTTAACACCTTTTGTGTCCAAAAAAAGTACAGCATCATCAAGCTTTCAAACCTCAAAGGTAGGGTTTTGTCCTTGGATATATTTATGCATTTCCTATTGCAGTCAAATAAGTTGGAACGCAATAACTGATCTAATAGGGTTTTACTACTTTTTCAGAGCTTAAAAGATTCATCATAAATTTTATGATTGCTAACATCATCTGGAGATTAGAGACTGTTTGATCCTTGTCTACCTAAATACCTGAAAAAAACACAAATCTAATATCCACAAAATCAGACCTTTTTGATTTCATCGCATTGGCCCCTCAATATGGCCCATTACACAGCCAGGAAAAATTTTTTCACCTAACATTATTTTTTGAGAGTGTATATCCATGTAACTGTGTAAAGATGCAGATTCGAGTGGAGTTGTTCTAACAAACACTCAGTATGAAAACTGCACTCAAAACTACAATCACATTAGAACATAAACACAATGCAAAATTTAGCTATTGAATGTCCAGAGGAGCTGTAGGATCTTGATTGCAACACAATAATTTGGAGAAACAACTAGGCATAAAATAAAATAAAAAAAAATCCCACAAAATTACAAACTGAGAAGCTTCTTAGGAAATATTAGGGTTTGGGAGATGTCCAGGTCTATGCTTTCAAAAAACCTGAGAAAACACAACTGAAACTAAAAGTAGATGCTATCTTTACTTGAAATTCATAAGAACTGAAAAAAATTTACTCAACTTTGATGAGAGAAGTAGAAACAAATGACCTTCATTACTTTATATCTGACACAGTCATCAGGGATGAAAAAGTCAGGGTATTTATTTAGTAAAATGGCAAGTCAGTGGTTGATGGAAAGTTGAACATGAATCAGCAGTGCCCTGGCAGCCAGGAGTGCCAGCTGTGTCCGGGAGGGCATCAGGCACAGCGTCACAGCCGGGCAAGGGAGGGATTGTCCTGCTTTATTTGTTCAGCCTGGAAAAGAGGACACTGAGAGGAGACATCACAGCAGCCTACAGCTTCTTCACCAGAGAGGTGGCCAGGACCCAAGGGATGGCCTGAAGTTGTGTGAGAGCAGGTTTAAGCTGGATATTAGGAAAAGTTTTTCCACCAGAGGGTGGCTGGGCACTGGAACAGGCTCCCCAGGGAAGTGGTCACATCAAATCTGACAGAGCTCAAGAAGTGTTTGGACAATGCTCTCAGGCACAGTTTGGGATTCTTGGGGTGTCCTATGCAGGGCCAGGAGTTAAACTTTGACTATCCCTCTGGGTTCTTCCAAATCAGAATATTCTATGATTATATGATTTATGCGTACATTATATATAATTTTATTATCAAAACTTGTATTAATCTCTTCCCTGTGTTTCTGAAGCCACATAGTCTTCAAGGAGGCTCTAGATTTTAAATACTCTCAATTAAGTGTGAAAACACGTCACCCATGGTTGCATATTAACTCAAAATGGTTCATCTTAAACAGCTAAGCACTGAAAACAACCCATCATCACCCAATGGTTTGCATGGCTTTCTGAGAAGTCTAATGTTATAATCAAATTTGTGTCAGCACAAAAAGACAGTTCTGAAATACATTTGTTCATAACACAGAATTATTCTAACCATGGGGATGGAAGTTGCATGGAAAAGTAGGTGTTGTCCTCCTCATCTGTGTGTTGTAAAGACACCCTTCTTTTGAGAAGGCAGACTCAGTAAAATCCCTGAAGTATCTTAGGTCCTCACTAAAGCCAGAAATAGTTTATTTATAAAGCACTCTTCAGTCATTAAATATCTCTGTACATGTTAATAATTACTCTCTTCATACAGTCTATTATCCAAACATCAGGAATTGTGTAGGCAATATAACCTACTCTGCAGCTGGATACTAACAACAAGATTGATATTGATATTTTCTAACCAATAACTTAGATAACAGTAATGTAGGCAAACCAGATTTCCTCAGTACTACACTTCTCTTACATCCCAGCTTTTAAAAGCAGTGTCCCTGTTATTCCAAAGATGTCTGGCGCTTTTTTTTTATTTTATTTTATTTTTAGCTAGCTTATTTCACCTATTTTAGGTTGTATTTGAAATAAAGAAAGCTGAATTGCCATACTCTGTATCTTACTAACACCTATCACAGTGTGTTACAGGTTAAATGAAGCCAAAATGACTAAGACAAGTTTTGCTTTTAGAAATGCACCATAAAAAAGGGAAAGTTCTCTTTTTTAGCAGTTTATCTGCTTTATCTTAACTGACACCAGGTAAGTGTCTCTGCAATGCCTTCTGTGTATTTCAGTGTGAATTTTCACTTGCAGCTCTTTTCACAATCCTTTTTTTAATAGATTGGTATATATATGTTTAAGAGGTTAATAGATGAGAAAACTCACAAAAACTTTTACTACATTTCAGGAGCTCAGAAGAGAAACACTTCTGTAGGAATTTTAACTTAATTAACAGAAAGACATTTTAGAAAGTTCCCAGCTATGCATTGAAAAATCATTGCCTGATTTTTCCAAGATCACAATTGAAGGTCTTAGAATTTGTACCTCAGATTTCTGAAACATTCATTCTGCTAGAGAAATATTATTTTACCCCTATTTTCATGTGAATTTAACTATTGAGAAAAGTATTTGACTGTCTAGAGATCAAAACCTTTCTTCCAATATGCAAAAAAAAAATATAAGTAACAGCAGTTGAAGCATATCTTCCTTAATACTCCTCACCAATACTACTGTAGTCTGAGGACGTTTTTGACTTCCCTCACTTCCAGGAGAATAAGATTTGTGCAGACATCATGGAAACAGAACATGGCCACCAAATCTTTAAAATCAATGAGTGTGAAACACAAAACACCCAGTGTGGGTAGCAGACCATGAATTACATTTCTAGACTTAACACGTGAAAAAATAATCCAATTATCATTACTCAAGACATAAGCTAAAAAAACCAGCAGATCCCTCCTTCCCTAGATAGTCTTCTGCCTACAAATTGAAGACATTTGGTCTGCAAGCTTTGGAACCTACTGAAAAACCTCACATGACTCCCATAGCTGTTTTTATATTTTAGAATAATTACTCTCCCTTAGCATGCAAAGCTGCTGATTATCTCTGACACTGATTTGCACAAGAACCTGAGAAAACATCCAACCCAATATGGACTTGGTCTTTCCTGCAGTACTGTCACATAAAAGGCTGGAGAATTAAAAAAGAAAGTAAGTGCACCAGAGATACATTCACGCTGTGCTGACAGCCACAAAGATGCCTTTCCAGGACTCTCCTGTTACAGTCAGTCAGGAGGCAGAGCTTACATTTTTCACTTACACTGTGGTTTGACAGATATGATAATGGATCCTATTCCAGTGTTTATGAAAAACCTGCAACATGCCAAGGCTGTCTTACAGTTTTTGTTGCATAACAGGCAGCTATGAGCTGTTAGTGTGAGCCATACAGAGTACCCTCACAGAGTTAGATAGCTTACTTTAAAAATTAAAGTGTTTATATGTAAGAAATACATCTTTAAGGTTGAGGAACTGCTAATACCAAGATGGAAAAATGTTTACTGGAGCAAATGCATTATATTGATATGAGAACAAGCTTCTAAACTTAGCTCCTTGAACAGGATGTAATTTCCAATAGCTGATCAAATCAAATCTATTTCGAGATATATTAGTCAGCCTTCTTGGAAGTCTATAATTACTGAATCATTAGTTGGGTTGTCATATGCAAAATCTGATGCTAAATAGTTTTTATTTCTTCCATTTAATTTTTTTCTCTAAGTCATGCTAAGGAACACAAAATGAAATAAAATAGTGTATGCAAAATAAAAGACTCATTAAAGTTTCAGCTCACTATTTTCAGTGCCAAGAGACAGAAACACGGAGGTGTCATTTCCAAATGGACGTGTGTATATCTGTTTAGGAAGAAGGACATGAATTCACAGGGTGGCAGTGTCAGCCAATAAAACTCAGGAGGAACACCCTATTAATCGTCTTCAAATTCTACCAGAGTTCCAAATTCTTTTAGCCATTTACTTCAACCTGCACAACCGATAGCTGCAGAACAGGGATTTGATGTTAAAGTCACGGCAGGTTAAAGGGTGGTAATTAGTCTGAGGGGAACATAAAAAAAGAGGGCAATGCAAGGTGTGTAAGGAGAGTTATTGTCAAAAAAGAGCCAATGTGAATTTGTTTAAACTGTATAACCTTAGAGAATGTCAGTCTGAACTTTCTTCATTTGTGTGGTTGCCTTTGATAAATCCAGTGAGGAAGCCTGCCAGCCTCATGCCAAGTCACTGGACTGAAGCTGTCCACCAAAGACAACATAAATGAAAGGAGAAAGCAAAGTAAAAAAATCCAAATAAAGAATGAAGAATTTCTCAACTGTATATTAAAAAAGCATCTCTGGAAATCAATAAAAAGTTGAATGTTCAGTGTTATATCCCTTCCAGAACATATTATTATCCTTGCTAATTTATTGTTAACAGAACACCAAAGGCATGCACACATCTACTAGTCAATAATACAAAAGATTTATGGACTCTGCTATTAAATTATAACTTCTAAACTTATAGGGAAATGCTATTGCCTGGACATTCTATAAACTGCTAAGCCCTTATCAGTGAAAATCATTCATATGCATGTCCTTAACCTTGCGTGTATCAGCAGCCTCTGGCTGTGCTCAAAGATCCATTGTCCTTCGAGTTACACCTCTGAGCATGCAAAGAAAGGCTCCAGGCTGACAAGTTCAGTGGCTCACACCTGAACCTAGAACGGGCACATCTACTTACCTGCTAGCAAACGCTCTCCCCCGACTATTCCCAAGGAACGTTTGACCTTGCTGGCATAGATCAAACCCCACTCACAGAATGTGCTAAGAGCTGTTCCCAGTTGTCACTTTGCACAGCAGAAACTTCATTTTGGGAACAACAAGACAGTTTAAGGATGTAGACAAGAAAAGCCAAGCCATTTGACTCAGTCAGCAAACACTTTCTGAGCTAAGTTCGAGAAGCCTCTTCAAATCTAGAACCTAGTGAGTAAGATTAGGCTAACTGAATTTTCACCAGTTTGTTTAACAAATGTTACATTTACTGTTATAATAAGAAAAGTAAGAGAACATCATCCCCAACTACAACTGGAAAGATTATCTTGTATGCAGGTATAAATACTTCCTAAATGTGCACCAGAAGCAGAGTAGCATTTTCTTGCAAATTACTGAGCTCTGGGGCACAAGGAAAAGGGCAGTTGAATAGGATCATACAGTTTACAGCATCTTGCCTAAAGTTGGGGTTTAGTGTTAGTTTCGTTAGTTTTAAGAAGCACTTAAATTCTTCATGCACTGTGCTGCCTTCCAATTCCAAAAGAACCCTGAGAGAGGGGGGGTTTTAGTATTATTTACTGAGACTCTACTCCAAAGTATTGCAAATGCATTGAATATCTACAAAATACTGGGTTTGCTCTGAATTTGATTGTGTAGGAATTATTCAAATTCTCTCATCTTGCAGCCAGTATAATTCTTCTATTAAAAAAATCTATAGTTTTAGCAAGGAAAAAATGAATAACATACTTTGAGGTTCTCATTAATATCAGTCTAATCTTGGAGAGTGGCAGAAATGTATTCATTTTAGATTTATAAAGGGCACACTGAACACAATGATGTAATTTACTTAACTGAAAAACAAACAGAATAAAGATCACTCTAAACCTGGCCCTCTCATTATGCTATCTCTGGTGCTAGAATAAAATGGAAATGATACATAAGATTTACAACATATATTGAACGTAAGGATTAACACACTCAGCCTTTCTTGGACCAACTAGAAAAGCTGATTCCAGTATTAGTGACTCTAAAGCAAGACACTTACAAATTTTGCACACTTTCTTGGGATTAACTCTTGGGATTAATAGATTCATTTTACTATCATTCAGAAAAGAAGCAAATAAATTATGCTTCAGTGAAATTGGGCTGGCATAAGCAAAACGTGCAAGAGCCAGACCATACCTTGTTTTCCACTTGTAATTCAAGACTACAAACCCTCAAACTTTGCAGTCTGGAATATCTTTCTGCATTATCTGTATCTCTGTGCTACCTGTCTCTAGAGATGCTTATAAATGTGATATATGAGCTCACAAGGTGGCTGCTTTAGATCCTGTGCAGTTTAGGACTAGTGTAAATGTTGTATAAAGCAGACAGCAAGAATTTGGCAGTCACTCGCATGTGAATAATTTTTAAAATGAGGGTCAGAGGTGTAAAGTAGAAAAAAAAAGTTATTAGATCATAGTTTCCAACTTAGTGAGTTCTCTGTCCCTGTAACCTTCAGTCCTCAGATTGCTGAGCTGCATGAGGAGCAGTGCTCCGGTAAGGCAAAATAAAATCCTTTACCTCAAATACAATATATGCAGGATATTTCAGCATAACTAAATTTAACACAGCAGAGCATGTTGGCAAACACAGAGCACCAGCTGTCAGCACCCAGAGCTGACATGGTTATTCTTTGTTCAGTTAATTATCTAGGTTGGTTCATTGCTGTATTGCAGCCTAATTAGAGTAGAAGTTATATGATCACTTCTTTCACCAGTCCTCTGGCTCTGCAGGTCAAATCCTTGTTTCAGAAGAAAAAATCTCTCATTTGTATAAATTTTGAGCTCTAGGTTACAGAGACAAGAACTGGGACTAATTTTCTCATTCTTGTTCATAATTGTAGTGACAAAATTTTGGAAGTTTTATACTCTTTAAGACTACCCCTTAATTTGATGTCCACAAAGTTATATGATGTGGTAGAAGTGGAAACTACACCTTAGACTTCCTTCTAGAGAACCAAATTCTCTTAAATACTTAGGTCTCAGGAAAGGAGAGATTTTGCAATTGCTTTTTTGAAATAGGCTCTAAGTAGCTCTCGACACAGCAATCACAGAGGGGACAGTCTCAAACATTTCTTAAGAGTTTGCTCTCAACTGGAATAGTATGTAACAGACTCTTGAAATCTGACAGAGATAGGAAAGTTTTGACTCAATAGGATTAAATGAGGTTTTGTGTTATCAAAAGCCAACCCAACCCACACAGACCATTTTTCTCTTCCTACTGAGCAGCAGTGGAAATTTCATGAGAGACTCTACTAATGTAAAAAGATATTAGTGAATAGTATTTTGGAATAAAAAACAAGTTCTTATAAACGCCAGCTATGAGAAGTATATTTCATATACTCTAAATGGAGAATCCCATCATACATATTGGTCATGTGAAACTATTAAACTTAAAGACACAGGTTTTTCTTAGATGCTTTGGGCTTTAAGTAATCACTTTTTACCTTCAGATTTCTGTCATTTTGTATGGATTTCAAAACAGTACTGACTGTGTTATTTAGTCTGGAAAGTACTGGGAAGAAAAATGATTGTGAATATACTGTAAAACCACTTTTAAGAAATGTGTTTGCAAGGCACTTGCTACAAGAATTATGAAAATTTTGAATGTTTAACAGAAAGGTCATTGCTTGTATCTAGTGTTGCACATGCAAAGAAATGCTACTGAGGAACCTTGGAAAATTGTGTTTGTCCTTAATGAACTAGGAAAAGGCTTTACTACAGACACTTGCACTGAACTTCTCTCTAACGTGGTACTGCACCACATATCAAGTAGTTATCTCTTCAATTTATAATATAAAAGTCCATTTATAGCACAGAATAATGGGCATATTTCATTTCCAATTAAGATTACTCATCTCTTCACACCCACTAAGATTTCTACTGTGCTTTTAATTTATCATTGCTTACTTTAATGCACCCAGTTTAATCACACTAGCATCAGGAATCAGATCATTATAACCAGAGCTGTACTGAACTAATTTAATCTTCTTGGGGGTGAAAAAAGAGAGCGTGAGAGAACATTTTAGATTCAAAGTACTTGGGCTTTTCTTTTTGTAACATTACTTACCATCTCACTTCTTATTTCAAAATTGCTGAAAATGATGAGGCTGGCATGCCAGTTTGACTATGCTGACTCCAAAAAAGTGTCAGCTCTCCATCCAGAACCCTACAAAAGGAGGCAGGTATAACAGAGAGAGTTGATCTGACACAGAGCTCATAATCAACAACAACAACAAAAAGAATGTAAAGACAAGATTAAAGTTCATTAAAATTCCTTGGAGTGTTCATATTTTCTTTCACATTTTTTCATATTCCAAAAACACCACAGAATTTTTTCAATGTCTGTGCATTTCTGGATGAGAGAGATATAGATCCTGGCCATGTGGAAGACTGGGACTGAGGTGTTCTGAGAAAGCTGCCTCTGGAGTATGGGAAAGTTACTTTAGAAACTCGCTCAGGCTGAGATCAAAATGATTCATTGAAAGAGTAGAGAGCTACAGATAAGAATTACTACTGTTTGTGGTACACAGGAGGGGTGAAGGAGCATGAGTCCTGACATTGAGAATACAGGAAGGGCTTAGGGCAGCACTGAATCACAGTAGCAGCTGAAGGATCCCCTCTCACAATTTTCTGCTGCAAAGGCATTTCCAGGACTTTAGCATCATGGTTGAAAGATATAATTTTAGAAATAAACAAAATTTAAGGTTAAAACTTTGCTGCTTGCTCATTTAACTCCAAGTCTTTCACTCAAGGAAACAGTGGAGTCAGGCTTGTTTTCTTGGTAAGAATTATTTTGCACTGCGTAGAGGAGATTTATTCATTATAGCAGTTAGTCAGCAAAACTTCAATCAGTAGAGAAGAAAGAAGGGTTACTTTCCAAGGTGAATGTTTTAGGCTGTGAAAACACCATGGCCTAAGAGATGCACTGTTTATTGTAATGAATAGATTTTAAGTGCCTACGGTGTCTCAGGTAAGTCCCACACAAGGAGCTCAGAGCAAGGAAATGTTACCTTAATGACACTTGACTCTGTACCCACTTTGAACAGCAGTTAACATAAACAAACATAGCCTTCAGGATCTAACCTGTGTAAAAATAACCACTGAAAACAGACAAATCCTAAACTGGGATGGGATGATATGCTGATCTCCATCAGTAGTGAAACTGCAAAACCTTAATACGAAATCCTACTAAAGAAAGAAAGAATGTGAAGGAGTTTCATCAGCAACATGCCTCAAAGGCATAGAAATAAAATTTCAGGAAGTGTTTCAAGTCAACAACAAAACACAGTGTTAGAAGAGGAGTTGGATACAAAACAACTTCCCCAAACAACTAAGGTATGCCACAAAATGAAGAAATGTCTACTCTTAAATACTTTCAAAGGCCAGAGATAAAGCAAGGTGCAAAAGAGTGCAGCTCATGTTAGGAAATAAGGAACAAGTACACATAAGCCATTTTCATTAGGAATAATTGTATTTTCCTCACAGGCTTTGTGGCACTAGTTGCTTGCTATATATCAGCTTGTTGCTGTATGGGCAATGAAGTTTTTCCTGTCAAATCCAGTCAGCCTTCATTGCTTATGGTAATGAACAACACAGTTTTATCATTTGTCTCTTCTTCATTTCAAATGCTACTGTATAGGAAGTGATATACTTCTTCCTGTAAAGCACCTGTAATTTTCATGCCAGCTTGAAATACTTTTTGTTGTTCATCTGAAGTAGATGAAACTAATCTCAATTTTTATTCTTGCAGGTACCTTACAAATAGCATTCTCTTTATGAGTAAAAGATTGTAGGAATATGGACATACATCTGTCACTCGTACAAATAATTATCACTAGCAATATACAAAATATCCCTATAAATCCTCAGATTATTTCTGTATAGATTTTGGAAGAGTCCAAGGAACCACACACCAGATATACGAGTGAATGCACTTCTAAATATTTTTTAAAAATATGTCTTCTTAGCAAATACTTGTTAGAAGAATTTTTTTTCCCTTTCCTACAGAGAATGTAGAGCCATCATGGTCTTTTTTTGTGTGTTAAATACATTGCAAGGGTTGAATGGTACCATCCTGCACTCCAAACCCATGGTTATCCTATCCACTTGAAGTTTCCAGAGATATTGTGGAAAGGCAAATCCTAAGCAAATACCACAAGAAAGGACTTTGGAAGACAGAGAAAAGAATTAGAAAATAATAAGAATTTAAATCATCAAATTCAAGACAAGTCACCATTCTGCAATAAACTGATCCTCTGCATTAATCCTGCTTGAGGTTGGAGCGCAGTGGTGAGCACAAGGGAGAAATGGGTACCGGGTGGGGGGGTCAGCTCACTGCTGAATAGTGCTATGGATAAAGAGAACTTGATTCTGCAGAATTGCCAGTCTGGCCTTTTCACAGAACACAAAATTAATTAAATAACAAGACCAAAGCATTTCTCTGCCTCAATTTTTCCCCTGAAAGTGATAGAATATAATTATGCTCACATATGTAAGAAGCTCCTGCAAAAAGCAAAATCTATTAATCAGTTAATCAGGCCACACTTCAATAGAACCTTTAATGCTGTGCATCCAGGGGTGCACCAAAAGGCAAATTAGAAACTCAATTAATTATGAATTATTTAATAAATTATTTGCAAGCCTGGAATTAAAGGAGATATATGTATGCCAATGTATCAAATTCTCCACAGTATGGGAACCCCAAAGCTATCATAGGCTGCAGCTGGAAACTTCATAAATAGGGGAGGCTAAGGATTGGTTTAATCTGAATCTAGAAAAAATCTGAAAGCTACTGTATTTTGAAGATCCTAATAGAAATCTAACCCTGCAAGTCAAAGAGGAGAAAGAAAGTATAATGTATTAATGCTGCTAACTTCCTAGTGATTACCAGCATGACGGATAGTTTCAAAATTCCAAAATTTACTATAAAAGAAAAAAAGAAGGTTTAATGGCTATGAAAAAGAAAAGCTTACTACAGGATTGAAGCTAAGTAGGTCGCTTCATATATGCTCTGATATGAGCACAGACTGAAGCCAAATACATGAGTGAACATCAAAAAGCCCCTGCATGTTCCTTTCCAGCTATGGAATGACTGTGCCATACTGCCATACCCAAAATTTGAAGCTGTTGCTGTTCCACATTGTGGGATTGCATTTTATGGAAATGGTTTGCTCTGGCTCACCCTTGGAAAATGTATGGTTTATCCCCAGTCTGTATCCTCCCTGCAGTATCGTGTATCTGTAACCTCATTGGCTGGAGAATGTTACCGCGCCCCTTTGAACCTCTGTGATAAGAATGCCAAGGCAGAAGGCTCTGCCCGCTTGCCCCTCTTCCCCTGGAGGCGTCCGGACGCTCCTCTCTCCTCTCCCCCCCTTCCCCCTCCCCCCTTCCCCTCTCCCTCAGTGAATAAACCCTCACCTCATCAGCACCCCACCGGCATCTGAGTCTCCTTGCCTGCAAGCCCGGGAACACCACGACCCCAAAAGACCCCGGGGGTCTCCGGGGGGCACTCCCCGGGGACCCCCCCATAAATTTAAACAACAACAGATGACGCACCAACGTCGGGCAACAGCATCAGCGACCCTGAGATAAGATGGACCATGGTAACACCGCTTCGGTGCCGTCTCCGGTGGAGCGGCCGTTCTGGGCCATCGCGGCCCAGGGCGGCCCCTCCCCCACCGCGCAGAGACCTCGTGAGCCACCACGCGGCTGTCCCACCACCGCCGACCGGCCCGGCGCGGGCCCGGGTCCCGGCCCGCCTCGGCGCTGCGCGGGCTGCGCAGCCCCGCCGGACGGCGCGGCCCGGGCGGCGCGGCTCCGCCACGGCGAGGCTCCGGCGTGAGCCCCGGCGCGGCGGGACCGCTGCCGCGGCGCGTGGCTGCGGCGTGTGGCTGCGGCGCGGCCCCGGCCCGCCTCGGCTCGGCGGCGCGGGCTGCGCGGCAGCGGCGCGGCACCCTCTGGCCCGCGGCAGCCGCGGCGCGGAGCGGCCCCGGCGGCGGCACGGCCCCGGCGGAGGGGCAGCCGCGGCGCGGGCGGCGAACCGGCGGCGGAGCGGCCCCGGCCCGGCACGGCCCCGGCGGAGGAGCGGCCCCAGCCCAGCGGCCGCGGCGCGGGGCAGTCCCGGCGGAGCCAACACGTAGTCCCGGCCCCGCCGCAGCGCGCGCGGGCCCCAGCACCGGGAGAAGCCGCGCGGACAAGCGGCCCTGGACAGCAGCGAAGAGAACTCAGCCAGACGGCCATCAGAGAAGGAAAAAGCAGTCTTCAGTCGTGCCCAAGCCCCGCACCTTCCAAAACTCAGTTTTGTAAATCGTGTAACCTCCTTCCTTACCCTTACCCCCTCCTCCCCTCGCTGCTCCTTCTCCCTAACCCCCTTTCCCTTAACAAACCCCCGAGAGTTAACCCCTTCCTGCTAAACCCGGCACGGCACAGCTAACACCACGTGCTGCGCTGTGACCCCATGGCCACCATGGCCACGTGCTCTCAGTCCCATCTTCCGCTTTCCAAGTCCCACAAGGTAAACGCTAAGAAACCAAACCCCAAAGCTAAAGTGAATTTGTAATACCAGTTTTGCAGCCTTGTATAATTGTTAATGCTACTTTGATTCCCTTTCCCTGTTTTTCTGCCCCTGTCCCTAGCTGTTCTGGCCAAACAGCAGGGTGTCCCAAACCCCTCCATTTCCTTCCCATCCCCATGAAGTAGTTTTACAATTATGCCTTTCTAGTTTTGTGTGTGTAAATATTGCAGATTCCCCTGTTTTCTGTTTTAGAAAGCAGAGGCCTTTTCAGGTCACAAGTGTAGATCCAAGGGAAGCAGTTTTTGAATTGTCTTCTTGTAAGGCGCGATTCAGTAGTGTAGACTATTGAACCTGTAACGCTTTTGGGTTTATGCTGTCCTCAGTTAGTTCTGAGGGTGATTGATAACCTAAATTGGTGTCTGAGAAAGTATTTGACGGTTTTTGTAGTTTTTTTCTTTTGTTTTTCTTTTGATGACCTAAAACTGGGGGTCTTTTGTTTTGGTTGAACCAGTTGGAAAGTGAAAGGAGTGGTTTGGCTCAGATCCGTGAGTGTCGGTGACTTGCTGTTCAGGCCTTAAGGGAATTCCGTGACAGATCAATGGCAGCTTGAGTTGATTTAAATTCCTCACTGCCCCTGCCCGGCCCCAATGGGGGAACTGCAGCAGGCCACCTGGAGAATCTGAAGCCGTGTGTGGAGCCCGGGGAACTCCACGCGTTTTCCTGTCCCTAGAGTGGGAGCATAGTCAGCGCCACAGCCTAAACTGGGGGCTGTGGTGGGCTGAAAAGCCAGTTGGAAAAGGCTAGACACTATTAGGCCAGTCAGGCTGGAAAGGCTCAAACAAATTTGTTAACTTGTTTCAAGTCTTGCAATATAAACTCACATAACCCGTCTACTGCAATTACAAGGTCAGATCAACTGTTCACCGTATAACATAATCCTTACTGCAATTGTATTTGGTTTCATGCTGCAAAACTGTAATTACTGTTTCATTTTTTAAATTATTAATTGTCATATGTCATATTTCTCTTCTCACATTTTAAAGAAAAAAAGGGTGACTTGTGGGATTGCATTTTATGGAAATGGTTTGCTCTGGCTCACCCTTGGAAAATGTATGGTTTATCCCCAGTCTGTATCCTCCCTGCAGTATCGTGTATCTGTAACCTCATTGGCTGGAGAATGTTACCGCGCCCCTTTGAACCTCTGTGATAAGAATGCCAAGGCAGAAGGCTCTGCCCGCTTGCCCCTCTTCCCCTGGAGGCGTCCGGACGCTCCTCTCTCCTCTCCCCCCCTTCCCCCTCCCCCCTTCCCCTCTCCCTCAGTGAATAAACCCTCACCTCATCAGCACCCCACCGGCATCTGAGTCTCCTTGCCTGCAAGCCCGGGAACACCACGACCCCAAAAGACCCCGGGGGTCTCCGGGGGGCACTCCCCGGGGACCCCCCCATAAATTTAAACAACAACACACATTCCCGTGCAGGACTGATGAAGAGATTTGACAGGTGCCTATGGATTTAATAACAATTTGTTTTTATATAAGCATACTGAGTTGTCTTCAATGTAATTTGAAAAAAAAAAAAAAACAACAACAAAACGGGTTTAAGCTTTTTATTGCTTGAATAGTTATAATTTACTGGAAGATTTGCTCATTTTACATGAGAAAAAAATCTGTAAACTGCAGTCTTCATAACTCTCTGAAGTACTCAAGACAGCTATGCAGTCAAGGCAATAAAATGTTGTACAATATCATTATTTATACAAGCAAGAAAATAATTTTACTATCTGTGGTACTTGGGTATCATAAGCTTTGTGCCTTTTGGTTATATTGGCATCCTCAGCACCACACAGCCTCACTCCTGTCAGCCCTGCTTTTAACCTGCAGTGCCTCCTTATCCTTTCCAAGACAGTGAGCACTTGTAAATGGCTCTGACACCTTCCCATTGCTCCACTTTGTCTGATAAGGTGGTGAAAGCTGCCCCAGGCATGTGACCAGACTTTCAGAACACAGGAAAGGATGACTCGGGAGATGTAACACCATCTTTGATGGGGAAAGAAAAAAAAAATAGAATGGAGAAAAGGAAGGTGAGCAAAATCTGGGACAACAGTATTTAGCTGGATTTCACAGAGAAACAGAGCCCTCCGTGAGTATTTCTCATCTAAAATATTTTCAAGAAGAAAATTCTTACAGCAGCTTACATTAAAATATCAGTCTGTCATCTTCTCTGTAGATTGTAGACTCAAGTGAAAAATCATATATTGTCCCAGAATTGTTCCATTGTTTTTGGAAAATATTTTTCCCAAATGCAACTTTTTTTCTGTCTAGGTAGTTTCATAACATGATATACTACTGTTCTTAGCTGAGAGATTTCAAATAGTTACCAAAGTAATTGTTTTAACATTATAAGTCTGCTATAGGGTTGCATGTGGAACACATTTGCCTTTTCTGCTTTCATTCATGTAATATCTTTTGGTTTTTACTAAGTACCTTACCAAATTTTTATTTATATTTTTATCACCATAATTGCCCATACAAAGTGGAAAAGATGAGCGACTTCTGATCAAAAATCAGAAATAAAATAGCAGGCTTTGTCAAAGCAAACAGCACCTGTAGTAGTCATGGTATATTGGTACCAGCCCATGAGAGAGTTGTCACACTGTTGGAACAATTCAAGGACTCAAGGGTAGGAGTAGAAAATGAAAATTGCTAGAGGGTGTAGAAAGAAAACAGACTTGGGGATATCAGAAAGTGAGTTACATTTGGAATTTATAATACCCAGCTGGAAGAGGCTAAAGAAGAACCTAAGTCCTGAAAATTTCCAGAGCTTAATTTACAGGGCCATTAAAAGTTTAATTTACCTCAGGCAATGGTTTTTAAATTGCAAATTAGAACAAGGCACTGATATTTTAAATTTGTCCCATTGTTTTGCACTCATCAAAGGTGGTATTAAATCTCCTGAGTCCTTTGCATGGTACAAATATCATCATTATCACAGAGTATTTTTCAGAAACTTCCATATACTTCTGGTTAGCACCTGATGACCTGAAAGATATAAGGATGAACAACACAAAATGTAAGCACAAACCTGGATTTTGTTTATGTCACTCAAACCCAAAAATCTGAAGTAAGAGGGTTATCCACTCCAGGCATTCAAACCTGGAGATAAAACTTATAAGAACCAGAATTAATAGCCTATACATTACATCAGAGCATAAAAACATTCAACAGTATGGCTTAAAATCAACAGCTAGTCAAGTTTCTTTCAAAGGCCATTCCTGCAAGTTTCAACACCTGATAAACAGTGGTGAACAAAGCATCCCTAGCGGAACACCTTAAACACACTGATTTCTCACCAATCTACTCTAAATTCTCCAATTAACTGTTTTTAGTCTGTTCTAGTTCATAAATGACATAATCAGCAGCTGCTGAACTGCAGTTATAGTAAGTCACTAGTGCTTGCAGCCAACTTTGTGCCAAGCTTTACATGATTTTGTGACATTTAGTAGTTTTATTATTTATTATTACTGTTCGTTTATTTGTAATAGTATTTATGCTACTTTAACAAGGTACCATAAGGTACCTTGACCATAACTAGGCTGTTTAAGTCAAAGACAACTACAGGAGCACAGTTTCTAGTTTTATATACAGTGCAATACACAAACAGGTGCCTTTTCCACCACTACCTGATCTTGAAGGCCTGTGGTCATTTGTTGTCTAGAAGCACTCCTTCAGCCTTTTACCTTCCCATCACAGACACTAGGTATGATCTCAAAGTTTAGCATGCCATCAGTCTGAGGATTTGTTATCAAAGAAACTCTCAGCCCCAAGGAGTGACCTTGGAGGTGCCCTTACCCAAGGGAGATCCTGGCGTGCAGCCTGCTGACCTACAGGAGAGCTCAACAGGCCCTGGGCTGTTCACTGCTTATAAAGATGATTTATTTGTATTTGCATACAGGCAGGACACCTGGGTCACTGCCCCAGACAGCCCTTGGCCACCACGCTGCCATCCCGGCCCCAAAGTCCAGAGCAGGCTGGATGCAGCAACCACCCCACTGGTGGTTACGGCTTTAGCAGGGCAGTGGAAGGCAGGGCAGACACCCCACCAATGTCCCCTTCCTGAAGCTGTTCCAAGGATGAATGGGGTAATTACAGCTTCAATGTCCAACTGAGACACAGCAAATGAGAAATGATGGATGTGCAGGCCTACATCTGAGGGACAAGGAACTCTCAAGAGGGTGGGAAGCTCTCAACTTTTTATTGTAACCAATATTTCTTATGGCATTGTTTGATAGCTATATGAGGAATGGCTGGAATTTGTCTGCTGTAGAGACCAATAGGCTAACAGTCCAGGGAAAAAAGCAACACAGAAACACAGATTCACCAGGGTGATGCTGCCATGGTTTAGCCCCAGATTGCAACTGAGCCCCACGTTTGCCTGCTCCTGTCCCCCTCCAGTGCAAAGGAAGAGAGAATTGCAAGAGTAAAAGCGAGAAAACTCATGGATTTGGATAAAAACAGTCCAATAGGCAAAGGCAAGCAAAGCCAAAGAAGGAATTCACTCACCACTGCCCCCCTGGCAGGCAGGTTTCCAGCCATTCCCAGGGAAGGGGATCACAGGTTCCTGGAAAAGGCAGGGTACTATTGCTCTTTCTGATCCAAGCCCGCAGACTCACGTCACAAAATCGATCACAGTGTATAAAAAATGAGATTATTTTGCCTGTTTGTTTTTGATAGGCTTTATGTTTTCATCTTGTGCTATAATTGTTAACCTCATAAATACATTTTTTCACACCATAAATAATAAATTTAAAAGCAAAAAACCATTTGAGAATGAGGATGTGTTAAAAAAGTTCAGAAGTTCTACACAGTGCAAATAATACTTCCAAATACAGGAACTAACAAGCAGCTCATTTCTGCAATGCTTGTCTACTAAATCCAGTAATCTGAAGGATCCCTTTGACACCTAGGGAATCACCTATTAGTACAGTGAAAGAATGCTTAAGTGGTCTAAGATTATACATGCTTTTTACTTTACTACAGAATTAAACAGAATAATTTTGCAGTATGAATATTTACTTAAGAAAACTGTAGAGCTGCTTTTTCTACAATTTATCTTAACTATAGTACAGTTTGGAAAATGGTCACATGATCTTATTTCTGCAGAAAATATGAAATCCAAGTTGAAAAACACCATAAGAGAAATCAACTTTTTTTTTTTCTTATTTCAATACCACAGGATTAAACTGTGTTACTTATTGACAATGAGAAGCTTATATTCTCTCAAGAATATAAAATGAGCTGAATGTTTTTTAAAAGCCCATGTTATCCTGAACTATAAAAATCAATTTTTAAAAATTTGGAAAGAAAATTAAACTTCAGAATAACCTCTGATTTAAGATGCATCCAAAATGCTAAAAACAAAGACAAGAATGGATGATGAAGTCTTACAGCTTTGTCTAAAACATTAGATATTGGACTTTAATGTATTTTTTTTGACATTACACATGCACACACTCTCACAAATGGAGCTTGGGTCTGGTTCAGCACAGGAGGAAATCATTGGTTTTTTCCTACCTAAAATGAAAAATGTTTTTTACATTTACTTTGCATAGAAGTTGAGGAGAATTTGAGACTATATACAAGCAAAATAGGAATAGAATGACTAAGACTATTGTATAAAATATAATTTTTTAAATTTTCTGTAGTTCTACTTTTCCTATGTTTTGTGAGATACATATGTTTGCTATAAACATGGAAATTGTAATTAGGTATATTTAAAATAATAAGGACTTAAAATAGCTTTTCGAAGGGGAAAAGATATAAAAGAGTAGAAATGCCAGATCATTTAAGCAAAATAAACTGATCCAGGCTTGACTCTTCTTAATTAATTTCTTTCCAATTGGGTGCAATCTACTTGTATTCTCTGCAGGGCTGTGACTTAAGATAGGCCATTGCAGCCTTGCTTACAAATAAGAGCCCATGCTACCTTCTGATGGACAGCACACCTTGTTATCAAATTTTCAGCTCAACTGTACATAACAAGTGATGGCCACTGAAAGGGTGATCTCTGGCTGCCCATCCAGCTTGAAAGCATGTGGATTTCAGAGTTCTGAAATGTCTGTTTGGCTCTTCTCTAACTTCTGAAGCCAGAAACTGAAGAACACTATTTACTTTAGAAAACTGTCTGCCCTGAATAATGACTTCCACATCAGTGCTCCCCTGTAAAGCACAAAGATTTCTAATTTAAATTTATTACATTAAAAATGCTATTTAACATCAGGTAGTAAATAAAACAAATACATAAACCACAATTTATGTAAAATAAAAGAAAATATAATTACTAGATAGAGAAGCATAAATGCAAAACTGAAACAAAACTTTAGATATTTTTCTCTTATTTCTTGTACTTTCTGAGAGTTTTTAAGCACAGCAGTTTTAAATTCTTGACTTATATTAAGATGTTAAAGACATCAAATAATTCACTAATGGCTTGATAATCTTTATTGCTCTATCTCTTCAAAAAACATGAATAGATAGCAATGAACAGAAAATCCTGCTTGAAGCCATCTACTGTGCACTCATCAAAAGATCATTGCTCTAGGAAAATAATCAGAAAAAAAATTGTTCCCCATAGTGGCAAAATTAAAGATTTTTTTTTTAACTTCCAAGACACTACTTACAAGCAAAATAGATAAAGGTTAGTAGAATGCAGTCAGTAGATACTTTATTACTCAGAAACAACAAATACCTTAAAGTGTACTGTGGCTGCATCATTGCTATCATTTCCTTCATGTGCTTCAAAAATTTTATTTCCTCTCATTCAGCAGTGGGAATTGTTCATCTTGCCAGTCAAGAAATTCAATAACTTAGTCCTCGACCTTAAAAAGCAGTGGGAACTGCAAAGATTAATACAAATGGAAATTATGAGTGTACTTTAGCAGTTATAGATGAAATACAAATATGTATTTCCTTGATTCTGTCTTGCCCATGATACCTTCAAAACAGATACCTTTACCTCAAGGCAATAGGTAAAACTTGCAAGGAACAGTGTCTATAATTCCATGAAAATAATCACTCTTTTTTATTCTACCCCCACTTTATGTGCTTGGAAAAAAAATTCCATCAGAAGGACATAACTAGCATAAAATCAATGAACTATAAAGCTGGATTTGTTTTTGTAGTTTATCACTGAATGTGAGAACTCAGATTCAGAGTTTATTTTTTTATTTAGCAGGCATAAAGTCCTGTACAATCAAAAGAAACTACTGGAAATTACTCAACTTTTAAGAAATACATGTTTGTAGGATTACACTAATTTTAATATTCACTAAACATAAAAGGCTTTTTTTTTTTTTTTTAATTACTGTAACCCCATAACTTCCTAAAGGGAAATAATTTAATCCATACAAGACTCCCTTACCATTTCAGGGCAAATCATTCTTAATCCTTCAGCTAACTGATATTTTTCTAATTTTCAGCTAACTGGTCATTTCAATATAATATATTGCCTCACTATCAACAAAATAAGGAAATTTTCACAAGTGATCTTTAAATAGAGTAATAAAAATGAAAGGAGAAAGAAACCTGGAATGTACTTGAACTATCTATGGCAAAAGTGAGATAAAAGTGAGAAAGGAGTTCTCCAATCATGGATATTAGAAATCTCATTTTCAGAAGTTTAATCTTATAATGCAAACTCTACAGAAAGAAAAAAAAAAGGGGGACACCCCCTCCCCCAAAAACCCAAACCAAAACAAACAAACAAATAAAACAAAACCAACCAAAAAACCCTAAAAAACCCCAAATCAAATAAAAACAAGCATATTGCAAAAAAATTGCAAAAAAAAAAAAAGGCATTTGACTACTAATGATACTAATGACAATGATAATTTATGAAAACTAGATATTTTAAAAATCAGTAGTAAAAATCAATAGTAATAAAAATCAATTGAGTTGAACTCCCATCTAGGTCTGAGTAAATCTGTATTAGTACAGTCCTGATTACTTAATGCCATTTAAATCAGCGAACTTTACATAATTTTTTCACTGATCTAAGATGTATTGAACTTACGTAAGGGATTCTGACACATCTGCTCCTGACTATAGTGGTATAAATTAAGATCAACTTCAGAAAATTCAACAGCAAGATCAACTTTTGAGAAGTCAGCAAAAAAGTTTTAAAGCTGCTATTAAAATTCTTTTTCATTTGTTGCCATCATTCACCATTTAATGTTTGGATGTCCATTACATGTGGAGTTGAGACACTAGGAAAACATTCATCACTCTCTTTTTATAATTATATATTTAATTACCTTTGCTGAGAGTTCCAGATGGATAGCATGGTTGAATTAAATTTCTTTATAACAAGATGGACATGTTTAAGTCCCCAAAAAGTTTAATGTCATCTGTAATTTATTGTCAAAATACATGACACATATAAAAGTTCAATCATTTTGTTTTCTAATCTAGTACCAACATTTATAGAAAACAAAAGAAGAGCATTTACAGGTAAAATTCTTGAAAATTCTGTGAAGATCAACGCTGTCTTTATCCTCTAAAGTATAAGGACTGAAAATCGAAGATCTCTGAGTGTTCATTTCACTTCAGCTCCTCCTTTGAGTGGTGACGTCCTTGTGGGTTCTCATTCATAAATAATTTAAGTTGAATCTTTGTCACCTACATAACAAAAGAAAACCTCATTCCAACCTCCTAATGGGCTAGATTCACTCCTAGTCAGTTTATCTCCATTTATTCTGGTGCTTAATTGTACTTCAGCTTAAGCAGTTTTCTTCATCTCTGATGTTTATCTTGTGAGACATTCATAGTGAAAAATCCTCTCCATTCTCAGTCTTAGTTTTTTTTGGTTA
Source organism: Prinia subflava (assembly GCF_021018805.1). Lineage (NCBI taxonomy): Eukaryota > Metazoa > Chordata > Aves > Passeriformes > Cisticolidae > Prinia > Prinia subflava. The sequence goes on from NC_086251.1 coordinate 21,390,023, forward strand.
AACATCACTTTATTCTAGTCTGTAAAACAGATTCTCTCTTCTCTTGATAATTTCACTTGCTTTTGTCTTTACCTGCTGTTCTTTGAATTTAGAGGCCATGGACACTTACTCTGGATGCACTCTCAGTAGTGATTTGTACAGTGGTATCAATATTTCTCTGCTGGTTCTTAAACCATTTTGCCTCTTACAATCTGAAACTATATTTGGTTTTTGAAAGCAGCTTGCTCTTGACAGGTTTTAGTCTTTTCTAAATGAATTCCCCCATGCTGGAATACACATTGTGGAACAATCTGATATGACTAAAAAGTAATAGGTCTGAAACTGTATTAGCAAGTGTTTAAACTTACATAGTATATGAAGTTGTTAAATAGATTCTTTTTAGTAGAATAATAATGTACCTAAAATAAGGTGTTTATTATCACTGAGACAAAATTTGCTCAATAAACATGGCACAGCATGCAGTGTCCAGCCTCAGACAAAATTTTGAGTGGACTTGCTTTATGATTTTTGAACAAACATTTTTTGCTATTGCTCTTTTCCATAGTTTCACACCTCTGTTAGCTGCAGTACTTTGGATCAAAGCATTGCAACATTTTTTAATAATGAACTGTTAGTCTTAAAGGAAGCTTGAGCAATCGTGATGATTTGCATTGTCTCAAATACTGTTCATGTGTAGAACATTTTTGTCTATTTAAATCTATTTAAAATTGTGTTAATGCTCTACTCTTTGGGCTCTCTAGCTAAGCTGGCAGAGCAAAGCACTCAGTGCTGAGGACTCTGAATCCACAGTGACATTACAAACGGGGTTAACGTTGGACTGCAAACATGGCAGGATGACCTGCACAACGGGAGTGCTGCAGTGGGTGGCTGTAAAAAGGGTTGAGCCTTTAAGGATAGCAGTCAGGGGAAAGGCCAGCAGGAATACATCCCACTGGGAGTCTGTCATAGACCGCCCAACCAGCATGAAAGACAGATGAAACACTCTATAGGCAACTGGGATGAAATCTCACCAATCACTAATCCTTGATCTCATGGGGGACTTCAGCTCACCAAAAGTCTGCTGAAAGTACAAGACAGCAGAGAGAAAGCAGTGTAGGACTGTGTGGCAGACGATTTCCTGACAGCTGTTGAGTGAACCCCTTCGGGAAGGTGTCCCCCTGGACCTGTAGTTCGTGAACAGGGAGCGCTGCTGGGTGATGTGACAGTTGGAGGCTGTCTTGGACACAGCCATCATCCAAGGATAGACTTTTTCCAGACAGCAGACCTTGTCCTGTCTATGAGTCTGGCTGAGAGAGACCTTTGGGAGGCAGTCTTGAAGGGCAAAGGAGTCCAGGAAGGCTGGACATGTTTCGAAAGGATATTTTAAAGGTACAGCAGCAGGCTGTCTGGGTGTTCCAGAAGATGAGCCAGTGGGCAAGAAGATCAACCTGTCTTAACAAAGAACTTTGGCTAGAACTCAGAGAAGAAAAGGGTTTATAACAGTTGGGTGAAGGGACAGGAAACTCAGGAAGAGTACAAGGATGTTGTGAGGTTGTGGTGGGCCAAAACCCAGCTAGAATTTAATCTGGCTGCTGCTGTAAAGGAAAACTTTTTTTTTTTTAATGAATAAATCAGCAGCAAGAGGAGGTTTAGAGTGAATTTCCATCCTTTATTGGATGAAGGGAAAAACCTACTGATGAAGGATGAGGAAAAGGTTGAGGTATTTAATGCCTTCTTCTCCTCAGTTTTTAATGGAAAAACCAATTATCTTCAGGTTACCAGCCCCCTGAGCTGACAACAGGGACAGAAGGTAGAAACAGGGAACAGAATGAAACCTCCATAACCCAGGAGAAAATGGTCAGCAACCTGCTCCTCCACTTAGACACACACAAATCTGTGGGGCCAAATGGAATCCACCCAAAGGTACCGAGGGAGCTGGGGGAGAGCTCACCAGGCCACTTTCAATCATGTACCAGGAGTCCTGGCTCCCCAGAGAGATCCCAGCTGAGTGGAAGTCAGCAAATGTGATGCCCATTTACAGGAGATGTTGGAAGGAGAATCCAGGGAACTACGAGCCTGTCAGCCTGACCTCAGAGCCAAGAAAGGCCATGGAGAAGATCATCCTGAGTGCCATCACATGGCATATGCAGGACAGCCAGAGGACCAGGCCCAGCCAGAGCAGACTTGTGAAAGAGGTCCTGCTTGGGCAGCCTGATCTCCTTCTTATGAGGTGACCCATTTAGTGGGTGAGGAAAAGGCTGTGGATGCTGTCTACCTGGACTCTAGTAAAGCTTTTGACACCATATTTTGGAGGAAATGGTCTCAAGTTGTGCCAGGGGAAGGCTGGATTGGGTATTATGAAAAAATGATTTCTTCACAGAAGGGTGTCGAGGCAGTGGAACAGCTGCCCAGGGAAGTAGGGGAATTCCTGCCAAGATGCTTAAAAGACACATAGATGTGGTACTTAGGAACACGGTTTAATAGTGAGCATGGCACTGCTGGGTTAATGGTTGCACTTGATGATCTTAGAGTTCTTTTCCAAAATTAACGATTCTATCATTCTGTGACCTCAATGTGCTCTACAGGAAAAAACCTGCTTTTTGTTCTCCATCGCACAAGGCCCAGCGAAGCTCTGATGATCAATAGTGATTGACTTCAATAACTGTTAGTTAAAGATCTACTGTGTGTGCTGTAGAAACTCTTGTATGACCTTCCCTGAATTGATTAAACGTGCCACTGACTCAAACAGATCAGGATCCATATCCTTTTGCCTAAGAGCTGCAGAAGAAAACAGACCTTCCTAGGGAGCCACAAAGCAGGCAAGCCAGGAGACAGGCTTTCCCTTACAAAGCATTTGCTTAATTTAAATCTGGGGTGAAAGTAAGGTTAATTATCATTATGCCAGCATTTTGTTTATGTGTACCTACACAAACAGATTGTAGTGTTTAATTGCACTGTACCTAATTTATTAAAAGCTTACATAATAAAGGAACATGGAAGGAGGTTTTTTAGAGAATGGTTCTTATCTCAGGAAAGACTCTCTCATACAGATTCATACATACATATGTGTGCTTATACTTTTAGTATTTAGGTGTAATATATACTTTTGGTAAACACAGATATCTGTATTGATAGTTGAGGAAGTTGCCATAATCTTTTACCTTATTTCAACTTGGACTAAGAATACTTGCAGCCTAGGTCACTGATTTACTATTTACACTGTTCTTTTCACCTCCCAAATCTTAGTTTGTCTGTCTGTAAAACTGCATTTCAGGTAGATGTGGTCTTTCCACAACTTATGGACCACTTGAGACCTATTTTAACATCTACAGCATCTAAACTACCTATAAAACTTAGTACATACAACTGAGGACATGCTTTCGGGGGAGAAAAGATTTACAGAATTGGACTGATGCATCAACCATAATAAAACAGCTGAGTAGTGAAATGGCAGATGGTTACAGCTTCCTAGTTTTAACACCTATTAAGAACAATCTCTGAAGAATGCCAGAAAACACCGTGCAAAATGCTAGGCAGTCTCCTGCCACGTGAAGCTTGAGTACAAGGACACAGTTTATTAGTGGGCTCAAGCCGATCAAGGCAAGTTGGTTTTGATAGTGTTGGCAAAACCAAAGCACTTTAAGCCACTGTGTTCATACAGAATGGCTTTGAAGACACCAATGATAGCTCAAATTATCACTGCTGGTGTCCCTCTGATAACTGACTGAAAGATGACAGTTATAAAAAGAAGTCCAGCATTTTTTTCCAAGGCTTCATTCCCTCACAGACAGACAGTGAAATTTTGGTAAAACCTTAGAGCCCAATTAAGTTAACAGGCTCTTACTTGGAGCACAGGAAGCAGAATAAGGGTTTGTTCAGAACATAGCTCTCCATAGGATATCAGCAGTGGTTGCCACTGCCACCTGGGTCCTTCTGTGCTCCACTGTGCCACTGCCTCCATCATCACAGAGAAGGCTCTCATGTAAAAACGAGCTGGCCAATTAATCACAAATCTTACTAAAACATTAACAAGAAAGAAAAGTTCTGGTGCTACTTCTCAAAAGTACTAGGCTGTGCCCATTTTATTCTGCTTTTTCCCATCAATTATGAAGCAGCCATTACATAAAGGTTTGGAATGAACTAACTTGTTCTACCTCCCATTTATCTCAGTGTGATGCATTTACTTTGGAAATGGTTGATTACAAATAGATAATTCTGAAACTATAAAAGAAACAATTGAGGCTTTATTTTAGACACACATTTTACCTTTTCATGTCTCTAGTTACCTGTTACATAATAATTTTCCCCCCTCCTTGTGTATGACTTTCTTTATGCAATTTACAAGTCCGTTTGGTATATAAAATCCTATTAATCTAAGTTAAGTGCAGATAGGATCAAATCAATTGAAATAATGAAGTTGTGAGAGAAAAGAAAGGGACAGAAGATTTTTTATCAACCAAAGATGCTGAAGATTACAAGTCCATTCCCTTCACAGTAGGATCCCTGAATTCATCCAAAGGAGCCTTTGGACTTTACAGAAAGCATTCATAATAAAAAAGACAACTGCTTACAGAGGAGGCTGCAAGACTGAACTACTTGCTGATCTAATCTTTACCAATTATATATCTGCAGTATAGGTATAAAGTTACCAGTTCTGATCTCATTGTCAGCTCTAACCTCCATCAACTCACCTCAGCTTCAGTGAGAATACTGACCACTGCTTCAGGTTTCAGCTACTGACTGAAGGATGTCTGATCATCCACCTGCTGATCCATCTTGTGTTTTACTGAGATGTGCTTGGTCCTTCCTAGCTTTCAACCAGGGCTGGAGGACAGTCGTCCCACACTGGTGATTTCAGAAGTTTTGGGCAGCCACAGCAATAGTCTGAGGCCACAGTTTATGTTTCTTGGCATTTTATACTTCTTCGCAATAACATTTGTGAAGTGAAAGAAATAATACTTCCCTGCCACAGATATTATTTGGATGCTGTAACATGTCTAGTTCTATAATTATTACCACCATTTAAACAGATAATTTGACACCAAGAAGCAGGCAACAGAGTTATTTTTGTTATAGGGTGAACTCAGTGCTTTGGAGAATGGTGTCTAGTGCAGAAGGACATCAGAACTCTGACATGAGTGCTTTAAAAGCAAAAAAAGGAGCAAACACATAATGCATTTTAATAGGTACTTACATGTTAAACAGTGGCAGTATATTATTCTGAGACATAGCTTTGAATTTATAAATTCTTTGGATTTATATATCTTTAAAGCTTTTTGATCCGACCTTTTATAATTAAAGCAATGTGGCCTAAATGCATGTAATAGAAAGTGGCAGAACATGCCAACACACCTTTGGGAACATGATTGTGTGCTGCTTCTTGCAGCTTTGTTTAGTCTCAGAAAATTAACGCAAACATTGATAAGCAACACTCATAAATTTAGGTCAGATAGTGCTGCTTGGTTTCATTCAGAGAAAAAAATCATTTCAAAGACTTATTCTGCTGTGCTCAGAAGTTTGAATAACACCCAGGGCACTCAGACAATGGCCATCAGAGTTTCATCAATGGATCATCAAATTAAGCATTATTTTAATGCTAATTTACATACGTACATGAAGTTGTGGTGAGAAATGAGTACAGTTTCATTTAACGCTTTGGTATCTGTAAATAACAAATGGATTTGTTTCTTGATAGTGGGATTGGTGATTTTTTAAAAAAATTATTTATCTTCCTTAAAAACTCACAGGGAGAAAAAATATAAATCTCTTATTTATTTTCAGGTCCGTAAGGAGCAGAGCACATGTTTCAAGATAAATAAATTTTGAATCACAAATGGATCTGACTAGGTAAACTCCAGAGACTTCTAACAAGATACAGAGCGTTTCCCTCCTATGACACTGGTTTGAAATTAGCCCAGGTGAACAGAGAGCAGGAGTCATTTTCATCTAATGTCTGTTCAGCAGCCTACACAAAATGAGTTGCTGGGGTTTAATGCATGCATCTCCTTGGGGTCACACAGCTGCTTTTTATAAACCAACATTATTCAGTAGTCAGCCTGAATTATGAATATGCACAGACAAACCAGCAGTAGTATGCAAAGTAATCCACATGGGAAAGGGACTACTCTAACTAAACATACACAGCAGTTGACTCCAAAGGATCTACTGCAACTTAGGAGAAAAATCTTGATATCAGCACTAGTGCTTCTTTGAAATCATCAACTCAAAGCATAAAGCTCAAAAGCAATCAGAAAAGCAAACACATGTTCAAAGTCACTAGAAAATATACAGAGAGAACAGGAAGCATCATAATTCCAATGATGCTAGTTCCACACCTGGAAAATTATTTTCTTTTTTCATTACCTCATCATAAAAATACTGGAGATCTAGAAGAGTTCTTAAAAACATTCTTAGAAAATACAAGGGAGCAAAGATAATCTGAAGCTTGACAGTAATTGAAAATAGAGAAAATAGAGAAAAATCAGACAATTCCTCAGTCTGAAGGAGGGTCAATGAACAGGGCATATGAAAAAAAAAAGCGATATCATGGATAGCATGAAGAGAGAGAATTGGCATGTTTATTCATTTTTTCCACATAAGAGAAAAACTAGGAGGCATTAAATGAAATCATGAGGAAGCAGGTATAAAACAAACAGTGGCACTTTTCCATGCTATACGTAATTACATTATGGAACACATTGCCACAGGATGTTACAAAACCCAAATGCGTTTAGAAAGTGGCTGGAGAGGTCCGTGGAAGTCAGGGCCATCAAGGATAATTAACACAATGCAGCCTCTTGTACTGGAATGCCCAAGCTGCTGATTACAAGTGGCTTAGAATACAAGCTTGGGGAAGTGTATTTCTATGCTACCATTTCATTTTTATGGTTTTCAACAAGATATTTCTCCCAGGCATCCACCATTAGCGGTGCCAAGAGAGGCTTGCAGGTTGAATGGCATGGCTGTTTCTACAACACTCAAAAAAGTACTGCTTACTTATTATTTTTGTAAATATATTCAAAGCAAGAATCAGTTGTATATTGTGACAAATGTGCTTAAAAAGAATCCAACTTCTATTGTATTCTATTCTATATGTGCTCATAAAAATGAGCATAGGAAGCAAATTATTCCTCAAGGGAAAAATACCTCTTAGAGGTTTTTTGGTTGTTGTTGGTTGTGTTGTGGAGGTACTAAATGCAGCTTTCTTCATCATTGATTCAAAGGTGCTATGACAGTTGAATCTCTAAATATGCAAACTGAAAAATATATGGTGAACTTACTAGAGCAATAACACTGAGTTCAGGGGAAATTTTGTTTAATACTTCAGGAAAAACCAAAAATTATCTTCAGCATCTTCTACTTCTTAGGGAAAAAATTGTTTCAAATTTAACTCTAGAAATGTTGATATTTTATAAACTCCAAAGGAATGAAAGCACTCATTTCATATTATCTTCTGTAGCATCTGTTATATTGTAACTAAGAGTTGGATAGGAAGTCCTAGTCACACTGAAATTATCCTGTTCTTTATATAAACTAGAATTGTGTATTATAACACCTTTTTGCCCTGCATTTTCAAAATAAGTATTGCTGCCTACATTTGTTATAGAGGAAGTTTCCATTTTCTGTCTCTGTGGAACCAACTACATACATACATATAATAAATTCCCTCTGCACTCACCTTCCCTGGTAGTTTCTCAGTATTAAAACCCACAACATTTATTTTTATTTATTTGTGTGTTCTTGTACATAAATCTATCATATAGAAAATTGAACCATTTAATACAATATGTTATGTAACCATAACACAAAAATGTCTGCATTTTGCTCCAACAGAAAGGGCAATGCAATAAGAGTTATATATGGATCAAGACAATGGCTGGAGGAGCAGGACCAGTTTTGTAAGTCAGTCAGTTCTCCAGCACCCTTCTGCATGAGGGCCACAAAGATTCATATTTATTTATTTATAGTTATATATTTATATATTTTTTTTAATTAGAATTTTTTACAAAATCTTAAAAAATATAAAATAACAGTTCATGCTGAGCTGTCATATCCAGAGGAATATTTATCTATGTTTAGCTCCAGAATGTTTAACCTTCTATAGCCAAAATTTTCAAAGGAAAAGAAGGCAAAAATGTATCAGTTTCACATGTTGGCACTAGTAGAACAGTGCATCAGTAGATTTTCCTATTATTACAGTAATCAAATTTGAATGTCTGGATCATTATCACACATAATGGATGGAAATTTTTTAAGTGTTATTTCTTTCTATTTGATTTGAAGGACTGTTATGCATCATGAAAAAGGATTTTCGAACCTGAAATCTGAACTCATCAGTCAGTGGAAGCTGCTTATCCAGGCTACTAAAATAATTTTAAGTACATGTCTGGTTAAATTTGAAGCTAAAATGCAGATTTTAAATATCTTCTAGCTGTCAAGAAACAAGAGAGCTTAACCATATTTATGAAAGCTCACAAAAAAAAAATAGAGGATCAGTACCAAACTGAAGGCTCTTCCTATAACAATGAGAAGCCATTGACAACTGATGAAACCGCTTTAATTCCTCACTGGGGAATTAAGTCTCAGCTCAAGGGAAGGAGTAGAAACTTTACACTGACCCTAAATAGCTTAATGAACAAACAGCAACACAACAGAGGATAGTTAAAGAGCACTATTCCCTCTAAAATATGGAGATAGCTTCAGTTATCTTCCCAAACAGCTACTGAGATTAAATTGTTTTAGAAAATGATAAGATATACTGAAAATTTTGTGCAATCTTCAAGGAAAAAGATCCAATCAGGTTGAGCACAGTGTGAAAGTTAACTTCTGTGGAAAAGCCCTTTAATACTCCAGTCACCAGAGGCTGCAGATCTTAAAAAAGAGAATGAAGATGTTAATGATGTGAAGATGACAGATAATCTTAACCAACAGATAATGAATACTGAAACCATGATGCTTGTACAAGAAAAGAGCTCCCAAAAGCACAAGTCTGTGTGGAACTGTTTTTACTAGGCAATATTCTACAATCCTTGCCTCCCCTTTTGTGGCCATATTATCTCTCTCCAGCAATTATACCTATATTTGAAAACAAATTTCATTCTCTATTTACTTGTGTTCAATTAATTTGTATTTTCACTTGTGATAGGATAAACTTTTCCAGGTCTTCTATTATGATCATGCTTATCTAGTAGACCAACTGAATAATTCACATAAATAATGCAGTATATTTTCTGTCTTTTCCTTTGCCTTTTGTAAGGCAGCAAATCTCATCTCATAGATTTTATGAAATTATGAAGATATTAAAATGAAATAAATAAAAAAACTCACTGTTCCACTCAATATAACCCTCTTGCTGGGGTGCTAGTACCCTCAGTGAAGAGGAACATATAATGATGGGACAAGGGGGAATGTCTTTAAACTGAAAATTAGATGCTGGATTTAGGTTAGAAGTGTCCAAGGCTAGGTTGGATGGGGCTTTGAGCAACCTGGTGTGGTGGAAATTGTCCCTGCCCGTGGCAGGGGGGTTGGAACTAGGTGGGACCTTTAAGATACCTCCCAAGCCAGACCATTCTCTGATTCTATGATAACTGTACAGCTCTGGTTTTGAGACCTGCTTCTGAAAATGAACACTGCAGCCCAACCTCTGCATGTGCGACTATGGAACTGCATCAGTATGCAAGTCTTTCTATATATTTCCATATTTTTTTGCCTTCGGTTAATTAAGTTCTCCCTAGAATGTCTGACTATAGCAAGATAATCTCTACTTTACAAAGATTAACCCCATTAATACCAATTAACACATAACAAAGAAGGCTTTTAATGTTTTACAGCGGCGGGCTAAGGAGGATGGTTCTGAGGAGGATTAGAGGGGATCACTTGTATCTGTAGTTTATGACATCTCATTAAAGAGTCTATAATAACCATCAAACATTTTACAGTGATGAAGTTGTAAATGTTTAAGCAGTGGGATCCCTTACTGCAGTGAAGAAGAGGAACTTCTCTCATGCAGTTTAATGCATGGGAAAAGAGGAAAACAACAGGTCCCACAGAAAGCCAAGACTCAAAGATGGTATCAGCAGCATCATAGGTTTTCAGAATAAAATCTAGGTTTGTTTCTTTGTTCATAGAAAAAAACCCCAATAACCCACAAAAAAACCCCCCCACAGCCTGTATCCCTTTTAAAGCACTCCAAATTCAACGGAGAAATTATACTTTTCCTGATTATGGATAATGATTACACAGGCTCAGTTTCTTCTTTGCATTTTATCCTAAGAAAATCTCTAACCAATGCCAATGAATTAATATTTTTTTCAGAATTAGAACTTCCACACTTTGTATTTTTTCACCAAAAATATCAAGCATATATTTTTAAATAAAAACAATTATATTCTTCCTAACACCAAATTCTTATAAATTTTTACTTAATTGAGAATAGGATTCTTCCGTGCTATAGTACTTCTGTGCTGTACTATTACTTACAGCAATAGTAAGGAAGGACTCCTGTCCTGAGGCCTTTACAAGGGACATACAAAAAGCACCTATTAAAATTAAAACTTATTATCCTATGTTTACTGAATAGATTTATGAACAGGAACATTTAACATATTGTTTCCTTGAACTCTACCAGAACTATTTCTTTCTCCATTTTTCCATCAATGTGCTCAAACTCACATTAGAAAATAATGTTGTTGGACATATTAACATCAGAATTTATTTCATAAACAACAACTGATGCAGTAATTTATGCTTTTATGGGTTTTTTTGAGACACAGAAGTTAAAAATATGTCAATGGATGAATGTGTACTAAAATCCTTGAGAAGTATACTTGATATTTTTAGTGTAGACAGAAACTGCAAAAGTAATTTTTTTTTCTCTACACAAGCCAGTACCTTTACAGGACATGAGAAAAATAGAACCTTGCATATTTGATAAGAGCCAATTAATCTCCAGTGTAATGCTCTGTTCTGTTCTGCTTTGCCACCCTCCTCTTCCTTCCACTGACATTTTATTCTTCTTCCAAAGATCTGGGAATATATTGGCCGTGGAAGCAGCCGCTGTGGCAGGTTCATGTGAGGAGATGAGCCCGCTGCCAGACCTTGCCACCCTTGCAGTCCCTGCATTTCAGACCCCGCCAGTTCAGCAGCGGTGCCTGTCTGGACACGGCGCCCCGTATGAAGCCCGCCTGGCTGGGCTGACACCGCGCTGCCCTGCACTGCCTCGGAGCCCTCCCGCTCCCCCACTCCTTCCTGCGGTTGCTAGGTTACACAGGGATTTCATAAACCAGCCTAAAGCAGGTTTTCGGGTTTGGGCATGAACTACAGTAACTTCTTAACTAGGAAATACAGAAATCAGGATTTGTCATCAAGCCCTGCTGGTAAAATTACATCTTGAGGTTGTGTGTGTGCCCATTGCTGGGCCCCAAGGCAGCTTTTTGTCAGAACAGTCACGGTGCCTTTTCCACATATTCCACAGGGATATCAGCTGTAACCATCTGCTAAAAAATTGCATTACCTCCTATCTGAACATGATGTACCTCCTCAGAATTTTGAGAGGCCATTATGAACAGTGTGCCATTCAATAACTGATATGTCAAACATGCTTTAAAACCTCAGATGAAGCAACAGGACATAAATAAGTGCATATGTTTGTGTATATATCTTCTGCATACATACTTTCATGTAAGCATATCTCAGATTGTTGTGGAAATACAGAAACAATGCATGTGAATGATTTTTTTCACTCCTTGCAGGATTCAGAAGCACCTTGGAGAAAACAAAAACAAAGATACACATGTGCACATCAACCTCCCACAGCAAATCTGGTTACAGCATATTTTTGCCTTCATGGTATGGGCATAAAGAGTTATAATGGCAATGAGTTAATAATGGAGTATATTAATCTCTCTGTAACTGCAGAAAGGGATATTTTACAGCAATTCAGTTACTCAGTGGGACAAGGTAGACTTGTATCACATTCATTATCTTCTTCCTTACCACAGAACTGCTCCCTTCAAAACTAATTTCTGACTTTCCTTCTCCAGCTCTTGCCATTGAACTTTCTGTTTGACAAACTGGAGACTCTTGTGCCTGCCCCAGTCTTCCATGATCTACTTCAGGCGTTTCCTTTAAAAGATGAATTTTCTAATAGACTAATAGTCCAAGGTTACCCCCTTTCTCTTTCCTAGAGAAACATTAGAAAATCATATGACAGTGCAAATTAGACAGCTTCCTGCAAATCACAGATTTTCTAAGAGGTGATAAAATAATCCTGTTCACTCAGTCACCTGGCTTTTGCTACATCCCATCACTTTAACATCATGTCTCTTTGTAAGAAATTCCTTTCGACTTTGACTCCATTAGAGCTCTTTTCTCTGTTCCCTGAGAAGACCAGCAGTGCCAGAATTCTTCCAAGCCACAACCAAGCACTCAAAATTTGACACAACAATAGGAACTGGGGGAAAAAAACAATGGTGCTCCACCTGAGTCCTCTGCATTGTTCGTATCATGTAAATTATTATGATGCCAAACAATAAGAAAGTGCTCTGCAAGTGCTCAGGATGACATGCTTGCTTCCTAGCTGTTGAAATAGCTATAAGGAGCTAGAACAGTCTTCCTCCACAACTGACAACAGCAAATATTTTCAACCCCGCAGAAATCTGACCACACATGACTTAGCATAAAAACTTACTTTTAAAAATATTGCACCTAAATATAGCATAGCATGTATGTCATAGCATGTAGGATTTTATTGACTGTACCATCTTTAAGTCCTCAGTGTCTTTGGATTAACATCAGGAATAGAAGTCTCTGTTTAGAGGTTTGAGGTCAGTAGACATACTCAATTCTGATTTTCTGAGAATCTGCATACAGAAATCTGTATTACCATCAAAATATCAAACAGAGAGCAACAGCATAACTTTAGAATGTCCTTGTGCCAAGACACAGTACCCTTTGCTTCGTTGTGAGCAGACTTGGTCCTCTTTCAGTATTGCCTGTCTCAGCACAGATGAACCACCAAACATCAAACACAGCTCCAGTGATCCCCAGGGGAAGGTTTTGCTCAAAAGACAACGTGAAGAGCTATGGGTTTGGGACCCACATCAACACAAGTGTTTCTAACTCTAGTGCAGAAACCACAGAAATCTGTCAAGAGGATGTGAGAAGCACTGTGTCAACGTGGTAACTTCATCATAACTTGAGTTTCCATTTAGAATTTTCTTTCAAGCAAAGAAAACCTGATCTAAACAATGTGTTACTGATTCTTGTTTCCAGAAAATCCATGAATCTGAATGATTGTACACCTCAACTCAGGGTACTTTCAAAATATATGATCAAAAAGACGCTAAATATTACGTATTTTATCAGCTGACAAAGAGCCTGCATCTCTTTGGATACAAATCCCATGTTATCCCATCACTTTATCTTTAAAATATTACAACTGTATGTTATTTCCCTTAGCAGATTTCCGGAGAAAAAATATTAATCATTATATTTAAATGGTACATCATATGTTTTCCATGAATATTGCTATGTCCATATTTTTGGATATATTCAGGAGGTGAAATTCAAGATTAAATACTGGAGCATATTTAAGGGGTAAATTGCACATAAATTACTGAAAAAAGTAACTGCTTTTAAATGACTACACAGTTCTTAGAGAACAGAATTAACCTTGAAGAATTAGTTCATTAAATCAAAAGAGAGCAGCATTTTATTTGCATGGTAAAGAATTGGAAAAGCTATAAAATAGTCAAACCATACTAAAGGCAACAAAAAAGTTCCAGCAAGTTCCAATAAAACACTGAGAGTCCCTGTCATAGCTAGGAGTCGAGTTTGCAAAATTCTGCATCCTCAAGTATATCTTCTGAAAATGAATTCATGTGAAAGAAAATATTTTGCATTTCACATTAAGTTACCCCAAATAATATGTTCCTTTAAACTGAAGCCATTCACTAGTAGAATTGTGCAGAAGAAAATAATAGGATTTGATTTAAGAACTCTTGAGAGAAAAAGCTTGAAAAATACTCAGTGGATTGTTCAAAGATGAATACTTATTTGTAGCTCGGTGAAAGTGACTTTAAGTAGTAGCAGAATTTGCCATCAAAAGTAAATATTCTGGGAGACAATTTCATATGCCTTTGTTTACTTTTTTCTGGTGTTGGCTCCACTGAAAAACTGTTAAGAACTGCTTTCCATTGACAACAAAGAGACTTAACCAAAACAAATTAAAAACAAATAAAACAAGCATACCACTGAAAATTCTTGTTAAGCTTTAAAAGAGTCAACATGTGATGAATTTTGCATTGGGCTTAATGTTTTCCTTTATGATATTTGAAAGGGTTAGCACATCCTTCAGCATGATTCAGCTCTCATCAGACCATTAAGATTAATAAATATTACATCTGTTTCATTGCTTCTCTAATGATATTTGAAAGTACTTGCTTTCTCCCAAGAGTATGCTTTCAAAATGAACAAATAAATAAGTCCAAGGTTTTTTTATTATTTTTTCACTTACTCCTAAAAGTTTGAGCTCACTTAGTGATAAAGGACTAGAGATTTGCCCCAAAAGATTTTTAGGCTTATTAAAAGAAAAATGTTATTCAATGCACATGCTGCCCATGAGATCAAAGAATGTTGATAAGACTGTTTTTGTTTGCATTGAAGACATTCATGAATGCAGTTCCTCACACTCATGTACATACTCACATGCAGCCTCCTCCCAAACCGGCTCAATCATCAACCTCAAATCAAATACACATATATCACAAGAAATGAAATCTGTGTGAGTGCTCTTCATAGCAATACTCTTCATTAAAAGACTCTAATATTAGTAATTTTGCTCACAAACTGACAACTGAAAAAAGCCCCACTTCGAAACAAGTTTTTAAAGTCCAGTATTGTGGGAGGCAAATTTACATTGGCAATGAAAATCAACCCATCATTTATCTTCATTATGAAGCCAAACTTCCTAATAAGCAAGTAATCTTATGCTAAACCAAAAAGTAATTGTTTTAGACCCACTCTTCCAGTTTTAATCAGTTCTGTAAAAGATACCTCACTCTGGAGAGTGTTGGCTTCCATGTGCCTTTTATGCATCTCCAAGTTTTGGTTACTTGTGTCCTGGAAAAAGTGGGACACCTAACATGATTTCGTGTTGTTTGATCTCATCACCTTCTACAGAATTCTATCTACCCTCTCCCATATTGTAACTTCATACTGCAGAAAATGGAGTTAACAAATTGCATACCTTTAAAAATTTTTTTGGGTACATTTCTACCCTAGTTCCTATTCAAGGTTAGGTTAACAATCTGTCCGTATTAACCACCTGAATGCAGCATTCCTAACAGTGCTTTTTTCGATTTGGCTGCTGTTTCCTGTTCTATTTCCTTGTTACTTCCCAATATTATGCTGCTTTTCTATGTAATATATCATATTCTTTTTTGTTCTCACATATGGAAGCTGTGCTCTGCAGTCAACTTTCTAATTTGGGCAGCTCTAATCACAAACATTTCAAGCTATTTTGGTTTCAGGAAACTAAAGATGCACAAAGGCGTATATAAATATTCAAGAATACATATATATATATATCTGCTCTTACATATACATATTCTTGTATGTATATATATATATATATTCTAGTATGTATATATAGCAAAACTGTGATTTGAGAGTGGGATACATTGGAGAAAAAAAAAAAAACAAAACAAAACAATGAACACCCAAACACCAGTAACTTAAGGAACCAGAATCTTTGTTGCAGATCTAAGGTGTATGCTCCGTGGAACCACTCTCTCTTCTGTAACTCTTTATTTGTTAAGTTTATAATTAACAAATCAAATTATTAGAGAACAAACTTTAACCTATTTTCTGCAAAGGGTGGCAATTTTCATAGTTTAGCTTTGAAAGGTCCACAGCTCAATAAAATTTCTTTTATGCCCTTAAAGAATAAGTTTTCTAAACTCTTTGTAGGTAACATTCCCATGCCAACTTGACCACTGGTAACCTTCCTGTAGACTACACAGCACCTCTGGAATTTCAGAACAGCCTTCATCACAGACCTGGTCTGGCAGTACTTTCCTTCAAATTTCAATTGCAAACTACTAGCAGCACAGGGAGCAAGAGTAAATTGAAAACTCAGAAAGATGAAGGAGAGCCAGTTCTGATATACAAGGCAGTCTTGCTATCTGGACTTGAAAGCCCCTCTGTTTTTATTGCTGGAAATTATTGTACAGCCATTGTAACAGAGAAGATATAACACCCTTATGTATTCAAATAAAGGTACAGATTTAATTGACAGAATTTCAATGAGAAGTGAAAGCGGCTCTTTGCAACACAATGCAGGAACAGCGCAGTTCAATTCTTTTTGGTTACAAACATTCTCTGACAGGTGAGTTATGCTCTTTCTTCCACGTAGCAGTGGAATTGATTCATTGGCAAATGGGTGCAATTTAATCACTTTTAGTTTACATGGCTTACAGCACAAAGAAGGGTTAATAATCTTAGAAGCTTGAACACATTTTAAATATAGTTTATTCAGAAGTGAGATTTCTAGTCTCTCGGGTATTGCCTCACAATTCCTGTTTATATCCTCAGATAATTACTGTCCAAAATATACTCAAAACTAGCTCAGTCTATTTCTTTATCTACTCTTGTTGACAGTCATTGCATTGAGGGATGCAACATAATTGTATTATTTCAGGCAATAAAACGGTCATCCCCCATAGATGAATAATCAAGCAATTTAAAATGTGGTCATGGTTGCCTGAGCAGACAGATTCTGATTTCAAAAGGCCTAGCTACATAACCCTGAGTATGTTGTGCTTTTTAAGGGAAAATCCTTTCACAAAATAAATATTACCCGGGGGTGCGGGGGGAAGGTATAGAGAATTTATTGTTTTTACAAACATGTTGTCTGTTCTCTGGATACAACACATCAGAAACTCCTTAAACTTCAGAGTTTTGCTTCTCACACACACACAGAGTTTCCTGTCTGCTTTTCATGTACACACATACAGGTGTGGGGTACTTTTGGGTAGGTTGTTTTCTGTGGTTGATTTCTTTTTTTTTAATCTAAGACTTGGAGCTGTGGACATTTGTCAATTTATTATGATACTGTGAAAGCTATGCAAGCACTTAATAAATCCTACAGATGAGAAAGTCATTGGAGAAGGCTGGAAGACAGATGATAGTTACAGTAACAGGAACATGTTCTTGATAGCATAAAACTTATTTATACAGCCTGCACAGCCAGTCCTGAGGCACTGAAATGGAATGCAATTGACTGATGTCACTCATACCAGTTAACAAATTAGAATGTGCAGCTTCATCTACCAGGTGCTGGAGGTTCTTCAGTTAAGACTTGACTTGGTCTTCTTGAAGAGCCTAAGCCAGAGCCAGCTGCAGCAGTTAGCAGATGATAACATCTTGATGTGGACTCTTTTAAATGAACTATCAGTATCACATCAGGTAGCACAATTCTACTGAGTGTTTTAGAGCTCAGGATCCACAAGACAAAGGAAGAAGGGGCAGATCTCATCCTTCTCCTTTACTGATTTCCTCTTGACCATCAAATCTGATTTCCTGCAGGCCTTTTCTTTGTGGAGAGACATATTTTCTAGCTTTCTAAGATGTGCGTCCCAGTCCATTAAAGGACCTGCTCTCAATGTCTTTCCCTCAGCCACAGGATCTGCCCTGTCAGCATTCCCCCAGCACCATTTACACCTCGAGATATGCAGAGCTTCATTTGAAGGCAAAACCAAAGTGACCCAATACCACAGCACTGGGCAACCACCAAGGAGAGGGAAGAAAAGCAGGACCTCAGACATTCAGTGAACAGCTTTGCTATTGTTGCATATCATGAATCTCAAACTGTGATTCTATTAAAGTGCAAATGCCTCGTCCAGCAGCAAGCAGTAAAGCAGCATGAGCAGGGTGATTCCATCAGACTGGTGCTTAATGAGATCACCTATCTCAGTAGCCTCAGGCCTGCAGCCTCTGACAGCTCTCTCCTTTGCATCAGACCAGCTGCACAACTGCTCTCAAACCCTTCCACAACCTGTTCTCTCTGGCTGCCTCCAAGATAAGGCTTTCTCCTCAATTTTATATACTACATAGTTGTTATGAGGTCCCCTTTTCTCACAGTTCAATAACCACAGACAAGTGACAACTGCTCAGTCTCCTTCATGGACAGTTTTTCATTAAAAGGGTTTTTTTTTTTTAATTAAAAAAAAAAATCTGAATGCTCTTAAGTCAGCAAAATCTCTAGAAAACCATAATGAAAATAAGTCCTCTCAGATATTTTGTAAAACCACATGAAATTTTTCATTTATCTCAAAAAAGAAACACTGCAGAAGTAGATCCTATTCTTACCTACATTTGCTACTGACATTTCTATCTTAATTCACATAAGCAATGACAACAACAAAAACATACTTGTTTATGTTATTTATCTAGACAATTATTCATGATAGAAAAAAAAAAAAAAGGTATTTTTTAACCATACAACCTATTTCTCCTAAACTGAGAACTGAAACAGTGATGCAAATACTTTGTTAGTGACTTTTCATCTGTTTCAAAATTATATATATTTCTTCCAGAAACTTTTATACTTTGCCTTGGGAAATTATTTTAGGGACAGGAAAACTTGTGGCACTTTGGAAAACATCACTATCCCCCAGATTTTTCTCTGGGTTGGGTTTTTTGGGCTTTTTGTTAGTGAAATAAGGGGCTAGAGAATACAACTTCCTTTTCCCTTGCTTCTGGAAATGAACAATATTAGAAGACAATAAGTCAAATTTGCCTCTCATATCCACATCAGATTTTTCTCATGTGCTGGTCTGAGAGAATAAATAATTTTACTGTTGTCATACATATGTTTGACTCTTGATATTAGAACAATTTGCTGGCAGTAGCAATGAGACAAGGTTCATTGTCAGGTAAAGAAATACATTTAAAATGTTTCAGCTGTGCTGGTTATGGAAGATTTACTCAGTGACTTTATTGCTGATAATAATTTATTATTAAACTAAGATTTAAAAATATTATAAATACAAATAACTTTCATAATCACTCATACTCTTCAGCATTTATACTGCTCTTTTACACTTAGCCATTTTACTTCAGAAAAAAGAAACAGCTTCTTTTTAGCTTTGCTCTGAGCCCACACTGAGCCCAGAGATCTTGAAAAATTATTTAAAATATGAAAGTAATAGGCTTTTAAATATCTTTGTATAGACTAAAATAATTTTTCTAAACAGATAAAAGGAAACAGAACTGATACTAGTATTCTTTGCAAATCAATATCCCTCCCCTTGCTCACTGTGCCCTTCACTCACCGCTAGCTGCAAACCCTGCAACACCTCCGAGTTCCCAGCAAACCTGGTTTTCCACCACGGAAGGGCACAGCTCAGCACACCATCCCTGCAGGGTCTCAGCAGGATTGTTTCTCCTCCATCCACGAGGTGCAAAAGCCTCCCCTCCCAAAAGGTGCCCAAATGTGTGCTGGAGAAAAGTGCCGGCAGAGCAACCCCCACAGCCCAGCAGCACTCACTTCATGCTGGGAGGAAACAACCCAGACTGGGGCAACTTCCCTCCAACAGCTGAGGAGGAGGGAAATTAGGAACAAGTATTTGGAAACTGCCTTAACCACTCTTGTGGAAAGATTTAGTGAGGCAGTGAATGACAGCAATTCCTCCTTACCCCTATCAGCATGAATATCCACTCTGGTTACAAGATGGAGTTAAGTTCTAGTTTAATGTGTTGTTTCCTTTCCATAAAGGCTTTCTGCCCTTTAGTTGAATCAATTTTCTTGAAGACAGACTGTCGCCCTGTTTTTGAAGGCTTTTCTAAGCCTTCTGGTTTGTCTTTCATATTGGAGTCAGAATTTTTACTTTCTCACACTTTCTACTATAAACAATAGCCTTGTTTTGCTAACTGTCCTTCATTGTTTACATATTTTTAGGTAGGAGGAGAAAGTTATTGACAGTTGGCTTGACCAACGTGGTTTGAGAGGTGGGATTCCATCCTCCAATCCACAGGCACCTTTGGAAAAGTATAAAACCGAGTTTTGTAAATAAACTCATCCCTTTTCCTGCTTTGCTCATCACCGTGTCCTCCTGCAGTTCCTTCGTGTTGAATTGGGACAAGGATCCCTTCCCAGTCCATATTTAAGACAGGATTGAAACAGATAAGCCTGAATGTGCTCTTAAAGGGCAAAAAATATCCACAACAATCTGCAAAAGCTTACTTATTCAAGAGGAATCTTTTTCTATGAGGAACAGAGAAGATATATCCTACAAATGAATTTCCCCAAATGAAATGCATGCCCCCATCTCTGCATGTCTTCTGATGTTTCATGCATGTGTGCCTGCACCTTTCCTGCATCCCGTCACTTTCTTCCTAGAGGATGGAATCACTGATTTCTTTGCCCTTTCTTGCAAAGCTAATGTTTGAGAGAAACAAGGGTGTTCCATTATTTGCTCACATCTCACTCCATATGCCTGCACTGTCAGTGCCTTTGACAGTGCTGTTACAGGTGCACAACAGGCACTAACAATGCCATATCCTTCAAATACCATAAAATCCTGCATTAGTTTTACTCGGAGGCAGTGACTCATTGACCCTTCCATTTCAAATTCTCAGAGAGGAGCATTACATGCTTGAGAAACACAAAGGAAAAGAAAAATAGTCCAATCCTAGCAAATAGAGCAACAGCAGTAATTAACCAACTTCACACTGCTTTTTGTGTCTGTGTTTCTTGATGCATTTTGCAAATGGGGAGGTTGCTACAAAAAGTGAAATGAAGAGTTTTTACATATTGGTTACAAAGAGCAGTGGCAAAACTAGAATTACTACAGAAAGAGATAATCACTTTCTCCCCTTTCAGATACATAAACTTGAGTTGTCTTTCCCACTGTTTATACGTAAGGAACCACAGTGTCCTGTAAGAGAGATCCTCCAGACTCACTGCACTGCATGCATGGGGTCAGCCCTTACCTCAGGGATAGGGGAACTCTGTCCACACTAGAATTGGTGAAAGCCTCTTTGTCTCATTTTCCTCCTCTGTCACAGATGCCAGTGGACAGTCTAGTCACACAAAGAGAAGTGCACTACATCTGCTCTGCATCGCTTTCCAGAGCAGACCTGATGAAAAGCATCAATACACACATGGACTCATGTGTGTATACATATGTGTGTATGCGTCCACAATAGAGGAATGAATGGACTTATATTGGTTTCTAATCTTTTATGTCTTCACCAATCTATTACTTGTAGTTGTTTGTTTTTTTTTTCCCATGGGCACTTTACTCAAACATTTCCCCTGCCTACGGAACCAGATGATCTATAGGTCTAGATGCTCTATAAGTTCCCTTCCAACCCAAGCCATTCTGTGATTCTGTGACTATCTGGATGTACATATGTTCTGGAAGTAAAATCACCAACTTCTTTCTTCTTGCCATTAACTTTTCCATTCCTTGGAAACGCCCTGAGAAATGAAATGGAATAAAAAGAATTAATCGTGTCAATTAGGATTGCAGAGAAACAATATTATTGGAAGTTTCCATAGGGGATGGAGAGAGAGCAGTTTGTATCTAAACAACAGACATATAGTGATGACACTGTTAATTTTGCATAATTGACCTTGCAAAGACTGGCTGTCAGCTATCAAACACTTTGCAGCTGCACTAAGATAGAGCCTTTGATGGAAACTTAAATGAAGATATACAAATTTAACCCAAGGCCAAACTCAGAAGCAAGAGGTATCAATAATTCTTACCCCATGATGAATATCCTGTGGCCTATTTGCAATATGTCTGACAGAGTTTATGTCTTAGAGTGAATGCCAGACAGAGAACTGCATTTGTCACAGAAGACTGCCTGGAAGAGATGAGCACTTCTCATGTGCTTCTGGTATTCCCTTAAAATCAAAGCTGCAGCACTGTCACAGCAAAGCAATGTGAGAGACTTGGTTCTCAGCCCATCAATTCTCCTAGGACTTAATTAACATTTTAAAAGAACAAAATAATTTCCCGTACTGAACCAATATAGCAACACATGTCAGATCAAAACTTCAAAATTAAACTAGAGCAACAGACCAGTACCAGTGGATTAGATGTGATGAATTTGCACAACTGTAAAATTTTGGCATCATTCCTGGCAATGTGCTTCCATAGCTGTGCTATCAGTACTTAAAAGACATTTAAAGAAAGACCTGTAATTATCTGTGATCAGCACAAGGAAAATCCATTTAGAAGTAGGCTGATACAATTTTTCAGTGATATCAACTAAGTGACAATCTTGTGGAACTTCCACCAACCATGCATTAAATACAGTTGCAGTAATCTGAACTTCCAATTGATTTCCGAAATTTTAAATAAACAAACAGCTATTAAAAAAAAAAAAAAAAGGAAGAAATCCCTCTAACCCTCTAAACAAACAAAAACCCCAAACAGCTTTATTTTCACTTGGGTTGTAAAACACACTTCAGAGGAGACAGACTATAACTCTTCTCCTCTTGAGAGGTAACATCTTCCTGTGTTAGGACAGGCACAAGAGATGAATTACCTCACTCCAGTCCTTTTGTTCTGCTGACACCCTGCAGCCAAACCACAATTGCCCCAGAAACCTGGGAAGTTTGAATTTACCCCGTTGTGCTGCTAAGCCTCGAAACAAGTGCTGGGCAGTCACACTGATCTGCATCTCTATTTACTATCTTTGAGTTTGTGTGCAGGAAAAATTCCTGGCGACCGTAGAGACTGACCCTCAATTAGAGACAGAGACTGATACAACCAAAAAATGCTATGAGGGTACTGAATGAGACCAGACACTACCAGAGAGTTTGGGATGAAACACAGAATCCTACAACCCTGCATCATGGAGAAAATATGTAATTAAAAAGACTCAGCTTTTTTAATTAAAAAAATATGTTGAGTGAAAACTGAAGGTACAGAAAATGGTTTAAACTGTAAATACAGACAAAGGAAAAGGCTTCTAACCTGAAACACAGTAAAATCCATTAAATATTAATTTGATTAGGGAAAGAAAACAGCATATTCATAACCTAAAGAATCATGAAAAAATTGCAAGGAAGGCTTATTTGGGATTCCTACCCCTTTTTTGCCAGCAAATTAGAATTGAATTAAGAAAACAGTAGGGACATATGAATAATAAGATATCTTGCACTTCCCAAAATTTCATAATAATGACCATTTTTCTATTTTATAATTCCTTCTATTATTTTGTAAAGGCCAGAAAAAGCAACTTAAAGTAAAGCAAAAAAAAAAAAAAAAAAAAAAAAAAAAAGAGCATGCTACAAAATTATCACGTTTCATAAGGCATATTTCCTTTTTTTTTTTCCAAAGTTCTAATACCAGTTTTATTAGGCAGCCTAAAATGTTATCCCCACTTGAGGAGATAAAGTAGAAAAAGAATGTAAGCTTCTTCTTAGTCCCTATTTAAAAATATTGTATTACTGAAAATAACTTGAAAGGAAAAAAATGGAAAGTTCTACTAAATGACTTATTTCACTACTGCCATCTTTGTCCATTCTATACATCTTGTGCTTCTTTCAGGTTTTTACAAATCCAATTTTAAAATCAGCAGAAGTTAATGTTAAAATGATACATATATGCAGAAATTGCCAATTGGGTTTTCCCAGAATAAAAATTTCTACTTTTTCTTTTGGGAAATTATTTGCTACTTGTAAAGTATGAGTAGTTAATTTTTCAGAATTCCAACTTAAATTTGTTGCTACAGTAATCTCCAAGTGTCCTAGTCGAACATCATAACAACCTAAATAGTTCCCTATGACATTTTTGACCCCCACAAGTCTACGGAATGTTGCTTTTATTAGTTTTAAAATAATCCCTAAAAGAGTTTCCAATGTAATGTATTTTAAATGAATTCATCAATGGGTTCAGCTATGATCCATCTATACCTGGGAACACAATCGACAAAATGAGAAGGAAACAACAGCTTCACACTCTTCTTCAACTTCCTTCATATTTTCAATTTTTTTTTTTCTCCTCCTGTAATGTTTATTTTCTCAGGAAACTTCCCTCACCATTATCATTGCATTTTATTTTTTTCTTCGTTGCCTGGTTCAGCTCTTTGTTATTTTATTGTTGTGTGAGGTGAGCAAAAGCTTTTTTTGCAGTACAAAATTGATTGCTTCCCCACAGGAGTGTCAGAAATCAGCAGGGAGTTGAAAAAATAAACATCCAGAGCCAGTGTTTCTCCAGATAGAAACGGGGGGGGACAATATTTCCAACAATAATTACTCATGTCCATCTTGATGGAAACACTCCTGACACAGGAAATAGAATTTATTTAAAAAATAAAATTAGGACAACAGAACAATCTCTGTCCAGGAAGTTTTAGCAAAACCATGAAAGTTGTGAATTCCTCTTTTTATACAGTCTGTTAAGGTCATGATGACTTTATTTAGGCATTTGCTTTCTACGAATCTTAGAATACTGCTATTTACTGTCTTTTTTTTTTTTAATGTAGTTCTATCCAATTTGTAATCCTTTTATAGTCTTAATTCAAAGACATTGATAAGTCTTTCAAGTCTTCATAATTTGATCAAATTCTTGATTTTGATCTTTCTTCATCACAAAGAAACATACATTACAACAGGGGAAAAAAAGAAAAAAAGGCTCTTTTAACGAGGAAGGTAGTTAATTAATGCATGGCATGGGACCAACAACCTTAATTTCATATACAATATTCAAAAGATATCCACTGTTTATTAAACGACTTCATGTTATCAAATAAGAATGAGTTGTTTAGGAATTAGTGAACTTAAACATCAAGAACTGCGGAGGCTCTGCTTAGGACACAACACTGTCCTTTGTCTCACTGACCATTGGAATTCACTCCTGACCCAGGCTGGGAGGGTGGGTGCCCCAGGAATGATACTTGAACAGCTCAACAGAAATGTTCAGCCCAGGAGGGCAAGGAAAAGGAAAACCTGCTTGATATCATGTGGGTACTGTCAAAAACAGAACTCGGCTTTCCACCTCCCTTTTTAGACAACTAACTGTCCTTTTGAGGAAATAAATGAGCAAATTAAATCAAATTGAATTACATCTTACAGAATTAAATTAGTTATAGGCTTTGGATTAATTCTGTGGTCCACTAACTCCAGTTCTGTTTTACTAGATTCTCTCTTGGCTCATTTATTCCCCCTTATTTTCTTTTTTTATACATTTCTTCCTTTATTCCTTTAATCTGACTGGTAGATACAGACCGAACTTCATGCAGAGCATTCCAAGCTAGTTTCTCTTTTTTTTTTTTTGTAATTTAGTTGCATTTAACTGAGCTACTGTGAAAGGAACAGAAGTATTTTTTCAAGTCCATAGAGTTCAAAATATTTTACTAAAATAAAATACAATTGCAGTTTATATTTTAAATTTGATGAAAGTATAATCCATGCAAAAACATCTCCAATAAAAGATATTAATCATATATTGCTATAATAGCAGAGAATCAAAGAAACTAAGCAATCTCTCACTCACAAGGCATTTCAAGTAGATTGAAAAAAGTCCCAGAGAGCACCAGCCATGCACCTGCAATAAGTGGAATTTGGATGATTTAAGAGAGTTTCCTTTCATACTCTGTGAGAACTTGTTGCAGAGTTAAAAGCCCAGATTTTATCATATGTGTACTGCAAAATAGAAGAAGAAAGCAGAAAAGTGTGGGTAAAGCAGTTAGAATCCTTGCAGAAGCTGTAGGATACACAAAAAAGTAACTCATTTTTGAGTTTGCAAATTGTGCTGTTGGAAAACATGTAAAGATTTTCTGGGATATGTAACTCCCACTTCTTGCTTTAAACATTACATCTTACTCTTCCTTTCATGTCGAATAATAATCTAATTTATTCTGGCTTGTTGTTTTATTTTTTCTGCTAAGAATTTCTATCTTAACAAAAGATTTTTTTTCAAAGTTCCCAGAAATGACAAACTAATTTTCTCTTTCTGATTTCACAAAAACGACTATAAAACTGTCTGATGATGTAATCAGATCAGTGTTTCTGAGTGTATGTTATAAACATGAGAGCAAGGAGTAAAACCAAGACAAGTTAAGCTACATTTCCTTACAAACTTCTCACCTAAAAAAAATATGGTTTATTCTTGTTGAAATAAATAGCATGTAATTATTAAGTACAGATCTCATTTGTCTTAATAGAGTTAATATTGAAAAAAACTATCCTAGAGTCAATCAAACCAACATTCATATTTTTTCAAAGCATGGTTTTGCCATTTGTGTAATACTTAACACTGTAAACCTGTGACTTTCTTTATTCAAGTTTTCCATTTTTTAGTGCGCATTAAGCCTTACAACCTACTTGTGATTAAATGTGGTAAACAAATAAAAAGAAATTTTCCTCATTCCTAATCATACACTGCATTAG
Source organism: Prinia subflava (assembly GCF_021018805.1). Classification (NCBI taxonomy): domain Eukaryota; kingdom Metazoa; phylum Chordata; class Aves; order Passeriformes; family Cisticolidae; genus Prinia; species Prinia subflava. The sequence goes on from NC_086251.1 coordinate 21,416,415, forward strand.
CTATTATGCTGATTACTTCTGCATCTATGCTCTTAAGTGAGGAGCAGTCGATGAAGCTGTTCCCAACCCAAATCTAGATTCCCAAATTTCATGGGGGAAACCATCAGTGACGTTGTAGGGCCAACGGGAATGGCAGATTTACCTGGTAGGTTTCCCAAAACTTCCCCAAGCCCATTCCCTCCTCATGAAACTCTTCTGTGTCAATAATGTTGGCTCCATGTGTTAGCATTTATAATACTGATATATAGCATCACCTCTGTAATAAAATATCCACCACCATCTTTGGACTAACTGCAGACCAAATTTTAGAAATGAGAATTTTCTTGGCCATACCTGCACAAATGAGAAAAAAATAAACAGTCCTACTAAGAAAAAATTAAATAGTTCTACTAAAAAAAAAGAGAAACCAAGACACTAAAGTCTAACTGGTTTTATTACACCTAGAAGATAAGGATAAATTATTTCTTCATTTACTTCTTTTGGGAAGAAATTGCAAAGTACCTCCTTTTCTTAGAGTTTCACCTCCTGGATTTTTTTTTTCTCTTAAAAAAAGTGAGAATTTCAAAAATTATGTATTTAGCTCATGTAAAAATGGGATATAACCTTTAGAGAGTGGTGAGAAAGTTGAAGACATTTCCCATGTTCCTCATTGGAAAGACTACACTAATGGTCACTCCTGACACATAAAAGCTTGTAACAGCTGTTATGAAACATTTTCATAAGACTATGAAGCTGGTATAACAAAGTACAATATTAATTTACTTGTCTTTTCTCTAATTCTGTGATCAACCTGTGACCAGTGGGGACAGGGAATCTTTAAATGATTAAATATAATTTTTAATGTGTTAGAATATTTTAGCAAAAAATACAATTATACTATTACTTTTCATACATTAGCCCTTTTTGAAGGAAAATAAAATGTCCATCTTCTATGATGAATTGAATGGAACTCACTTGGTTTACTTTTCACATGTTATTTCTGTATATGGCATGATTTGCAAGACTTGATGAAAATTCCAGAAAGAAAATGTTTTGCAGTTTCTATTTGTACAGGACAGCAGATAAACATCTTCAAACTCCATCAAATGAACTGAAGAATAATTCATCATTTCTCAAGAACCCACTAGAAAGCAATAGATCATAATCAAGAACACTTTTTTTTTTTGCACAATTGTTTTACATCGCAGAAAATATGGTCACCTGCAAGAAGAATTTCATTAGAACTTTCTGTCAGTTATGCTCTGTTATACAGGAGATGCAGGCTTCCTTCTCAACCTTGTTGTCTCTGGAGCAGTGACAGGAAGCATTGGCATGTGGTTTGAACATCAAAAAGAGAGAGCACAGAACTCCTTTCACTTTATTTCAGAGCCCAGTTCATAATTCAAAATATGATCTTCTCTAACTCTGGTATTTAATTCACCTGCAAAAGAACTGAGTGTCTTGTGGAAGTAGGAAGGAATCAGAAGTGATCAGAAGGAAGAGTAGGCAACATGATGGGAAAATCATCACTAATATGACTGACAGGTAACACATAGTCCACACATATATACTTACCCAACCAAACACACCCAAATGCTTTTCCTTTATGCTTATTATGAGCAAGCAGAAATATCTGATTTTTTGACTGGCCAATAAAACCAGATTAACACTGAATAAGAAAGAAAATATTGTTTTAAACAGTCACTGATAGTATTTTGTATTACTGCAAAAAGGATCAAAGATTGTCACTGATCCAGCATTGCACTTGAAAATAACTATTCCTGGTTTTTTATAACCAACTTTAGGGTTAGTAAAATACTACATGTTTATAAAACCATGTTGACCATAACTGCTTTCACAAATATTGGTTAGAGTAGACATAATTTGTTAACATAAACCTATTAATTGCAGATTTAAATGTCTAGATTTAGGTTTCCTGAATGGATTTTTTTTTTAATTTTCAAATTAGCATTGCCCATGGACTGACTGTTGCTAGCCAGATGGGCAAAGAACACAAACAAACATACTACAAAACTGCAGTAGTTTTGTGCAGAATCTATCACAGTGGTTAAAAGAAACCACCCATGAAATACTCGACTGCACTCTGAAGAAACAGGCAAACCTAGGAATCACAGCTGCAGTATTTTACATTCAGGTCCATCTTTGCCCTCTATTAAAATTCCCTTTGAGTAGATATTATTTTTCATCTAGCACACCAAAGGATAATGCCTTGCCAAATGTTTCTTAGAGATTGTTATAGAATTTTGGGTTTCACTCACTATTACACTTATCAGACTCCTTGCAGGGTGTGATTCATTGTCACCTATCTCCACTGTGTCCTCTTTAAATCAGGCCTTTGTACTGCAACATTCACTTGCAACCTTGAGAACTGTGCACCTAACAGGAGATGTTTACCTCCTCAACATATCGGAATTCCATCTTAAACTTACAGAATAGAAGTTTATTTTTCAGTGGGGTCTTCATCCCACACACTGTTCTATACTAGAAAGATCCAAACAGATTTTGCTAAGAATGTTATTTACCTGGCACAAGACCCCCAAAAACCCTCAATAAGGGTGGCTAAGAAAGAAAACAGGTGAAAAGATATTCAGAAATTATATATAAGACACCTTTTTTTCCCTGATTTAAATCATCTTAAAATGCTTCTGTTCAGCTGCCAATGCATAAAGTTTAATTTGGCAGAACTTCTGCTTGGAAGAACACAATGTCCTGAAGTGGGTTTTCTTATGGAAAGCCTTCAGTATGCACAATATCCACTAGTGCTGCACCAAGAGGCTAAATCCAGAGAATGTATATAAACAGAAAAGGAAAGGACGTGCATTTCCCATTGGTAAATAAGTCTGAGTTTAAATTAATGGAAACTGGGGACTGCAGTGAGTCTAACTGTCATTCAAATTACAATAACTTATAATATCCTATGATTTGTGTGACTTTGTTCCATTTTTTAAGCCCAGATCCTCAGATTTCTTCCTGTGGTTTACTCCATGAACAGCATTTTGATTTGATTTTGCACACAGGGATACAGCTCTTATTACAGGTATTTTTATGGCTAAGCTTCTTTCATATTTTTGCCCAGAAGTCCCAGAACAACTGCACTGGAAACCACTACCTTTGATATAAGGATGCATTTTCTTATTGACAGTTATAAATAATAAAAAATAACAGGAAAAAAGTTTTCACTATTGTCTGCTTGCAAAACTTTTCTGGCATTGTGAAAAGCATCTTGTGATATAATAGAAATAATTGCAAACACCATTAGAAGGAATGATCTCAATCTTGCATTAGAAATCAAACACCCTTATTTGCCAGTATGTTGTTTTCATAAACTAAAATGAAAACTGTGATATCCTTCAGTAATGATCCAAAATGGTTTAATTATTCTCTTTAAATTGATTGTGTTTTGGACCATCAGAGCAGATTATCATAAGAATTTTAACAAACTTCTGATGTTTAAAGCCACACTAAGAATGAGCTATATCCAAGTACAGAAAAAAACCAATATTTTATTTATAATCTTAGTTTAGTGTTTGAACTACAAATTCTGGTTCTAGAATTGCTTAAAAGATCATGGGTTTTATAGGCTTTCACAAGTAAATTAATTTTTGGTTGGTTTTTTTTTACCTTTTTTCATTTTTTTCACAGAATGGTGCTTTCGGTAAATACAGAGCAAATCATTACATGGAGCAAAAAAAGGTTTGTTTTTCTCACTTGCAAAGTTGCTGTTATTACTCCATTCTCTGCTGAATAATTTCAAAAAGGGCATGAGAAAACAAAAGAAAAAAGAGAAAGTGACAAAATAGACCGAATCTCACCACTAGAATTCACCATAAAAATTCCCAAAGTGTAACAGAATTCTTACAAAATTTCCTAGATCAGTTCTTTTAGGGAATCAGTATCTCCTATGAAAAATATGGCAAATGGGAATCAGGGTAGGTTGGGCAGGAAAACGGGAACGAGGAGGGTAAATAACTGCAGCAAAAACAGGTTCTGAGGAATACACATAATTTTGTCTGCTTTAGATCACAATAGAATTTTTAATAAATAAATTTCTTTTTCTTTGTAAAGACACTTTTGAAACAGTAGATTTAGCCCAGTCATTTGTGTCATTTGTTTTATAAACCATCTTTTGTTGTCCCCCCACCCCACCCCTTAATGTCATAAATGTTTTAGATTTGAGTCTCTTGAACATTGTCTTTTGAGTTCATTCGGATCAATAACGGTTCATGCACTGAACTGTGTATTGAATTTATTGTGTTAACTGTTGTTGTGTGGTTGAAAGGAGATTTATAAGAGTTATAGTGATTTAAGTGCTCATGCTCTATTGCTGGCATGGGCAAATGACTCTCTATGGGTGTGTCACCTGTAAGCTCATCATCCACATTAATGATCTCTACAGTCCGCGTTGGAGCATGATGGTTCTGCCGGTGATGCTGTTTCCTCATTTTGTAGAAAATTACCAGCATCACAGCAGCCATGAGAGTGATAGCCACAAAACAACCAATTATGATTTTGGTAGTCTTCATAACCTCATCTATTCCTGGGATCCCGTTGTTTGCGTCCGTCACAGGAATGGTGAACGTTTTTTCTGTTGATCTTGTGCTCTGTGGAGTGAGTGAGGTTGTCATGTTAATGGTTTCCCAGTTGGTAACCGGTGTGGGCCCAACCTGCTCTGTGGTCTGTGCCTCATCCTGAGAAGGTTCCACAGTCTCCACCGTGACGGTTGAAAAGTACGTGTAACCAGGGTTATCCAGGGCGGTCACATTCAGCGTGGCAGAAGCCGTGGTATTCCCAACAGAGTTACTCACCATGCATGTGTACAAACCCGTGTCTTGCACAGTTACCTTTGTAAAATTTAACGTGCCATCACTGAGCACAGCAATCCGAACTCTGTATGCCCCGTGCGTCATTACAGATCCATTTGGGGTAATCCAAGATACGGAGGTCAGGGAGGTCGATGCCCGGCATTTCATCTCTGCAGCCATGCCTTCTGTGACGTTGAGGTCTGCTGGTGGCTCCACTATCACTGGAGCATAACAAGTGAAGTAATTCAGGTCCAGCTCACCAATGTACCTTCCTTTTAAACTGGGAGGCGTGTGGCAACGGGCACAGCATGCAGTGTTGGAGGGTGCCTTGTCTTTAATCCACCAGCTGAGCCAAAGGATATCACAGTTGCAGTTCCAAGGATTGTGATGCAAGTGGATCCTTTCTAGGCGGAGTGGTGTGAACAGGTCATGAGGCAGTAGTGTTAGATTGTTGTGTGCCAGGTTGATCTCTACGAGTGACTGAAGGTTATCAAAAGCATTCCTTTCTATCACTTGAATCTGGGACTGTATCATCCACAATTTCTGAAGATGCATTAACCCTTGGAAAGAGCCTGGCCGGATGGCAGTCAGGTGATTCCCAGAAAGATCTAACTCATCCAGTTTTACAAGTGGAGTAAGGTTAGGAATCTCTCGAAGATTGCACATGGCAAGGTTCAAATACCTCAAGTTGGACAGACCTTCAAAGGCACCTTCTGAGATGTATGAAAGCCTTTTCAATTCCCCCAAATCCAACCTCCGGAGAGAAGGGATTCTGTTAAAAGCATAAGAAGGGATGCTCTCAATGGGGTTGTTTCTCAACCACAGTTCCTTCAGTTTTGACAGGTATACAAAAGCCCCATTTGGGATAGTGGTCAGACGATTGTCAAAGAGTTCCAAAGTGTTGAGGTTGGCCAGACCATTGAATGCCCCTATTTCAATTGTTCTGATGTGATTCCTGCTGAGCTGCAGGATTTCTAGGTGCCTCAGATGCTTGAAGCTATTAACTTTAATGATTTGGATCTGGTTCTCATGGAGATTGAGTAGCCGGGTGTTGGTGGAGATGCCGTCTGGCACGTCTCGAAGATTTTTCCGCACACAGATCACCTTACTGAACTGGTTGCTGCAGGAGCAGACAGAAGGGCAAGTCTGAGCCCTCACTAGACCAGCCACCACAAGAAGCTGAAGAGCCAACAGCACCACAAGCAGGGGGTCAAATAGGGCCCTGTTAAACCTAGGACCTATCATTATCTGCTGTGGATGTAAGGTCATCTTGTTCAACATTCATAATTTATTTGGTGTTGGTCCTTCTGGAGTTTGAATCGTCTGAAAGAAAGGAAGAAAGAAGAAGGAGAACATTAAATTAATCTCAAATAATTGTGTTCTCTTGACAAGGGCTTCTCAAGTCCTTTCAGTCAACTCTAGCAATTTCTTGAACTTCAATAGTGAGAACAGGTATAGAATTTCTAATATTATTTTTCTGTACACATATATCAGCCGCAACTGGCGGTGAGATAAGAAATAGCCATACATCAGTTCTCTTGCACACTCCAGTGCACAATGTATGTAGGTGGATGGCAGATAAGAAGTTCAACCACAATGAATACCTAAAAGAAATGTAACTCGAGGGAGAGTTGAAAGAAAGGACAAGCATCTCAAAAGGCAAAAGTTAGCAACAGGAATCTACTAAGACAGGAACTATCAGAGTATTCAAGGTGTTAACTTTTTTACACATTGCAAGACAAGACAACAGATAATATGAAAAGCAAATGAAGACTCCTGCTATGGGTAAAAAAATCTTTGTCTATACAAACATAATTCCTGAATCAGAGTTTAACTAGAAGTCTCTAAAACTGAGTGTCATGCAGGTGATGGGACAAGATCTTGCCAAACAAAATAAAACAAAATAAAACAAAACAAAAAACAAAACAAAACAAAACAAAACAAAACAAAATAAAATAAAATAAAATAAAATAAAATAAATAAAATAAAATAAAATAAAATAGCATGCTGAGCATCATCCAATTTAATGATATGTCCTTTTCAATTCTTTTGTTTGGCACCAGCAGCAGAGAAACACTCATTAGCAAATGTGTACTGAACACAGAAATGAGAATAGCCATTTATTTAAATGCTGAAAAATATCACTGTAGCTGCAGGGCTGGCAGTTTCATTGGTACCTTGAAAAAACTCTCAAAAAATTCTTACTGCAAAGGGGAAAAAAGACCTTTACACTACAAATGATCATTACCATTTTAAGAACTTCACTACTGATTCATGTGTGGCAGTTTTTATAGTCCCCAGCCTTCAGTTCATTTTCAATCTGCTGCTCAGTTCAAGATTCCTCTGTTGCTGAGATTAATGAAATTTCTTATAAATCAGCCAAAAGTGAAGTCTTGGAAATTATAGCAAGCTTAAAGCATATTTATAACCTAGAGCACCCAGGCAGATAGTACATATATATTCAGTAAAATGAAATACCATAAGGCAACAGTTTTCCACTCCAGGCTCCAAATTGATTCATTTTATGTAAAAAAAGAGACCTTTCTTAAAACACAAAACAAAACAAACAACCAAACAAAAACCCAAAAACAACCACAAAAATAAAACCAAAAAACAACATATAAAAAACCCCAACACCGCCCCTCCAAAAAAACCAAACAAAAACCTAAACCAGGAAAATGTATTAACTTTCATCTCACAGTAATTCTAATGAAAGCCTTCTTTTTTGTAATTATGTATTCAGACAATGTGTTTTTGAGAATTCATTTCTGCATTTTTAAAAAACCTGTTATAATGGTTTAGAGCTAGCAAGTGTTCTCATCTCATTTTTAATAATTTACTGCAGAGAAAGCCAATATAATGGTTAAAAAACTGAAGGGAACTAGAAAGTCTGAGCTGTATTTGTATGTTTGATCTCTCTGTATGTGCTATTTATAAAACATCATTCTTGTTATGAAAGATTCATGAAACTAATGTGTTTTGCAACCTTGAGCAAGTCACTCAACTTCTCTCTCTCTGCAGCTAACACTGCTGTCCCATGGCTCTGGAGAACGCTGTGGCTGTAGTTAGATGTTATTGCTCCCACCCCTCCACCCCTTCCCTCTGCCAACAGCTGCTCCTGAGCATCAGCTTCATGGCTTCAGGATAATGTACTGGACCAGACGAGGGGAGGCTGCTCTGCACACCTTCCTTTTCACTGCAGGCTCACGAGGTCACTTATCTCTTCAGAGGTGCTGAACAGAATGCACAGAGAAACATTCTAATCACTAAAATTCAAGTTTGCTCGCAGAAGTCCAAGTGCAGTAAAACTATCTTCAAAAAGCATGTGAAAAGACCATAGTTCCCAGCTGTCTTACACAGTTATGAAGAAAAATCTGTCATTGTGGTCAGAAGAATTCTATTAGAGCCTAATATCAATTTTAATGTCCTTAGATAAGATCTGTGACCCATGAATTTTGCTACTGAATAGTAATTAACCATCATCTGCGATAGCTAATTTATTGTATTAGCATTTTTGTCACCTTTTTAAAACTTTTTTTGTGTGTAGTAATTTGTTTTTCCTTTCTCGTTTTCAAAATTCTTCTAAAAGTTATACCCTAAGGACTTGTACTGAACAATGAGTTCCATTAACAAGTAATAAAACAGACACAGAAACACAACAACCAATTATTTTACCATTGCACTGGTGCAATGCTTTTGTCTTCACTGAAACTGGGATGAGAGCTCAGCCTGCTGTGTCTGCGCTCAGAGCTGCCAGTTATCCCTGTGTACGAGGCTGCTGAGGCACAGGCAGCACGTGGGGCTTGCAGAGGTACAGGAATCGTCTTTTCAGACCAATTCACTACTGAAGGCAGCTTTGTAGGATGTCATACAGTTTCTCTACCTTTCTTTTTGTGACTGTCTGCTCTCAGCCCTTTATCCCGGATTTCCTGAAGGACCAAAAAACTATAGTATCTGCAGAACAAAAAAGTCCAGGGAAATAAGAAAGGCCATGGGAGAGCAAGCACCCTCCACATCAGATGGTGTATGTGCCAAGTCCCTTCAGCTGTTCTTTCCTAGCCTCCATAAAGCTGGTGATCCCAAGCCATTCTGCAAGCACTCCAAGGCACTTTCCTCCTGTTCCAATTACTTGAACCTGACTGTATCTCCCAACATTTCCCTTACCTAGTCCTTCATCCAGCAAATCTTCCCTTTTCATCACTACACATAAGCTCCATGGGGAGACAAAAATCATTTAACTTGAACACAGTACATCATTACAACAAATAAATTATCCAGTTTTGAGACTGATGAGTAAATGTTGTCTAACAGAAGCCAAAATGTTTCCACATCTCAGGTGCAAAAAGATTTTTGAAATGAATGCTTTTATCTTTTTAAGATAAACTCCCTATATCCTTCCTATTTTTGGTTATTGACTGAAACAATGAATCATTGACATAGAAAAGCTTTTTCCTTGTATTGTAGGCCAAAATCATCGGTGGCTTTTATATTTACTGTTCTCCCTAGTCCTGTGCTAGGGATGTCTCAGTCAAACATATGCCTCAGCACAATGATCTGTCAAAGACCCCCAGGGAAATCTGACACCGTCCGGTTTCTGGAAATTTGAATCTGTGCATACTTCAAATACAAATTTGGTTACTGACTAATTGATAACTTCTCTAAGTGTACAATTTTGAAGACAGGATCACCATTTTGTGATGTGTAAATACAAATCCTAGATATATTTTACACGTATTGGTATGTTTGATCTTTCTGTGTCTGCCTAAACCATATTTTGTTCAATATATAAGTGCAGAATATCTATATTGCCATCACTCTGCAAGATTTTCCAGGAGGCAGTGAGAGCAAATCTTAGCTTTTGCAGCCACCATTTGATTTAACTTTGGATTTATTCATATTACTTGACTTTTTCCCCTCTTCTTTGGCAATACAGGAAGTAAAATGCATTTTTTAGGACAAGACCACACTAAGTGGACTTGGTGCTGCTAAAGTACAGAGGAGTTGATGATCCAAAAAAAGCGACTGTGACCAGTAGAAAATATACCATGCAATACCTTGCTAGTCCTCACTTCCAGCTAGTGAGGTTTGCATCAGGCTGACATACGGCAGTCAGATTCCAAGAGGCAGGAAGAATATAGTAAAAAGATCCCTTCTTTTATACTGGTGGTTTTCCAGAAGTCAGACCTTAAATATTCAGGAAGTCTGGGTGCAGGTATTTTATATCAGGGTAATTTAAAATCATAAATGTCTTGGAAATACCCTGGAAAAAAATTAGCTAGCACAAAATCACAGTGGAAAATTAATTTAAAGCCTTGAAGGGTGTTATGGAAATATTTTAATGGGCTTTACATAAAGATCCATCTGGAGCTCTGTACTAGAGTAATTTACTATTCAGTACCTATTTATGCTGGAGACACATGAAGGTTTAGCTTTACAAACCCACGCACGAAACACAGACCATCAACCAGCTTCTTTAGTCCTTGTTGACACCTCGTTGTCTTCTAAGTAATTCTTTTTTCATTTTTCTAGTACCAAAATAGCAACTCTATGGTCAATTCAATATCATGAGTGCCCTCTGCTGTATAGTCAAAAAATTTAGCTTAAAATGTTAAGAATTTCCCTACTGCACAGTCGGTTCCCCAGACACAGTAGAATTATCAAATGTCTTTCCAAACATGACCTAAAGTCTGTCTGTGGCACTGCTCTAATTACCACAGCATATATCATTATTTTTTAGCACAATAATGTATATTCTCTTTATGGCCATAGAGACATTCCCAGACATATATGGAGAGTTGTTCGTTTGGTTTTCTATTTGCACAGTAATAAAAAGTCTTTTTTTTCTGAAATTGACATTTGATATGTGCGTTCTCCTCTGTACAGCTTATCTGACTCTTTGTTACTCGATGTACTACACATTTTCCTCTGAGCTAAAAGCAGTGCCCTCTTAAGATCCACAGCAGAAGAGAAGCAAGGAATGACAGAGATAATCTACCTCTGCAGCAATGCACGCTGCAGCTTTCCTTAGGGACAGCTTGAAGGACACCTTAGTTACCCTACTGAAATGTAACTTTGCCAAATGTGTATGCAGAGATGCCTTCCTTATGGGTATTGTAATAGTACCCTTTTTTTCCTTCTTCTCTCTCTCTTTTTTTTTTTTTTTTTTTTTTTTAATTAGGTCTCAGGCCTTATGTCTTGTGTTCTCCCTTTGCTATATTACCAGGAGAAAGTGGCTGTGCTCCCTCTGATTGCTGAAGGGTTTTCCTGTAATGGGGGGCTTTGATAATAAAAGGGAACTTCCACACCATTTCCAAAGCTCTGCCTAATGAGGTATGGCAGGTGGCAAAGATATTTCCCCAAGCTCCAGTGACCCTTAGCTGGATCACTGGCAGTTTAGTTGCTGTTGGCAACTCCTGCTTTGCTTTCTGTCTTGTCTGTGGGTCTATGAATAACTGTCTCAGCAGCAGAGCTGTGCAGTGCAAAGGCCGTGGCTTTATCCCAATATATGGTTTGAGGTACAGTATGATCTAGCACACTTTGGTTCATGATGTACAGCTGCCATGAAGAAACTTGCAATATGCTGTTATATGTACTGCATTTAAAATATAGACAGAATTTATCAACTATCAGGTGTTTAAACTATTGCAGTAAAACTACATCATCACAAATACATCACAGGTAAGTCTCAGCTGAAGAATTGTTAAATCACAGAAACTCTCCCTCAGTCGTGTCCCAGAAAATTTCAGTATGAGAAGCATTCAAATCATTTTTTTCAAATTTTTTCAAGTTGAGAAATATGTGGATCCATTCAGAAAATGCATCTTTGCTTCGCTCTTTACTGCACAGTTATGTATGCTGAACCTCACATCCTTTTAAAGAGGTTTTCTGAGAGAAATGCCCTTTGCAATGATATCTGTGTTTTTTCAGAAAACAAGCCACTCTACAGTTGCAAATTAAACAGCAGATTTCCAAACACGTGAGGAGGAGCTAGGTGCATCAAGCAGCTAATTATGCTGGGAAGTCTCTTCCAGTAGCATCAGCACCAGAGAATTGAAAACAGTTTCTCTATGGAACAGAGCTTGGAGTACAGCAATAAAAATAGGTCCAAATCCCAGGATGACCTTATGCAGAAGTAACTCTTTCTGACTCTCTTTTCAGGAACTGTGAATGCTCCAAGGGCCTGAGACTGATCCCCTTTTGGCAGCAATGCCAGCAGAAGCAGCCAAGGGAATTTCAGTGTAGAGACAAGCACACAATATGCTTTAGCTCCACAAAGTACTGAAACACATGAGGGTTAACCTTCCTCCCAGAACAGAGACTGAGCTGTGGGCAGGGAGCTCCAGTGGGGTCAGAAATCCTCCACCAACATCTGCTCTGCAAATGCTCCAGCAGCCTCACGTGTGTCCCCATATGGCTGTGCAGGGTTGGGCCGATGGAACCGCACTGCCAGGGATTCACTCACCATAACCTCCTGCCCACCTCACCTCCCCCCTTTCCTCTCTGGAAATACCTTTCCACCTGGCTGAACCCTCAAGGACTTGAGCTCTCTGTTCAAGAGCGGTGCAAACAGTTTGCATGCTGTTCCCTGCCCCTACACAGTACAATGATACCATTCTCTTTTTTCCACGGGATGCTTTTGTCACCAAAAAAGGAACACATGCTATGCTCTTAACAGAGAACTACAATGCATCATCATGCAAAATAAGTGAAATGGCTTACAGTAGATCTCGTATCTTCCTCTTCCTAATCTGATTTTTAATTTCTTCATGGATTGACTCCTGTCAGAGGTGTTTGGCTTTTTAAAAACGGATTGGTTTACAATGAAACCCCGTGACTGTGATTATAGAACTGGGTAACTGCATCTACATTCTTAAAAATCAATTTTCCCTTTGCTACAGGACTTTAAAAGTCTCAACAACAGTTAAGGGAGCCATTGCAATAATGTCTAAAAACCTGGGAGGATTCAAAGCCCAGTAGTTTTTATCTATTTGTTTTTTATTTTTAGTTAAATGCAGTGGAGGGCAGAGTGGGCTAGACAGACAGCCCTACAATGCAAACTGATTACTCATGAGACCAGACAAATCAAAACACTCACAATACAAATTATTCTCCTCTTTCTATGTTTCACTGTTTTGTTCTGGGACATAGTTCCGTGGCCCCTTGAAGCATTTAAGTGTAGGAGGCAGAGTGGATGTAGCTGTTCCATAGGTACTTCCTAGTTGTCTCCTGCAAGCCTTTTAGGACTCAGCTGAATCACTGAGACACTGATCTGAAAGACCTAAATGTGATTGGACACATTCAATCCTCCTGAATCGCCACTGATTTCAGGGGAGTTCAATCAAGGGTGAGTTTGACCCAGTCTGCCTTTTTCTTCTTGTTTTTCATTTTGTTATACAGAAAACAGCTTTATTTCACCCATCTCATTTTCCAGAATGATTTCAGATTTCCTCTCTCATTTCTTCCTAAGGTTTAAAATTTTCTCTTTAACATCAGGTAAAGGAAATTAACATGAAATAAACATTTAAAAAATGAGAATTTGAGTGCACATTGGTCCAAGCAACAATATTTGCATTTTAGCTAGAAATTAAGATATTTCACAATGTTTGAATCTCAATCAGTCGGGCATTTCTCTCTATTTATACATATAATTTTACCCTTAAGTATCACTTGTAGTTTGTATCCTCAATAAAACTAAATTCACAGGAAAATCACAGAAAACATCAGATGATATGTAAAGAAATTTTCTTATGGACAAGCAGATTTCTTAAGAGGAATTACAAGACTTCTTTGTTGTCCTCTCCCTGGATGTCACTCCAGGGAGTCACTCCAAGGGTGATGAGGACAAGACAATCTTAACTTCTCTGTTAAGACTGTTCACAGTGGTATGAATAGGAGCAATCTATGAACTATTCACAATGAACTAAAATTCTTTCATAAAATCCACCACAATACAGGTTCTAGTGCACCCAGAAACATTCTAGAATTTTAATTGGAATTAACTTTTAAGTGGGTTAATTCTATTACATTAAATCTTAGTGTGGACATTCTTATTTAGAATTTAATTTAAGCTAAATTGAATCAAGGCCACTGTAACTTCAATTAAGTGTCCATAAAAGGATGTAATGTAGTTTAGTTAGTCCCTTTTCAAAGTTAATTTGAATTCATTTTCTCGAGACCCTGTATAGACATTAGTAACTTTTGTTCTGTATTGACTTGGGCTTGATTCAAACCAATTACATAAAGGTAAAAAGGTTTTCTACCTCATCACTGCTCCCCCTGGGTTACTGAAGTTCCATTTTGCTTCACTAATTCAGCTGATAAAATACATTTTCTCTGTCATTTTGTTGTTTGTTCCATCTCATATTTCCTTTTGGACAGATATTTATGTAGGGGAAAACAGGAAACTGAACACTAGAAATTTTACAATAACACGATAATAAAATTCTCTTAATTACAGAAGTCTGTCATGGCATCTCCTGTACCAACCATGACATAAGAGGAAGCCATACAAGCACGCAAGATTTCCCTCTCTTATGAGAAATACCTCAGTGAGCAATAATTAAACTGCACTATTTCTATAACTATGCTTTCTTATTCTTTTTTCATTTATTAACAAACTAAAATCACAGATCCATGTTGGGAAGGCATCTGAGGACCACAACAAAACTGGCATAAAAACCACCCTTAATAAAAAATTATGTGTTGTTCTAAAGCACTGGCCCAACACTGTGCGGGTTCTAGTCCTGTCAGATAGGGGTCATTTTTTGAAATATTAAAGTATTTTTTTTGGCTTTAGCAGTGATTTAATAACATTTGTTTAAACATAGTACAGTGATACTTTATATCAAACAAACTAGTTTTGGTGTGGTAGAATATTATCAGGTTTTATACATGGAAACATTAAATTGTAAATTAACATCCTTTTCAAAAATGTACTACAACATTTCAAATTGGTAGGCAAAAATCTCCACTCTAAATATGTTAATACTAAGTAATAGTAAAGTTTGTTTTTTCAAAAATGGAAAAGCAAAAATGTGCAAGGCTCATGGAATCCAAGGTATTAGCCCTGATTACTTCCAAAATTTTCTAGCTACTCACAAATGATAAAAACAGATGTGGGAAATGTCAGGTCAGAACAACCTAAGAATGCACATACAAACATAGCCAGTATAATGAAGATAAACAAGCAAACAAACAAACAAAATTAGAGTATATACCTGCACTTAAGAGAGTTTCATCCTAACCATAGGAAATTGGAATCTAGTTTTTAATGTCCAAAACATAATTTCCTAAATTACAGTATTTGCACTGGTCTACTGAATATGCTAATGCTGAATATTCTTGTCACCCATACACGTCATCCCCTGAGCCTTGCTGAGCTCTTGGCTTCAGCAGATAACATAGATAAGAAGACAAAAATATTTTAGTTTGATGAACAAGTTTTCTATACTTCTCTACAGTTTGGCAGTAGAGATACTCTGGTAAAATCTGAAGGAATTTTAAAAGATTTGATGATTACTTTGATATTAGCAAATCAGAGAATTGTCCATTTCAGTGGCATGAAAAGATCGAGTTCGTACCATAACAACTGCAGTTTTTCCAAATGCACTTCATATTAGGTAAAACAGAGGAGATTGAGGAATGAAAGGAAATCATATTAAAGCAGTATATGGAGAACCTGCACCAATTTTTTTTGGAGTATGATTTAAAATAGGTATCTGCCTATATACTTCTATGCCATGATGCTGTGCTAAGAACAGTGTTTTCCTGTTTTCCTTTTTTAAGTGCTGAATTATTTCAAGCTGAGTTGGAGAAGTGCTTGGTAGGTATTTCATAACCTTGATAACTATAGGCTATATTGTTAGTATGTATCATTTCAGAATACCTTCTGGGAGAAACATACCCAGCTAACAACACACTAAAGCACCAGAGTCCATTTTGCATCACTGCATTTGTGGTGGCTAACTGAGCCCAAATTACTCCCTCATTCTGTTAATAAACAAAGCAACAAAGAGAAAAAGAGACATGAGTTAAAAAGTTAAGGCTTCAAATAGCCTCGAGTCTGGCAAATGATGGTTAAACTTCTTGTCCTTGTAACTATGGAAACCCCTTAAGGTAAGAGTGGAACACAGGCACTTTGTGGTCTGCAATTTACAAGCTGTTTATTTAATTATGAAGGAATATGAAACTGTTAGGGGCAATGCAATTATCCTACTGTGATAGTGTTTTGAGAGAAAAAATAGGTACAAAGAAATATAAGAAGTTAATTTTTTGGAAAATTACTTGTTTTAGGACTTCTATGAAACTGCAGCACATTGTTTTTTACAAAAATCTGTGACTTTTTTTCCCCAAAGAGAGTGAGGAGCCAGAATTAGTAATACGACATTTTGCCATAATATCCCTCAGTAGATTCATGGTAATTATGTCCATTCTATGCTTCACGAACAAAACCAATGTCAGGGTGTATTTCAATTAAACCCTAGGTGTTACCAAGGTGCAGCACAGCCAGAATAGCAAGCACATTATTACCAGATCTATCACTGCTGGGCAATGAACAGGTCACAGGTGCTCCTGCGCACAGCGCTTGTACACCTTTAAATATTACAAGTGGGAGAACCTTTCAATTCAATTTAGGAGGCAGCTAGTGAAATAAAATTAAGAGTGAAACTATGTGGTGACTCAGGGGGACCATAACAACTACTTACAAGTATTTTCCTGGATCTGAACGACAAACTTTGACCTGAGAGTTCTGTTATTGGGAATTGCATGAACGTAGGGCCCTTTGCACACAATGGGAGGTTTTGGTGTCAATCCATCATTCATTGGATTGCCGCAATTAGATCTCAAACATAAATGCCCCCTCACAAGGCCTCTGGAAAAAAGACAGGTAATATTATTCTCACTTGCAGCTGAAGAAACGGAGGCAATAATGGATTAAACCCGTTGCCAAAATTTATCATGTGTATATAAGACACTTTGCAAACATGAGTTTCACACTCCACACTGGCCAGATGCAATACATGTATTATCAACTATCTGCTGCACTATAGCAGCAAATCTGATGATGACACTACAGACAGGAAATCTGAAGAAATGCTTTGGGAATATTTTGAGTTTGAAACTGCAATTTATATTGATATTCCTACTTGAAAATCACTGGACATCACTTCTACCCAAAGAACAAAACACAGATGTCAGTCTGGATCACTTGAGATGCAGTCCAATCCTTCCAACAATGATAGTGACAGAATTACTACAATGATAAAAGCTGAAAAAAAATTTCTTCCATAGGATTATATAACTGACAAAATGTGACATTCATTATAATTTGGGGCCATCCAGCTAAGGAGATGTAATGCCCTTGAAAAAGAACAACAGTTCACCTTCCAGGAACTAGCCTCAGTAGCTGAAGAAGGAAAGGGAAGACCAACTGGATTTAACTCCACTCAGCACCAGTGCTCAGCCACTAGCCAGGCTTTTACCCAACCAAGTGTCCACCTGTCCACACCATGGGAAGCTAATTTCTCCAGGAAAATGCTGTGGAAGACAGTGCCAAAGGCTTTACTAAATTCCAGGAGCCCAGAGCCCTTCCCACATCCACTAGGCAGGACACCCTGTCACAGAAGTAGAGCAGGCTAGTGAAGCAAGACCTGCCTTCCCTAAACCCGTCCTGGCTGGGCCTGATCCCCTGGTTGTCCTGTGTTGTGCAATGGCACTCAAGGTAATCTGCTCCACGAACTTCCCTGGCATGAGGTCAGACTGATATAAACTCTACCAATCTCATTTTCATTAGCTATAGTCTCTCAAGTGTCAATTCTAACAAACGTATGTTTCTGACCTGGTAAAGGACTGATATTGTTTCATGTATTACAGTACTGTTGAAAGATAATATTTCAAAACCAGTTCCACCCTAAAGTGACTAATTACTAGTTTTGATTTCTAGATTTCAATAATTAGTTCATTAAACCCCAAATACCCTTGCATAAATCATACTTGTAGGGTCACATATGCATGTATAAGACAACATTTGGATTTTACCTTAACAGGGACTAAATATCCTTCTCCTTTAGCTTACTTAGCTTAGTCAGGCACTGGAAGCAAAAATAAAGAGACAGAACTAGGTTCAGTTTTATAACTGTCAACCACTTAAATATGGCAAAATAAAATAATTATGTATTTTTATTTTAATCAGTTTTAATTTTATTCAAACGTTGAATTAATTCTGGAGCAACTTGATATTGGAGCATTGTGTTTCTATATGTGCTGAAATATGACACTAGCAAAATCCTGTATCATCCATCCCAATGTGTTTTCTTGAGGTATCCAAGACATAGTGCACATCTTTTCAGAATGTATCATCTGATACAAGAATTGATAGTATAGATCTGCCTAGCAAGTTATGATTAACAAAGAGAACTTTGAATGCAGCTTGGTGAAAATGCAAAGCTTTAAAGGAATTTGTGGGAAAATGTGGCAAATTATATGAGTTATTCTCTGTCCAGACCACCTATAAATCAAGAATTATAAATTATAAAGACAGAATAGATGTTATCTCTCTGGAACTTTATACTACAGTAAGTCTTTTAGAGAAAAATAATTACTTTTCACATAGACATGGTTTTAAAATTGATGCATACACATTTACTTAATGGAATACTTTCTCTATGTAGGCTCCTTATAGCCTACTTTTCAAAATCACTGGCCAAATTCAAAGTATCATTACACCATTATGAAATTCATATCAGACCCAGGAAAGCTAGCTTAGAATATTTTAGCAGATGATAATTTTCACCATAGTGCTGTATATCTGCTCTAAGTTACCAGCAGGCTGTAGTGCCCAGGATCAGCAGTGCTGCCTGCTTGTTCAGCTGTTCAGACTCTTAAATGCTGATACAGTATTCCATGCTCATCAGCTCACCACACACTTGCATTTTAACTAGCTCCACGAGAGAAAACCATAGGTAAAAATTTGCTCCTACAGAAACCAAAGGAGTTTTGTATTTTGTTTCAGTGGAGTCAGGACTCTATGCCATATATCAATAAGAATTTGCTGTATAGTGCCACTTGCAGATTATTGCTGATGTAAGCACAAAGGCTTTGATGACATTCTTTTAGGATAGTTTTCAGGGAGATGGAAATGTAATTCTCATTTAATTAAAACTGTCACAGAATATAGAAGGAAAGAATAGTAAGTGAGACAGTTAAAAAAAGAGTTCCTATATAGAAGTCAGCTATAAAAAAAGTAATATATTTTAAAATGTCAGTATATTAATGCAGCTGATTTAAAGCAGCTGTCCTACCTTATGGTAATAAATAGCTTCCAGAAAAGGAGAACTTTACTGATAAAGATGCAAGTACTGAATTTAGGTTATTTTTTTCATTCTGTTCATTGAAAGATACAGAGTTACCATTGGCAACACATGATCTGATCAAGAGTTAAAGATAATAGAACACAACGTAACCAGTGAAGCTTTCATTCAAACTCATGCATTTCTACATGAGTAGAATTATCATACCGGATACACCTAAAGATACCTCAACACTATTTTTAAAAAGCCACTTACTTCTTTTCTATCAAGAAAATATTTTCTGAATTTTTGAATTTTAACTGTTGCTCTAGCCTGAGCACATCAAAAATGCAGTTGAAGCAGAAAAGTGTTAATGTGTCTAGTCCTCTTTGGCTCAAAATCTTTTTTTTGATTCTTGTGTCTACGTCCTACTCCAGAAAGATGCATGAGAACAAGGACAGGAAATATTTCCCAGGTGTCATTAGCAGGCACCCATGTAAGCGCTTCTAGTGGACATGTATAATGCAGTCCTCCTGTGAGGTATCTCAAGACTTTTGGTTTCATCAGGCACTCTCACCAGAGTCTTTCACACCACTTCCATGTGGCTGTGAGCTGCTAAAAGCAGTGATAAATATTAGTGTTAATTTGCATTTAAATACGAATGATACACAGTCTGTATATCCCCAACACTGCGATGCCTTGCAGACCTGCATCACACAGTGGACTTTTTAGACTGGAAGATTACACAATTAACTGTAGAGTGGATTTTGCTATCTGCCTATAGGCAAATACAGTTCTTTGCCTGTTTCTAGATGTATCCATTTGTGCAAGAATGCCTAATGGCAGTCATTACCAAGTAATTGTCTGTCATTGTCTGCCTTTGATCTGCAAGAATGGTTTTAAAAGTTGGGATAGAGCATCTTCAGAAAAGCACCTTAATTTCTTTATTCATATTGCTGTTCATATGTTCAGTACTTAAGAAAGCTCAGAAGGAGACAAAATGTAATCACAGCAACTAGAACCAGAAAAGACTTCAGGGAGTTCTGTCTCACATTCTTCACATAGAAGCACAGAGATTTCCTTTACTAGACCTTATTTCTGAACTGGGATCTAAATCTTAGAAGGATTTCATGGAAGACAGGACAGCTGCTGTGTATCAGAGATAAGGAACATGCACAGATTTAAGAATTTCCTTTAACTCTGCAGCCACAGATCTAAATCTAAACTATGACTAGCTGGGAGGGGATGATGGAAAAAAAAATTATATAAGGAAAGGAAACTGATATACATAATACTTTCCTGAGGCTGCTCCTTATACTTTTTTTTTTTTCCTTTTCAGTAGAGTGAAAGCAACAATTTTCTCTGTAATTCTAAGAAATTGTCTGAACTTAGTCCAAATATCCCAGATGGGATAAACTGGAGTTGTTTCATTCAAGTCAATGAAACCAGATGATTTTTATTCCCGTTGAAGTTTATGATCCTTGGTACCCTCTAATCTAGACTTACCCATTCTTGAAAAATAAGCTTTCTTAGAAGACCTTAGAGCAGCCTTCCAATACCTAAATGGGGCATACAAGAAATGTGGAGAGGGACTTTTTACAAGGGTATGCAGTAATAGAACGTGAGAAAATGGTTATAAAATGAAAGAAAGCAGATGTAGATCAGATATTCAGAAGAAATTCTTTACTGTGAGGCACTGGAACAGGTTGCTCAGAGAAGCTGTGGATGCCCCATCCCTGCAGCTGTTAGAGGCCAGGCTGGATGGGGCTTGAGTAACCTGGTCTAGTCAAAGATGTCTCTGCCCTCAGCAGAGGGGGTTGGACTGGATGATCTTTAAGGTTCCATTCAACCCGAATCATTCTATAATTTCATGGGTTTATTAATAACAAGAGGTTCAGACAGCCAACTGCTACGAAAATGGAGCTTTTATAAAATAGGCTTAGAACTGTTAGACAAATTAGACAAAACCAACAGTTTTATTTTAACTATGTAATAAAGAATTCTGATTGCTGAATGAGCAGTAATCATACCTTAAGAGTGGACCTAATTTTAGTTTGCCAGAAATAAACTTTCCTTTTTGTGAATAATGAGTTGTTTCCTTTCTTTTTCTCTTTTTTCTTCCTTAGTGCGATAAATTATAGGGTTGCAATCAAAATTATGAAATAAGAACAGCAGACATAATCCACATCAAGGAAAGACATGTTCTTATCTCCTTTTTTACAATGTTGGCTGATGTACACGGAATTTAAGAGGTTTTACATTGACGAATAAATGGCAATAGCTTTGAGTTATATATTGATTTTTATCTAGGTGTTTCCCTGTGAGTTTTAAATCCTTCACTGAAAAACAACATCTACTATTTCTTTATCTATCTATCTATCTATCTATCTATCTATCTATCTATCTATCTATCTATCTATCTATCTATCTAATCTATCACAGTTACTTTATTTCCCACCGAAACCTAAGTATTTCTGGAGAGACTCCCAGCAGGTTTTTCATAGTTTACCATGTTATATCAAGAAATACTGAAGGCTGCTGTCTTCAACTGAAATCAAAGGCAAACTTTAGAAATGTGGGGTATATATCTATGCTCAAAATTGACATAAAGCAATTAGGGTAAACTTCCTTAGTGTTCTGGAAAATACATATTTGGAAAATGATTCCACTTCAAGTGGAGTGGATTTCTCATTCACCCCTATCATGTTAAAGAACAGTTATTTCTGTCAGAACACCACTAGAATTTGACAAAATACCTCCTTGCAACTTTCCATTTTGTTCAGCAGGTGCAGTGGATCCTTTTTAGGAGAGACACAAAGCTAGGTACTCGCTGGGAAGAGACTGGTGCCCTGCATTCTGTAGTTAACATAAAGCTAAGCACGCTGATAATCTTTCTATCAGTATTTGCAGAAGCATGTGCCAGACAGCATCTTTTCCCTGGCATTTGTCCTGGGTGAGACAGTGTGTGAGAGATTACTTGGGAAACAGCCATGAATTATCTTACCTCTTCCTCAGAGAGTAACCATATTTTGGTGGGACCAATTAAAATTCAGCATCTGCTGTCCAGACTGCCCTGGGCAACATTTCTTACTTAAAACAGGTAACAAATTAATGTTCAGTGGCAAATACCAGGATTTAAGGTTCACTCTATAGGCAACCACAAGAAGAGAGCAAAGCTATATTAAAATCTTTTCATAATACTTTACAGCTGTTTAAAGAGGAAATGATTTTGCAGCTCCACAAAGCAGCCCAGCAAGACTTCAGTATACTGAAGTCTGCAAAACAGTTAAATAGTTTCTCCTTAATGTATAAAACTAGCATAGTAAAGCACCTTTCAATTTAATTAAGGGTCTTCTAAGAACTGACAGAATTCATTTCTCCTTCTCAAGGAATATTAAATCCTTCTTTTAAAATTTACCTGCAGTCTGGTGTCCAAGTTGTCAGCAATTTTTTTTTTCTGAAGTGTAGTACAAATTACTAAGTTCAAAATTATATAGGAGCAAAAAGGAAAGATTTTTTTCTTTTAATGGTTTGAGGTACTTTTCTTCTCACCAGGATCCCTCACATTTATACTAAGTACAGCTTCATTTCTTAAAATGAAATTTAACAAGCCATACTTAAGAGTGAGAAATGCACTCACTAGACCATATTCAATTGCTCTTTGATGATATTCTTTATCTCCCAATTTTTACTAAAAGGCAAAGTAAGAACATACTAGGAAATGAGAGGAATAATTTTATTAGTCATTGCTGAACAATATGAACAGAAAATGCAAAACCAGCAGACAGTATACCTGGAAGCTGCTACACAGCTACTGCTGTCCTCATGAAATTCTGGTTTTCAGACAGTTGATTCAAGGATTTTGAACTGGGCTTTGCTTCACCTTCCTCGAAGACTGCAAGGAATAATGACCAATTCCATTTTGAATCCAATGGTCCTTGGCCATGCCACTCTGCCCATTATATAGTGGCACAATCATCAAAAGCATGAATAAAATTCAAAGATCTATACTTTGTACTACAACTAAAATGACCTGACTTTTTATGCTCCTGAGAAAAAAGTTCCTTTTTTTCTGAACACATGCTGAATTTTGCTATTTTTGGAGTGTTCTCTCAATGGGAAGTTTCAATATCAATTCAGTGCATAGCAATCACTTCATTCAACACCAAATTAGTTATGGATGCTGAGCCAGTGCTCTGTGTCATGAAGAATGTCTGTAGAAAGTCCTGAGTGTGCTGTAATAGTGGTTACTGTCAAAAATAAAATTCACAGGCCAGATCCACAGCTTGTATAAATCAGTGCAGCTTCACTGGCACAGGCTCTGTCTCACTGCATCCATTTAAAGAGTTTCTCAAACTCCTGATCCAACATTTTTATCCAAGTGCTGGTTCAGGTAACTGAGGCCAAAGCACATACACTTAAGTAAAGCACAACAACAAAGGATCTGTCTTTGTTCACTGCTAATGAGCAAGAATGAAGATTAGCTTTATAATATTTGTCTGGTAAGTAGTTCACTATATTCTTATGGAAGTTATATTTAATGCAGCATTTCTCAAAAATGTTCCCACTTAATCAACAGCAGGGTCATAAAGATCCTCTCCAACAATTTGTGTCTCTGTCCTTTACAATGACAATTGGATTTCTGTCACAAGGAATAAACAAGGGGAGGTTCCTAGTACATGTGGATGATGTTTATGAGGAGTTCAGTGATATGCATGAGAATCCTCTGGAATGAAGATATTAAAAGGCTTAGATTATGACTACTTAAATTTAAATTCCATTTTCACTCATCTTCTGATCAATTATGGCTTGCCAAATCCATGCCAAAATGAACAAACAAATTCAGAATCAAAAGTCCCGAGTTCAGGCTTTCTTTTTTAGTGTAAACAATGTTGTTTTGACAATGATATTAAATCTTAGATATACTTTAATCAACTGGTACTAAATAATCAGCTATTTTGAACTGCAGAAACTAAACTTATCACTTTATCTGCCCTATTTACCCAGTCACCTCACCCAAGGATAACTCCTGTGCCAGTGACCGATGAAGTGACTAAGAGGACTTCAGAAGAGAAGCTGGAATGTTTCTATGACATTGCTGTTTCCCACTTGTCCCTTCAGGCAAATGTATACCCCTTAATAGTACCACATTCTCTGGTGCAATATGCAGAACTATCACCTTTCTGTTTAAAGCTACAGATTTATCTTAAATATGAGTCAAAAATTGGACAAGGTTAGAGCTTTCCGTTATTTTGAATGTTTGATCTTAGTGAGGGCCTCACAGCACTTCAGCTGAGTTAGAAAAGAATGTATAAAATTATCAGGACTGTATTAGAAAAAAGTACCCCTAATCTTTGGTGCTGATTCTTTCCTCACTCACAACTATGAGCTACTATTTTTCTTTTACTTAAAGCAGCTGGCTGCAAAATCTGGAAAATGCAAAAAGGCTTTGCTAAGAGAATGAACTTCAAAAATTGTTCTGTAGTTTAAGGCCTGCAGTTTATTGTCCAAAATGCATTTAAAAGTGCAATATTAATATACTTTACAGTATCACTCAAAATGTTGGTATAGGAAAAAAAATACTCATACTCACTTCACAGGGCAGAACTCAAGGTCTGCTGGAAATGAAAGTAACATTTGTCCAAACAAGTCACTCTTTCAGGGATTTTTCTCCCTACACTTCCTTGCCTACATGTAGTACCAGATACCTGATGCAACTCAAAGATCAGTCTTCACAAGTTAATCTTACACCTGTTACATAAAAACAGAATTAAAACTTGTTTTTTGTAAGCAGTGTAGGGATTTTTTACCCTGCCCCTTGGTCATTCACAGTAAAGCTGAGTGATGGATGGAATATTTGCCTTTAGTGGCAACTCTTAGTTGAACCAAACTATGTCCTGTGCCACAGCTAATGGGGTAATTCTTGTAGTACATGCAGCACAACTTTTGTGTCGGAATACTGAGGATTATAAATTTGCACCCTGCTGCTAAAAAATGCTGTTGGAGTCATTACTCAGTCTGAGCTAAAGCTGATTTGATCTTGAATCTCAGGGAGTAGCTTCCTGACTCAAGATCATAGAGTTATAGAGTTTTTCTCAATAAAGGGTCAGATTAAAAATAAAGAAATAAAAAGAAATCACAGAGGGGGAAAAAATCAAGAAGCTCATTTCAGCTAATTACTACCACCATATCTGGCTCATTAGTGCCACTGACTCATGTGGTGTGAAAAACCAACTGAAAAGGTTGCACACCAGAAAACTAAACATGAAAAATACTCTTTGTAATTAAAAATGAAATAGAATAATTGATTTATGGTCAGTCAGTCCTCTGACCAACCGATATAACTTAAGTGGTAAATAGGTAAAAAATGCAAAAAAATGCAAAAAAATGCAAAAAAAAAAAAAGCAAAAAAATAGGACTTGTGAGAAAAAGAAATTACAAAAGATATCTTCTTAATAAGCCGCTTTCTTTTTATTTTATTTTTTAATTTTTACTTAATCTCCTCCCCTCATCCGAAACTACTGCCAAGAAAACTGACTGGACAATAGCCTGTTATGCAATACCATGAAATGTACACAGTGGTTTTGATGATAATAAACTATTCAAAAGCCTGGAAATACTTTTTGCAGAGCCTTGGGATAAAAATCTAAAGAATTTAATTTCTACAGACTTTACAAGAGAGTTTTATTCATCCTACAAGATAACTTCCAACCACTATCCAAAAGAAATAATTTTAGTTAGGTTCTGGGGAAGAAATACTGGCCCCAGTAAAATAATTAGAAAAATACTTTCTTACCACAAGAGGTTCATTGCACTCCATCTGTTTTAAGAAGAAAAGAAATGCAGTCCTGTCCAATTTTTAGGAGATTTCTATTCTTTTCATGCCTTTTAAATGCTACATCAGGTCCTCTCTCACTCACATGTATTTTCTTGTGAGTTATTTAGAGATAAGCACAAATACATGCAGATTTAAAAGACTGAAGCTAGCATGCTTCAAGATAATCAAATCTTTAATTCCTGAAGTAGGAGTAAGGTACGTACCTAATTTTGAGGATCTGAGCCAGAGGTACTCTTTGCAGCTTCTTTTTGCATTGTTCATAGTAATTTTCTTAGAGTTTTAAAAGCCTTCTTCTGTTGGGTTCAGTTGAGTAACATATAGATCATCTACTTCTAAGCTATAAAGGGAGCCATGTTGTGACGTCCTCTATCCCAAATTTAGGGTCAGCCACCCCTCTTACTAGTGTGTGCACTCCAGACAGAAATAAGAAAAAATGATGGAGCGGAGAAAGTGCAGAATTATAGTATGCAGTGGATGTTTATGCAGAGGATCTGAAACCGCTACCAGTCCTTTGAGACTGTCCTGAGAGACTAGGATTCAACAACCTGAATATTGTGCCATGCAAATGAAACTGAATTGCTTCTGGGGAGAGGTAATGAAATGGGAAGATGAGTGTCTTCGTTACCATTTTCTATTTCGTAGAATAATCATGCCTTTAAGCTGCTGAGACCAGTTCCTCAGATACTTGTTTGCAGAGTGGGGTTCCAGACAAATCATGACATTTACAAGTGCTGTTTCATCCTGCCAAGGATGTTAGCCCAGCTGACTGTCTATTCTGTTGGTAGTTGAGAGGTGACTGTGTAAACATACCAAAACATATATATTTCATGGAGACACATACTTAAAAAGAGATAGGGACAGGAATTAAGGTCTCAAAAGAGGGAATTAACTTGCTTCCTACTGACTCACCCTAGCCTAGCCTTGTTTGAGGATGGTCACGTGACCCATTAATTTGAAATCTAATTATGCTCTACTACTAAGCACAAATGCGGGGAACTGCATGTACCCGAGGAGACATTTCAAAGAGCTTTCCTCTGTGGAATGTCTGCAATACCTATTTTTAAATCAGGACCCAAGATTTTGCCTTCACTGAAATGAAGCTAATCTCTGCACAGTGAACCAAAAGAGCATTCCCTTAATTAGTGGTGTCTGTGTTGGGCCAGACACAAACATGAGAAACTTACATTCCAGTCCCCAGAATAACTCAAAATCTCCTTCAAATGTTGCTTGTTGAATTGGCAAATATATGTTCTTAAGTGACTAAAAACCTCACTTTAGAAAAAAAAAAAGTTGATAGCTCAGTGTTTAAATTACATTAAATTTTCAGTTATAGTTTATCCTTTGGACTTAACAGCACAGAGAAACAAGTCTATCAACACAGAAACAGATCTGTATAGTCTGTCTAAAATTCATCCCAAATTATCTAAGATGGATTCACATGGGAAATCTTCCTTTGTTAAAAACCTGTTTCTCTTAAAAAAACAATTCTTATGGCGCAATTCGTACCCTTATATCCTTATAAATTACTATAGGTGCTGAATTAGGTGTTTCATTTGAAAACACATCCAGCAGCATAACAGAGATGTACAGCTCATTGCAGGCTGGGATTCATCACACACTAAGATGAACTCCTAAAACTCTGCATTATCAAATATTTCATCTAAAAATTTGTCACTCATTGTTTTAGTCCTTCCTTGAAAACCAAATTACATTAAACAGAACATTTTAGTCTTATTATCAATGAGACCATAAACAATTCAATCAAAATTATCACAGCCAATAAATTCAGCAAAGATCACAGGTTTTAAAAATTATCTGATCACTAGACCAGGGAAATCACTATCAGATTTTAAAAACAGCTCTGGATGTGCTTTTATAACCCATTAAAGGTATCGTAATTTGTACAGTTATCAGGCTTCCCCTGTTTCACACTGGTGCTTCAGAGGAGCTTTATCTGAACACAGTGTTCCATACCAGCAGCCCTGCAAGCAGCAATAAAATATAATGAACCAGTGTTAACAGCACGGTGTGCTAGGTTTAGCAGCGTATCAGTCAATGGTTTTGGTGGTTTGGCCAGGAACATTCCACCTTGCCTGTAAATTCAGGTAGATAGAAAATGCATTTTTCACCAAGTCTGTGCTGCAGATGTCATCTCTGGCTCTCACTAGGATTTTTCCCCAGACCAATTAAAGACAGCTTGTCATTATTGCTAAAGTATTCCTAAGTCCAGCTCCAGACACAGAAGGGAGTTATGGATTTATGGTTTATTATGGAATTAGCTGGGTTTTCAATTCCATAGGCACCCAGAGCCAGTAAAATAAACTCTTCCCTTCTGCCACATACAGTTCTCCACTTACATTGTTAGGTGCTTTCAGCTTCATTTGAAACATCAGGTGCTGGTCATTGCTGAAAGCAAGACGCTGGATGTCATGCTCGTGTGACCCGATCCAGCAGGGTGAAACCTCTCCCTGCAGGAGGCAGACATCGCTCTAGATAACTGCGGCTGCCGTCCCCCTGCGTGCAGTGCCGTGTCCGCAGGGGATTTACGGGCACACACTGCAGGCAGAGGAGGCTGCAGGCCGGGGGCAGAGCAGGCAGGGGGTGCAAACATCGCGGATGGCCAGCGGTCCCCATCGGGCTGTACCGCAGCGGAAAATGAGAGTGCGAGGGAGCTGCTGACAGCCCACACGCTGGATGATGGGTTCTTTCTGAAATGAGGAAAGTAAAACAACACTCAGCAGCGATGAAAAGACGTAAAAGAGCAGCCCTGAACTATCACTTCTTTCAGTGTTGCAGGGACTGGCTCTGTGCCCGAGGCAAAATTACATCTAAACTCTCACACGCAGCTGAGCAGCTGAGAGGGAAATGGTGGTGTGTGCAGCGACTATCTGAGTTAAGTTCCCATTTCTAATTGATCCTAAAGAAGCTGAAGATTCCAACCTCAGGATTCAGCCTAAATGTTATGAATGCCTTTTTCTTTTTTTCAGTCTTGTGCAGCCAAATGTGCTGTGAAGTGATACCAGAGTGTCCCTATAGGACATGTAAAAGTTCTTATTCAGGAAAGCTGCAGCTCACAGAAGCAGTTCCCCAGTGCTGCGCTCCACTAAAACCAAGGAACCTCTATAAGCACTGATGCCCTCCCCAAAAAAGCAGCTGGTCTCTGCTATTCACCAAGAGGTATCACCAGGGTTGAAGCTTGTCTAGATTTAAATGTGGGGGTCATGGGTGTTTGTTGGTATTGCAAATATCTCAAGAGGTTTAAACCCACAACTTTACTGAACTGAATAAAAGAGCTACAAAGCCCTGCAATTCAGAGCATGCATTGATGTATTTATTGAGATGAATTTAAAAGAAAACTCCGTTACACACAGGTTATTTTGTAACTGCCATCTGTCAAGGAATTCTATATTTTCCACTAGAGCACTTGTACAGCCCACTCTCAGGGATGGGAAAAATGGAAGAAAATAATCTCTAGGTTGAGCCAGTAAGGCAGCTCCTCAACTGTTTCCCTGCATATGAGGGAATGTATGAGTGAAGCTACAGATGGGCCAGCTCCAAGACAGACGGCTATTTCATTTTTTAAATGATGAACAACAGATAACATTGCCAGCCATCTAAAGCCATGTTGTTAGCTGTTCTTTATGCTGAGTTAGGGTCACTGCCTGTGAAATCAGCTTGCCCGAGAATAATCAACATACTGTTCTCAACTATTTCCAGGGGAAACAGAGCTGGTTTTGTTTCCTGTCATTTCAAGTTTAATTTTCTCTTCTTAATCTGAGTTTTAAAGGATCTCACAGAAGTGTCAACTCTGTGTTGCTTGATGAAGGAATTTCATTAGTCTAAGGTGACATTTTAGGTTTTGTTTAAATCATTTCTAGTGTTATTGCTTCCTGCAGAGAAGGATTCTTTTAAATCACCAACACATTGCTGTGCACAGTAGAGACCTCCCTTGGCAGGATATGAAAGAAAAATCACGTACTGATAGCTATTCATACTCTAAAAGTGGGCAGAGAGTCATGAGGAAAAAGGCAGTCAGAGAAACTCTGAGCATGGACAATTTTTGCAGAAAGAGTAATTAGAGGACAAGGCATGTTCCAAAGTTGTTGATGAAAAGCTTTTCACATAAAGAAGCAATTAAAACTCCCGTGACCACAGTTCAAAAATAAATATATGGCATTTCCTTCTGCACCACGCTTAAAATTAAGTATGTATATGCATAAGGATAAAACATGAGTGAACGCATTGCAGCTCCATTTGCATCAGCAATATCCTTTAAAAAGGATTAGAAATATTCAGCAAAATATGATATGCAAGAAAGGCAGAAAATTGTTACAAATATCTTTGGACCACAGCTGTCAGTCTGTCTATATTTTCCAACTTACCTAGCATTTCTACCCATTTACACTTACCCTAGCCAGCTTGGCTTCATTAGAATCATTGCCCAGTTCCCAAATACTATGCCATTAATTGTTCTAAAGTTGACTCTTAGAAAGCAAACTCAAGTGCCTGAACATAGCATGCTCAAAATGTATTTTAAAGTTGTTTTATTGATGGTGGCTACAAATATGATTTAAGCATTCAAAAAATGTAGCAAGGTACAGAAATTATTGTCAAAACTATTTTTTATATTTTCTAGCTCCCTGTCTTTTCAGCTCAAAGCATTTTTTTAATTACTTGTTTTCACAGATCCCTCTAAAGCTTAAGATCTGTCTAAAATATAGGTTTTTCCTACATGCAAAAATTAACCTTTGTTTATTAGAAAGATCTTGAACAGCAATGTCAATCCCAATGATGAGATTATCAAAGCCATTTGACACATATTTAAATGTGTGTTCTTTAGTTATTTATATTTTCCATTAAAGAAACAACTATTACAGGAATGTACCGTCAACAGAAAATTTAATTTAAACCCAAGGGGTTATTTGCCTTTTTTCACCTTTTTTTCTTTATATTTTAACATTTTCCTGCAGAGCTATGATCAGAAATAACAGCATTATGTTGGCTCATGAACTGCAGAAACAAAACCTTATTGGTGTTTATTCACTGTCCATGCTGGAGAAGGTGCAGAGTGCAAAGCGCACACGCATTAGCTATAAAAATTCTGTCTGCTTTAATAATTTATGCTATTATTAGTGACACTGTGTGAGTAGGCATGTTTCCCAGGGTTCTCTATACACAAGGCAGAGTTCAAAACTCATGTATGTCCTGTTGTTAGGCTTCATTATTGCATGAAAAGTAACAAATTAGCTTAATATTTAAGAATATGAATGTTTCTATATAGACCACCTCAAATCCAGCTGCTGGTGTTTTTCTTTCTCAGGATGCCTTAATCTTTTCTTTTTAACAGAGCCATTCCTACTTCTTTTCTATTTAGGTCATGATAATGAGTTGCCTGCTTTGGTGAGTCATTGTGCAGCTATTGACAATCCTTACGATTTATAATGAGGTATTATTTTTAAGTGTCAAATTATTTTACCATCCTGCTGTCAGACACAATACTTTCTGCTCTTTAAAATGACTTCTGGCCACACATATATATTGGAATTTGCTGCAGAATTTGCTACAGTCCATGTGTAAATATGCACTGTTTTTTTCTGGTTTTAATAAAATAAAGCCCGACTTCCCTGAGAGTTAATGGTCACCTCCTAGATTTGATTTTATGCTTAGTGGGCTGAATAATAGGACTGGTCAGGAATTTTACAAGACTTTTTTCACAAAATCCTTGGCAATAAAACAAATTTGTCAGAGCTTCCAGTGGAGTGGGAAGTCCAGAAAGCATATCAGCCCTATTTAGAGATATTATCTAAGACCATCTCTGTCTGCTGCGGAGTAAGGGACCTGGTAGTCCTGGAGCTTTTTCTTTTGAAGTTCTATAAGTCTGGCTTAAGCTGATTCTCCAAAATTCTTTTTGCCCATCTTTGCACCTAATCTTATGTAGGAAGGAATGCAGGTTTCCAGAGTAGCTCAAGAATCTTAATGTTTTAGGTTTTTTTCTTGCTTTAGTTTGCCTGAAACAGTATCTTAAGACTTCCTAGCATACATGGAATTTGTGAAGTTTATTCTGCAATTCACTTTTTTCTCTTATTATTTATTTTTGAGGTAATGACTTTCATCATCCATATAGTTTTACTGCAGAAAAGGATAGGCACACATAGGAAGAACGGGTTGGTCAGAGGATGGCAAGGACAATTCAGATAAATGCATTCTGTAATGCAGGGAAACAGGTGTGCAGAGGAGGATTGTGATGTAACAGTGGTTACCTTTTGTTACAAAAGCAATTTTATAGCAGTCAAAAAAGCATATTAACCTCAGATATTATTAAGGAAAGAATAGAAAACAAAAGCTTTGCCATTCCCTCTTTAAATTTATTATTTCCACTAGGCTTGTTACAGTGTCTCCTGTAATATTGTCATAGGTCAGCTCAGAAAGTGTGAGCTGAATGAATAGATGGTGAGGTGGGTTGAGAACTGACTGAACAGCAGATCTGGTTGGGGCCCTGCCACTGGTGGTGTCCCCCAGGGTTCAACACTTAGTTTATTAGTTTAGTCTTGTTTAACTAATTCATCAAGGACTTGGAGGAAGGGGCAGAGGCCTCCTCAGAAGTTCCCTGCTAACTCAAAAGCCAGGAGGAGTGCCCCATACCCCAGAGAGCTAAGTGAGAGACTTCTTACAGAAATCAAAAAGGGGCTAGGACACTGATATGAGAAGAAAATGGAAAGAAAAAACACAAAACAGACTTTTTTTTGACATTGGGACGTTTACCATTTTGCTTTTCTGAAAGAATTTGGGACTTAAAGATGAAGACAAGTGTGAGACTAAAGAACAAAAAAGAAAATGCAAAACACATCCCAATAAGTGTGAGCAATGTTCAAGAAAAAAAATCTCTTAAATACTAAGCATTGATGGCAGTTGGAGCCAAGAGAACATAATTAACCCTGTTCTTATTGGATTGATATCTGCATTTGGAGTGGACTGTAACCAGCTAGCTACATTTATAATTTCCTTAAGTCCAATATTTAAAAAAAAGTAGGAACCAATGTGTAAATTTTGTTGTGGAGGTGTTTTCCAATAAGAGAGCAAAACAATAAACAATTCTAAAGATGGGCTAGAGACCTGAAAGAAAAGTTCTACCAAGTATTTCCAATGGAACTCTACTAGACAATACACTGTGCTCTACCACAGTACAAAGAAAATACCTAAGTAATAGCAGGATTCCTCACCATTCACCAGGAATGCAGACAGAAATACTTAATTTTCCTGATTTTGAAAAGTTTACATACTGTCAATGCTACACAGTGAAATTAGTTGAATAGAAAACAATAAGTTCCTTTCCCTACTAAGTGGGCTTCAAAGTTAACATTTATGACAGGAAAACACAATAACCAGAAATATTTGACACAAGAATGCTATAGACACATATATTCCAACACATGCACACATTTTTATGTACACATACAAATTTTTGTTTGTCATTCCCACACCTTCTAGATTGTTTCAACCTCCTAAATCACTTTGAACAGATGAAAAAAAAAGAAAAAAAAAGTGCTTTGTACATTGATTATGTATTTGGCCAAAATATTGGTGCAGAAGTGGAATTTGATCAGTTTTTGAATCCTTGATATAGTTACTGTAGCTATTAAAAAATTGACATGTTAATTGCCACTGCAACTTGTCTTGCAGTAAATACTAATTCTTTACTAATACCCCAAGATTCAATATAGTAGAACATCTTCCAGATGAAGAAGCTGAAATTGCAAAGCACAAATACAGAAGCAAAGCAAAACCTAGAGATACAGAGAGAAGCCAATCCCTGAAAATAACTCACTTTTTTCCTCCTAGCATTTATTATTATTGCATGGCATAATGGGGCCTGCTCATAATCTCACAAGCCAAGGTAAACCTTGATCCATCCTTATTCCAAATTCCACATATTCAACACAGTTGAGGCAATTTCTGATTGTGCGAAGGCGAACTTCCATCTCTTTGCATCCCACTGTGTGAGAATTTTGCTTCTAAGTGGTTTCTAGTAAATAGGCATGGGGTTT
This sequence comes from Prinia subflava, assembly GCF_021018805.1. Taxonomy (NCBI): domain Eukaryota; kingdom Metazoa; phylum Chordata; class Aves; order Passeriformes; family Cisticolidae; genus Prinia; species Prinia subflava. Next base: position 21,450,388 of record NC_086251.1, read on the forward strand.
TTGGTTTCAGTCAGGTTGGGGTTTTTTCTCATTTTTGGTTTTTACCTATTACTATTCATTACAAACTCAGGAGCATTTTATTAGAGTGCTGCATAAGCACTAAATTTCATTAAATTTTGACTCAGTATTAGCCTAACTCTGGTGTTAGAGAAAGCAATGAATTGGGTGCAAGGACACTTTCAAATATCTTTCTCCTATTCACCATAGACATAATAAAACGATAACTCAATTGAAAACCTTGGAGTTTACACTCATTGAATTCAATATCTTCCATGTGTTAGAGTTCAATGTATTTTTAGTTTCATGCTCCAGAGTCATACAGACATTTTTGTGCACTCACATCTTAATTACACTGGTTTCTCCTCTTTTCTATCTCGAGGATCTGCCACTAAGATTAAAATTGTTGTTCAAAGCACATCTAAGCAAGAAGGTGACTTTAGGGTTCATTATCTAATTGATCAAACAACCTGCTAATTAAATGTATCTGGGCCTAATCAAAGTAGAGGCATAATGCAGCAAGACAGTGAAACTGTCAGCAAGGCGCGTGAGACTCGCACCATCAAGGCGAACGGAGCTCACTATGCTGCTTAATTACATTAAAGCTAAGGTCTTCCAAGGAGCCTAGCAGAGAGAATTGGCTCTGTACCTCACGTTGCTCTGGATATGTAAGACTGTGGTTTGGAAGTGCCTGAGTCTAAGCAATAAGCTCTGCTTCACGTGGCTGCTCCTGCCAAGCTTGCTCAGCTCCTACAGTCTTGACTCAGCACATCTGAGGCTAGCGTAAAATCCGGGCTGAATGACCTAAGTCAATGGTCTGCCTCATGGTTCCACAGCCAAAGCCAGGCATATAGATCTGCTATGTCCTAGTGCTCAATAACCCCCCTTGTTTCTATTGTTTAAAAGTAATGAGCTGCAATGAGATTTACATAAACTGCCTTGTGCTCTTCCTTAACTCTAAAGCCAGCAGTGTTTTCTTTTTCATTAAGGCCTATCCCCATTCTGAAAGTAAAAACAAATAGCTGACTAATCCCTATAAATCTGCTAATGGCAATGACTCATCTGAAAAGAAAAGGAGATCAGGGAAACTACTTTCCACACTTTTTCCTACTATAAGAAAAAACAGCAACTGTATCCATTGAGGAAATATTAAACAGTCTAGACTGATAACATGGGTTGGAGATAGATGAAATATATGCTTAGATCTATTGGAATAATGAGTAGGTCTTACTGACTGAAGGCTAATCTATTCAATCAAGGCTAATGTATACTTTACACCCATGTTTCTTATGCAAAGGTATGACATTTTTGATCATAGGTATTGCATTTATTGCAGTAACATCTGGAAGTGCAAATCATGGTGGTAATGCTGAAAGAATCTTACCCCAAAAGTGACCTTAACAGTGAGGACAGAGGCAAGATTATTTGTTTAATCCCATGAAAAAATCAAGAGCACATCTATGACCCAAGCTCTCCAGCATCAGTCTTCTGCTTGAACTTGTGGGCAAAACTCCAGTTGTTTAATGATGTGGATAAAACTTATAAAGCATGGCTCTGCCTGGTGTCACTCCTGGTTAGTGAACAGTCGTACACTGCTGCAATATAGATTGCCCTGGAGCCAGCACAGTTTCCCTATTATTTTATAGAGTGGCATCTTCAAAATGGAAGAAATTAGCCACTAATTATGATCACACACTGCTGCCACATATCCCCTAATTGTTTGAGTATTTTCAAACCTCTCACTACTGTGAAAGACACATAGCAATAACCTCCAACACAGAGAAATATCTTCTGCCAAAGAGGACATTTGCAGCCATTTGCCTGGGTAGGGATCTCCAGTTATAATTCATACAGAAGTGTTTCCCTAAGTCCAAGTACAATAGTTCTCACACTGCGCCTCTAAAGCCAAAACCAGAATTAGATAATATGGTTTTATAAATCATAAATAAATAAAAGTAGGTTCCAAAATAAAGATCTACTGAAATTCACTTCAGTGTGAAGAGAATAGGAGGTAAGGGTAGAAGAAAAAAGGAAAATTAAAAGCCTATGTTTTTACACAGATTTTGCAGCCAAACCAGACTTCAGGAGCTCTACCTTTAATTATATTTGCAAACATTGTAATTGTTCCTGGGAAGCATCAGCTGGTTTTAAACCACCTTCCAAGATTAGTTCAGTATGTTTATTACTAGCCCCCCGAACTTGACTGACATACTTTGATTATGTGAATCTTAACCATTGTGGTTATATCTAGCCCCTGTACCTAAGTTTCCTGTCAAACCCAGTGTCATTTCATAAGCTCCAAAGGCTGTTACAGCAACAGAAATTACAACATAACACTTTAAACTGAAATCATTTTAGCCATCAACAAAAAATTTTGATGGAAAGTTCATGTGCATGTCAGGAAGAAAGCATGCACATATAGTAACATAAGCTTGAATATGTATATGAACTAAAATATGAATTTCCAGTTTTGTTATCACAGTTCAAATCTGACTTGCAGTTTTCAGAGGAAGCGGGCCATTAATCATCAATGCTACTCAGTTCCCAGCAGCCCTTTCAGTTCTTTAGTTTTACTTTTGAGTTATTTGTACAAGGAGATGAACCAACTGGTTTTATCTAAATGCAAAAAAAAAGCAACCAAAAAAACCCCAACCCAATTACCCAAAACCCAAATCCATATCTTAATAAGTATGTGCAAAAAAGCTTCAAAAAATGAAAATCTTGCAGCTGTTCTCTAGATAATAGCCTAACAAAAAGAAGTTCAGAGACAGAGGTTGCCTACTGCTTCAAAAGTTTATACAACTAGAAATTTCACTACTACATGGTGTCAAGGACACAGATTTGGGGAAGGAGCTTCATTCGGTAAATCTGTAAAGCTTTAAAGTATTTAGACTGGCAGAAGCTGAAGGGCCTGATGCAGATTTCAGCCAAAGGACCCTGTGAGAATAACAGCAGTCGAGGAGAATTCAAGGAATTGGAAGAGCATGTAAAATAGGCTGTAACACCAACATTAAGAGTCAAACAACAGTCCTCAGGAACCTAGAGGTTCCTAGAACCTGAACTACTTCTTAGGAAGAACAATGGTTTAACTTTCTAATGTTTTGCTATATATGAGACAGAGGAAACATATCTGTTTTTCTGAATTCTCTAGTGTGCTTCTGTAGGCAATCAGCAACTTGACTTGTTCCAGGAACCTCTTTTGCAATATTTAAAACCTCAAGAGTTCATAAAAAAAAGCCAATGAGAAAAATAAATTTTTCTCATCTTGATTACAAAGGATTGCCATTTTGGGGTTTCTATCTCCCTGGAGATAGAATTGATTTAGAATTGAATTTTATAACTTTCCTTCCAGAGATTTTGTAAGAGAAAAAACATTTAATCATCAAGTATTCCATAAATATGCTATTTATAATATCATCTTAAATCGAGTGAGAAAGGGTTTTTTTTAAGAGTTAATATAGACCCATGGGTGGCAACTAGCAAAGATGAAGTCTGAGAAGTTTCATTGAAGCTAACAACTTACCAAAGTCATTGTCTAATTAAAAAGACGTTTGATTTGACTTTTTCTAGACTTCCAATATCATACAGGATACCAAAAAGGCAAGAGCAGGAGATTTGTTTTGTGCTCGCACTCTATGTCTTTGCCAAAATGTCACCTTTCTTCCTGTTATGAAAGGAGACATCTAGCCCTCAAATTCTGGCTTTATTAGACTTTACAGCATTCAGGTGAGCACAGGTATTTATTGCACCAACCGTGCAAATGTCTAGCAGCCTGCAAGTACACGGAAAAAGTACATTTACAGGAGCAAGGCAATCCTCCTTACGCTCTGCTTCTGAAATGTGGGCACTGCAGCAGAACATTAATAGTCATATTTCAAAACATATTGGGGATGTTACGAAGGAAAATAACAATAGGAGTTCCTGGAGGTTGGAGGGAACACTTAAGGGCTGGAAAATAACACATTGTGACTTCAAAATTATTTACTTGGGTGTTCTTTAGAAAGGGGTCATTGCCTCTCCTGTTTCTAGCCAAAGCGGACCTCAAGCAGGGAAAGGCGGGAGGCCTTGGCACAGGCACATCAGCGGCAAAGCAGGGAGAACTCAGGTCTCTGACTTACAGCTCGGTTTATTTCCTCTACAGCAGATTCATTATTTACTAAACGGGGCATTGATTCATCCAGATCAGTGAGTACTTGGACTCGTCCTATTCCAGCAACCTGCGCTTTACATTTCTTCACAGTTTTAACAAATACAGTGCAAAATGCTCAGCCAAATGCGAACAGTTTTCTTTCCTTTCGAAAAGCAAATGATCCTTGCATGATTTGCAGTTACTGTATTCATTATAAAAAAAAATCTATTTATTTATGATTTTTCTAAGCTACTCCAAAAGTAAAACCATTTAAATGTTGATTCAGTTTCAGTGCCTAAGAGAACTGCCCCCAAGGAATTCAAGCCACTGAATCACTTGAAAATGCCCTTGTAAATTAGCAAGCATTGCACAAACACTGCTGGCAAATTCAATCATTTCTGTGTCATGCTGCATTGTTAACTCCTGCTCACTTAGAGAGCTGAAGTTCATTCTGCCTTGATTCCATGTAGGCTGGTGAGACGATAGGAGTGACTTTGGTTAAGTAGCACTGACTCTATTAATATTTAAATACAGAGAATAATAAAAACAGACCAGAGAGACTTAGAAATTAAACTACCAATTGCACGGTGTTTCTTCATGTTCTCTCTTTTTTTAATATCCATCATCTCTTAAACAGTATTTTTCCATTTTGAAAATTCCTTTGTATTTAATGTAGAGCTATTAGAAGAAAGAAATGCAAAAGATCAAGGTTCAGGCTACAGTATCTCTAACGTCTCTCAATCCCTATGGGCTTTTGAAGATTAACCAGGGTCAGAATTTTGAAAACAGATACTTTTGACTAAGAGCAGACATCAGCAATGATGAATCTTTGAATGATTGTTTCCTAAATTACAGGAAATTGAGAAAAATATTCACAACTATAATATCACATGTATCCCTCCAACAACAAAAGCAACAACAAAGTGTAAAGCTATCATATGAACCCCATGTCAAAATTAATTCCTACTATATTCCTATTATAAAACTCAATTACACCTGCAAGTAGCAGTTTGTTAGTGGAGGCCATATAGATAAAGGATAAAAAGCTAGATTTTAGAATTTATTCTCATCTGTTATGAAATGCTTCCTAAATTTTAGACTTCATGAATTCATAGTTATTTTGATCTTGTTATAAACTTATCTCAGTGTTTTATATGGTTACATAAGTAAATGTTTAAAATGCCTGAGGTATTATTGCAAATTAAATATAAATACAGAAAAAAGACTGTGTTCTGGTTATCCTGAGTTTTTTTTTCCAAGATTAGGAGACAGTTCAAAAATGTTATAAAAATAAGCCTGCTACATGACTTTCCATTTCATCAGGGTGAAAAATGTTAACTCTCGGTGGAGCAGTGAGGATATAATTAAAGTTTGCATATGCCGTGTTTCCAATATTTGTAAAGACATGTGAAAGACATGCAGAATAATTCTTACTATAGTATTACAAATGTTATTATCTAATAGTCTATTAATATTTTCCCCATTTTATTCCCTAAACTCAAGTAACGCTAATATTGTTCTCAGTCATATTACGAAGGTTCTGCCTATTCTGTTCTTTTAGTTTTGTAAACTCACATAAATTTGTGTCAACTTTATTTGTATAGATGAATATTATTTAATTCTTTCTTGTCCAATAAATAGAAGTGATTAAGCAATAGTTGGGTAAAGAGCTGTAGCCTCAGTTGTCTGTCCCTCCTACAGCTAATATCTCCACTGACTAACGAAGTTAGTCATCTTGCATTAGATATAACAGTGCCAGGCAAATTGTCAGTGATGCCAATAACTTGGCAACTTTCTGAAAAGCCACTTCAGCTCATAAATTGTCCTAGTTACTCATTCTTATGAACTTTCTAGAGGAATATTTTGAAAATAAGGTGATCTAAAAATCTATAATATATAAATAAAATGCAGTATTTTGCTCTAACACAGGATGAAGATGTCATTCCTTGGTCCTGATCTTAAAAGTACTTAATACAGTCATGTTTTTACTTATGTATGAGATGTACTTACATTGTGACATAGGATTCTTGTCACATAAGAAACTGGAGTAGATTTTAATATAGAAAGGAAACTGAAATGGACAATTTGCTGCAGAAGGGCTTCCAAGTGAATCTCATGAAGTTTAACAAGGCCAAGTGGCAGCTCCTGCACCTGGGTCAGGGCAACCCCTGGTGTCAATACACGCTGGGGGATGAAAGGATTGAGAGCAGCCCTGCTGGGAAGGGCTGAGGGTACCGGGGGATGAAAAGCTGAACAAGACCCAGCAAAGTGTGCCTGCAGCCCAGAAAGCCAAACGTGTCCTGGGCTGCATCCAAAGCAGGCTGGGCAGCGGGGCATGGCAGAAGATTCTGCCCCTCTTCTCTGCTCTGGTGAGACCCCACCTGCAGGGCTCCGGGGTAACACTTTATGGTACCAAACATATTAAAAATATTCCACATCTTCAGGCCTCTTTAAGCCGCGGAGTGCAGAATATATCCCTCACCTGTAAACAGCACATTTTCACTGCATGCTTCCAAACTGCAGACAAGGTTGAAAGGAAAATAATCTACCTTCTTCAAGAGGCTTATTTTAGAACGAAGGACTCCAGTGTACATATGAAATATGAATAATAACTCTTTAAAATTCTCTTTGATACATCTGTGCACAAGAAACAATCATTACTTAGAGATGGATCTGAGAGGTGAAAGAACTTAGCTGTGACCCACAAAAGGAAGCTCTGTATGTGGGGAGAGTAAAACAAAGTAGCAAATTCCAAATCCATATGACACTAGGCTGAAACACAGGAAACAAAACAAATTTATTGCTATGACTATTGCATATTTATAAAGCACCTTATAAATGGGAACTTCAAAGGATTTTTCAAAGGATTCATTAATTAGAGCACAATAATCCAGTGAATTAAGTATGATAGTATTCATTTTAAATACCATTAAATTTAGTCAGCTTAAACAACATATCCAAGAGCACATACACAAAAAAGTGGCAAAAGAACAAATTTGGCTCCTCAGTTCTCTTGAAGACTATGGGCTAAGGCTTCAACTTTCTGTTATGAACAAGACAGTAAGAAAAATATATGTTCTATCCATGAAAGAGGGTTTTGACCATCACAGATTTAAAAGTAAGTGCAATAGAGGATCAAAATTCAGTGAGAAGCAATGAACATACTGAGCCTGGAAAACTTGGAACATAAATAACAAGTTTTATCTCTCAAATGTGTTTTAGTTATCAACCGAGACAACAGCCTAACGTGAACTATTTTCATAACATACATTTGCTAGATACCCACCTACCTGATCACAAGAGGTAAAATGAGGTGGCGATGACAACTGAAACGCAAAACAGGCGGATACAAAGATGGCACAGGTTGCAATCAATGGGAGGTTTCAACAGCTGCCTGGACAAGTGATGGAATCCATTACACTGGATTAAAAAATGTCACAAGTGCAGCAGCCAGTCAGATTCAGTTCATAATAGTTTGGAATAGAGAAGAGATCATGTTCCATTAGGATGATTCCTGTTTCCTTTTAACATAGTTCCCAGAATATCATGGAAGAAGCGATACCGTGATATAGTTCCAATTTTCACAACTTGTCAGGTTTCTTCTATGCACACACCACTGTCATTTTAAATACTTATCTACAGCATATATTTCTGCTGCAGCTTTGCTTGCAGCAATGTAATTGCATCTCCCACACTGCATATATCACTTAGAAAAGCAGCTAAAACTTTAAAATTCCAAATCTCTGAAACTTGATTACCAGAGAGCTCTTTTACAAACAGTATCTATCAACGCCTATCTTGCCTTCTTCTGCTTGCCATCTTTCTCATTCTTTTCAATGCTAGATATTCACCACTGATCACTTGTTACTTATTGTCCACACAAGTCTGGTCATGGTTCCTCTCCTAAACACCACACTTTTTGAAGACACACATTAAAGCATGCTGTCACTAAGACCCCAATATGAAATCAAAGTTTCCATATTAGTTTTTCTCGTTTCACTCAAAAGAAAAAAAAAAAAAAAAAAAAGCCAAATCACAGTATTTTTAAACACCACCTCTTATTTTGTCATTATTCATCTTAGAGGCTCTAGCTCCCCAATAGCCAGCTTTTTGCATGTGAAGGTCATGAGTAAAGCAGCACCACTGATTAACTTCTCAGTTATGTATATATCCAGGCATTTTCTGAGCTCAGAGTATAATAGGCACTGTAACTAGAAAGAATTGAATGCATTCGCAAAGATTATTAGAAAATAATTTTCTATAATCTTGGTTTCAAAATGCAGCTAGTTTTTCTCTTACATTTATAATATGCCAAATATCTAAGTCTTCTGACATAAAAGTTATGGACTGCAGCACTTAACTAGAGATCTGAATTTTGGAAAGCACTGGTGGCCCTAAAGCCTCACGACTTGAAACAGAACATAAAAGTACTTAGACCCTCACAGTATCAGTCATTACTTGAAGTGGTACAGCAAAACTTGTGGGAGTGCTCTGGGGCTCATAAAAACCAGGTATTTAATGGAAAGGTACATTAACTCCTCTCAAGAGATGTGGGATGTGTTGGAGTGTACAATGCCCTGCAGGAGCTGACTTTGGTCAAAGGTTTAAACTTTGTCTGATTGTCTTGGGCTTCTCTCCTGTTCCCTTCAAGTTATATTGGAACACTTTCCACATCATATGGATTGTAGTAGCCAGGTCTGTCAAATTCATTTGTTATGTGAACATATTATATGAATGAAAATAATGACAGAAAAGAAACCAAGAAATAAAACATAAGAAAAGAAGAATCCCTTGTATTCTTCAGAAAGGAGAAGGAAAACACTTCATGATTGAACTAATTTCAAATTATAGTCATATCACATAAGTATCAAATTTTACCTGGCTATAAACTTGGAAAAAAAATCAGTGAATATACGTGATATTTTTTTTCATCATACTGAACCCATACTCTGATATTGAGGGATGTCTTGCAGCACCCGAAAAAGCTTAAAATTTACTAATAATCACTTTTATAAACAATAAGACCAAGAACATTTGAGATGAAGCCAGATTGGGATCAGCTCCAAAAAGATGCTGAGAAAAAAATTAAGCACACTTTCAAGTCTATATCCCTCAGTGGGTAATATAAGTAAAAACAAAGCAAAGCAAATCAATCAAACAACAACAAAAAATAAAAGTAAAAAAGAGAGAGGGAGAAACTGCTGTGTTTTTTGTCCACTGATAGGGAAGAATACCCATTCTTTGTAAGTAATACAATCCCAAACTCTAGACTGGAAACCAAGCCCAACAGTTTTCAGCGCTTTACATCATCCTCCCCAAATACAGAATTCCTGACAAGTCACAATCCTTACAGTGGAACAGGAGCCAGCTCCTCCCATAGCAACACAGGTTTGGCACAATTTTATGAAACACACATCTCTGTCAGTAAAACAGAGTGTAAAGATAGGTACTAGCAAAAAACTAGGTAAGAAGGCACCATCTTTATGTCATCACTTGTCATTCCTTGTCCTGAGGTACTGTCCAACAAGGACATTCTCACGTCCTTGGCTTCTGCCTACTTGTGCCTAGTTAACTTGAACTGCTTAACAAGTTCTGTGCGTGCATGGCTTGGCATTCCTGCCACAAATCTCCTAGTAGTACCAATACTCCATGTTGCATTTCTCCTGATGGTGTTCCAAAGGAGCAGAGGCACAAGAGAAGAGCAGATGACACATTTTATTCACAGAAAGGTGACATCTGAGACCAAGCGGGGCACCAGATTAGTACTGTTTTCTCTGACTGTGAGTCATAAATCCCTTGGAGGTCACACAAAGGTTAAAAAAGAGAGCTATCAGTGAGCAACAGCTCAGTCCCCGCAGAGATGTGAAATAAGAGACACTATTATTACTTACTCCAATTTTTACACTTCCCAGAAAACTCAAATTACCTTTAATTGCTGGAAACAGTTCAGCTCCTCCAAAATGAAGAAGTCAATAAGCGCAGTTGTTTTTCACTCCCCTGTCCTGGAGGGACTTGTTAATACTGATTAGCAAAGATCACGCCAAAACAGATGAGCTGAGAGGGTCTTTAAGTTTCAGAAAGTTAGCTAAATGTAATCAATAAAGTAAAAGATCTGAGGAGAGATGGCAAGGGAATAGGCCATTGTTCCACAGCCATTTCTCTTGGCAAGTGTCTTTCTCCGGAAGATCCTGCCTCCTGTGTCCCCAGCCAGGTTTCCATCCCCTGAACACGCATTTGGTTGTGCTGGTACAGTTCCACTCACTGCAGAGATTTCCGGGAAAGCGCGTTATAACTCTCAGGTTAGTAACAAGACTTCTGCAAAGGCAGAACTCTTTTAAAATAGATCTTTCTATTTCATCCTGCAACCCCATTAACAGCCATAGGGGCAAACAACAAGGACAGAATAAACTTAAGCAAAATGTGCTACTCTACCAGGATGGAGTGTAAATAGAGCTATAGGATACAAGGACAAGGACTAATTACTAACTAGAATACCAGTGTGGAAGACAGAATGACAGAGGAAGTATGGAAACCACTGTACATATCTGGAGTAGAGAAGGACAGGATGAGTCAGCAACATAAGAAATAATAATAATAAAAAAAATCATCATTTTAATGCAGACAAAATCAATGAGATGATGGCAGAATTGTGTCCAAGAAGAATTGTTTTCAGTTCCTTCCATGAGGTTCTTAAAAGAACTAAACATGATGAGGCTCTTGAAGATTGCAAGGGTAGAACTACATGACAAAGCAAATACAGAAGCACTGATTAAATGCAGAGTAAGAGTACATCAAAGGAGACCAAAAACTTATCTTCAGAGCTGCAAGGGGAAAAAATTGGAAAGCTAATCAATTTTCCTTTTAGCTTATATAAACAATACCAAGTTAAACCAAATGTCATATTATAAATGCACACCTCTTTCTTTTGGAGAGAAACTGATGGAGTGTAAAATATGCAAATAGCAGCACAAGTCAGGGCATCAGGAGTGTTTAGTCCTTGACATCCCTTCTTTTTGTACTACCTGCTGTCAGAGGAAAAAAAATCAGGTCTAGGGAAGAACCTTCCTTTATCAGATGCATTGCTGAGCTCAACTCAATAGTCTGCTTCCCCTCCGTGTGCAGATCTCCAGCTGTTTATACTGGGAGTTCTGAGTATTCACTGAGAGTTTTAAATTCCTAATAATAGCAGGGAAAATTGTATTATATCTAAAACACAAGCAATGTGCTTTAACTAAAAAAAAACAAAACAACCAAAAACAAAAAACCCCTTTCTTTCAATAGCAAAGACAAATATCCCAAATGGGACAAAAAATATCCCAAAATGCCTTTTTCAAGTCATACTCTGCAACAAATAAGGCAAGGTCTGAATGGATTGTAAATGTAAGGGAAGGAATGACTAAAACATGATCACGCACTTGAGAATAATGTAATAATATTTATATTGATGTATGCAGTATAACCATTCTATCCCTCCCACATTTTACTGAAAATATAAAGGATTTTCGTAGCAATTCCTACATATGTACTAAATTCCTTTTGATGAGGGCAAACAAAGAAGGTGAAATATGCCAAATGTCTGGTTCAGAAAAGGAAGAAAGTAAAAGGTAGAGCTGCTAATGGATTGTGCAGGCACACTTTCATAGGAATAACACAGCAAAAATCATTAAAAAAATTGAATAAAATAATAAAGCTAAGAAGTTCCAAATTAAGTTAACATTAATAACTTCAACAAATCTCATAAATTTAGTTTCATTTTAATGCTCAGAATAATTAATAAAGATTATATATAAGGGTAAGGATCAACACAGTTGTCTACATATCCAGTTCAATATAATTCCTTACATGCACCAAATTCATAGGCATGACTAGGGAATATGGAACCTTTTCAAGTGAAGAACATAATGTACAATAATGAGACTGAATTTGTCCTTTTCATCTGCAGGGCACTGGAGATAATAACTTTGAAGTCTTTGAAATGACAGCGTGGCAGGTATGGTTCTAAGCACCATATGTCAATGGCTCTGAAACTTCCCTCTGAACTGACATAATTTAATTTTTTTTTTCAAAATAAATCTTAACTATTGTAGCAAAATCCCAGCTCTTCTGCAGTCTAAATTAGCCCATCCTAAATTTCATTTCACTTGTTAACAACACTTCTGAAGTTTATGCTTTATCTGTAGTAATGTAGAAAGAATCAAAATCCGTACATAATTTAATTTAATCAAATTTAAAATAATTTAATAAAATTTAATCAACACTCAAGAATTTTCTGTCCAAGCTAGCATGAAAGCAAAACAAACAAATATTCAAGTGTGTATCAAGTCTTCATATACCTGCATGAACAGGCAATATATCATAAAGCCAAAGCTCCAACATTCCTCTTGAAAGTCAGAGAGTGTCTTTCCATCAGAATTAAGAGGTTTTAGATCAGGCTATGTTTGCTGTAGTCCATTGTGTTCTGAAAATGTTCACTTTTTCCTATTTTCTTGTTTGTTCTGTCATGACTTCAGAGATCTAAAGTAGCAAATGTCTGGAAAACATGCTGAAATCCCTTTCTGAGACTAAAAACAGAAGCTAAATCTTTCATTATAATAACAAAATTTTCTCATCTGAATGATCCCTAAGTTCATTTTTACATGTTCCTTGATGATATTAATAATTTGAAAATAGAGGGATGAAAATTGTGATATCCTATGAGAACCTAGAATAATTTTTAAAGGAAGTCTGTTCTAAGTTTGACAGAAAAAAGTCTCCTTGTTATTTCATTCTGTTGACAGCATAGCTTGCAGTTTTAACTCCAAAATTCTCACCAAATTCCACATTAGACTCTACTACAGAGAATTCTCTGTTCACACTTGGCTCAGGAATATATGAAACTTTGGCAAATAAGATAAGTAATATCTAATATTCCATAGCCATAAATGAAGGAAGCTGAAGAACACATTTAGCAAAGCAGAATAGAAAGAAGATGCATGCCAATAAGTTCAAGCAAAGCACTCCCAAACAAAAGATTAGCTTTACATTTCTCACACATCCGATTAAACCCCACGAAAATCTGATTTCTCTTTTCACCTTATAAAACCTTATTCATGTTGTGGTTTTTAATGAAGAAAAAATAGAAAATAAAAAGATTAAAAATACACCTATTGTGAATGGCTGTACATCTTGTTTATTCAGATTTTCTTATTAGGTTTCAGCTGTTATTTGAATCTCATCAGCCTGTTATACTGGGACAGTGGAAAGGTCATCAGAAACATATTTCTGGTGGCATTTTGTCTGAACAGAAGGAAAAAAGCCTGGGAGTGTTACAGAAGAAAATAGCCACGAAACCATACTTCACAAACATGGAGCTAAGAAAGGATGCAAACCATCATTTGACCACCTTGATCAAATGATATTCGAGACATTCATTGGCGAGCTCTCTCTGATCACCTGACTGACATACAGAGGCACAGCAATGGTGTCATTGCTTATACCTAAACCCAGCATACATTTTCTACTCTTTTGCTGCTAATCAGGTAAATAAGAACTTCGATGTAAGCAAGTGAATCATTGATTTCACTCTGCAACCATCCAGGATGCACAAAGTTTATATGCAGTTTGAATTTGCTATTGCTAGCACAGATCAATCCAAGTCAGTGTGCAAGCCTCATTTTTCACCTTTTTTCTTTTTGGACCATGCCTTTTTTTTTTTTTTTTTTCCTTTCTTTTTTTTTCTTTTCTTTTTCTTTTCCTTTTCTTTTCTTTTTTTCCTTTTCTTTCATTTTTTTCTTTTTTTTCCTTTTCTTTTCTTTTTTTTTTCTTTTTCTTCCTTGAAACTACATTTTTAAATGATCAGCAATTCAGTATCAAATGACAATTTCTACTTATAGAGGCCTTTTTCTTCATACTGGTGATTTTAAATTAAACTTTTAGCTGCAGTAAAGGAATGGATTATGGTAGCTCCCAGATTTGTCACTAGTGGATATTTGCCAACATTAATTATTATTATGGAACTCAGCAGCTGGTTTTAAGGCTTAATATATACTTTGAAGAGATCAGGACACAAGAAATAGGAAGATCTCTTGCTTATTACTCAAAACATAGCAGACTGCGTGGTGCCAAAACTTTAGTATTCCTAGCAAAAGTAAACAGGGATATTTATGCAACTGAACAAGGTTTTCTAGTTTAGCTATAAATCCCTTGCTATAAAAAATGCTACTTTATTTTTAAGGCAGTGTATGGGACTGGAGACAGGACCATCCTTGCCTCTCTCTATGCAATGTCCATAACTAAGACAGCTTTTCTCTGTTTAGACATGTTAAGGTAATGTTCAATTGTAGTATCTCAGATCCTCAAAGAGCTATAAAGATATGCAATAATAAATTCAAATAGACTAAGTGGAGCTTTGTGAGGGGAAAATAGCCCAGATTTCCAGATCAAAGACAGTAGGGAAGAAGTTCTATCCACCAACTTTCTTAATGCGGCATCTTTGTCTTCTTTTTAAAACTGGAGAAACGACCTAACAGAAGTTGCAAAGATAAATTACCTACTCATTTTCAATTATACTGCTTCTAAACATGGAATTCTGCTATAGAATCAATATTCAGGGAAGTTGAGCACATCTGTGCTGCTTGGTTACTAAATAAATTAACCAGTGTGCTGTCATTTTTGTCCTGATGTAGTGTGTTTTTCTGTATTCATCAGAGGTTCATTGTGTACAGAGGGTTAGTTCATGTATCTAGAGGAGTGAATGACTCCGAAGTCAAATACTCTTGCATTCAGCCCAATAAAAAAGTTTTAAAAGAAATAGAAGTCAATAGCTGTAAAACAAGAGGATTAAATATATTGCTTCCCTCATTGCAGCACCTGAATGATATAGACTTCTCTTTCATTTTGTGCTCAAATAGCTCTTTTCATAAAGTATCAAAGGAAGTGCCATAACATAACAATGTTAGAAAACTATTAGAAATAATATGATGACAAAGTATAATAATAGACTTTGCCAATACAAAGTAATGCTGTAATATATTAGAAATATATTCACAGTTTAGTTCTGTTAGCTGCTATGTTCCATGTCATATAAAATCAGCCTTGTTTGTACTCCTCTTTTACTTTACATAAAAAGTGCAGGGATTATCCTCAAAATTTTTTTTTGGTTTTTCTAAGTCAGTTGAAATATCTGTATGACTGAAAAGAACAATGACTTCCTGGATTAAAGCAGCTCTTCAGCCTACAGAGACACAGAATACCCAGGTCTGCCTGGTGATGTGAGCTTCCTCTTTGCCATCTGCTTCTAAGCAGGAGGAACAGAGAACTGTTCTGCCAGAGGGAATTCCTTCCCAGAGGCTGATACTTGGCATTCACAGCTCCCACAACGATGCTTAACAGAGCAGTAGGAAGTGCTCTCAGCACTCATCTCGAGGTGCAGCTCCTTTTCCACTCATACATATTCTCCTGACCTTTCACCCCTAGCCCTGCTGACAGCCCCACTGTCTTGCTGTGAGACATCTTGCTCCCCAACACAAGACAGGCTTACATAGAAAAAGGTTATGCCTAGCAAAATCTGAGATTAAGGCTTTAAGCAAACAGAGCATTGTGAGATAAAAATAAACCCCCAAACCCACCATAAAACGCCATTCTAATCTATGCTTACAAGTATGCTTCATTCATATCCCTCATGCACATTTCTTTCAATGTTTGAGCTCTTGCTCAAAGGCCATATAGACCTGAACTCTGTCTCTTCCCCTCACTTTATGAGGTTCCACAAGAGCAACTTCCATCTCCATCTGCTTTGGTATGGATTTAAATGTCCTGGGAAGTTGTAGCTGCAGTCAGACACCCTGAGTATGTAAAGTGTATTCGTTTGTTTTGTTTATAGTCATATTGCCTAATCCAGGCTGTTTAGTCTTCAGTTCTTCAATCTCTCAGATTTCAATAACTTCATGATAAATATTACAGCAGACACTGGATATGAACAAAAGATGTTATGCATCCGATTTCTGGTGTGTTAACAATTTCTCAGAGATCTAGCCTTCTACAGCAGATGCAAATGTCACCTCAATAAAAAGTGATGTACTTCATGCATTTGAGAGTAAATTCTTTCCCTCCCCTTCACCCTGCTTTAATACGATCTCTTTTGCAAGAAAAAGTTTAAAGTAGTTTGGAGCTGAGTTTTTTGCTATCAATTTTACGTTACCAAATCCCCAATATGTCAAGGGAATAAGGGAAAAAGAATTTCTATTTGGTATTCAGATCAACTCTTCCACACAGTTTTATTCTAATGAAGTCAAAGCAAAATTTCCACTAAAGAAAGTGTTAAAAATTGCAGGACATAATTCTGGAACAGTACAGGAACCACAATATTCAGAGGAAGGCACCTGAAAATCCAGTCTTACAAAGAGCTAATACCACAAACTGTTCTCCTTCAGTAGCAGATGACGAGTTTTCTGCCACATACCACAACAGAACTTGAAAAATGAAATGTCAAATCATAATTTATCAAAGAGGAGCATAATTGGAATTACATTAAATAATAACAGAGAAAAAAAATAGAAAAAAGGGCAGATGAACGAAGTCCAACCCTACAGAGATGAGGAAAAAAAGAAGTAAATTGAGAGACCGAATCATTGGCATTCTGACACACTAAGGGGACCAGCTTTTCAACTGTTCTTTAATGAAAGAAGAATTTCACACAGTAAGTTTAAACAAAAAGAATATGAAGCATAAGAAATGTATTATAAACAGTGTTATCAGCTGTGGAGAGAGTAATTTAAATGGTATTCAGTGATGCAGGTGAAGGCTGTCTGGGAGCTCATCTTTCATATTTGATTTCTCAGATGGTTTCAGAGATCCAATGGTCTATCCTTGTCATGTCACAGTCTTAGTCCTTTTGTGAAATATTGAAAGAATTGCTGCTGAATTGTCCTGTCTCTATTTGACTCTTAAGGGTTATTGTCTTTGGTTCTGTCTAAGGGTTCTTTCTTCTAAGACAAAACCCCTGAGATCTTTTGGTGCTGCCTTGCCTGCTGGCAAGGGGCACTGTCATTTTTGCATGCTCACACTTTGTAACTGTAGTCTTATTAATCTCCAGCTGTGTAGAGATAGTTTTGCCCACACAGACATTCAAGAGACAAGCTTTGTTCTAAACATGACTATGGGATTTGTTAGGTGAAAAGAGCTTCTGTTTTGATTTGAATATCTCATTTCTTCTGTTCTGTTTCAAACTCTGGGTCATGCATCATTTTCAAATGGAGATTTTCATTATGTTTAAGAACATAATTAATTCTGAAGCTGTATCCACTTCACTTAATTTGAAAGGTTTGGACTTTTCCATAAATCATAGAAGACAACTGGTTTCTCAGCAGTTACAAAACAGGAAACAAAACCAAACCCTGCACTGACTACTTGGACTTTACTATAAATACCCTCAAAGGGACACAGTGATAGAAAATTCAGAACCATTCATACATCAAATTGTACCAAAAGAAAATATTGATCAAACAGACCAGCAAAGTGCAGCCAATTGTAAACTGACCAGGCAAAGAAACACATAGAAAGAGCTATATTTGCTAGGACAATGTGAAACATTTGTCATTCACACCAGAAGCCGAATCTGGTCAGAATTCAAGGATAGATGCTTAGTACTGATATCAGATCAATATCACTAGAGTCCAATGAAGATGAAAGCCTCTTAGTGAAAATATAAATTACCTTTTACCATCAAGATTTCAAGTTATATTAAAACGATACTCTTATCTTCCCCTACCTTCAGTCAAAATGGCATTTCAAGAATAGTTCACATGAAACACAATTTAAGCAGGGAATCAGAGCCTGAAACATCAATCCATTAGGCTTCCAATTTCTCAGGGAGTCTTAAGAGTGGAGAAGTTCAAACTTCACCTAATATGTTGCAGATGAAGATATCATAACGTCATCCCCTCTAATTTCAATTTCTTTCCATATTTGTCTTGAGGGGTTGTAACTTCTTTTCCCAGTGTAGAGCCTGAAATCCAAATGATTCTCTATGACATTGAGGTTGGATTCATAGAACGACAAAATATCTAAAGTTGAAAAGATCATCAAGTCCAACTCCCTGTTTCTCACAGGACTACCTAAAACTAAATCATGTGACAAACAGATGCGGATCCGGATGCTCCTTGAGCTCTCTAGGGCCTAGGGCCATGAACAATTCCCTGGGAAGCCTGTGCCAGTGACCAACCACCCACTGAGTGAGGAACCCCCAGTCTGAAGTTCCCCTGGTGCAGCTTTATTCCATTTCCTTGTGTCTTGTTGCTGGTCACTAGAGAGAGATCAGCACTTTCTCCTTTGCTGCCCCCCTTGAGGAAGTTCCAGACTGCAATGGGTCACTCCAGTCTTCTCCAAGCTGGAAAACCAAGGGACCTTAGATGCTCCTCATAAGTCTTGCTCTCAAGGGCTTTTACCGTGCTGGTTGCCTGTGGGCACAGTCTAATAGGTGGATGTACTTCTGTTGAGGCCCCTAAAACTGCCCTCAGTGCTCAAGGTGGGGCTGCAGTGTAGAGTGGGACAATAATCTCCCTCACCCCACCAGCGATGCTGTGCCTGATGCACCCCGGGACACAGCTTTTGGTTACCAGGGCACTGCATGTTCAATTTGCCATTGACCCAGTTCTCCAGAACTCATTCTGCAGGGCTGCTTTCCAGACTCCTCCTCTGATTTTTATGCACAACCACATTGACCTGTCCCCAGGGGAGAATCCTGCACTTGCTCTTATGACTCAGATTGCAGAAGTTTGTGGAGAACTGTTGCCAGTGGGATGGACTCACAATGGAGAAGTTCATAGAGAGACATCTCCCTTGGGAGGGATCCCATGCTGGAGCAGGGGAAGGATTTCTTTCCCTGAGCAGTGGCAGAAACAACCCGAGATTAACTGATTATAACCCCCATTCCCTGTCTCCCTGCACTGCTGGATGGGGGGAGGTAGAGCTGGGAATAAGGGAGGGATGGAGAGAGGGTGTTTTCAAAATTTGTTTTACCTCTCGTTATCCTGCTCTGATTTTGTTATTAATAAATTCAGTTATTATCCCCAGTTTGAGTCTGTTTTGCCCATGATGGTATCTGGGGAGTGATCTCTCCCAGTCCTTACCTTAACCCATTAAATATTCTTTGTATTTTCTCTCTCCTATCCAGTTATGGAGGGGATTGATAGAGCAGCTTTGGCGGGTGCCTGACATCTGGCCAGGGTCAACCCACTACACTGCTCATGCTGTGTGCATCAGTACAAAGGCATTTCAAATGTGCTCAGGTGTACTCAGCACACCTCCGAGCATTCTGAAGGACCTGCTGCACACAAACATCCCACAAACACTGGCATGCTACCCCCGGGCTTTTCTCTAGTGAGCCTGGTTTTGTCCCTTTCTACCTTCAAATCTAGTTTAAAGCTCTTTTAAGGACACCTTCAACTATTGGGCAAAGATTCTTTTTCTCCTTCAAGAAAGAATTGTTGCTAAAGCATCAACAAAGGAACATCACAGAAGATCCATGAGAGTCTGCCCACACTGCATGGAGAAAAATGCAACCAAGAAGACACGTGAAACACAGCAAGAGACTGACACTGGATCCCCTGGATCTCAGACCAGTTCCAACCATAAGCAAGCTATTCCTTCTTTTGTTTACAGTAAAGTACCTAAGACAAATTGGTGCAATTTTTTGTAAAGAGTACTGGGCCCTCACTAAAAAAGCCACATAAACTCATTTCTACTAGATAATAGAAAACCAAATTAGGTCTGGAGAAGGCAGGTTGAATTGATTAGCAACATGTTTGAGTGAAAGATTGTTGAAAAGTGTATCATAAGCTGAAAACTATAACCACATGTATAAATGCAGGAGGCAAGGCCTCCCTTTCCTGTATCAAACATTTCTTCTGTCACAAATTCATGAATTGTAGCAGTGAATTCTCTGAACTGTTTTAATGAATGAATGTCAGGGAGCTGGGGGGAGCTCATCAAAAAGAAAAAGGAAGGTATTTTCCAGACACATTTGAAAGCCTAACCTAGTATTCAACCAGCCAAAACATCTATACTGAGCAAAGAAAAAATATTTCCCCATTAGATGATATTTTATGTTTTTTCGATGTCTCGTGAGATGTGGGAATAGATCCTTATGAAAACTTTTGCATCAAAAATCCCATTTTATTTTCTACCAGTGTGATTTTCCATTGTTATTTTTCTTGCACTCTGCATACATTAAGACACATTAATAAAGGAAAGAAGCAAGGCAGCCTGTCAGATATTTCAAAACGTACCATGGGAAATGACTGGTTTAGGGTGAGTGAACAAAATCTGTTTGTTCAGCAAACTTAATTTTAGCTGAGAACCAAGAAATAAGTGTATAGCATGAACATATGATAATTTAACTGGGCTCAAAAATACACCTATAGCTAGGTTTTTGGGACAGCAGAAAATGTTTTGATGCTTCATGGCTCAATTCTACCTTTTAACATGAAGGAGGAAGCATTACAGTTACTCTGAGGGATGAGGGATTTTTAGTTTGCACATTCTCTTGGACTTCTGGAATGCTAGGAACAAAAGCATCCATAATTAAGGTTTCAGGGTACAAAGAGAGTATCCACAAGCAGAGTAGCTAAGGTGAAATTGAAAGAATCCAATAAATTATGTCAAAATTCAAAAAGTAGCTCTCCCTGTGAAAGAACATTTTACTGTGCTAAATTGTTATAAGGCTTATAAGCTGGTACATTCAGGGTTTTAATTTATATAAGGAATTTCTTGAAAAGTTACTGTAAATTTGTGATTTATGTTCTCTAACAGGTCCACAAGAAAATAAGAAAACCTCTGTAAGATACAACATCCAAATTCTCTCTCACTCAAGGATGGGAATTGAAACTGAGCACAGTTTAAGAACCTCTGAAAAGATATTCAGGAGATGCTGTATGAACAGTCAGACAACAACAAAGGTTACAAAGGTTAGTGCTCCCCTTCCCTACTAGTTTTCTGCCATGCATTCCAGCACATCCATGGAGCCTGCAAAGCTGACTTGCATAACAATCCTAATGTGAATTACCTTTTCGGAGGGTTTACCGTCTCGGGAGGTGATGTTTCTCCTCGCTTCCCAAACTACCCCTGGACCTTCTCATCCTACTAGCCCACTGGAGACTGTTCCACAGAGCTGCCTGGACCCCCCCACAGCATCCACCCTGTGGAAGAAACACAGATTGAGAAACTGAGATACAGCAATTAACTTTTCTCTAGACATAAACTGAAGACACTGAGCGAGAATAACTCAGGTAGACTAAATCCTGATCTAGAGCTGCCACACACAATCTGAGAAGGGAGGGGAATTGTAGGATACAGTGCCCCCTCAATGCATGTAGGTATGACAGAAGTGCTGAAGGCACAGTTAATTTCAAGAAGACATTTAAGGCACAAATCCAAACAGAGATTTCAAAGGCAGCAATTAGTCAATAATGTGATCACCTAATCTTGCAGATGACAACCTTGCCTTGCCTGTTAGAAATGCCTGTATTTTTGCTCACTTAGCAGTAATAGGAAGAGGGTGGTTACTTCTGCAATTCTGTAATCAGTGGCTTCATCACACACCACACAGGGCAAGGTGGTAGAAATTAGGCCTTTTCCTGTCATTAGTGACAGTAAAACATGTCTGTGTACGTCTTGTGAGGACAAGGCATTCCTTCCAGCATCGGAAACTTTCTTCTTCTAGAGCCTTATATGCACACCACAGTAAAAATTAAAATGGGAAAAAAGATTAAAAATCAATCAATTTGATAAATATTTTGCAAGTTATAGCCTCTATATACTGCATCAAATTGCTGCATCAGAAATAAGCAAATATTAGAAATAATAATCATGCATAAAATTTCATAGCTTCAAAACACAGATAGGTATGAGACATAAACCAGGCCTTTTTTAATCAAATCTTTTAAACACATTGTTCATTTGCTAAAGAAAAATAAATTCTACATTCTCTTGTTTATGAGAAAAGACAATTGAGTAAATCATGACTTCGGATAACCCATAAGCCACTGACTCTGTTTTTCAAAGACCTGTCTGCTTTCTCCTCCTTTGGCCTTGGCTGCCTAGCAACCTCCACAGAGCTTTCTTAGTCTATACTGATTCTGGAGAGTTTTCATTTATATATTTATTTATGAGAATGTCCATAAGGAGAATGAAGAAACAAAGAGCTGTTTGTTCCTTCCTTCTAACAGTGGATTCCAAGCATGTAATGTCAGTGTCTGAGTGAAGGACACAGTCCTTGGTTTTGCAGAGAGGTACCTGCCTTCTTTGTTTTTGCTTGGGAACTAAGCAAATCTCAGGTCCTGTTAAACAAAAGCTTAGTCTCTGCAGGAAGCTACTGATGTAATAGGAACTGGTATTTCTTGCCCTCCCTGTTGGCTTGATTCATTGATAAGCTTTTTCACCCTGAAATTTTAGGTGCTTGTGGAAGGTTGCAGTGCTCATGCAGCCTGCAGCTCGTACTTAACATGAAGACAGTTTGTGCTACTTCTCTGGGTCACCAACAGTTCTAGTATCAACCAAGCTCTGAGGGAAATGGAGATTAAAGCTGAGCTGCTGTGTCTGAGACTCAAAGCAGAACCATATGGAAGGTTTTGGATGGGATTGTTAGTTTGAAACAGGATATGGACTGTATTTCCGTGAGCTAGCATCAGCTTTGCATGGAAAAGACTATTTCTTCAGAGTTTTTTGGGGGGGGGGTTTGTTTGTTTGTTGGGTTTTTTTGTGGGGTTTTTTTTTTCTTCATTATAAGTGCAAAATTGAGGATGTCACAGAAAATATCTCTATGCTACACCAAGAAAATACTTACTCTCTTTCCAGTTCTATTCCACCTGCTCTTTGAAATTATTTTATGTCCCTATTAACACAGCAATCTCCTCCAATCAAAAAGTAAGAAAAAAAAAAAAAGAGAGAGAGAGAGAGAGAGGAAGAGATGGTGAAACATGTGCCTGAAGAGCTTAACAAGCTCTCTCAAATGATGTGGTAAAGAAATGCCAGGTATTCATAGCCTGCAGTCACACCGTGGAGATGTGGGGTTTGTGTCTCACTATTTCCAACCCTGAACTCAGATAGAAGAGCTTGCATTTATTTCTCAATCAAACTGAAGCATGAAACACAATAAATCTATATGACTTAAGATATCTCAATATGCCTTAATCACTTCATTCCATTTTTTTCTGATTAAGTTGACCTTTAGCTATGTTTTGTCCTTAAAGGATGTGCAGGGGATCTCTGACAGAACATAAACCTGAAACCAGAACTTCTAACTTCCACTCAATTCCTTACCAACAGAGCTACATACATAAAGATTGGGTTGTTGTAAGCTTGTAGGATTACTGGTGTCCAACAAAATAAAATAGGAGCAACAACATGAATGATAGGAATTATTCAAAAACAACCTGCTGGTTAAGAGAGTAACATTTTGTAAAGCAAGTTATTAACAGTGAAAATACCCATAGAAACTAAAAAGGGGAAAACTATTCAATAAGCACAAGGAAGAAAGTTACTGGAAGTAAACAGAGATCTGGGATTTCTTTTTTCTATTTGTAGGCGAGCTATAAACAATTTTCTTAGTTCCTTTCCCTCTGTCATTCCACATAGTAATGTAAATTTGTAGTTAGCATCAAATATCTCAATTTGTACTCCTCTGAGTTATTGTAATACAAATAAACTCCAAATATAATCCAAAACTAAGTAGTTGCTTATTGGAAATGAGTTTCCATATGTATGTTCATTTTTCACAGATCATGATCATTATAGCAAAACTTGAGCATGTGGTGTTTCCTCCCCTTACAAAGTATGATCACAATTACATATGTTTTTAAATGTTAAGTCAAACTCTCTGAAAATAAACTCACTGAAGAGTACCAGAAGCACAGACTTACATGTCTGTTTTCTCACTTACTCTTGTGAGAAGTCTGCTTTTAAGTTGTTCAAGGACATGTAAATAGACAATAGACAAAAAGACTTTTTCATGCATTTTTATAAAAAAATATAATAGGGTTTTCTACAGAATGAATAAATTTAACTGTGCCAAAGCAGATAGCAAAGGAAATTGAACCAGAGTAAATGAACTTTCTCAAGGTATATGGAAAAATAAGTTGCAAGCAGCCCCATCCAAAATTTCAAAGACTATAATTAGGTACTACATCTACTACATTTACACTGGAAAACCTCACCTGCCATGCACTTATGCTCCCAAAAGAGTATACCAGAAAGAGAGATCCATCCTTCCTTCCCAAAAGAGTATACCAAAAAGAGAGTGAGTCCTTCCTTCCTTCCTTCCTTCCTTCCTTCCTTCCTTCCTTCCTTCCTTCCTTCCTTCCTTCCTTCCTTCCTTCCTTCCTTCCTTCCTTCCTTCCTTCCTTCCTTCCTGCCTTCCTTCCTTCCTGCCTTCCTGCCTTCCTGCCTTCCTTCCTGCCTTCCTTCCTGCCTGCCTTCCTGCCTTCCTTCCTTCCTGCCTTCCTGCCTTCCTTCCTGCCTTCCTTCCTGCCTGCCTTCCTGCCTTCCTTCCTTCCTGCCTGCCTTCCTGCCTGCCTTTCTCCCTCCCTCCCTTCCTTCCTCCCTTGAGAAGAGAGATGCAAAATGCTCTCATTTTCTGGATATAGACTACAGAAAAATGAAGTGCTAAGGAGGGTTTGGAAAAAGGTCATTACAAAGGAAATGAAGATTTGGGGGGAAAAGAGAACAAGAAAATTATCACCAATATGAAAGTATAATCTTTGCTCAAATAACTAACTCACCAAGGAGAATTGCAAGAAACCTTTTGAAAACAATACATAGTATTATTCAAAAATACAACTCTTCATTTCAAGTGCACTGATTTTACTTAAGACTTAGGCCAGTAACTGATCAGAATTTGGTCGAATATATGTATATATTTTCTAAAAATTCATTATGGCAGTAAATAAGAAAAACTCATTGAAGTTATAACCGGGCTTTCCTGATTGTTCTCAAAGCAGCTATATTTTTATAGATTGCAAAGGGATGAAAAGAGCCACAGTAAAACAAAGATTTATTAAAGAAAGACTAAACATAGTAACATATGCTACCATGATGACATTAAAGAACATAAATAAGCAGAAGACAAAACACAGTTACCCAACTTCTGCTATTTTTAATAAATATCACTAACAGGGTAACATTCAACCACCAAAAGAAAGGAGGTTGTTATACTTTGTTACTACGTCTGGCCCTGAGTCGCCCTTCTAGAAGAGCACGAGTTTCTTGGAGAGTCAAGTCCTTATCTGCCTGCTCCTGAAGTCTTGGATATCCTAGGATGTGTGAAATAGCATTACATTCTGGTTTTTATGATTCTGAATTGCTTGCAAGCTGTTAGTAGGAATGTGTGTGAGCTCCGGGTACTTACATGTTAAGTAACAAGAGTAGAATCAATAAACCAGAAAATCCTAGTGTGCTACGCTCACATAAGACTTTCAACTCAGGTCCAAAGACAAAATACTAGCTAGTTCCTTAAAGAAAGGTGTCTGTATACAAATTCTTTACTAGCAGTAAATATGAAGAACTTAGAGTTAAATCTCACCTCTGACTGGTGACTCACTGTGCAGTAAAACAAGCTACTGGTGTTTCCTTGATGGTTTGAAAAAGTGTTCTTATTAGCTCTCATTCCCTTCAGTTCTTTTACATATTCTGCTGTTTCAGAGTTCTATTTTTTTTAACATGCTTAACAGAATAGAACTTTCTTTCAATTTCACAATTGGCCGAACCTCCATAAACCCTGATTATTTATGGCCAAGGTTGTAACTACATTTTTTTCCTGATCTTTTAGCTTAGTTAAACCCTGAGTAAGGACAGTTGTTCTGCATAAAACCTATACTTTCTATATATACTGCACTTCTCCTTTTTCTTCTTTCAAGAATGCCAGATGGAAACAAACTAAAGAATAGTTGCATGCCTGGTATGCTAATATTTTTATACTTCTGCATTTGAGTTAAGCAGATGGGGATTAGGTAATCCTGCATGTATGTCTCTCCCAAACCAGTTCAGATAAGGTATATATTCTAAATTCTGAAATTATTTTCTCTGTGATCTCCTGCAGTAAAAATATTCACTCATCCAGTATTGATTGGAAATGTTTTTGTGCATCTAATCAATAAATGAGTTAATATGTGTTAAACCAATCTTCTAGACTATTTGTCTTGCTCAGCCTAACTAATACAAAGCTGTGAGTGATTCATTTCAGAGCAGCAGTACAGTGTGAAAACCAGACTGGTGTCTTTTTAATGTGAGTGCCTGTCTGTGTGTGCTTATAAACACAAAATGTCGTTAAAAATATTTTCCCCTGACAACATTTCCCCCATTTTAAGATCATTCTATTGACTCCTAATAATGGTCTCTAGATACTCATCTGACAAATGGCTGTTTAATTTATTTTTTACTGTGAAAGATTTGACCTGGTTTGTTCATCTATAAATACACATTTTGGTGCTGTAGACACAAATCTGCATTTGTTTTAGCTTTCATCCCTGCTGTGTTTGTATAACACAGTGTGATATTCACAAACAGAAAGAAAAGAGATTGAAGAACATTTGATAGTGTTGTCTAGCATTTTAAGCACAGCAAAATAAATAAATTAGTGCCCACTTCATCAAGTGCTAAATTCAGTATGGCTGAAATGAAACTGAGAGTGGGCCAGAGAGAAAAAAATCTTCATTCTAGGTGGAAAAAACAACTCATGTTGTCAACAAAGCAAAAGGATGAGTGCTACTGAACGGATAATTTTAAACCCATATTCAGCTTCCCTGCTAGCATATCTGATGTAGCCCCAGCTTAGCAATAATTATAAGGATTTTTGCCATACCAGAATTTAATATCATCAAGGGAGTCTGCGAGGATCTTTATCTGTACAAAAAAAAGAAGGTGTCTGTCTTAAAAGGTCTAGAGCCACAGAAAAATTCAGAAAGCAATTTTGAATTCCAGAGTCCTATTTTAATCATAGTAAGACACAAGTAATTATTTTTGAAAAGCAGCTAAACCCATTATTTTTTCTTTTCAAAATGAAAACTAAAATTCTTTATTAGTAGTAGTATTTTCATTGTTATTATTGATGTGAATTATTCCTATTTTCTATTCCACTGTTGGTGTATATGTGGCTTATATCAAAATTGTACAAATCTTTTACCTACCTAATACCATTTTGTAGAGTTTTCAGTCATTAATTAGAAGTGAATTTATGTAAATCAGCTTCAGGAACAAAGCATGGAAGACAAGCAGCTGGCACTAAATGACTCTTAAGATCTGTTCTCGTCCAAACAATTTTATAATTCTGTTACATGAAAGGAATTACAGGATGCTACTACTCACTAGTTCATGTGGATACTTCCTAGTCATTATTCATTTCCCATGTCAGAGAGTTACCAAAACCAGAAAATTTCAATTATATTAACAACGCAAAGGACCTGCCCCTTCATTTAATCTATTTTCTGCCCTTTGTACCCTCAAGGTATTGTGAAAGAAAGTGACATCATTTGCTGGAGTTGCACATGGGAAAAAACTTATTCCCTGAGTTGTCAAAAAGAAAGATTTTGAAAGATGCCTGCTTTGTAGCTGAAGAACTTCTTTCTGAAGGATTTGAAGAATATTATTTGTCTTATATTAATGAAGAACATGATTTATTTTACAGTATATGTGCATAGTCACATATCATTGTTACTCCTGAGGTGAATATGAGGTGGAGACTGACAAGCAGGGACTGAGGCAGAGCTAATATTATTCCCTGCAACATACTGAGTAGAAATAGCTGAGGCTTGCATTGCTGGAAGGTGGTATGCACTGTTACCTGCAAAAGAACGGGGAAAAAAACCCAATTTTTTATTAAAAACTGAAAAGAAACCCACCAAACAATCAGTGTGGAGTCATGAAAGATTAAAGATCAAAACATTTTCGTTGAGTGCTGTTGCAACAGTGTAGTCTACTAGTACAAAGCAGTTAAAAGTATCAGTTGCTTTCTCATCTGCAAATTGTTCATAAATTAGTGATGTATTTCTCTGGTAATAATGATATTTTCACAATTTTTCCAAAAATAAATACAGCTAAAAGCAATTAAAACCTACAAATTAACAGATTGATTATGTGTGATTGGTCATATAATATGATATTGATGGTTCAGACTGGATGTTCCAACTTTAACAGACAGAAACAGGCAGGAAAAATATTTGAAATCTTTGGGAAAAGAAACTGAGGCTTTAAAAATGAAAAGGACATTAAAATAATTTTCTCTCCTTTAAAAAGAAGATGCTTTGGAAATTATGTTCAATTTAAACTAGCTCTCTTCCCTCTGAAGAGTGAAAAGGGAATAGTCACCACGTCTCTACCAGGAACATTTGCTTCCTGTTACACTGATTACCAAGATGTGAAAAATACCATCAGTTCCAGCTCAGTACTCCAGTTTTCCAAAACTGTCAAAACCATATTCATGCAAAAGAAGTATTCATACAAGCATAATGAAACAAACTGATAGAAAATGGCACAAACAGAACCACGGGCAGTGGTGCCCAGCTTATGAGCTCTCATTAAGATACAGGAACTCAGCCTGTAAATTTTTCTCTCCAAAATATGCAGCGCCCATTTTCACATCACAAATTTGGAATCAAATAAAGTTAGCATCTAGTAGGCTTATAAAGTCTCAGAGCAGACCTAGACTTTGAAAGCAGGTTACCTGGTTCAGCTTTTTAGAAATATTGGCAATCAGAATTTTATAATCTCAAGTACTGATTTATATGATCTGGGAATCATAGTTGTATCTGCATTATCTATAAATTAATACCTTCTTTATTGCAAATAAAGAACGGTGAAATTTGCAGAAATATCTCTTTTCACCTTTTTTTTTAATTCTACACTTACATTTATTCAGCTTTTTTAGATACAGTGCAGTGCATATGTAATAACCCATAAAATTTAGTTTAACATAATTAAAAGTGTGGAGTACCCACACATCCTAGGGAAAAAAGGATTAGTTATTTAAAAGACCAGAAGTGCAAACTTTCTTTTTTGCATATAATCTAGTAGGTAAAGTACTTGCAAGGAACAAGGGATATCCAGCTGAATTCCTTTTTCAGTTTGAACTGAAGCTCTTCCAGAAAAAGAGTTTATTTCATAGCTTTAAGGTTGGAAAAGACCTCTAAGTCTAACTGTCAGCAAGCACCAACACAATGTTGACCATAAAACCACGGCCTCAGCTGCCATGTGCACATGGTTTTTGAACACTTACAGGGATGGTGACTTATCCACTGCCCTGGGCAGCCTGATCCAATGCTTGACAACCCCTTCTTGTGGAGAATTTTTTCCTAATATCCAATCTAAACCTCCCCTGGCACAGCTTGAGGCCATTTCCTCTCTTCCTGCCACTTGTTACCTGTGAGAAGAGACAAACTCCATCTCCCTACAACCTCTTTTCAGGTGGTTGTAGAAGTGATAAGGTGGACTTCATGCACCTGAAGCAGAACCATGCTTGCCAGTCCTGTAAAATTTCTGGGGACAGAAGGAAAAGAGGGAGCACACAAGGTGGCGATCTGGACATGGAAAGATAGTATTGGGTCCTGACTCTTTTATTTGGGATTAGGACTACAGTAGCCAGTCCATATAAAATGTATCTTCAAGATCAGTAATCCAAAACTGGTCTGGAAATCAATTGTAGACTTTGTAGTCTACCTTAGACATTGTTCATTAGAGTATTACCTTAATCTGTGAATATTAAATAGAATATATTGATTAGTATCTTGGAATACACCCCAGAAAACAAGTTTGTTCTCCTTCACAGCACTCAAAGCATAGAAACCTTTTGAACAGAGCTCAAGCGATTTCAGCTCAATTAAATCTACAGTAGACAAAATCCCTGCGTGTATTCTTGGTTGCCTGATCATATTTCAAGAAGGAAGAAGAGAACACCTCACTGAGACCTATCAGATCTTCAGCGTCCTGAAAAAAAAGACTCTTACAAGTTTTAAATTATTAAATTATTTTAAATTATTGTAGGTTATAAACTTTATTGCTTTTTGAATTTCTGTCTTGGACATTCATAACTTTTTGTATGAAAGGCCATTTTTATCCAAGATTAGGAAAAGTAAGAAAGGAAGGGAAAAAAAAAAAAAAAATCACACTCTTTGTGACTGCAGTTGTCCAGGTCTGAACTGTTCAGGAACTTGTGGGGCAATTTCCCCAAAGAACAGGGAATTGTGCTGCACAACTTCCTAACTTGTCAAGAAGCAGCACATTGACTGGGGGACCAAGCCCAGGACACAAGGTATAAAATAAAACCTGGACCACACTTTATGCTTGTATTCAGTAACATAAGGAAATACACAACAACTATACTGAACTCCTGAGCGGGGAAAAGAAAAAGGAAAAGAACACATCTAGAAACAAATAGTTCTGGAACCTTGCAAACATTTCAAACCACAAATTCAAATGACCATCTACATGCCACAAAATTTCAGCAGATATCAATGCACTAAAGAAGGAACCTCAGATTTGCTAACAAACAAATTAAATTTGATAAATTTGGAATTTGATAGCAAATTCCCATTATTTTCCCCCTTTCTTCAAATACTCTTCAGAAATAAAATTTAATCTTTGGCTGAGATCCAGTATAATCAGTCCAAATTTCAACTTGAGAAGCAGATATTGTACTCAAGTGACTAAAAACCCCTAAGAAAACCCACAAACCCAGCAAATTACGCTGCTATCAGACTTCAGGAATCATATTTGTGACACATCTTTGTTTAAGATGGTGGGTTTAGTGGTTTAGAGAAATATTAAATACTCTCCTGAAGAATTTCAGATCTCCTCTTTACAGATCCTTCTCCACATTTTCCCTGATTTCCCCTAGCCTGTGGCTCGTAAAATCAAATCTCAGATGAGTACAGCATCCAAGCTCGTGACACAATCACATGGAGACAGTGATTCCAACATATCCAGTTCTCCATCTCTTCTCTTGTGAAGGGTCACATTATTATCTCCAAAGTCTACGTTTTCTTCAATTCAAATCATGCAATACAGTCATGAGGTGAAAACTCATACTTTATTGACTTGCTAATCAAGATAGTAGATGGAATATTTGAGACATGTATTACTAAAATTTTTTGTTGTTGTTGTTGTTCCTGTCACGAAGTTTAACACAATTTGTGAAAGCTTGGAAATGCTAGCTGTTGCATTTTTACTCATATTTATTCATTAGAAAAATCAAAATTAAGCAAAGAAAATTGGCATATAGTTCTGAAAGACAGTTCTAGAATGAGATGGCAACTTGCAATCTCCTTAATTTTTATGCTTGAAGAATAATCAGTGCAGAGAAAGAATAGCTAATTTACAAACATCATTCAATTCTTTGCTTATCAGCTAAGGTAGTCAAGAGAAATGTCGTTATACAAAACGGATGTTTGCTTCAGCAGCAGAGGGAATGAGAAAAGGACCCTTTATAAACACCTCCAAGGAATTGATAAGGGATGACTGCAGCTATCGGCACCAGAGGCATAGACAAGCAGCTTCTCACCCGTTGCTAATGCCACAGGCTACCCAATCACTCCATCTGTAACGACACCCACAGGAAAATGTCTGGGACCATACTCTGCATACTTCCAAAAGATCCAGCACTGAGCATGTCTTCCTCCTAAATATATATTGTAAAAGGGTTTCTGCGGAACTATCAAATGAGTTTATGTACTCATAATTCAGTGGATTCCTGACTGCTGGCTTCTTTCAATGGCTTAGAGTTGCTAGTAGCTAGAAAATTTATTTTACTTCAGGTGAAAGAGTTCTCAGTCTGTGTAAAAGGAGGATGCAAATTCTACATTGTACCTTATTAAGTTCCAGATGGTCACAGACAGCAGCACAGTGACAAACATAACTTTCCTGAGTAATCACAAATACGCTAATAAGTACGGCATGTGCAGCATACCTGGACTGCTACCTTGGCTGGCTCTCCATGTGTGAATTACTTCTTCAGAAATTAAATAATTGTTGAGACAGCCCATGAGTTTATTGCTTTTCTGACTCACACATATAGCTAATGGTTCCGATTCCCATCCTAAGAAATATGCATAGCACAGGAAGATTTTGCTGTGCTGCAGCCATGGCAGGGCTGTTTAGGCAAATGAAAATGTCTCCTTAAGAGCTGGTTTCTTTCTGTGCTTGTTCACATCACAGAGAAATAGAGCTAATGCTACGCTCCTATGAGTGCTTTATGCATTCTGACAAACCAAACGAGGTTTGTCAGGAGAGGCTCTAGGCAGCATGGAACTGCTGCAATTTTACATCTCATTGATTACCGCAGTGGGAATTGAAAATGGTTCTCTGCTTTCGACATGATATTAAAAATACTGTTGCAGATCTCAGAAAAATATGCAGGTCCTTCAATGAAGGGAAAACTTTGTGCAGCATTATTTCCCCTTGAATTTGAGTCAGGCCCATCTGACCTTTACGAAGGCTAATAATAAAGCAATAAGGTGACACGCAGTAAAGCATGTCATTCTGTGAGTTGTTCTGCAGCAGGATACATGAAACAAAAGGGCAGCTCAATACCCTGAGGCTTTGGGGATCTGCTTGTTTTGTGGTGTGTGCACCCTGTATACTGCTGGCATTACACAGAGTATGCGGGAACTCACATGTCACAACAAACAATACTAAAAGAACAAGGCCTAAAAACAACTGGAAGGAAATTAAGATTTATTATTACTGTCACACTGCCTTTGTCATTGGCTGGTTTGATGTGCTGGAGAGGTTTTCTATGAATTTTTCAAAAGAATGATTATTGCTTTTACACAAAAATCTCAAATCTTTTCTGTTTCCATGTCTTCAGGGATTTATTTTTGCTGGATCCAGCAGTCTCCATCCACAGAATGTTACCATTTTATAAGGCACAGACTCACATTCTAAGCACAGCAAAACAACCCTAAAAAGCACAGAGAATAATCTACAGTGACAGCAGTAGAAGTTTCTTCTACTCAGAGATTGCAAATGACATATGTAGTACCATGTGCTAAGCAAGCTGTGATAGTCACTAACCCTTTGAGGTGCCTAGCAACCCTCAGCAGCATTCAGGAGGAAGAGAAGGTTTTCAGCACTCAACAGAATTAAACTCCTAATAAAACTGTTTACTCAGAATCCTAGCAGCCCTCCATGGTCTCTAAAATCAGGCAGAGGAAAGCATATGTAGCACAAGACCAAGTCATTGGTGTCCTTCTTTAGGGCAAATTTGGGAAGAAATTTACTGCAATCACAGCATCAAAACCAATTTAATTTAAAATGGAAATATCTTTATTTAAAAATAATGTCAGGCTTATACAGCTCCCAGTGGACTGGTCAACAAACTGGGTATCAGAAAAAGCTCTGAATTCCATCATAGCTTTCTGATATTATTATGTATTATATCTATATACAACTACCTATACCAATACTTTACATTTGCATACAATTCAGGTACATTTTCACCACACACACCACATAAGCAACCGTTGGTACAACAGGCAACCTAACCAATGGAGTTTGAAATGATGCAAAAACTGAAAACCAAGTTTCAGTAAATTAATGACATCTGTGTTATTCCCATCAGTAATATCCAATCACGGGAAGCTGGATGCAAAAATAAAATGAGCATTTCCAATGACTCATATTAGGACATACAGGGATCCATCTATCAGCTAAAACTAAATCTGTATGATAAAGAAAAATGCCATTCAATAAAAAGAGAAGCAAAATCTCAAATGGCACTCAAATACTACCAAGTAGCCAATAAGACCTAAGCTATATTATATAATTGTGAGGACAGTTGGT
Organism: Prinia subflava; assembly: GCF_021018805.1. Taxonomy (NCBI): domain Eukaryota; kingdom Metazoa; phylum Chordata; class Aves; order Passeriformes; family Cisticolidae; genus Prinia; species Prinia subflava. The sequence continues at coordinate 21,484,313 of NC_086251.1, forward strand.
GGTTTGACCAGTAGAAGAACAGGAATAGAAAATCCCTCTCACAGACCAAAGGTTGCTTTTGAGAATTCACAAATATCTTGTCCTTGCTGGAGAATAATATGATAAAAGCCTTGAAAACCAGAAAGTAATCTCAGTATAAAAGACTAAGAATAAATTTGTATAAAAAACATTGTCTTGGATTTCTTGATCCTTTGCTATAAAGCAAGATAAAGACAAATGAAATAAAGCCAAATTATATAGGACAAGCCTCCTGATTCCACTTGAAAAAAAGGATTCTTCCAGAACAGAAGTCATCTGCTAGCCCAACCCAGCAAACATTTAATTTTGCTGTAATAAGAAACTCTTTCACACAAAACCTTATGATGTGTACAACTGCCTTTGTGACAGCTGTTCTCACCTACTGGTTCCTGGTCTGCTGGAAAGGCATTAATAGGAACTTTAATACTAATGGAATCATTATCACCCTTGGGTTTTGTTATATATACATATATAACCTTAGTAACCTATCACCCACAACTTCATACGGTGATGGTGCTTCAAAGAACAAACATCACTGAAACTTTTTGGTACACTTAACACAAAGAATACGCTTTTCTATGAGTTTGTTTGTGTTTTTTGGATTCTTTTGTTGGTGGTGGTTTTGGTTTGTTTGTTTGTTTTTATTTTTTTACATGCCATGTATCTATATAAGCTAAACCTCACTAACATAGTGAGACATAGAATATTAAAAATTAAAAAAAAAAAATAACACCAGAAATAGGTAAGTACTTTATACATGTCAATTAATGATAACAGTTTCTACTACCAATAGAGTTTTAGATTGGCTATTCCTCAGTATAACTGGCTTCAGCTGTTCCAGAAGGTCATCAACTGCTACAGAATGTCTGACCTGATGCTAACAGTCACTGAGAGTTCTTGAAGATAACAGTTAAACAGTAATTTCATTAGCACAGCTCTTACACAGAGCAGTGTATTGGAATACCATCGGATCTCAGAATGGCTGAGGTTGGAAGGGACCTCTGTAGGTACAAAACCTTCTCAAGCCCCCAGACGTGGTGGCCTCTGGCCCTGCACCAGTGCAAGGGGTTGTTCCTCCTCAGGTACAGAACTTTGTATCTCTGTGCTGAATTTCATTCCTGTCACGTTCCTGTCAGCCCATCCCTCCAGCCTTTCAAGATCCCTCTGGATGGCAGCACAACACTCTGAATATGCATACACAACACATTCTTGGGTCACTTGTTTAATACACTGCTAATTTTGTGACTGCACCTTCTTTTTTTCTTTATTTTTTTTCCTGTGAAATATAAAAATGTTAACACTTTTCCCTTTTTTTCTCATTTTCTGAATCAATTATATATGTGTTATATGGCTTTTTAGCAGAGACTGAGTTTTTTTCTTACTTTCTGGGAAGGATCTATCACATTACAAATGCTTCTACAAGAATAAAACACTGCAGCTTGGGCCTATTAGCATCACAACAAACACCCTTCGTCTGAATGCATTAAATCATATTTAAAAAAGTGATATAATAGATGAAACATCTGTAATCTTTTCTTAGAGCTCTACTGAAAGTCTAGGGGTCTAAAGTCCTGAATTATAGCCAAAGGGATTTTGTTGTTGTTGTTTTGGCTGGTTGGGATTTTTTTGAAAAAGAAAAGAAATAAATCAAGGCACTAAAGTTCTGATTTTGGGTACCCAGTGATGGAAACCTTACAGCCTGAACTTCAGGGTTACTGAAGTCCCAGGAATTCAAAGTCAGGCGTCATCAGCATTTTGTAATTTGAGACTTTGCAGGTATTTAGACTTGGTTACTTGCACACCAACACATCCAACACAGAAAATTCAATAATGTATGGCAATACACTTCTTTGAAAAAGGATTATGTAATTTTAACCACCTTCTAAGAAGTGGAAAGATTGTAATCAGTGAAAATCAATAAAATATTTCATAAATGGAACCCTACAGAATTTTTATTACACTATTATTCACATTATTTTGTATTTAAATAAATAAAAATTAAATAAAGCAGGTATGAAGCTTTGAATAACTTTGAAACTTTAAACTACATATGCATTGTTAATACAGATATACTGAATCTAATTTATGCTGCATTAGTGGCAGTCTCAGTGTAAAGGAAATCTCTAGAAGAACGTTTCAAAGCTAATTGACAAAAATACAAATTTTCTCTCAAATTGGTCTTCAGGGAAAAGGGAAACCAAAAACTTCTCCTTTGCCTCTGCTCTTTTCCACTGACAAGGAATGATGGCCTCTGAGCAGGAGATACTGCTGGTCACCACAGCCTTGACCCTGTATATGGCTGGCACCTGAAAGAATTTTGGATTCAAAACATTATTGGATGGCAAATAAATTTTACCAGTGTATCTCACATTGTCTTAGTCCATCATCTCCTTCATATACCTTACATGAGTCTGAGGGAATTGTGGGTGCAAAGTCGCCCTAAATCTCAGCAATCTTGTAACCAAAATGACAACCAGGACATTCAGAGATGAAAGAGTGACCACAAAAGCTCGTTTTAGAAGGACAGATTAGTCCAACATGACCAAATTAAAAAAAAAAAAAAAAAAAAAGATCTTATGACTATGTGAAGGTTACAGATCTTGAGGAAGAAAATGTAGCATGATACAGCGAGAATGAAATGCCAATAAAACTACAATAGTATGAAATGAAGGTAATAAGCTGAATAGTAGCAAAACACTTCATGAGAGTGAAATCTATCCAATAGAGACATAATTCTGTACGGCAGGAACATTTGGAAATAGAGTAGACAAAGCATGAGACAGCATGAGACAATTGTGTACTGATGACACAGAAGGCTAAATAATCTATATTTGCCTTTTTGTCTTTGAGATTACTTCTTCTAGTCAATCATTCTGGAGCACCACTACATTTTAACACCTCTTTCTTTCATTTTCTTTCTCCCTTCCTCTTCCTTTTGAAAGCACTATCAAAATAGATGTGACCTCATTTCCCTTCTTTTTCCTCTGGCTTTAAAGGAACAATCTGTATAATCACTGTGTTTACCCAAATGTTTTCACATTTGGTTCTTCATATCGAAAAACCTATTTTAAGCAGCATCTGGACACAGTGTTCAACATTCCTCTCTTAAAATGTAGTTTTCTGTAGTCACATGTTTTTTATAAGGTCACCTATCACAAAAGTCAGTGACCTTATAAAAAAGTGGATGAATGAGTGAGGAAAGATTTGGGCTGCAGAAAATGTTAAGTATCATGACTGTTTACCACAAGCATACATCCACGTACAAAGTTCATTCACAAAGAATAGACTAATGCTCTTCCAAAGCGAGCAAAAAGCCTAGAAGCCTGCAAGCATTTTAGAGAAAAGATTTCATATTAATACAAGTCTAGAAAATAGTAGTTTTGGCTTTACTGGGAAAATATTTTAAATACAAGCATATCTTTTCATGTTTGTGGAAATGCTCTATATCTGCTAAAGGGGATGTGTAATGAATTTCTATGATAATTTTAGTAATATTCAACTTTTTTCCAAGAATTTTTTTCAAATATTTTAAATGTCAAAGAAAAAAGGAGAAAAAATACAGATAGTTACTAGTATCCTAATAGCATATTTTCTGCCAATAGCTGCTAATATTTAAATTCTTTTAAAGGAGTTATGCCTCTTATGAAATGTTGATCACTTGTTCAATAAAAAAAAATTATCTACTTTGAGTCTCTTGTTACAAGTGTCTGAAATATAAGATTTTTGTATCTCAATCCTCTCAATATTGTCACTATTACACTCAATGTTAAGAAATGGAAATTTCATGTCATTCAACAAAATGCCACCGGTTTTGGTCCCAATTAAATAAATAAATATTAAAAAATTAAAAATTATTTTCAGATTTTATTTACTTTGAGTAACTTGATTTTCACTTGTAGTCTGCAATTGGAGAATTATGAAGAAGCTTCTACTGCCTTTTGTTGGAGTTCATGCAATAGAAAAATCTCCATATATAGAGTTGTTTAACAGAATTGATGGTATATGGTGTGTAAGAGCAGGTTCTCTTAAATGAAGTAAATCTTTACCCACTTGTTTCTTCACATATAATAAAAAGTGAGGCAAAATTTAAACTTTTTTTTTTTTTTTTTTAAAATTTTCAGCAGCTCTTATCATCCTTCTCACTTCAACTCCAGGAAAAATAACGTTTTTTGACTGATATAGTTTTAGACTATCAAAAGTCTATGATTTAAACTCATATATTTGACACCCTCCATTAAATTAGTGTTAAATGCTGGTGAAATTCAAAAATTGGCAGAATGCACTGAAGACACACAAGACTGGAATAACAGGGGCTCTGCGTATCTGGGACCATGTGGGGAAGAAGATGTGATAGAAAAATTTACTAAATAAAATATTTAAAAGTAAACAAACAAGTAATAAGTAAAAACATAAATAAATAATGAAGTAAGAATAAAGTAAGACTAAAATAAATAATAAATAAGCAATAACAAAGTAGAACATAAATAACCTGTGGTACTACAATCTCATGGCCCACTAATACTTTGTATATGATAGGAACCTGCAGAATGCAGGAACTCTAGACAGAAGAATGTACAAAAAAGTATTTGGAATAAAATTCAGCTTTGCATCCCTGAAAAACTGTATGTACTAAGTTTGGAAAAAACCTATTCCTCCAAAAAAGGTATCCCAAAGAATACTATTGAAGTATTGCTGGTTCTCACTGAACACTAATCTGGTTTGAATTCCAAGGAGATCTTAGAGTTATCTTCTCTTATTTATAATACAATGAAAGTAAACTTTGAAATTAAAAGTAATTTCAAGCAGAAATCTGCCCCCCACCACCCCCCACCCCCTGAAAAAAAAAAAACAACAAACAAAACCAACCAACTCTAACCCAACCACAATATTTGGTCGGGTTATTCATCATATTTGTTCCTGTTCATCATCATTCATTTCTGATGATCAGGAGGAGGTGTTAGGCAGTCTGTTGAAGTCAAGTAGAACCTGGTCAGTCTCTTGCTTTGGTAACCCTTACCACCTCTTGGGATAGCTATTGTGAGATAAGTGAATGATTGCCTTGGAAGAACAAATGGTTTAGCCTAACTTGACTCAAAGGCTCCATCATTTGTAAAGGACAGTTAAATAAGAAATTATTCCCTCCAACCAGGCTCATTTTAGGGCAATTATAAGGAGCATAATACACAGTGATATGTCTATTTTTTTTTCTGAACATTCCATATTTTATTATAGTAAAGGGTTTTTTTGTTATCTTTACAGAACACTGAGAACAGCTAAAAAAGCTGCTTTATATAAATCCCCAACTTGACAGATTTTGGAGGGGGTTTTTTATGATAGGTTATTCTCAACATGTTCTGGAAACCAGGAGCCAATCCTCTGGGCAAAGTATGACTGGCAAAACTGAGTTATAACTGAAATCTAGCCTTGCTGTAAAGGAGATATGGAGCTACAGCAGCACTTGGATCCTTTAGCTGCCATGTCCTGGGCCTGGCTTAAAACTGAAAGGTATCCACAATATTTATCTTGGATGCTATGCTTATAGAATCATCAGTCATAACAAAATACTGTATATTTATCATACACCTGCAAACCAGAGAAACTGTGTGAGCCTACCAAGGAACGCAGAGAAAATAATATATTTTAAGAGACAGTTATTCTTTTTCTTTAATAAAAAGGGGAAGCGAACTCCAACTTCTTGAATCTGGAAAGAAGCAATCTAAACCCAGAACCATATTTTTCAAATGCTATTATGTAGTTCATTTCCTCAAAGAGGAGGGTTTTGAAAAATTGAAGGCCCGAGTCAACAGAAATACCTGAAAGTTCAAGGAGTGCAAATGTCTGCAACCAGCACGGGGGAGAACTGCCAGGCCCTACTGGATGCCAGGCTGAGCACAAGCCCATCCACTGAGTACTTTGGGAGGGCAAGTGGTCATGATGATTTCTAATAGTCCGTTCCGTGCAATAATTTCATGATTTTATGTAATTACAAAATTAGCAAAACTTGCATAGACACATTCACAAACATTTTCTCTTCAATACACCATAAAATGAATGAACAACTTAAAATATGCAAGAATTAAGTAGAAGTTTAGCAATTTTATGTAGTTTGAAGGGTTTAGGCACTCAATTTTGAAAAAAAGTCCAGAAATCTTAGAAAAAAAACTAGGGGAAAAAAAAAAAGCATTTTGTTATCGAAACTTCCAACTTACAGAAACAGACATAGGGGAAAAACATTCATCATGGTTTAATTTTTTTTACATAATGGATATGCTTTTATAGATGTCATAAATTTTATATGTGATACAATCCAATACTATGCACAATAATTTTTTTTTTTAAATTAATAACCACTATTTTTAAAGAACAGAATGCTTATTTCTAAACCCATTTTCATTTGTTTCCCAAGGGTCTAAAAGGTGCTGAACAGCTCCAGCCTCTAATGACTTTGTAATCCTATTTTGCACTTGGCTTATTATAGCAACGTGCATGTCCCTTGGATGGCTCAGTGCTGCACGGCAGAGAGGTCTAGCCCCGATCCAGCAAGGCACCCCGATTCCTGCAGGCTGTGTCCAGATCACAGTCTGCAAGCACTTCCTTTTCAGTGAGGGTGACAGAAGAAGTAGAAGGGAGAGTGTGTGCACTGCTTTGCCAACACAGAAGAAAGCTGAAAAAGGCTTATGTAAAGAAGGTAATAAAATGAACAGACTGCAATAAATTGTTTTCTTTGCGGATCAAGGCATTGTCTGATTTGGAACTGTAACTAAATCACAATTCCCTTCCTGAGATTCTCCTTGGATATTCCTTTCCCTACTGAAGCAGTTGAACAACTGTTCAGTCTAGCTTTTCATTTACTCTCATCTGTATTGGCTTCCCACACACAATAAAATAACTTGAATTTTCAAGATGGGTCTTTCAGATAGGTGTGAGTCTTATGTTCATGAACTAATTATACTTTTTAATACACTTCTTTGCTTTTATATTTGAGCTACCATTATTTCAAGTGTTGGGGGTTTTTTGTTACACCATTTATTATTAATTAATATGTTTACAATTCTCTATAGTAATTACATGTAACAGCTGCTAAGTTTTGCTGCACTTACTCTGCCCTACACAAGAGCAAGCGTAAAATGATTGTCCTTTAGGAAAAGGGCTCCACTTAATACCTCTGAGTTACTGTATCTTGATCACTCTGGTTTTTACAGGTAGAAACCATTTTACCTGTACTCAGAACGTTGGTAGAAGCATGGGGAAAAACATTATAGGAAATGACAATTTCTTTTAAGAATTAACACATGCCTTTGGAGGAAGGAGGGATGAAAGGGGGAAATGGTTCTTTTAATGATTGGGGCACTCTATTTGGACTTAGGATCTAATGCATCAACACAAACAATGAGAATAATTACTCAATGACTTTTGATTTAATTTTCTTGGCCAGCTCTGGGACACTGCAAAAGGAACCCAGCTGTTCCTTGATTGCACATTTGATATTAACTGGTGTTATATTTTCCTCAGTGCAATGCAGGGAGTTCCTAACCCAGCAAGTCAGCTATTATCTATGTTCTCTGTAATACTCTGATCTGAAAAGAGATTTTTAAAAAGAATTGGGTACATGCCACTCTGATATACATACAGCAGGAGTGGACTTAGGACTGGACTGTGTCGTATATTCATAGAGATTGGATCTAGCCATAAATGCAATTGCACAGTTAAGCTAAACTACATTTATCAGTTCTATTTAATAAGTGTTTGTATAGCCTGTACCACAGAACTGTGATCATTCATCTTCCAGTCTATTCAAGCACACTGACACAATCTAACAACATAAGCTTTGAACAGATAAACATAAAACCAAACTACACTAATTCTTTTTTATTTAAAAGACAGGACTGATTAAATACATTATTTACTGTACGTTAGAAGTCAACACTTTTTAATGGTATCATAGGAGCTGAAACCCATGAGAACTGCAGCTTTTGAGATTCTTTGACACATGCAAACTACGTATGTAAAGTATTCAGATATAGGTTTAGTTGTCTTACCCAAAGAACTGAAGTTTGAGGGCTTCAGTTTATACCCTCTGCTACCACAGATAATGGTGGTAGCTAATTCCCCTGTATTCTGCAAGAGTGGTGATAAAGAAACTAGAAACACAAACTCCGTAAAATTTAAATTGAGGATTCTTTGTCCTAAGGCATTAATGTTGTGTATGCTTGTTGTTTGAAGAGAATTCGCCCCAGACCATCACTTCTTGCTTTTTAGTCATGGTGCATAACAATTGTCTCTCACTTACTCAAATCTCATTCATATTTATTCAAGAAAACGAAACTAACTAGGAATACCTATTTACACTGTTTGGGTAAATCTGCTGGTAGCATGAGCCAAAATACAATGATCTTTAAAATTAATCTGCATTTAAAAAAAAAAAGGATTTTTTTTTCAGCTCTTTTAAAGTATTGCAGATTACTATTTAAAAAATATTTCTACTTTTGCACCTACTGCCTGAAGAATGATAAATGCTCAGTTTAATTCATTTTCCATCTGGTAGCAGGCATTTAGTTCCTTCTAAAGACGACTGATGTGCTGATCACATTTCAATGCAAGAAAGTATCACCAAATAAGGCCAGAATTTTCCATTCGCTTCTACTGCATTTAGGCAATACTTGTTCTGAAGAATGTTCTAGTTTTTCACCCATATTTAGAAAACGTATTGTGTACCATGGTGAGATAGTCTGATTCTTGCCAGATTTGAACAAAAAGGCAATACAACGTTAGATAATTTTAGTCATAATGATACCATTCAGTGGAATCACAGTTATGCAATGCTATGTTTTCACAGCATTGTGGAGTTGTGTTAGGATACTAATTTCTTGGCATTGTAGCCCATTTATTTTCATTTATGAACTCAGAGGGTGGAGGGAAATTTGCCATGCTAAAATTTGAAGCAGTCCTTTAGCTTTCTACTTTGAGTCCACTGTTGCACATACACTATTACCAAAATAGTGGAACAACTCTGCTATTTCAGAACAGGCAAATCAGATGGGTTTAAAAAATAGAGGAACACTGTCAGGAATCCACTGTCAGGAATTTTTTGATGAATAGTAAAGGAGAGGAGTTTAATGTGTAAAAAAGTCATGTATGAAGCAGATCTCCTTTGTGGAATGCAAGCCAAAGCAAAATCCAAAAATAAGTACCATCTTATTCTCTTCTTCAACTGAAGGTTATGCAGACATCTCTTAACCTAACACCCACCACAAAAATAAAGAAAAATACAGTTTGGTAGACAAAAGTGTCAATTATTTTCTTTAAATTCCTAGACAGTCACTGTTCTGACTCATCCAATTTTCTCAGTTTAATAAAATATGACCCTGTGGGAGTAGCCTGTTGCAAAATTTACCATAACTATCTTCTGGCTCCAATGTGAGAAATGAATTCTGAACATGTGGACAATTTCTCCTTTATTTGGTTAGTTAACTGTTGAGGTACCTCTGTAGATGTAACTTCTATCCTGATCATTCTGGCAACATGGAAATTACACAATGCACATAACTTTGATAAATATCTCTGAATTAATGTAAACTTTTCTGAGAATTTTTAAAAGAGGATGAAATTAAGGGGGGAGGGGAAAGAATAAAACCCAGCATAATTATGACATCAATAACAATTAAGCAATTCACCAAAGTTACTCAAAGTATCTCAGCACCAAAAGATAAAGACTCTATGTTCAACTCAATTAATAAAAGATACTTAATATGCCAGGCAGAGGCAAGCAAGCAGGTGATTTCCATTTCAGTTGTTAATTGTGTTGTTACCTCCACAGACAGTCATAACTAAAAATAAAAATAAAAGTGAAAAAAAGGGAGGAACCTAATATTATATTTATTCCCTTTCCCTAGGTCTGATAAAATTTTATTGTACTGGATTTGCAATTTATAAGCAGTGATTTATGCATAAGCACAGTACACCGGAAACATTACATTCAGCCAAACTTCTCATCTTGAAAACCCCTTCTGAAATAAACAGTTTTCTCTCATCAGGGTATTTCTGATTCAGTAGCAGACATGCCTTCCTGTGCAAACTCATGGCAACTGACAATGTGAGAAATCGAGACATCACCAAGCCCTTTGGCTGTGCTGGGAGTTTCCTGGGGGTAGGTTGGTCACAGTAAATTGTCCTTAGCTGTGAATTTCACTTTCCTCCCGAGACTCTAAATCTCTTGACCTCTGAGTCACATTTCAAAGTCCACATACTCTCCATCTGCTTGTTTGCAGAGAAAGGAGAGGATGAGTTTCTGCAGAACTCGAGAGAAAGCGGAAAGGAGATGATTTAACATCAGAGATTACGCTACCATTTCAATTACAATGCACAACACCAGTTGCTGACTTTATACCTTTCCACACATGTTTGTTATAAATCAATAAGCAAATACTGTCATGACTAAATACCTCTGACAAAAGATAAGGTTATCTACATCAGATCCTAGGCCTTAAGACAACCAAAACTCTTACAGACTCATGCACATATATATATGCAAGCAACTGGCTGTCTAGATCTTTTTCGCTGGTTTGATCCTAACCTTCCAGTAAGACAAAGTAAAGAAATCAGTGTCCTAGGTTCAAGGTAAAAAGGGACATCCTTATATTAGTGGGGTGCTATAAAAACTCGTCCTCCATCCGTAGGAAGTGGTTCATCTACTAAATGATGACAAGCTGGCACATCATTTCAAATGGAAGCAACCAACGTTATGAATTATGAAAAAAGGAACTTTATATATATAAACCTTATATACCTATTAACTTTATATATATAATCTTAATGCTTGTAAACACTGACAATTGGCAGGGTAGATAAAATTTCAGAGTGTCCAGTAAAAAGAGAATTTGTGCTTTTCAACCATCATAGAGTATGAACTGAAAATAAATGAATAAGAAATTTGTTGTAAAATATGTAGAAAGCCTGATAATGTTTTGCTTGAATGCTCCTTATTTACTTGTTTAGAGCTAGAATATTAAAGCAATATTTAAATAAGCCTTGCAATCATGTACTCTTAAGAGTAAGAATTGGTGTAGGCTTATGATCTTGCTTAATTTTAGGGAAGGACATTTCTGTTTGTTTTTTGTGCAATTCAATTTAAGCCCAAAATAAGTTAATAGGAAAAATGTCACTAAGAGTCTGAATATAAAAGAGGGGTATCAAATTGCTGGCATCAAGAAAAACCTTTCTTATCAATGAAAAGGCAAGAAAAAAAATTGACCCATATCTCTAGAATTATTTAATGAATGGAATATTTACGATAAAAGATGTATATGTTTCTGTTTTCGTCTCTTACCCTGCATTGAAACACTGTTTTATGCTTGGTGATAGAGATTGCAATAAAAATCATGCTTGCAAAATGCCTTTCATTCAAGTGCAATAAAAATCATGCTTGCAAAATGCCTTTCATTCAAGTACCTTTCACGCAACTTAAAACTTATATTCACAAAATCTTTCCTTAGTTCCCACTCCCACTTCTTAAATTACATTAAATTTGTTCTGATATCTGACCTCTTATAAATAGAGTGTTGGCAGCATACATTGTGGAAGGATCTGTCCTGCAATATGAGAAAGCAATTTCTCATAAGTTACAAAGAAGTGAAAAGGAGCACATAGAGTCTGTGTGGTTTGTTTCAAACAATGAGTAAGAGGCCACAGAAAGGTCAGGGTTAAGAAATCTCTAGTGGTGCCCCCTACAAGACTGGCCATTCCACTATATTTAAATGTATCTCCTAATTGCATTTTCCTTTCAAAAGGTATAATTTGAAATGACAGAGAGGAGAAAGATGTGAAACAAGATCTGTTTTCTTGCTTTTGGGAGATGGGTGATCATTTCATTACGGGTTTTGGAAAAAGCTTATTCTTAAACCTTTCTGGAAACAGTTCCTTTTTTACCTAACTGCCACGTAGTTGATGTTATAAATCAGAGATCTAGATGACTAACGTGTGGAGATTTATATCCGACTCCTACAAAACCAACAAAAAAAGTGGAAGCGGGTGCTTTGCTAAATATATATAAAAAATACCATTTCCCTGGGACTTTTCTACACTGCAACCACAGGTGCAAAGAATCATGATTTTAATATGTCATAAGGCCAAATGCACTCCAAAACTTTCAATCTATCCACTTAAACACACATACATACACACACTTATAGAAATATATAGCTTTAGCAGTAGAAGTAGTTCAGTTGATGCCAGTGAAATTAAACTGACAGCTCCTCTAGTACATTTTTGCCTCAATATAGAATCAGTTTTAGTTTCAGCGAGGCTTCATTTTGGTCCATTGCTCCATCTGCATGGAAAAGCTGACAAGAACAGTGTTGTATCCTAGCAGATTTTAAACTTTTCATTAAAAAGAGCTACAGAAATGCTCAGAACCAGGCAACAGTTCGTTTTCCTCCAGTCTCCTCACACACCTCACCCCAGTGCCATGATCATTCAGTGATAGTTCTAGTCTTCCAGAGACCTCTGGCAGCAAAGTACTCTTTTTGGAACTTACAATGTGAGAGAAAGAGCTTTGCAACTCTGCTGCCACTGAGGAGAGAGGTGAGCCATTGACAGACAATATTCATAAGGACCTCTAATCAAAGATTGAAGAAACAGCCCTATCACAGTTAGATTTCCTAGCAGGTAAACCAATTCTGTTTACCTGCAAGCTCAATGCAGGTTTAGTGCTTTATACTCGATGCACATGGTTTTCTCCTACGAACAAGTACATGAGATCACCCAATTAATTTCTATATTTCCTATGGAAGTAGAGTTATCTATCCAAAGGCAGGGTAAAGGGTGAAAAAAGGAGAATACAGAAAAGAGTAGTGAGGTAAGAAGTATAACTGTCTCTAAACTCACCCAGAGCTTCCTAACATTAGGAATGCCCTTTGCTACCTCAGAGAATATTTTCCCACATTCCAGGACCTTTTGGACTACCCACTCAGCTGTAGCAATGAAATTGTGCACTACTCCAGGAAGGCTCTTGAATGGAGGAAATCCAATTTATATGAAAAAACTGACTTGGACTAGAGTGAGAAAGTGAACATCGACCTCACCAGTAAGTATGAAAGATGTAAACTTATTTTAGATTTCCATCAGCAATTTTTTTAGGAATGTTTAGCGCAAACAGTGTCCAAGGAAGGTGAAGAGTAGCTAGAAATACGAGAAGATAGCCCATTGAGACTGCATGTCATTTCAGCCTATACTACCAAAGGCTATTATGCAGAGATGGAGGGGAAAGGTCACTTAATTCTTTCTTCCTCTCTGTCTTCCAAAACTTAAGACAGGAATTACCAAAAGAAATAAATAAGTAAAATCAAGTTCACAAACGGAGATATTTTATGAAGACAGAAATGCAAATTTCTAGTCTAAAATGCTTAGCAGCCATTCACAGCAAGAAAAGGATGTGTTCAAATCAATCTTTAGTGTCCTGTAAGCAGAGAGCATGTTGGATATTTGAAACCTCTATATTTAGTCCATGTCAGACCTGGAAAGCAATCTGGCATTCATTGCAAAATAGGCACCATCTGACCAGATGCACTGCAGAAATTCATACCTGGATTTGTATCAGAAGCCTAAACTGGACACAAGCTCAGGGACAATAATTTTGGGGTTTTTGATTTAGATGTTGAACACCTACGTCAGCTTAAACAAATGGAATTCTTCAAGATGGAGGCCCAGGTTGTTGAAAACACAGTGTTTCAGAAGTACAACACCTAAAGCTTGCAAACCTCCACACTACAAAGAGAACTCTGAAGGAGGTAGCATCTTGGTCATATGAAAAACTTTGTAGATGTGGTAGGAATTGAACAAGTAAATACAAATGATATTTGTTCACCCACAGCACAGCTATCAAAATTCATCTTTATAGAACATTTCAGATTTGACAAATTCACAGATTTCAAAGGACATTTTTCCAGCCGAGCAGAAGTCTGAGGCACTGAGTCAGAGTGCTGTCATAAAGCAGCAGATGACCCAAAAACTTCTTTGGTGTTCTGATAACAATCTCAGCAGAAGGGAAGGATGGACTGCAGAGTGAAATCCTTTGGGGTGTTTTGCTCATAGCAAGCTACACACATTTGTTAATGACAGGATTGGAAGCCTGGTTACAGGTGCCCAGGCTACATTCCTTCTACCTGCAGGTACAGGGACCTCCGAGTCATCTACTGTGCCTTTCTGAATTATCAAAATATACAAAACACTATAAGGCACACTGCACTACAACAGTAGTCCACAAAGACAAGGACCCCAAGAGAAAATGCTTCTCTGTGGATTAAAAAAAGGCTAAATTACATACCCTTAATTTCTATTATGAATTTGTGGGACTTCAGCTTCCATCTATTGTTTCTTCTTACAATTTGGTATATTACAGAACCTTTAAACATTTATTTTTTCCTCTTAAACTTATCACATCAGTTCTTGAGCTTCTTAATGGATAGATTGATGTTAAAGTACTAAATCTTTCCTTTATATTCAGCACTGAATATTTTTGTGGTTATATTCTTTTCAACAAAATTTTTTAAAACGTGGACAAATTCAAATGCAAACAGCATTCCAGTTTTCCCACTGACATTGGTAAAATTACTATTCTGTTTCTCTGGAATGTCATAATATTTTTTATCACTAGCACTGTGGGAGCTCATGTGGAAATTCTTGCCTGTTGTAATCTCAAATTCTCTTTAGAGTTAGTTTTACAGATGAGCGTCCCTCACTGAGAATTTGTCCTGCTTATAGGACATATGTAACATGCCCTACACATTTGTAACATGCAAAATATGTAACATTTTGCATCCAATATTACTCAGAATGCCTGTCTTATTTATCATGCTGCCTCACTTGGTCTCAAGGAAAAACTTCTCAATTCATGTGATTGAAATCACATCACTATGGCCAACGACAGTTAATTAACTGGCACTCTCTGCCAGCTCAGGATCAACAATACAACAAAAAACTACCATACTAGACACTTTTAAAAACTCAATAATTACTTAAAAACTTTAAAAAACCTTTATATAATTAATCATCTAAAGCAACATCACTCAGATATCCTCACAGGCCGTGCTGGTCATGAGCACATCCACACTCCTGGGGGTGCAGGCTCCCCTACTTGCTCCCTCAGCCTCTGGAGACACGGGTTTCCAACTCCAGGGGTTCCCATGCTGTCTGCCAGTGGACAGGCTGGGAAGAAAGCACTCCCAGTCCATGCATGCTCTTACCAGGTGCAGGTCACCCCGTGCATCCACCAGACGGATGTTGGCTCCTCACAGGGCCCAGCACAGCTTGGTCAGACCAAGCCAAAGATTGCAATGAAAGCGGTCAATGTCTGGCAGCATCATAGAAGTGTTCTTGCGCTGTTTCTCTAACCTGTCCAGCCACTCATGCCTGAAAAGCTTCATGCATCTTTCAGACTCTTATTCAAGCTTTGTGGGTTTTTCGTTGATTTTTTGTTGTTGTTTTGTTTTTGGGTTGTTTTTTTTTTGTTTTCACAGATTTGTTTCTGGGTTTTTTTGTGGGTTTTTTTTTTTCAATTCTCCTCTTTAGCATTATTAGTTTTGGGAAATGTCCTCTCAGCTCAGTTAACCTTATTCACCCCAGTTTACCCTCATATACCCACCCTAACAGATGTTCTTATCAAGGTCATTTTGCTAACTCTGGGCTCTACACTTACATTAAGTGTAATTTTCTGTCAATGATTTGTCTAGAACATTGGTACTATTATTATAAAAACAGTTACAATATTTGTATAATGCAGTAAAAGATATTTCCTCACAATACTTACTTTTAAGCATCTTACAAGTGCTTCTAAGCTACTTAAATATCCTACGTTTTTTAAAGTCTGAGTGTACTTTATTTCCATGGTAACTTCAATCTACCAGCCAGGCAGTATAAAAGGGTTAAATTGTTTGCTTGACAGAAAATACTTCCCATAATACCATACTATTGACATTAAAATTTTCCCTGCCTTAAGTTTCTACAGTTGAATCCTGTATTGTATTTTCAGTTACTTTGTCTAAAATTCATGTCAGGGAAAATGGTCAATGGTTATCATGTCCATATAAGTTTCACTCATATCATTAAAATGTTTTCTTGAAACATAGTCTAGACAACTTTTTGAAAAAGTAAAACATTACTGTTGATTTAACAATATTTGTCCCCTAATAAATATTCCCCAAAATTCTTTTGCTTGTTTTCTCTTTTCACAATAATTTTTTAATAATAATTTTTCCAGATAGAGAATAGAAATATCAATTGAATTATTCTGACAGTTATGCATCACTACTGCCAGCAACTCTTCACAGGATGTGGCCAATAAAAACAACAAAAAAACCCAGCAACGTTCCCTTATTTCTGGTGTATTCGAAGACTACCACACCATCACAACACTTCTATGATACCAAATCTACTCCTTTTATACCTTATTTTTTAATAGAGATTGTTATAAGAGTTCCTCTTTTTTTTCCTACTATGTACTAATTTGCTTGCTTAAAAGTTTAATATTAATTAATTATTATTAGTTTTTAAATTTTTACTTTCTCTTCCCTTGAATCAAAGACAAACTCCAAGTCAAACATGAACTCTTTTATGAACTGGGTTTTTCTATAGCAAAATAATATATTTCTTGAAACCAACCAGTTTATATTCACAGCCTTCTGTTTATATGTTCTTTCTAGTAAATTTTTCTCATCATTTTCCTCAGGTTTAGAAGACAGGTATTTCTGAACCAGCATCATTGGCTGCTTTTTTATCTTTGACTTGCCATAGGCAATCATCAGCTTCATCTTTCTTTGCCACAAAAAAAAAAGAAATCTTATCTGGATGATATTTTAAATTAGATGCAATACCTTTTGTGATAGGAGTTTATTATCTACACTTCTTTGCAATTCTTAATGACATTCTACTACTGCTGCATGACATTTTCATATATATCCTCAAACCTGAAATTTCCCATTAGAAAATGCAATTATTTTTCCCACATGTTATGGAAAGTTACCTAAGGACTAAGCCATCCTCCACTATGGTTTGATTCAGTAGTCTTTAACAGATACCTCCAGGCCTTTACTTAATGTATGTAACTCAATCTTCAGGGCCAGACCACTCAGGAAAATGCACATTACAGAAAGAGGGATATCAACATGAACATTCACTGAAGGTGAGGTTTTCTGACCTCTTTCTGGTTCAAAGGAGAAATCCATTATGGTTTTAATTCCCTGCACCATAGACAGTCAAAATTCACACGGGCGTTAAATGCAATAAAACTCTTACTGAAGGAGTAGACAGTGCACTGCGTATGAGCAACCTGAAAGGCTAATGGGGTCGTCATCTTTCCCCTCTGGTAGCTGTGTCATCAACAACCTTTACAGAAATGAACCTCAGCTCCTCAAAGGATGCAACAAATATAAAAGCTCACCTCCGGAAAAATAATATATAACCACTTGTAGAAGAAGTTGCCTGTCCAATAAGGGCTCACAAAATGAGTAGGGGAGAAGAAAATCCTTGTAAAACCAAACAGCTAAGTAAAGAGCCCTTAACACAGCATATATGGCCTTTGGCAAAGAAGCTCCTGGAACTGAATATATTTGTGCACATTGCATTTGAAACTTGCATGTACTGAGGGAGGGAAAAGTATGATTCCTTAACCCACTTATTTCTGTCCTTGTAAAGCCTCTTCTAGCTTTTAAAAGGAAAACTATAGCATCTTTGTTAAACTGATTATAATGTCACAGTATTCAGTTATTGACACACATAATCAATACGCTGAGATTACACCATCCTAAGGACTGAGAATTCAGACTTAAAACGTGCAATTTTAAAACCAGCTGCTTTTGTTAATACCAGGTGAGGTTTTCCTGTGGCAGTGAGATTAATTCATCAATTATTCCATTACACACTGATGAAAAAGATGCACTAACACCAGGAATGTCAGCTAGGATAGCAAAGGAGCATGGAACCTTTGCGAATTTCGAAGCTTGTATTAATTCAAACTGGTATTCAGATCATCTTTTAATATCTGTAAATATAAATACTCATTCTATTATTTATTTCTAAAAATAGAGAAAAAAGAAAACAAAAACCTACAGAGAAAGATCAGTTCTGCTAAAGTAATTACTAAATATCTGATTGAGATCAGTTGGAACAAAACTGGGTTTATGTTCTCACAATGACAGAAGAAAAAGAAATGTAAAAGGAATAAGACTGGTTGCATGGAAGGGTTGCTACAGAACCAACTTGCTCATACACTTTACAATGTTAAATGACAACTAAAAAATGGGCATTAGTGAGTAAAAAAACAACGATTCTTATAATTAAGTTCTGCAAGAGAGAAATCTCACTTATACCAGCTCATGGAGAGATTGTCATTCTCTTCTCTTACATGAATTGTCCACTAATAGCTGTTTCTGGAGATTAACAAGAAATTGGCCTATAGCTGATGAAGATCCAGTATGATGAAACTTTCATCCTCTACTCCCTACCAAAGTGTGTTCCAGTCAAGACGAGGGAATCTGTGATCTTCAGTAATTTGATGAGTGGGCACAGTGCATGAGAAGTGAGGTGGGTATTCCCCACCCCAGTCATACAGATGGCCACCTTTTTGCCATTGCAAAGATTCTGGGGTAAGCTCAAAGTATGTGAACAGAATTAGTGCCTGCTTAAGCTCCTAAGATAGACTCCAGCTTCAGATCATGTCTAAGGTGTGATGATAAGCAGTGTGAGGAAGCCTGCACTGTTATGACTCTTGCTGCACCCCCCCCACTGATAACCAGGCTCTCTTTTGTTTCCCGTGTAACACGGCATGGGAGGGAGGAGATTATAAAAGCAAAGAAAGGCTTGAAAGCAAAACCAAAATGTGCTGCAGATCTGAAGGACACTAATACCTTCTGGAACTTACTACCACTGTTTATCAGCATCAGGTCACATCCTTTGGGTAATCACTCTTATACATATGGTGAAATAAAAGCGCCAACCCCTGTGCCTTCTAGAAGTCAGGTCATACTGTACTGTCCATACAAATATGAAAGGAAATCACATCCATATTTCTGAGGATTATTTTAATGCACAGGACTGTATGAATCCCATAATCCCATAGCTGTCAACTAACTGATTCCTCAAACACAAAGAGCATTAATAAATGCTCTGAATTGCTGCTGGTTTGCAGAGAAAACATCATTTATTTAACTTATCTTGCTGTGAAACTTCTGAGTAAGCTTTATCTGGTTTCAAGTGAAATAATTGTTGATGGAATTTTTGCTTTGTTTTGAGGGTGGTTGGTTTTCTTTTTAATTCTGCTGGTTCCTGGTTATATTGCTCCCCCACAGTCCTGACATAACAAGTACAAGCTTGGCAGCAAAACTATGGCAGATTTTATTCAGTGGTCTGATGCTGCCTCTCTCCCTTTCACAGGCAGCAAAGGTAAATCTTCTCTTAGCACTGTGAAAACAGAATTTCAAGAATTATTGCAGTGGTGTTAGTATTTAAATTTACACAAGCTATGTGATATACCTGAAATGCATTTTAATATGCCCAAGGAATAGATTCAGTCCTGGAAAGTTCATTGTTGTTTCTAATTGTCAGCGACTGCTACACTTTGCTTGCCTGCAGCAATCCAATTAACATATCACCACTACAAAAAATACTGTAATATGCTCAATGTCCTAACAACAACAAGCCTCACACTCCACTTCTATCCAGCAATTTCCCTCTAATTGGGTTTCCAACATATTAGCAAATATCAGTGAAGAGCATACAGGCAGTTATGCCATCAGATAATGCAGCCTGCACACACCTTTTGCTATTGCTGTGCAAAGTTCTGCTGTGGAGATGTTCCTGGTAGTTCAGAATATTGAGAAAGACACACAGAGAGAGAGAGAGAGAGAGAGAGAGAGAGAGAGAGAAGGAAGGCTCAACTCCAGAAGTGGAAAACATGTAACTTGTGCCCTGAGATATCGCTATGGCAACATTTAAACAATGAACAGAAAGCCCTGCAGGATTCTGCTCTCGCTTCCTTGGATACCAAATGTAAATCCTGATTCTCTTTTATTGTATGCATGCACAAGAGTCTGATTTTTTGCCTTTTTTACTAACAGATAGCAAATTATCCAGGCCCCCTACCAGGAACTACGCACTAATTCACTTCCATGTACTTCAGCTTGTGAATATGCAACTAAAACAAACCACTGGCATTGTCATCTCCCCTCTTGTGTCTCCATTTCTACCCCTTAGGAGAAAAAATGGCCATGATAGTGCAGTTAAATAACATGCACCCTCTTCTAATTTTTTTTTCTCTGAATAAAATCATTAAATAAACCACTCTGAAGTGTCACAAGCCAATCCCCAATGTCTTCTGTCATGACTGGAAGTAGAGGCAGGATCCTTTCCAAGGGCTTCTCCAAGCTGCTGGACTCAAGCATGCTTCAAGGCTGCCCTCCAGATCAGCATGGCTGCTGCTATTCCTGAATCCTTCTCATCTGGGTTATCCTGTCGGGGCTGAACGAGGCTTGTTCTTCTTCATGGTTTTCACAGAGCAGCTGGCAATGGGATGAAAGTCCCCTGAGAACCGTAACCCGAAATCCAGTCAGCTTCACTACTCTAGAAAATACTTAGTAGATGCCAACTGCATATCTTCAGAGTAATTTCCATCCCAGGCTGAAAATGGCACTAATTCCAGCATCCTTCCCTCTCCCCTTGTTGCCTCACTAGCCATCAGAAACAAAAACACATCTCCAAGCCAACATGATGCCACTCTGGCAAGACCGAGATGGAGGCTCTCTCTCTCATGCTGCTGCTGTGCACAGTGCACTCTTGCAGTGAATATACTGCCACTTGGATAGCCTGCCTTGAGATTTTTCACCAGCACCAAGCTCTCTCAAAATGTGCTAAAATCCTGTCCTGAGCCCCATCCAAAATCCTCCTGTCTCATACTGCAACAGCAAGAATCTTCATGCCAAATGGGAGACAGCTTTTTAGGTCACAGGCAAATAATTTTAAAGCCTACATATAGGAAGCCATAGCAACACCTCTGGAATCCCTTTGTTTTTCTCCAGTCCCACACAATTGCTTGTATTGGCTCACGTCTATTCTTGGGTCTCACCTAATCTGAAAGCCCATTTTTCACTTGTCAGTGGTATCAGGCTGGGAGATATTGTGACACAATTTGCTGCTCCAGCAAACTGAACCTGCTTCAATTCTAGATCAGTACAAATCATTCCTGATATGAGAAAAGACACAGACCAGCCAACCCCTTGCATTAATAACTTACACTTTGCCTGAGGTTTGAGGTATGTGATCTCTGACCTTCTGGAAAACAATTAGACCAAACAGAGCAGGACCTTCCAACACAGCTTTATCTTTCCTCCTGCACAAGCATTTAGTGCCTAAATATACACATAATGGCTCCCTGTACAGTGCCAAAATCCCAGCTGCCTGGGGTCACTACCGAAATATCGTCCATGGTTTGAAGAGGAGACAGCCCCCAGGACCAGCACATGGCCCTGGATGACACACCTGTGCTCAGACACCTGTGAGAGAAGCAGCAGAGACAGCCAGCTCCAGCCTCAGGTTGAGGAGATGTGTTGCTTCTCTCTTAGCCAGATGTTTGGATGAATGTTTTGGCTATTCATTTCATGATCAGCCCTTTGGGCTCTGGATAAGCCTCCTTCCCACTTTGATATTGAATGAGTTAAACTCTGGGTTGTTCCATGTGTCTTTTGGCTACTGTATTAAGTGAATGATTCACTGAAGTGTGAAACTGCTGCCTCTTTGGAAGCAGACACACATCCCTAGCTTTTTAATGTTGACAAGATTTGCCTATTTCAGCCCAAACTAGTGACTAAATTTTTCCAGTGCTTCCTTATCATGTAAAGAAAATACTCCTGCTAGTCGTTGTACAAAATGAATGGGGCATCTATGACAGCTTTCTATTGTCCAAAACTGGAGTTGCTCCACCAAATTTTGTTGGTGTGTTCACTTGACAGCAATCCAAGGAAAAGCTTGGAGATGCCTTTTTCCTTCAGTAATTACTGAGCAGCAGCTTAACATAAATTTAGCTTTTCTGTTAGTGCAACTGCTAAAGTAAGTGTAGCCCACAACAGGGCATAGACTTATCATGATACATGAAGGAATAAACAAGAGAGAGTTTTGGACTTATTTTCAGATCCAGACAAACTTTTTACCCTTTTAGTGTCCCACTAGGAAACATGGGTCCAGAGAAAAAAAAAAAAAAAACAAACCCAAAAAAAACCAGGCTAAAGGAATTCACACTAAAACAATTTAGCTAGATTGAGAAGGATGAGAGTAAATGAAGCTGGAAGGAACAATTTTTGCTGTGCCTTCTTCCCTCTTTTTCTGAGCACAACTGCACAAAGGGTCTGAATTGTTCGCATGGCCAAACAAAAACTTCCAGAGATTTCCTTACAAGCAGAGCTGGACCCTAAACCTTAATCCTTTTCAAGTAGCCAATGTTTAAGAGGCATGACCTCCAAACAGAAACACATGGGACACATTTGAGAGGCAAAAGTTCTCTTTTCCATTATGCCAAAAGATTCAGGACATTGACATGAAGTAACAGTAGTGATGTAAGTGAGTGAAGAAAGGGGGGGGGGGGGGGGGAAAGAGGCTAATAATGGTTTATGTATTTATCCAGGGAAGTTACAGCTCTGTTTTTTGTTGTTTCATGCAGGCAGCTTGTGAAGTGAGAAATGCTGCCAGAAATTAAAAGAACTAAAATCTGGATCTACCAACACCTTTTCCTTCCTGACTGCTCTCTCCCTCTCCAGAATATTGATGCTAGAGAAAAGTAAAATGAGTGGCAAAGCTAGTTCTGCACCTTGCCTGCCAAAAAAAAAAAACAAAACAAAAAAACACACAAAAAAAAAGCCACAAAAAAACCCTCTAACATAAACCAGTCCTATTCAATGGCTCATTTAATTAGTTGTTTCTCTCTGGTTCTGCACCAGTTTTGGCCTAATACCTTCAGTTGGAGCCTTAACATATGAAGGTCTGGGTTGAGGAGGGCAGAGGTGAGGGAGGACAGAAGGGGGAGAAAAAGAAAGAAAACTCCCTACCCAGAGCTATGCAGTCATGCCAAGAGAGGGGAAGGAAGTAGCACTCTTTCCCCCAGGAAAACATGGACCTCTATTTCAGAGGGAGGATATCAGGTTATCCTCCCTTTATTCCACACTCCCACACCACATTTCTCCAGGAAGGGAGAGACATTTACCGGTGTGTTACACATCATTGCTAATTTGAGAACCCCACCATTTATAAGCCACTTCTTAATTCTTTTCAGTACCAGCATAATAAAAAAACCAGTCTTCCCACACCTCAGAACCCGAATCCTCTCACTGCTTGTCAATCAAAGTAAATCTCTTTCAACTGCCATGAAAGTTCAAACCCTTCAGGGTACTGAAGGATTCACCACAAAATCACAAAGAATTTCCTGAGAGATCCGGAGGGCATGGGTGGCCAGTACAGCAGTTCCCTAAACTCCCCTTCAATAGAAGAATATCCTCTCTCTGCCTGTTACTGCCCTTTCTTAGCAATGGAGTGTAAAACATGTCATTTCTCTCAGAGCTGCATCCTCAAAATCCATTAAAAGCCCCTGCCCCACACCCCCCCCACTCCCGCCAAAAGTCATCCCTCACCTCCCTGCTTGATTATAAAATGGTCCTGTTAATACACCATATTGATCTGCAATGTCAGACTGGATTGCAGTATTCAAATGAGAGCCTTGAACTATTTTAAACACTTAGTAAATAAACAAACAAACCTCCTCTGTGCCTCCAATTCCATGCAAGTTGCATCCATTTGTAGAGACCGGACAATCAGACAGCACCCCCCACTCACTCCAAGGGCTTTCTCAAAAGATTTCTTTGCTAGGGAACATTTGCAAATGCTATAGAGACACACAGGCAGGTGTCTGCAACACCCTACCAAGGCTCGAGTTTTAGGAATTTGAGCTACTGTGAGAATTCAGTTCTATCCTCATTCCTTCCCTTCTCTCTTCCCACCCCCCCTTCCCTCCAGCCATTATCAAAATACAGCCAGGTTCTTTATTCAGGTGGGGGGAAAGACCGAAAAAGCAGAATAAGGATGAAAGGAGAGAGGCAATGGGGCACATTTCCTTTCCGAAAAATAATAAAATGGAAAGTGTACTCACTGTATCCTCAAAGACTATCCAGCTGGAAATCCGAGTGATTATGAAAAACCAGGGTGGGGGAGGGGTCAGAAAACTATTTCATTTCAGCAACCAAACCAAAATTCAAAACAAGAAAGGAAATAAAAGAAAAAGGATATCCAATTGCAATTTCCCAGCAATTTCAGTCCATACAGGTGCCAATCCAACACAACACTGCTGAACTCTCCCCCTCTGGCAATTCGCTTTCTTCTTCTCTGTCCTTTATTTTCTCAGTGGCTTTCAACTTTTCTGCTTAAAATTTCTGTAGTGGTAATGTTGACGGTTGCCTTCACTGAAGAAGAGTGGTATAAAATAACAGGAAAAAACCAAAAATCCTTAAGGAGGATGAATGGTCCTTTTCCTTTCCGAAACTTTTCATTCCACTGTGGATCATTTGCCTAGTTTCCTTTTTCTGAGGTTTTCTGCCTCTCTGGCTCCACTGCTCCCCATTGCTCTCTATTTGTTTTTTCTCTGGAGAGCAGAAATAACTGTATTTCCTTTTAAGCAATCCTCCATCTGTATTCTTTTAATGTAATTTTGTTGTGGCACTTAAGATCCAGGTCTTGCCAGGCAATTTTCTTTTTCCCCCTTCTTTGCTGCACTATCAATTATCCAATCCATGTGTCTCCACATTAGAATGGGGATTCCCATTCTTCTTTTTCTCTATACTCCCACACTCCTTTAGAAAATAATTTCCTTTTGCATTTAATTTTTTATTCCTGTCCGTCAAAACAATAAACTTTTAGTCTCTCTCCCCCCTCTCCAAAGATCTGATTAGATTTCCAATCACAACCCAGTGCGCAATTGGATTTTTGATTTCGGCAAGAAGCCAGCAATCCACAGCATCAGCACCCTCTCCTTGTTTCAAACT
This sequence comes from Prinia subflava, assembly GCF_021018805.1. NCBI lineage: Eukaryota > Metazoa > Chordata > Aves > Passeriformes > Cisticolidae > Prinia > Prinia subflava. The sequence continues at coordinate 21,509,395 of NC_086251.1, forward strand.
CCACGTTATATCCTTTCGCCTTCCCTCCAACTCCTCTGCATTTTCATAATTTCACATTAAATGAAATGAAGGAGGGAGGGAGTAGAGAAAAATGCAAGGTTCCCACCAGCTGTCAAGAATAAATCCATCACCTCGTTATTTTTTAAACACTTGGGATGGGGATTTTAACGCCCACTCTCGCCTTTGCCCCCCCACTTCTCAAAACCCTGCAGACGTTCAAACTCCCCCGATGGGGCATAAAGAAACCCGAGAAGATGTGATTTGTCCTCTTAGCTGTAAATTTCAGAAGCACACTTTGCTTTTCATTTTAGCTTCCTCTCCATCTTTTGTCCAGCAGCTAGATGAATCCAGAAGCACCGAGACGGATAAACTTCTATTTCTTCTTTGAGGAGAGAGAGGGAAAGAGAGGCAGGAAGAAAGATGAAAGCTCTCCCGTCTCTGCCTCCCTTTTTCTCCCTTTCTGTGTTTCAATGCAGGTCTGATCTCATTTCCAAGCTGAGCCCGGCGTATTTCAGATGTACAAGTTGGATTTCCCCTCTGCACAGCAGCGAGTTAGTCTCCCATCTTCTTCCCTCTTTTCTTCCTTCCTTCCTGCCTCCTTCCCTTCCAAGATGACACAGTCCCAGGAGCGCAGCCGCTTCTTTCAGCTTTTAGTTTCATCCCTGACACGCATAGCCCTCTGCACAGCCGAACCGCTTCCTTCCTCCCGAGAGCTGCAGCCTGGATTGTGCCCGTGTGTGCACGTAGGGACGCATGTATGTGTGTGTGTATCCAGCCCTGACAGCTGCTCCTGCTGCTGGCAGTAGCTCCGCGTTTCAGCCGCTCTGGTTTTCTCTTACTCCCCACCTTTCAGAGGCACCCCAGGATTTGCAAATGTCCCAGGGCCGCTCTCTGCCTACACTCCTCCTTCTCCCCTTCCGTTCTCTCCCCTCTTCCTCTGTTGCGGCTTTTTTTTTTTTTTTTTCCCCTTTACTCCCCTCTCTCCTCTTCTTGTCTCCCCCCCTTCCCTTTTTCTTTGCTTGTGATCAGTAAAATACAATTACCCAATTACCTCCCATCATCTTAGCACTGATTGGCCAATTGCGTTAACACTTGATGTCAGGGAAGGCCGGCGGCCGCTCCGGCGTGGCACTGCTGCCACCTGCTTGACAGACCGGGAACCAGTTCGGGGTTACCTCCAGAGATACCCAAGTCAGAAAGCAGTAATTGAAAAACAAGGGATCATCTTAAGGAAAGGAATGTCAAAACTCATTTTCTTAAAAGCCTGCCTGATTCTGACAGTTCAACCAGCATTTTCAGGTTCCAGCCTAGCCGCTGAGGCAGAGTGAATGACAGCAAAATGAAATGAGGTATAGAGCTGTCTTTGCAAAAGAAGTACAGGGCAGCCAGTATTCACAGGTACCAGCTCTGGCCACAGATGCAGAGGCACGATAATAATATGAAACACGGTATAAAGTTAACTTTGCAAAAACTGTAACAGTGAAATTAATTTGCATTGAAAGACAATCTGTTTTCCAATTACAGAAATCAATGTTTGTTTAGAACTTGTATGCACATACAAATCACCTAAAACTACATTTTGGCAGTTGTTCAAGGGCAAAAGCTCTTTGAACAGCTTCAAGGTTTCAGTGAGTTTAGGTCCTACCTCCAGCAGGCTGTGACAGCAATGCAACAAGGCAGCGTCCAGGCTCACCTATCGAATCTGCCAGTTTGATTGGAATGACTTCTGACATGCATTTTGGTGTTTTCTGAACTGGCTCCCTATTTGGGTTACTGAAGTACTGACGTGTTTGTTATGTGCTTACCTGCTTACCCAGGTATGTTAGATGAACTTATCTATGTTACCTAAAGTGCTCAGAGTTGGGCTTGTGTCTTGTTTCTCTCGGGGATCTAAGTTCAGTGCTAATTTTACAGAAAATTTTGCATTTGTAAGGTCAGCTACACTACTCATTTCATGGAAACAGAATATGGATGATGTATGTGCTGGCGTTTGTCTCTCTCAAAATCAGAAAGATCTTATTTATAGATCTAACTCCTCCACACAACCTCAAAAAAGTCAGGTGCTTCAATTGTGACTGTAGCAAACTTAAATATTAAGCCGTAACTCTGAGTTATTCCATACATATAATAATATAACTAGCTCTTTGCTCAGTCCTCTCTCTAACAGTCAAGATATGTTTGGTATCCCTTCGTGTGAAATTGTCATACTTGAAAATGAAATAAAATTTAAGTTCTGTATCATATTAGAAGTTTTTCTAGAATTTTAAAATCCATAAGCTAGCTGAATTCAGTCAAGTAACACTTACTGAATCATTAACATTGACTTTCAGATTTTTTCTACTGACTCAACAGGCTTTCTGGTGAGAAGGTCCTACTAGATATGTTAAGCAACTGGGACCAGACACATTTAGCATCCGATCTTACTATCCCTGAAATCAGTGACAAACACAAATTACCTGCAACGGGTGAAAGGCTGAGTGTGTAGCAATAACAACTAACTCAAACCTAGCGGTCTTTCAAAAACACTAAAAAAGTCTCTGGGGTTTTTTGGGGAAGGTTGCGAGTGTGGTAGGAGATGAAGTTGCTGACAAGTAACAATCTTTTTCTCAGTTGGTGAGCTTATTTTGTTCCTGTCTGATTCACTGATGCTGCTGGTGTATTTTGGGTCTACAAACGTCTTATGAGAGTCTTTTTCTTTTTACTACTCAAAATTCAAAAAACCACAAGGTTGTTCTTTTTCCCAGAAGGATAAAAACATCACAGTCCAATATGTTTCTTCCACTGTTTTTTCAAAAAGTCCCTGAAAAATATCCTGCTAATATTAAATAATCTGTGAGTGAAAGGGAAGGTTTCTATAACTGAATTAAACAAGTATATAGGTGTCAGATGCAGAAGATACACGATTTTGGGCATCCACTCAGAATCTAAGGCAAACTCTGCTATAGCTACAGTATCTCTGTTGATACAAAGTGATACTTATGATAGAAATGTGCACATTTTCAGATGACATCAAAATAGGCATTTCTAACAGATAACAGCTTAAATAGATTTCATATGTCTCTATATACAAAGATAATACATTTGCTGGCATATATGTGACTGAACACAAAACTGTATCAAAACTGCAACACACCCTAGGCTATGATATGATCTCTCTTAAAGTTTATCTTTAATACATCAATTAGGCTTTATCACCTAATAAACATAGAAGATAGCGTGATTAGCTTCTTAGAACACAACTTTAAAGCAATCTAGTTTGCAATATTTATAGGATGACATTCCACGCTACATGAAGTAAACATCCTTATACTAAACAAAATTTAAAGAATATATAATTGCATTGTCAGTTTTACAAGCACATATGTCACATGTGTGTGAAACCCATTTAAAACAAACATTTTGGTACCACCACAATAACTCATTCCTTAATCAAATGTTAAAAGGCTATCATTAACTCTGGAGAGAACTGTTACGTTCTCCCTGCAGCACATTACATGGTGTTGCCTTGAAACAGTATTGTTTGTATGTTGCCTTCAATCTTGAGCAATCCTGAGTATGGAAGGATAACAAAACTCAAATGTATGTACTGGCAAATCTTCACATAATAAACATGAACAACAGATTGTTATAAAGATTGTTATATAGACTGTTTTACTTTCCAACAGACAAGGCCAGTTATAGAACTCTATGTTATAGAACCCTGTATATGACTAACATTGGAAGAGACTAGTGGAAAAGACCAGATATTCACAATACTCAGTAGTTTGGTGGAAGAGAAACATGGTTAAAGCCTAGGAGAAAAGGATTCTGACCATAAAAAAAGGAGGAGAAAAATATTACAATTGAAAAAACATAACCAAATTTCAAGGAAAAAACAGTAAACCCAGACCATTTTACTTAGACAAACTGAAAAGCAATTGCAACATTTTCTTAAGTCAGTTGACAGCCCTGCCTTCCTTTTAAATAAAAATGAGGAAATCATAAAGAAAAGTGTGGAACATAATATTCTTTCTATTTTATTTAGCTTTGCTGACAAGAATCTGTTTGCATATGGAGAGAGTACTTGAATTCTCTTATAGCTTGCTACTTTCAAAAAGAAATAAAAACTGCTGGCAAGCATACTTTTGACTGCACAGATCTAGGATCAAGCTCATCAATCAATTTATGAATTCAATCGAGATCCTAAAACTCTCAGACTACATAAAATATATAATCTAACAGGAAGACTGAATTTTCTGTTGTAATTGGAACCCACAGTACATAATTTCTTGTTTATGTGAGTTCACTGATGATTTCTCAATTCTTTTAATATGACAAGCACTAAAATCAGGTGCATAACCATCAAAATTAGCAGCTGACTGACAGTGCCTCAATTTTTATGGGGTTTTTTTCTGATGTTTACAGTTCTAGGGTGTTTTTTGGAGTTTGTTTTGTTTTGTTTTTTGGTTTTGTATTTGTTTGTTTTTTGGGTTTTTTTAAATAATCTCTACTGGGTCATAGCAACTTGGAAGAAGTGAAAGAAAAGATATCTTTGAGAAGATCTTTTTGGGTAAAATCACAGCACATGATTTGGCACGTGGATGTGTACATGACTCCTCAATAAACTCACCTCTTTATAATATCATAATAACTGTTTCTGGTAAAGACAGAAATGAATGGCAGGTTTTGTTGTTTACACTTGAAAGGAACCACATTCTCAAATTATCTGTATGTTTATTGCATGTTCCTTGTGCAGTTGGGTTAATAGGCCAAATTTAGAATTGTACATTTGTACAATTTTCATTTCCGTTTCTAGACTTTCTAGAATTTCTCCTCATGGAACTGAGTCACACATGGCCGAAGTTTCCGTTCCCCAAGCTGATCAAGAGGCATGCCTTGCTGCAGAGAGGCCTAGTGGCATCCTGGGCTGCACAGGCAAAGCACTGCCAGCAGGTCAAGGGAGGAGACCCTTCCCTGTGCCCAGCCCCAGAGAGGTCACACCTGGAGGGCTGTGTCCAGATCTGGGCTGCTCAGGACCAGAGGGACATGGACAGACTGGAGAGAGTCCAACAAAGCAGCATGAAGGCAACAGACTGGAGCATCTTTCCTGTGGGGGAAGGTTGGAAGAACTGAGACTGTTTAGCTGGAGAAGAGGAAGCTCAGGGGAATCTTACTGATGTCTACAAGTACATGGAGGGAGGGTGCAAAGAGAATGGAGCCTGTGGTGCCCCAGTGACTGAACCAGGGGCAGAGGGCACACACTGAAACACCAGAGGTTCCTCTGAATACCATAAACTATTTTGTACTATGACAGCGAGAGCACTGGCACAGGTTAGGTGGTCCAGGGAGGCTGGGGAGTCTTCTCCCCTTGGCAATATTCAAAACCATCTGGACATGGTCCCAGGCAATTTGCTCCAGGTGAATCTGCTTGAGCAGTGGGGATGGACTACATCACCTTAGAAGGTCCCTTTCACCCTCAAGTATTCTATGGCTCTGCAATTTAACAGTCCACAGAAGTATTTACACAAAAGGTAAATAAGAAACCTCATACTTAACGGGTAAAAATATTTTTTCTAAAGTGCTCTTGGTTTCTCTTATTTACAGTGGGCTTAGGAGAGTTATGTGCTTAGGATTCTACTCTGCACTAGCAGAGGGTCTCTTGTTTTCCTAAAATGAATGATGCTTTTAGGAAAACAAATATGAGAAAGAAAAACTACCTAACAGAAAAAAGGTAAACATTTCCTAATCCTCATTTTCTTATGCCACCAATTTCAGGTTTAGAATTCAAATTTAGAAGAATTCTATCCTTTTTAGGAGTGAGTGCTGTTAACATTTAGTTGTGGTGAATTCACTCTGTAGAGAGGAATAACTCCTTTGATTTCAATGGACCATCCCCAGATTAATGCAGGTGTAAATGAAAATAGAGCAGTCCTCATTTTATATCCATGCCCCATTTAATATGTATTTAGTTTTCTAAATCACACAATTATAAAATCATTGAGGTTGGAAAACGTCAGTAGAATGAAAAAGAAGGACCGTTTCTTTTAAACTGAATTTTTGAGAATGTAAAATTTAAGAGTACAGAAAACTAGACTTGGGCAGGAATGATCCATCTGTTTGAAAAAAGTTTCTTTATAGTGTGACAGTCTTTTTTTTTTTTCTCAGTGAATATTAAATAGCAAAAATATGATACTTTGACACAGAGATTACTGTATCAGACATCCAAATTTCTTCTCCTGTGGAGTTATTGTGACTGGAAAATACAATTTTCACATATTGAGAATTAAATCCAAACCACATATGCTTCAAAACTTTAATGAGAGATGACCTCGCAGCTGTATTTTCCTACCTTGTCCTAATGTTCAGCATATATTCAAAGTGAAATTCTGATACAGGGAAAATATTAACAATTTAACTTCTAAAACAAGGAAAAGGTAACATTCAAGATCTCTAAATTTTCATCATAAAAAGCATAATGGTTTACTTCAACCATGCAAAGAAAGTTACAGCTTTCAATAAAATGAGGAGGACAAGGAATATTGCACAGAGAGGGAAAATTGTCAAAATGGAGAAAATAAGAAAATTTCATGGCATAAATAACATTTCCAAAGGAGGTAACGTTCAAGGTCTCTTTTCAGTTACATATAAAATAAATTACTTCAACTAAGTATCTTTAGTATCTTCTATTCCGATGTCCACCAACAGGGGGGAATTGTCTTTTTATGAGAAAAAGATTTCACTTCATCCTCCTTTGTCAATATGAAAAAAACCCCTGAACTTTCATAGTGATTTTTTTTTTTTACTCCCTTCCTTTTTTTTTTCCTGTAAATTAATAATGGTTCGTCCTTGGCCACTAGTAAACAACATAAGCTTTTTTTCTTTTCATTCTAGATTTGTCTGAATTCAAATGTATTGAAATACTGCAATGCACATTATATAAGGATCTGGTTTCTTACCGTTGGTGCTTGTAGGACTGCTGCTAGTGACGTGGGCATCCAAAGTGTTATAGCCAGGGCTCACTGGAGTTGTATTTCCAGAGCCTTTGCATGATCTCAGGATGGACTATTTGATTCTCTGCTGGCCTGCCACTCTACCTGTGAAATGGAAATAATACTTACTGCATGGATGGACTCATTGTTCTTTGGGTTAGGGAGAGTAAGGGCTTCCAGCAGTGTCAGTGCACGACCTGACCCCATAACCACCACATGATGTTGGAAGGCAGGTTGGGAAATACGAGATAGCAAACAGGGTAAAAGCCCATCCCTCTAAATAATTACCATTCTTTTCTGTACCCTAGCAGTCAATACCTGAAATAATTTAAGATCCCTGAGCATGTTGTAATATAAATTTACCTTGACAGATGTTGACTTAAACTAGACAGATGAGAAGTCAGGGAACAATTTAGGACCTAGCAATGAAGGAAGGCAAGAAGCACTGCATTTATACTCACAAATGTTCTGAACTATGGGATAGGTTACTTCAAAAGTTACTCTGCAACCTTGAGCTCTCTGGTTTTTGTCATCAGGTGCTCAGCTCTCCCTTCTATCTGCACATGCACATTGAAACCCTACATTGTTTAAAGAGCATAAAGAACACCTAATCATATTTCAGTATCATCTTAGAGACACAGATGAAACCCTACAGGATAATGATAAGCCTCTCGAAATTCTTTTGGAATTTACTGGGTTACTGCCACTCCACAACAGACCAATAGTCTATCTAGTCCACTGTAGTGCAATTTCTAAAGAGAATAAAGAATATTCCATAACAGATTGTTCCATAACTTTCATTTCATAAAGCAGTATAATTGGAAGAATAGACAAGACCAATTTTCATTGGATTTGCACTTAAGCCCTGGAAATGTTACAAGTGAAAAAGGTAACTCTGTATTTTGGAGACAATGAGAGGAAATGGGTTTAATATGAATAAACATCTTTGTCCCCATCAGGGCAGGATCCTTTGAAAAGTCCTTAAAAAATCTGTGGCTGAGAACTTTTTTCATTCTTTATTGACCTCATGTTAGAAATCCTAATAAGAAATTGCTGTCAGTCACAACTGGTGAATGTGATGGCAAGAATAATGATTATTTAAAGTATATTTATTTTTATTTTTATAATTCCAATTATTATTTTATTTTATTATTAAATTATAATTTCTTTATTTATATATATAAATATATATATATAAATATATATATATATATATACAAGTTTTCCTACAAACTGTCTGAACTTCATTCCCAGGTGGAATGGTATAGTATTATATCAATACTCACCTTACCAAATCACATATGATATTCAAGGTCTAGGGAAGAGTATCTTGTTAAAGGGATTACTTCTGGTGATGAACAGGATAAAAAACACCTGTCAAGGGTGAAACATTGTTTTAAGAAGCTGCACATAATGATTGTAATAATTGTTTGAGTGTGGGGGGGGTGGAACCCCCAAAAAAACCCAAAAAACCCCCCACCAAAACAAACAAACAAACAACCCCCCCCAAACAACAACAACAACAACACAAGAGGTGGTGCACAGAAGCCTGTATTTTATCCAAAGTTGTACTAAATGCTTTTTGGTTTTTCAGACCTTCTATTTCTCTCTCCTGGCACTTTTGTCCTAGCTTAGATTGAGACTGCATTTCCTTTAAATTTTATTTGCATTACACTCCTTTCTGTATATAGGTGGAAGTACAAAATACATATTAAAAAAAAAAAACAAACTTGAATTTGAGAGATAAGGAGCACTATTGGCTTCAAAAATCAAAGTACTGATAGTCTTTGAACAGTAAGAAGGGCTAATAAGGAAATTAGGATAAGAGGTGAAGACAACTTTTCCAAAAGTTCTTCAAAACTTAATGGAAAATACATTTTTTACAAGTCAGTAGGTGAAACAATATGACCTTTCACTTAAATTGTTTCCAGTGGGCCTTATTTTCAAAAGCAGTGCAGCAATATTTGCTAAATCCAGCTCCAGTTAAAATGTGTTCTCCAAAGATGAGCCATCTACAATGAGTCATCACTTCTGGACAACGCATTTAATAACTCCATACATGCAGGCATGGATCTGGAAGCAGGAATTAACCATCTATAATCCTAAAGCACATACAGTACATTTTAATAACATTTCTTTCCTACAAGAGAAATTTAGAAGAAAATATTAGATTCAAAGAAAAATTCTAATGCAATCTCTCCCAAAACTAAAGCTGCAAAGCTCTTTCAACTTCATATTAAAACCTGTCCCAGGAAATATTATAATTAAAGACAAATTAGTTTGTTTTGCTTTACATAATGCTCCTGCCCTCAATTTTCTTATGAAAATAAAAAAAAAATAGAAATCTATCAATTGTAATTCATTGATATTAAAAGAAACAACAAATATATGGTTCCAAAGCGAACTTTTTACAGGATCTTTTTCCCTTAACATTTCTTCAAGAATCCACATAGCTACTGAAAATCAGAGAATTGTATGGAAATTGCTGTTTCTTTTCCTGCCTGACTACTGCAGATAGAAAAATCAAAGACTGATTTTTTTCTGCCCTTTTTAGAGATACATAATCTATGTACATAGATGTTTATCATGACAAATGGTAATGTTTACATGCTTTAATGTTTAAATGTAATTGGCATAGAGGTTTTATGGTCAGAGATTTAAGGAATACATATTTATATAAATGAACATTTTAAAAAATGTGTGACAAATAATTGACAAAATTTAGATATATATTCAAAAATAAACTAGATTTTAGATATTAGAAAGGATATACTTTTAGAGAGATTGATGCAGATTGGTCCTTGAATTCGATAGTTCAGGATTTTCTGCTTGTTTGTAGGCAGAGCAGCACTGGCACCGTTCCCATTAAATTAATGTGTTTAGGATCAGAAATTCTTATTGTTCATACAAGAATTTGCACTGGCTGAAATTCTTCAATTTAAAAATTTCTGAGCAACGTCAGAATATCACAAAACCTGACTTTATTCTACAAACAAAATCTCTAAGAGATATTTTAAAAGGTGCTTAAACGTGTGGATTTGGAAAATTTTGTGATTTACAGATTTTGTCTAAGTGCATTAATTAAGCTAACTCCCATATGTTTTCATCTTTAGAAGCCTTCCAGAAAAGAATCTTTTTTTTTTTGCTTGCTAACATAATGCTAAATGTTTAAGGTCCATATGTAACCTTGCAGGGGTAAGGATTATATCTTACAGGTAGTCAGCACCATCCAGGTCAGTTTAATCATACTGATATTGATGACTATCCCATTTTTTGCAAGAGTTTATTTCCATTCCTTATTTCTTTTGAACAGAAGAAAACGAGCAGCTTGTCACTATGGTATTAGGTGGGAGGCAGTGCATGGCAAGATATGAGTCAGTCATTAATCCTGCTGGTCAGTTAAAAAAATCCCAAAAATCTCAAAACAAACTACAACTTGTCATAATGACTGGGGCAATTCTAGCAGAGAGAATATGCATTAGGCAATTTATTCACAGATGGGAATTTATTTCCAGAATATGCTAACACTAAGACAGGGAAAACATTTGAGATACCTCTTCTGTACCTTACTGCAGGAAATTCCAAATACTTGCACCTTACACATTCCTACTTTAGCAAACTGTTTGATGTTTTCTCTGGGCTGTACCCAAGCCAATCCTTGGGATTTGATTCTCTAAGTTATTTAAGCAGGATATTTATAGGGCAAGCATGCTGATGAAGACCTGGTATGTTAAGCTCTAGAATGACAAGAATTTCTGCTTTGGTTAAATGAGAACAAGTATATAAATATATCTCAGCCCTTTGTCACAAAAGTGTGTGGGAGAGGCACATTAGGCAAGGTGCTAGAAGTGAGGGGAGCTCTAACTACTTGCAGCTATGACACATTATTATTCATTGCATGGCATGTCACTCAGACTGTCACAATGCACAGCAGTGCACATTATCAGTGCTGAGCAGCACCCAGAGGGGCTGCAGAGGCACAGGTCATTTGGGGAAAACACTCTGTAACTATCCAGGCAAAAGTTTGCTGCTCTTCGTGAAACGGAGCTGGCAACACAAGCAAGGGGATCATCAACTGGTTACCAACAACCAACAAAATTCACCCATTACCAAATGGAGACATAGCTGAAAGGGCTTTCTGAGGTGGAGCCAGAATTCTGTATGCAAAGTAGTCACTAAATATTATCCAACAAGGTATATCAGTCTTGGAGAAAGTGACCTGAATAAAGAACAGGTCAAATGCCCAAAAAGTTACATAGATATGAGTGTCAGCACAGTGCTTTGCACTGAGGAAAAAGGTTAATCAAGAGAAGGTAGAATCTGCAGAGTCAGAGAAAGCACAAATAGAAAAACCTAAAATCACCCAGGAAGAATGAAAAGATACATGTCAGCAAAGAAAGGAAATCAGATATAAGCATCAGGTTCAAACACATACACACAAAACAAATCAGTCAATTAGACAAGGCAGTCTGAATTTCTTGAATATGAAATTATCAAGTTATAGATATAAATAATCAAACTCAGTTTTTAAGTATTTCAAAATTAGCTTTTATGAACACAAATATATGGGGTTTTTTCTAAAAAAATTTGCTTCCTTGAGTATTTGTAGACAATGAAATCACAATGGGCAAATTGATTTTCCAGGCCCATCTTTAAAATGGTTGCACTATTGAGATAACTGCATTTTTTCTACTTCTTTCTGTTTTCTTTACAGCAGCACTCGCTGTTTAGGGATTTTGGTTTTGCTTGACTTTAAAGTCAGGCTTTAGCAGAAATTCAGAGAATCCTCAAACAGACTTACCAGGTCAGGAAGCATTAACACAGTGCCATCACAACCAGCCCTATGTGAGACTTTGAGGCAGCTGGTATCAGCACTTCCAAACCTTATCTGTACTTCACTCATGATATTTCTTAAAGAATACCTTTGATAATATGATAAAAATCGCATGGTAATCTTCCTTGTTAGACCATGAATCTGAGCAGCAATGACTGAGGTCCAGAGAATTTCCTAGGAAACTAGTAAGAGGAGGTAATTATCATGCCCCTCTATCAAGAATATTAATTTGTTAGTAACATTATAATATCTATTTATCTACCTATCTGTAAAACCCTGTAAACTTAATACCCTTCAATTAACAAAACATCCACACATTAAGTTGTATTGATGCAGGTCTTTTCATTGCAGGGTGTCTACAATCTGTGTATAGCAATAATCTTACAGACCCACAAAACGTACCACAAAACTTCTGGTAGGTGACTGGCAGCAGTACCACACAGAGAGTTCACATTAAGAGCAAGAATTGGGATTTGAGCTCAAGTTTGTTCAAAATTTTAGTAGGCAAAAGACAAGAATGTCACCATCATTTTTGATCACTATTCAAGAGACACTGATGTCAAAGGACCTGAACAAAACTTTCTAACTTGATCAGGAATTTAATGGTCTAAGCAGTACAAAGCATGTTCCTCACTCTGTGAATTCCATCATTTCCTAACTCACTGAACAATTTGAGATCAACAGTAAGCAAGCAATTTAGAGCAACATGGCTGAGGGCAAAGGTGATATGGGAAGGTCAGGATGAATATAAAAGTGAAAAATAGAAAGGATTGATGTATTCATATCTTTATTAAAGAGTCAAATTCTTTCAATAAGCACTGCACCATGTATAATTAATTTTTCATAGGATTCAGAATTGTTATCTGACAACTTCTAGCAAAATTTGTTATAAAAACCATCTAATCTTTACATTTTTTATGGAACAGCCAAGCAAGTTAATGACAAATAAAAAAGAGAAGAAATACACTTTTGCAATATGTGATGCTCTTTCTAGAACATTCTTTTTTTGCTGTTGTTGTTGTTGTTTTGTTTTCTTGGGGGGATATTTTGGTTTTTGTTGGGTTTTTTTTTTCAATAGTATTTACAAGGGACAAATTAAATTACAGAGACATAATTTTGGAAGAGAACGGGTCATCCAGTCCATTGTTCTGCTCAAAATATATTGGATTAGAGCAAGTATCTCAAGGCACATCCAGCAGAGACATACAACACCTACAAGAGCCCACAATCTCTCTGGCATATCTTACCTGTTTTTTAACCACCCCAGAGTTTCAGGGTTTTCCCCCTATTATTAATATCAAAACTGGGAGCTACAGTGAGAGAAGACCTGCCTAGGAATGTTGCCCATGCTGTCCTGGGAGCTGAATTCCCCATTGCAATGCTGGTAATCAATGTCTATTGAATGGGAACCTGCTACACGATATCAGGGGAATGAACAGCACCCGCTACGCTAATCTGTGCACTAGAAATGTTTCACAAGGAACAACATATTATACTTTTCAATCTAGAGGGAAAATATTGAAAAGGCAACATTAAAACCGGAACAGCGGGATCACGGAATCAAGAATGAAGAGAGAACATCTGTGTCTCCAGTACCTCAACAGGTTTATTAGCTAAAGAAGTGATGATCTTTATGCAAAATTGTCAACAGGACATTGTGGGACATCTGGTTCTATTCTCTGAGTTTTACTGATAACTTGTTGTTCCATGCAATACTCTGGTGTCCTGGACATACTCACTGTTGAAAATCAAATTAGAAGGAATTATCCAACACAAAAATGTTCATCTTAAATCCCAGTCTTTCAAATACACAAAATATAACTGGTACAGTGTAACTTTTACCCAAATCTGTCAGAAGCAGCTGTATTTTCCATTTCAAATTACACTGGATGATTCCAGATGAAACTGGCCTACTTTAGCCTTCATAAACTTATACTGTTATTAGATCTGGCATATTTTTCTGAATTACTGGAAGTCACACGAAAAAGACATTTTAAGAAAGATAAAATGTGGCAAGACTTGAAATCTTGATAAAAAGAATATAAAGGTTTTTCTAATACACTGATATGTAAGCTTAAAGTAAGATATTTAATCAAAGTAAAATGATATAAAATACGAGATTCAGTCACAGGTAATTTTAGGATATGAATATACTAAGAAAAAGATTTACTGAGGTTATAAAAGGATCCTGCTGTTGAGTGACAATTGGAAAAAACTGAGAATGCATAAGATAGTCTGTGGTCAAACATGGTGCATATGCATTTAAATGGGAGGCCAAATGTGTACCAAGGATTTATTATCATATATTTCTAATGATTACCAACCAGTTCTTACTGGACCTGCTCAAGCAAGTATACACTTGACTTTGTGTCATTGAATTTGTGTCAGAATTACCTTCACAAGAAAAGCTGAATTGCAGGGCCAGAGGCTGGACTTCAATGACTCCTGTAGGTCCCTTCTAACTCAGAATATTCTGATTCTATATTATTTATTCACCTGTATAAAATGACTGTCAGCTATTCTTGTTTTATGCATACATATATATGTGTGTATCCATACACTTACTTTGTCTTTTCCATACAAGCAGAGTAAAAAAAAAAAATTGTGTGCAAATATAGCTGTAGATATCAACCTAGAGAAAATAACTTGGAGATGCTGATAAAATTTAACAGGTATCATATGAGGATAGAGAAAACTAAATTATCAGAAGACATGAAAATTCAACTAAGAATCAGCATATAAATTGAGGTATTTCCTGACAACTGTCATTTTTATGCCAAAGTTCAGACAAGCAGTGGAGATGTCTCACGCTGACAGTCCCTCTCTGCTGCCTGCCAGCACTATCAAAGCATCAAGGCCTCGAAACAAAACCAACTGATTAAAAAACTAGGGCAAAATGAGACCAGATTGTTTCCTCATTATCTCATTACATGTTTACTCCGTACAGGTTTCAATAAAGGTAAGATTGATGAAGCAGAATGTCCTTCTGGCTTTGCATACCTTTCTTCCACGTGTGAGACATGACCACAGACCTGTGAAAGACTATCTGGGAGAGTGCAGAGAGATATTTTGACCTATGCCTATTGGGTTGCACATGAATTACACTAAATTGATTATTTAAAGAGTTATGATGCGTTGTCAACAAGTCTTAAAATATCTGTTAGTAATAACAAAAAAAAATAATATGAAGTCTTAAAAAAAAGCAAGAGTGATTTCTAATTTTTATTCCTCAAAAATAAAAAATTATAACTGTAAAAGACAGTCCCGTACCTCCTCCAGAACACAGCTGGTAGGAGAAAATAATCAAGACTAACTTGCACACTTATTACTATAAATCGTTCTTGGCACCTCTACGAGTGCAAAAATGGAGCTTAATTTACAGCAACAGAAGAAAACTAGAAGAGTAGGGGGAAAAAACTTACTAGCTTTAATATGTAACCACAACTTTATTCAAACTGCACAGTAACCTTGATTGTGATTATAGTTCCAAAATGTTCAAGTCACCTAACAGAAAAAAATGAACTTGCATGTTCCCCATTCCAGGTAAATTCAGCAATATATGAGTCAACACTTGATTTTCTGCTTGCCCTCAATAACCACTCTAATAATACTCAAATCTGTCACTTTATAAAGTCACTTCACAGGAAAAAGTGTTGCACACAGACTTTTCCAAACATTTGTATTTGTATGACCTTAAATTATCAAGCACATATTTTGTGTCTGCATTTTCCAGACTCATGCAAATCAATTCATCCTTGAATAATTCTCAAGGTACTAGAAAGGTACAAGACAAAATGAAAAAATTCTAGTGCCACTTGAATTTCCTACAAATAGCCACCTTGCCATTAGAATTGGAGTCAAACCTCTGATTTGCACACATGGACTTGTTGGGTGTGCCATGCTTTAATGGTCTGTGTGAAATAAGTACCAAGGGGGAAAAAAATCAAATAATTTCCCTTAGCAAAAAAATTTAGAATATTTATCTCAGAGTGGTTTTGTGATATTCTTGCACTTACTTCTCATGGACTGACTCCCACATAACCATAAACAGTTTTTTTGTCTCTTGAAAGTCATTGTCATTATTTTAAGCCACCAGTTAAATGAATTTATTTTATTAGAGTTTCTGTTTGAGGAAAACAACTAATTCCTGCAATCTATGGGTAAATCACTGCTGGTTTGTATTCTGAAAGTCTGAAGAGAGGCTGCAAATAGCAGAAATATATTAAGAATATTTTCAAGTGAGAGTGGTAGTATAAACCAGTCTGTTTGCCATTTCAAAACTAAGAACAGATTTGTACTTTGAATACCAGTACAAAAGACACACAGAAATTTAGAAATAAAGTAATTTTAGTACGTTTGAGTGTAAAAAAAACCCCTTTACTTTGTATCTAGAAGCCATCCATCCCATTTTATATTTAGAAAATTATTTCCTTTAAGCAGATAGTGTTTTTACTGCTCTACCTTCTCTCACAAGGTAGACATCCTTTTTAAAAAGCACTCTACCTTTTCCAGGAAGAATTTAGTAATAGATATTCTACTACCTAATGGTCCAATATTTCAAGGTCTATATTAGAATGAGATTTCCAATAACAACCATGGAAAAGTGTGTTCCAGTATAAACCCATATCCAACAGAAACCATATCCTGTATTAACCAAGGTATCCTGCCCACATTCAGCATGGATTGCCCCTATTTGCAACATCTTTTCACGTGCTGAAAACTTTTATTGTTTCCCCAATTCCATATCTCATTCCTTTCTTTTCAATGTCACTTGTTTCAGTTCTTTCTGAAATGCCAGCTTTTTAGACCTTCTTTCTCCTCATTGCCAAATATGTAATAGCTACTTTTTGAAGCTGAATTTCAAATTTCCTTAAAGCCCTCAGAAATCCAAAGCAGAAAAACTGCACAAAAGATCAAACACCGTGCCTTTTGTTCTGGAATTATTTTTTCAAAATTGGTTTTAATAGAAAGAAAATGAAAGAAAATTTTATTTTATTTTGACACCAGTATACTTTTTCTTTTTGATTCTGAATTTAAAAGGATTACCTGGAAGATAATAACACACGCATGCATTCATAGTTTTTGTCTTTGAAAATGAAGAAGTTTTACTCAAAGGTCAAAATGCCTTAAATAACCTCAAAATCCTAATTATTAACAAATACACAATCTGCCCTTAGGAAATAACTTGTTCAAAAAAATTGTTTTGCCAAGATTGCCATGTACTCATTTAAAAACTACTTGTGAAAATGTCAATCAGTTTATAAGTGTTTTGTCCATATCGTCACGTACTTCTGGGATATTTTCTACAACATATTCTGTATTGCTTTGTGAGATTCAGTGTTGACTCCCAAGTGATTCTAGTAACATAGCTATTATTTTGTTATGCAAATGGTTCTGTCTGTATTTAATACAATGATTTTTCATCCAGTTTTCGTTTGTTTTCCACTAATTTTTTCCATCTGAAGCTTCTCTATTAAACACAGTACTATGTATCAGAAGGATAAAAGACCACATACCACCACTTTGATCACACTTGCTTAAATTCACATCTGAACTATGCATTCCAGATACTCATATTTCTAGACATTTGTAACTTAGATCAGCAATTTAGGACAGAGAGAAAAAACCCCAATCAATATAATAGCAAGAAAATGAAGATGGAAAAAGGTCACTGTATGTGACTCAGAGTGATGATTTTCAACTGTTCATTCTGCATTTGAAGTGAGACAAAGTTGATGCATAACACGGTACAAACAACCATCACGTACAACAATGTCTCTGTCATTCCCATGAAAATGCCTGTGTGGGTTCTATTAGGACAGAAAAACTACCCTCTGAAAATATCTTTAACTGTAAGAGCATTAGTGCTGAGTATCATCCTACAGTGCTTCTCCAGCACTTACAAAAGATGACTTTTAAATCTTAAATAGAATGAAGACCACATACTCTCTGTAACTGAATTTTAATGACTAAAATGTCTGTGGAGAGAAAGTGAAAAATAAAAATACTGCTACCCCACTTATCACATCATCATGATCATAAAACTTGAAAAACTGAGTGTTTCATTTAGGCCATATTATCTGAATAGCCATATATAGAAAACTTATATGTCACATTCATTTGCCATCACACTGACACTGACATTATCAGTGAGGAAAGCCACATCTCCACTTACACAAGATTGAACTCTAATCTGTTTTCCATTTTGTAGATTTCTTTTAAGAACAAATTAATGAAAATGAGTGTATTCTTGTAAACTTAATCATTCTAGGCTGTTCTGGGAAGGTACAAAATGCGTGCTTGCTGAGTGCTTGACATGAGAAGGAAGCAAGGACTGCTTCCCAAAGAAAAAGCACAGAGGAAAAGAATTCTGAATATCTTATGTTCTATGCAATTCTCAAACTCATTAGTTTTTAAACAGTAACTTTTGGTACCTACAATCCTAACTAATAAATTAATTGCAAAATGACTGAGTTCGTCTCAGTGACTTTTTGAATAATATTTCCAACTAGTACTTAAAATTTTGTAAATGGCAACTCATAAGTCAAAGGTCAATCAAGGTCTTGAGAGCTGTGGTGTTCAAAAATACCCCCCAACTTTGCATCCAAGGCTTGCACTTGGAAACCCTTCAGTGTCCTACTAAATCCCAGATTTCTTGAACTGCTCAAATGCATCACTTACCCTTGTTCAGATGCAGTCTCTTCTGCTGATGGACTTTCAGCTGTAAATAAATTAAGGATTTCTGTTTCTTCAGGTAATGCAGTAAAGTTAACATGACAGAGGCTTTTTAACTAAGAAGGAAAGTTTTTCTTCTTCTATTAGAAACATTATTCTAAATTTTACATTCTATTGCATTTTATATACGATTAAACTAATTCACTGCAGAGATTTAATACTGTGTGAGTCATACCTAATTGCAAATGTACACTTACTTTTGGAAGATCTAGTCCAAACAGAGACACTTATGTTCATGGCAGCTCTGTTTCATATTGAAAAAGATTCTTAGGGAAAATATTCACATTAGCTGCATTTCCACACCAAAAATAACCCACAAAACACCAATAAACCCACGCATCAGCTCAAAAAAAAAAAAAAATTAAAAAAAAAAAACAAAAAACAAAAACCAAACCAAACAACAACAACAAAAAAAAAAAAACACAAAAAACACACTCCAAACAAAAAAGCCCAAAAAACCAAACCAAACAATCCTTAGGAGTATAACTAATAATCTCAGTGAAAAGCACTTAGATTCTGAAGTTCTAAAAAAGTTTACTTGAGAATTTTCTAATTCTCTAGTTTTAGGATGATTTTCTTTTTCTTTAATTTGAACACCAGAGTAATGAAGACAACTCTCTGCTATGTGCTAGAGACAGCTGCATGCTGAACACAGGTTGTATTTTAGTAACCACACAATACTCCTATTATCCAAGATCCCAATTCATAGGGTATATACAGTACAACATACAGTGGAAACCTATCAGAGGGCCCAGCAACCATTTACAAACCACTTAACTTTTACTTGAGGATTTAAATAGCCCATGGCTCGTGTGAAACTTTGCACAGTGATAACTTCACCCGCTAGGATAAAGCAGACCTCCTATAGGTAAGTTAGTAGCAAGCTATACGCAGAATAATTCCTATATCTGAGTGATATGCACATCAACCAACTAATTATAGTCTAGTGCTTAGTGACCACACCTCGAACATCTCATCAGGCAAGGGATGTTTATGTCTTTGGGAATCACCTCTCTCAAGTTCCACATCAGTCAGGTCCTAATCACGTAACTTTCAGGACATTTCTCTGACCTTGCACACACATTGCTGCTTATCATAAGTATTGTGTTTCAACTTCCCTGTAGTATAAAATAAGAACCATGAACAAATACCAACTAAATCTCACTATGGAACCGTTATCTCCACACAGCCTGCAGCATTACAACTAAGTCAGAAAGACATATTTACTGTCTTAACATGCAGTAATTTCACTCTTCAACCCCTTAAAAACCACCCCTAAGTAGACAAAACAACCACTGATAAGCTTGGGGGGGCAAAAAAATCAACTTGTTAATAAAATTTTATTATTTTAAATTAATCTATAAACTTGAGGCATTTTCATTTTCTTCTTCAATTAAGAATTATGTTCCATAACATGAAGAGAATAATTTTTAAAGCAGTACTGCTTATGAAAATAATAGACTTGAAATTTCATTTTTTAAGAAGAGTTTGAAGCAATTTCACTATGAAAATGCTAAAATATTCCAGAGAATCTAAATACTGATTTGACAAATCCAGTCACCTCCATGAACATCTACCTGAAACATCTTATGTCCACTAAAGTTTCTTTAGTGAATTATACTCACATGCTTTCTACTTAATTAATTAGCTGATGGATAGCAGAAAAACCAGCAAATAGCAGTGGAAGAGATTCAAGAAATTTCTACATTTTCAAAGGCAAAAAAAAAAAGGCATCAAATTCTGGCAAAAGCTGTAATGAAACATAGCATCGAGACACAGATTAAAAGTGAAAGATATTTTTTCTATTCAATACTGAAAGAAAAAATAAGTCAGTATTAAAACTCAATTCTTGTTGCTGCATCAGCATGCA
This sequence comes from Prinia subflava, assembly GCF_021018805.1. NCBI lineage: Eukaryota > Metazoa > Chordata > Aves > Passeriformes > Cisticolidae > Prinia > Prinia subflava. The sequence goes on from NC_086251.1 coordinate 21,529,802, forward strand.
TAAGAGTGAACATTACTCATTCATCATTAAAGTACGGACAGACAGAGCATCATGAAGTGATTTTGTTAAACTTTTTGAAATCTATCTCAGCAAGCATTAATAGTAACTACTAGGCATATTTACTTGGGATCATTGGGTCACAAAGGACATGATAAACATAGTGACACGTGCTTGGCATGACTGAGAAATGAGTTTTGGCCTGGCTGAGGTCTCCCATATGTGTCGTGTAAGCCCAGCTAATGAGGCAGGACAATCATTAAACTTAGACGAATTAATATGACATGAATAGGAGAATCCACAGATGCAGTGACAGAGACGAAAGTAGGTCACATTCTCACAATTTAAATAGAAACAGTCTAGACAGCATTAGCATGAGCCTCGTAAGACTTGTACTGAAACCCTCAGCACAAATCTGTAACATTTATTATGGCTGACAATAAATAGAAGAATAAAACAACAAAAAAATCACAGATATACATAAAATGAGAAAAAAGAAAAGCTGCTTCAGCTTTAGCTGGCATTCAGTGGATTAAAAATGTTTACAGCATTTCCAATAAATAAGATTAAAAAAATATATTTTGAGGTAATTTCTCTTCAAATGCTGGTGACTGTAACAAAAAAAAATATACATCTCCCTGTTACTTTACGAGAGTATTGAAAAGGCTTGTTTTCTCTAAAGCTCTTGGCAGAACACACAATTTAAAAAAAGAAAAAGCCTCAAATAGCCCACCAAAAAAGCTGTTGTATAAAGGAGTAAGAGTTCATTCTTTCCCTTCAGCTTTATTCTTTGCTCATTTTAAGAGGACAGAATGGTAATGTGGACATATGAAGCAGCAATAACATGATGAAGACAAACCAACTGAATGCCTAACATCATAAACTGAGATAGGAAAAATGTTCTCTATTTAAATAAGTGGAAGAATAATGTTTACACAAAGAGAACAACTCTTGATTACCATTCAACACTTATATAATATGTGGTCTGACCAGTTCCCAGGTGAAGGTTCTATTCATCTTTTTTGTATCACAGAAAGTTTTTCTGTGTTGCGCACATCCCCCTACCATGAAATGGAATGACACAACAACCAAATGATTTTGCAAGCATGGATATTTTGTAATGTGTTGTAACAAGAGGATATTTTTGCAATAATAAACAGGTTATCTTCTTTACTGCCTGCTTGATCTGTGTCCCAGTAGCATAAGTACTTGCTAACAAAAAATGCTTTTCAAATTGCATTACCTTCTACAAGAGAAGGTGTTAAGCTTCATTGCGTGGTCACTTTCCATTTTGGACAGTTATATACCACCAAAAACCTGTACTAGGTTACCCCATTTTTTTTCTCACACCAACATTATTTATAAAAAAAATAAGATAGAGTAATGGTTAATATTCACATTTTTTAGCATTTGTCATTGATTTATATATATATTCAAGAAACATAAGCCTGTGTACTTTGTCTATATTCGGTGAGTACAGAAGTACCACAGGACTTAAATCTTTAGTATAGAAGCAAAAGAATATATTGAAATCATACACCTTTGTGCAATTTAATCTGAAGCCACACATATTTCAAATATGTTTTAAGCAAACCCACATTTTATATATATGAAAAGGTATTCATTTAGTCACCAATTAAGTTCTATAGTTGTTTTAAGCATAGAATAGATATATTTTCCCTGTCATTCCCAAACAAACAGTTATGCTGTTTTCAAAGAGGTAGAAGCCCCTTTGTAACAGTTAAGAAAACAAAAGTTAATCTAAAATGGCAAAAGGAAATATTTCAGTCTAGAAACAAGGTAAATATTTCTGCTTTAACGTTTGTTTTTTTCTTTGAACTACCACTAGAAAGGTAATAGTAATAATAGATATTGCCTGGTTTTTTTTCCAATGTTCATATTGTTTTTTATTAGAAATCTATTCAGTGTATTTAGCCAAGTACATGTATATACACCAGCTTCTCATTACTGCTTTTAACTATCCTTTCAAGACACATGCATAGTTTTGGTTTTCACAACTGCAAGTGTTGAAGCAGCAAGACTCAAGTGTGAAAAAAAAAAAAAAAAAAGACACCATAAATCTTGTGTCTTGAAGATCTCAAGATGCAACACAGAAATAAGAGATGCCCTCAAACCCTCCCTGGGCTCAGGAGAGCCCAAAAATTACTTGGAGAGTTCTGAGAAGTAGACTGACTTTATTGCACACATCAATATCAAATGTTATGCAGGTTGAAAGGCATCTGTCTTGGACATATCTTTATATGATTCTTAGTCATGGGTTTAACCCAAGATTCTCTCAGGGAGATTAAACAGCTTAACAGCCAGATGCTGAGAGCAGTATTTGGCATACGAAGAGCTGATAAAGTTACTGACTCTGAAGTGAACAGAAGAGACTGCAAATGTTCCCAGTCCTTACAACGAAAACAGCAGAATGTATAGGTAAAAACTTTTAGCTGAGTAGTGCGTGGCTTACAGCAGAAATAAATACCAACTGGTACATGGACATTTAGACTATATGGCTTATTTTGATATCCAGCTGTTCCACTTCCATTTATTCCAAGTTACACCAAGAGAAGACAGGAAAGTAGACTTCTGCATTTAGGAAGAATTGTTACTTCTTGCTCCTAAAGTGCTGAGAGCTCTCTAGACAGGCCAAAAACAACGCTTTCCAATTTTACTGAAAAGTGTTCAAAGTATATTGGAAGTTGAACTGTCTAGTCTCACAGACTGCCTTGACTCAAGCAGCACCATAAGGATGGCCCAAGTTGTTACTGGTGTCAAATTTTTAATTATAACATTTAATACTCTATTTTTATAAAATTAAAATACTCTATCTTTATGAATTCTAATGAATATTCTATTGTAATGAATAATAACGCCTCAGCCTTCCATACATCCACGGTCAGTGGCTGTATGATATAAACAGAGAAACTGTTTCTCAGACACTGCTACATTAACTTTGCAGATAACATAAAAACATTTTGATTTTCATTGCAAAGTAACTTTCTGGATGTATCTTTGCTATGGATAAGTGACATAAATAATGTCTTGATTTCCTTCATCAAAATATACTTCATTTTGTACGCAACAGTGTAGCCTGGAAAAATAAATCCTTCTTCATTTTCAGGAGCAGAAAATTTCAGCAAAACAAGACCAGCCCTATTTCAAAATTTCAAAAGTCCGCATTTGAAAAACCTCACCTGTAGTATTTGATAAATACTGCTGATTATTCTCAGTTCATCAGTGCAGAATTTAATTAAGAACAAATCCAGAAAAATTATTTCTGGAACACTCCCAATACCTTTTACAAGATTTCAGGGAGCTGAAAGCTACTTGCAAAGATCTTTATGGCATTCTACTATTTTCTTTGAAGTCACCTGCAGCAAATAGGACAGCAGTCACTTTTCCCCTCAGAATCACACCTCCACAAATACTTTTTTTCCCAAGCAAGTTACAGTAGGGACTGGCAGGCCAACAATTGTGTTTTCATAGATGAGGATATATTATAGGCACTGCTGTAGTGACAAAACCATAGAAAACCCTCTACTATAAAGCCAGTGGGAGGAAACACTCCATCTATCTCAGCCAGAAGACAGCAGTCTTTATTGTCTATATTAAATAGATTAGCATGTTTTTCTTACCTCTCAAGGAAAAAGATGCCAATGTCATAGGCCACATCAAGTTTAGAGCACTGGCCAGCATTTTTTTGCAGCGAGACACAGGTTGTGACGCTCACAGAGAAAAAGGTTATGGTTCAACTCCTAGAAGCAATCCCTCTGAAGACCTCTTAGGGTTTTACTGAACGGCAGAAGATTTTGCTGTCCCTGTCTGCTAGACTTGTGCTGCAGATAGACAGCAGGATTTCAGCATACAGTTTGCCTCTTTCTATCAGCTAAATTCTATTAAAAGTGCCTATGGCACTCCTCTGCTAGGAAACATTTAGCACTGTCACAGACACTCATTCCGAGAAGCCATTTCAAGGCACCAGAGTGCTTTTTAAAACCTCTGCTCTGCATGCATGAGCACCAGAGTCTGCAAGTACCTGCACACAGACGCTATCAGAAAAAACTACATTGACCTCCATACACTGACCTAGAGGTGACAACAGAAGTGAAACCACGCCCTCAGTTATTTTGGCTACAGTTCCTTTCTGTTGAGAGGGCACTTCTGGCCATGTTCATATTTTATACAAGACACTTTTCCCCCTAAGTTTGGGGTTTTTTTCCTATCTATACACTACAGTACCTCATAAGAGAAGGAAGCAGTCATATGTTCTACTCTGACCGTAACATCTTTCATGAACATACAATTACAACCTATCAGACATGCTATTTCAATTCCAAAGAGTCATCTTGTCACCTCTTCTACTGACATACAAGCAAATCCATGGTCATACCAAAGCAAACAAAATCAATGGATTTTGTGAGACAGCAAAGACCTCCAAACACTGCAGCAGTGCCATTCTGCTTGCCCCCATATCTCCATTACTTACTCAGAAGGAAAACAGGATTTTTAGGTCACCTACATATTCCCCAAACAAGTGAATTGCAAGTTTTCTGAGTCAGGGCAAAGCAATGAGACTAAAAGTTTGAAATTTATGTGAAGATCCAATATTTACCCTTAGCAAAAAAAAAAAAAAGTATGTATGTATAAGTATATATATGTATGCATGCATGTAAACCACATGAGATTAATGAATAATGAGATTAATACATAATGAGATTCCAATGAGATATAAATTATCTTTTGCCAAATATTATTGTCATTAGCCCATATGACTTTTATATGAAAATAATTTCTTCAATTTCTTCCCTAATTTGAATATAAACAATATCTTTCCAGTAGGTCCAGTAAGGGGTTATTTGTTAGAGCTCCCTATTGAGATGATAGTAGTAAAACTGCAAGTCTGGTGTGTATGTGGAAGCTTTACAAGATTTATGCATATTGTACCTTTATTTCCACTCAGAAAACTTCACAGGGACTAAAGGCTCTTCATCTTTCTCACACTGAAGTTATTAATTTAATTGGCAACAGAAGCTCCAATTTAGTCTTTAATTAAAGGCAGAGGAAAACCAAAAAAACTACAATAAACATTTCCTCGCTCAAAACTTAAACAAGAAGTAAAGCCAGAGTGGGGACTGAACAGTAGATGTGAAATATAAACATTCATTTAGTTAACCCATTTGAAGGTGTTTTCCTTGTTACATTCACAACCACAAGTCAGGTTGGAAGTTAAATTACTACCTGCTGGTGACTGTTTAGTAATTTACATCAAAATAGGTGGAGATTTCAACTTCATGATTTCCAAATTGTTTTGAGAGGTGTCTGCTATTTAGACAATTCAGCAAAGGAGCCAGTGACAGGGATTCCTTCTGACTCAGTTGTTTGAGTAGAGAAGGAAGTTTTCTTTAGTTTGTAGTTTTCCACTCCAGTAGGTTTTAAAATATCTACCATGATTCAGATAAAGAAAGAGGACATAGAAAAGAACAATAATGCAAGATGCAGAAATGGATGGAAACACTGAGACTGTTGAAAGGGAAAACAGTGGTGCATAAACCCCTTTTTCTTGTCATTCTTTTTCTTTCAAGAAGAATGCTTTTATGATTGGAGCAGAATTTAATAAAGTTGTAATAGAAAACCCTGACCAATATTCAAATAGCACACTGAAAATCTTGCAGAATTACTCTGACAATCAGACAAGCATCCTCCAACTATTTTTCTGTAATGGCTAGCTCCACAATTCATATTTAAATGTACGATTGAGAGGATTAAGAAGATAAATGCAGTTTCAGACTATGAGAGCATTCCGGTCAATAGATTCATTTTATTTAGAAGAAAAATTTGCTCCCAGGTGAAAAATGTTTATATCTTGCAGTAGTTTAAAGTGAATTACATTATATCTTGGAAAAACAAACAAACAAAAAAACCCCTATTCCCCCCAAACCCCAAACAAACTACAACAACCAAAAAAACCCACAAACACTGGTAACAAAGGAAGTTTATTAGGTAGAGACAAGTTTTAAAAGACAACCTACTTTTGGCAGTGTTACTAATTAGTCTATCCTTACACAACCTTAAAAGCAGGATGTTCAAGTAAATGAAAGCTACAGTATTTACAAGTTTAAGAGGAATCCCAGCAGTCCTCCATCCTTTCATGTGCAATCACTGCTTGTGGAAGTAACTATTGAAGGCTGTGGCTATGCTGAAGGCACCTGGCTGTGTTCCTAACTGCACTCAGATGAAATGAGGCAGAGACAAGAATTACTGAAAGTGAAATATCTACTATGTTCTTCCCGAGCATTATTCTGGTTTGTCTCATAAATCAAAGCTTAAAAGCTTCTCTGATTTTGCAGTGGTTGCCAATAGAAACTATTAGCCACTCATACCAGGTGGGAGGCCAATATGTAATAGGATGTAACCAAGAATACTATTTTCCTAGAAATAACCTGACATCTAGAAGAGAAAAAATAATTTCTTCCTGCTCCAAACACTCCTTATATTGTAACCGCATGAAATAAGGATGGGGGCAAACTTTTAAACCCAGGGCCTGAGAGATCCAGTATTCCTGTCTCACTCCAATATGCAGGAGGCTCACACTGAGCTGCAGTGGTTTGCAGTGACAGTACAAACGCCCGCTCCCGTGTCCAGGGAATGCGGGCCTGAAGAAAACAGGAATCAGTTAACTCATTGCAATCAATCCCTCTGTGCTCCCCACTCAGCTCCTGAACGCTGCCAGCTGCAGAGCTGAGACAGTCCTGCTGTTCAGGCTTCCACAACTGCCTGACCTTTCCTCTAAGCATATGAGCCTACAGCAGATCCAGCCCCAGCAGTCCTCCGGGGCCATGGACTTCGCTGAGCTTTATCCGACAATCACTGCTCTGAGCCCCAGGCAAATCCTTCAGTGCTGCTCTTCTTATCACAAAGTAATTACCTGGCCTTTCTTATGGCTGGTTTGAATTCATGGTTTGAACTCACTGAAAAGGTTACGGAGTCAAAAAATAAAATTAGAACTCCTTTTCAGTCAGTTTTCCTGACTTCATACCAGATGGAGTCTCAACTTGAGAAGTCTGACAGGCAACTTGACTATCAAATGGTCAACTGATCCCCTTCACGTTTGCCAAAACGTTTAGGGATAAAAAACAGAAGCATTCTCTATTGACATTAAAATACATAGACTAGAGACAGATTTCTGAAATAACACAGTAAACCACTCTGGAGTGGGAGGATTTTTTGCATAAGAATTACAGACTTTCTCTCTAAGCACAGTGACTGTTGTCTACGAACGTTAAACAGTTTCATGCAGAGTTTTAGTCAGGGCAAGTACTTTGTGAAACAGGAAAGAAGACACTTCTCTGAGTGGTGGATGTATTTGCTTTCCAAAAGACAGTATTTGATTAATTAGCTAGAGAAGCATGGACTAAGTCCTGGAATATTTGTATGTTATGCTTTTTCTTGTTCCAAGCACACTTTTGTTAATAGCAAGCTGGACAAACACTGAAATCTGTGACATTTGCACATCACAACTGGATTAATTTCAAATAGGTTCATATTCCTGGACTACCTGACTTTAATAATTTGAGATGCTGCCATACCCAATACAGATCCAATAGGATCCTTCATCGGTCTGTCATTGAGGGCCATCCTGCCCTCACCTTCCTTCTCACTAGACTAGAAGATTAGAAAGAAGACATACGAAGCTATTTACTGCCAATAATCTTTTGGTTAAATATATTGCAAATCTCTAACATTCCCAGATAACACAATGTAAACCTACATAGTAAAGCAAATACCACATTGGATGCACTGATATTTATCCCATTTCAAATTAAACGGATTTAAATTTAAAAATCAATGGCAATCCTCCCTGCCCATCTGTTATATATATCTCAAATTCTAAGATGTGAAAGAAGATCAACATTTCACATTTTGTTCGTAGGCAAAAGCCCCCCTTCACATTACTTGTGAAGGACCTTTTCTGAAAATATTATTTTAGTTAAAGTTATAGAAATTCCTATTAGAGGATGAAGAAAATATGCAACTAACTAAAGCAATACTGTACATTTCATCTCCACGCATATAGTTTTTGTATCAAGTATTAGTTAAAAATATTACTTACAAGGTATTTTAATTTCCATTTTTCATAATGGGCTCTATGTTATCTTAATACTCTGATTAAGATTTAAACTGTGTAACAACACTTTTTATATTCACAACTGAAGGAAGCAGATTTACTTCTGAAAACAAAACCCCTCAAGAACAAAACATTTAAACATACACAGGTGCTTTGTTTTCATTTCTCCATCATTACATGTAGCCCATATGTTGCAATTCACACACAGACTCTGTGTATATGTACATATATATATTCACTATATATTGTCATGCATATAGAGCTGCCAGCATAATACATATCTTCTTCCATTTATGCAAAAAGTAGCAGATATGGCTATTTATTTTAGGACAGTAGTATTAAAGTTTACAACTCTCAGATTTTCCCACTTAGCAAATTCTTTTAATAAGCTAATTCAATATCATATTTTTATACATCAAGCCACAGTTCTCTTCCACCTCCTCTGTAACATGCACTTTTTTGGACTGATTTATGTAGATTTAATACTGTATCTGTGCTATGTAAGTAAATAATTTTAATTTGGCCTTCTGCCCCATATAATACATCACCAAGGGCATACTCAGGCTTGCACTCAGAGGCGTCAGGGAGGATATCTAATGAAAGTTTATAAGAGAAGCTGATGTTCATTTGTGCTGCTTGATATCAGTGAGATCTGGAACTTTATAACCTAGAAATCCAAGAACAGAAGTCACAAGAGCAACATGCAAGCTTCCTGCAAACACACTACTACTCTCATCAGTATTAAAATAGGAAGGAATTTATGGGCAGGCAATTCCAGGAGCTTCCTTAGTGGTTTACCCCTCCTTGCTATATTCCCTTCTCTTACTCGTAAACAGAACTCAGAACTCCCCATTAATCATGCCCATTTTAGGAAAGCTGTGCAAGGCTTTTGAGGCTTGGAGGTCTTAATATAATCAGAACCTTCTTACCATGAAGTATCTTCAACTAGAACAGAGGAATTTACTCAACTGTTTATGTCTGTTGGACCTAAAACTTACAGAATAGAATGGTTGTTTCATTCATGTAAAATGTTAAAAAATTACACATATATCTTTATCACATGTTCAATAAGTTATAACAGAAAATTTTGTGTTTGTTTTTTAGCAATGAAATAGCATAAAAATATTCAAGTGCCTAAATTATTTAGAAGAATAAACTTTGCTTTCCATAGTGTAAATTCACAGACCTAAAACTAATTGATTTTAAATGGGTTTCTGGTTTCTACTTATGTAATTAAATGATGATTAAGAGAATTAGGCTCCTAAGTCACCTAACAACCATTTAGAAGTTTCTATTAATGAATAATTAAATTCACAAGTATTAAATGAACGCTTACATGACAGATCCAGTGAGTGATGAAAAATTACTAGAAAGGATTGATCTTCTGCTGATACACTTCCATTATGGTCTCTGAACCATAATTTTCATACAAAGTATTCCCAACTATTACCCTTTCTAGGAATAAATACGGGTTTATCGTATCAACAGAATTTAAGACTATCCACTTATTATTACCTTACTTATTACCTTACTATTACCTTATTAACTTATACCTTATTATTATGGCTTTTTCTTTGGAGTGGAGAAAGAAGATACAGTTTCAATTAAGGAAAGTAGAGATTTAACATCTACTAAGATCCATATAGATCAAAATATAGATATAAATATTCAGAGAAAGAACCCCTATCAATAGGTAAAATATTCTAGTCACTAGATTTTTACCACTACATGAAAAATCTCATTGATTTCCATTATACAAGTGACAGTAACCTGAGAGGAAAGACAAATGGAAAAAAGACTTTCACACACTTCACTGGGCTTTAGATTAAGGCTCCTGCAACAATTATCCATTGTGAAAATATATTCACATGGTATTCACAAAACTTCCTTTTCCATAGGTCATTTCAAAGGACATATATATATGTACACTTAAAAAAGTTACATTGACTGGAAAACACAAACAAGACAGAAGAATTTCCTAGCTTTATTTTTCTAAGGAAGCACTGAGCTTCCTCCACAATCCATATCATTCAGTCAGAATATTGTTCTGTGCAAGAGCGAATGAAAGGCACAGCAGAAGCAAATTATTCATGGCATTCCTAGAGGTGACAATAATAATTACAGAAGTTTAAATTCCTGTCCTTTTACATATTCCCCCTTCTATTTACTTCTCATTTTCAAGATAACTTGGTTTCTAGTAAAATACTTCCAGTATTATCAAGTTTTCATTTTTTGTTGTGTTATGACTTATTGTGGGCAAGGCAGCAGTGAAACAAAGTGCACAAACAACCTCCAGGTACATATGTGCAAAAATTAACCTCTTTTCCATGAAGTCATGTCTTTTTGTCTTAGAAAATTTTCACCTTATTTGAGTGTTATGCTCAGTGTTTTGTACAGCATGATTGAATGCACAAATCACTGCAGACCAGAAATGTCCTTTCCCATACCCAGATCCTAACTAGCCACCTTGAATAGCATTTTTTAATGAAATAAAAGGATTGTGATATTAATAAAAATAGAATCTCCCCAGAACATTGTTTTATCTGTTATAGTTGTTGTCTATCAGCTCCCCTTAACTTTATTCAGCAATGCATTTTCTGAAAACTGTTTTGCTGTGTTGTGTGACATTACAGAGGTACAGACATTCTTAACCAGTCATGCCTCTCCATTTTTCTTGATGAATTATATTCTGATTCCCTGCCCTGACTTTATTAGAATCCAAATGGACAGAAACAGCCTTAATGTCATAAATTAGGCAGTACTGGCTAGATAAATGCAACACACAGTGAGAAACTAACTAAACAAACAAATTATTTTTTTTTTAAATTTACACATTAAAGCCTTAGTCTTTCAATCTTCTAGATAAATCCCCATAGCTTGTTGGAAAAATCTCCAAATCAACCCATTTGAAATTTTATCTGAGAAATGTTATAATGCAACAGAATAACAGAATTACCTTTAGGCTAAAGCTCTACTAAACTTCTCCTCAACTAGAGCATCAAAATAGCATCTTCCAGGAGAAACCATGTGTCTGTGCTCTGGCCTTTAGTGACTAATAGCATAAGTCAAATGAATAGATGGATTAGACAAAACTATGTTAAGGATAAATTAAGTATTGATAAACTTGATAAAACATGATATTACTCTGGTGTGCCACAACACAGAATGACATATGGCAGAACCAAATGTCAATTTAAAATGCTGTAACGTGCTACAGACTTGAATCAGCATGGTGATATGACAAGAAACCTAAATAACAAAATAAAAAAATTGTAAGAGTTGTCTCTAGTAGTGAAAACTTCAAGCTTTCAGTTCTAATTTAGCCAAATATAAGACTATAGAAATGCAAAAGCCAATAAATGTGATTATTATCGCTTCAGTTAATCCTTATCTCAATAAAAAGACTTCTGTATTTGAACACTTGCTAGGAATGGGGCTTAGGACAAATTTCAAAGGAAGACTACTAACCAACATTAAAATTCTTAATTTCACAGTTATGATCATTTAGAAGACCAGTCCTGAAGGAATCCTATGTATGAATGTACATATAAACAGTAAGAGAAGTTTTCTACTTTGGAAACTATACAAGAATAAGAACACATTACTGAGATTTTTATTTCCTGTATTCAAGAATAAGAACACATTACTGAGATTTTTTAATCCTGTATCCTTAATACTGCCTTGGTCCATTTACAAATTCTATTCCTAACCCATTGAATGTTTGTATGTTGGGAACTACAACAGCCCTTTAGTCCTTTAAAGAGATTTATTCTACAAAAAGCCATGATCTTTTCTTAAATATTCATCTCAATAGAGATATTTAATCAAAATTAAGTTATACTTTTTGAATTATGGGCATGATTTCTCTGCTTCGACCAGAAAAATAAGACCCATCAGAAACATGGTGGAAGCAGATATGACGTATGGTTGAGAGTAACACAACCATTTCATACATCATATGCTGCAGTTGTCATACACATTTCCACTCTCATGAGAACAGAGTTATACCTTCTACCAAGATGTACAATCTTCACAAATTGTCAGGATTTGACAAGGGACTCATCTAGGAAAGCATCAGAAAAAGAAAAAAACCTTAATTTTTCCATCTAAGCACTTGGAATCTGCATCTCAGTTCAGAAATGAAGACATCTGCACTACAGAGACAGTACCAGCTTCCATTTCATGCAAAGAGCAAGTAGGTGAAAATGTATTTTCCAAAGAACTAAAAATAATAAAATTAATAAGCGTGATTTTTACAGGAAAAAAAAAAAGGTGGTGGTTAATATATAATGCTATCTAAACTGGCTGCCTAGGGATTGATATAATTTTCTTTAGCCAGAATGCAAACAGAGTGTCTCACAAGCTTTCCAATGAACTAAAACATGTAAGAACCATTTAAAGAGATGACAGGACATTAATTAATTTAAAAGCTCCTGAAAAGCCTTTTAGGAAGAACACTATACGAACAGAATTTTTATTGGAGCTATGACAGATTTATAACAGATCTTTCCCATTAGTTCCCCTCTTTTACCCAGTTCTCCCAACAATCACTTACAACCACTTGCAGGTGTTTCACTGCAAAACACCAGAGACCACTCCAGGCTGCAGAACAGGACTCAAAAAACAAAAACAACCAACCAACAAGGTCCTTACTACTCTGACAGCAGGTAAAAATTCCTTACTAACCTCCCTCACTGACTAATGACTGCTATAGTCCTGACACAACTGATACCAGATTTCTATCACCAGCCACACTTTTCACATTCATTTTATGCCAGCCATTTTTTTTTTAATTCAAAGAAAGGAAAAGGCACTAGTTACTGTGTTCCTCCCACCTAAGACACTAGGTTAAAAAGCATGTGTGTAGGAATATAATATTTAAAAGTTATGCTTAGGACCAAAGAAATATAATGCAGACACGGTGAATCAACAGCTATCACATCTTCTCAAGGACATCAGCAGTTCAAACTTTCATCAATTTAATATGTCATTAGAAGACAAGAAAAAAAAAATAAAAACTATGAGCAGTAAAAGACCCAAACATGTTTTTCAAAAATTAATCAGGTTCTATGAGGTTTCATACAACTCACCTGTCAGGCAAGTGATTCTGTGAAGTCTAGGTGATGGTTTTAAGTACAGGCTAGATAAATACATGTCAGGAATTAGTCACTATCGTCATCCTATTTTTGGAGATGGAGGTAGCCTACTTGTCCTGCTCAGGTCTCTCTCATCAGAGTCCAACTCATCGTGAATGACTGACATACTACTCAGAGTAGGTTTCCTTGCTGTATAACACAGCAAAACCCCATTTAGTAAGAGTTATTATCTTTTAAAATACTGAATTAATAAAACCTATAAAGTAGCTAAGGGGAGCACTATTGTAATCAGCAGAAATAAAGATCTTGGATGATCACCACTGAGTTTCATAACTCAGTTTGGATAAATACTACGCACAGTTGGTTTTGGCTACTAAATATGAAAAGTAACTGTATTGGCCATTTCTTAGTATACACTTCTAGCCATACATAGCAATGCCACAGCAGAAAATAAAATGTTTCACATCATATTTAACTAACAAGTAATATGGAATGTGTTTCAACAGCCTTGATGTCAATTTATGTTATTGGCATTAGAGGTAATTGAATAAGATTCAGGGCAAAATAAATTAATTTCTTGTTAATCTTTTCTATGGGAGTCACCTGAAGCTTGAATTGTTGTCATATATTAATCTAAAAATTAAATTCTTACTTTTACAATAACAAAATAGCAAATCCTCTTAAACGTATTTCCAAACCTTTGATATTATAACAAAAATAATTGACCTAGACAAGAAGCAGCATGAGAGAAATTATTATTTCTAGCTGAACAACAGACTGATTTAGAGACAAGCAAATGTAGACAACCCTACCAGCTAAGTACCTCTCTTTTTAAATGGCAGTACAAAAGAACGGATGGATTCAAAATAGATATTGGACAACTAGAACATAGAAAAACATGGAGATCTGCTTCCAGCCATCTGGAATGAGTTTCTCCTTACTTGCCTGAGTATCATGTTTTAAGAATTCAGGCTGCAAACACATTGAAGTAACCCAAAAATCATTTAACAACTTGACATATAGATAGAGAAAGAGCTGAGGCAGGAGCGATGTATGTGGTTCCCAGGAGGATAATCCACCTGAGTTATAACATTTCCAAATGTGCTGCATAATGTAAGTATTAATAGGACACAGGTGCCTTTGCTGTTGCATAGAAACAGGTGCACTGAGGCGAATCAAGTTATTTTTAATAAAGTAATTTCCATTTTAGGCAACATAAAGTGGAGATACAAGAAACAGCTTCCAAATTCTGAAGTGCCTGTTGCTGCCCACTAACACATGAGTCTCCATGCTTTGCAAAAACACATTATCATGTTGGATTAAATATCAGAACTGGAGATAGAAAAAGACCTTGGTGCCAAAAATTAATCCAGGAAACACTACCATTAAAGCCTACCTACCAAGATAAAGATCTATAAAAGCAAAGAAATATGCCTCTGGAAGTTTAACTTATACGCAGATTAACCAAATGAAGTCAATGTCACAAATAGGAAAAAGAAAAAAACCAAGATCATTAGATATGCTATAATAGTATCCTTAGCTTGCACTGCAGATTAAAATCTAAATAATAATGTAAAAACAACATGCTACCTTTACTGCAGACTGCTGTAATATGACTGCAATATAGTCTTAGGCTCTAGTCACAAAACAATGCTAGAGCAGGATTAGCTGTACCTGAGAGAAACATCACAAAAAACATGGAGTATTTCTGAAGGCAGTACCAGCAACATATTAGCCAGGTTGGAATCCTTTTTCCAGAGAAACAATCTAAGCCAGCATCTTAAGCTTGGCACGTAAATCCTCTGATGAGCACAACCCTTTCATCTCAGTTTCATCACTGGTCACAAAAGGTTACTGAAATGGCATCCCTTTGGAGAAAATCTGGCTATCATTGGCTCTAGAGTTTTCAGAACTAATCATAGTCTGAGGAAATTACCTACATTTTCAGTAGGTTCTTCTCTGTTTCCTCACTTAAAAACTGTTCTGAAACATTGTTCAGCGTTAAGAAAGAACTGTAGTAATCCAGCATAGAAATAGATCATTTAACTGCTAAGCACATGATAAATAGCTTCAATTATTTGCAGTCCAAAGGGGCAGTGTTTTATGCTGATAAAAGATTTGATACTTTAAAGTCAGAAGTATTTGCCCTAATAGCATTTTGGCTGCAGAATGTAACTACCTTTTTGCAATAAATTTGATCCAAAAAATCCAATTCCTCGGATATGCCTCCCTATTTCTGCAGGATCCAGCAGCATTCCCATTGCAGCTCCAGTACATCTCCAGTCCAAGTGTATGCAAAGCTTTTTAGCAGACTCTGAAGGTAAAATATTCCATAAAAGAAATCACAATCACAGTCTATAAAACAGTAAAGCCTAAAGATAAAAGAGAAATGGAGATGAAAATGAGGATGCAGATGGGTAATTAAGATTGTGTTTCTACATCTGTTATTACAAACCAAGACCTGCATTAACCCTGACCATAGGGGGGGAAAAGTAACAATGCTGAAAAGCAGGAGAACCTTCCAGTATATAGTGAAATAGCAGATATAGCCCACATCATGCAGTTAAATACTGAACACAGCTTTCAGAACCAGCGTTAAGAAATAGAAGACTTAGAGGATGGCAAATTTCAGGGTCATTTCTCATTTTCTGATTGAAAAAAAGTCATATTTGTGAAAAGAATTTGAATTTGAAAAGAAAAAGAATTTGAAATGGTAGCCTCAAGAGAACAAAAATAACCTAATCCTCAAGCAGGGAACCCTTGAAAATGATGAGCCCTTCATTTTTCCATATATCAACAGCTTGTTAGGATTTCTGGAAAGTTTATGCACAAGTTTCTTACTTCAGATAATGCATCCTACAATGAATGGGCAATTTTATATCAAACAAAACAAGAGACTCATTTATATTTCTAAGTCTACTATAGACTTCCTGTTTAATTTTGAATTTAATACCATTGTATGTTTCCCCATCTGTTTTGAGGATACTACGATTCTACAATAATGAATACAATGTAAGATACTAGACATATGTATTGCAGCCTTCCTTAGCAACAGAAAACTCATGGCCTTTTTCTCCTTGGGAAGATAATAATGGATGTGCAATCTCAACATGCTGAGAAGAAATATTTTTATCAGGGACAGTGTATCTTGATTAACTGCATATGTGTAGAATAAAAATAAATGTCAGGGCCATTAGGTGAGAGCTTGTAGCTTTTTTAAGTTCAAAATTCATAATCAAAAATTGTAGGGGTATTATATATTTTAAAAATAATTAAATATATGTGTATAGAGTCCACATAAATAATGCTCATACACAGAAAAGACTTTTGTAAGAAGAATATTCTCAAATTACATCCATCACATATTAGTGCACCATACCTAGCAATGTGTGTCCTGATGGGATTAAGTTCTTGAGACCACAGACTATATGAGTTCTTGAGACCACAAAAATCT
This sequence comes from Prinia subflava, assembly GCF_021018805.1. Lineage (NCBI taxonomy): Eukaryota > Metazoa > Chordata > Aves > Passeriformes > Cisticolidae > Prinia > Prinia subflava. The sequence goes on from NC_086251.1 coordinate 21,546,480, forward strand.
GTTCATATTCTTGAAAAAAGACAGTTAATGTTAAACATTTTAACCAAGATCAATCTAACTTCTTAATTCTGTCAGTTTTTATGTTCTTTGTCGCTAGCCCTTTGCTTATTTCTATTCTACACTCATCAGCAAGACCTCTAAAATGGCTTCTCTAAAATTCCCTAATTTTCTTATTTCCTGTAAACACAGTCAATATGAAGAAAGGTATTTATACATTTTCTTAGGAAGGAATGCAGAATGAAATTATTATCATAAAACAGAATTGACTGAATGTTGCAAACTGCAAACTGAGTTGAAAAAAAATCTAAATATTCCGAGAGTTAACCACTTTTCCTTCTACTTCAGGAATTTACAACGGTCAGCTTTGTTACTTTGCTTTCTCAAGAACTGAATAATAAAAGTAGGGCAATAAATGGATCCAATTATTTGTATAAAACACTGTTCTTCCAACAAAAAGACCAAGACCAGTGTGTTGTACTTCTCTCCTGTGCTTAACTCAGTCTGAACCGAGCTGAATGAAATCTTTCAGCACGTTGAATGGCTGTTACTGTAAGGCACTAGGAGCACCTCAATGCTCAGAGATCCTGGTGTTAGAAAAGGCAGGTTTAGAGAAGGGCAAAGGCCATTCTCGTGGCCACTGCCATTCTCAGATGTAAGCCTGCTGCTCAGCAGGGTAGCGTTCATGGGAACTGCACCCAGCAGTGTCAGCTCTCTGGCAGATGGCTCCCTCCCTCAAAGAAGGGCAGGCTTTTTGAGAAAGACTTTTCTCCTTATTTCTTCTGCCTAAGACAGGAACAGATGAAGGTACCCCTCCAAACACGAGGGAGGACTTGAACCTTGGTCTTTGAAATAATTTTATCCACTGCATAGGAGACTCTAAACATTTTTTTGGCACAGTGAGCAAGATAAACTGTAGATTTATACATTCCTTTAGTGCAGACCAAGGTATTTCAGGGGAAAGAAATTATCTCTGTGTACTCACTTGACAGTTAATACAACATGATATCATTACTAATGTTAGCCAAATATTAGTGCCTTAAGAATTTTCAGTGTTCACCCCCCAAGTTGGTTCATTTGGGGTTTTTCAACTCAGTTCATTTCTTTTTTGTTCTTTGGGTTTTTTCCCTCTGGACATAATCTTGTAAATAGGCTCACTAGAAAAGATCTTTCTCAAAAATTACTGGTAGACCGTAAATATTTGCAGCAGCATAGTATTTTCAATTAATTCTCTGTATTTATTCAGAGCAGAAGCTCAAGTCAGAGACTTACAAAATAATTTCTTTCATATTTAAAAATTCAAACACACATATTATGTTGCTGCTTGCTGAACTACAGAAGAATTATTACTGAAATATTACTGAAACACCAAATATTTGCAAATAGCTAATACATTGAAGAAGATACCAATCTGATTTCAGAAAAGTGAAAATGTGCTGAAAATAAAGCATTACTTACTCAGAGTAATCACATTTTATCCATCTAAGTGTGTAGAGAAAATCAGAGAAGCAAAACATAAATAATATCTGTATGAAGAGGTTTATTATTGAGGCTTGTGCAAAAAAAAAAAAAAAATCGGTGTTTATCTCAGCAGGTGAGTCCAGTCTTCCAATCATGAATTAATTTGGAGGAGAATCTAAGTTAAATTGTGAAGTATACCCTGACTAATTCTTAATTTCCATAAATTTAAAATCCAACCCTTTTCTTCCAAAAGTTGGTAAAAATATAAGGCGAAACTTCATCTAGTTTTATACAGTACTAGAAGAAATAATATTTTAAACTAGATGAATCTATTAACTTTTTCTACCTTTAATTCTCCTATGTGGGTCTAAAGAGTAAATAAAAAGGAACTTCTTATGTTCTTAGAGTACATACTCTTGTGGGAAACATATGCAAGCAGTGAATGTAGAACGATGCAAGTTTTATCATCAGCATCCCTAGATTTCAGACATTTGGGAAGGATGTCTCCACTTTTCCAATGACATCAGAAAAGAAGATTATGAGACAAGATAACACATGGTCTTCCAAACAATATCTTAAAAGAGCTTCCTTCAACACCTACAATACTGAGAAATAGTTTACATGCATACAAGACAAGGCTGCAATATTATTACAACATGCAGGCTCACATGGTTTATCCAGTACTATGAAAGCTCTATAACAGTTTTCAAACCCAAAATATTTCACAAAGGACATGGAAAATAAAAACTTACATAAAAAATAAAACTCTGCCTGAACAGTAGTTCAGAAGACTTGGTAAAATCCAATTTTTCCTCCCATCTGGGTAGGAGCCATCATTGTTACCTAGATGAAAACTATGTTTTATTAGTTAACCCAGATATTGTGCTAATGCTAGCAACCCTGTGATAGAAAGTATCGCAAATCACAAATTTCAGACTCTTGCCCCTAGACAGATGAAGGGATTGATATTAGTTGTTTCCTCCTTATTTCTGGAAAGGTATGCACATGGAATTAGAGACACACCTCTATGGACTGTGGATAGATTTATACTTTTGCCACTTCTGTGCAAAAGGCCTTTTATCCCACTAGACATCTTAGATTATGACTTGATGTGTGTACAGCTTTGATACGGCTACCTTCAAAACAGCAACATCTGCTCTAGATGGACAGACAGACATTGTCACAGAGATTTCTGATGCTGTGAAGATCCTGAGACCACCATGTACTTCAATCAAGAGGAAAAAACAACGAAACCAAACCACAGTCACCACCTCACAAACCACAATCAACACAACTGGATAATTAGAGTGGTTACTGAAAATGCTACAACCCAAGATAAACCTGGAGATTTTGGTGGAGGCAAACCCCAAGCCTATCATATTCATTTTCCTGTTTGTCAGCCTTTGAAAACAGCCTATCTAGTTTAATTTCAACTTTCCCTTGAAGTACTTAAATTCCTTTGATTGGTTGAGGTGTGCAGCATTTTGTTTCTTGATTTCTTAACAGCTATCCTAATTCTTCAGGAATGATTCATTTTAGTGTGGTATATTAAAGGAAGCCACAACTCATCAGTTTAGGATAAACTGGTAATCTTTCACTGTTATTGCACTTCTTCTCTTTCTACCAAAATAAATACCAGTACCAGAGACTGACTGCAAAATGCATTTCTGTACTTGTTAGCAACAAAAAATCACATAGATTATTATGATTATTTTTTATTTCAAGATTGAAACTAAAAACTATTAGTAAGCATTACTTTTATAACTTTAACACATGAGAACAATTCCATTGTGTAAATGTAATTATTACAGAGAATTCAGTAATAAAGCACGCTAATTAATTAGCCAGAAAAATTAGAAATTACGGTTTTCTTACAGTTCAATAGGGTTTTAAAAGATTGGTCTACTGATTTAAAGTTTAAAGCAAATATGCTGAAGTTTATTCAGCTCTTGGAATTGAACAGAAAATTTCTAAAAAATCATTTTCAAGCAAAGGTTCGAAAGGAAGCAGCGTTATTGCAAGCAATGTTCTTTAGAAAAAAAATATATATTTTAAAGCATGACATAAGTTTCTAATCATTATTCAGTTAGGGCAGCCAAAGTTCAAACAATCACAAAATATTTGAAGGTGGAAGAGGACTCTGGAGATCATCTCATCTAAGCTCTCTGCTCAAAGCAGGGTCAACCAGAGCAGGTTCCCCAGGAAAACACTCCACAACTTCTCTGAGCAAACTTTCACTGTATCACCATCCTGAGAGTGGGACTTTTTTTCTTTCCAACATATAAATGATATTTTGCAAAGGTAAAAACATGCTGTAGTGCAGAAAGTGAAAGAAAATTGGTCCTGATGGCTTTCAAAGGCTTCAGAAAATGTGAAGAAAGATGAAATGTTCAGCTCAAATAGTAATGAAATTCAAGATGAAAAATTCACATTTTGGCAGGATATTTAGAGGAATGGTGTTTGAATAGTTTTATAGTAGGTATGGAAAAGGCTTTGAACCTGAATGTTGACATAAAACTTCTGCACAAAATACACAGAATATTGAATTGAGATTTGCACCTTGATTCCAGTTACATCCAGTTCCAAAGGATTCAATAGATCAGTTCATCACAATTACATTCCATTGTCAGGCTATTTGGCAGTGGTACTTACCTACAATTGTGAGTGTTAAATTTGGAGTTGGAATCTGGGGCTGATTGTGCCTGCCTCATAAAAGAGAATGGCCGAAGAGTTGTCTGTATTCAAGTGAGCCAATTCAAAAGATATGCTGTAAATCATAAAATTACTTGTTGATCTCCTTACCATCATTTGATACCAAATGATGCATTATTTTCCTAAAAGACAGGATAACTTCTGTCTTCCTATACCCTGAGGTCTGAAAATAATTCTCTGCATTGTGCTCATTGAGTCTGTGACTGACTAGCACACTTCAGCCATTGCAGTTTACATCCTTTAGAGGTGAGTACACAGCTCTCCCTTTGATCCTTTTTCCAATACTCAATTCATTCTGTTAAATTATAATACTTCATATCAGGCTCAATTAATCTTTACTTATAAATCCTCTGACCTCTAATCATTTGTGTAACTGTTATCCACACCTTAAAAATGTTTATCAGTAAATATATTTACCTTAAAATTTTAGAGGTGGTAGGATCAAAGAATAAAGTTCAGCATATGGGGAAGTATGTCACCAGTGTGAAGAAGAACACTAAAACAATGCATAAATGTAAGCGGAGACTGCTTTTCATCACTGCTGCTGTCTGCTTTGAGAATGACACCTAATCATACAGACATAGAAAGGAAACAGAATAACAAGAAACAAAACAAAAGAAAAAACCAAACCAAAACAAACAAAACCCCCACAAAACCAAAAACAAAACAACAAAATGAATAGCCCTCTATGAATTCTTTAATTTTCAGTAGAAAATATGGATTGGCATTTAATTTTTATAGTTGCTATAAAAAAGCCACCTGATACATATCAATAAAATCTTAATGAGATCCCATTCCTCTATAATCTAGTTTATACCTGCATTCCATTTGCAATCTAGCTTGTACTTGTATCTCCTACTGATTAGAAGTTGCAGAGTATCATGAGGAGGGACTAATTTAATCTCAGTACATGACCTTTCAAGATGCTTTAAAAACCTTAGCAAATTTACATCAATTAGATTGTGAACTTCTCAGAGGAGCTGATATATTTAAATAAATATCTAGCAGAATTATTGTTAGTAACACTAGGAACAAAAAATAATGATTAGCATACCTTGCCATTATCTACTTTTTAAAATAGATAAGCTGAGTCACAGAGTGCCAAGTGTATTTTTACATTATCACAGTAATTTGTAGGAACAGATTTGTTCCTATGTACCATGTGGGTACTTTACACTCAGAAACTGCAGAAACAGGATTTACCACAGAGATGAAGACGCATGAAGATATGACAGGCCCTACAAAAACTGTCCTCGGTGGCAGCTGGCTGGGTGCAGGCTGTAACCTCTTGTAAGGTAAACCAACATTGTAAAGCCAAAACAGCTGATTTTTGAGAATGTTCTTTTCTGAATACTGTTTTTCAGAATACTATTTTCTGTGAACTAACAAGAGGCAATGAAGCTTGCCTATTGACATTGTTCAGTAGCCAAATTCCAGCTAAGAGGTCATACAGTGTAGTTATTAAAGACAAACATGGTTAATTCAGACTAGTACAGATAGGAATTAAATATTTCAAGGAGATTTTGCAAGGTATCATTTTCTGAAATAGCTCCTCTCTCCCTTCAAAATACACTGAAAGTAACTTTAAAGGTTTTGATAGCTCTTTTAAGAAAGGTTAATCATTATAAAAGAGAACAGGAATTCGCAAAATATCTGCTCCAGAAACTGAGACCCTCTAGTCACAAGCAGGAATAAATGAAGATTTGTATACTTTCACCTGACATTCCTTGGGCAATTTCTGCATAAAATAAACTCAGCTTGAAAGAGAGAGTTTATCAAAACTGCTCAGCTGCCAGTCATAACTGCAGCTGAAACTCTTTTTCCTTACCCATGAAAAACACTCAGTATGTAAAACTTGAGTTACAAGGAACAGAACGTAGGAACAGAAAAATTCTAAACAACAGAAAAACTGTTAAGGACAAAAGAAATTCTTCAGAAATCAAGGAGGAGAATAATATAAACTCAATTGTCTACCACTCTGACTTGTACAGATCTTAACATAAGAGAGTATGCTTTGGTTTGATAGTAATTATTTTCCTGTAATAGATGCGATGAACAAGGCATTCTTGATGTGACTTTCAGAAAACGAGAACTGCGAACCCTTGTTGTATTTGAACAAACAAATTCAAAGGATAAGGATGTTTTATGATACATTTTGACGTAATGTTTTAATCATAGATCACTTCTTTTATTTTTGTATGATTTTCCAACCTTCTTGTTGAAATCTTAGATCATTTTTTAATGTGTAGACTTTTGTAAAATAAATTTATACGTTTTCATAATAGCTTAAGAAAATAGCTACAAAATATGTCAGGGTTAATTTCAAAGAGAAAAACCCACAGCTTTTATAATTAAAAAAATCATGTTAAAATAATCTTTTTAATCTTTCTGTTGCTCTAACTTCAGGAAAATTTCCTTTAAATGTATTAAAACCTCATCCATTTTCTGTATTTTCTCCCTCAAACATGTTTTTTCCTCCTAAAAGAACAGAAAATTAGAAATTGAGTGTATTCTGTTTAGTTTTGTTTGTTTCTTCAATCTTACACATATCTACCCATAGTAATGAAAGGGCTGAAACCCACTGCAGGCAGCAAATCCATTTTCATAGTGTACAGAGATAATAATAAATCATCTTAAGGTCCAAGTTTATTAGAAATGACTGAAATACATTACAGGGCAGCGATAACTTCAATGGTTGGTTTGCCAACCAGTGGTGTGGAATTAAAAATGCATTAAAATTTATAGAAAGGAAAGTAAATAGCAGAGAGTTTAGATTGGTTTTGACATAGTTAAATGAAGCATTATTTCTCTTTGTGTGGTTAATAAAATAAAACTCTACAGAATGTGAGAAACATTTTCTTTTCAAAGCTGAAAGGTGAAAAAAATCCATTATTAATTAAATTTAATGCTTATTCCCTCCACTGCACGTCAATGATGCATTTCAGAAGAGAAGTGCAATGAAAGGTTCTTCTCTTTCCTTCTCCAGAAGCCACTTCTATAGATTTTAACAAACATTTTCTGTTCAAACTTTGTAGGTACAAGTATATAACAAGCACACATTTGCAGAGGAAGCCCTATTGTAATAACAGAATTAGTAATAGTAATAATAATATAATACAATACTACAAAATGGTTACACAGTTAACCCAACTCACACAATTTTCCCAAAACTTGCCAGAACATTGCCCAAATTTTTCCAGAGGAGCAGGAAACAATAAGAATGGAAACATAGGAACTACCTGCTTAAGATACACTCCTTGTATAAGGAATATTTCTTGGGAACAGTGGAGATGGGAGTTAAATGCCTAAGGGCTCAGCTGTCCCAGGGAAGCAGGGCCTGGCAGTGAGGCTGAAGAGCCGTGCAGCTCCAGCAGAGGAGCTGAGCACAGGAGTTTTAGAGCTCATAGAAACTCACTTTCTTTCAGTTTCTACAGGAACAGGTGAAAATGTCACTGACCTGCTGTTTTGTCCCATGCTAATGCTTTAGGAAGGTTCGAAATTGTCTTTCTACACAGTCTGGCCTACATCGTAGAGGTGGCATAAGCCAACACATGTGCCTAAATTATGTAATAGGAACTAATGAGAAGAAGCTATCAAAATGTACCTTGTTTTTTTCAGCTAAGACTCTAGGCATGGCAGAAGCAGGTAAATGTCTTTAATTTTCAGGACTACTTCAGCTATTTCTGACTACAGCCATCCTTCATTAGCTTTCCAACTACAAAGACATTTCTATCAGATAGGACAAATGGAGCAAATAAATCTCTACTGGTGTAGTCGGGAATGTTTTATGCTCACTTTGTATTGACCAAGCAGACTGCTTGGAAAGAAGGAATGAAAAGGAAGAAAGAGGTCATTCATCGTAACCAATGGAGAGAGAAGAAAATTTCAGAGGTGAAATATAATTAATCAAATTGTATTTGATTATGACATGAAGGTTATCAACTTGACATTCATAGTGTCAGAGTCTTATTTCAACGTTTTAACACTAAGTATTGTTAAGGCCTTCTATCTCTGTATGTTTAGAAACACAAAATAAAACATCCTGAAATATTCCAGAAATATCTTTAGAAATAATCCGAGAAATACTCTTACATCTTTCCCACCCCATATCCCTTTTGACACATGCTATTTTCACCTATTTTCCAGGTTCCTCCTGCTTAGCTTCACATTTTCATTTGGCTTCCAATTCAATTTTTTTGGACAACATATTACTGAAACTATTGGCAATATCTCTGATTTCAAGCAATGATAACATTTGTTGTGATCATGCCAAATGGCAAATCATTAGCTTTTTTATCAGTTCCAGTGCATGCTTTTGGCAAAGAAGTCATTTGGAAAAATCATTAATGAAACAAGCTCCTAACTCTACTCTCACTGAAAAAAAGGAAATAACATTTAGAGGTACAATCAATATGTGAATATAAGACTGAAAGACAAGTGTTTTTACCTAAATAGAAGAAAATAAAAGCCTTTTCTCAATTAAAAATGCATGTATCTATGAACAGACATCAGATACATCATTGTGAGAACTGCCTCTATGTATCATTAAAATAAATCCAGATTTCATCTACAAAAATATATAAAAAAATTGAAACTATCATCATAGTAGCACCAAAATTTTAAAGATCTGTTTAAGACTGGAAAATGCAAGTTAGATTTTATTAATTTTACAGCACAAACTGCACTACAAATACTGTAAAAGAACTGGAAATATTTAAATATGCAATGTGTAGTCAAGCAGTGCAAGTTGGATGCTTCAGGAATACCAACTGCAAATCTCTGCTTGTCATAAAGAAGACTCTCTAAGAGCAGCAGTGGGTATTACAAGTACACAACTCACAGTGATACATGCTGGATTGCTTGAATCTTATCTTCATCTGAAAAAAAAAACCCAAAATCAACCCAAAAAACCCAAAACACAAACACCAAGAAAATAACACTTCGAGGTTTTTAAGATGTGATGTTGGCCATCGGATTGGTCAGAAATATAAGGAAATATAAGGATACCAGGTTATAGTATCAATTTTCATTCAGGTAAACGTCATGATTTTCTTTCATTTCTTCTTATTTTTTTGTTACAATGTTTCATAGGGCTAAAGGAATTACTGACAGGCATCCATAACACACCATCCATTATCATCACAAACAAAGCAGATATATCCGTCCTCATTTCCTTAAAGACAAGGTGAAGTGTGAGAGGTGCCTATTTCCTGTAACAATATTATGTCTAAGCAAGATCAGATTCTCACTTGCCTTTGTATTCCCTCAATTTCTCAAGGTTTCCAAGAAAAATTATCATTTACCCTTTGATATTAAACACAAGGTCAGACAGAATAAGTGGTTGCAAATGTCCATTACTTTCCTGTCATCTGCTCAATTAAGGTTTCCAGCTGTCAGTATCTAATATTGCCTCACCATTTAAAATTAAGGGACATTCAGATGCATTGATCTGTATCAAAAGCGCTTTAACAAGAAAAAAAAAGACAGAAATCATAATTTTTACTTAAAGTGTCAAATTATTAGATGAAAACGTCAGAAGGAAGAAAGGCACAGAGAGCCCCCTCAGAGCTGCCCAGATGTCAATTGGTGCAAATAAGTTAATTGTTGGTGCACTCACCATTAGTCCTCAGCTTTGATCAGGCACCTTCATTTGGTCAGAAAGGTAAGACATTCTAGAGCACACAAAGGGTGTGTATATGTGGATTTTCCAGGCAAATATGTTTTCATTTTTATTTAACACTTTTAAAATAAAATTGACAAGGCGTGTATTGACGAATAAAAACATGTTAAATATACTGGAACCAATGACCATAGCCCAGAATTAAACATTGAAATGGTAAAATATTCTGAATATAATGGCATTCAATTAACTTTTTATTCTCTTCTACGCTGGAAATTTTCCAATCAATTGAAACAAAATTACCTTTTTTTCTTTTATCACATGTGGAAAAATATTGTTTTCCAAGCACTAACATAATCAGTCTTAAATAAAAATAAAAATTTTACCTCTATATATTTATGTTACATCACTTTTGATGGGCTTTTTTTTGTTCTGCTTCCTAGTTTTTTAATCTTTTTGAAGCTATTACAATTTAACAGAAGAAAAAAATTGTTTTCTATATTAAAAAGTCTAATATAAGACAGTCTTTAGGAAATAAATTGTTTGAAGGGCAGTAGACACCATAAGTTCTAGCATTTGAAAAATAACTATAAAAGAGAGAATAATGAACAACAGATTCATATATTAGACATTATTGTAACTGCTAAGCCAATATAAGTTATATGTTCAATATATACTTTGCAAACTGAATGTAGCTATAATTTAGGTTTCTTGTTTCCTTAAAGCAATTTCCTTAAGCTCATACTAGTCCAAGTTCATGGCAGGGGATGAGTAAAAATTTTAGATTTTCACTACACAAGGATCATCTTTTCAAATCTATTTAATCAGATAAAAACAGATGGGAGGTTTATGGAAGACCCGAAACAACTAGCACGTTTCATCTAAGACCTTGATGAAATAAATAAGATTGATTTTTGACTAAAACTCTTTTCCTAGATGCCAAAACACATTTTTATATCTGCCGTGTTGTTTTTAAAAATCGGAAACCTTTGGAAATTGAAATATTATTTCATTTGTCACCTCCAAAGAAGCAGCAGCTATACAAGAGGAGAGTCTGCCTGTATTATGTAGTGAGGTGTGTGGACCCTCAATTTCAAGTTCAGAGCAGAGGAATACTACCTGTACTGTTATGCAAATCTAGAGAACAACCATTCTTTTCACCTTTGGGTTTCTCAACTATTCGATCAGATACTCACCCTGGTGACAAACAGTAAATATTTGATTTTCTTCTTAAATACAAATACAGTTGAAATCTGCTTTTATACAGTCATCAAAAGTTAATCTTGGGATTTTTTCAAGGTGAGATGAGGACAGTTGGGATAAAATCACTTTTAGATAACAGTCGAGACTTTTAAATCATGTTGACTGTAGGGTATGTAACTATATATAAAAACATTACCTTATAGAAATATTTCAAGCAATATTGAATTCACTATGATAATTACTACCTCCTGCAATAGAAGATTTTCTTTTAACATGTTTTATTTTTAAACTGAATATGGTGCTTTCAAAAACACAAGTCATACAACTTGGAGTACAAAAAAATCTTGTGAGTAGGACATACTGTTAATATATTTCATTTAGGCAACTAGTTTAATGCTGAACAATTCACTTCATCCTGCCAGGAAATTAAAGGTTTGGAAACCATTTGGATGCAGCTGTTACACATTATCAGTGATAGTTCAGTAGAATGTATAAAGACAGTGAAATACTACTGATCAAACTAAGAGTTGTAAAATGTTAAAGGAACCTGCAGAGTTAACATCAAATTATGTTTCTATTAGTCCCAAGCTTAGATGCGCGCCATGTAAGGAATGAAAGATTTCCTAGCTACCCCAACTCCTCTTTCTGCTTTTGTGGTGTGGTGGGTTTGTTTTTGTGGCACAGTCCAGTGATATCCCTTCTGTAGCCCTTACAGAAGGAACACAAAAAACCCAATTTGTTCATACAATTCCTGAAAAAAAAGTCAAACAAGTCAAAACGACCTGTCCCAAGCTAGAGACTGGAACTGAACTCAACTCTGTTACACAGATGGGAACTGAACTGAAACCATCCAAGCCTTACAATGCTGCTGTTTCTCCTATGGTTCCTGATCTCAAGGAGCACCCTGAGCCACCACATGAACACTTGCATGGATCACCTCGGCTCAACAGTGCTCCATGAATGTAAGTTACCATGAATATACAGCCCAAAAAGCTCTCTGCTGTGTAATGAGTACCCCTGGTGTTGCTGCGATTTGTCATCTGTTGTATATTCACTCAGAGGCAACGTTAACTCATTGTTCTTGCCTCTCACAACATGCTCAACAGGCCATTTCGATTCTCTTGTTTTCCAAGGTGCAATGGAAACAACAGGCACGTGTACTGCTGTACTGTAATGTATTATATTGCATTCTCTTCCCTTCTGTTAAAGACAATTTGATACTTAGAACAGCTGACATGACTCTGGCTGTCTCAGTAGCACAGTTTCCCCAAAGTAAATTCAAATAATCAACTGCATGATGCAAACACCTCCCTTTCAATCACCATACTGACTCTAAAGCTTTCTCATTATCTAATGAATGTTTACTGTCCTGTGGGTAGTAGAAGTAGTGCTGCCTTTCCGTTGGAGGTAAAAAATACTCTGTACTCTGATTTAAACACTACTTTAAAGGAGGCAAGAAAAGGATGTTTCTAAGGTTATCTTTAAAGGCCAGTTCAAAATAGCATTTTGGTGGCATAACAATAAAGTTTGACTTATATTGTACCCAGTACAAAATACATTCTGCTTTTACTATCTACAGAGAAATATGTGGATACTCAGGTAGTCTGAAACTAAAGTCAGAATTAGTTCAATACAGACACACAGAGAGAGGAAATACTTTCAAAACTTTACATTTTAGTCTCTTTAGGTAGAAATGTTCTCCTATTTGAGAGCAAGTATAGAAATACTACCCTCTTAAATCGTGACTTCTTAGTTGATCGACTGATTTTGTACTAATGCTGTGTTTAAGAATGACTGTCCACTTGTGTACCTCATTTTATCAACAAAGCAGGTATAATAATTGCTCTCATGACTACAGTGAGATGTACTTAAGTGTAAATGACCTTAATATTCATATACAGTAACTTCTGTCTAACTGCCAAGTATAATCCTTTAAAATGAAGAATTAACTATTAGTGTCCCTCAAGCCTGGAGTCTGGATACACTGTCCCACTGGTTATGAACCAGAATCACAAAAACCCTCTTCTCTTTCCCCTTGGACTGGGAGCAAACCTCACTCCATCTGAACAGCAGAACCTGCATTTCCAAAGCTCTATCCTGAAATATACAGCTGTGTGGAGAGGTAGCAAGGGCTGCTGTGCCCTTACTACACAAACACTGATGGTGTAGATGGCAAAGCAGAGGAACAGAGTAACTGAATGCAGGGGGTTGGCTGGGTAGAGAACAGAGTAAACAGAGCTGAGCCACAAACCATTGCTAATTTCTTCATTGTTTTATTATTTTAATGAATACCCATCCTCCTATTATTGTGCAGTAATGCATATCTTCTGTTTCTACACACTGACAATAACCACTTTGAACCCCTTAAGGTTTAAAGCTAACAGGAGAGTCCATTCTCCTCATGATAGGCTGGCACTGGGGTATTATTCATGTTATCATTGCTCAAGCAAGGGTCACTGAATTTTAGCAATCACTGTGGCCTTCTATGGCCTTTTTAAAATTTGCAGAGAGATGAGCCTGAGAGCACACGGCAGCATTATGAGAGTCTGATTCTTCTTCCATTTTTATAAAAAGCAAAGGTAGATACTTGAAGCAGGAAGCTCTGTTTGTTGTCATGATGAGAAAGGGGATTACTTTAGTTGCTCGTTTACCACAGTGATTTTCTAGCAGACTTTTCTTTCCCCAGCATGGGCATGAGTACTAAACTATAGAGCTCTGCAGTACTTTGGAACAAATTCAGGGTTTAGAAGGGGCTGATCTGACATAGTCCCCACAACCAGAAAGAGAGAAGGCAGATAAGATCATACAGGCAATTAAAAGAGCTAAAGTAATGGAATCTGGCTTCTAGCTATGCCTTATGGATACCGGCTTCAAACTGCAGCATCCATAAAAATAATCCATATTCTATTAAGAGGGTTTAGCATTGCTGGGCAGCCTGGTTTCGTCCCTGCCACAGACTGAACCACTGGTCTTCCAGATGATCATTAATTTAAAAGAAATGATCATTAAGAGTTTCTAATCAGCATAAACTCCAGGCAGTAAGATGAATTTTGGTTACAGTCAATATATAAATTTCCAGCCATTCAGATAGCATTTTGTAATCTAAGTAAATGGCTTTTGTCATGGTTGACTGCATACTTGACCCTGATGCTCCTCCTGTCCCACATTTTTCCTGATTGTTGTACACTGACCTCTCATGATTTTTACAGTTCTGTAGGGTGGTGAAGAAAAGATGAAAACTCATTTACACTGTCAAAGACAGAACTTGCCAGGGTCATGTGGCATATATCATCCTCGCTTCTCTGGGACCCCCACAATTTAAGTCTGCCCTCACAGCCAGCTAGAAAAGTGAATACTTCAAAATGAGACAGTGTTATCGTTCAACAATTATTCATGATGGAATAGAAGCTCATGAATCACAGCAGATATAAAACAGTATCAAACTATATTATATTACTGTAGATCCCTTCCATACTGTCTTTTTAATGTTTTTATTTCAGCTTGCTTCAAATGACTTCATAAAGTACGGAGCAAGACATCAAAGATCGTTGTGTTGATCAATGAAATGAAGGCAAAATTTTAGTATTCACAGTACTAAAGCAAAGCAATTATTTGTCAAAAATAAAGAAACTCTCTTATTTGAAAAAATGTAGGGAAAAGTACTTAAGAAATTAGAATAGAGGTATTTCCCACATTAGAATTTGAACCGCAATTACTATAATGTATAACAAATAAACAGTACAAAAATTGCACGGAAATATTAACAAACACAAGCAACTCCTACTCTTTACAAAGGTTTGGTTTTCAATTTCAATGTCATATTTTCTATTAGTTTTAAAAGCAATTTCAGAAAAACACCAGATAGGTATTTTCTCAGTAATATGGTATATCAGGTATAAATGTAGTTTAACACTAAAGAAGATTATGAATTTTTCACAGCATCTCCTACAGTAACAGGATGAATTGAATCAGAAATAGATTAACTGTCTCAACTGCCCAAAACAAAACCCAACCAGAAAACAAAACATAAAAATACCTGGAAATCCATAGTCCTGTGTTGTGAGAAATCATGCAGACCCATCAATCACCACTGAGCTCTATTTACACGTGGCTTTAATGGGCAAATTCAGAGTAACCATGCAGCAGACTAGCAGCATATGCTACCCAACTGCTACCACCTTCGTGCCGTTATAGGAAGCAGCATGTGTACACACATGCAAGCTGTGCCTCATCTAAAGATCAATGTGGGCATCAAGTGATCCTCTGATTAAAAGCCACAGGATATCCCAAAGAACAGGCTTATCAGTTTTATGAAAACTGGATAAAAATATTTTTAGCTACTTTTTGCTACTTTCTACAAGAAAAAGAGGAGAAAGGGATAAAAATCCCAACTCTTAATTTATTTTTTAATCCTCAATATATAAAGGAGTATAAAAGATACATTTTCATGAAAAGAAAGATCTATTCCTTTAATAGATTCGGTCTTGTGATATGAGAAAACATAGTATTTTGGAACCTGGTTTTATAGTCAACTTAGATCATTAATAACTAACCTCAAATTTTCTGAACACTGTTATTTCTATAGAAATGTATTTTCCTAAAATAATATCATCTATCATCTATTATCTGCTAAATAATTTATTTTCTGCTTCTTTGGCACTGTGAAAATACCTGATGGGGGGACAACAGAGAATACATTACAAGTTCAGTGACAACTACATCGCACATGTCTCCACAATAAGATAAAGGATACGGGAAGTCTGCCTTTTCAGATTTTGAAGTACAGATTTTCAGTGAATCCTGGTGAGCAGAAACCTCCTGGCTAGTCATTCATGTCAAAGGAACAAAATGCAAAGGAACAAAGGAGAGTCATGCCAAAGGAACAAAGGAGAGTCACATTGCTAAATAGCTCCTTCACGATATCTCTGCACCCCACATCCATTACAGTGAATTAATCCAATCTTTAATTTACAGAAACTCTTTAGATATAGAACAAGAATATACTACTTGATGTCAAACAGGCAAATGATTTTTTTCACTCACATGATAGCTGTCTCAACTGCATTTTCCTCTGCCCCTCCAGCAAGAAATGCTTTCACAGACCAACAATATTTCCTAAATCTTGCAGTATTGGAAGAATGAGATGGTAACACACTGTATCCCTCAAGTAGTGGGATAGACAAAGTAAAGTTGAAGCGCAATATCCCACAAACCAAATTCCTATCTTAGAAAAAAAAACAATTTATTTGATTCAATTCTAAATAAAACTAATTTTCAGGTGGAGGAATGGAAGAGGAAGAGTGGAGTACCTTACTAGAGAGCTACAAAATCTGGAGGCCCTGAGTTCAGGATAACTGAACTTCAGAGGGATCTTACCTTTTATATGGTGTTCACAGTCTGATGATCATTCCAAAACTTAACAAGCAGCTGGGGAGCTTTGGGAAGAGTTTATAATATCAATGGAAATATCAATGGCCCACCTATTTTATTACAAGATGTTATTGGGCTAAGAACATATTGGGATGGCAACAAGGTAATGTTCATCATTAGCATCCTCTAGCAAGTGTGTTGGGTTTTTTCCCTGTAGCTGAAATTGCTCAAAAGTTGTGCCTCTCTTGTGCACCCCTAAACTCATTATCTCTTGTATAAATATCTTTTATAAATATCTTTATTTCATGGATAAATGTCTTTAGTCTTCAAAAGTTTCACAGGAAATCTTTTGGTTCCAGTCTGATGTCACCAGTAAACAGGAGAGTAAGCTATTGTCTAACCACTGTTCCCTACCATTCACTCCTCAGGCAGTAAATGCTATGTTTAAAAATCCATCCAAAATTTCCATTATCTGTATGTGGAACTTGCTTTCAAGAGCTTGTCTTTGCACACTACCAGTGCTTTCTTCAAGATCTGTAATTGAAATAAGAAGTGTGTCTGTACTTGTAGGGTATTTTTTGGTTTCTGCTGGCCAATTCACTTTATCTGCAAATCTTAAGCAATGCAGTGAGGAATATTAATAAAAGCAGCACTGATATTGATGGATATCTAAAAGCACAGAATAACAAGAAAGGATATTCCCTCTTTTCAGCTGATGCCATTTCCCCACTCCCTGATCCCCTTGTCCCACACTGCCTCTCATAATGTGTGACAATTTTCATAAATTTCTGAAGAAGTACATACTTACTTAGCCTTTATAAAATGTTCCAGTATTAGAGCCAGTGTTTTAGCCCATTTTTTGCCTTCCTTCACAGGGTGGGTAGAACTAGAACTTAAGGAGGAAGATGAGCAATTAGGATCATGTGTTGTATCCTGTAGCAGATGTCACGAATCACTGGGGTGGTACATTTTCCCACCTCCTCAGGCTGCTCTAAAATCTCAGGAATTCTCATTAGTCCTCAGCCTTGAGTAATGAGTTAGGCAATACCTCTTCCCTTGACCTTAGAAGAAACTCTGGGATATTATGGGATATCTAGTAAGTAATAGAGTGAACCTTGCCATCAAACTTTGTCCTGCTATTGCAAATTTGTATTAAACTGACTTTTGCTGATACCTATGCCAGTGTTTCTTTAAGTGACCTAAACCAATCATTCATGACATTTATGTAAGAATCTATTATGAATTAATGATTACAAATATATTACACCATATTATTGAACGAAACTTCCTAACATGAAAGATTAAATGCATTTTGGTAAAAAGCACTATTACTTTAAAAGAAGCCATGATCTATATCTATCCTGGAGACTATCATTTTATATAATCTTCAGAATTCCTTTGAACCAGTAGTTTAAATAAAAATGCATGATCATCTGCCATCCTCCATCCATCCAGGAAACTATACCATGTTTTGTTATGTAGTACTCTGCATCACAAGTTTTTCCTTTAGAAGCAGAGAAAAAGATAAATAGTCAAGTTCTTATAGGTCCAGACATTCCAGGACCTTCCTGGTCCATAAAAATCTTAAGGATGTGCTCTAGAATAATTTCAAGCAGATGCAGATGATAGCTTCCTATTTCAATGTCTACAAAGAATCACTAACTGAATCTGGTTTGTTATTAGTCATAGGGTAAATGATGAAAATGAACATGAGAAATTAATAGCAAGCACAGACAGACTTCATCCTAAACTGTCATAGCTATGAGATGCCAATATGACTCTCTCGGCTGCCATGTAACTTCTCTCCTGGGAAATGTGCAAATATATCTAACATCTAACAGGCACAGATCCTGGTGTTCTTTATCTGAATTGCACATCTTAGAATTTAATATCCATCAATTCTTTGAAAGGCCATGGCTGCATTACCTTCTCCCAGAGACACATTTTGAAAAGAAGGCAGCTGTAGCTGGTCCAGGTTGCAAACCCATACTACAGATTCAGGAATTTTCACTAACCTGGCTTCAGTTTGGCCAAACTGGTTACAAGTTTGTTTTTACTGAGGTGCAGACAAAGCAAATGTAACTGTTCTGAAACATACATGAAATAAATACAAAAACACACAAAAATAACAGTGAACTTTTATGATCATCAATGTCAACACTTTACAGTTTGCAATCAAATCCATATCAATCATGAAAGATGCCCTTAGTTTCTAATGACTAAGTCTTCCAATGCACACATGATAAGGAATGCAAAATTTGTCTTATGATGTCTTGAGTAAGTTCAAAGTGATATCCAGGATCTGAATATTAGAAATACCATGTGAACCCAGAAATAGCTAGTCTGTATTTACCTTTAAAAGAAAAAGCAACCAGTAAATTGACCAAATTTTTTAGTCTGCAATTTAGCATCTATTTTTACAGAAAACTTATTTTCATTCCAAAATAAAGATCTTCTTCAGATAAAGGAGTTAGTTATGTCCCTTGGAAGCTTACTTAAAATATATCTTGTTTTCACTGACACAAGTTTGCAGCAAAATTTATACAAATCCCTGATGTCATTTCTGTCAGTCTTGTTCAATTTTCCACACTCTGTCAACATGTATCAGGAAGAAAGCATCATGCCTTGTTAAATTACATTACGTAGAACTTTCATTCCAAACTGGAAGGGAAATAAATGTTAAAATGGAACTGGCTAATAACCTCCTAAATAACCTTTTTAACCTCTGCAGAACAGACAGGATTTTCGAAATCCTGTCTGTTCTACAGACCTAAAGTTCATTGTTTTTACAGGCACTCAGGGACAGAGTCACTAAATTTCCTAATTGTCAGGCACAGGAATATGGTTTAAAAGGCTGTGGGTGTAAAAGAGATTCCAGATAGCACAACATCTCTGCTTATGTGAATCTCAATTAAAACTAGTCAGACTCCTGTCAGATACAACAAGCGGACTTGAGTGTTTGTTTTAGTCATGCCTTAAGTGAACAAGGCTTTTGAACAGCTTAAGGCACACCAAGGCACAACTAAGGAAAAGGAGGAGAAATTCATTAAAAAAATCTCAAAAAACATATTTAGGTTGCCATTAAAAATACACACTTTATGTGATAATTTAAAAAATCAGCTGGAAATTATACTCCAACTAAACTACAGGTACTGCTTTTATGACTCATGCACTCCAACAGGGAGTTGTGCTTTTAAGTGCATTATCTAAGTGCAAACTTTTGAGCAAGTTTTAAACAGCTGGTAAAATAGGATTTACTGGAGAACCCTAAGGACCCTCCCTACATTAGTTCTAAAAAATATATAAACTACCATCACGCTAATTAAGTAAGTAAAATCTCAGCTAGAAAGATAAATTTAGACACAGATCCTCAGCCACACAGACACATCTACTTAGGATCTTGAACTAAGCTTTAATCTAGTTGTTTCTGAGGCACTTTCATGTTCCTTAAGGCTTTAGCAAAAAAAAAAAAAAAGTCCTTTCTATTCTGTTTGCCCATTATCGTCCTATACATTAAGAAGCAAACAAGCATATGGCATTGATCTCCTCTGAGAGATCAATGTATAGGGACAAAAACAGTTACAAGCAATAAATACAGCATCTTTTTACCAGGTGGCAATCTGAAATGTCTGTGCATTCCAGAAATCTATTTTTTAAACTAGTTTAATGTTTTTTGTTTGCTTGTTTACATGTTAAGCAAATTAATATTTGAAATTGATTTCAAGTAGCATATCTGAGAGAGAAGACTAGTCTGGAAATAGAACTCGAGCAGCTGGCAAAACTCTTTAAAATGGTTATTTTAAAAGAAGGGAAGAAGGTGATTTGCTATCCCTCCAAACTTTTATATATTTTCTTAGGTAAGAATAGTATTGTTTTTTTGGTTTTGGTTTGGTTTTTTTCATTATCTCCTTGAGAAAATCCTTCTAGAAGAATTTGTAAAATTGCTATTGCTTTCACATTTTTGCTACAAATGCTTTGACCAGCACCTCTACAGTTATATTCTTTGTGTAATGGTTCAGAAAACAAACTATAGCTCTGCAACTATAATCAAATTTTTCTAAATAAATTGTGGATAGTCTTTATCTTTACAATCTCCTGTTAAGTGGAACATCATTTAAAAGGATTTTTTTTCTTAAGAGGCAGACAGGATTCTAATAGATTTGGGAAGTCACCTGCCTTCTATGTCATATGAGAAGGTTATTTTATTTCTGCATAGAGCATTTGTTGCTTTTCTCCCACTAAGTGGCATTGCATCTATCTCATTTCCATTGCAGAACTTTCAAGTTACAGCCCTGAAGGCGTCATGTTTAATTTACTTAATGAATATATGATAATTTATGTCTGTTCTGCTGCTTGATGGTGCATAGATTTCAGCTAGATTCTTCATCTTCAATTTGCTTTCAAGGAAAAGATATCCTAAACTTTCACAGTTTGAGGTAAATGACAGCACTTTGAAGAGCAAAGGTTGTCCAAAGGGTGGAGACACACATCACCTGCTTTGTGAGCTAATTCTCTAGTTTACTTGAACAAATAGATTCATAAAAATGAAATTTATCTATTCTAACTACTCAATTGTTAGCAGCATTTTAGTATTTTTAAAGAGTAGGTTGTTTGTAGTATTTTACTGGACAATGATAAAAAAAATTAATCAAATTAATATTATCAAATTTAAGTCAAGATTTTGTTTCTTAATTTTTCTGTTCTAAGAATTTCTGCAAATAGTAACCTTTCAAAATTTCTGTTCTTGGTTATAGAGAAGGTGAATCTATTATGGATATTATATGTATTATCTATTATCCAGAGCTTGCTCTGGATGTGTGAAAAAAGTGAAAATAAATAATTTCTTCTTTTATTATCAATTTAGATTTTTTTAAGACAAGCCCTATTATCATTTACACTGATACGAACATCAGTATTTGGAACAAGTCTTTCTGTCTCCTTGGTGTCAAACATGCTAGATCTTTTCCCTCACTCTCTGCCTTTAACTAAAGAGTTAAGATTTTCACAACATCTCATAAAGGTATACTCTAGCAACATCCAAGTTAGTAGATTTCCTAAAGCAGAGAGTCACTGAAAGATGTCATGTAGAGGACTACAAAACTCATCTTACTGGCAAAAAAAATTCCACAACGGTGGTGTGAATTCATCTTGGACATGGAAACGATACAAACAGACCAGTGATGAAAATGGACACGTAACTACTGCTAATGCTGTGGCTGGCTCTGGGAAGGAGTCGGGATCGAGAGTGCACAGCTGAAGGGTTTTCTGGCAACTCATCTGCAGAAAGTTCTGCTCTCCGAGCAGCTGGAAGAAATGTCGCAGCTGTTAGAGCCGTGACAATCGGCATGCTCTGCTGAGGATGGAGCTGTGCAAACAGCCCTCTGTGGCATGCACTGCAGACTCCATCGGCTGTGAAGTGGCAAACAAACCAGTTTGGGAATTCCTGCGCAAAGAGTTGTCCTGCTGACACTGGAGAAAGCTGGTTCTAATCCCAGTTTTACAAGCCACACTTCATAATTAAAAATCAACATGAAGTGCTGTGGGGAAGATTTTAATTTTTTATCTGGACTCATTTAGTTGGCTCCAAATGTATAGTAAATGACAGAGAACCACATAAGGTATAATCTTCTGTGCAAAGTCCTGTAAAGATCTCTACTCAGAGGAAAGTAAATCAGAAACTACTGCATTAACATATGGAAAAGCTCATAGCTTATCAAATGCATATCCCCAAAAAGATAAGCAAGTCGGGAAGCAATGAGCAAAGTAAGTTCCCGATGACAGTGGCAGGTCCACAATGAATGGGTATGCTAGACACATAAAGATGGGAAACATGATGCACGAGTGACTCTTCTGGTTCAAGACATGTTCTCTTCCTGAAGTTATAACAGATGGGCCATAATGAACAGATTCCTCAAGTGGGAAAACTGGAAGTTGAAAGTTGGCAAATGAAGTACAGAATAAAAGACTTGAATATTATTTGAATGAAAATGTTTATACATTTTTATATATTTATACAGGTTTTTATAAATTTATACAACTATATTTATACATTTTTTTCTCCCTTTAGGAATCACAAGGAATTTTATTATAAAGGATCCCAGATTAGAAAAGTATACCCTAGTATAGAAAAGTATTTTTATGAAAAGCCAAAGTATAACTCTCTAAAAGAGAGAACAGTAAAGAGAATTGAGGTTTTGGGGGTTGTTTGGGAGTTTTTGGCAGAGGAGAGGGTGGTGGGAAGGTTAAGTGTTTTGTTGTGGGTTTTTTTCTATTTCATTACAACAACTGAAAGGTGTCAAACAAATTTAAGAATACAAAATACAATCAGCAGGATTGAGAAGGAGGCTGAAATCTGAGGTTAATACTAGATTTCTTGAAAAATCTGTTGGTCAAATTCATTCTATAAGGATCATAAACAGTCGTTATTTTCCAGCTGGTAAATCCTCAAAAAGATGAGCAACAGCTATTGAGTCTCTACTTCTAAAAGTATCTGAAATCAATGTTCCTTTTGTAATATCCTTAATGATAAAAAATAACTGTCCCTCTCATATGACAGGACACATTATAATACTGTGTTTACAAAAAGGATTTCTTTTGGCAAGGATTTTTTTTAAGTACTAAGACCTGAACATCCAGATTGTTGTATTCAAGTGAATTCTTTTCTGTCTGTGGCTGATCATATCAAATATCTCGTAGTTACAGTCAATAACTGATGCCCAAGTGGAGATCAATGATGGTCTGCATGTGATCTTGTAGTGTAGGGCTTGGAATTGGGACCAGCACTGTTTAATAATTTTGTTGCTGACGTGGGCAGCGGCACTGAGCAGATCCGCAGCAAGTTTGGCAATGGCACCAAGCTGTGTGGTGACACGTTGGAAGGAAGGGATGCCATCCATAAGGAGATCAACAGGCTTGAGAGGTGGGCCCGTATGAACCTCATTAAGTTCAGCAAGGCCAAGTGGGAGGTCCCACACCTGGATCAGGACAATCCCAATACAGGATGGTCCAAGAATGGTTTAGAGTAGCCCTGAGGATTTGGGATGCTGATGAATGAGAGCTGGACATGACCCAGGAATGCGCACTCACAGCTCAAAAAGTCAAATGTATCTTGCACTGCATCAAAAACAGCATGGCCAACAGATTAAAAGAGATATGGGTCTTCCATTCTGCTCGTGTTAAGACATCACCTGGAGTAACACATCCAGTTCTGGTGTTCCCAGCAGAAGAAGGCCACGGACCTATTGGAGTGTGTCCAACAGACACACTGATGTTGACCAGAGCACCTCTGCTGTGAAGACAGGCAAAGAGAGTTGAAGTTATTTAGTCTGAAGAAGAAAAGGCTCTTGGGAGACCTCAGCATGGCCTTGCTGTACCTAAAGATGGCCTACAAGAAAGATGGAGGGGCACTTTTCCTAAGGGTATGTAGTGTTGGGACAAGGAGGAATGGCTTTAAACTGGAAGAAAGTAGGATTAGATGTGACAGCTGGAAGAAATTCTTTACTGTGAGGGTAGTGAGGCACTGGAACACATTGTCCAGAAAAGTTGTCCCATTCCTGACAGTGTTCAAAGCCAGGTTGGACAAAGCTTTGAACAACCAAGCGCCGTGGAAGGTGTCCCTATCCATGGCAGGGGCACTGGAACTAGATGATCATTAAAGTCCTTGTCAACCCGAACCATTTTATGATTATATGGTTCTGTGATTTCTCAGATGAAAAGTGAAACATTGTAATTTTTAAATGTTAAATTAAAATAAAAGTAATTTATCTTCAAACTGTTCCACATTATTTCTCATTAGAACAACACTAAGTTCATTATCAGGTATGAAATATCTTGTGAAAGCACAGTGGTCATAGTCCAAATCTTCCATTCAGAAAGTTCATTTAAATAATGAGCCTCTGTAGAATGTCAGCAATCTAAGAACACCCACATAAATTCCCCAAGACTGTGTGTTTTTATATAGAATGTAAGAAGAATTATCACACCTAATTAAATATCGCAGATACAAAGAGCTTTGCTTTGACCTTATGGCAGCCTTTGAGTTTTGAAGCTTATCTTCAAACTAGCTATTTATATCAATAAACAAATAAGGTCTGATTCTTCTCCACAGAAATTTCAGAACTTTTTTTCAAACTGTTATAATCATCACAGCTAGAAAAAAATGCAAAGTGTGTGCAAGATAGCTGCAAAGTAGTAAAGAATTTGGGGTTTGCAGTATTAAATACTCTATTTGCAGTCATTTTCCTCAGTATATGTTGTAACAAAATATTTAGGGAAAAGCAAATTTGGATAATGTGTGATCTAAATCCAGCTCCCAAAGATACCAGAACTTCCAGGTTCATAAAATTTTCTTGTAGAAAAGAAATAAATTAGTAGTAACACTGACTTTACCTGAATATTACTACTAATAATTTTTAAACATCGAAATTACTGAGCACATATAAATTATTTCTGTTCTGTTCTCTTCATATCATTTAACTGGCATCCTAGATTTCTCAGTTCCATCTGTGGTTTGCTGTTTGCTAG
Organism: Prinia subflava; assembly: GCF_021018805.1. Classification (NCBI taxonomy): domain Eukaryota; kingdom Metazoa; phylum Chordata; class Aves; order Passeriformes; family Cisticolidae; genus Prinia; species Prinia subflava. The sequence goes on from NC_086251.1 coordinate 21,571,366, forward strand.
TTTCACCCTTGTGTACTACCCTGAAACAATTATTTTTTATCAAAACAACTGGCACAGACTCAAACACCTAAGGGGGACAAGTCTGGTGTTTTAGCCAGCTATGCGTAACTGAATGATTTATAGGTCATTCACAGAGGAGGTGGGATCACTCAGCACCTTCCTTGGTTTTCAGTCAAATCACCTGTAGCTATCCCACTGAACAGGCACTTTTTGTTAACTATTAATTTCAGAGCACTACATCTACTCTGGAAATCATTTTTTCTAGACTGTTTCTGCTGGATCTTAATTTCTTGAGAACTTTCTAGTAATAAGCACTACAGGTATTCTGTAAACATGTGTTTCTAGGACAACTATACACTGATATTTGTAAAATCTCACTAGATACACCAGATGGCTTAATTATAAAAACAAAACTTGCCAAATAAACATTACTTCTTGTTTTATACATGCATTTTCCTGTCAGTAACTTGTCATTCCAAGCAAAACACTTTTGTGTAATAGCTTACTATATTCCTTGGGAAACAAGTAATCCGTTAACCCTGCAGCATTTGGGCCATCATTATTTATCAACCACATTTACTAAAATTGACCAAATGACCTTTTGGACAACCAAAAGAGAAAAAAATACTTTTAAACTACAGAATAGCACACATAGCATGCACATTATTTGTTACATGTACAAATTTGTTATATTATTATGATCTTCCATTTTAAGTCACAGGCAGAAGTAACTGAAAGCGGGAAATATTATGCACAACACAATGTAGGCCGTGGATTCTGCCCCCGTGCAATTCATGGAGTAGTTAATTTCTTATTAATCTAGTGACCTCCCACAGTGTGTGGCTATAGAATTTATTAATTTTGGCTTTTAATAGCCTTTTACTGCTTGCTATGTTTCTCTAGGTATAACTTTAAAAGTAATCTCCAATGTATATACAGTACAAGATATATTGGAAGAATACTATTCAAAAAGTATCAGAGAAGGTTTTTCACTATGAGAAAAGGGACCCTACCCTCAAACGTTTATTGTCCACAAAACATAGATATATTGGTCACACAAAAAATGTATCATCTCATCTGATTAACCTACAGGATTAGAAGCTGCATCTGATCTGGGTGGGATTTCAGTCTGGATATATTTGCATTGACTCTTCACTGATATTCACATCTCTTTACACACACCTTACCTCTAAAATTCACACAGTAAAAGGAAACTAGTTAGCAGATTTACAGTAATGAAAGGGATCATTTTCCTTTTATTTTTTTTCTTTTTATTGTCCTTTGTCTTTGATATATGGAGCTTAAACAAAATACAAATCTATCACTACAGAAGAGACACATGCTTTGCAAACCACAAATTTAGTCCAGAGCTGGGGAAGGTTCCAAAACTTGACTTAGTACCTTCATTCCCTTTAAGCACCATCGCACAACCTTTAAGTTCTATGCCCACAACATCTGTGTTTTTATATAACTACTCAAGTATGCCTTTTTTTTTTTTTTTTTTTTTTTTTTTTTTTTTTTTTTTTTTTTTTTAAGAAAAAGATAATCATTCATTAAAAACACTAAAGACATTCTTTTTGAATTTGGGCAGTGAGATATGATGCAGCTGACTTCCAGCGTGGTACTGCTCATAGGACTTTTAATAGGAAAGAAACAAATACATGGAGAACCTGCCAGCCCAGAAGAGATATGCATTCTGAAAGTATTTGGAGGAACTTTGCTTTATCAGACACTCTCCCCATGCCATACATCTCATTGCATTCCCTGGAGCATGGAAGCTGCCACAGAGGTGTTTTTATCTAGGAAAGTTGTTTTTAAATCACCTTCATATTCCTTTCAGTTTTTATCTGGCTATTACATGAAAATGAGCCTTTCTGCATCACTTGCCTTAAACTGGTATTTCATCCTAGGTGCAAAGCAATCTTTAGAACTCCCCTACAGCTGCTTAGGTTGTACCAAACAAATACCGCAACCAAAGATATAGAGTCTTCATCTGAGTCATGGGGTGTCTTACAGTCTGAAGGCAGCAAGTGGTGTGAGGTAATTACAGCCAGCTGAATTATCTGGATGCTACACACAGAGTTTTGTTCTGCTAGTGGGAAAACAAAATCAACAGAAAACAACAACAAACCCTGCTAACATCTCCCCGCCTACCTTCCCATCTTAACTATTTTTAAAATAAATTTGTACACATCCCTGTCTCATACACACACTTCTGATAGAATCTGGAACGTGAATGAGAAAGGAATAGGCTAGAACCATAAAAGGCACATAAGAAACATAATATGCAGATTTCAAATAGACAATTACAATTCCCGAACTCCTTAACAATGTTTTCACATCTAAATGTAGTCTAATCATGATTTGGACTTTGGTAAAATGCTCATGCCTGCAACCCAGGAGGGCACACAGGTGTACTGCTGCCAAGTCATTCAACACATGTGAGGCTTCACTTGGAAAACAGAAACAAAGAATAATATCCTTGTTACTGTGTTCACCACACCTCTCTGCCCCTCAGCATGCTCTACAGCAGAGCATTTCACTGTGCTCTGCTGCATCGAGTGCTGGCTCTGCACTGGAGCTCTGATCCAGCATCATGCTTAAACATGTACTTAATCTTAAATGTCAGAGACATCACAGAATGCACGAATGGGTTGTGAAGGGAGGCCCAGACTGCAGCTTGAAGGGCAAGGCAGTCACCTGCCAGCATTGCTCACTCAAGAAAAATCTACAGGGCTGATCTGGCGTAGACATGTTCATATTTAAAAGAAGTAACAGTGGTTATTCCAAATGCTCACCCCAAAGTATACAAACCAAATGCTGTGCATCCTCTAGCAAAGCCGTCTGCTGTTGCAGCAGTAAATTCAGGATGAAAAAAAAATACTGTTTTTACTCATCAAAGGTCTAAGAAAGACTGATTTCTAAAAGAATTCTTAGGTCCCCAAAAACAATTAATGATCAGGTTTGAAGTAATCTAATTTCAGTCTTAAATCTTAATCTGTCCTGTGTGAAAGGACAGATTTTAGTACAAAGAAGAGTCTTGAGCTCAGATTATGCAGCAGTGTTGATTTTAGTAGTATTACTGCTGTATACATGGTATATATATCCTGGACGTGTTCACAAGTTGTATTGTATAATGTTTTAAATCAGGCTGCTGAGGTTCTGTAGGAAATATGTTCCCCCACCCCCTCCCCAAACACACTGAACCCAGCGGAATCAGCGTCCTGGTTCTTAGTCATGTAACAGTTTCATATGTGCACTGGGAGCAAACGTATTGTGGGAATGACATCAACACTGCAGAAAGGTTAACAAAATATTACCAAAGACAGACACTTCTTCAAAACCCTCAAAGATTCACACAGACTTCAAATAGAACTATTCCTATCTTTGACAAATTTGCACATTGATAAAGCATCAGCCTATCCTAAATAAATCCTTCTATTTCATCGGGAAGAAAAATTCTTCTGCCTTTTTTCTTTGTAGTAATCTCTGTAATCTTTGTAGTAATTTCTCACTAAATAACACAATTTCTGCCTCAGCCTAATATGGTCTTCAACATTTTTGCACAGTTTTGCTTAAAAAGCCAAAATTATTTCACCTGAATGTTTCTTTGCCAGTCTGTTTCCTTCCAAATAACCTTGTTCTAAACACATAAATCTTGCAGAACAAGATGCTGTTCAAACCAAAGCAAAGAAACAAAGAAAAACAATCTCTAAATCATTAATTGAGAATTCTTTTCAATCCACACAATTACTTCCTTAATTGATTTAGCTATCAACAAGGGGAGTGAACAGGGGGCAAGTTTTACTTGAGATCTTGTGAGCCTTTCCCTGACAAAGATCTACTGACAAAGACTAAAAATGCAGATATGAAAATGCTGGCCACATAAGAAAAATCTTTATGAGGAGGTGTTACTGTTATTATTATGTACTATGGCACCTTAGACAAAATACCTTGATGTATCTCACCCAGTGTTTTTGCTCTATAGTTCTATTTCAGCTGTAGTTTGTATTTTAACAAAATATTTGCATTTTAGAAGTGATTGATAATCATCACATCTGTAGGTACCTCTCAATGTCCTTTAAAATTTAGATTAAAAATAATGTCCTACATCTACCTAGAATTCAGGCTATCGAAACACTCTGGTACCTACATGTATGTAGTCTGATTTCCAGAACTGTTAAGCCTTGCTATTTAAGGCAACAATGACAGTAAATTATTGAGCACTTAAAATCTAAATCAAGACATCTAAGGATTCTTGATTTCACTACAAACTGCCTTGTAAGTGTAAGTGACTGGAAGCTTGCGAAGAAGTCATGGAATCTTAGATCATTCTGCTCAGTGACTCAGCTGGAGGCTGACAGGGTGGTAGGTAAGCATCTCAGACTATATTAAAACACACTACAAGAGTCAGGAGTATTCTAATTTTCCAGCGTGTTACAGTCAAAGAATATTACCAAGTCTCACGATCTCCATTTTAGGAAGAAGTACAACTAGAGACAAAGGTTAAACCATCAAATATGAATGATTCATAGACAGAGCTGTGGGCCAAAGAAGTTTTTCTCTATATATTGAGAATACGAATTGGATTGATGAGCGGCAATCATACCTCCTCCATCTTAAAAAAAACCCCAAATTGTTTTGAGTATGATCATGTGAACCCACTGAATGGCAAGACATTCCTTCTGTCCCTGAGGGAACTCTGGGGTAGGTTAGACCAGGTGTGCTGTCTGACCTGGAGTATCCTGCCTTCTTACAGAGGCTACATCATCTGTGAGACATCAGACCTAGGAGCATAACACTGATCACACTTCTTTCATCACAACCCCCTTCCTCCCACTTACAGCCCTGTTCTAGGCATTGTTTTTCACACATGAATGTCAGAGGCATTATAAAACTCTTTCTAGAAACACCAACGATTATAAAAAGTGTCTCATTCTTCCCACATAGGAGCTTTGAAAATGGAATTAATGTGATACTCATTCTAAGACAGCAAGCCTTCCTGAGAGTCAACGTACACTGACAGCAGTTTGGGCTCAACATCACACTGAGTTCACTTGGTTTCCAGTAAATACAAATGCAACGAGCTTACTTCTGGCTGCCTGCAATGTCACACATATCTATTTGATTTTAAATGTTGCAAAGGATTCAGAAATCAGAAGTTTGTCACCACCACTTTCTGTCAACATTTCCAAGCTATTTTAGACTATTTTACCTTAGGTTCAGAGCAAGGATAATGGTAATTTTTTCATCTCAGTACTAACTCAATACTTCATGTCAGAGGGTACAATTGTGATGACAATAACACTGATGTTCTCCTGCTATAGATCCATCTATTCAAATTTCCATATATAGATGAGATCAAATTGAGAAACACATCCAAAATAAAACTGTTTACAAAAACATGCTATTTCCAAAAACTATTTGCAAGAAAACTCCATATTTCATGAATGTATTTATTATGCAAATAATTGTGGCTTTACTCCTGCTATATTAGCTCACTCCAAATTATTTTCACTGTGCTTGGTTAGCATACAATTGATTATGCAATAGTGAAGTGTTTTCTTTGAGGGGTTTTCTTTATCAGTTTGTGTTATTTAGATACTATGTTTCCTTCTATCACAAGATATTTTTGTTTTCTGTCACCTGTTGAGAAATACAACATGACAAAAATGACTGTTGGTTAGAATACACATTTTTATAATGATGCAGGATCCGAAATGTATTTTTATCATTGTTATCATGCTTTAACTCATCCATTTACTGTGTTTTCTAGCATGGATTTTCAAACCATTCATATAGAATACAAAGAATACTATAAGGCAAGTTTTGGGGATTTTGTCTCTCTCTCCAATTTTAACACAGTCAGATGTGCAAAATATTTTCAACAGTAAAATACTTTAAGTTCATTCAGGCCTTTATAATTTACTAAAGCAATTATGGTTATTAGGTGTTCTGCAAAAGGCTGTATTGGAGGCTACCTAAATCCTTTTTCCTCTTAATATCATAACTATCAATCATGATAAAAATTTTTTGGTTCTTGTGTTTTTTGGGGTTACTTTTAATGTAGTTGTATTTACTAGATGTTGTTCTAGAAGACAATGTACTTGGATTAATAAAATATTTTTACTTTTAAAAAACTTGCTAGTGGATCGTATATTAGCAAACTCTTACCAAAGATGAAATGTAGAAATGTAAAAATCAAGATCATGTGCAGCTTTCAAAATACAAAAAAACACCCCCTATTTTAAAGTAAATAATTTCAATTGCTGTGGAAATTGCTTGTTTATTGGATAGTCAGACTTAAAGAACAGAATCACTTCTTCAAAATACAATGTATTTGTTTGCTTAAGACTGGCATTGAGGATTGGCTTAGGAATACAAGTGAAATACTACCCAGTTTTAAAGTATGAGTATCTTCACATAAATGTACTTCATCTTATGCAAGTCAGATATTATATTTTTTCTTCTGACATAATTTAAATGCTCTAAATCAAACTTTTGGATACACTTAACTGATTCCAGGGACTACATTAGAACTTAAATTTTAATACTATGAGTCACATTAGAGTCTATTAATTAGATGCCTGAATAACCTAAAATTGATGGCAAGGATATACCCCTGAATACCAATTCCTCTCAATATGAAGAAATGAAAATAACTTTTTTTAAAAAAAAAGTTTGCTGAATAAAAGAAAAAAACAGTTCACACTTTAGAATCTGAAAAATATTATCACACATTAAGGCCTATCATCAATGTGTTACATAGCCATTAAGCAAAATTGCATATTCATGAAATGAGGACATTATACTAATAAAATGAAGCAATAACACATGTAATCAAGCTTAGAACTAACTCTCTAGACTACAAATTTGAGTAACTCTCCAGGTAAAGGTATTCCACATGTAGGGACACAAAGCATGTTTACTGAGCTCCCTTTATTCCACAGTGAAGTTAATAGTACTGCTTCTCTGTCTTATTGAGGCCAAAAAACCCTGAAAATCACTCAAACTATGCTTCAACAAAGCATTCTGATTCTCAAACACAATATCAGAAAAAAAATCCTATAAGTAAATACAAATCTTAATGAAATTCACACTTAATTCATCTGCTATTGGAAGAATATCACTAGGATGTGATTAGAGTGAAGAAGACAAGAATCATAACCATAGAATGACTTGGATTGTAAGGGACCTTAAAAGCCAGTTTGTTCCAACTCTTTCCCTCCCAGGAAAGCAAGGTCACCTTTCACTAGACCAAGTTGCTCAGAGTCCCATTTAATTGGGCCTTGAACACTTCCAAGAGTGGGGCATTCACAACTTCTCAAGGCAACTGATTCTAGTGCCTCACCACCCTCAATAAAGAATTTCTTTCTAATACCTAATCTAAACCTACTCTCTTCCAGCTTAAAACCATTCTTCCTTGCCCTGCCACTCCATGCTCTTGTAAAGAGTCTCTCCATCTTTGTTGTATGTAAATATTTCCCACAGCATGCTATTCTGGCAGTTATTTTGAGATCATCTTTACTAACAAGATTCCTCATTGTTAAAGTGAACTCTGCTGAAGTATTTTTGATACTCTCCATTCCTCCATCTCAGAGTGAAGATCTGGATAGCTTAAAACATTCCATAAGTGCCTGCAAGGGCTCTTCTCTGAAAGAATTTCACAAACTCCACTGATCAGGAGGTCACTTGCAAACATACCATGACCACATTTACATGCTCATCTCACGCTTCTGTTTTGTACACGTCTGTACAGGACTTAGAAGTAGAGGAAGACAGGGTCTTAGTGGGTTTTAGCCTATCCACCCTCCTGCCTTAAGTTTCTGGTGACCAGTGGGGGAATCACTCTTAGTACAACACAGTGCAATGTCTCCTGTCCAACCCCGAGGAAGCCTGCGAAACTTGCAGAGAAGTGATGGTGCAGCATTGGAAACCCAAATGGTAACTCACCCTGTTCTTTTGAAATTTTCCTAGCCTTCTGAGTTGTCTGCCTTCTTGGAGTCACTTTCTCATGATTCTAACAGTTTCTTAAGGTAAATATAGCTCTGTTTACCCAACAGAGGTGGATTTTTTTGTTTACATTCCTCTCTGGAGGAGGAGAAAAGTTGATTGACTGTCTGTTTGACCAGTGTGTCAAACTGGAGGGGTGGGGATTCAATCCTCCAATCCACAACCAGTGCCACAAAATGCATAAATACCAAAGCCAGTAAAGTTCTGCCCTTCTTTCCCGCTTGGAAATCTCCGAGTTCCTGTGTGTTTTTTTCATGTCCTGTTGTGACAGGTCACCAGGCTCCAGCAGGCTGAGCAGGGAGCAATAATCTTTCCCAAGATGAAGCCATGTTTTTAGTTCAATGTTCATTATGCGACTCTGTAGTCAATGGTGTATTTACTACAGTAATCAAACTCAAATCTATTTAAATCCAATAGATGAATTTTTGATAGCTACGACTAAAATAGAACCACAACAGCTTCACACACAGCTGAATTCAAACTACAACTGATGAATCTGCTTTGTTTGATTCCTTAAAAATTAGTCCATAGTGTACTTTAAATTTAGATCATGAAGCTAACACAGAGAAATTTGGTAGCAATCAGGTGTGAATAAAGGATGTAAAAAATTATTCATCATCTAGTCTCACAATCTGGATGTCCTCTCTAACTGAACCTTCATAGGAGCAAAAGGTTTTAATACTTTTATAACAAATTCTAGAGCTTTTCAAACACTTACGTACAAATGGAGAATGTAGGTTATCAAGATTTTGTGGTCTGATGAGAACACAGACATAACATGTTCAGAAAACTACGGTCAAGTCCAACTCCACCTGAATTTGGGCATATATTTTCACCCTAGATCACTTCAAATCAGGCACTTCAAATCATCTTTAGCTTATCCTACTTTAAATCCTTGGGTTCTTACCATATATTTTTGCTTTCTTGATGAACGTTTCATTAAAAGCATTTTTTTTTTCCACAGCAGATTTTAGCTGTAAAGGAGTATTTAGACATGAATTCTGTGAAATGTGCTGACCTGATAAAGCACTTCATCAGGAATCTGTTTACTTTTTCTTTTGCAGTTTACTGAAGATGTGGTCATTTGTGCCTGTATGGAGATGTAAAACCCTTGTTGAAGCTCTTTTGTTTCATCTCTCTTGATCACTGAGTTCTTCCCTCCTGACACCTTCACCTTATGAGACTTAAATATGGACATTTTTTCAAATCTCACTTACATAACATTTTGTCATGCTTAACTTTCCATTTTACCTCTAATCCCATCACTACATAGCACCAAAAAAATATTTTTCTTTCTTACATTAGAGCACCTAAAGATCTTTCAACATCTGAAGCTTTCCTGCTATATTTCCCTGATCTTTCCCCAATGATGCATTGTATAATAATACTTTTCCATAAATAACCTCCAGAGCATTTTATATTTGTATATATTCACACATATGTTTAGTGTCATCTTATTAATTTAAAAAACATTCATAATCTGCCTTACCCATAGTCCTGACAGGCCACTAACCTTGGCATCAATCAGGGGATTAGCATCTGTTGCCACAGAGACCACTGCTATCAGTAATCACAAATTCCTCTCATGTTACTAATGGAGCTTCAACCCTTTTCCTCTTTCCTATTTAGTCTCTTATCATATTTTATCTGCAGCTCTGATTGGGAGTTCCTTTGGGGAGGGAACACCTTTGTTCTCTGTCTACCCAGTACATAGCATAATGAAGCCTTTTTTATTTTAATTTGACTCTTCTATCAGTGGAAATAGTAACAATGATGCACCTAATTCCACGTTACTGATGAATGACTGCCTAATTCCAAATCATGCTCAGGTACTCATGAAGGTGCCTGATTGCCCAGGCCTGTAATAGGGTCTCAGGTGGGATGACATAACATGCAACAATTCTGCCTGACCACCAGCACAAGAGACTCAAAAACTACCATTCAAAAATGTTCTTTGAAGAAGCTTTAGAATGCACTCACACCTTACACTGCCACTTATTCCCTGTTTCAGTAAGAACTGGAGAGAAACAATGAATTATCTTTCTTTCGTTTGTCATAAAAGTAGTTGAGCATCAAACAATGGAACCATGCAGAAAATGTTCCTTTGGGGCTAGTCTACAACTCTCTTGCAGAAATGTTTTTCCATTTCTATTGCAACGTTTTTCCAAATATAATTCAAAGAATTTCTTGTGTTTGTCCAGGAGTGTAAAATGTTCAATTTTGTAGCAGAAACCCGCTAAGCAAATTCTGGACATGCTGGAGACATCTGCTGCACATGTAGTTATCTAATCCAAAATTCATTAATAAGGATTTCAATGTTAATTGGAAAATCAGATTATTAGCCTTATTTCTGTTGTGGACCTAGCCAAGAAAACAATATTTTTTAAACAATCTGGAGTGGCTAAACACCATAAGCTAATGGAAAAAAGTACTAGCTGTCAAATTACATATTACCACAGTGGTTCTGCAGTGCCCAGTCATACAGACCACATGTGAATTGTGCTGAAGCAGACACAGAAAGAATCTTTTGACTGGAAACAACAGTTGTAAACCTACATCTTTCTGTAATAATAAGATATAGGCAAAGAGAGAGAAACTAAATTAAATCTTCACATAGAAAAGCACTGCTCAATAACACAACACTGTAGATGCATTTTTCTCTGTTCCTTTCATCAGTGTTTGGCCAAACTCCCACAGATCTCCCAGTAGTTATTAGATAAAACATTCGTCTGCCTTTTCACCACTCTTACAGCCAGAGGCATCACCTTAAATAAGCTGGAATTGAACATGACATTTAATGTCAAGCTCAGCACTGCTAATGCAATCACAATTGTCTCTAGGACAACCTGTAGCATGACTCCTTTCCTGATGTATGTGAGCTGTGCATCCTTCTTTGTGTCCTATTCAATATTCCTTGCCCAGACATTCTGCACAGCTGATGCTGAGTATCTTTTTTTTGCTCCATTTCATTCCCAAAGCAAGTTGTTAGTGCCATTTCCTCAACACTACTACCTCTTCCTCCAGTGCTTAACACACCCACACCTGCAATCTCACAGGAGGATGTAACACTCAGCCACAGTTCTTTTTCATGTGGCCTGTAAGTGGTGTTGTTTGGATTGTTTTTTTTTTTGTTGTTGTTGTTGTTGTTTTTTGTTTTGTTTTTTTAATTTATGAGGGGAAAAAAAGAAACTTTATGCTCTTATTCATGAATGCTCAAAAATTATGAACACACTTTTGTCTGGTAATAGCAAAGAGGGTGCTTACAGTACATGAGTAACATCAAGTCAGAGAAAAACAAGCAGAAGACACTGAATGACAACAGCTCTACAATTTCTGTTTCACTAGGGAAAAAAAAAGCCTTTTTGTACTGATGTAATATCACCGTGGAGGCCCAACCAGGAACACAGACTGGGGACACAGATCTGGGTGCATCAGAGCAGCAGGGCAGAAGACCCTGCCCTTAGTTTATTTTTCCATTATATATCTGTGGCAAGGTGACCATGGATTGGAGAAGGGTATCGCCACCTCTCCTGTCACATTGGTCCAGGAGGCTGTCATTCAACCTCCCCTTGTCTTGGAGAAAGTATTCATAACATTGCCAATATTTACAAAACATGGTCCTGTGTTTACAATTCACCAGCGTGAGAAACTGCACGTTTCTCCTTTAATATGAACGCTTAGCAAACCAGGAAAATTCATGGCAACATCTCACCCTTTTAAGTATATTAAAAAGAAAACAAAAAAAGAAAAATGAACAATTCTATGACAGGAAAAAAGAAAGAAAAAAAAACCTGTATAAAGTTCACCGACCTTCATTTAGGTGACGGTGTGAGGGCTACATGTTGGTCTGATTCTGCCTTTGCTACCCAGGGTTTCACCCTGAACCCCTTGCAATAACCTGCTCAAAATATCTCGAGCATAGTCTAACATAATTCAACCAACACCCTCATATTTTTAAATTTTTATAAGATACAAGGGAATATACGGTGCAAAAGGCAGGAGCATTCCAAGAAAAATTTTTCTACTCAATTGAAAATTCTGAACCTCAAAATTCTGTCCCAAAACCACAACCCCCAAACAACGTGCCCTTTCCCCACAGAGGTCACAATGGCTACCATACATAAAACTGAACCATAGCAAACAATTCCTCTAAGTCCATGATTAACAGTCCGATGGCTCTCAGCATCACACTGCTTCAGTCAGTCCTTGTCCAGCAGCTCCACAGGATCCAAAGTCTCTATGGAGGCCATATAGGAAAAGAGAGGATGCCAGTCCGTGTCCATGTTAATCAGATCTCGAAGAGGCTTCTGTGATGGGTGGCACTAGGGTGGCACAGGATGCACAAGGTTTCAGGATCAAACAGGATCAGTCCAATGCACCTGAGGCAGCTCAGCAGACTTTCAGCGGCCACCTCCATGGCAAAGATCCCAGAACCTGAGGATAGAGAACTTAAAAAACACAAATTGAGCAATTGACTTTTTCTCAAAGAATGCATGCAACATAGGATGTGGACGTAGAAACCCACTGCAAGGTCCAAGGAAAACTGACCATAGCTATGTGGCAACATCAACACTTCCTACACTTGAGATGATGGCTGTACACCAGCCAGAGAATTTTGCTCTTGTTCTAGAGCTTGGGAAACTGTTTCGTCCCCCTGACGTCTTCGTCTTTTTCTTCGCCTCCGAATTTTCGGGCTTGGCGTGGGCTCAGCATGACCCACTGCCTCGCATGTTTCTGCAGTATGGTCTGGACCCACACCTTGTGCGCAGAAAAACAAGGGAGTCACTTTCTGTGCCTCCTTTTCCTGTTCTCCACTAGGCTGAATATCTGCCTGTGTCTCATGTCCAGCATTCTGCCTCTGTTCAGCCGGCTGTGAAGCAGCTGTTGGGGTCATCACCATAGAATCACAGGTGTTTAGAACTGCACAGGTCTGGACCATCTCCAGGATATTAGAAGTCTCCGGAATGGTTTCCAGGAGCCTCTGGCAAGCAGAATTAGCATGGCTTCTTGCTAATTGCTTCAAAATTATCATTGTCAAAGTTATATCCTCGACTCTCGTCTTTAAAAAATGCATCAGACGCACTATAAGTCGATGAAAAGGTTCACCTGGCTTCTGTGCTATATCTGAGAAGTCTTCCTTTGGGGAGAAGGATAACTTGGTTTTTATCAATGCAGATATCCCTATGTATCTGCACGAATCTAAAACCCTGAAAGAAAGGCCAGCTTGCACATCAGGGCAAGCATATTGACTCCTCCCCATAAGTAGGTCAACTCCGACCCCAAACAAGGGATCATCTCGAGGCAGGTGGCTATTTTTGACAGCCATTTGTCCAGCTAGGAATTTCCAATTTCTTTCAAAGGTAAAAACCTCTTGAGGTTCAAGCATCATTGTTGCAAGACCTCTTATTACATAAGGAAAGATCAGATTCTCAAATTCTGCACTGATCCATTGAATTGCCTCAGTGAAGCTTATATTATCTTCTGCCACGTCCCTTGATAAGGGAAGCGGGACTGCCCATGATGGGTCATCATGGCTATGATGCTGTGAAACCACGTCCACAGGTCCCTGAACTGGCTCGGGCAAAGCTGCATCTTCAGGCAGCAGCTCCGTTATCTCAGCAGCCTGGTTTGGCTGGGATACAAGACTAAAAACCTCATCCGATTTCATGACAGGAAAAGCGTGCACATCAGACAACGCTTTTGCCCCGTTATCATCTCCCACCGCCGACCCGGCCCTGTAGGGGGGGTGGGCGGGGGACAGTGACTCGCTCAGACTCCTCTCTGAGCGGGGGGGGCGATTGTCGCGCTGGGCAGGGAGGCGTGGCCGATCGGCCACAGCTTTCAGCTCCTGTTCCATCAGCCGATGGGTCGGTGGCCGGGGCCAGAGCCGGCAGCAGCTCTGCGGCTCCAGCGCTCGGCCCCGTCCCCTCTGAACGGAGGGGGCATGCGGCGGGGCCGCGCGGCGGCGCGGGGGGGCTGTCCATCGCGGGTGGCCCCGCAGCAGCGGGCAGCGTTGCGCCCAGCCCTCCCCCCGCGGCGCCGGACCGGCACCGGACGCGTGGGGCGGGGCGCGGCGCGGTGGGCGGCGGCGACGGCTCCGCTGCGGGCACCGCACAGACCGCCGGCGGCGGCGACCCCGCGCACAGCATTTGGCGCGGCGGGGGGACGGGGCAAGGAGGGGCCGTCCCCGCCGGGCTCGCCTGCCGAATCCTTCGCGGAGCAGGTCGCGGCGGGGCGGGGCGGGCCGGGGAGGCGGCGGCAGGGGGCGGCGCCGGCAGCGCCGGGTGTGGCGTGCACGGCGGCCCCCCCGGCTCCCCGCAGGGGGCCCGAGGCGGCGCGGCTCCGCGCGGCAGCTGCAGGGCAGACCCCGCAGCGGTGGCGGGCAGCGGGGGGGTCGCCGCGGCACGGCCGCCTGGGGCGGCGCGGGCGATCCCCCGCGCTCGGCGTGGGACCCGATGCCGAGCGCTCCGCCCCCTCGGCACCCCAGCTCCCCGCCCGGCAAACCGCGCGGGGAGCGGACCGAAAAAGGCTTCCCCGCGCTTCCAAAAACCCCGCTGGGCGCGCCCAACCCCCGACATGGGGGTGGGGGTCTCCTGCATCGGCTCTAACCCTGCAACAGAGCAATCCTCGTCAGAAGCGACGGAGCTCGCAGGGGAGCTTCTGCTCTGTGTCGAAAACCCAGAATCAACTTCAAAGTCCTCCCCAGCCTCTTTTAGAAGTGGGAAGACTGTTGTCCATGCCCGTAAAAGAGTGCCTGCCTTAGAGTTTCCGTCAAGGACGGCAGAGAAAAGGCTTTTTCCCAGGGTTCTCCATGGGCCAATATAAAGTGCCTTTTCAGCAGTATAAAAAATTCCAAGTTTCTTTCCCCAGCTAAGCAGTTCTCTCACGTGTTTCCTGGTCAAGTCAGCGTCACAGGACAACAAAAAGGAGTGGAGCAGTTCCATCATCAATCGTTCCTCTGAGAACATCGTGGGTTTCTTCTTTTTGCAGCTGTAGAAGGCAGATTTTTTTTTTTCTTTCTTCTTTTTTCTTTCCTCACTAGCTTGCAACTTGACCACGTACAGGCGCCAGTTATCACCGTGGAGGCCCAACCAGGAACACAGACTGGGGACACAGATCTGGGTGCATCAGAGCAGCAGGGCAGAAGACCCTGCCCTTAGTTTATTTTTCCATTATATATCTGTGGCAAGGTGACCATGGATTGGAGAAGGGTATCACCACCTCTCCTGTCACATTGGTCCAGGAGGCTGTCATTCAACCTCCCCTTGTCTTGGAGAAAGTATTCATAACATTGCCAATATTTACAAAACATGGTCCTGTGTTTACAATTCACCAGCGTGAGAAACTGCACGTTTCTCCTTTAATATGAACGCTTAGCAAACCAGGAAAATTCATGGCAACAATGTAATATGTATTTGTATCAAATTATGACCTTATTATCTACTGCACTGCAGATAGTAACAAGGGGAAACTGCAAAGCACTCTGTTCAAAGCCTGTCACAGAAATACAGTTTTTGGTTACCTGGTTCACTCATACTACATCATCCTTAAATATCAGTGTCCTGGAAAATTTTTACTATTTATAGATCTGCAGTAATGATGAAGTTCATAAAAACCCATTAAAGTTCATTAAAAATAACACTGACTTTGGGGAGAAGGAATAGAATTCTATTCCCATTTACAAGAAACAAATGCAAGACAGAAAACGGAAAAGACAGCTTAAACTTACAAATTGTGCACAGACGGATGAGGTGGAGGCTAAGCAGGTAAGATCCTGTTCAATAATGTTGTTTCATACTTTAAAAAGGTGGAAATCTCCTGGGATAACAGGTTGGCTTGTTGACAGTGTTCATCATGGGGATCCACATGACAGTTGGGGTGTCTGGTTGTCACTCCATCAAGCAAGGGACATTTCAGAAGGTTCTGTTGGAATTAGTATTAAAATTTCAAGAAATGTGGGTGGTCATTGTAAATGGTCCTTTGGAAGATTTTCTGTTTTTCTAGGGATAAGTGTCTTGGTAAACATAGTTTAGAGACAGAGAACAAATTGCTAAAAACATGCACATGATTTGGCCAATAGTAAAACATCCTCAGAAACCTGATGGCAGCAAACAAGTAGTCAGCACTTTCCATAATAACTTAGACCTTTAGAGTGGGATTATTTTTTCACTCTATTTAAATACCACGTGGGGAGTTACCTTTGATTTAGTACTTTGCTTGCCTGTGGAATTAAACAGATTTCACACTATTCTCTTGTGTTCTGATGACCCATGAAACAACAAAAAGAAATTTGATTATTCAAAATAACGTGTTAACTCCACCAAGGAAAAAACTTTACTCTTATGCAACTATTTTGGTGTTTTATGTTGCCACAGTTAAACACCAGGAGCTTTAAACAGAAAATCAATAGCTACAGCAAAATCCCAGCATAGCTATAATATTGTTTATCCTACTGTAGGTTAAAACTCAGCTTGAAGGGATAATGTGATGAAGTTGGGACAAAAATCCTGGCTCATTTTTTTCTCTTTCCCTTGTCATTATCAGCAGTGCTAGATGGATTACTCAGAATAGAAATGACAAGAATTTTTTTTTCCAAATTATAATGGCAGACCGAATTAGTCTGGACTCCAGAGGAAGCCAAACCTCTGACTACAAGTATATCATATACAGTGGTTCACAGGAGCACCACAGAGAAACGTAGAGGGTCAGATTTGGTCTTTGATGGAATAGATATTGATTACTTTTAGAAATGAGGGATATGATGGATATGACAACCTGGAGCCTGTGTCTTAACCAAGAGTGAGAGTCAAAACTTTTTAAATACATAAAAGCATAACATTTACCATAATTGATGGGGTACCAAAGCTTTCATCTAAGCTTACCAAGGAATCAAATGGGAAGCTTGAACTTCAATACCTTCAGTTAAGCGGGGCTCTGACTTTTGTGAAAGCTAAGGACAACAGCTTGCTCTCTTATTTGTGTTTTCTGTTTTTACCAGCACCTTACATGCTTCCTCAATTTAAGCCAAATGCAATTTTTCAAGAAACTCACTTCTCGTAAACATTCTGTTTTGCCCTTAGTCACAACAAGTTATTGAATATATTTGTTAGATAATTTGGTCCAGTTCAGTGAACTACAGCATATTCCCAAAGGCCACTGGTTTGAAGCAATTTTTTTCTCACTTTTCTCAATTCTTTATTTATTTTGTGCCTCACAAACTTTTCTTCAAGTCAGTCTGTTCTGTTTTTAAAAGAACATCACCTTGTCCTAAGTCCTTTCCCTACAATAGTTCTAACATCATTGCTAAATATACCACCAGTAATTGTGTGAATTCTAAGGTTGGGGTTATTTAAAAACCATCATCAAGGTACTTTACAATATTATTTTACTTACAAACTTACTTACATAGCTTTACAAGTTATGGCGGGAGTAGCCTACAAAAAAGATGGAGAGGGCTGCTTCTAAAGGGCATGTAGTTTTAAAACAAGAAGGAATGACTTTAACATTAAAGAGGGTAAGTTTAGATATGACGAAGAAATTCTTTACTTTGAGGGTGGTGCAGCACAGGAACAGGTTGCCCAGAGAAGCAGTGGATGCTCCACCCCCAGAAATGTTCAAGGACAATTTGGATGAGGCTTTGAACAAGCAGGTGGAGTAGAAGGTGACCCTGCCCATGACAGGGAGTGTGGAACTAGATAATCTTTAAAGGTACCTTCCAACCTAAACCATTCCAAGATTCTGCAACTCCAAGATTCTAAATCAAGCAGTGCATAACTGTGGTATATACGATCTCTGAATGTTAGCATATGAAGCATCCAGTATCAGAATAAGTGGTCGCACTGGAACTTAGCAACAGCAAACTATGACACCTATCAGAAGAGCTGGGCTGCAAAATGATCATTTCAGAAACTATTTTTAAGCAGGCTCAGCACTCAAGACAACATCACTTCCCCTCCACCCCCTGAGAGATGGAGAAAATGAGATGTCAGCGATCAACACAGTCAACACAGAATCAATGCAGCATCTGACAGCATTTATGTTAATAGCATTTTCTTGTCCCACGGTCCAAAGAAATATGCTGTCAAAGCTCCACATGCAACTGGGACATCTCACTGTGGTTTGTCTCATCCTCAGATGAGAACCTCCTGACAAGAATTTGGACACACAGTTAAGCTTTCTTGTTTACCAGTGAATTCAATGTTTGAGGAAACTATGATCCAAACTTGTGTCAGAGTAAAGATTAGTTCGCTGCAACTTTTTTGAGCCAGTTGGCATAAGATGTTCTATTAAAATTTCCTAACAGCTGATCTTGAGGCACTTAAGGAGGTTTGATCCTATTCTGCTTCACTGAGCATTAAACATTATATTTCTAGCCTCCTCAAAAGAAGTTTGTATTTCATGAAAGATATTTTAAGCCAACATCAAGGGATGAACAGACAAGGAAAACATTTCTGTTTACTTTAAAGTCTTTCATTTAAGTGCCATGATTAGATGTCCAAATTATTGCAGAATTATTTCTGCTTACCTTGTACAATGGTACCAATTTTTCAGTCAGAAAACAAATACTTTAAATACTACAGTACCTTTGTGTTAAGAGAAGGAAAGAGAATAGATGTGAGAAAATTGGGTAATTTTTTTTTTTTTTAAATTTGGACACTTAATTTGAGAGGAGAGTGCCCCATTAATGCAAAAGTCTGCTGGTAATTTTTATTTCAAAGTACACAAGAAGTGTTTGAAAAACCTAAGTACTTTTCAGATTAAGATCACAAATAGTTCTTATTTTGAAAGTATTTTCTATAGGAATTTGCCTACATTCAAATTCTAAAAAGTCAAGAAACATCTGGAAAATAAAGTAAAAAAGTCAAGTCTGGTTTTATTTTGTTTTTCAGCTTGTTAAAAGGGCCAAAAGGAGTACTGAGTAATTCTGATTTGCAATTTTATTTAGATACTATATGCTAGAAAGTGCACAGTTAGAATCTCTACAAGAACATTGTGTCATGCACTTGAACTACCAAATCAATGTTTACACTAACACTTAGAAGTTGTTTTAAATGTGTACTCAGGATACCACCATGGCTACATAATGTCACACATCTATACGTAAATGAGTGCATTGATGTTTCCACCCCCATAATGGGCAGCTGCTTCACTTTTTCTTTTTTTGAGGTAAATTTGCCAGTATTTCAAACTAAATATCTACTATTTCAAAAGAAAATAATTTTGAAACAAGACATTTCAATAATTTTAGAAATCTTCTCCTTTCCATTCTATATATTATTTCAAGTTGATTGATTAATCAAAACCATTTCTGGTGTAAAGAATTTATTTTCAGCAAAACAAAAAAACAAAGCTTTGGCAAATATGCAAAGTGAGAGTAATTTTCTGCTTTTAACAACAATCTTCTCACCTCTAAGAAAATAAATTGTACAATTTACTTGTCCCTATGAAACCAGTAGTATCAGGGGTTGTTTGTCAGGAAATTTCCATGCACCATATGACGTACCAAGAAGAACCTCTTAGACTTGTTTGTATTGCAGATAGCCACAACCAATACTGTTGTACTAAACTAAATAATACTAAAGTTTTAAGTGACTTTGAAACTTAGAATGGATAGGCACAAGTTTATGAGGGAGTTTTTAACCTTTGAGAGTACACATAACATGCTTAACAACAGAAGTGCTGCATCTGCAAGACTGCTCCATACCTTCTGAATTTTGAGAAGATCAGACCCTGGGTTTAGAAATTAAAACGTTTATTAAAGTGTTTATGTAACATGTTTTGTGTCTTCCAGCTGATGTGCCTACCTAGTGCAATTGATGACTGAAAATATCCAGGATGTCTGTGTCTACTGGGCCAACAGACTCAGACAACCCTCTAGAATATATCCCATGAGTTGTTTACCTAGAAAGGATTTATTCTATAGACTGTAAAAAAAAAAAAAAAACAAACCACCACCACCAAAACAACCTACTTTTGCAAATCCTTGAGACACCATTCCATATTATTATGCTATGCTGGCTGCTGTCTCACAGTAAGATTCTAACTAAATGCACCAGGATTCCCTATCAGATTCCATGAGGAATCAAACTGCTGGGAGCATGAAGGTTTTGCGTGTGCCTGCCTTTCATCTGAGTTTTGCCTTAAAACATTTTAAGGCAGGAGGTGGGCTGATGGATTTTCTTTAAGATTTATGTAACTAAATTAGCCCACTTCACTCCATGCAAACTCCCAGTGACTGCTGAACCACTCATTAATGAATGCAGCTACAGATAATTACATGACAAGTTGCTTGAGTCTAGACAGTCTGCTTCAGCAGTCAGTGACAACATGGCCAAAGGGAACACTAACCACATTGTACTCTTCCATCCTAAGAGGAGAGGTCTTTCCAAAATGCCATGTCCTTTTGCACATTAATGACTTCCTACACTCCATACATTTACAAGCTGTGGTAGGTTGTGATATAGCAAAAGAGCAGTTAAGATGCTATGTGTAGTAGTGTAGAATCTCTTTCTCAAGTAAATAGTTTACGTGTAATAGTAAATAAAGTGACAATAAATTTATAAACACACTATATATGGTTTGAACAGGGGGTAGAAGATACTGTAAAGTTATATACATTTGTTTTTTTTGTTTTTGCACCTTAGCTTTACTAGGGTTTGGAAGGAAAAAGAGGAACAGATTGACTTCCTATACAAGAACACACAGCCTTGGAAGTTGTTTAAAAACTTAAGGATTTAATATCATTAACTCACAGAATAAAAAAGCTGTCTTCTGCCAGAGGAGAACAAAGCATGAAAATACTTAAAACATTACTTAATTTCCAGTAAGATTTGCCAGGGTCAATGAGGACTCATTGAGCTCTGACAGGAAGACAAGCAGAGGGAGGGAAGCCTGCAAGTGCCTTTTGGAAGGTTAATCTAAGATCCTCGTGTAAATGGTCAGATACTTATAGAAAAGGTACAAGAGTTTAAAAAATACACTTTTTTCTAAATACTTTCATGTTAAACAAACATAGATTTTCCATGATTATTTTATTATAGACTATCACAGTCATAATTCAAGGAGGAGAACTGTAAAGTGAGAACTCAGATCAGACCTGCTGAATGATCTGAGCTGAAGAACACAACTGCATTCTGTGAACTGCTTCCACCACACGCACCAGATATTATCAGAGTGCTGAACCTGAGACTTTAGATACATAATGAAAGTACCTATTCCAAGACTGCATGCAGTTCACGAACTTAACAACCACAGGAAAATTAAGTGAAATAATTCTGTATTATTCTATGAATTCATTACGTGGCTGCTGAACCCATGAATTAAATGAAGGCAAAAAAGGCAAAGGTCTCAAAACTATAACTCACTCCCTTACATGCTTTTTCAGGTTCCTGTTGTGTAAACTGCCCTTTGTTTTGGGTTTAGATTATTCTGGTGGCTTTGAGCAGCCAGTAGGAGAGCTTATGTAAGATAATAAAACAAAGAACCAGGCGCATCTGTATTTATTTGCCTGAACTACATCAAAGGATTTTAATTTCTGTCGGTATATTTGCCTCTGAACTCAGTATATATATCAAGCAACACAGAATTGGTCTGTGACAGTTTACCCTGCTTTTTCAGGGAGATGAGTAAGATACAAAAGGCCACTGTCTCAGTAGAGCACTCAGATTTCATTAGTGAAAAGGACAGGCATGTACAAAGAGCTGCCCTTACATAAACTTCAGCCATTTGAAATTATGGCTTATGTGGGGAGCAGAAACTTTCCAAATGCAGAGACTAGATTGCAAGTGCACCAGCAGTGATCTGGGTCCATGTGGAGAGTGTTTACTGTTTACATTCCAGTTTCTCTGCACTAGAGGCACAAGACAGATGCAGGGAAAAACAGCAGCTTTGCCATCCCACGTGTCTTTGCAATCAGCCTTATCATTGATTTACTTGTAATTTCCTTGTAAACGTCTTCAGAAATCATTTATATATTTTGCAAACATGCCTTCAAGTGTAACATATACAACCTGAATATCAAACAGCATTTGAATTCTAAAACCATGGCAAGAATTTTCTACTTACGCTATTATTCATATAGATCAGAAGCACACAGACCTTGAAGCCAGTGCTGAAATGAGTCAACTTGCTCATAGCTTTAATGCCAGAACGAATCATAAATATATTCTTTAGAGAAGTTCAGTGCCACAGAAGTGCATTATGACAGGTGTTTTACACTTTCTTCAGGTGACACATGTTTTATTTGTAAATTGTTGTAATCTCAGTGCCACACTGATCTTTGTGTTAGGCTTAAGTGAATATTTGGTAAATGAAGCTTGTCAATAAAGATATTTTTGATAGCAATTCTGAAAAACTCCAAGTGCATGAGACCACAATATTTGTCTTCAGTACTGATAAAATCAATAACAGCTAAATCATTTGCATGTGAAAGATGATTTGGGGCGTATAAACCTTGTATTGAAAGGTATCACACAGGATTAGCTACATTAGTTTCAACTAAGTCAAAATACAAGAAAGAGAAAAAGACAAATGCTTCAAAAACACAGTGAACAATAAATTTAAATACTAGCTTTTCTTTGGATGAGTAAAAAAGTAGCAGTTACAAAGTAATTTTCTCCTTAGGATTCTAATGATATCCTGTGAAATCTGGTTTGCTTTCTATGAACAAATCATATTGAAGCTTAAACAAAACCACTGAGTATTGCACACAAATAAGCCTCCCAAGACAGCAAATGTTTCAGATCAGTCTGCTAATTTTTATGGAGTCCGTCAGAGTCATGAGTATGCTTTTAAGCTATTATATTACCCCTTTATTTTAAAAAAATGAGGCTACCATTAATTTCACTGTGGTACGTCAGTTTTATCCAAGTTCTGCAGTGCACAGTCCTGTTTTTTAAGACTGAATTACTATGAAAAAACAAAATTTTAGTTTCTGTTTGCTTGTTTTGCCCCTGTTTAGAAAAAAAAAGGAAAGAAAATTTTCTCTTACATGCTATTTGTTCTTACTAATGAAGTTGACATTAAAAAATCCCACCGCAGACCCATAAACCTAATTGGATACCAATCACCTGTTATACATTATGATAAAAAATTTCTACTGCCTACTAAAGATTAGAGAACACAGGAAAATTAAATAGAGCATAGTGTAAGAATACATCTATACAGACCTTTTAGGAATTTATTTGCAGATAAAACAGGACTGACATCATATTCAGGGCTGCTCAACCTCTGTAAACTGAGTACTCAGCACCACAAAGTTAGATTTCTAGAAAGAGCCTGTCTCACTAAGGTTCTCTAGTCTGTGTAATACAGAAGAACTCACTATTGTCATGAGAGCAGAAGGAACTCCCAATACTTAAGGAAAAGCCAGGTAATACTTTGCATGGAAATGCAGCCTATTTTTGTATAGCAAGACTGTTGGATTCCCAGTAAAGAACTGAGCTTACCAAAAAAAGAAAGATTAGCAAGCCAAAAATTCCAGAATTATGTAAATATTACACCATCTTTTGAATACTACACTCCAGTGTACTACCTACCTACCTTCAGCAAATGCTCTCTCGATTTCAAATTGTTTTCTATCAAAGAAGTATTTAGAGTGGGAAGGACTCTGGAGATCTCCAGTCAAACACTCCTGTGTTTGATTCTTTATATATGCAGATATAAAAACACACATACACAAATACATAAAGGTTTACACACGTGTGTATATATATATATGTATGTATGTATGTATGTATATGTGTATATATATGTATATAGATGTGTGTATGCATATATGTATATATAGATTTCTACAGTTTCTATTTGTGTACCTCAGAGAAAAAATCAGTTGTTATTTGGTTGTAGAAAGTTCCAATCATCCTTTGCTCTTAAGACAACACAGGGAAGGTTGATGAAACAATCACACCACCTTTTTTCAGGAAAATCTCAGCAAAGCTGTGCAATTGTCCTCCGAAAGCTTTTCGCAGCTTTTCATCCTCTTTTAAAAGGCATTGCACTTGAAATCCACATAGCTCCACCCTAACTGATTCAAAACAGCTCTGCAGCCAATAAAGTTGTTTTCATTTCAATACTTCTGCAGTGTAAATATGATACCTACTCCTGTAGCTGAATAACAGTTAATCAGCTTACCTACTCATGGAATATTTGAATGGAAGGGTGACAAACCATTAACCATCACACGGAGTTTCACTATTTCTTTGATTGCAAGTGCTTACTTAGCACCCTGATTTCTTATAAGGAGATACTCTGCTGGGTTTTGGTTTTCAAAGAAGGCATAGAAACTGCTCTAGGATAAGCAGGCCTCGCTACACATAACTACAAATCCTCATTCTTACTATCTTTCATTCTTCTACCTTTGTTTAGGTTTCTCAGAATCTTGAGAGATACTTTTCCTTATACATGCAGGTTTCCCCCAAGATTTTGAGAAAACATTACGGAAGAGAGGAACTGTTGGCATTAAAACCATCAGAGACTCATGTCTTACCCATAGGGATGTAGAGAACCTCTGTTGTAAGTAAAGTTAAACTCATACATTGTAGCAGGTCCGCCTTCTAAAACCATTAAAATGGCAATATCAATGCAAGTGTACTCACAAACAAATAGAGATTCTTTTGCAGCCTTGGAGATGTCTGAACATCTTACACCCACAGTTTTGTCAGTATCACATCATGCATCACAGATACGCAAAGCTACTAAGACAACTAAAGAAAAAGGCACCAGGAGCATGGCTGGAGGCTGCATTTACTAGCTCAAGCTTTTTGGTTGCTCACTGAACTCATATACCTTTCATGGCTGATTTCTTTGGACATCTACCTATGGAAATTAAAAGAAAATGTCAGGGAAAAAATGGGCTTTGTGAAGAATTTGTGATGAATAGACAAAGCACCTAGTGTGTCTCCAGCCAGTTATTCCACCTCAACAGCTTGAATGTTTACCTTCTTCTTCCTTCACCTGAATTTCAATTTACACAGGTCCTTTCTCAATGATACTTCATTATCTACTAAGTAAGCTCCCCTGATACTCATACACTTTTCAGAAGGTCTGTGCATCATCTGAGATGCAGCTTCTCATTTTCAGAGTTGAATCTAATATATGGATATATTGTTCTATTTTCTGTTTCTGCAATACTTATTTGACTGTGGTATTATACAGTCTCTAAAAGATTATTGCTTCTGCTATGATAATGGATCAGTATTTTGCTTTACTTGTGCTGATTCTGGCGGAGTTCTGAGTGTTCTTGGTTGAGGAGAAGTCAGACTGTCAAGGCCTAATTAAATAAAAATTATACCTGAAAAATGGCTTCAGAAGTGTCACTCACTACATTATTACCTTCATTTGCTTTAGCTGAGTCAGGTTTAGATAGCCTCAAAATTAAAATGTTTTAAACTGTGTATAAACTTAAAATGCAGTGGAAGTCCTTATTTTCTGTCAGTAAAGGATGTAACCCATTCTTCCTGCTTATTACACTTCATCTAGTAATCAAAAATTCACATATTGTAACATCCAGGCTTTTGCTAATTAGACTCAGGCCCTGCCAATGGGAGCTGAGGGTCCCCTCTCCACAATTAATTTCAATGCTATGGCATGAGCAAGAATGATATTTTCTGAACTTCCTAGGTTTCATCTGGAAAACGTTCTGTCTGAGCTGCATGGATTACTGGCTTAGTCAATTCAAGTGCTGACAACCTTAACTTTTTTATCTAACTGGAATAAGAAAGCTTAGGCTATGGTACAGAAGCCTCACACATGAAATCATCAGAAACACTCTTTTAATGGTGGATATTGATTTCACATTTACATGGTAGTGATTTCACATTTACAGGTGGCAGTGCTGATGTCATTCTTTGAGGAGAAAAGAGACATGGCACAAAGCCATGGGATGAAAATTTTTTGCCCCATCATCTTTTGTTTTCTTTTCATTTTAGATGTACAACAGGTTCTTGTAGGAAAAACACTATTCTAATCTAATCATGCTCACTGAAATAAAATGCTGAGAGGCAGCTCTGGGGGGAGAATGACAAAACACATTTGCATAGTTTGCACTACAGATTTTATTTAATTTAGGAAGAAAGGCCTGTGAGGCTTACTGCATTGTCAAAAACTGTAAATATAAAAGTCCCTTCAGTATTTCCTAAAGTGCTAAGTAAAAGGTCCTTTGGATTCAGAGGTTGAGTTGGAACTGACAAAATCAGTCTCCATAGCCTTTTGAGCTGATCTTTGCAGTGTAGTTATGGCATAGGTAAATGATATCATCTTGAAAAGGGTTTCAGTTACTTCATTGGAAGAAAATCTCATTCAGCTCTGGACTTCCCCAGTACAACCACAAAAGACTTGTTTGCAAATTCTAAAATAAATATACACACACAATAATAATATAAATTTTTGCCTTTCAATGAAAAGTTCGAAATGCCAACAAAAAGCACTAATTACCACCAATACCTTCTTCCAGATGTATAATCTATTGCAATGTATTACATGCATGTAATATACACATGAGATCCTTCATCCAGTGTTTTCTCCCAATTTAGCTGATCCAAGTATCTCACATCAACGTGTATTCAAAGAGCTTTCTAGAACAGGCACGTGATTTAATCAAATTGTCTAAATGCTTTTTAGAACAAACAGATTAACATGGATAATGTTAATGACACAATATTCCTACACTCACTAAAAAAAGCATCAAAGAAGAAATGGAGTAACTAAAACAGCTTGAGAGGGAAGGTCAAAAAGCATGAATGGTGTTTACCTCATATGACAAAGGATGGATTATGGTCTCCTTTTCATGTACATACTCCCAGAGTATTCTTACACAAAGGATGAGACCAAAAATGAAGAGAAACAAGAAGTTCCTGCTAGCTTTCTATTAGCAACACAAAACTTCTTCATCTGTGGAGCAAATAAAAGTGTCCTTTGGTGCAGCTGTCAGGTGGGTCTAAATCCTGGGTTAAAATATATAATCTGTTTTTGAATATAAGTATTTCAGGAGTGAAAATGTTTGCTTACAAGTTGGAACTTCTTTCACAGGCATTTCTGTACACAATAAGCTTTTCAGCTAAGTAATGGATAAACTCAACTTCATAAAATGTCCTTCTGTTTCAAATAGATTTCAAAAGCCTAGTGTAGTCTTGTTCTTTATTCTAGCAATTCAATTTAAGAAAAATTTTAATGTTACCAAAAACATTTTGTTAAGGACTTTTTTTTAATCTGCACACTTGAAGTAGCTTTTTGTGCTAACGGAAAATTCATTACTTGTTTTCATTTGACACTTGGGGAGGTTTCATTTTGAACATAATAAACAATGAGAAGCTGAAGTTCACTTTTTCTCCTTTTTAAATCTGTTAGAAAGAGCCATAGATGCATTAACTATAAACCATGAAGGTAAGTGGCTCTACAACTCAGGAACTAGAAATGAAAGATCCAAAATGTGCTGCATCATTTTACAACTCATGTTCTATTCTCAATATTCTCATTTGTCTTCTTATGATATTTTCTAAGGGAATATTTTAGCTGCTAAAAAAAATGTAATAAACAGAAGTGTAATAAAGTGAGAAAATTGTGCCCTTGAGCTTTGGAAATTTTTTATCCAAAACCACGCAGTTAACACTTCCAATGAATATGATATGCAATATGATGCTTACAGTACCTGCTCTCTCAAATATTGCATAGGCATGATACCATTCTGATGAACAAAGCAATACGTGTGTGATTAACACACATGCATTCTCAAGCTGCTTTCAGACGTATTTAGTTATTTAAATTTGTAGCTATCTAATGAAAATCAGTGTCTATATTACTCAGTCTTCAATTTCCAACAAAACATTTTGCTGATTTCATCACTGACCATTTTAACACAATCTTATTTAGGTATTGCCTGTGTGAGGGGAACTTCAGAAGTGTTTTAGGACTAATTATTGGAAAGAAGAAAGGAAGGAATAAGAAACATTTTCCTTCTAAAGGGATTTTAAAATACAAACCATACTGCACCGACACAACAAGCAGTCTGAAGGATACCATTGCTGCCTTTTCTACAGCATTTCAATTTCAGGATACATTGTACTGTAGCTTTTGGTGATGGACAGCCTTGAATCTATCCTTCCAAACTTAGCACTGAACATCAGAGAAAATGTAACTATCTTAATTATACCAAGTTAGAAAGGATACTCAGTGATAATTTCACCAGCAGCAGTACTGTCTCTTTTGCAAAACAAAACAAAACAAAAAACCTTAGAATATTAAAGCACTATCAATAGTTTTGAGGTGTGCTTGTGTTGGAATTCTGGAAACTGAGGATTTTGGGCTTTCTGTGCTGAGGGGCACTGGCCCTCAGGCAGGCACTGCATTTGATTTGAGGCCAGGAAACTTGACTTGGAACAGGCTTCTGAAGTTGAGTGGTGGCACTGTGGTTGTGGGTGTGTAGTTTGAATAGTATTGTGTGATCTTACAGGGTGAAAAACTTGTATTTCAAGGCTTTAGTATATACTAATATATACCGGTCAAGATGGAGGATTTAAGGCATTGTCTAAGTCCTTCTTGTTCACCTTATTCTTCTTGGTTTGGGTTTTTTTTTTTCTAATTGGGTGAAAAAAGCCCACATTGTGGGCCTTGAGTTGTCAATTATTGGGTCAAAAGTATAAATAATAATAATACTAATATAGGTGTCATCTTGTTATTGGGTGATTAGTGCTTAACTAACCTTGGAAAGAGTTAGAGATGCATCCATTTTGTAACTTGCTAGTTAGAGCTCATGAGTCGTGAGACTGTAATATAGGTAAGAATTAATACACACTGAGTCCGAATGCAAACTTCATCTCTCATGCACTGATCCTGACCTTGTCAGAAAAAGAAGCCAGAACCCTCACATACTTGTCTGGCCAAATGGATACAGCAATTGTGTGCCAGCCAGAACAGCCACTGGACAACTGAGAAATTTTAAGATCTTACCTGATTTAAGAAGATGTGTATCTTTAATATATGTCTTACCATATATACTGTGCCATGAATATCTATCACATACATATTAGCAAAGTCTGTTTTTCCAGAACAAGATAATTTGTGGTTGACAGTCATTGTGAAGGCCAGCAACTACAAAGTCATTAGCAGGAGCAGTACCCTTGATTCATTAAGGCTATCCTAGGCAATGTGTTAGAAACCTTGTACCAAGTGCAAAGAGATCTCACCTCAGTCAATAGTTGTGAAATGCACTTACAGTAGAAAGGGAGAGCAAGACAAGTCCTGTCTGCAGAATACCCAAACGCCTTGCCGTGACATCCACTCTAATGAAAGCAAGAAAATCCCAGCAAGTGCTTCCACCAAAAAGTGACTACACTTTCTAGAACTCTTCCCCCTAAATTCATAATCATTCTACCAGAAGAACAGGTAAGCAAAGTTTTAGTCAGGTTTCTACTTCTCTATCCACATTCCAGAGCAGGATTTGGCACTAGCTAATGCAGGTCCAGTAAATAGTTTATGAGGATGACAGGATTCTTTCCAATACTAGATCCAGGCACTACTCCCGGTGAAATTCTCCAAACCTGAATAAAATAATTGCCTAGCTGGCTTGGATACACTTGTGGAAGACCAACAATTGGTGGAAATGGTATTTGGTACTGGCTGGTCTCATGTCTGGTGTAATAAGCCAAAATTATTTCCACAGTCAAGCACTTCTTAAAGCAATCAGACTCAACACAGAGAGATCAGATAGAACACAGCAGCCAAGAGCATGACAGCAATCAGTGATCTGCCTTTAGTCCATACTTGTCCCTTTTTCCCATAACTGCAATTTGCCTATTGGTTGTGACCCAGTGGTGACAAAATACTACATGAAAATTTGGTTCCACAACACAGACCACTATTTATGGGTATTTTCAAAGAATACTTACAAGTCAACTGCCAATTTGCAGCCCAGCTTCCAAAATTAGAATGTCTTCCAAGGCCAGTTTAGTTTTGAATCAAATTCTAAGTGTCCTAGTATAGCCCCACTTAATTTCTGTGGTTACTTTCAGAACTGAGTTTTTCCTTGCTTTTAATGTATGTATGTATATGTTTATGTCTATGTCTGGCATGGTAGAGATGACACACACAGCTATAAAGAATAGTTTCACAATATTCTAAAGAAGGTTCTGAAATATGCCTATATTTTAAATTCTTTGCTTTCTCACTCTGCATTTGACCATCATGTCACAAAGCATGAGGAGGTAGCTTTGACAGATAGTAATTCTTCTATCATTCCTCATCACAGATCTGAATGCAGAATGATCATTTAACAGGGGTTAGATGCTCCCTAAGTGATGAGGAGACAGAAGCCAAATGAGATGAAAAGGTTAGCAAGGCAGAGCCCCATCAGAGAGGTAGCAGAGACAATGGGCAAGTTCAGCCAAGAGTGCAAATCAGCATGGAGACGCATAGCCACAGTGCAGGACCCAGACCAAACCAGGAAAACAATCTGTGGGTCAGAGGCAATCACGGGTAATCAGGGTGAGATATTATTCCGAGGGCAGAGGGCAGGTTCAGAGGCACAGGACAGGTCAGGATAGGAGGACAGCCCATCGGTTGGGATCTGTGGGCTCAGCCAGCCAGCAACCAACGCTGCCAGCACAGCTCAGACAGAGGCTGAAGGCTCCCAACTGAGCCAACACAGAGCTCTTTGGTTCACAGACAGAGATGTGGATGGAGGCCAAAGCTGAGGCTGGTCTGGGCCTTCAGAGCTGTTAGCACACTCAAGGCCCTAACATGGGTGATCTTGGCCAGGTGCCCATGATTTGGAGATAACCTCACAATCTGTGGTGATTACACAGTTTTATGGACAATGCAAAAGAGATACTCCAAACTGGGCAACCCTCACTGGGACAACTTCCCTGGAGATTCTTATCTTTACCACTCAAAGAAGAAGAGGGCAATATTCAATTTAAACCAAAAGCAGATTTTTTTTTTAAGCTTAAAACAAAGCACCTTCAATATACAGTTTTAGCTGTGCTAAGATAGCACTCAAAATGAGATTAATAGAATTCAGATAAGCATTAGACTTAATAGGCTTAATGAGAATATGTGAAATAGAATAATTTTAGAGAGAGATAAATCCTCAAGCTCCAAGGCATATTTCAACCAGGAAATGAGAGAAGCTGAAAAGTTCATTCCATTATGATTCACTTTTCAGAATAGTCATGATCAGAAAAGAGCACTTGAAAAACAAAGAAAACAGACAGCCCCCTTCAGTTTTCAAAAGGAGCAACTTATATGCAATACAAACTGTTCTCATACTGGAGGGCTTTTAAAGTTCCCCTCTCCTACTGACTGTTAAAACTATGGATGCTTTTGAGATGGTGCAAATATATGGTGCCAACTCTACCATTCAATAGCTTAATTTTGTAGCTAGTACAGGAGTCAGGAACTTCTCTTTGTGGATCTAGCATTCAGCCGGTGTCTAAATTCCTAATTTGTGCAAGAGCATTAATAACATCTTTCAGCTTCAGAGTATAATGAATATTTTAACAATTGCAATAGATGAAGATATTAAAAAATTTAGAGCAGATCCAAATAAGAGTTGGATTAGGATTCACCAAAACACATGCAGACCACCAGTGATCAACTTTCAACCATTACCTTACTCTCTCCTGTCCACCTACAAAAGAGAAAATCTCATCATTTTCAGCAAGGGCTTAAGATTGAGTAAATTATGAGATATTCAACCTTAGGAAGACACAGGTGCCTGGGAATGACACTAAATTGAGTGGGAACTCAACTCATGTGCTGGAGGTAGGAAGATTCTGCAGAGGGCTGTGGAAAGGCTGGATAGATGGGCCAAGAACAATGGTAGGAGGGTTCAGTAAGATAAAGTGCTGGGTCTTGCACTTGAGTCTCAACAACCCCAGGCACCGCTACAGGCTTGCGGAAGAGTGGCTGAAAAGGTGCCCAGCACAAAAGGACCTGGGGTGCTGAATGTGTGTGCCCAGGTGGACAAGAAGGCCAGTGGCATCCTGGCTTGTAGCAAGGGTATTGTGACCAGCAGGGCCAGGCTGTGCTCGGCCCTGGGGATGCTGCACCTCAGACCCGGTGTTCAGCTCCAGGCCTGTCACTACAAGACATTGAGGGGCTGGAGTGTGTCCAGAGAAGGATCACTGAGCTGGGGAAGGGTTTGGGTCACAAGTCTCATGAGGGGCAGCTGAGGGAGCTCGGGCTGTTTAGCTTGGAGAAAAGGAGGCTCAGGGGAGACCTTATCATTCTCTACAAGTCCCTGAAAGGAGGCTGTAGCCAGGCTGGGATTGGTCTCTTTTGTCAGGCCACTAATAACAGGAGAGAGGTCATAGCCTCAAGTTGCACCAGGGGAGGCTTATCAGGGGACACCAGGAGGAATTTCTTCACAGAAGGGGTTATTAAGCCCTGGAGTGTGCTGCCCAGGGAGATGGTGCAGTCACCATCCCTAGAGGTTTTCAAGAAATGAATATACATGGCACTTAGTGCTCCTGTCTAGTTAACAAGGTAGAGACAGGTCAGTGGTTGGACTTGTTGATTTTAGAGGTCTTTTTCAACCTAAAAGACTCATGTGATTGATTTTGTGTGTGATTAGACTGCAAAATACCTAAAGAAATTGGTCTTTATCCTGTGTTGACTTCATCAACATCCTACATAGATAGGCTTTTAATCCTTGACTTATTTCATGATGAGGACTCCTGCAGGAATACACCTCACTCTTCCCTGGCACACTCCTCATAAGCTGTTAAAATACATAGTTTTGATGATTAGGTTTTGTATGGCATTAGATTTTATTTATGTTTTCATACTTGAAGGTATGCTTTCTCAAAGCCAGACTCTTAGCTATAAGAAACAAGGAGTAGATTCTTTTTTTTGCAATGCACAAAGCGCCCCTTAATGGCCTGGCAGCCTCCACACTAAACTGATAGTCTTGTTTGCGTGAGGAGAGAAGCAGGAAGTGTATGGAGACAGATGGGTGAATATTAATTAATGCTTATAAGGCTGAGGAAAATAAGCAATTTGAAATTTGTAATACCCTCTTCCCAAACAACCTTGTCTTATTTACATTATAATGTAAGACAGAATGTACTAAATGCATACGGAGCTACAATCTTTATGTTAAGTATTTCTTGAAAGATAAGGACAGGAAGATGCACAGCTAAGACTTCCAGCTCAGCTCCTCCAGACACTGGTAAGAGAGCAAAAATAATTTCTTACACACTAGAAATATCTTATAACCAGGAAACTATATTATTTAAACTTGCAGTCAGGTGGAGATCCCAACCAAAACTCACCAAAAAATAGAATTGTAATGCTATTACTGAAAATCAGATCTGGTTGCTCATGAGACACCATAGAGGAAACGATGAATAGTAAAGTCTAGGATGTCAATATAAAGACTTATTGCCCACAGTTTCCATGCATTCCACCTTTCTGGCAAACAGTTGCCATTACTGTGAAGCTCTTTCTCACTGTCAGATTAAGCACAGCACAGCAGCTGTGATGCTGAACGTGTGCCATACGCTGTCTCAGAACAGAGCTGATCAGGCACAACCAAACATCACATCTGCTGCAGCTCTGGAAACTGGAGCTGTGTCCCCTGCACAGAACCAGCACTCTGTTCAACTTTTGATGTGAAGAATGTGGCTGCACGTAATGTCCGTAAAGGGCGTCTTCTGTGCTAGTGTATGCACTAGATATTGGCACACTAATGTTTTGCTGATATTACTGCATTCTTGTACAATTTTTTTGATAAGCCTCCATTAAATACCTATTCATCATACTTCAGCATGAAAAGGGCAGCTTTTGCATGATTTGAAGATGATGGCAGTATAATAAGTTAGATGAAAGAACAGCCTTGAAGTGAGAATAATTTTTTCACAATTTTCAGGCTTCATTTCTTTTTTAGGCAGGAAGAACAGAATCTAAAATTGCATAACTGCATTAAAAAAGCTATATCACTGATATACAATAGGATGTTATTTTATTCACAACCAATAGCAGCTCAGTGGGCCTGTTCCCATGTAGATGAGTAAAGTCTAAAGTCCTATAAATTTTGCTGTGAATTAATTCACAATGTGCCTGCAATGACTCTCAAAAGTTGATAAATTGGAATTGTCCCTTCCAACTCAGCATATTCTATGATTCTTTGATGAAAAGTCCATATCATTTCTACCGCACAGACCTGCCATTGCCACTAAAAAGGTAAAAATCCAGCCTTTAAAAAGAAATGGGGAAAAAATGTAATAAGAGGGGAAAAGAAGGAAAAAAAGCTAAAAGTAAAAAAATACCAAGACAAAGAAGGAGAAGAAGAAGAAGCACAATAAAAGTTTCCATAGCATTTTAGTTAGGTAGTTCCTTAACCTCAGGAATATTGAGTGATTTCTATTAAATATGCAGCAACCATTTTAAAAACTGGAATTCTATCTGTATGTCATGTTTATGGCTCGTGACAAAAAAATGATACACAAAAATTTATACATTATTTCTTCCCATTTTACTTATGATCACCAGTTTTTCATTATGTTAAAGCTGTATCTCCCCTTCAGAAGAATTAAGAATTGCTTTTTCTGGAAAGAATGTATAGAGATAAAATTTATGTGTGTGTGTGTGTGTGTGTGTGCGCGCGTGCAGGTATTCATGCCTTGTATAAGCAAATAATCTGAAGCCTTATATTCAAGGTTCAATTAGAAATAAATCAAGAAAAATATTTAGACATGAAACACAATCTGAACCTGAAATCTCATGAAAATCTTTATCTGTAGAAAACATTTTTAAGCTTCATCCCCCTCTTTAGTCAAGAACCAGATGAGGTAGATCCCCTAGAGACCAGCATGGCTTCCTATTCTACGCAACAGTCTGTCCCCCACACTCCTGGGAAAACACAGGGAACAGGGCACCCAGGACTGTGCACCAAGGAAACATGGTCCCTGATAAAGAGCACAAAATCATTTGGCTGTGATCTCTTCAAAGTTCTTTGACCTAAAGGTGATTCCATGACAGAGGTTCCCAACAGAAGATGGTGACACTAGAGTGGATGGTGAAACAACAAATGCCGCTAGCTGAAATACTCAGATCTTCCTGGGTTCCAGGTCCATAGGTCCACAACATAACATTTCAGATAGAAATGTTTGTTTAAGGAAAGACATAGATTTTGTAAAGATTTTCTAGCATCTTTAAGCTTTAAAACACATAGAACTTTTACTTGACCAAATGAAATACTAACATTTCTTCTCTTGGATTCCCTAGTGCCAAGCCTTTCTAAAATTTGTAGTTATCATTTTCAGCTGCATTTAACCCTTCTTTAAGCATACCTCTTACCCTCCCTTTTTTACTTTTTTTTTTTTTTTCCCTCTAGGCTACCTCAGAAAACTCTCTTTATTGGACTTTTAGGGCCATACATCAAAAGAGCTCATCTCTGTTTTTTGCAAGAGTCTCCTACTCCTTTAAAACAGTAATTCTTTGAACCTAGTCTGAATAAAAGAGCTGACATATAGTCATGCCATATTTCTATCTAGACAACAGCCTCTCAAACTCCAGATCATGTAAATTGTTTAATGTCTTCTGAATACAAGACATAAGGAGCAAAAATATGACTAAAGAATAATAGAGGATTGACATATAATCACAGCAACAATTCACAGATTGTTCACAGGTTGATTCCCAAGTCTCTACCTCAACATAGAAAAAGGATGATGCAGACAAAAAACATTAGTATATTTTTGTCCTTTTTCTTTATATGTAGAAAAAAATCCAAAACAATTTCAGACTGTTGAAAGCTGTACTTATTGTACAAGCCAAGACTTATTTAGACTATGTACAATTTTAAGACTGTCAGAAGATAACAGCAAAAATATACCCTCCCTAGAGTAGCTGGTTAGTGTTAAAATGGAATCATATACCAATCACCCCTGCAGTACTAACAGTCAGGTTTTTATGTGAACTATTTATAAAATTAAAGAAAAGATAGATATTTTACACAGTGGGCAGAAAAACAAGAGAGAAGAGTTGAGGTGGAAAAGCAACAGCATTAGAGATAGGAATAAATTCAAAAATGCTATGTAGTCACTGGAGCACAAATGCAGCTCACCTAATATCAGGAAGACTATCAGTCATTTATCTGTCTCAAATATTATAAATAACATGTAAAATAATGTTTTGATTTGCCCCAGAAGACACTGCAGTCAAATGGGTCCCCTAGCAGCTGTAGCACCTGTGAGTATAAATCACAAGATGCCCAGTAAAATGAGGATTTTAAATTAAGCTGGAACAGTTCGGAAAAGAACAGTCTAGTCAGCTCTGAGCTGTTTTAATCTGCATGAGTAGCACGGGGAAACAAGAGGGAGGGGGAATTAAAAAAAATATCCAAACCACACAGAGAGGAGCTGCTTTTTCCTCTGTATTCCTTGATAATAAAGTAAGATCTTGCTTAACAGTACTGCTATACCATACATAACAGTTGAATGTGGGTGCCTATTTTAAGCCTTCATTCAGATTGCTCCCTGTACGTTTAACAGAGAAGCTGGAGAATTCGAGCTCATCAGTTGATGAAATAGCTTGAAATGGGGACTGCTGGATCATGTTTCAATTCTTACCACATGTGATGGACAATCACATATGTAAATTTATAAAAGTGAACTCAACTCAGCATTTGAGAGTGTTCAGAATTATACTGTATCTATGCATAGTTTAGTGGTTTGATATCTCTCAGATGTCCCTGTTAAACAAACACAGGTAAAGTTGAAAAAAAACCCCATGCACTGCTAACAGGGTTTTGAAGACAAGCTCATCAGGACAGAAAGTCCTGAACTGAAAGCTGCAACAGGAAAGCAAAAGGTTATTTTCTATAAAACTCCTCAATATATGCTGAGTCTGCAGATTCCAATGTTGGCATAACTTGCACATGGATTTTAGAACAGGTTGCACCATTTGCTTTCTCCTTACAGAGGCAATCTAAAGAACTGTCATCCTGAAAGGGCAGAAAATTTGAGCCTGTAAGCATTCCACTTTGTTCTAGTGTAGAGCTGTGTGCATACCTAAAGGTAAAATAATAAATGTTGCACACAGCAGTCCTTAGGTACCCTCAGGGAATAAAAGGTTGTATATAAAAGTAAGGATTGTTTTGCTTGTTTGAAATGAGCTAAGATAGATAATTACTGGTCCAATTTAGAGAATGAGATGAGAAAAATGGAAAGGCTTTGGATGATGAGAGTTCTAATTCTAGCTTCTGCTGTTACAGTCTTTTATGATTGAATCACCACTGTTTGATGAAGCATTGACTCCTAAATGACACTGTTGAAGACACTAATGAAGCAGGAGACCTAGTGAGTTAAATTAATATTTTTAACTTTCAAAAGTTATCATCATTAATACTAATTATGACACAAAATATAATAACTAACACAAAACTATCTTGAATAACACAAATTTTCGTGGTTGTTCGTTTGAATGACTGTGAGGCAAAGAAGCATTGGGAGAATATCTTTGTCTATGCCCAGTCAATTTGCATAATAGCAAATTTTAGTTACTCATCCATTCCAAAATCAGTCCCCTCAGCTTGCTGAACCTGATTGAGAGGGTTGGTCCTGAGCAAGCTCTTATTTATGTAAAATTGTTAAAATGAAAGGTTTTTAAAGCCTCTGTTCACACACATGCACAAAAAATTATTAAGTTTTATGATAAAATTAAACACAACATTATATTAAAATCCAAAATTATTATGAACACCTGATTAGTTTCCCACAAAGATTCTTATTCGAAATTAACTTCCATTCTCCTAATGGCCACTTGTTTATTTAATGTATTAAAATACAATTTTATCTCCTTTTTTTGATAGTACCTTCTTTTACATAGATCCTGGTTTGTACCTGATCCAAAATACCCTAAAGAATGAAAACACCTATGGACTTTCCAAAGAATTTGCAGAAATTAATATCCTTTCATTCTAAATCCAGCCCAAAAACCTGTCATTTCAAAACCATGAATGAATGCATTCATCAATAATAAGTAACTGAAATCAGTATTTATTTGTCCAGCTACTGTAACATCCCATTTAATTGCTGATACCACAAAAATACAAACCCCTGGTAAGTCATGCCTGTTACACAGCATTAGTAATTAAGGACCACAGTAGATCAGAATGGGAGGACAGGTTCCTAAACTCATATTTGCATACATAATTTTTACATTTCTATTCATTCACACAAGTGGTATGTGTTAAATACGTAGGACAGGATTGTTACCATCAATATAAAAATTCTGCATCCCTGGAAAATGAAAATAATCTGATAGTTGAAGTTAGAGATTATAGTAAGTCAATCAAACACTATTTTAATACAGAGATATCTTTGCTATATTTTAAAATGTTCCCTCATTATACTTTGAAGATAGGAACTAAAAATGGAATATATTATTTGATTGCTTCTAAATTTTGAAGAGGGTCCAATGCAGAGTTCACACTAAAACCAAAAAATTATTTTACCTATAAAATATTCTAGACCAGTTTTATATAACAAATGTCAATCATAAAAATGAGAAAATTTATAAATTATCAGTATATTTGATTTGTTGTGTGATGATAAGGGTTTTTTATTAGTCTACTCTTCTCTGAAGCTTAGATGTCACTTGGAGTACTCTGCATATTCTATTCTAGAGTCCTAATTGTCAGGTGTTTTTAACACATCAGAGACTTGCATTCTCTACCATGACTGTGACACTAAAGAAAACCAAAAGGTACCCAAGATTTTCAGTCCAAGAGATTTCACAACATATATGTTATGTATGTTGTTATGCCTGGCACAAAGCAAATCCTTATCCTGAGTAGACCAGATTTTCTGCATCCTTATGTCTCTGAACTAGTGAAAAACAAGGAAAAGCACATACAAGGCCAAAAACTGCCATAAAGGAGATGCCACCACACTGTCCCCAGTCCTGCCCTGCCCCGTACAATGCTGTTATCCATCCACATTTCAGTACCTAAGCATTCCCTGCTCCTGACCCCCTTTACAAACCTAGAGTAAACTCAATTCTTGCATTAAATGGGATGGAGGAAAATGCTCTCTGCCTTGTAAATGAGCAATGAAATTATAAATTAATAGTAAAATCCAAAAGCATTCCAGCCAAAATGATCATCATCCATGCCCAAAGCCTCCCACTCTCTCTACATCTACTCAGCTTGACAAATTGCTTTCTCTGCCTAAGTAACCCAAAGATTTCATTTTGGTTGGGATATTCAGTTACGTTCAAATCCTTTATTCATCTCCCCATCTCCTCCTGATTACAAGGTTATAATTTTTACTTTCAAGACTATTAATTTGTGTGAACTTAAATGGCAGGTTCATGACCCCTTCAGATTACAGCAACTCTATCAAAACTCCAGCACATCACGGGTTATTGTACCGTGAAAGGACTTCATACACAGTTTTCACCCCAGACCATTCTCATTCCTTACATGACCCTAGGAGAGCTTCTTGGAGACATTTCTAAATCAAAATAACAGCTGGCTATAAGATCACAAAACCCTAAGTACTCACATTCCTTTCAAGCAGGAGGAATTCTCAGGAAGAAGAGAAATTCAGTTCTGATGCACAAATAATATTGCAAACCAAGAATATCTAGACTATGCAATTATTGAAGCACAGGTCTTTGCACAGACAGCAACTGTTACTTTTTCTAGGTATAATTTATAAGGGCTCCACAAAGTGTAGTGTCCCAAAGAGGCCCATGTAGATGGCGAGGGCCTATAGGGGAAGTCATAGGAGGAACAGCTGAGGTCACTTGGTCTGCTCAGCCAGCAGGACACTGACAAAAGACCTCAGCACAGTCTACAACTACCTTGTGAGAACAAAATGAGGGAGACACTCATCTCTCTGGTGACTGGTTCTGATAGGAACCAAGGGAAAAGCATAAGAGTCTGGGGAAGTTTAAGTTGGATATTAGGAAAAAGTCTTTCACCCTGAGGGGGGTTGGACACTGGAACAGTCTCCCCAAGGAAGTCATGTCAGCACCAATTCCATCAGAATTTACAAAAGATTTGAACAATGCACTCAAGCACATGATGTTCTTGGTGTTGTCCCGTGTAGGCTAGGAATTGGACTTGATGATCCTTGTAGGTCCCTTCACACTCAGGATGTTATTCTGTGTTTCCAAGCACAATTGTTACATGCTTTGTCTACTGGCATGAGCTGTTCCTGAAAACACCCATGAAGAGCCACAGATGTTCTGCAAGTGAAATAGCTACTCCGAGCTTTTCAGTTTTTCATCTTTCTCTATGGTTCTTGAAAGAAAATTTCTCACTTGTCAGAGCTCTCCCTTTCAAGCTGGCCCTTTACATGGGCTCATACAACTGCCATTTTACTTTGTACAGACAAAAGGGAGAGAACCTATTTTGACTTCATCCAATTAATTTTTTTGCAGTGAAGAATTGATATTGTTGAAAATTGCTCCAGCAGCTTGTAAGTCCACATATATTCCACATATACTAAAATATCAATCCTACACTGGAAAAAAAGAGGCATTTTTGTCAGAATTATTTCTCAGTGATTTCTGTAATTCTTTGCTAAGGTTGTTTGGCCATCCATGTGTAACAGCAAGAGACTGAATTCCACAACTATAATGAGCCACAGAAAAAGAACAGAAGACATCAAAGGCAATTGTAATATCATATCATGTGATAGCAAGGAATTCCTTTCATACAGTTTCCAGATCACCCTAGAAAATGGAACTATACATCCCTGGGAATGAGGAGAAAAAAGCAAATCCTCAAAATACCATCACAACTTTAAAACAGGACAGAACAAAAAAGGAGAGCTATACTAACCTACTAACCCAATAGCCATATTACCTTGAATGGATGAGATCAAATTTCCTTCTGATCCTAAATATGGAGAATAACTTAAATATACAACAATGAAACCTAATGATACACCAACAAAACAGGAGAGTTTAATTCCAGTGTAACTTGCTACCACATTATCTTCCCTTGAGTTTTAGTTCTAGTAATTTAAGTATTGAATTCTGCAACTGCAGAAGAGAAAGGAGAAAAAAACCCCAAACTTTTTGACCTTAATAAATGACCAGAAAAGCTCTGAAGTTTAAAATTACCACAAATAAAAGTGCAAATTAGAGGCTGCCAAGACTACTTTCAACATCCTTCAGATAAAATGGAACATCAGCTATCAATATATTCCTACTTATGGCAGGAATTTTTGGATGTATTTACATAACCCTTATTTCAAACCTTGCCTTAAAACCATTTGGTTTCTCTCATTCTACTTAGAAATCATTTTAGAACTTCACTTCATGACTTATTACAGAACTTCTTCAGTTTATGATTGGTTATGATTTTTATGGTTTTAATATTGTCTTTTATCATAGTTATTCTCCATCTCCAATATGTTTAGAAAAAAACCCTTTTCTCATCTTCAGCTGGACTACACTACACAGACTATGTTGTCTCATGTTCTCTAAACTGCTATGTCGCTCTCCCTACTCTGGACATACTCGAAATCACATTATTTCTTCTTAATATAAGTATCTGATAGGTCACACTACATATTGCCCGCAAAAAATGATACTAGTCTTTCTCTAAGGCTGCTAATAATTCCCCATGGTTCCCTTCTAGAAGCTTTGTCATTTCCCTGCTACTTAACAGTGTCAGCAGACAGTCATTCTCTGACCAACATGTTCAGATTCCCTCCTTCTCCCACCACCTCCAACTGGTAAATCCCCAGATTATACCTAAATTCCTAGTAGAGGTGTCCTCATGCCAGACTTTAGCAGACTTTATTATTGGATTTCAATCTAGAGCAATTATTCAGAACAAGATC
Organism: Prinia subflava; assembly: GCF_021018805.1. Classification (NCBI taxonomy): domain Eukaryota; kingdom Metazoa; phylum Chordata; class Aves; order Passeriformes; family Cisticolidae; genus Prinia; species Prinia subflava. Next base: position 21,613,176 of record NC_086251.1, read on the forward strand.
TCTCCCTGGTTTTCACTGTTGAATGATACCATCAATCTGTGCCTAATTACAGCTTTCACGCTCTTGAGTGCAGCCTTGTCTAAGAAATAATTTATCGTATTAAAAAAAAGACATGCAGTCATATTTTTACTTCTGAATCAGAAAAAAAATTAGAAGTGTTATGTTTATTGCCGTTATGTTTATGTGCCCTTTACTAACAAATCAGTATTCTTTCTTACTAGAACTACTTGCACATCCATATTTATGTATTTGCCTATCCTTACATTTTGAAATCCCAGAACATCAACACATACAGACCTTACAATGGTGGAACCATTACCTGTTTAATACCTTCCTATAAAACTTTTTAAAAATGTCTCTAAATGATATTTTGAAATTAAAATCACTGTAGAGGAAAGAATGCTTTCTAGCAAAAAAAAAATGCATTCAAAATTTAAACAATGAAAAAATGCATAAAGTATTTTTAAGCAGTATAAAATGTTGTTTTCACCTTACTCTGTTTGTAATCAATGTCTATTTTGTTCATTTAAGTATCTTGGGAATTATTAAGAAGTCATCAAAATGTTCTGTATCATTCACCAGATATTAGATCAGCCTCAAGCTAGAAAATTCAATAAACATTTTCATAACCTTTCCAATAGAAATGAATGCAAACAGTATATCTATGTATGATGCTGAAACAAAACAAAACAAAAAAGACAAAAGCAGCAGTTCCTTTCTATAGTGCTATTGGGATTAATGACCTTTTTTCTATGAAAAAAATCCTTTCAAAAGCGATCAGCTCTACAGACTATTTAACAGAAATACATTTAGAATGACTGGGAACTAATCAATCAGTCTGAGTGCATAGAAAAATGAATGACATGCTGCATGATCTTGACACAGATGACATTGCTTTGTAAGCAAAAACATTCGATGGGCTCAGTCCAGCCGAGGAGACTGGGGGTCTGGTTGCTTTTCTATCTGTGGGACACATCCAAAGCAGGACTGGATTCCTATGACATTTTCTGAAGAGCCACTCTCAGTTCTTTATTCAGGAGCACACAGATATGAAAACTAAATTTCCAGAACTGTTATATGCATGATCTGAAAAACCTATGGTTGTTTTGTACCAGATTTCCTGTGCGCTTCACATCCTCTCCTAACAGAAGATCAGGTTCATAACAGATAATTTACTATTACTCTCAAGAGTCTTACCAAATAGGGTATGATGTTTGAATCAAAGTGGGGTGCTGAACATGTGCCAAGGAAGGCAGCAAGAGAACTACTTCATCATTTCAGCACTTCAGCCTTCTATTATGATTGCATTGGCACCTGTCCTAATGTATAAGTGAATTTAATCTGCAGCAGTGCTGTACGGAAGGTGTGCTGTATGCACCTTGAATTTAAATGTAAAACATTCTGGATAATTTTCCACACACTATATGGAAATTAGCGAAGTTCACACACTTGGCTGCCTCTAAACCTGAAAATGTCACAAAACTGCACAAAGAGTTGAGCAATTCTGAAAATTAATGACGGTTGCATATGGCCCTAAGATATTTCTAGTGAGTTAGTGACTTGAGGTTAGTGACTTCAGCTATAGGAGATGTTTAACTCTGCAGCAAACCTGCAGTTTTTCTTTTCAAAGTTACCTAACACCCAGTGTTCAAGAGAAGAAATACAACATTATTACAAATGCAAGATTATTCCACTTTCCCTTAATGCACTGCTTTTCAACAACATGACCAATGGAACATAAAGTCTTGAGGCCATCGGCTTAACTCTCGCTTTCCTCTGTATGACAGGTTTCAGCTTTGCCCTCTTCTTAAGGAGACTAGAAGAGCCTGTGAGGGTAAGGGAAAATTAGCACTTCAGAAGTTGTAATACAATTATTTGGTTGTAATCTTTCATTTTACAATCTCCATAATTTTCTTTCTATCCCTCTGCCCCCATCAGATTTCTCCTTTTATCCTCTGCTAGGTTGTCTCACTCCTGTGTATCATAGTTGGGTTATCATCTATGTCACAAGAAACATGATAGTCCTATGAATAGAAAATATTTAATAATTCTTTAGATACACTTATAATGCACAGAGGACCAAACTTTTTATCCTAGCATGCTAGTTCACATCATCCTAAAGTTAGTAAGAGTTATTAACAGGTAAGTTGGTGTAATAACAAGTAAATAGAAAACCGTATAAAACTAGTTCTTCTGTAAACAAATGGTTTCACTTCTCCCCAGATGAACAACTTCACCACTGTTTCACTCTCCAGTTGCCTCATCACCACAGCCCCTCTGCCCACACCACAGAGCTGAGCTATGCACATTCCTCTCAAGCTGCCAGTTTTGCAAAACATTTCCTATTCACAGTTTTCAGTGGACTGCAGCATTAGGAACCCTCTCTTGGCTGGAGGCTCAGTGGGTACCTCAGTCTGCAGTTGTATCTCCAGAAATGGAGCATCAGAGGAGTAACTTATCAGTCTTAGTTCCCAAGGCAAGGCTTTCACTAGCAACTCTCCAAAACAGAACTACATATGCAGCAGAGGTACATCCCTCCTGTAATTCTTTTCATCCTAACAAAATTCAGTCCTGAGAGATGACTCAACTTGCATAGAAGATAGTGGGTATGATGACTGAGCTACCTTATGACCTGTTAAGATCCAGCCTGATGGGTCAGTTGTATCATTTCACAAGCACATCTTTAAATCTTTCATCAGCAAAGGAAGGAAAAAATATAGAGATATTTTTGTTGTTTGGGTTGGTTTCTTTTTTATTTTCTTCTTATGGAACAACCAGCATTTTAAGAAAAGAAGCCAGTACTGAAATACATGTATATGTCTGTACATAAAGAAAGCAAATCATAGGTTATCAGCTTGGATATGCCACGCTTCATCTGATCATTGCTAGATGTGAGCAATGAAAACAGAGTTAATGTTCCATAGAGAAAGCAGAAGTGACAGTAATGCCCAGGAATGGACTTTTACACAAAGAACTCACTGGAAAAGCTCAAATGTCAAGCGTAACAGAAGTTTACATTACTTCAGGTTTTTGACTTATGGCCCATGCTTCCTTTTTTCCTATCCATACAAACATACACAGCAACACAACTTAAAATCCAGTTTAGCATAGCACTTTGTTTTTAATCAATATCTGCAGAGTGAATAATCAGGACTCCCAATGTGTGTGAAAATTCCTTGGAGAAAATAACTCTTATTCTCTCACCTTCATGGGCAGTATGTGCTTCGAGGAAGAACAGACCACAGCACAGGCAAATCTCAATTGCACCCAATATTGTTAATGCTACTTGCCTGAACTAGGAAAGGGATAAATTCCAAAGTAGTTTCCTAGCCTTTGCCTACTCCCTACTGGAAAAGAATTTGTATTTAAAGCTTCAGCAGATGTCCTGGGATCTGTAAAAAACATGGTCAATCTTAACACAGAAAATAAGCATGTTTTCATAATTAAATTAGAATAAGAAAAGGGGAAATAAAACAAAAACAAACAAACAAATCCACAAAAAACAACACAAAAAACAAACCCAGGATTCTCCACAAGCTTAATTATATCTGCTTATCACACACAGCTCTGTAACTATGGCTAAGGTGGTGGGCTCACAGGCTTTAAAAAACAGCAGAATTTAATCCTTCTTTTACAAATGCCTATGACCTATTAGAAATCACGGGCCTGTTTTTCAGAGATACTGAGCCTGTCTCTCCCATTTACTTTACCCTGAGATGTGTGTGCTCAGTCAACTCTCCTGGAAATCAAAATCCAGTAACTTTACATGATATTAATAGCCAGATTCCCTGCCTACAAATAAAGTACACTGATTTATATTGGCTGAGGCTGTTTCTCGTGCTGTGTTTCTGGATACTATAGCCTCTCTCCTTACAGTAACACAGAAATAAGATAAATAAAAACCACAGTGATAAGATAGATAAATGAGATAAATTAAACAATAGATTCAAATAGACATATTAGACTATCACAGGACTGCTCCCTCCCACAGACTCCTCTCCATCATCTCCTGAAGCTCATGCTGCTGCCTTCTCCATTTGCCTTTGGCAAGCTGCCACTGCCAACTCCTTCTTACTCCCCGGTTTCCAAGTGCAGTCAGCCTGACTGGACACAAGCTGACTGCAGGACATTCAAAGCCTTTGCACTGAAATTCTCAGTTCCTTGATCTAGACACACACATGCAGAGTGGCAGTAAACAGAATCAGCTAAATCAGCTAGACTGTAGCACAGAAATTTATTACTTGACTTCATGATACTGAAATACCAGATTTTCAAAGGTCACTGTTCATATAAATCTTATTAATGTTCAGCCAATTTATGTAAGAATATTTCCCTGTCTCACATGGTTTGCAAATACACAGCAGTTTTTCCTTTTGGAGTTACACACCTGACTGGTTCTTAGTAGTTTTACCTTTTGGCTTATGAAAATTTGCCTCAGAACCATATGCTATGATTTGGGAACAATTAAGATTGTCCACTCAATATCTACCAGAGGTTTTCCAGCATCTGCCAATGAGCTGACATGATTGAATGATTGTGAGAGACTATTAAGGACACGCAATTTGGATGCAGTGTACTTGGACCTCAGACTGAGAGTTTGGGAAATTCCCCACAGTATCACAAGGGACACTCTGCTGTACACATGACCTCTTGTAAAACTCATTTCTCTATTTGCATGAACTTTATAACTCAAAAAAACCCCCACAACATTTCATTCTGGAAAGAGGAAATGTCAGCTGTGTAGGTAGGAATTCTTAATCCTAGCTCTAATGCATTGTACTGAAGTTAGACGGGTGCAGGCACAAACTCCTGAAAAGCTATGCCAGGAAAAGCTGTTTCTCCTGCAATTCATCAGAATGTGAGTGTGCTTATGCACTGGTGTGAGATTTGTTTTGATTGGTCAGATATTCACTTATTCCATTACATTGCTTCTGCAGGGGCCCAGAGGAGTTGTGTGTGGCAGTGACACAGCTCCTCTGTAAAAAGAATGCTTTTCAACTTCATACCTGTTTCAGTGAAAGAGAAGAGGCAGTGTTTTCTGTTTTCCCCTACTTTACATTACGTCTCAAAAAAAAAAAAAAAAAAAAAAATCTCAATTTGTCAAGTCTGTAAACTCCTTCCCCCTTAACTGTAAAGAAAGAAGATACAGAATAATATGAATTCCATGACCAACAAACCGAGTCTGAATTATCTGTCTTTTCTCTGTTAGACTCATCTCTCTCATCCAGGAAGAGCAAGAGTCCTGAATTTTCAGAGAAGTACCTGCCTCAACTTGCTGACACATTCATGTTGGCCAGCACCTCTAGAAATGGCTGCTGGTTGTTTCAGATTTTTGTTTCCTGTCACCACACTTCCCACTTGAGCTGCTAAAATGATCTTCAAACAGTATTAGTAACCAGCACCTGGGCATCAATATAGTTTTAATTTTTCACTATGCAGATCTTATACCTGCCATCATCCACCACCAATACATCGACCTCATTTATTTAACACCTAGCTTCTATGTCAAATTTCTTTTCATTTTCTCATTTAGCAGGATTTCAATCCCCTACAGTGAATGTTTCTATACATAAGGATTTAAATTGACTTAATTAACTGAGCTAATTTCTGTTTGGTACCACCTATCTAATTTAACTCACACAGTTGTAAAATGAAATAACTCTGTATTTTAACTACATAAATAAAAACAGACCAAAAAACACACAAACATTAAAAAATTATTTTGATTCAATTCTTTCAGTGTTATATAAACAGGGTTTTTACTTAACAGCTATGTGAAATTATAAAACTACTTGTTATTGGATTTAATTTTTTTTCCATGGTAAAGTCTTTAGACCCAAATTCATCTCAAAAAATTACTTAACCCCTTTTTAGGTCTGCAGAGCTAGCAATTTTAGCAACTTGGATCTCCAGACTTGAGAAGATCTCTCTTCTCAGCATAGATATACTTATAGCCATGTGAGTTTTAGCAGTTGGTCTTTAGTGCTGTTTCAGTTGATGATTCATTTATTCTGTAGGTAGAAATAAGTATAGCTAATGAGATCACAGAAACATTCTGACAGCTTTGATGTGAATACAATCCCTATATTAAGAGCAATGTGTGGAGGAGTAAAGGGTGGGATGTTCTCACTTGTAATTTGAAATAAGTTTGGTGGATCTGAGCACAGTGCATAGCAGACTGATGTTCAGAAAAATCACCAGTCACACTAAAATGGGCACCATTCTTAGCAACAGCAGCAAAAAATAATGATTAAATGGGCACACTAAGATCCAAACAGACTTGCCATGCATTTGCTGAAGGGAAAGCGTCTTCAGAAATTTGATGTCAATCCCATCTGTACAATGAAACCATGGTCAAGCCAACATCTTAATGACAAACAGTTTTAGTTTCTAAATATAAGTAATAAATTTTCTGATGGCTTAAATCTGCTCTGCTCTACTGACTTCAGGAAAGCTGTGCTATTTTCCAGAAAGTTTTCAAAAATATTAGTAGTTATCCACCACCTAAAGATTTTATTTCATCTTGTATAGCTATGCTAATTTAATGGTGTTTTTCTCTCAAAGGAAAACCCCTAAGAAGCTGTTCCGATCCTTCACCCATGAACTACTCTGCTAATGCCAGTTTTCTGAGGTATGCAGTATGTATCTTGCAGCTCTCAGACACAGGAAGATTTTGGCACTGATAGTACCAGGATCAGAAATTTTCTGATCCTTTTAGTAGAATAAAACAAAAATATACATTTTATGTAACCACTATCATCCACCACAAAAGAAGTGAGCAGCACAGTGGCTGTATGAAAACTTCTCATATCTGAACAGAAAGGAGACTAAAGGTAGAAAAAGGCATTACAGTTTTACTCTCCACACTCTTCAAAAAACCCAGTAATAATATGAACATTTTAATGTGATGCAAACATTTCATAAATTAATAGTATTAAAGCAAATTGCCTTCTCTGAGCTTATACTTCCATCTTTCTACAGAGCAGCATTGGAGAGAAGAGAGGTATTATGTTTTCTTGTGAGCAGAATCTAGGGGTTTCTAAAATCATGATCCGTTTTTTTTTATCTGTACACAGAAACAATGAGTCTAAAATACTTTACATCTTCAGCAAGAAGCTAGGAGGCAGAAACCTTCTAAGCTCTCTCTGGAATGATAGAAATGGGAACAGGACTGAAGACACCTTAGGCAAATGAAACAGACGCACTGATCGGCCCCAGACAAGATGCAACCACCCTCGTCTCCCTCTTCCCCGCATTTGGATCCACTCGGATAGCATGACATCTAAAAGCCATTACCACAGCCCACACCGTGACAAAACTCACAGTTTTGGTATCTTCCTCTCATGCTTTGTCTTTTCCTTTAGAACACTCTGATTCCCTGTTATTCTAAATATAGGAACCTTTCAACTGCCAACGAATTGCATAAAAACCTAGTGACACTGGACTAAACTCGCCCTTGATAGAAGACTTAACCTACATTTGTGATTGAAAACGAAAAACATCCCCCCCCAAAACAAAACAAAACAAAACAAAACAAAAAAAGGCAAAGCCTGCAGTTTTAGGGAAGTGTAATGAACCTAAATCTTGCTTTGTAAAATCACTTAGGAAGCACAGGTTGTTTATTAAGCTAAGGTTCCATAAAGACAATTCTTAATTTACATCTATTAAATTCTTGCATATCTAACAAAAAAGAACAAATGCAAAAGCTGAACAAAGGCATTCATTTCTCCCCATGATCCCACCTGCTTGTTACTCTGAAAGGAGTTCTAAGTTAAAAAGCTGCACACAGCCTCCCACTAATTAGACTCAGTTTTGCAGTCATTCTTTCTTTCCTTGTATCACCAGAGGCTAAAGGACTGAAGGTAGTCTAATTCAATGAGAGGGCAATTCCTCAGAGCACTAAAAAGATAATAATTAAAGAATACTGGCTTGAACTAGGTTCACACACTGTCTTTATACACCTCGTACATCTGTGGTGAAGGACAGAGAGTGAGGAGTTGGATGCCATATGATCAAATGTGAGTGAATACAGTGCTGCATTCCACAAAACCACAGTGAAATGACTTTCCTTCACTCTTCTCTCCACTCTGCTATTTTAGTTTTTATTGGTTTGTTATATAAGGTATGCACTTTGCTAGATCTATAGCTCTGTATAATTGCTGGAATAATCTCATGAGTGGTTTTCCCAGTCGTACTGGCAGTAATCCAGAAAAAGCACTACAGCAAACACTATGGTTTGAACTTCCTTATTTGTTTTTACAAAGGTTTTTACAAAACCAAAGTTCTTATGGCCCAAATTTGTAAGGCTACAGGAATCTGAGATTTTCCTATTAATGCAATTACTAAAGAAGCATAGATTTATCTGATGCTATCCACTATTGGTAACAAAGAATCCAAACCGTACTGAGTAAACTCTCATTTTTCAAGAAATAGGAAGAACCATATTAATAATAATACTCAAATATAATAGAGCACTGTATTTTGATATTAGCATGAAGTACAAGACAATATTGTAAAAACAATGAGGATTCTCAAGTAATCTAGTACACATTATTTAGATATAAAAAATGTAGTGGATTAAAACCTTACATCTGGAAACTGGACAAATAGATAAGTGGACACTAAAATATTTTTATAGAGTTCAGTATTTTTCCAGGCATATACATTTCAGAGAATTCAAATAAGTAATTTGTTATTTTAAATTCAGTTTATTGCTGTTATCCCTATTTCTAAAAAGAACACCCTGTAACTTTCATAAATGAGTCCCATGGTGCAAAAAATCATCACAAAGCCTGATGGATGGGTGAGTTATACTGGATAGTTAAACCATAGTTTAGTGAATTCAAGTTACAGTTAAACCATATAGAGAGGCTGAGTTTTGAAATGAAGGTATTAAAAGTCATCAAATTTCCCAGATCAATAGAGTTTATACAAAAATTAGAAACAAAAAAAGCCTCTATCAGCAGTGAATGATGAACAATGATACTAATTCTGGTAAGAGCCGTGGTAAGAAGTTGTTCCTGCAGTGCAGGTGCAGATACAAGCTGCATCATGCTAACCTTTTATAAATGCAGATGAACTGGACAGTAAAAGCTGAGGAACAAGAACACAGCAACAGAGCAGCCAAAGTACAGGAAACTACCAATCAAGACAACAATGGTACACCAGCAGTCTGCACATCAAAGAAAACAATTCCATGTACCTTGAAAAGAAAGCTGTAAAGAGACCTTTTGAAGAAGCCAGCTAAAAAGACATTTGTCTTTTCATTTCATTTTTCATTGAAAGCATCAAGTTTGGTCTGGGAGGACAACCTGTATGGGACAAAAAAAAAACCACAGGAGGCAACTTCACGCTAACAAAAAAATTTTGTATTTTCAAATGCAGTCTGTAATATTTGGTAAGGTTGGGGCAAATTTTTTTCCAAATACAAACAAGCAGGTGTTTTATAGAGAGAAACAATACAGTAGCTAAATTCCAAATGAAGGCTAGTATGGCTAATCAAATAATTTGCCAGTATTATCATTGCATGCAACCTTCAAACTATTTTCTTTCTATAAATCTCATCACATCACAAACATTCAAACATTTTCATATTTCTCTATATAATTGCATGGGTTACTCATAAATTAATATATACTTCTGAAGTCAATTACCACAGAGAAATAAATGGGTCAGTAAGTGTTAGATTGCAAAGACATAATTGAAAATCTGAATTGCTCCATGTGCAAAATAGTTAACAGCCATCCTAACTCCTGCTATAGTTTCTTCTGCTTACATGCCTTAACACTTATTCAGTTGGATCAACAGCATGACTTAATTTCTATTCCCTCTTTCTGAGCATAGTCCTAAAAGTCAAGTACACGTTAGTTGCACTTAGAGCTAACTTGTTGACACAAATAACTTTTGTCATTTGAATATCCATCATTCAGAATCTGGAGTGATCACCACTGCCATTAAAAAAATACTATTATTTTTCATAATTCTTTATGTTACACGAATAGAGTAAACTAGAAGGAAAAAAATGAGATTCTGGTTACTTCAGTCAATCACTTACTAATACAGAACTTCCTTAACTGTATGTTAATTTGAAATATACTTTTATATAGTATATGAAATATACAGAAATATATTTTATTTATCCATAACAGTATCCATGTATAAAAATATAGGAGCTGATTCCCTGAAATGCTTACTGCCTTAGCTTCCACTGACTTTGGTTTTTAGGGAATCAACAGAGCAGGAAATCAGGTCAATAGCTCCAATGCATAACCCTCTAAAACTAATATATCCTCCTAGAAGAAACAGGCATTGGTTCAGGGTAGGAAGAAGTTTTTACTTAACTTACAAGCTCTTATATTCCCTGATCTAAATTGAATTGGTTTTTTTACAGTTAAAGAAATACATGAGCCTACTGAGGTTTTACTGACCCAGTAGGCTCTAAAAAAATTCCCTGATGCTTTCTTGGCACTTGCTATCACTTGTGACCTTTATTTTCTAAGAAGGATTATTATTACTGCCTTGCATTCTACAGTTCCCTACAGGATATCACCAGCCATATGTCAGCCTTGCTCAGGGGGTTCTCATATACAACGCAAACAATTTTACACCTATCTCTAGTGTTCACTGAAAATTATGCCCATTTCTTTCTGTATTCATTCCTATTGTTTCAATTGAATATGGACTTCTAACAGGCAGTTAAACACACAATAACTTATATAAAATACAGAGACCTGTTGGTATCAGTAATTTAAAAGCACTTAATTTTCATTAAATCGCACACATGAAACCAGATATGTGAATCAAGACAGTAGAAGATAATATTTTTAAAGACCTTTCTAGCCTTGCAACTAATCACTTGATCATATACCATTTTGTGTGATGTTCCTACGATAATGCACTGAACCATGAAGCTTTGAGCTTCCCTCATACCCTCAACTTTGCTCATTAATTCACCTTCACAGTCTGTAATACTGTCTCATAAGCCATGACAGAAACTCATATTCTTCATATTTATTTTAGTAATCTTCACTCCCATGATGTGAGAAATTTTCACTACTGAGTCTCTAAATTTTGGTATCCCATAATTTTGCAGCATTGGAAATAAGAACGGTTGTGGGTAAAAAAGAAGAAAGAAGAAATACAAGAGATGTCTATATGAAAAAGAAAGACATCGATTCAAGTGGTATGGATCTCAAATTGTAAAACATCTATGTGCAGACTAATGAGAGAAACAAAAGTCATAAGATTATTTTGCTACTTAATTTTGTTGCAGTCCAAGATGGTGTCTGTTATCGTATCCAGGTTGAATCACATGGGTATCTTTTTATTGGTTTGGTTTATTTTTTTAACCTGTGGTGAGGGAGTTGTGAATTAAAGAAACGGGGTATTATTAACAACTGTAAAAGTTCTAAACTTATGTCAGTACATTCAGAAGCTTAGCAGTACTGATCATTTTCCTAAGCAATGTTATTTGTTTCCTGGCAAATGGAAACTTGAGAGGAGTCTTCCATAATAACAATGTCATGTCCTTCCACAGGGAATTTAGACTGTAGGAGGTTCCAAGTGCAATGTTTGATCAGCAAATGTAGTATCATCTTTGATCAGATGACGTAGCATCACATGAAAACTGCCTGGGATGGCACAGGAAGGGTGAAGAGGAAGGGTCACTTGAGCCCCGAGGTTATTGTCACAACACAGGCAGTGTGTGCACACTACAGTCCAGGCAGTGCAGTCCACACCTGGAATCACAGGAGGAGCTGGCCACAAACTTCACTGGCCTTGGGGAACTCACAATACGCACAGATTTAGGCTAAATATTTTAGAAACTCTGTGAAATGAGAAATATGATTCTTGTGCATTTCAACGGAAATTGTCCTCAGATTTTCACTGGTGAAAATATCCTCTTTGGCTACATTAAAAATACAATATCAAGAAAATGAGATGAATGAAAAATACTGATACTTATAATATTTCCATTGCTCTAATTATTTTCTTCAAAAACAATCAATTTTAGTATTCACAAGACAACCTATAATCCAACATATTTTTATAGATACAGAGGCATTCCTGTTGTCTTTTAAATAGTATTAATAATTAATGAAAAATTATATGAAGTTAAAAATTCAAATACTCTGGAAGATTTCAGAATTCCTCTGCTGTCACATTTTGTTATAATTCAAATACAGCCTGAGTTTTCTAGAGATTTTCAAACCATACTGAGAGACATGGATTCAGTGGCAAATGATATCTCTAAAAAGGAAGAAAACCCATGGGAGAAGTTTTAACCACAAATATAGGATGTCCTGTGGACCAGGGTAAAGTTTTACTATTCTCACATGTTACTGAAAGTGTTCAAGAGAACATAATCCCACAACCACAGCAGTGAACTGTGCCAGCAGAAGCACTGAGCCAGCCCCAGAGTAGAAAGCAGATTCACCTTTCCGCAGATAGACGGTACAAAGCAGGAGTCATCAGCTACTGGCTGCAAGAATTTATATTATCTCCCAAAATACCTTCACCTGCTGATGGCAGGTCAGTTCCTCCAGGGATAACTGAGCACTTTCAGCCAGCTCTTCACATTCTGGAATAACAACTGGAGTAACATTCCTCTTGAATGTCACATAAGGTGACACAAAAGTGTTTCAAATATTTTTAAATATATTTGCTTTAGCTTTTTGCTTTTGACATTTGGACTTCTGTACTTTCGCTATTTTTGCCCTCCCCCTTTGGTCACACGGTAATTAGTTTCTTCCTGCTTCTGAGAAGCTAAAGAGTACCAGTAACTACTAATACTGAAGTTTTTAACATTTCTCATCCTAGAATAGAAGCTGTTTCTAAAATAGCTGTTGCTTTGAAATTTAGTCAGTTAGAAAACCTTATGCAGGACTATTTTCCGAGAAGTTGAGGATATGTGAATTTATGATTGCAAGGCTACCGTTTCACAGATTTTTCAAGCATCAGTCTTTAAGCATAGTACATTCATACAATCTGATCCTTTGAAGCACTAATATTGACAAGCCTAAATATTGACAATATTTTTCATATTTTATAGCTGAGGATTTTGAGGACTGGATTACAGTCTGGATTACAGAGTCACAAAGTTGCAAAGTATTGAGCCATTATTTTCAATTGCTGCTCTTTACATAAAGCCTGAGCTTCAAGAATTGTATCTGCTTTTCTGACAGTGCATTGGTTCTAATCCTTTTCTTGGAAATTTTTCCAAGGAAATTTCCATGGAAATTTTGCTGATGCAGATGACAAACTGTGAGAGGACAAAGGTTCAGCAGGTCTAATTCATTACCCAATGTGAGTATGAAATTTTGAAAATAAAAGCTACTGATACATCATCTGTTGATGGTTTATAGCAGCCATTATTCGGGATGTTTACCTTCTCTTCCCTCAAAAAAGGTTTGTTGTCTAGACTTTGAGATGCATTCTGGAATTTGACCCATAATAACACAATTACTTAGACACTTCTATTTATCTCCTAAGTGATGGAAGGTATAGCTCAGCCTAAGGGTACTCTGAGACATATTTAAAAAGATTTGCTCTGTTGTAAATAAATTGTAGATAAGCCAAGTTGTTCAGAAAGGAAATTAGTTTTACATAAGACCATTGCTGTTCAAAAGATAGGAAAATTTTCAAATTTATCACCTTGCAATTCCTCAAGTTACACCAGCTGAAGAAGATAAAGTTACTTGTTGCTGCTGAGACTTCTATAAAGGAATTATTGCTAAAGTACATAGAATGTACCTGAATTTTTTTATATTAAAATCTGTCATAAATTCCAATTTCCGTGTCCATCACAATAAAAGATGTTTAAACACAGACAGTATTTAAAGCTAAGGCACCCACGAAAAAAATGTGTATTTAGTTCACAGTACTTTAAATGCTACAGGCTTGTGCAATTTATGTCCAATATTGGATAATAAGTTTTGTTGATCCTGGAGAATCTGCAAACCTACCATTTGAGATGGAAAAAAACCCAAAGATTACTGCTATAATACATCTCTGCATTATCATGGCAAGTTTCATTGGGTTGACCCTGGCAGTTACCAGCTGTCCCTGAAGCCTTTCTGTCCCTCCCCTCCTCAGCTGGGCAGGTGCATCTGCTCCACCACAGGCTGCAGGGAAAGCTCTGCTCTGGTGTCGGGAACGTCTCCTTCTCATTCTTCACTGACCTTGGTGTCTGCTGAGCTGTTCCCTTCATGAATTCTCTCTTGTATGCCACTGGTGCTGCCCGTTGTGCAGGTGGGTTTTTTTGCCCCTTTTCAGAAATGTTCTCTCAGAGGCACCGCCACCGTCGCTGACGGGTCAGTGGTGGGTCCGTCCTGCAGCCGATGGCCTCGGCTCCGTCAGGCACTGCAGGAGTCTCTGGCAGGTTCCCACAGGAACCACCCCTGCAGCCCTCCAGCCACCAAAACCTCCTGTGCAAACCCAAACGCAGGCCTGGGAGTGTCTGACTTTACTCAGAAGATAACAGTATGGGTAATTAGATAATCAAACACCATATATGCCATTTGTGCTTCCTCAAGCATTATAAAAACCTATACTTTTCAAGCAGAGGTTTTTAGAATATTAATTTTGATCCATACACAACAATTCTCTTCTGCAGTGCAAAAAGCAGTCCCAGAATGTATTTTAAAAATATGTTTCTGTAAATATAAGACTGACAGTGATACTACCTATATGGAGACATATGATTCAAGTAATTTTATATTAATAGCCAAAATAGGTTCCTAGTATGACTATTCAGCAAATATTATTTAAAAAATAAAATAAAAAATAAAAAGAATCCCACCAAAACAGAAAAACCAAAACCAATCAATCCACCAAAAACACCCACCAAACAACAAAAACCTGATGCTCTAAAATGTATAAAATAAATGAGGAGAATTCCACCCTGCAGGTGGTAAATAGATTGGAGACAGAAATTCTCATGGACAAGTGGCAGTAACAGAACAAATACCTATATACCTAATAGAATAAATACCTATAGTGCTACATTAGTTTTAACTCTTTTTTTCCTACAGGGGAGGGAACAAAGGACTAAATATCAATTCAGATAGGTCTACATCCATGAAGTGTTCACATTTATTTTGAAAATTTACAGTTGCTATCTTTTTAAAATTTGCCTTTAAATAAATACAAACCAGTGAAAAGGAATTCTAATTTAGCTCATCATCATCATCATTACTAGTTCTCCAATTGTATTTCATCAACACACCAAAACCTCTCTTAAAACACCTCTCAGCAGTCTCCAAAATGACAGTCACCACTGCCCATTAATTTCTATTAGTGTTGTTAGAAAAGATAGTAGCATTCTACCATAAGGCATACTAAAACTTCTCTTCAGTAAAATGACTTTCTATACATTTGAAAATACCAAAATGAAAACAAATTCTCTAGAAGAAAAGTGTTCTTTTTTGATTTATATAGATTATCTTTCTTTGGGGGGAAAGCAAGATAATTGAAAAAATCCTGATATTCTTATAATATCATTATTTCAAATTTTTTTAGGATTGGCTGCTTTTTTTTTTATCATGAAAGTTTTTTTAAGATCTAGATGGTTATGGAACTCAAAATACAAAATAATTATCACTTAATAGCATACTTGTGTGTAGGATAAAGTCTCAAAAAGTGCTAATACAAGGAAAAAAAAGAAAAATCAAAACAGATTTTTAAGCTCAAAAAAATTTCAAAATCTATTTAACCATATGAAAAATGAAAATGTAAAATTCCCACTCCAGTTCTGGTAGCCATCAAAATTCCATTTTCACAATCATGACTGCACAGAAAAGGCAACAAAGTGAAAAATCAGACTGAGATATTCTGTACCTTCAATTTCCCTAATGATTCAGTATTCCCCTGTACAAATTCAAAATACAGGACTGTGCTCAGTCAACACACACTAATGTTCTAATAAAGAGCTCTGTGCTTATTGCACCCCAAATCCCCTGACTGGACACAGACTTCCCTGACTGGTAATGATTAATGCTTAGCTCTACTTTATACATTAAGCACAAACAAACAACTACAAGACTGACACAGATGAGTCACAGTAAATTCATTCCCTATAATTTGTGTCTGCTCTCAGTGGAGAACCTACAGTTACAAACTTAAAAATCACTTACAGATCTATTGTAAACATTGATCACAAATCACCCACATTTTTTCTTGTAAAACGTTGTGTGAATATAGAAAAAGTTATAAATGAACAGGCAAGAACAAAGCTTGGAAAAAAGGTAATAGCAGGCCTTAATAGACACACAATATTAATGAATGAAAGAATGGAAGGAAAGCAATTTTCCATTTACCTGTCCTCAGTAGTTCATGGCACTGTTAATTGCTCTTCATGTCAAAGTGTTGTGTATTTATTTTCTCAAAAGGTACTCAGTGTCATAGGATATGTCCATATTAACAATCTCCATTGCACATTCCTGTTTTTCTGGCAACCTGGGCATTTTGAGGGGGGGAAAAAAGACATTTCATGGTGTGGTGTGTCTCATATTGACATAGCATGACATTCTCATGTGCTTCAGAATGAACATAAAAATCTTGTGAACAATTATGAAACAGAAACACCTCTAAAGTGTAAACAGTTGAAATTTCTTAGGCAGACCACCTAAAACATACAATCTATAAACAACGACAATGAAAGAGAATTCATCTGGTTTTGACTAGGAGTTATATTCTGTTCTGCATCTCTTAATCAACAACAATTTTAATAATAATGTGGAACCCGTCCTTCAGACACCACAAAGTAGGTAGTCTATGCAACAGTCATTATTCCATTTACCAGACAAATATTTGCTAATTCACACCAGAACTCCATGATAAAGAAATATCATTATCCGTTTCTTAACTGCATACTTTGAAATGCAGCTAGTTATTTTATTGTGTGTTGGGTTTTTCTAAAGTTTATAGCATCTTATAGCCTTGGCAGAAGCTGTACATTCAAGGCCAATTGTACAATGGTAGGGAGCACCTGAGAACTTGGGAATTCTTTGTGCACAAACTGTCTCTGACAGTAGAGCTACTTCCTGACAGGAATTAAATGCTGGGTATCACCACCATGACATAAATAAATCTTCCCTACTAACTGCAGATATGAACAGTTTGGGTTGTTTTTTTTTTTATCCCCTAGGACAAGCTTTTCATCATTCTGATTCCCTTGCAGTTTTATATATATGTGATAGTCAGTAATGGTTACTTATATATTTTATTAATCTGGAGCTACTTTATAGTAGCTATAGTAACTACTACTTTATAGTAGTATTACCCTGCTGAGGAAAACAAAATTCCATGGCAGGTGTGTACTGTGTTAATTTTGCACAATGTACATATTCAAATACCTGGAAATGTATTTCCTCCTTTGAAGTAAAAAATACCCATCTGGTAGTAAATAGGGTGATCTCTAATTAATCAACAGATCACAGACACATCTGACAAGTTCATGGCAAACATCAAATACTTCCACAGAAAATATGAAATCACTTGAATACTAGAGGACTCATTTCTTCTGTGTTCAGATGCAATGTGTGAAGGAAAACTCAGTGACAAAAATACAGCAACATTCCTTAATTTGAGATATTATAATATTTGCAGTTTCTCCTATGTATCATATTGGTTACATATATAATACTTCTGATTTCTTAAAATAGATGTATCTAGTTAATAGGCAGTGTGGAAATACATGCTTTGAACCCTTCTATCTTGTTTTCTCCTAAGAGTGATTTTCTATCCCAAATACACATCATCACTTGCCTTTATTAGCTTATTGTGATCCAGTGGGTTTATTAATTAACTGTAAATTGTCTCTGTTGACTACTTGCTATGTATATAAGAAAGATTAGCTTCAGTACCTAGAAAAGCAAAATCATTATCTAAAATTTAAATGGAGTTGTCTGGTGGTTTCTTATCATCAGAAGGAGTTTCTATTTGTGCACAGATGTTAAAAATGTATTCTTTTTCATATTTATGAAATATAAAATAGAAATGGAAACATACTGAATATTAAATACAAAAATATAATAATAATACAATATATAGGAAATAGAATATAAAAGTAAAAATGTGTTATTCTTTAAAGAAGGAAAAAAATGCTTTATACATACACCTACACCACTGATATATTATTCATCTTCCATAATAAATTAGAATAATCAGGGGACAAAAATAGACACAAGAGAAAAAAAACCCATCAGACATTCACAGTCACAGATTATACCACAGCTTAATTTACTATTATATAAGGGAAAACTAAAAAAATCACAGCTGTTCTGAAACTTAATCACCCTGATCATTTGAAAACTTCATTATAGAAAGTAATTTTTTTCTCCTGTGCTGCATGAAGATCAGAATTTGGCCTAATTGTATCATTAAAACTACGAGAACCACTCTGTCAAAAAACAGAAGGTCAGAAGGTACACATTATCTTATAAAATACTATTATAAATTAAAAATTACTAGATTTTAACTTAACCTCAAATGTATTGCCTGCCATCAGTAGTTTATCCTCCCCAAGGATGACATGAACTACCTTTGGCAACAGTAGATTAAGGGATCAGATGACATTCCAGTCTCAAATTAGATCACATACTTCTTTGTAAAGAGACAGTGAAGATTATTCTATAATCAGAGATGTAACAACCACCTCATAGTAAACTGTTAAGGTAATTATTTAATAAAAAACTTTTATATCTGTTTTGTGGGTTTTAACATATCACAGAATCAATTAGCACCCAATATTGATCCACCTTTACCAGTAGTTAGGTGAGGTGTTTCAACAACCACAACTTTCAAACACAATTCAGGGGAGTGGATGTTGGAACAGGTACTGGTGACAGAGGGACTCTGACTGCAGAGGTTCCATTTCTAACTCACCCATATGTTTAAAATGGGTCACCAAGAGTGGAAATGGGCATCATGCTTAGAAAAGCACTGAGAATAAGGAATTTATCTTTTGGCCTATGTTTTCCATCTGTAAAATGACAATAGTAATTCATTATATATTTTATACTTGTATGTGTAAACAATAGAACTATTTGTAAAATGCATATAACAATGATAACAACCTCATAGAGATGTTCTCATAATAAAAGTAATAACAGCACAAATCAATAACCCTCTATTGTTAAACGAGTATTATAATATAATTGCCACTGAGGAACTGCCTGAAGTATAAATACAATTACACACTATGATTAATTACTGAACAATTTTCATTCTGTGTTTGGGAATCACTGCGAATATTTGAGGTTGGAAGGGATCTGTGAAGACCATCTAATCCAAGGTTTAAAAGGCATGTAATGTTTTGAATATGTGCTAAAGTAAGCTTCAGTTTATTTGTTTCTCATCCTGCCTCTATCTAAGATCACAGAACCCTATTTCCTGATCATGTTCCTGCCATACAATGGCCACTGAAGAAAAGACTCATCTTTCATCTGCTAGTAGGAGAGTTGTTA
This sequence comes from Prinia subflava, assembly GCF_021018805.1. Lineage (NCBI taxonomy): Eukaryota > Metazoa > Chordata > Aves > Passeriformes > Cisticolidae > Prinia > Prinia subflava. The sequence continues at coordinate 21,632,642 of NC_086251.1, forward strand.
AAACATTCTACTATATTTCAGCAACCTGCTAGCACCTCCCTTTAATTTCAAATTCTGATTAGGTTTTGCTTTCTGGTACTTTGTCAGTGTACATATCACTACATTCCAGTTTCTTGTTTAAAAATACTATTTCTCAGACTGATGTGATTTATCTGTTTCTACAGCAAAGATTACATAGTTATGAAAGGACAAATTCTCTCATCTCTCACCATACTGGATTTAAATAAAGCCTTACTTTCACAGTCCTTCTCCTCCCTCACAGATATTGCAGGGTCAAATTATTTCACATTACAGAGGTGGAAGTTAGAAAAATGATGGTATTACTGTTCCCTGATGAGTGATGACTGAATTATTTGGATTCTCTTTCCCATTGCATAATGCCATAAAAAAACCTGTGTTCTGTAGGCTCATATAGTTATCCAGAATTTCCTAAAGGATGTAAACTTTCAGTACCTCATTCAGGGCTAGTTTCTTTGTTTCATGATGGTTCCATGCTGAAAAGAATCTGACTCCCAAATGGATTAAGTCAACATACCACACTGTAGAAGTCTTGGTTGGGTTTATACTTGGGATTTTATGGAAATGACTCAATTGTTCCTATTAAGCCAATAAATCCTACAATTTGTTGGCATAGTCTAAATATGACATAAAATGTGCACGTCTGTTTCTCTTACTTATTGCCTAGGGAAAATAAATTAAAATGGTTTTGATACTTCAGTTCTGAGAGAGATTTCTGGGACACTCAGTGAAGATTGACTCAGAACTCAACCATAATGTTTTGAAAAAGGATTAATGTTTTTTTTCTCGAACAATATTCACATATCACACAGAAAAAATCCATGCATGCATTACCACCATAGAGTTTTTGGAGATACAGTTTCCAGCCATGTAAAATGGATTAATTAAAGACAGGTTGATATACCATTTCTTTACCACTGCATAGGGAGTAAACCACAGTTTAGGCACTTTTTATAAAGATATTTTCTTATTCTGTGATTACCTTAAACTGCCTGATTTCTCTTGATGGGTATTTCTCCATTCCCAATGATAATTTCATTTCCATCCTCTATAAAAACTTCTCTACCTCTCCATTCCTAACAAATTTAATAGTGCAAGCAACATAACAGAAAATAACTTACACTGCCATGAAGACACCCTTTTCAACCCATTTCCTAGTGTCTGGCTTTGACTGGACTCAATAACACCTGGGCAGAATTAAAACCACACAAGGCATATGGTAAGCAAACCAGAATAGAAAAGTTTTCTGCCCATTTCACACAGGTATGGAAGATTGTGTGTGTTGCAAAACAGGGTGGAAATCGCTATACTTAGTTATGGGGATATTCAATCACAGCCCAGGATGCATTTGCTTCCAAAAGATAACAGGAGGAGAGCCTCCTCCTCATCCTTGCAAAGGAAGCTGCATGGTTCAAAAAAACTGTGAAGGAGCAGCACCAGCTGATTCAGAGTGCCCTCTCCCAGGCACAAAAGGTTTCCTGAGAGGAAAGTCTTCTCACAGTGTGTTCAAATGTGTTCCTTCAAATCCCAAATGGAGCAGAAACAGCTTGAGGTGCGATAGTTTGAGATAGACTGGGAAATGGGACAGTGCAGTGGAAGTTTTTACTGGCTGTAAACCTTTTAAATGATGTCTTATGTATACAGTTTGCATGAAATTTCAGTTATAGAAATACTACCGATATTTTAAGCCTCTGTGTAAACATTGCTAACTTTAACACTGCATTATATTGATTTAAGTCATTTTTAGCTGGCTTAAACTAAATCAAGATATGACACACTCTGGAACACGAATGTCTACACTGGGGCTCACAGTGGAAGAACTGACGCTATGAGTCATTACAGGGTTTCAGCACAAATTATATCTGGACTTAAGTCATCTTCAGGTACCCTGTGAAAGATGAAATTCAGTTAGGAAAGTCAATATAGAATCTCCTTACCATAAAGAGGAAAACCAACTTCTGCACACAGGGGATAACCATATCATAATTAGTACTTATGCATGCAGATACTGAAACTATTTTCCACACCATGATTGGCAAATTTCAGTGATTTAATTCATCAGCACAGGACAGAATATAGCCTTAATCATACAAGTAAAGTTTGCTAACAAAAGAAATTATATTTACATTGCTTTAAAAAAAAGCTTCTTGTTTATTCATCAGCAATTGAAAAATATAAATCACAGAATTTATTTGTATACACCTAGAATTCCCAGGCATCTAAAAGCCTTAGTCCATATGTAATTAAGGTCAAAAAACCCCTATCTTATTCTCATGAATATACAGATATAGATAATTGCTATATAAATAAGCAACATCTTATAATCAGCCTAAGTTTATGGAATTGGTATTATATTTTACAAATACCTTGAAAATAGAATTTGAGCTTTATCACAGTATGATGATACTGCAAAAAGTTTCTTATTATCCCTTCCTTACTGTGTACTTGGAATTAAAGACAAGCTGATACACATACTGCAATTTATGAATGTAAGACAGGTTCTTATCCCTGAGAAAGTCAGAATAAACCATTGCATCATTATTACTTAAATACAACTGAAATTAAAAATGAAGCAAGCAAGCAAGCAAACAAAAAAATCTGAAAACCTATAACCTAAACTTTTACAGAAATACATATTTCTTATTGTGCTTTGCAGGTTTACAGATTTAGTTCTTGATATTTTCTAGTAAACTTCATTCATGTGTACTAGAAATAGCATAGATCAAGCAAACATCAGTCTAAACCTCAATTTTCTCAAAAACCTTTGATCTAAACAGATGTTTCTAACTGGATAGAGCCAATATCTCTTATCTTCTCTAGAATCCTTCCACATGCAGCATTATATGGAGAGTTGCCAGGAGGTTCTGTTTATGTTGAGTATAATTTATTTCATTATATGCAGTTCAGAATGCTATATCAAGGCACTTCTTGCAAATACTGCCTTAGGTCATTTCACCCTCCAGAGATTAATTTCGATTAGAAGACATTTTGCATATCATAAAGTAATAGCAAACACTTTTGGTGGAAGACCCAAGTTGGTGGTTTTTTAAAGTAGTATTTATTTATTTCAGCAATAAGACATGCCTGTAGGTACATACTAAGGTAAATGGAAGACAAAAGTTTGGCTTTTTTCCTTAGAACCTACTGATTTGCAATTTCTTCCATCTCTGCCCAGATCCATCTGTGAACTGTGAAAGTGTATGAAAACATATATATGGTCTCCTTTAACAAATTAAAAAGATAAAAGTTACCATACTAATAAAAATAAAACAAAAATTAGTACACAAACCACAGCATCTAATACATTAATTTCATAAAGGAGAATTAAAAGTTTCTATCAGGACTCTGTCCATGATTTTCTCCATGTGTGAATTATTATTTCAACAGCTTGCAACCTATTAATCATGAGTTATGACCTAGTGTTATACAGGCACTGAGAAGTGCTGGTTTTGGCTGTGATAGAGTTAATTCTTTTCATAGTACCTCTGTGGGGTTGGATTTGGATCTGTGCTGGAAAGCTTTGACAACACTGGGATGTTTTTTGTTGCTGCTGATCAGTGCGTACATAGCCAAGGGCTTTTCTGCTCCTTATCCCACCCCACCAGTGAGGAGTTGTACACAAGAATTTGGCAGGGGACACAGCCAGGACAGCTGTCCCCAAGTGACCAAAGGGACATTCCACACCATGTGGCATCATGCTCCGTATATTAGGGCAGAAGGAGGCGGCTGGGTGGGGAACATGACCAGAGCCATGGCATTTGTCTTCCCAAGTAAGCTTTATGCATATAGAACCCCGGGAAGTGGTGAAGGAATTCCTGGTTTTGGTTTACTTGCATGCATGATTTTTGCTCTATCTATTAAACTGTCCTCATGCCAGCCTTCCTGCCAACAAGTACTGTCGCTGCTGGGAGTCTCCTCCCGCGCCCAGCAGCGTGGTGGTGAGGAGGGCGTGAGCAGCGCCGTGGCACGGGCTGCTGGCTGGGGTTAAACCACGCTGTGAGCATTGCACATGACTGCCCTTGGGAAAATGGGCCGGGAAAAGATCAGCACACACCGCATCGACCCCGGCAGCAATCAGCAGAAAACGAACACACATTGACCAATGAGCGGAATAATGGCTTTGTTGACAATCTCAGGGAAGCTCAACCTCTGCAACTAAGTGGACAGAGAGATAAAAAAAGATGGACATGATAAAAAATAATCTATCATCTCTGTTTGTTGCTGCTTTATATGATCATCTCCCATTAGTCACATACATGTCCAGATGGCCACGGATCAAGGATCATATGTCACTTCTGATCCCAGTAGTTTCTTTGTCCTTCTGTCCACAGATAATATGAAAATATTCCGTTCATCTGAAAAATATTTCTACTTTGTAAAAGTACTCTGTTAAAATCGCCTATTGCAATTATTATTGTTATTATTATTCACCCGTCTTTACCTCTTAATTAAATTCAGAAGTCAGCAAATCCACAGTGGACTTATGGTCCCAATTTATACTTGCAAATATTGTAAGGTCCCATGAGTATTATGTAACCGCTGATGCACCAGTTGCACATGACTTTTCTAAATGCATACATTGCATAAGAAGGAAAACAAAAGAAAAATAAGTCGCTCTCTGAGATGGATGCAAAGATGCAAATCAAGAAAGTATTACATATCCATCCAGAGACCAGATAAAAAAGAGACAAAGATTATTTTTTCCTGTTTAAGTAAACTTAAATTAACCTTAAAGGTAACCTTGGTAGAACATTAGAAATTTTATGAACTGTTTTAAAACATAACAATTTTGAAAGATAATAAAAGCAGCCAATTTTACTATTTTTTAAAAATCCATAACAAACAATCAATAATGCAGTGACATGATTTTTAAATCACTGCAGTATTGAAAAAACAAGTGTGGAGATGTGTTTACAACAGTGGGAAGTAAAATAATCCCACAGAGAGATAAAAAATTTAACTATACATTGTTTCTTTGCATAGAGTCCATTAATCAGGCATGTAGGTGTCAGGGATATTTGGCATTGAAGTGTCTGGGCTGAGCAGTCTGGATATCCAGCATTATCATTTGATGCCAAGAAATAAGATTATTCTATCCTCTTCATTAAGACTTTTTAGGAGTTTAAGTAGATTCAACTGGAAAACCATAACTTTCTTGTGTGATAATTGCTATCCTTTCTGATTTGAACATAGCAAAAAACAAAGTTTCAGGAAAATAAAGAGGAAAAGAAGGAAAATCAAAGATTTTTATACAATTTACTAGCACAGACATATCTTTATACATACACACATATATGTATACATATATACATATATATTAACACATACACATGTATACATATATATATATACACATATATTTGATTTTATTTGATTATAGATTTTAAAATATTCAAGTTACTCAAAAGCAGTGGGAGAAAAGCTCCCAAGAACTGCAGATCTGGGAATTTTCAGACAAAAATCATAAGATAAAAGTAATCCAAGATGCAGGTACACGTGGTATGTAATACAAAGCAGTGTAGTTTGACTGAAGGTACAATATCCATCCCTACCTTAACAAATATTTTAAACAAGAAAATACCTAGGGTTTTTTCATGCTTATAATCATGCTGATTGTTTTTTCTGTGTTTATTCAAGTATATGAAAATGGAGAAAAGAAATTGGATGACATTTACTGGTGTATCCAAGGTCCTTCACTCACTGAGTAAAAAGGATTTACATTAAGTACTGCAATCTTATAAACTGTGTATGGAAGGACTAAGGTGAAAAGTTTAATCCTACTAGAAGTTACTGGACAACGAAGAAAACATGATCATAATGAATCAGCTGGTATTGTTCACTTTTAATGCAACTGTACAAAACCTAATCTGCACCTCAGTAGACCACAATGCATGTGAAAGGAATATTAATTCAAGCTGTAGAAGATAACAGGATCATCATTGAAAGAACAGAATCCAATCTTACAAGAGGAATGGGAAAATGCTTAGCTCATTCACTCTAGAAAAATGAAGGTTAAGTGACAGTCTAAAAATGCATTGGCTGTTAAAATCAGAAAGATGCAGAGAACTTTTAATGTAAAGGAGAGTGTCATTAAATCAAATGTGCATACCCTAATGCATTTCTTAATAAAAACAGAAGAAGACTTTTGTAAATTAAGATGGTGCATTTTCTGTGATAGACTTACGCTCTGAGAAATGAGGACAACTGTCCTTTCAAATCTACAGTCAAGAAAATTCAGGGAAATCTGTTTCTTAAGATAGGTTGAATTGATTTTAAGAAAGGAAACACGTGATCTAGTGGTCCTAGACTAGAAGAGAGACTCAGTGTCAGTCAGGGGCTTTACAACAATAAAATCAGTTTTAATTGGTTTGAGTCTCTGGTCAGCTGTATTCTCACACAGGAATTATCTTGATCATATTCACATACCTATTCTCCAAATGTAATTCCCAAAAATACACATTTCTTCAGTCTGAAAATCAGTGAGTGACATAAGTCACTTAGCATAATCTATTATGATGCCCACAATTACCCTTAAAATACAGTATTTGCTTTGAAAATCAAAAATCTTTATGACACTTACCTTTCAGAAGAAAAAGAAAGGTGGTACTTTAGGCATATATAAAATATAAAAGGTCTCAAAACCAACCAGAAATCCATGCAAAAACTGAGTTCTACAATTATTCCTACTTGTGTGACTGTTTACTTCAGTACCTCCTACCATTAATCATTCATCATCACCCTGGCTTTACTGACGGGTTTGTTATGTGTGGATACAACGATCTGCATGCACATTGAGTAGGTGCTGCAATAATCCAGACGTTTTCTTTTACTGATTACACAACAAACAGTAGAAGTTGAACACAGAAACAAATTCTGACTAGAATTTGCTTATTGAGGCTTTGTTTTCTCCTCTTTTTTTCTTATAAATGTTTCAACATAGTGGTGCAGCTGAACTATATGAGCAACTCCAACACAAAGTGAGAAAGACATCAAGATTAGCATTCTTCAGAATAACAAATGAGTTGAGAGGAAAATCTGCACTCAAAACTTGGTGAGCACTAGATATAGACAAGCCACGGTATCAACATTCAGTGATTTACTGATTTATCCAGCTAAATATTTCTCCTCAGATAAAATTTTGAGGGTCCCATTAGTAACTTCTGAGAGACAACATACAGATAGAAATAAAGGTCCTATTTCCCTTCCTCCTGTGGAATTATTTTATATTCTATGTTCAGACTTCATCTTATTAATTTTGCAAAAGTAAATACCTACTTCTGTCCGAATCCAATACTCAAAGGTAAGAGAACTTTTGATTGATAGAATTGGGAAGTGAATACAAAAACTTTTTTTGGGGAAAAAATATCCCAGGTTAAATGAAAACACATATAATAAACTAAATAAGAAATAACTCACTTTTAAACATTAATGAGATTTAACACCAAAGCACAGCAACACTGTCAAACCCCTCTGCTTTTTATGCCTTGACTTCTTCCTAAATAAGGACTGTATCTTGGCTAAATACCACATTGGAAAGAGTTGTCTGGAGCAGATTACCCAAAAATACAGTATATTCACTTTCTGAATTTTTATTGATTGCCGTGGGCAACAGAGAGTGATGAAGTGTCTCAAGACTTTTCATGTCATGGAAGACTATAGGAAAACGAGAACGTGAACTAGAATGATAGGCTGGCAGAGTCTGTAGACCTCCAAGGAATGAAACAGGCAGAGGTGTCAAAAAGTCCTGTTGGGTCAAGGATAGCTGAAATAAAGTTTTCTCACTGCCCCGACAAATACTGGAACAACAGTCCCTGGAAACACTTGCATTATAGGACCACCATCTCTAGTTATCTGACAACAAAAAGCCAACAGCAATAAGAAAAATCTCTCTTTGCCAGAACAGAAATTCAAGATAAAAATAACGAGGATCAGATCTGTTGTTTATAATTTATAACCCTATTTGAGGAAAACTAACACAACTTATAGAAACAATTCTTGAAATTCTAATGACAAAATATAATTGCATGTTTGTTTTCCTCCCTAAAGATATAAAAATGAGGGAAAATAAAGGGTGTCAGCTTTTTTACCATCTGAGTTTCTCATCCATTTTTCTCAAATGTGGTTGCAGGAAATTAAGAGTATAGAGACCATCATAAAGAAAGAGTGTGTTATAAACACCTATGTAAGAGCTAAACCATTAATTTGTTCCATTTCCCTAGTACTGGTTGAAATATTCATTCCAGCTAGATGTTTCTATTTAATTTCTGGAGGACACATTCATGATGCAATATTAACATCAGATACCTTTCCTTGATAGGTAACTCATAGACCTCTTCCCTAACAGAAATATGCTCATTCTTTTGATGGGTTTTTACTGTGTTAAGCTTAAATCAGAAGTCATCTTCTCTTGCTCTCAGAACTTCTGAAATTACTGTGTGCCTACCCTTAACAAGAATTCTGTATGGAGTGAAGAGAAAGTCAAACTAATTTTGTATTTTAAACTCACTCTGCCTACCGAGTCAGCTCAGAGATATGATAGGAACAGCTTGGAATGAATTAATTTTTTGATATTGATGCCTGACACATACAGTGGGACAGGGCATGGCAACTCTATATGGTTTTTAACATCTAACTAATAACAAATTTTCATAAGTATATTATGAAAAATTTAAAAAAGTATAGAAATACATTATCAAGAGGAAGCTTAAATTATGATCAACATAGTAAAGGAAGATAATACAAAACTGATTAGATGTTACAATTCTTATTCTAAAATAATCTCCTAAATTTGTAGAGGAATCCAGCTCTAAAATCTGAGTATATCAGATTGTATATGCTCAGATTTTAACTCATCTATAGGTATCATATATTGTTATATGTTGATATGCAATGGACAAAAAACTTTAAAACTTAAAAAATATGTGGAGGACTGCTACAAGATTTCAAGATTTGCACATGAAGGTTTGCACATGAGGTACAATTTCCTGATGATAAGAAATAGAAACAATGTGTTAAACAGTAAGAGAGACGCATTTAATATAGTTTATTCTCCATTACTGCTCTTTACCATATTCCACTGGGGAAAAAACCAAACAACAACCAACAGATAACAAACTTTTCCACATACTACTGAGAACACTCATCAGTGTTTAGCATTTTAAATTCACAGCATCAATGCTGACAATATCATTGAGTCAAATATTATGGCTAGATATTTAAATGCTGAATGACTGCATGGCTAAATACATCTGTGTTCATTAAGGCTAAATCAATGATAATCAAAATTCTTGTTTGTGCAGCAAACAAACTGCTACCAGAATTATGGAGAATTTTAGATCTTCACAAGTTCTTCTGTTTTCATACAGCATTATGTGTGATCAGTTCTGTTGCAGGACTTGTTTTGAGAGATCAGATATGAGTGGAACTGACTCAGACTGAGACATGAATCTGTGTCTGAAATGACAACCACACACTCTTGCTATATTTTCTTTGCGGGATTTTTTTTTCTTTTTAATATGAAGATAATGAGCAGAATTTGAAGTCTAATTACCTAAACTTGAATCATTGATTTTACATGTCTATAAGTACTGTTACAAAATGACACATAGACAAAAAAGCATAACAAGTGCATCTCCAGTGTCACACTGAAACACTTTGGCTAGATCTAACCTATTATCTATTTATTGCACATATCCTTATGTATAACAGAATGACTCACAGAGCTAAAATAATAATTTTAAAAATATCTGAATTTCATGCTGGATTGACAGCCCTGGAGACTTAAATTTTCTCCTCATCCACAGTGCAGAAACAGTGTCAGTAGCTGTACTACTAGCTCTTCTCATCACCACCCACTTGGAGGAGACTATTGTTAAAGGTAAAAGATTTCTTAACTTTACATGACAATGCCTACAGCTTTGAGTCATATATGACCTCTTTTGAAGGGTTGATAAGCACCTGTATTTCAAACTGACTTTCAAAGAAATTAAGGGCAACTTGAATCTGTGGAAAGCGGAAAGACAAAGTGTGCTGAAGTCATGCACCTCAGATTCTAGGATCCTAAATTAGCAGTCATGTTGCAAATAAAAATAAATTCTTTGTTTCTTAAACAAGATCACAAAACAAATTCAGTCAAGTAATGGCTGCAGCTGTACTAAAGCACACCATTCAGTTAAGCAAATGATCCAGTATTACTCTCTTAAAATTGTGGACAAAAATAATTTGAATAAAAATATATTTCTTTTATCTCAAGAACGGGAATTGTATTACTACTGAAATTTCCATAGAGAAAACGCTGCTATATTTATCCATTTTAAGATTAAACTTTGATTAATATAAGTATTTCAAAAGTATATCTACACCTATATAGATGCAAAGATATACAGCATTACTGTTCTGTGAAAAGGTCTTATTAAGAGGGTAATTGTTCCTGTTTAAATGTAAAATGATTTAATTATAATTCATATAACCTAAATTGAATAGTTGCTGTTTCAAAGACTCACTTGCATGGTGCTAAGAAGCTTGCTAATTTCAATTAGAAATAATGTACAGCTGTCATGCTTTCATTCTGAAACACACTATTACAATGAAGTTCTTAGATTGTTTTCCTGTAGGGCATTATTAGCATCACATGTCATACCAAAGAAAAGCTTAGAACAATCTTTAAGACCTACTTACCTTTTACCAGGTTTTGATACATTCAGTCTCAAATTAAAGAAACATTAATGGAAACACTATAATGCCTTAGCTGTACTCAAAACAAAAGAACTTATGATAAAAAGAAGAAACATGCAATAATTGCTATAAATTAAAAAAATTCAACAGATATATGAATGTCAACAATTCAGAAGAATGTTCCTACAAAACAAAAATTGAATCTATAAGGATTTTCTGGCAAGAGTTGACATTTTTATGACAACCACAGTACATAAACAGGATTTAATTAATGCCAAAGAAATTTAGCAGCCTAAATTCATTGTGCATTATTTATAGAAGACTTTAAGCTAGACTCATATGCCTCACAGAAAAAAAACATTCAGTCCCCTTTAACAATTATGTCCATATGAGCTTATGTTCACACGCCTACAGAAATATGGTTTCATGTGTACAAGTTTGCATTACACTGACAGAAAAGCCTGTGAGACCTTGGTCACTCCTAGTGGCTGAGCCCCTGAAGCAGAAGTGAAAAAGACATGAGAATGGAACATTATTAACTCATCAAATACTGTCACGTGTTTGTATTTAAAGTTGCACCTTAACGCAGAAAAACTTGAGTCAGTATTATGTGTTGATACACCGTAGAAAGGTCAAGGGAGATCTGACAACTCAGTGGGACCTGTTTGGCACCTCCCAATTGTAAGTTGGAAGTGCAAGTGCAAGTTCCTTTTATATTCCAGATGCCAAGGACAGCTGACTGGTTGTTGTGTGATAGCACTCAAAGGAGTGTCAACAGGAGTGCACACATTTCCCACGAGCAGCTTTCCACAATCATCTTTTGGGGTCTCCTCCCCAGCTACATGAAACGTAAGTGTCCTGTGTGTTAGACCAAAAAGCAGCTGAGGTGCCTGAGAAAGGACTGGTGGAATGAATATTTATTAGAATAGATCAATGTCCAGAATTAAATCTGGGATTCCTTTCAATGCATTAATGGTATAGAAAGACCCGAGACTCCATCAGTGTCCTGCTTCCTTGGGTTCTGAAGAGCGTGCTGGAGCGGCTGTTACGGGTAAAACATTGCAAGGAAGGTTTAGATGAAGACTGACTACTTGAAAACCCATGAGACTGTTAGTTTGTTATCCATACCTGAGATAGTTCTGAGAGATTTTAGCCTTCCAGTTTGTTGGGGTTTTGGTCTTTGTTTGTTTATTTATTGGGGTTTTTTGGGGGGTGTTGTTTTTGTTTGTGGATTTTTTGGTGGTTTTTTGTTTGTTTGTTGTTTTTTTTTGTGGTGGTGGGAGGGGGGCTTTATGGGCAATAAGGCAAGGGAGGGCTATTTGTTTTTAACAGAAGAGCTGATCCTCCACTGAGGAAAATAGAAAATATAAGGCATATGACTAATTATGATTAAGAATCCTGCTAGGCAAATGAGACAGAAACACGTCAACATGGTAGCTTGAGTCAGAGATGCTCAAAACCGCTTTGGGGCACAGGACTAAGAGAATATTCAGGCCCCAGTCCACGCTTACACTTCAGGGGAAGGAGCAAGATGAAAGGAAAGATATACACACATAGGAAAAAACAAAGTTCATCTGACATATGCTGGTAATCTTTGCTGTCATTATTGTTGTGACAAGGTCTATTGAATAACTAAAAAACCACACATGTCTGGGGTCGAGGTGTATGAGGCATTGTTCTATCACAGCCTCAGTGCTTGATTCATAAATGATCTGTAGAGGGAAGAGCACCACCTACTGAATCACATCTGCCACTAATAAATAGATTTTAGTTCTCTTTAAAGTTTCATCATCCAATGGGGTTCTGGTTTTTTTGCAAAAGCTACTAATACACAATTTATTTTGTTCCAAAACACATGAAATTTGATCTAGTTCAGGTCAGGCAATTCAGTCCACAGCATTTTCTTTATGGTCTTTTCACTTCCTTTTTGTGTCCCTGTACTTCCTGCATTCAGTTAACTGTTTTCACATGAAGAGAAATTCTGACTTTTATTTGGTTTTAAAAGTCAATATGACTTTATGAACTTCTCAGGAATATGCATCTGAGGCATAAGTCTAGGGAGTGGGCTTGCCCAGCCATGAGTTTACAACAGAAAGGAAAAGCTCTAGACTTGCAAACAAACTTTCAGTATATTAAGAAGAAAGCCAGGTGATACTGGATATACTTATGTTATATATTCCACTTTCACAACCAGTCAGCTGAACCGGCTGTGAAAATGAAGAATGAAACAACAACTTTTTGTTTTGGCACGAAGTCGAGAAATGTCACTCCCATCCTGGTTTCCTCTCGGAATATCCTTGGATCAGTCCTCTGTGAAACTACTGACCAAGCATATTATTAATGCAGTGTTTATGAGGAGGACGTTTAGGGGCTCATGGAGTCCTGGCAGCTCTCTGTTACAAGCTTAGGGAAAAATATTTCTGGATGGATTCCAAAAGCAGAGCTTAAAGCATTTTTAAATTCACCCCCTCCCCCATGCAGACACATTAGAGTCAACTCAAGATCATTACACTGTGACAAGCAGGTCATGGCTGGATGAGAGACTGAAGAGTTTTGCATCCTCCTACAAACTCAGTGGTTAATTTCCCAATCTTTCTCACTCCCAGTCTCTCTTCTTTCAGTTGCTGGTAGTGGTTCAAAGTTGAGAGGGAAGAGTACACAACGAAATACTGAGGAAACACTCAATGGATGAGATGTGTAGAGTTGAAAATGGAAGACAATGGAAGACAAAAACACTGCACCTGTTATAGTACTCTAGAAATCAGAAGGGAAACATGCAAACCAGAGGTTTCATTCTGGTCAGCCCAACTGCAATCCTCTGTTTATAAAAGTATCTACTCATTTCTCGTATAACCTAAGTTTATGTCCATGTTACTTTTCTCTGACTCTTCAAGAATTCAAAATGTTTGTGGAATCCTGCCTCTAAAAATTAGGTTAGCTCTTGGGAAAAAAAGGTCACCTTTTTTATTGGTTAAATGAGTTACAAACTGTACATTTAAAAGAAAAAGATATGCACATGATGATGAACAAGCAGCATTACATATTAAGTATGTATCAAAATAAAACCACTATTAATAATTTAAAATGCAGTTAAGCAGAGTAATTGGTGAAAAAACTCAGGAATGAACATCTAGAGACTTAAGAGGAAATTTTAGGCCTCGGTACTTCAACAATAACACTAGTATTGACTTAATTGAATCAAGAGCACTTCAGGTTTGAGCTGCTGATCAGTCCCTGAAATTAAAAAATAGATCTCTGTTTCTCTCTGGAGGGGTTCATTTTTCTGTGACTCCATACTAGTTCTGACTAGTGCATAACATTGGCTAGGACTTTTAAGAAACCCATTATTTTACAGGAAGGAGCTATGACATACTACATAGCCTATAGGCAAGTGAGACACAAAAGGTACAGTTGCAGAGGTAAAATAGAGAAGAAAAGAACCACAAGGCAGCTCAGGATGCAAAAGAAAAAACATCGATGTGATAAAATGCATAAATGTCTAAGGGGGAAAGCAGAGCTAGAACATGGCAATGCAGGAACATCACAGACCACCCCATTCCAAAGAGCAGCAGCAGCTGATCCTCACCCGTCCCCAGGTGCCTCACGGAGGGTGAATGAAGCATGTCAGTGGTTAACCTAAGCTGCCTGCCAATTCTAGTTACTTCCCTCATGTCTCAGTCAACAAATTACTGCTCTTTACTTTTAAATGGAGCATATCCTGCTTGTCCTCTCTTTCTGTAGAGCAAAAGCCATCCAGACTGGTCCAGAGAGTGAGACACTACCTCCAGTGGACCTTTACCTGTTCTCTTGTCACAAATTATACCAATCTCTCCATGTCATGCCTCAGATGGCAAACATTTTAATCACCCATAGTTCCATCATAATTCCATTGTAATTCCATCCCATTTTTTTACAGTAACCACTAAATTTGATGAAAATTGTAGCACAATTTTTGCAGATTAATTTAAGTTGTTGTAGAATAAATACCTAATGAAACTGATTTCCATTATTTGAGCCAATACAAGCTCAATGGTGCAACACTAAATGGACAAGAATAACAATGTAAAAATAATTTTCTACTACTATATTTTTTTTATTTTCTTTTTGGCTTGAGTTACTAGAGGAACACTTGGAAAGGAGGAACAATGATGGATGTTTGCCTTTACTCTAAAACATATTTTAATAATATTTTTTAAATGTGAGTTTATATTTTCATGCTATTCTCCCTTTTCACTGAAACTAACAAAAGACATTGTGAAAACTCAAATATGATTCACTTATTTGGACAAAGCACATATTTAAATGGTCAGTATTTCTCTTCTACTGTCAGAAGACAAAGGCTTACAATTTTCTTTCATATAATATATTTTAAATTGTGAGAATGTCATCATACTCTGTAAAGAGCAGGAGAGAAAGGGACGGGGAGAAGTACATAATTCCAGTGCTATACCCCAGCACTGAAATGGATTTCTGCCAACTGTAAACATACTTAATTCATGTCTTGTTACAAGAGAGGATGAAGGCCAGTTGTTAGATTCATTTACGGTACCATACAAATGTTGGCAGCATTTTATAGTGCTGTCACATTCAGAAAAGTGATAACAGAAAATATGACATTTAATACAATTGCTCCCTTCCTATCTACAGAGAAGTATCTCAACCACTTTTAACAGTAATTTTCTGATTCTCTGAACTTTGCATAGCAAATATCAGTACTGTACTAAGTTTCATCTCCTGAAATGATCCACACTATTCTGAGCTAAGTTGGGAAAATTGTTCTGTGAGCAGAAGAGTGGGATGGGGGCTGGCAGGGAGCAGTGCACACTAAGAAAGCATGAAAGCATGGTCTGATATCTCCAAGTGATAAAACATTAGGACTTCCACAATACATAGAACAGAGATAAGAACTACACAATGGTTCCTGAATTTAAACACTCATTTAAAATTTCAATATAAACATATGAAAATGTCCAGTAGTATTTTACAGAGATTCTAGCTAAGTATAAATTTTTTTTTTCCCCCAACTTCATATCAAAACCTACATTAACAATGTGTAGGAATCCTCACAGGAGTTTGACCACTTCTACAAATGACAGAAACACACACAACTCATCTCTGTAGCTCTTGGTCACCATTTAAAGTCAATACACAGAAAAAGAAATCTGTGCTGGTTTTGGCTGGGGCATAGTTAATGTTCTTCCAAGTGGCTGGCATGGCCTGGTATGGTGTTTTGGATTTGTGCTGAACAGAGTCTGTGTAATACAGAGATATTTTTGTTATTTGTTATTGCACAGTTTCAAGGCCTTTCCTGCTTCTCCCCAGCAAGGAGGCTGGGGATGCATAAGAAGCTGAGAGGGGACACAGCTGGGACAGCTGACTCCAACTGACCACAGGGATAGTCCAGATCATTTGGTGTCACGCTCAGCATATAAATCTGGGGAAAGAGGAAGGTAGTCGGGGACATTTGGAGTGATAGTGTTTGTTTTCCCCAGTGACCATTGCATGTGATGGAGCCCTGGCTCTCACAGGTATGGCTGAGCACCTGCCCACAGGAACAGTGAATTAATTCCTTGTTTTCCTTTGCTTGGGAGGACAGCTTCTGCTTTACCTATTAAATTGTCATTATGTCAACCCACAATTTATTCTCTTTTACTCTTCTAAATCTCTCCCACATCCCCTTGTGTAGGCTTAGTTGCCAGCTGGAGCTAAACCACAACCCAAACAAGCAAAAAAACCCAAACAACAACGACGAAAAAAAACAACCAAGAAAAAACAAACAAGCACAAATGAATTGCCATTGCCTGATGATAATGACCATTGACCACAACTACTCACTTCTAAATTAATCTGCTGTTTAAGGAATGCATGTTTCTTGTACTGGAGCCTTTAGGTTTTATTAAAAATAACAACAGAAAAATCAGCAACATCCCTGATAATATGATGTAAAGTCAAAGAAATCCCAAGTAAAACATGTATTATAAACTACTTAGAACCTTCAGAGACCAATACACTCCAGAATGATCTGAAAATTCCCTACAGAAATTTTTAATTTAATCATTGTTTCTTTTTTTCAGCCTATATAAATCATTTGTTATTCATAATTTGGAAACTACAAATCTACTTCCTTCTTGCCAGGATCAAACTATTTCCTCTAATTTTGCTCTAGAAACAATAATTATGTTACTATATCTATGCATAGCCCAGACTGTACTCTAATGTACAGCCTCTCTTTAACGGGAAAAACAAAGTATTGCATCAATCAAAGGAAGAGGTAGCCTCTATTTTGCCCCTCTCATGTAACTGGACAAAAATGCTCCATAAGAAAAATACTGTACTCCATAGGGATTTGTTTTTTCCTCAAGTGATTTAGAGGTACATACTCTATAGAAAGGACCTTTCACCATCAAAAAAATCTTAATCTTGACATGGCACTTTTCAAGATCAAATATTCTGCTATAAAAGACTAGAAAATTATTCATTAATGTGAGCAAATGTACATGATTCTTTCTAAATGACATAATCGTTTAATTAAATAAGAATTAATTTATGTTTAATGTTTTTAACATAAGAGTTGCAGTACTTTCTGCAAGCCATATAAACACTTTAGGAAGATGAGAACCTATACAGCTTTTCTTGTCTTTCTTCCAAGGTAACAGTGAATTCAATTGCAATAAGCAAATCCATACCACATATGGTCAGAACTGTGCCTCGTTAACTCATTCTCAGAAATGTTTTGATGGTGGGCTACTCCCTTCAGTCTGCAAGGTGGAGTTTCATTTCAATGCAAACTTGCATCTCACATCAAATGTCTGATTAAACATATATGATTCATAATTTTGATTACCATTTCAATAATCACCAGCTCTCTGTATAAATTACTGTGCCAACAGCAGGATAAACCAGCAGTTAGCTATACTAAAAATTTTATTCATTATTTTGAGATGTGTTTCATCATCCTGCTTCTGACTCATCCGTTTATTCCATCAGATGGTAATTCACCAACATTACCAGACTAAAGAATATACAAGCTTCATTTTTCATTTGGACCTTCCCTTGTCCTTTCTATGAAATAGGTTTTCATACAGTGCATCCTCTCTTCCATTTATATTCTCCTTTCCTTCTGCCCTTCATACTTCTCAAACCTTTTTTTCAGTTTGAATGGAGTGGCTTTTCCAGCCTGTTTTAGCAGAGCTCAAATACAGTCCCACTTGAGCACAAGCTGAATAACGTACAATTGCCAGTCCAACTATCCGCAAAGGTTATTGTCTCTTATGAGAACTGCACTGCATCTCTTGCAAAATAACATCTCAACAAAAAATATCCCTGAGAAGACATAATAAAACATTGCGCATCCAAAAAAGAAAAAAATGAAAAAAGAAAAATTAGCAGCAGCAAAGTGACTTTTTCTTAATGGACAATGTGTAACTAAAATCCATCATTTCATTATTACCGAATAAAAGGGACTTTGTGACTTTCATTAATACTGTTTTAGCAAACACAACTTATTGCAAAGTACTTTCAGAAACCTGCTTGAAAAGTTTTCTTTCTTATAATTCGCTTTAAAATCAATACCTTGCTAAAAAACCCCTCTTTTTTCCTTTTTATTTCTTTTTTTTTTTTTTTATATAGACGAGAATGTAGAAGGGGAAAAAAAAGGCACCTACATGATACATACAACTCAGCAATGAATAACATTCTGATTGATGTCCCAATTAAAAATACTCACTTGGAAGCGAACACTGATAAAAGACTGCATAGCATAAACTGTGTCAAACTATTCATACATTGTATTTGACGTGACAGTCATCAGTTTGACAAATGATTGGCAATAGGAAGGGGAAAAAAAAGGAAAGAGGGAAAGAAGGAAAGGAACGACTAACACATTGTTATAAAGGTCAATTATTTTAATATGAAGATTATGATCGATTATTAGAGAGGGATTTTAAAACATTACCAGAAAAGCCAATGGAGAAATGTGGTTGCTAAAGGGTGTTTTCCATGCTTGAAGAAAACACCAAACCACAAATTCAATGTCTGATTTGAAAAATATTTTTTTCACAGCTTACTTCAGTTTCCCAGTTTGGATAAAGTATTTAGACTTAAGAGATTGAAACCCAAATCCATTTCAATCCAAGGCAAAGCTTCTACTGAGAACAATATTTCTGTCAAGTTTAAATATTCTGAAATACCTTAATCAAGCTTTCTTGTACTTCAGAGAATTCACAATTTGACTTTTTTACAGGGACACTAAGAACTGTATTTTGAAGTTTGTCGTGCAAAATAAAAGTACAGACCATTGAAATATTTCAATGTGTGTTCAAGTAGGAAAGAAGCATGTTCAAGATCAAAATTGTCAGTTGTTAAAAGTCTTATTTTGTGAGTGGACACTTTAACTTTCAGATTAAATACTCTGCATGACATGAATGTACTCTTTATCTCATTACGTGCCCAAGTTCATGAAAACATTAGAGCTGCTGTGGATGAATCACTTCTGTTCAGCTGTGACATCAATTAAGTTAGGCTGAATGGGGCAACAGCTTCTTTGCTTGAGGTTACAATGGTTGCAAAATATCCATTCAAAATAAAATTGGCAATATTAATGCCATTAGAGACTTCTTTTTATTTAGTGTTTCTTTTGTTTCAATGTGTAAAACGAATAAATGCAAAAGAAACTGAAGTACTAATGAAAAACATATGGTACAATATTTGTTTGTGGCAGAAGCAATGCTTAATTAATTTCCCATTACTCATTATTACCAGTATAACACACTTGTAAAATGACATGGATTTTGATGAAAAAACATACCCTTAGAAATAAAATAGCATGATAATTAATCTAGATCAGAAAAAGTCGCTTCAGTCTGCAAATATTCACCTCAGGATTCAATTGTCACAGTACAAATAGTTTTGTAGATAGCTGTACTTACAGATACAATTACCTAAACATGTCATGGTACTTAAATATGAACCTACTTTTAAATTTAAATCAAAAGAGGTGGAAATCTGGCTTTGGTCAAACAATTGCAAAAACGCCCTGTGACTGTGTATCTTTCTGTGTTCCCCCTTAACAACCTCCTTGCTGTAGCTTTCCACCTAACAGCAGTGACATGTAGGTAACGCTCCTCCGCTGGCAGTGCAAGCTGCTGCATGGCGGGACATCGTGCGTTTGGACTCAAACCCACACAAACTGCACTGAACTGCTTCTGAGAGCCACTGAAAAATCTGTCCTATGCCCAGGAGAGGAGAGGACAGAGTGGTCAAAAACACAGTTTAAAGCAGCAACACCCTAACTGAAGTCCCTGTTAGTTTCTGCAGCCATCACTTGGCCATCATCCACTTGTCTTTATGATCTAGTAATAACTTTGGCTGACCATTATACATCATATGATAACTGCATACAGCAAAACAATTAAAACGTACTAGATTTAACAATCAAATATATTCTTTACGTATTCACTTATCATTTGTGCTATCTAAATAACCATGTACAAACATATCATTTACATGAAACAATTTAAACTATCAGTGATAAATTAATATTATTTAATTAAAATAATTAATATTAGTGGATAATATTATAGAACATTATTTACATATGATGGAGAGGTCCATAGAATAACCTGAGCCAAAAGGAATCACAAAGACCATCAGGTGCAACCCCTGGTCCAGCACAGGACACGCCAAGATCACATCATGCGCCTGAGAGCAGTGTCCAAACACTTCTGGAACTCTGTCAGGCTTGGTGCTGTGACCACCACCTGGAGAGTCTGTTCCAGTGCCCAACCACCCTCTAGGTGGAAAACCTTCTCCTAATATCCAACTTAAACCTCCCCTGACACAGGTTATCATCGGCAGAGAGAGCAGATTAGTGGTGTCTGCCCCTCCCATGTCCCTTGTGAGGAAGCTTCAGGCCACAACGAGGTCTCCCCTCAGTGTCCTTTTCTCCAGGCTGAATGGACCAAGTGATCTCAACTTCCTCATATGTTTTCTCCTCCAGGCCCTTCACCATCATTCAGCAAGTTACCAACCACTAAAAATTATCTCTGATACATAAGGCAAGAACATCAATTAGTTGACACCGCATTACCTATTGTTAATACTACTTTGCATAGCTTTTTCTCTTCAAAACCGTTTTGGCACTATGCAATATGTTTGATTAATGCTTGAGGGATTCAGGCCTGCAAGCAAATGTCATGCAACAAACCCTGCTTTAATTCAGATACAATAAAAATAATATATTAGACATTGTGTGCAGTAAATAAGTTTCATTCTTCAAGGTGACACATTGTACTTGCTCTAAGGTTTGATACAAAATAATGCAGTTACCAAAGCAAGTGCACATTATGATTTTCGTAGGGGTACACTTCAACAAAGAGCAAAATGTCACATGACACAACATTTTATTTTAGTCCCACTTAAAAACAATGTATTATTAACTACAATACATTTTAAAAACAGCTAAAAATATAACATCACTCCAGTAAAATCACTACAATCAATAAACAAGAATTATTTCCACCAGCATTAAAAAATAACTATTATCTCATGAAACCCAGTGCATAGAGATATAAAATTCAATGTAGTTACACACCAACATGACACATATCTTTGGTATATAGAGGAAATTATAATGCACAAGAGAGGTAGCCAGGAGTGAGTTATAAGTCTCTTGATAGACAAAGCTTAATGTCACAGAGCTAAGACATATTATAATGATATAAAAATAACAATAGTTCCTATTGCTATGCTGTCTTTTATTTCTGGAGCTCAGAGCACTTCACAAGCATTAATTGAAACAACATCCCTGCAAGGTGGCTACATTTTATTGTCTGGGTTCTACAAATTAGAAAATGAAGGCAAAAATAATTAAAACAGCTTGCCCCAGGTCACAGGGCAAGCCATCAGCTAAACCAGAAAAACAACTTTCAAACTGAAGTTCCTAGTTTTAATTCTTTAATCCCGTGTGTACAACAGTAATAAAAAATAAAACTCCTAACTAACCACCTACTTCTGTCACTGAAATCAACAGCAATACTGTTGCTTTCATTGGTGGAAGTCCAAGTGCATCACCAAATACCCAAGCTATGCTAACACCTTAACGCATAAGATGGACAGTCTCCAGATGGCTCCTGAAAGTCTCCCGAGAGGGAGACTCCATGACCTCCTTCTCTAGTGCATGCCAGTACTTCAGCCTATGCCAGGGCTCTTTCTGGTGTTCTCAGGGAGCTTCCTGTGCTCCAGACTGTGCACCTTGCCGCTGGTCCTTCACTGGGCAGTGCCAAAAAGAGCGTGCCTCTGTCCTCTCTACAGTGTCCTTTAAGGTATTAACAGGCATAAATAGATTTCCCTCCTGAAGCTTGTGTTCTCCAGGCTGAACAGTCACAACTCACAGTCTTGGATCATTTTACCCATTTTTTTCCTGGGGAAGGGGGTGAATGAATAATCTAATACTCAAAACTGGAAAGGTGGAGGACCAGAATCCAAATCCATGGATAAAGGAATTAGACTTATAATGTATACTAGAAATAATTAAATTCCCAAACAATTTCAATTATCTGAATGCAAACTATTTAGACAACATCAAAGTGACCCTCACTATTTCCAGCAATCATTAGATTATCCAATCCAACATCCTCTAATATTTTACAAGACAGTAGAGAAGCTGTCTACCACATATGAAGCAGATTTATTCTGTTTGTAGAATGGGACAGGTTATTATTATTTTAATAGCCACTTTGAAAAAAATTTCATCAAAATATTTATTTCAAAGGCTTCTAATATTTTGTTAATACAAACTTGGTTTTATCTTCTCACAACCATATTTTCTTCACGTGTTCACTACAAAAACGATAGACATTCTTGTAAAAAACATAAAGAAAAAGGAATATTTTGAATAAAGTTAAAATGGAAGCCTGGTGTAATTTTTGGTTGAGTCATCCTTTATTTATCCTAAGAAACAAAATTATTCATACAACCCAGCTGCTCTCTTGAAGCATATGCTTTAATATACCAGTAAACATAGGGTACACCAGACTTTTCTTTTCTAAACAAAATATTTTGGAAGTAGTTAAGAAGAAAAACCATCACAAATGTCTTAAAGAAAATTAGCATTGTAGCATAAAGGAAATTAGGGAAACAGGGGAGACTAAAGAACCTCTGCCTACAGAATCTTTTCCTATGATATGATATTGAGCTATGGCATCCTGATTATTCCAATAAGTTTGGATTATTTCAACTCCTATGTATCAAGCATCAGCAGTGCAGAGTGTAATGGGAATAGCACACACCTAAAAGCAAGGGACAGGACCAAAAAAAAACCACTGAGCTATTTCTTTTCTGCAAGGAAAAGCATTTACTGTACTGGAAAACACAGAAGTGCCTGTAAACAGATATGGCCATTAAATCAGTTAGTAAGCAAGGCCCCTTTCAAAAAAGCAACATGGAAAACATCTTCTCAGGTTTTACTTAACTTTCTGTTCAAAGGATGGATGTTGAGCCTCAGGGATCAGCTGGTGACATGAAAATCTATCTTCCAAATCACTCGGGTGTTTTTCAGTAATGAGTTCCCACTTCCCTATCCCTGAAAGGCATGGCAAATAGAGTCATAGATCAAAGCTGCACATAGCTGGGTGAGTACAGCTGTGGAAGCTAAAATGGCAAGGGCTGCTGTGTGGTAATGAAAAAGGCCATCACTAAAGATTTACTCTAGAATTCAAAACTGTCACTTTCAATTTGAAACAAGGGATCCATTAGCTTAGTGCACTTTTTATTGTTATTGATTTGCAGTCTTTTACTTTCTTTTAATTTGAAACTGTTGTTGAATGCATAACTGTTTTTTTACTTCACAGAATAAGCCTTGGTGATTTTGCTTTCAAATAATTATTCTCAAACCACGTTTTCTTCCTGCATCAGCTTCTTAATGAGTTTCATTAATATAGGTTTCCATTTACCTTAATTATATTTTTGGCAGATTTGCTTTTAGCCACGTCTCACCTTACCATGGTAGTGTTTTGTCACATCCTCTGGTTAAGCCAGAGTGGCCCTGAACAATTATTTCTTCTGCTGAAGTGTGTGTGTGGGCAGGGGGCTAAAGTGCATGGACACTTTTATTCATAGCTGATAAAAAAGCCAACCAACCTGCCATTCTCCCATCTAAGTTAAGTAAGTTGCAAAGAAATCAATTACTTTCCCCCTTGGTAAGGAGAAACTATTCAAAACAACACAGCTAAAAGAATCTGAGAAATTCAAGAACTGAAAGCCCCAAATATAAAAACTACAACAATAATCTAAGTTATTTTTAATTATATTTACACAGGACCCTACCAGACAGCAATAACTCTGATGAACACCTTTGCCCTGGTGCACTCAACCAAGCAAAACAATACATATTTTTATCTCAATCCAGTGAAGGCCTTACGTATAAATCTAAATTTCCATTAAAAACTAATATAAGGTGGTCATTCATATAAATTTAACACATCCTTATAGACCTCACTGGATCAGGATCAAAGCTCCCTGCAAGACTGAAGCTGCTGTTGCTAAATCTTAATCTGAGAAATCAGCTTAGCATTCCATGAGATAAAAATATGGACACCTTAAATGGGTTATAACCATTCACTAGCATTAATACTAGAATGATATAAATAAAATCACAGAATCACAAAATGTGTCCAGCTGGAAGTGACCACAGAGGGTCATCTGGTCCAACCTCCCTGCTCAAGCAGGGCCACCCTAAAGCACCTTGCACAGGATTGCATCCAGACAGATCCTGAATATCTCCAGTGACGGACACTCCACACCCTCTCTGAACAATCTGTTCCAGTGCTCGATCACCCACACAGCAAAGTGGTTCTTCCTCATGTTCAGGTGAAACTTCTGTGCATCTGTTTCTGCCCATTGCCTCTTGTCCTATTGCTTGGCACTGAGAAAGGCCTGGCTCCATCCTCTGACACCCTCCCTTCAGATACTGGTAGACATTGATGAGGACCCCTCTCAGTCTTTTATTCTTGAGACTGAACAGATCCAGCTCTCTCAACCTTTCCTTGTAAGAGAGATGCTCCAGTCCCTTAATCACTTTTGTTGCCCTTCACTGAACTTGGTCTAGGAGCCCACCAGTCTCTCTTGTCCTGAGGAGCCCAGAACTGGGCACAGCTCTCCAGACGTGCCTCACTCACCAGGGCTGAGAAGAGGGGCAGGATCCTTTCCCTCGACCTGCTGGCAGTGCTGTTCCTAGGGCACCCCAGGATCCCAGGGGCCTTCTTGCCCACTGCTGGCTCATGGACAGCTCGTTTTCCACCAGGACCCCCAGGTCCTTCTCCACAGAGCTGCCTACCAAGAGCTCAGTCCTCGGCCTGTGCTGGTGCAGGGGGTTATTCCTCCCCAGGAGCAGGACCCTGCACTTATCTTTCTGAATTTCAGTAAGTCCCTCTCTGCCCATCTCTCCAATCTGTCAAGGCCCTTCTGAAGGGTTGCACAGCCCTCGGGGTATGGGACACTCCTCCTGGCTTTGTGTCTGCAGGGAACTCCGCCCCTTGCTCCAAGTCAGTGATGAATTATTTAAACAACTGTGGGCCCAGTATGGAGCCCTGGTGGTCAGCAGTAATGACCGGGCTCCCACCATACCCTGTGCTGTTGATTACATCCTTCTGGGATCTGCCGCTCAGCCAGTTCTGAACCCACCTCACTGTCCACTTATCCAGTCCACACTTCCTGAGTTTGCCTACAAGAATGTTGTGAAAGACACTGCCAACAGCCTGGCTCAAGTTGAGACTGACAATATCCACTGCTCTCCCCTCACCCATCCAGGCAGTTGTTTCACTGTAGAAGGGATTCAGATTGGTCAAGCATGATTTACCTTTAATGAATCCATGCTGACCAGTCCCGATCATTTTCATGAAATCCCTGTGGTTTGAGATGGCCTCTAGCTTGAGCTGGATTACTTGATCCAGGGATTGAGCTGACACTGACTGGCCAATAGCTCCCTGGGTCCTCCTTCTTGCGATTTCTGAAGACTGGAGCAATTTGTGCTTTCTTCCAGCCCTCAAACACATCTCTCAACCACCGTGACCTTTCAAAGGTGACCGTAAGTGTCTTCATTATGGTGCCCACCAGTTCTCTCAGCACTAATGGATGCATTCCCTTGGGGCCTATGGACTTGTAGATGACACATTTTCCTACTTGTCTTCTAACTCAATCCTCTTTGGCCAAGGGAAAACCTTCTAGGTCAGAGATTCCCAAAGGCTGATCTTGTCAATGAAGACCAATGCAAAGAAGGCTTTCAGTAACTGTGCCTCCTCTGCATCGTTTGTCACCAGCCCCCCCCTCCACTTAGCAATGGGTCCACATTATTCTTAGTTTTTAATTTTGTTATTGGTGTATTTAAAGCAGCCCTTCTTGTGCCCTTGACACCTTTGGCCTGAATTAATTCCAGATGCGTCTTGGGCTTATCCCATTTCTATTTTCTCTGAAAACCTTTCTATATTTGTCCTAGTAGCCCCACTATGTTTCCAACTCCTGTGCATTTCCTGCTCCTAGTTGAGGAATGACAGAAGTTCTTTATTCACCCATGCAGATATCTTCCCCTCTTTGCTCTATTTCTCATTAGAATGCATTGTTCTTCAGCTCGGAGGAAGTGATCCTTGAATATCAACCAACTCTCTTGGACCCCTCTTCTCTGCACAGCCTGTTCCCATGTGATTCTTCCAAGAAGATCCCTGAAGAAGCTAAAGTTAGCTCTCCTCAAATCCATGGTTGCAATCTTACTTGTTTCCCTGCTTGCTCCTCAGCCTATAGAGAAGTCCACAATCTCATGGTCACTACAGCTGAGGCTCCTCCCAACCTTTATAATATTAAATTCTGTTTACTTGACTTGTAAATATATTTTATGATATAGTGACGTATATTTTCCTTTAAAGCAAAACTAACAAACCAAATCCAAAAGCGTTTTGCAATGTTGTAGCTCTTTCTGTATCATCACAATATGCCTGCAACTTTACCTTTTATTTTGTCATGACCAAACATCCAAACAGTTAAACAGAGGAGTTTTGTTTCCAAAGCTGTCTTGTACTGGATTTCTATAGCTGAAAGTACTTGGATACAGACATTTCTGTCAAGAAATGCAATACTTCATCTGCAGATAAGCTCATCCTAGCTCATCTTCAAATTCTGAAGTCCATGTACTTCCAATATACAGCTTTTATGTTGATAAGATAGATGCAACCTGAAACCCAAAAAATTATCTTAAGCCTGGTGCTGACCACAAACAAAAGTTCTATTTTAGACAGAATTTCTGGATTCCTGACCCTGAACAGCCATAAAAGTTCCCATACCTGGAACTGTTCAAGGTCAGGTTGAACAGGGTTCTGAGCAACATGATCTAGCTGAAGATATTCCTGCTCATTACAGCAAGGCTGGACCAGAAGACCTTTAAAAGTTCCTTCAAACCCAAACCATTATAGGATGCTATGAAACTCATTGACATACACCTTCAGACTTAAAATATTTTACTGTATTCATATCTTTTACCTTATTTAGAAACTTAACTGAAACATGAATATTCACTTTATAAACCCCAGAAGAGAGATACTTAAGCACTGATTTAAAGACCACTGATCTCAAAGCGATTTTAAAAAATTAATTCTCCCAAAGAAACACTATTAAATCTTCACCTCAAAAAAAGATAAGTGATTTTTCTAAAGACTGATTTTATTTAAACAAACAAACAAACAAGAAACTATTAAAGAAGTACCTGGTTTTGTCAAATAAGTAACATTTCTCTGTTGTAATGTAACTCTTATTCAATAGTATACTTTTTATTTTCTAGTTGTAACTAATTTTAAATTACATGTAGGTCTCAGGATGACTGCATTTTTTCAATTTCTCTAGAATGAAAATTAGCTCTGTAAAAATCCTAGCCAATTTTAGATATTTAGACCTTACCAAACTAGCCTCTCATTATTTTTACTTTCTTAATGCTCTCTCTCACTTCATTGTAATCTGTATTTTTAGATGAGGAACTACATGTGAATAGAAATATTATAATGGCAGCAGATCAAATACAATCAGCCACATAAGTTTTCTTGTTATTTGTTCTCTGTTAAACGAGAATAATTAAGGTAGACAGTCTTTCATGAAAATATTCCAATTACGAGTTAAATGAGGACTGTTGAATTTTTGCACAGAGTTTTCTCATATGATTCATTTGATAAATTATTTTTTCTGTCTTTCATTTTCAGCACTTCCTTTAAACATATCTAAACCCCAAACAAAAAGAATCCTAGATTAAAAACAATCATTAGGAATGCACATTTTATAGATAACTCAGCTAATGAGGTGAAACGCATTATACAAAGAATTATTTTACAAGTATATGCATATTACCCTCTGATTTACCAGAAACCATACAGAGAGTGAAATAAAAGGTCCTGTCTCAAAGCATTTCTGGGTTTGTTTCAAAGCTGAAAATTAAATTCACTTATGTGAAAAATTACAAAGGTGCACCAAAGCAAGCAAGATGCCTCAATTTTTCCAAAATTAACTTGTTTTTCTCTCTCAATTATTAGTTTAAAAACCCAGACACAGGAAATGCCTGGGATCTCACCTAATTAGAAAACTGAAGGTGAATCAAATGACAAAGCTGGCAAAAATCTCAGGTCTTGATACTTCAGTTCTAAATCAAAAGAGTTATTAAAAAAAATAATAACTGAGTAATTTATGCCTCTGTATACTAAGAATGTTCAAATATCTTTTCCTTTGTGTGCCAATGACATTTTAATGCACATTCCAGATCCTGAGACCTAGTTTTAAGATATAACCTGTCTATGTAAAATGGTGCAGTCCAGCAGCACACATGCATTCACTGCTTAGTAAATATACCCCTGATCATCCTCTCTAATTTGGGCTTTCCAGTGCCCAAATTTTCTTCTGAATCTCCTCACACTTTCTGCCCTTAATATTGTAAAGAGATTTTCCAGAAATACATCCTCTGCCAGTTAGCAAGGAGTATTCAGGAAATTACAACATACTCTAGCAAATTAAAAATATTCTTTCAAAACCCTCAGATACGTGGCTAGTCTTGGACTTACACAACATTAAGTTCATCATGGATTGCAGACATGGATCCTTCTCCCACAATATGAGAGACTCATGTACCAGAACTTTTGATTCTACAGTCAGGGCAAACCTATGAACCACCCTCTATGACCAAAGTCACAGACCAGAAACTAAAATTCATACAGTCTCGTTACAGGTGCTTAATTTTATGGAACATTATAGTTTCTGGCCACTAAAGAATCCCTTTTTGTGCCCTAGGCTTTTCTACTGCATAGATAACCACATTTTCCTAGCAAATGGCCTAAAATGAAATTAAAATTAGACTACTTGTTTTCGACTTGTATTTGACTTTCTTGCTTTTAACGACCAGGATTAGTGCACAATTTATTTCATTTAGACTTGATCCTGTGAAGCAGTTGACACCAGGTGCTTACATGTACAGAAAAGATTTTTAGAAAACATGTCAACAGTTGACAAGTCTGCTTTCTACAAAGATTTTAGAAATTTTTAAGTGCCACTGATATATAAACAGATTTTATAGCATAACTATAGTCAACTGCACTACATTCTCTTTTGGCAGATAATCTGTTCAATGTGCATAAATTTGCTTTTGTGGAGTATTTGACCATCATGAATCTGATTTCTACAGCTGCAATTATTTGTCATTCTAACTTACACTAAAATTCAGCCATGTAATCTTAGGTGAATTCACTGGAATTCACAGCTCATTACAAATATTTTATAAAAGATTGTAGAGGGAAAGTTCCTAGAACAAGAAATGACACAAAACTGACAAATATTCTTTTCATCATTCAAGGAATGTGCACTACAAGGACATTTTTGCTGCACAGAGGAATAACAGAACTAATACAGACATCCAAAATAACCATTTTGGCAATTGCTTATGTTTTCTTGTCTCTTATTAAATGAAGAATTTCTACATCAACAATAAACCAAGAAGTTTACACTTTCTTTGCCTTCCCTTTCTGCCTTCCAGCACTGGAAGAGAAATTCCTGTTCTTGACACTGTAACTCTTCTGCTGACAAACACAGAAAAGGCAAGCACTGGCTCAAAGTCACAGCTCCCAAGGCTGCTTTACAAAGATGTAGTTAGGTCTGAACTTAGCATTCCAGGAAAGACAGTGCCTGTTAGGTAAAAGAAGGGCACTGGTTTCATATGTTCATCCTAGGACCTGTTCTCACAGGTCTTCTCAATTACCTCAGTTCTACACAATCTTATTCCTCAGGTACAGATCTGAGAGAGAATTCTTTTAAAAAGCAGCAATGTTAATGAGATGGACTCTTAGCAGCTATTACCACCTGCTCTTATGTGGTTTGCACATAAAAGAGGCTGGAATGTATTTTAAGATCAGAAAGCTCTGCTGTATATCTAATTCCTGTTCCTACCTTGGTCTCGATTGTCCTCAAAAGGGTATTTTTTATTACTATATCAAAAATGCTGTTAACTTAATCAAGATATTTGCATTTGTCTACTTTTTTAAATGTATATATCCTGAAAATTAATTTTTTTCAGTTTCATAAGGTTCTTTAGAAGTCTCCTTAGTTTTCCTAATATAAAATGTAAACATAGTGTGTATGTGTTTCTCTCATTACACAGAGCATAATTAAGGCATAAGCAAAATCCTGAGATCTTAATATTTAACCAAGCGTCATGCTTTCACTTCATCCTCTGCAGGAGTTCTTTTTAAATAAATATACTGGATACATGAACACATATGACTAGAAACTGGCTCTGAGTAAAGATAGTAATATAAATCTTTGATTAGTGATGGCCAGAAGTTAAATTTAAAAAAATAATCTTGCTTAGAAGTTTAAATTATTGTTATAAATAATACAAAAATAACTAGTCATATACAACATATTATAACAAAATTAATTTTTTATCTTTGGGTTGAAATTATTTTGAGGTATATTTGGTAACCGTCAACAACTTAAGTTTATTATTCAAAATTATTAATGTTGCATAAAACATATTTACAGTGATTAAGTTTCAGAGTAACTTAACTATCCATCAGCGTGGATAGGTATCATGTCATGCAAAGGAAGATGCTGCTTGCAGAAGAGGAATACCCATATAAAAACATTGTAAGAGATAAAAGGCTACATCATATCATTTTACCTGTCAGCTGAGTTTTCTTAATACCATTTTCTGGGAGGTCAATAGATGTGTCATCAGCAAAACCATGACTTCTTGCTCTGTTTCAAGTTTTCATGCAGTTTAGGAATTTATTTCAAAAACTCCAACTCCCCTGCTTTTCAACAAAAACAAAACCAAACCAAACCAACAAAACCCCAAAACAAAACAAAAAACCCCACAAAACACAAAAACCTCTGAAATTAGGCATTTCTCATGCATCCATTAAACCTGACATGACAAATGAAAATTTCTCGTGTTGGAAAAATCCAAACCATTTAATTTATGTATCAATTCAGTTTGGCTACAAAACAAAGAATTAAATTATGTGAATAAATTATCTGCGTAGCTCAACATGTTGTTGAGTCAAAATGTGAGCTAATGTAAAGCAATCCTCAACTGGGTGCAGCAAATGTGCCAATACCTGAATACCACACTATAAAATGCTATTGCATAAAGTAGGTTTTGGGGTAAGGGTCATTTCAATTGACCTAAATAAACCAGTAGTTAATTTTTCTAGAGCAGGAGATAGCTACTTGATAAAACATAATCAATTTTGATAGTAACTGATCAAAATTAACCATCAAATACGTTCCTACTTGATTGCAAACAAAGCAGGTTTATATTCTGTTAAGATTTCCCCTTTAGGATCTCACAAGCCTACAGGTGCTGCAAGTATTTGGAAGAAAATCAAATCCATTTCTAATTTTGACTAATAAACTAACAGACTAACAAGTTAAATGTTTGTTGCACTTGCTACCTTTTGAAAGTAATTTTATGAGAAAAAGTTAAAAAGTAGAAAGATATTTTTGGTTGATTCCAATCAAATTTTATGAGTTTTTGAAGTACTGAATCTGTAACTTAAGCATAGAAAGAAGTCAAGAAAATATTGCTGGAACTCATAATTTTGAAAACAACTCTTCATATGCAAACTTGATATAAAATCAGGCTGCAAATAACAGCCTGAAAAGATGGCAAAGAGGCTTCAGGGAAAAGATGTTTTCCCCATTCATCTCAACGGAGCAGTTCACTTTAACAATCATCTCTAAAACATAAGAGTCAGTTTTAATAAGTTACTGGAGAAATATGATACGAAAGTAGCAAGCCTATCTTCACACCTCACTGATGCTAAGAGTAAGAACCTCGCAGAACACACAGAAGCTCGTTTGCACTTAAAGTACTGCATTATCTGCAACTTCAGATGGTGAGGGTTGTAAAGGCAGCTTTACTTGAGTAAAATAAATTTTGCATAGGAAAATCCTGAGGGAACATAACTCAGTGCAGCTCTGTTTCAGTAACTGCTTCAGAGAGCAGATTAACTATCTTCAGAAACTTGCCTAGTCTGGCTTACAGAAAACTGCCACATCCACTAGGAATCTGGCATAGTGTCTAAACACCTGCATTTTTCTGATGTCATAAGGGTATTCGTTGTTACTGAAATGTCAGCCTTTCCAATGTGGAAAACATTGGACAATTTTAATTGTTTTTAGATACTCAGAGCCCCTAAAATACTGAATTCCATCACCAAAAAATGAAATATATTATCATTATAGCTTATAAACTTGCTGTCAAACCAGGCCAATGCATGTATTTTAGTTCTTTTCATTTGAGCACATAACTCTTCTTTATTAGTAGATGTTCAATATGTCAAATAAAAAAGTTTTATTTTTCTGTTTGGAATAATTATAGATTCATGCATTTTATAATCAAGTAAAAATAAGAATAAATCAATAGGAAACTTCAAAAGTATACAGAGGACTCAACTGAGTTAACCAGTGGGTTTTGGTTTTTTTTGTGAATAAGACTCTGAAGAAGCAGTTGAGGAATATTCAGAATATAGTCCTGACTAGAACAGAAGTAGTAGGAACTAGCAGGTACTTTACTCTTCCTGTTTCTGTGCTTTTCCCTTGTTATTTGGATTTCAGTGTTAAATGAGTACATTTGCAAAACTATGAAATAATCAGGCATTGAAAAAAAAAAACATAGGGAAAAGCTCTGAAAAGTCTAGGGAAGTTTTCTTGCTTCCAGTAAACATGTTGGTTTCCTGGCAAGCAATTAAAAGTCACTGTTCAGTTGTAAAGAAAACTTTCAGAGTAGAGAGGAAATAATCACACTCTGGACTTTTTGACTTTTTTTCAGAAATACACAGCTTCATAGCTCACTGATCCAACACTAAAACACAATCAACAGAAAAAGACATCACACTCTAGCTAAATAAATAGATCATGTATCCTGGGGTTTCTTCATGGATGTATATATATTTCTCTTAGAAAAGGAGGGGGTTTATCTCTGTGGACACATGTTTGTAGCCAGAAGAAAAGTCAAGACATTCTAATATATTTGAAGTAAAACAGAACAGCTGTACAGACAGGAAATATTCAGTTTTTGTCTTCGGGAGGTCTGCAGCCTCAGAGCCCTGAGCCCCCAGAAACTAGCTCATGCCATTCCTGATTGTGTTTTCACTCTAGACAAGTTTTATTAGAAAACTGCTTTGAGACTGCTTTCTTAAAATTAAGACTGTTACAGAAAAACTCACAAATGCTAACAG
This sequence comes from Prinia subflava, assembly GCF_021018805.1. Taxonomy (NCBI): domain Eukaryota; kingdom Metazoa; phylum Chordata; class Aves; order Passeriformes; family Cisticolidae; genus Prinia; species Prinia subflava. Next base: position 21,666,088 of record NC_086251.1, read on the forward strand.
GTCATTTATCTTTCATTAAAATGAAAATTAATTAGATATAATGACTAAATTCACCAGTCATTTTGGAGAAGGCAGATTATTTGAAAAGAGCTTTACATCATTAGAATACTGGCAGGTCCTATTGTTTTGGCATATTTTTTTTATGTTGGGTTTATCTTCAAAACACTACTCCAAGAATAAATTGGTTTTGCAAAATCATAATTTTTGTGTTTTTCTTGGTAACCAGATTTTAATGCTGCACATATAAAAAGATGAAAGAAAACAAAAGCCACCAAACCCTCACAAAGAATCCCTCCTACAAAGCCAAACAGTCAAACAACCAAAACAATCACAAAACTTTTACTATCCAAATACTTAAAGATTCAGAAAAATAAGAGAATGGAGGTTTTTAGGATCTGATTCGGGGTTTTAAATGCTTTAAATGGTGAGAATGTTCAATTGTGCTAATCCAGTTGAGCACAGACTGTAACATTCTGCATACTCAAATAACATCTAAAGAATAAAATGTTATCTTATGCCAGGAAGGAGTTTTTGAAACAGTTTAATATATGTTCTGAAATGTTTCATTACTGGAATATTTTGCCACTGTATCCTAGAATCAACAGTGGTTTTTTGCATGAATTATCACAAAGAACGTAGTGCATAGTAGCTTATTTTTCAGCAGTGACTTAATTCCTATTACTCTAAGTAAGCTTCATTACACTAATTGACTTAGCTGGAACCACTCACAGTAGTTAAGGTTTGCAGAACTGCAAGAATTAACTGTACTGGAAAAGTTGAGAATAGCACAAGTATTTCTGCCTATAATGAATAAAACTAGTGAGTTACTTGATTTATGATGTATCAAACAAACAAATTAGCTAAAAACTAAAACTAGCATAGCTTTTATAAGGACAGCTCATACAGAAAAAGAATATGAAGATTTATACTTTCTGAGCTTTCGGAAAAAATCAGTCATGTCCTTCACTGATAAGCCAGCTTCCCTGAATAGATTTTCTTTCAAGATTTAATTTTAATTACCATCAAGTCAGGCTTCAGATTTTTCCCTCAAAATTCACTACTTTGACGTCATCATTTGCTCATGGAGCTGTAAACACAAAATGGATATCACAGTTATGGGATAAGACAAACCTTGACACAGTTCAAAGTGGTCTGCTGTGCATGAGGATAAATAGGACATGGCAACCAAAATTCAGAAAAGCCCATCTCTGATTCTTCATCAGAGGAATATTCTTGACAATAATCAGCTTCTAAAGAAATGTAATCTCAAACTAGTGACAATGTCCCTGCCATCTGTTACTTTCAATTTGAAGGACTTGTGAGTGCCATCAGTAGGAAATCACCTTCCTTTGTTTGCCAAAACTGCGCTAGATCCTCTGTACGTCCCTGTGTGTCTCCTTCTTCTTGTATGACTAATTTATGATCTATCTCCTTCAGATGCAGCTCCAGCCTCATTAAAACTGACTCCTGTTGCCTTGGCTGAGTGTTGCTTCAATGGGAAAGCAACATCTGAGTGCACTGGTTGACCTGAAACTTACTCTTTAACTCCAGCCCAATCAGCTGTCAGAATTTTATCAAAAATTAGACATATTGTAAAAGGGGAAAGCTTCATCCACATTACTTAATTAGATATGTTTTAATAAAGACATGACCTACTGCCTCTCTTTCCACCTGCAAGCACTATAATTGAAGTTTCTCAACAGAACAGCAAGCTATTTTTGTTCTCTTGTCAATTTTAAAAATTGAATACAATTCTGCAGGAACTCGAGAAGCAAAAATAGAAAATATGTCAATGCTAGTACTATGATAAATCTCTGGGGTTTTTTTTGGATGCACAATTAAACACTTAAAACAGTAAACAAACAAAGGTAGCAGGTATTCTAGAAGTTCTGGTTGGCACATTGGTTTTTGCTCTAGTCAGTACAAATGTTTGTTGTGTAGAAGTATTAAAAATAAACACGCATTTGTTTATCCGGCCACATATGGGTACTTAGGGTCCTCAGGGTCCTTAGCATCAAAACCATCTGGACTTTCACAAGTTGGAAACACATAATGCCTCTTGTGTCAGTCAGTGAGTGCATAAAAACAGTAAAAATCATACACATGATTCAGTGGCGGTTTTAGGTATTAATCTAGGTGTATGGGTCTGCTTGAACTGACAAAACAACTAACATGACAAAGAAGAATGAACCTCTAAATGAACATGAATTTTATGAAAAAAAAAAATGGAGGCAAACCAAATTTTTTAGTGTTTCTATCCCAGAAAACAACTACCAGTGAATAAAATGTTGCAAAACTCACATTCTGACTTTGAAAATTATAAAAGAAATAAATTCTAAAATTGATATTGTTTACCAAATTCAACACATTTGATAAATCCTTGAAATGCCACATTGAGAGAATCATCCATTCACAAACCCGGACAAAGCACAATGAATGAGTAACCTTATCCTACAACTGAGAATCTCTGCTGTTGTTTATTGTTGGTATGCAGGGGACCTGAATTATGTATATGAGTCCACAAGCATAAAGAGTAAAGCAAAAACTAATGTCTCTAGTATAGGAGGCTAATAAGTGTAATTCCAGACAGGTCTTAGTTTTATTCTTAGTGTTATTTGAAGAGACTAAAAGTCGATGGGTTTCAAAGAAGGAGTTTGAACTTCATGTCCATTTACTGACACACTGCATGAAAGACAATGATGGGATCAAGACAACCAAAAAAAAACATGTTATGAAAAGCCAGGGGCAGGTTGATACTCTCAGCATGTTCAAAGAAAAATGTCCATAAGTCAGCAAGTGAAGGAGTTTCAAATGAAGTGCTGTAAGACAGTGTGCCTTAGCAGAGTGTGTTGAAAGGCTCAGCAGCAGTCGATATCCCACTGTAAGCAAAACAGCTCCTAGTAAGTGAAATACTTCACAGTAAGCTTAGTAAGCTTAAAATCTCACATGTAGAAGAACTGTTAAGACTTCCATCACATTTCTGAGCAAAAAACTCTAATCTTATCCAGATGTACCAACAGACAAAAAAATGTATTTCTTACAGTTAAATAATTGCAACTGAACTTACTGACCTGTAAAGATCAGTGGAAAATGGAATATTGCAGGTCAGAAAGTGACCTCAAGTCAGAATAAGCAGGCTTAATGAAAAAAGTAATTATGAAACCTTAAAGTGCAGAGTAGAAACTGTCTGTGAGACAAAGGAAATTGTATTTTCAGTCTACTCTACCCTGGAAAAGTTTCAATTCAAAATTATCTCCATAATGAGAAGTCACACAGACAACAAACAGTGATCTAGAATGTGTACTCTGTGACAGCAAATGAAACAAATAGCTGTTACACAGTTTAGAGAAGACACGACTGAGGGATGTAAAAACTACTACACAGAGATTAAACTGTTCTCCATTAAACATTCTGGGTAGCTTAACAAAAAATATTATGTAATTATCACAAAGACAACACATTTTAGGGTAATTTCTACAAGTAAGCATTAGTACACGTACCTTACTCTGGATCACTGCTGTTCTAAAATTCTGTTAGATTATGTTTCACAAAGTGTACACTGCAGGTGGTGTCTTCTAGAGGACAAGGACATAAAAATGTCCAAAGATGGACTAGAGGACCTTCTCATATCCTTCTGTACATTTGGTACATCATTTTCTAATGTTTAAAATCTCATTTAAATGGTAATTTTTGTTTGACTATATTTCATTCGCAGCAGTCAGACAGAAAGTGAAATTTGGAATCATCAACAGTGCAGATTTTTTCCTCTCTCTTCTTCCCTGTTACTCTACTCTCCTACAAAAGACCTCACATTTTTGACAAAATTATACTACTAATTCTGAAAAGTATGCATTTCTTTTAACAACCTTGAAAAAAAAATTAGGGGTTTAAGTAATGTTTTCACTTCTTTGCTCTGTGAAAATGGTGTAAAAAATTCAGGATATCTTACTGGATTTGAGTTTTATTTTTATATTTTTTATTATTTATTTTTATTTCCTCTTTAGATTTACTTAGTCTGATTATAACATCAAATGCACAGAAGCATTAAACACAGAGCTTGTGTACATAATCCAATGAGATACATGTGAGGTGTGGCTGACTTTATGCTTCACTGCTAACCTTGCTGTTCTCCATTTCTCATGAAAGATAAGCCCCTGCATTAGTGCACTATTAGAATCAATTTCTTTTCAGTAATATCCCTGCTAAGTACTTGCCAGCATTACAAGAGGAAGGAAACGCATCTTCTTCTACAAGTGATGAAAACAGTGAAACATCCCCAGTAATGAGGAGCAGTTACAGCACCTTTCAAAAGTAGTCAGGAAAACCTATCCAAAGCACTGAACCATTCCTGCAAAAGTTTCTGTCTCATGAAACAGCTGGATGCTCAGGAGAGTCCACCTCAGAATAATGTTTTACAAAGGACAAAATATAACATCGAGCAAAGCCAGCACCATTTCAAAGGGTTCTCCCACTACGAGAGCAACATAACACTGGTCTCTCTGTAGCAAAACACACAACTGGAATGTTCACACTCGCCCTCAAAGGATAGCACAATTTACTGTGTTAAACAAGGATACTAGCTCAGACTCTGAATGATTCAATCCATTTTAGAACAGGAAGGCAAAGAGTTATGTGAATTAATATTTGTTTATTGGGTTATTTTGGGGAAGTCGAGACCTCCAAATATATCCAGAAGACAATAATCATATTGACTGTAAAAATCTAAATCAAATTCTAATTCAAAATCAACCCTCAGCAAAGCTAACAATTGCTGTGTTACACAGCTAGCATAGTCATTTTTCATGGTAAAATATGTGATGTTATCAGTATGACAGGTCAAAAAAGGCATTCTTTTACTGAGCTGCCTCCTGCACTTGCCCCTACAAGTGGTCCCTTACAAAGCAAAATAAAAGTGCTATTTCCAAATAACAGCAGTTAGAATTCTAACCAAATGCAACTGTCAGATGTTTTCCTTGCAATTATCCACCTTTTCATTCATCGTCTTTCTTGAACATTAGGTTGTCAGCTGTGAGTCCCTGGAGGATTTTAATTGCTGTTTAGAGAAGCAACTTGTGGAAATTCACATTTTGCTGTTTGGTCTAGCTTCCTAGCTATGATTTGTTGTGAGGGGCAATCCTTCATCACCAAGGTTTCCTTTAGTGTGATGAGTTAGGATGCATGAGTGAAATAACTACAACTCAGTGATTCTTCAAAGCAACCTTGAGAATTGCCACCTATGTACCATAATAGGAAGACACTGGCGTCAAGGTGGTCTCATCTTCTTTACCTATTTGTAAACTCTAAATGACAGTGGTGAGGTGACCCTGATGGAATGACAAGTGCCCAACAAGCTTTTCTATCACTCCCACTTCTCATCTGGGCATGGGGCAGTAAATATAACAAAAGACTCATGCGTCAAACTAAGGATGGGGGATATCACTCACAATTACCATCATGGGAAAGATAGAGTTGACTCAGAAAATTAATTTAATTTATTGCCAATGAAGTCATTACAGGATAATAAGAAATAAAAACTAAACCTTCCAATACCTTCCTCTTCCTCTCACCCCCTTCTTGCTCCTGGGCTGTCTCACTCCCACAATTTTCTCTCCATCCTCCCATGGCAATGACACAGAGGGACAGAGAAGGGGGATTACAGTCAGTTCATCACATGTCTCCCCTGACCCCTCCCCTCCTCAAGGGAAGACTCCTCACACTCCTCCCCTGCTTCAGGCGTGGGCACGTCCCACAGGAGACAGTTCTCCATGACCTCCTCCAACACAACTCCTTCCCACAGGCTGCAGCTCATGCTCCAACCTCATAGGGTGCAGTCCTTCAGAACCTGGCTGCTCCAGCCTGAGTTCCCTGTGGAGTCACAAATCCTGCAGGAGCCTGTTCCAGTCTGGTCTCCCACAAGTCCATAGGTCCTGCCAGGAGACTGCACAAGTGTGGGCTTCCCACAGAGTAGCAGCCTCCTTTGGACATCCACCTACTCTAGCAAGGGTTCTTCCACAGGCTGAAAGTAGATATTTGCCCCACCACTGACCTCCTGGGCTGCAGGGGCACAGCCTGACTCCACATGGGCTGCACCATGGGGAATCTCTGCTCTGGAGCCCCTCTTGCCCTGACCTTGGTGTTTGCTGGGCTGTTTTTCTCACATATTCTCACTCTGGCTGCTGTTCTGCAACAGAGATTTCTCCCCCTATTATTCACACCCCTTTGTATCACAGAGGTGCTACTACTATTGCTGATGAGCTCAGCTGTGGTCAGTGGCTCTAAAGGTTCCTCACAGGAAGGTTCCAGCAGCTTCTTACTGAAGTTGCCCCTGTCCTCTCCAATCTCAAAACTTTGCCACTCGAACCCAATACAATGATTGCCATCTTTGATTTCTATCAGATTAGCCACTGAGACCATGAAGGAGATAGGAGTTATTTTCCCTAGTGTACACTCTATTGTTTAGCACATTCACTGGAACATGAAGAATAGTAAATAGTTCAGCTTGCCAGACCTTAGGGCAAAGCACGAGCTCTCTTTGTACCATGATTAGTTCTGATAATAGCCCATAGCCCTGGTACTGTATCATTGTTAACAGTGTTCAGTGATGAGCAACCTTTAAATGTTATTACAAACAGTTTCAGCTAGAAGGTACAAAAGGTACTCTGTTGGTATCACTCTCTTATGACCATTAGTATTTTCTAAGCAGATTTAAGTGCTATTTAAAGTAATATATCTTCATAAATATATTAAATCTGTGCTGACTAGCCTGCTTCTAATTTTCTTTTGAATTGTGTGTGACTCTACCCAAACTGTAAATAAATCATTTCTCACATGCCTGTCTAAGTGAAACAACAGGTAGCCTCAGAAGCCATCACTGGCAGTGATTGTGTGGGCTAATGTATTACAATTGACATCCTTATGCAGTAAGATATATGGAAAATGGAGGAAGAAGGCTCAATGATTTGACCAAGACCAGATATGATGAAGCAGTAAAGGTGAGTTAGATTTACAGCAGTCAAAAAAAAATCTTTGTTATGTATTTAAGCTGTATGTTCAATATATTTATTTATCTTCTTACTAATTTCTCATTTGTTGGGTAAACAACAATTTTTAGTAATTTTTAATTACTATATTACTATATGCCACATGCTATTATACCACCAAAAATCATCTAAAATGAAGCAATTAGACAAAGTAAAACTCTTACATTGAATTTTCTCATCAATATCTTTCTCTCATAGTCCCATCTTCTACAATTATTTCAAATGTAAACAAAGTCCTAAAGTCAAGATATACTTGAACTGCTGTCTAGTTTTGCAGATTGAGTAAAGCTCAAGAGACCAGCAGGTATTTTGCTTCTTTAGGATTTATGCAACTAAAGTAACTCCAACCCTTTAGAGCTATTTCAAGCCTTAGATCTTCCAGCTCTCTTCCAGAGCAGAATATTCTCAAATGGTTTTCCCAGGGAGAGTGAGGAGAAGCAGATTATTGAAGCCACTTAGAGACACTATCACCTTCTTCCCAAACAGGGCAATTCAGCAGGATGATAGGCCTGTATTCCAGAGCACCTCTAGCATGTCTTTTGAGAAAGAAGCAGAGATTGCATTTTCTGTCAAATACACTTGATTGTAAGAGATAAGTGAGGGAGGTGTTAGCTTTGGAGGGTTCTGAAAGCAGTGTTACACATTCAGTCAAAGAAGGAAAACTTGACCCTCCAATGACCCTGATGCTTACTCTAGTCAGTGCAATAATATGTGCCACAATTCACCTGCTAAATCATCAGGCAGAGCAATGGAAAGAGCAGGTTTTCCTAATGTCACTCAGGTGATTGGTCTATCTTGTAATTCCTTTCGACACTAAAATGAACAGATTAAGCAGCAGGAAATGACAAAGCAGCCAAATTCCAAGCACTTGCTGCCCATTTCATCTGGTTTGCTGTACCCCTCCTGAAACACACATCTGCAATATATGCAAAGTCCAAAGAACCACTGATTGGAATTTCTGTTTTACCTGATATGCTACTATGTGGTTGGGACATTTTTCCCTGAAGGAAAAACTGAACCTTTAGCAAAATAATCACTTATGCAGGAATTTTAGGGTCAATGTCCAAACAGATCTCAGATCTCTTTTCTCTACAAAATTATCTCCAGGGAAAATCTTCCCTAGTTACTAGCAGCACAAAGGCCTATAAGGTGCAGCTAAGCAGTGCCCATTTTGCATGATAAATTTATGATATATATACCATTTAACTCAAAGGGAAGCAGTAAGAAAACACTCATATTATTGCTGTGTTTTCCACAGTGGCTAGCCTGTGGCTAAAATAAGAATTTAACTCTCTGCAAAGCTGTATTAATAAATTTATTAGAAAAATAACTCTCAGATAATAGACTAGAAGAGCTCCATTGGGAATGATAGTAACTGAATATAAAGAAGGCAAACAATCATCAATACCAAATTATGATACACCTGCACATTTAGTGAAAAAATACTATTTTTCTAATGTTCTTTTATATGTATTTATTTATATATATTTATTTCATATATATTTCATGATCTGTGATAGAAATAGCTTTTTAAAACAACTGGATCAAACTCAAGAAAGAGAAAAGGTCTTTATCAACAACAGATAGTCTATTTCTAGATATTCTTTACACTATCTGCTAAGTGTAAAATGCAGCTTGCATCTCTAAGCCATATTCTATAATGCATTCCCATTTAGCATGCCTCTTGGCAGGCTGGCCACACTTCTCCTTGGACAGCATCTCCTATACTGCAGCTTGAAATCTCGTAACCTACATTTTCCAACATACACTGCACACTTTGAGTTTATACACAACATACCATGTTCCACAGTCACTTCAATTGCCAGGCTGAAAAACAGAAGAACAGTACTGGTCAGAGGAGATCACCAAAAACAGTGGAGAGGATGTTCAGTGGAAGAAATACCCGAATAACAGGTTTTCACTGCTGGCATCTTTTAACTTTCCACTGAACTCACACAACCCAAAGATTTCTGCTCACTTTTGCTCACTAGAGTTTCTGTCACTCCTAGCATCACACAGAAGATTGTTACTGAAATGTTAGAGAAGCTTGTTGCAAAAACAGTAGTGACAGCATAGGAGGCAGTAAGATGTTCACTGCTTCATACTCATATTCTATGTCCTATAGCAAAAGCACAAAGAAAACATGAGGTAAAGTTAAATTTGTGTGCAATTACAAAGAGGAAAAGAAATTTAGAAGCAATAGGTATTAGTTTTTCATAGAAAGCACAGGGTTTGAGTTTAAAAGAAGGATTATTTCTTATATTTTTTGTTTAAAAGCCATAGAAAATAGTATAAGGAAAAGGAAATAATTGCGGGTTTTAGTATTTTTTTAATCTGTCCAACTATCTGGTAGGAAAATTAACACTACCCTAGAATACACTAAGGGAAGGCACAATAATATTTTATCCCAGTGACTGTAAACTGTTTGATTCTACATATGTACTCCTCTACCTTCTAAACATCGTCCTTAATAAATAGTCTTTGAGGTCCCTTCCAACCCAAACCATACCAGGATGTTCATGGAAGTTTTGGGGAGTTTGGTGGAGGATTTTTCTTGTTCATTGGTTGGTTTGTGGCGTTTTTTTGTGGGGGTTTTTGTTTGCTTGTTTTTGGTTTTAGTTTTGTTTTGGGGTTTTTTTGAGATGAATACAATGATATTTGGATTCCATAACTGCATTCATAGGGTACTTCTACAGAGTATGCTCACTGGGATAAAGAATATATCACCACCAAGTTTTATCATTCTGGTGGCTGATCTCGTAGATCTTAAATCATATTGAAGGAAGCATGTGAATCTTCCAACTTGTTTCCAGAAGCTGAGGGTGTGATGGAGGTGGGACATGTCTTTCCTTTGACATTTGAAGACATAGCAACAGATTGCTCCCATCAAAACCCTACAAAAATTATTTTCTTAAATGATCTATGACCACTAAATTCCATGAAGAAAGAAAACCCTAGGGCCACAAACCTCAAAGTACACATGAACATAACTATGCATTCAGTGGCACTATTAAAACCAGCAATCCTAACAGTAAATATAAAATTTAAAGATGAAGGGACATTTGCAGTGCAGAGAGTGAGAATTCATAAGGGTGTTCCTTTAGTTTCTGTATGTGGGTGTATATGGGGGATGTGTGTTTTATTTAAATGCATACTGACAGTGAAAATGAAGCAAAAACATTTACATGTGCTTTTGGAAATGTTTTTCATAATTTCTAATTATTTTCAAACTAAGCAAATGCTTAGGACTTTATTCAATTCCAAGGGCATAATGTAAGCACTACCTCCTCCTTATCCTTCACATGAAAAAACAACTATGTGAAAGAGTATTTATGTCTGTATGAGATAGGTAGTAGAAACCATCTAACACTTTACCAGAAATATGGTTGGTTGCAAATATTTGCTTTCCCAGGCTGAAAAGCTAAAATACAGATGTTTTAAGAAAACAACTGGTGCCTACTGTCAGGCTAAGTTTTAGAAACTAATCTCTTCAGGTTTTCAGTCACTGTTGGTTTACTTTAGTGCTATGTATACAATCTCCTTTTTCAGTCTTATGTGTACTTGCAACAAACAATAATCTCAAACTGGGGAATTTCTACTTGGTTTCATTTACTGCTAATCAATGCATTAAGGCAAGTGAAACATGGGGCAGAAAAAGAGCACAATCAAGCAAACACTTGGATGTCACGGTAAGGTACACAAAGGTTTCCCTCAAATGCTTTGTTCTTCTTCCTGCTTTACTCTCCCACACTTTGCTTTTTGCCCCTTTTCTCAGATGTTCTTTGCTTCTTCAGGTTTCCCTGCTGTTCGCTCTTAGCATCCTTGTTGCAGCCACAGCCCTTCAAGGCTATTCCTGCCCAACGTGCTTCCTCCTTCCAAGAGCACGTCTCCAGTCAGGTGTTCCCACACCCTCAGCTGCTTCTTTTTCTCCTCTACATTTTTCTGCTGTGATGCCAGCAGAGAACACAGTGGACACTTTTGTGCCACCAAAGCAACACTTACATGTTGTTATTTACTTAAAGAAGTAGGAGAAATCCTGTGTTCTGTTTTCTCTGTGGAGCATTGCAACTGTTGCTACCACCAGGAAATATGAGAGACTGCTGGAATGACCAGTCCACGTTTCTAGAGCTCTTTGCACTGAATAACTGCAAAAAACAAAAGCATCTCAACATATTGTTGTGGGATTTACTGAATAAGTTCAAAATAGATTGCTACAAGTGAAACCAGAGTGGTCAAAGAAAGACACTTTTCAGAACTACAGGGAACCCAAAGTCCATATGGCTTAGCAAGAAGATTGAGAAAATGGAAAATGATCCCACTCTAGCTTTCACTCAGTAGGGTTATTGCCAGCTTCAAACAGAATCTAAGTCCAGATTTACAGAAAAAAAAAATAATTTCCAGACATTCAAAGCTATTCATTTGATGCAAATTTTCCCTCTGAAAAGACACTGTGTACCTAGTCATTTCCAGATCAGGAGGGAACAAAATCAATAAAAATTCCTATTGAATGCTGTATGTGCATTTTGTAATCAAAAATGTGCATATGTTCTGACAAACCAGTGATGATACCTGTGGGCTTTGTAGCTAGCAGTGTCTTAGGGGTTTTTTGCATTAATCTCAGGGTTCCAGCTAAACTGTGACCCTTAGTTCATGTGCTATTGAAATCTTTTCACAACCAGCAGTTCTCAGGATTTTAAATTGGAATAGGGGAAGAGGGGATCTATTCAAAATTCACACACACATGTTTTCCTTTATGTTTGTCAAGAGATTTCAAAATGGCTTTTGCTAACTGAAATAACAGCTAGAAATATACTTGACATTTAACTTATTTTTGAGTATTTTTAACCTTGGTGCAAATGTTTCATCTCTTATATTATCTTGTATACTAGGATGCAGTTCATGAAAAATTTATCTTCCATGTGGCATCCAATATTTGGAGATTATACCACCTGGAATCTATTTATTCAAACACACCTGGTGCTGTCTTCTCTTTTTAGACTATATTACAACTTAGCCTTGCCACTACCATGAATCATAATTTCTGGGCTGTAGAGAACCTGTTTACTTCTTTCCCAATAAGTTACATACATTTTGGAAAATGACTGATAATTTAATAATTCCCAGTGCCATTCTACTGGAGTTTCTCTATTAGTTTGAGGAGTGATTTTGTTTTTATTTTGTAACTTTTTTGTTTGTTTCGTAAATGCCAGTAAGGAGAAAAGGATTAGGCACTCTTAGTATCAGAAGCCAAAGTTTTGTTACCCCAAAGCATATTTATTGCTTTGTCTTCTGTTTAGTTTTACTGTTCTCCAAACAATTCCTCATCAGTGCATTCCTAGAAGAAATCACAAGCCCTGAAATGAGGGATTTTTTTTCTAAAATTACATGCCAGAAAGTACTTAAAACTCAGTGCACCTTAATGGAAGTCTTTGGCAGTTCGTAAAAATTCCCCCTGCTGGGGTCTGAATATCAAAAGAAATATTTTAAATGAGTTCACAGTAGATTCTTCATATGAATTAAATTATTGTTTGGAAACCAAATACCATAAAAATTTCAATTGCTATATTTTGCAATGACTCTAACGTACATCATTAGAAGCAACATCAATCCATTTCATCTTTGCCCTTCATTTTACAATGGAAAACAATCTGCCATTCTTTTCCAATATTCCGGCATTGTAAAGATGATGCCAAAATATTTTATCAGCCTGCTTTTGCCAAGCCAATTGTTTTTTTCAGATCACTGGGTAAAGAAGCAAGTTTTTTTCAAAACTGTCAGATATTTAAAAATAAAAAAGAGTCCAAGGAATAAAAATGCCTCACTGCTACTGTCCAAAAATTAACCTTTTGCACACCATTTTTTAATCATTTTCTCTGTAATTTCTTTCTATTTGTTAAGCTGTCTCTCTGATATTGGTTTGTCTTGAAAAGAAAATTTCAATCCTGACATTTCTGTCTCTTTTTTGTTCATGAATAATTAACAAAATTTAACAGCTGTTTCTCGATCATCCACCTTGAAGCAAGTACAGGGATATTGCCTTAATGGTCTGCGTGGGGGGAGATTTTTCTCCCCTCTGAATAAATAATGGAGTTCCAAAGCAATATGTGAGAACATTTCAATGTTACTTGTTTGGGGCTAGCCTTCCCAAAATACCTCTGTCCTCATTTATCTGAAGTTTTTATAACTTTTAATTTAAAAAAACCAAAAAAATAGTGGCAACTGAGATTCCAGCAGACCACACACTACACCCATCTCCAGCCCTCACCAACAGTACCATCAAGCTCCCAGTGCAAATCCTCAGCACCAGCCTACAGTATTCTAGTATCTGTTTTCTCAGTGTGTCTGACTGTCATACAATTCAAGCTTGTCGAGTTATGAGAACTTAAAACACCCAGAATTCCCTGGTTACTGTTCCCGCCAGACTCCACAAGCCTGACCAGCGAACCATGTCTTCTTTGTTTGGCCCTAGCAGGTCTACTGGATCATCTGGATCATCTTCCCTGGTCAGCTTCCTCCTTGCCTGTAGCAAGACACTCACAAGAGATCTGGACTCTAAAGCTTTCTTTGCAGAAGATCTTCAAGTGCATTCTGCAGATTAATGTTTATGATGCTGACACTTTCTCTAGTTCTCCAGAAAGAGGCTTGATCTACTTTTTCTTCTTGATCGGGTTGTCTATAGCAGATGCCCATCAAAATCCCACACTTGCTGATCTGGTCCTTGCTCTTACATTCACAAAGGGCTCCTCATTTTTCCTGAGGCACAGATACAGGCTCCTCCCTGGACAAAGCACATCTGTTCCTTCCCATCCTGATCCTCTCAGCAGCACTTACACATCCCAAGCAGCCCTCTAATTATGTAACCTATCCTTTACTACTTTGTGATTCCAATGAGATCATAGCTCTGTGACTGCACATCGACTTCTCATTCCTCCTGTGAGATTCCCATGCTGCAGGCATTTATGCATGGCATAAATGAAGCTTAATAAAGGAAAATGCAAACTTCTTGCATTTAGAATAGAACAACCTGTGCAACGGGACTCTCTGGAGAGGATGAGGCATGACAGCAATATGTCCTTGTTAAAAAGATGACCTAAACCATACCAAATTACAACAGTAATAGAGCTTGAGGTCAGTAAGTTAACACAAGTGTTATTGCCCTCCATTCTGTATCTTTGGGACTACATCTTCAATACTGTGCTTTAAATTCTGAGCTTCCAAGTATAAGAAAGATACTGCCGTGCCAGAATGGATAAAAATTCCTGTAAATTCAATGAAGGGTCAGCAAGATTTCTAGGTACTGGAGAACTCAATGTGCCAGAAGATGCTGAGATAACTACCTTAATTCTATTACTAAAAAAAGAGAAATCTAATGTGGGATCTTATTGCCACAATAACCTACTTAGTGAGAAGGTAAAGACAGATCCTCCAGAATTATCTGGAGATACACAGTGCCAGGGTGAGAGGCAGCAGACACAAGATGCTTGAAGGGAAATTCTAATCATATATCATAATCTAATATAAGGGAAAAACCCACTCACATTGACAGTGATCAAATACTGAAACAGGTGCCCAGAGAAGCTGAGGAATTTACATTTTTGGACATGTTCAGAATTATCTGAACAAGCTTCAAGAACACCTTCATACAAACTAAGCTGGTTCTGCTTCAAGTGTGGAGCCAGACAAAACAACCTCCAGAGGCCCCATCCAACCTAAATTATTCTTGGATGGTATCACTATTAAGGTCACTAAAACATGTCAGATAGAAAGACTATTTTTTCCTCCATTTTAGTTTTGTGAAAAGTGTTGAATTTCCTTCCTGCAAAAGAGTGAAAAAGACACCCAAATTTCCTGAAGCTCCAGTGCAAAGACATACAGTGCTGCATTAATTCCTCATCTGCCTAAATATTAGAAGAAGTAACAAAATTAGGAGCTGAAATCTGGAAAAAAAATTAGGTCAATATATTTCATTGGAACTATTGGAATACCTATTGTGTATTTCTGAAAAACAGATGACTGGAAAATTCTCCATGTAACATTTCCTCAGGATTTTTGTTTCCTGTAAAGTTTAAAAAAAGTGGTAATAATGATAATGACAATTACAACATATAGTTTAATACTTTTTCTCCTTTTTTAAGAGCATAAAATGGCTGAGATATTTACCTATTTGGCAAGCAGTCACAAGATATTATACATCCTGACAGACCTCAAAGCACTTCACAACTCTATAATAATAGACTAATTCCATTTACTACTGAAGTGCAGCCAACTATGAGACAGAACACAGCAGTGGTTTAACAGCACAGATGAACACTGTCAGCCCTTTAGATTAGTAGGTAGATGTAAATATCTTATCCATTTAAAAACCATAGGGTGCATTGAGACAGAGTAGAATTAGCCAAACTTCTAAATAGCAAAGAAACCAGAAATAATATCACTGTTCTTTTGGAGATGTATTCCTTTTCTGCTTTTTGTATTTTCATTCTGGGGTTTTTTGGTTAGTTGGTTGGTTTTGTGGGGGTTTTTTTGTTGTTGTTGTTGTTGTTTGTTTATTTGTTTTTCTGATGGGTTGTTGTTGTTGCTTCATTTTTTCTTTCTTTTTAATTTAGAATCATTAGAATGCCTTATTTGGCCAGCTAAAAGCCCTATTCCAAATGAGTACTGAATTTGACCTGAGTCTAGAAAAAATTAGTTTCATCTCTGGAACTCATACTAATGTTTCCTTTGATGGCCTGCAGTCACATCCTGACTGACAATGAACTAAACTACTGAGTTTGTTCTGATCCCAGCTCAGAAATGCTTTTCTTTCCCACAATGCTTCTTGAAGTTCCTCAGTAAAGCTTAACGACATATACTCTTGGTATTTAAACATACAGGGCTCAATCTGTTGCTTAAATATAAATGTCTAATGCTATTTATCATGCTCCAGGATTATGTGAGATATTGTCAGGAGTCTGGCAGATATAACAGGATCTATGGGAGACTCATGCCCATCTGGAAAGGCAGCTGGAGGCTAGATTTAGGCAACTAAATCAAGTCTCCACTGCAAATTTAAGAAGCATCAAGCTGGTGCTACACACACCCCTCTTCCTACAGTTTCTGCCTATTTTATCTGGTGATAACAATTATTACAGAAGTGCCAAAATGAAATTTTTTCCTGTTTTTAGAAAATGTAAAGGCTTCCTACAAGTGCATCACTTAAAAATTACAGATTTCGCTGGCAAAGAAAGTGTGTCTGGTTCTGTCTGGTTGGAATTGTGTCCTTAACAAATTAAATCACCAGAATCTGAGACTGAATTGTCATTAGCAAGACAGAGTTCTATAATTAGTAGGAATAGTTTAATATTGCACCTACATTTGTCATGTAACAGAGGTTATAAGCTTTAGCTGGTGAGTTAATCTGCCCAGTGTCACTGTTCAGAATTGAGTGCAATGAGATTGAAGACATGCAGTCATAGGGACCAATTTTTCAATTTTTTCATTCTGCAAAGATAGTTGAAGATTAATTGTAACAAATAGGAGAAAGACAATTAATATTCTCTTACTTTGGACAGTTTAAAAGGTTTAAGAGTTAAGTGTTTCTAATCTGATGTCAATAAGTACTGGAGAAGTATTAGCAGTCAATTTTCATCCATATAGCCTTTGTCCTTAGGTTCAATATGGTGTGAAGAATAAAAGAAAAAGTAGTTTATGTCTAATTTAGCTTGCTACAAAAGATTTTTTTTCAAATTCCTTTTCAACATCATAGAAGAGCTAATTTGTCTGAGTCATTCAGCACCTACTTCTCTTGGATTTTTTCCTTTCTATGTCCCCACCTTTTCCACAATTTCAGGACATGTTTAATGAGCCCTGGCATATTGATAAGAAGGTCAAGAGCTCCTGTGGAAATGTGTGGAAGAAAATAATGTTAGAGAAAGTCCAAATGGCACAATAGAGACTTCTAGCCATGGACTCATTATACAGTGTATCCTATGAACTCTGTCTGTAAAAACATATTTTGGTATGTCAGACTTTAGATGTGACTTTTTTAATGTGGGTATGAAATAATTTCATACTTCTTTAATGTGTATTATTTCTTTAATGAAATAATTTCATACTTTTTTAATGTGAAATTATAAGTCTTATAATTTAAAATTAGAGAGATGAAAATATAGATTTTACAATAATGTCTTAACTTTGAAATGGATTCATGGACAGGATAAAAGACAGAAAATGTGAAGTTGCCTTAATTCAAAAATTATTTTCAAATATTCACATAACCACCAATCCTTAGGCAAACTACCTTAAAACTGTGGGAGTTTTCATTTCTTTTCATTTTCCAAAAGGTCATAAAAAAACTGGTTTTCCTTCTATAGGCTATCTTAATTGACTGTAGTTGTACAGGAATTTTTTTAAAAGGCTCTCTCTTTAAAAGTTATATATGTGCTGAATAAAAATACTGTCCAGTAAGCGATCTTTGATGCAGTTCCATCTGAGAAAGTTACGTATGATTTTGGGCTCGATTTTTACTTTACTCTTAGATGGAATACAAACAAAAAAAATCCCAAAAGTATGTTTTCATTCATATATATGAGTGTATTTGGTCATTTTATACCGGGGTATTAGCAACCAAAGATGATATCCACTCCCTATGCAAACTCTTATCAGGCACCTCAGCAGCACAGCACCTCAATTGTGCTATTTGAAAATGAAAACAACCATGATATTGAGATACTTTATTAACTTTAGATATAATTTGAAGTGCAAAATATTTCAAATTGATCACAGATGTAACACAGCAACTATGAATGTTCTCTCTCTTGTTGGTCAATATCTCCTATCCTTGTTTCTAGTAAAAACATGTATAAACAAGTAACCTGAGCTACTTTCTGTAGAAGGCAACACATCACAAACACATCACATTTTTAGGATGCAACACAGCATGAACTCAAAAACTCAGAATATGTATTTTCCCTTTCAGACATGACTGTTGTATCATGCTCTTTAAACCTGAGCACAGAAACTTAGGCCAAATTTGATGTGGTGCAGAGAATGAAACTTGCTTAAACTTTCAGTTAAGCAAGTAAACCAAAACAACAACCTATCATCAAAGACACATTTTCTTGTTTGGATAAATTTTTAATTAAGAGAGATTTCAGAGAGATCTCACTGCTGGAGCTGGACACCAGCAGAATACAAAGCACTATAAAAAGTTCCAAATAAACTGCATTTTTTTCAGTAAAGGCTTGTTGTTGTAGAGCATCAGGAGAGATGATTCATCCATTCCCTTGCTCCCCTCAGTGCAGTGTTCACTGTTTAGTGGGGCCACAAACCCTCTGTTTTCTAAGAACTGCATCTGTGTCATCAGATTTTATCCTTCTGCACAAACAGAGGTACAGAGTGAATCTTCTTATAGTTACTCCCAGTTCTAAAAGAGTTAAATAGTTTCTAAATAAAACTTAGCGTTACTTTATTTAATTGCTTGTTGCAGTTTGTCTTCAGGTAAACATAAAGTCACTGCAAACATTTTCCATTTAGAAACTTATTCTTCTTCTCCAGAAACAGTGTATGGACTTTTAGATTATTTGTCCTACAAACTATTTATGCTGTGCTGTTTTTTCTTTCTTGTAAAGGAATTCAATGTTGTGGTTTTATTAGTATTAATTTGCAAGGCTTTTCCTTCTGGCTACAGTATTAATGCAGAAAAGCAAGCACTGCTTTGAGTATAAACTGTTTTCAAGCTCTAAAATAACATTTCAGAATTAGAGGAAAAGGTCTTAATTTTTAAGGGTTTTTTTTTTAAAAAAAAGCTGGCTAAAATATCTTTAACCATAATTCTTTCTACACTGGGCCAAGTCTGGCTTTTTGTTAAATTACTCATTAAATAATCATTTACTTTATAACTTTGTGAGCACTCAAAATAACTAAAAAATTAATTGAAATGCAGCAGTCAGCCACTACGAGTTACATTATAACACTGCCTTACCAGTGATATTTTGGTATGCAAACCAGTACAAGAGAGATATAAATATTATATACAAAAAAGAGGCATGTTTTTAATTGGAATTGGTTTCAACATTTTGAACGGTTGGGCATAGCACAAATTTACCAGGGTCAAGGATGTGCGTGTGTTAAAACCAATAAAGCCCACAACAAAGTCCAATTTGGTGAAAGCCCGAAAGCTAAACTTAGTTCAGCTCTCAAAAGAGCAGTGCAAATGGTCAAGCACAGGGAAGCAGTATTAGAATATAATCAATTCACTGAAGAGGTCTGGGCAGTCTATCAGCTGTTTTCCTCTCAGTTTCCTCCTTTATAGGGAACAAGCTAATGTAACCAGCTGGTGATGGCAGTGCTGCCTCAGTAGAAGAGTCAGAAGGATGAAGAATTCTATAAAATCTACAGGGAATAGGCTGTGGAGACAGAGCTGCTCCAGTTTTTAAACAAGGTTTCAATGGTTGAGGCTTGAGGGGAAGGACAATTTCAAAAACTCATTTGTATACTCTATACTAATCTCCAAAACAGGATTATAATCTTCAGGGTTGTCGATTTATATCCTTCACCGGCACAAAAATCACCATAAAAGAAGGAAAATTACAGAACTACTGAATCTAATGAAAAAGAGAAAACTGGAAAGCGCACCCATCTGTGGCTGTGACTAAAGGGGGTATCACTTGTTCTTGTGAGCAGGAACAGAGGCCATCTCCTTCCTCTGCACCAAGCAGCCTGTTCTACTCCAGTATTTCAAGATCCTAAACAGAGGATTGTCTTCTTTTTCACTGACTGAGAAACTACTGTGCAAAGACCTTTGTTTGATATGTGACATCTGTTTGGTCTATCTTTGCTTCTTCCTTCCCAAATTGGATAAAAGTAGTCAAAAATTTCATTCTTGGGTACTGCTGAATTCAACACCTTTTTTTTTTTTTTTTATTAGGAGATTTAGCTGAAATTAGGAAATTAGCTGAAGTCTGACAAATATGAGCAAGGCAGAACATGAAATCTTTTCCATATAGGATCTACTCTTACACACAGCTTCCAGTGTTCCAGCATTCCAAGGGAAATACCAACAAGGACAGCTATAATACACACTGCTGACACTCAAAAATGTACTTTTCTGCTTCAAAATTCAAAAATTCAACTCAGCTCTCAAAAGAGTTATTGATAAAGACTAAAATTAGCTGTAAAAGTTCATTCCATCACAGGCCTTTTCAAGTGTATTCTGAACTGAATTATTAGCAGTGAAATTTGAATTTCAGCATTTGTGAAATAATTCAGCCCTGTGAACAATGGGTTCTCTGAGGATTTCTTCAGTTTTTCTTATTAACCTCTGCCAGTAGAAGTAAAGAAAAAAATTCTTACATCATCTGAAAGTTTTTTCTCTTTTATATACTTACTGCAGTGGTGACCATATGGTTCCAGTCCTGTCCTTTTAATCTCTTTTTACTCTCCAGTGTTTGTGAGTGTTATTGAATAGCTACCATACATCACCCCAGAGGAAGGGTTGTGTTTCAGTTTTGGATAATGGATTTGCTGTACCATAATAGTTTTTTGCAGTGATTTACCTTATCAGCAAAGCACTTAAAGACTGATCCCTTCTGAAATCCAAGACTTTTACATGGTATCAGCTTGTTACATCCATTTCTACTGTTAATCTCTTCAGTTTAATAGTTTTACTTCATGTAACTTGAACATGAAGAATGAAAGAAAGCTATTAAAATGTGATACTCCCGGGGTGGTGCCTATGTGAAATAGAGATACATTCTTCCACAGCTTTCACCATATTCCCTTTCCAAACCATACCCTGATGGCCAAACCCACAGAGGACTGTAAAGACCTTCTGCATTTGCCTACAGCCTGACTACCAAGACCTTCTCCTGGAATCAAGAGACATTTTGAACCTGCTCCCAACTGATCTGCTATTTTCAATGAAAGCACTCAGCAGAACGGCTGGTTTTACTCATGTTTTTAGTCTTCCTTTTGCAATTCTCCTAGGGAAGACCTACTGTTTGAAGGGAAAGAAAGGAAAAAAAGTCTTTTTTCTCAGAAAAGTACATAGGCATCCAAAGACAGAAGAGAAGATTTTGCATATTGAGAAAGGGAGAAAATTAACAACAGAAATATTTCTGAGAATTCAAAGGTCACTGGATCCAACGTCTTGCTCCCAAACAAACACAATTATAATTATCAAAAACTGTCAAGCATTATGATAAGAATTCTCCCTTTTCCCAGAAAATTAGCTCTTTTCCAGCTAGACTATACAACTGCTTTTTAAAATACTCCACCAAAACATATTCATGTCTAATTTCTCCATTTACTTCTTTGCCAGCACCAGATTTTAATAGATTCTTCCTGCTCTGGCACTTACTTGTGTCTTCATGTATTTAGAGAAAATAAACACAGTCTCCTCTCACTTCTCATTTTTCTACATTAATTATGTCATCCTCTTCCAGATCTCCCTCGTAAAGGAAGCCACTATTCCTCTAAGCATTGTAGATGCTACTGTTTACTGTAATTCAAAATCATAATCTGAATATGGAGCAGATAAAAAAGACCTTTACAGTATAAGTTTATGACTGAATTTTTATTTTCTCTACCTCCACTAGAAATTCCTCCTTCACTGCCCGGAAGAACAATGTGTTGGACACACATTTTCTGACTCCTCCTGGGAAGAGTTTAAGATTCAATTTGTAATCTTGTAATGATTGAGCCCCACTCAAGGAAGTGAAAATTTTCAAAGTTGCTGGTCCATCATCCATGCTGATATCAGCCATTAAAAGAAAGAGCAACAAAGGAAAGCAAATAAAGAAAAAGAGTAACAAATCAGGCTGTAAAAAACCAGTAGAATTTGAAAACATTTATACCCTAAATTGTAAACCATAAATAGTCATACTTAAGTATATGACTTTAATGTTGAATATTGGAAAAGTATGTCTGGACTTTTCTGTATGTCAAGAAATGTATTCACACTGCACACGGCAATGTAATCTTTGCCTACCTCTACAATAACTGAATAATAATCTGGTAAATGAAAAAGAAATATTGGATAACAATTACCTGACATAGCTAATATTCAGAAGATGACTCCAAGAATATAAAAAATATCCCTAAATGAGGATTCTTTCGAATTGCATTACAAAAATTGTATTGCACTATGAAATAAAAATTCAATTCAGCAAAGAGAGGAAAGCTGGTCAACTCCTGCAACCTACAGCCAACATAGGTTGCAAGAGAAAAAGCACATGATTCAGGAATTAGAGAGAACTGAATCACTAGACTGCTGCTCTTGAGGTCTATTTTGGCTAAAGGAAAGTTTTTTAATGCATTTTTAGCTGTTTTGGTGAAATGTCTTTTAGGGTAGCATGAGCATCCCTAATGCACAGATATTTGAATAAGATGACCATCAAAGCAGCATATCACAAATAGCACAAGGTTCATTTTCTTGTCAGTGCAGACATAACAAAAAGTGAAACCTAGAAATGCATTTATGTAAAATTTCCTCCAATTACAAAACCTCCACCACAGTTAAGCACCTCTGACATAAACTGGTTAGGAAAGCTTGAAGCCATGCTTTGCATGTCTCCAGGGCTCCTAACAAAACAACTTTAAAAGCAAAGGAGCCCCTTGAAGGAGAAAGCAGATACAGTCTAATGCAAATAATGCAATCGTAATTTAAAAAGAGAATATTTATGAGTTATCGCAGAAACTCCTTCCTCAAATCTATTAATAGTGTCAGTTTTTTTGATCCCTGCACTTCATAAGTTCATAGTTTTGTTAACAAAATGAAGTCAAGTGTCAGACAGAAGCACGAGAGTAGTACAAACAGATGACACTGAAGACAGATTCAAACCCAAGACTTTAAATAAACCTTAAATCTGATCATGTAGGGGCCTGTTATCATTCACGTGCCCTGCTGTGCATCTGTTCTCTGCACCCCTCACATGATTTCACCATGGACAAGGGTAGTCCCTCCTCTCTGGTCTGCATGGGACACAGCAAGAAACAAGGTGCAGGAAGCCTCTGGGAAGCTGCCAGTTCTCTGCCCCTGTAGCAGCAGTTTTCCTTTGAATCAACACAAGGCTCTTAGTATGTTCCAGTTTTGCTTGAAAAAGGGAAGATGGAAGAATTTCTGAGAAATTATATTCAGGAGAATGATCTGGAACTACATTACCAGCTTTGACAGACAGCAATACACTCCATGATATACTCCTGCTTGTTCAAAAGCAAAAACACGTCTTATTTTAATTTTGTAAATAAGATATACTGCTTTTCCAGTTGCATAATCAAGAACCTTCACAGCCCTGCATGGTTTCAATAAGGTCCAACAGGCACGGAGAAGTTTCTTTCCCTCAGGGAGAGGCATATCTACATTGGAGCACTTTGCAGACACATTTCCAGACTTCTTGCTGTCCAAAGCCTGGTTTGGATTTCTCAAGTGCTAACAGGATTTCCTTCCTGACCTTGAAACTACTCAGTCATTCCTGACTAAGAAGCAACCATGGTAAATTCTGGGTGACAGAGGACCGCCCATCCCCAGCAGTACCAGACCAGTGCCTCAGATCATTTGTAGAGTGAAACACCAATACAGTTTTAGCCTCATCATTTTCCTGCTGCTGTTCTACAACTTTGCCAGCTACTGACACAAATGAAGATATTTCTCCTAGTCCTTCAAAGCTGTTTAATGAGTGATGAAAGTAGATAATAGCAATAATTGTTATGTATACTGCTCCAAAACTGACAGAAGAAACACCTACGATTATTATAATCCTATACTCTTTTCAGAAATAAAAAGATATAGAAGAAGGTTGTTTAATTGTGCACAACTATCATCTTCCTTTCAGCATAATAAGGGTTGTGTATCTCTATAATTAAAGATAATTATACACCATAAAATTTGTACAGTGATTAACCAAAAACAAGATGATGCTCTGTACTGCCAAGACAAAGACATCCATCAATGAAGTTTCTCCCTGACGTATTTGGAATTTCCCCCCATTCTATTTCTGTTGCCTTCAGCATTAGAGTATATCTGTAACTCAAAATAAATCCCGATTTTCAAAGTGCCATGTTAAATCTGAGTTGCTCCATTATTTTAACCTTAATAGAATAGTGAAATGAGAATTTTATAATTATGCTTTAGCCAAAGAAGCACATTTATCTCTAATACCAAGAACGTGTTGAATGTATGTCCTGTAATAATAAATACTATAATCCTTACAGATACGCTTTTCACTAATACCATTGCAGATATTCTCATTATTAACTCTACAAGTCTAATCCCTTTCTGAATACCTGATTTCTGTAATTTCTGTAAGTGTGTAGATTACTCAGGCTAGCTATGCACCAAATATAATGGTATTTCCTTCTTAATGCTATTTCTCCACTCACTTTAGCATCCATTACTAGCATGGCACATTTATTTCTTCTGATGTGAGATTTTCAAGAGACATTTTGGATATATTCCAATAAGGAAAAACCCCTAGACTTACAATGAAGGTTTTCCATGAAGTGACAAGAACACATACAAATTAGCTTACAATTTATCAAGGAATAAGTCAGAACTCTGAATATCTGTTGTATGTTAAATACCTGTACTTATATATACTTTACCTCTGCATAGAGATAAAAAATAAAGCCCAAAGTACCAAAAGAAAGATTTCAAAAAGCAACAAAATAGGCAAGCACACAAATTATATTTCCACTCAAATTTTTATGTATTTTTGTTGAATGAAATGTAATACAATTTGCCTTTTTTCCTTTTTTTTTTTTTTTTGGGTAAATCTAAAATGTGGATTTCCTGTATCTTTGGTTGAAAAGTAAAAAGGAAAAGCATAATATCATGAAGTCAGGCTAAAAGATTAACAGTTACCCTATCTTATGTTTGTGTTGAGGGTTAAAATCCATGACCTACAACTGGTTTTCATGTAATTAAACAACACTTCCACTGCATAACATAATCATAGATATGCAACTGTCTTCACGGGTTTCAATTTGGAATCATATTTATTTTTCTTTGGCAGGAAGCATTAGGAATTTCTCATTTTCTCTAGGGCTGTTTGGCCTAAATTCAAAGGATTTTTTGGATGCACTGTCATCATGAAAGTGAGTTATTTATATTTAAATTTCCAGCCCCTCCGTAGAGAATGCTACTGAACATTTCATTCATTCCATTTTCACGGGAAAAGTGCACACTGCCTGTTTTTCTTCTATGACTGGAAAAGAAAAAGGACACTTTTTGGTGATTTATCTATTTTTTTACAGATTTATTGAACAATTTTATCTAATGGGTCAGTCAGCATTTTCTGTTCCTGGTATTTGTGGATTTCCCCTTCATGTACTCAAGACTGACCCCATATGTCTTATGGCACTGCATCCTCATTGAAATAATAAGAGCAGAAAGAATTCTTATTTCAATGCAGGAATTATTCATTAACATCTCATGGCTACTTTGTTAAAGCAAACTTATTTCTCCTTTGTTTCTACTTTTTCACAACAGCACTTATTTGAAGGGATCAGAAACACCAGGGAAACACATTAGAAACTGCATGTGCAAAAATAGATACTTTTGGTGATATGTTTACCCATTTTGACTACTGGAAAAAATCAGTGGATTAAGTTACTCAAAACAATTTCAAGGGAATAAAATTCCATTTACTTTCACTTTGTCTGAAGAAAGAAAGAGAAAATGCTAAATTTATGTTGAAATGGAGCAACCTGGTCATTTTCACTATTTTTTTCAAGATGAAGGATGAAAAGGGTCACTCATTTCACAATGCTATCTCTTGAACTTCTCAAAAATAAAACAAATGTGGCTGTAGTCCAAGAAGCTCAAGCAGTCATCCAAGAAACTGACAGTATCTTTCAGGAATGAAAAATGACTGTCAGCATGAGAGACAGTTCTTAGTTTGCCTGTCATTATTTACTTCTAAGGTCTGACTAGTCTGGGGAGATGTCAAGGGAGCAGCTGTCAGACTGAAGGCAAAGGAATTGGGAAAACAACCTAAACTTATATTTGAATCATGATTGATCATAACATGGACTATGCAATCAGATAAGTATAATAAGGAGACAAAACACAAAAGAAGGAGTTGTGCTCTCTCAGTTAAAATATTAGCAGTTGTATAAACTGATGGTTTAATTTATAGTTGCTCAGAAATATTCTACAGAAATGAAGTCTCACTGAAAAATAATGATTTGCTGAAATTAAGGTCTCTTAAAGTATATAAGAAATAATTTTAAAAACTTATTTTTATTCCTAACTGGTTTGGTTTCCTGCACTTTTTGCCAAAGAGGAGCAAAGCACAAGAATTACTTGAACACACTTATCAAATTTTCATTTTTCTCTACAGTTCATCTCAAAGTATCTAATAAATAATCAGTACGTATAACATTCATTTTTAAAGCTGAGGGAAGTAAGGGACTCGAGTAACAAACATCACAAACCCGCTAACAAAATCCACTGGCGAGCTGAGAAACTGTTAAGGTTTTCTAGCTGACAGTCTAGGAGTGGATTATATCTCTTATTCCAATTGCTTGTGTCTGAGCTATCAGTTAATGATGTATCACTCCCTTCAAAGTGGAGCTGACTTGAGTTTATCAACTTAGTTGATTTCTGCTATCTAAAACTGATTAGGCTTCTGTTTTCTGGGATTTTAAACTGATGGTTAATTCATACAGTACACAGATCAAGAACTCTGTATTCCTAAAATAAATATGGCAAATCAGAAATTTGGGTTTAGAACATACACAAAATACATTCAGACATTTTGAAAAAGATCTTTAGAGCCATGATATAACTGTTGAATGCTGTCTTTTCAGCATAATAATCTCGATGGGTTTGTATTTGACAACTTTCTGCTCCACTGAAGAAATTTATGTAAAGTAGAATTATTCATTTGCAAACATCATGATTTCATTTCTCATTGCATTATCAAAACATGAACATATCAAAGAGAAAATGAAAATGTCTTCTGAAATTAAGTGTAAATATCTCAAAGCTTTACATAAAAAGCTAAATTAAGAAATAAAAAAATATAGAAATGTGCATCATTATTTACCTATTCCTGTGTCTTACCACCTACCATTATTCTAATTGCTACTTTTTGCTGCATCTAGGTTTCTCTCTCTCTCTCTCTCTATTTCTTGTTTCACAAGAACATATAGCCTACATATATATTCATTATCTGACAATCATTACCAGAATGTCAGACAATTTTTTGCCTTGTAAAGATGATGTGAGGGTGGTGCAGCTTTATCAATACACTGCAAACCTTACTGAGCATGTGCAAAGATAATTGGCTAATTGTTCACAAGTCAGTTAACAAATTGCTGTTATGTATAGTAAGTTGTGCTGGGTTTAGCTGGGGTGGAGTTAATTTTCTCGTAGTATATTCTGATAGATTTCTACAGTGTAAATATAGCTTGTTATTACCAGAAACAGTTTGTTATTGCTAGAACTATTCTAAGCTTTCACAGTTTCACTGCAACGAGCCATTAGCCACCAGTTTTTGGTTCCTTCAGGAATTATTTTTGAAATCACAAGATTTTTATATAAATATATATATATATATCTCAGCATTGGACAGTTTATCTTATCAGTAGAAAAGCAGTATTATTGTTTTCACTTAGTTTCTATGGCAGATTTTGGTGTAATTTTGAAGGTTCTCTTACAATTAACCTGCAGCAGATTAACATTTGCTCACAGGTACCAAATAAGGAAAAGAAATATTTAATGTCCAAACAGTTTATCAATGATACAACCAACAAACAGCCACTCTCAGTATTGTTCTAACCATTAAATACAGTTATCTCCATCAGATTAGTCTAGGCAGCATAATCAACATTAAAGCAAATGATTCATCTGGCAAATGCATCAGGATAAATCACTTGGAATGCATCTGAAATGAAAAATTATTTGAGAAAAATCTAGCTGACCATTCCCAGGGATTAAAATATATTAGAAAACAGCCTAAATCTTAGGTATTAATGCTGATATTACACTTCCTGTGTGTTTCAGGCTCCACATTAAAAGGAATCATGCCTATCACTGTAAGCTTTCAGAAAGACAAAGAAATAACAAATGAAAAGTTACTTAACTAATAGGAAATGAGAAGTTACTTAACTTTTTTTCCCTGAAACCTTTGAGTGCAAAGCATTGATTGTACACAGTTCACCAGGTGTACTGGGAAGAATCTTTTACCCCAAATCTGCCAGCGACTCAGAAAACCATACAGTGCTGAAACTGTTCTGCTCTTTACTTATTTATTCTGCTTAATTTTACAATGGAGCAACTCTGATTTGCAAATAGCATCTGGTGTTTACTTTTCTTGTATTGCCGTAATCTCTGAAATCTTTCAGTGAGGCTTTTACTGGCATTACCTCTTTTAATTTTACTCTCCTTGACCTGAAAAGTAGCATAAGTGAAGTTTGCTAGAATGTTTTGTTCAGTAAAATAGTTGTTCTTATGAGCTCAGAAGGTACACATCATGAAGCACAGGAGAAAAGTTCTCAAGAGGGAAAAATTAAATTTTATGGATTTTTCCCAACTGTAGCAAACAAGACTTACATCTGTCCTGTGAAAAATCAGGCTCATCTTCAATAGCCTCTGTCTGAGAAACAAGGGTTCTCCTAAGGGTAAGGCCCTGGAGCTCAGCAAGTCTTATCAGGGAAGAAACTCTACTGTCAGTTCTTCCTTCAATTATTAATTTCAGAAGTAGTATTATCCTCTTGGTAAAAACAAAACACAAGGAAAAGTTGCAAAGCATTTGTCATACACTATTTCTTCAGAGCCATATAGCATGTTGCACAAAAGCTCTTTGTTACTACATCCTTTCTTGCTGTATTCTTCAAGCTTTCATTTGAAATTCTTTTTCTGCAATCCTTTATAAATATTATTTCCACAAGTTCATTTTTTGTGAAGGTCCTCTGCACAGACCCTACTCCAAAAATTCAAGAAATGGGACAGTCTAATTCATTAGTACATATAATGATCCTATTATTCCTGTAGGATTTCATCCATGAATTTCCCAATTTGTCAATATACTGACAGACAGCAAGTCTTCCCCTTAAATAGATTTAATTACTTTTATCATCCCATTCATCAGGTTTCTTTGAACCTTCCTGTACATGTGGAAGACTTCTCTGGGTTTGTAGCCTCTTACTTTGACTTTAAACATATATATTGCATTTTTATTTAGGTTTTTGTTGTTGTTGTTTTGGTTGGGTTTTGTTGGGTTTTTGTTTTGTTTTCTTGGTTTATTTGTGGTTTTTTGGGTTTGTTTGTTTGGTTGGTTGGTTGGTTTTTTAATCTAAAAAAAAAATAATCCATGCCTCAGTTCACTAAGTCACCTTGATGAAGTGTATTTAGGCTGGTATGAAGACCTCCTTTAATAAAGGAATATTACACACCGTGATCATGCATCTCTCTTCCTATGCTGCATACAAACAAAAGCTTGGGGCAGTTTTCTGCCAGCAGAAGTCAAAATATTTGGGACCCCCAATACAAAATGAGGGTGTTCCATCTGCAGTCCTTCCTTGCCTTGAGCAGCACCTAACTCTAACAGAATTGCCAACTGTGAGCTGCACAAACATAGAATGATTTTGATTGGAAAAGCTGCAACAAGCCCAACGAGCCACATTCACATTCAACAAATGCCAGATTTCATAATCTATGGATAACCACACGTAGCCTATTACATGTTGAAAAGGAATATGTGAATGCTTTTAAAGGTGTTCTCTGGGGTTTTATTCTATGTGAAGAAATCACTTTCTGTGTTTTAGCAGAAGAATGCAGACAACAAAATACAGCAAAGGTAAATTCTGTAATGCCATAAAGGCAAGAAGCAAAAAGCCTTCTTTGGACAATATCTGATGGCATTTAACAAATAATTATCATCTGGAAGTATTACACAAAACAGGAATAACTAAAGACATGGAGTTAACACTCCATAAAGTATGTCTGATTTGTTTCATAAAGCTTAAATATTTTTTAGGAATGGGTTGTTGGGTTTTGTTTTCTAAAGAGGGCAGGTACAGCATAGATGTAAACATCAATTAGTCCATACAAACAGTACAAAAGATTACAAAGGTTACTTTCCATTAGTGAAAACACTATTGCTGCTCATATTTCTGATGTCTTTCCCATGTCTCTGGCTAAATGCTTCCATGGAAGTTTGAAAAGTGGGTCAAAATGGATTGATAGAGTGAAAGGGAAACAAAAGGTATTTTCTTTTATATTTTCTATTTTTCATCTAAGAAATATAAATTAAGTATTCACCATTTTTACACCACTATTTTTACCAATTGTTTTACTAAGATATTAGCATTAAAAATATGTACGGTAATTGGAGCATGAAACATGGGCATTTATCCAAGTTAATAATATTTGAAAGAGAAAATCTTCTAAGCACTTTCTAACAGAGATGCCAAGAGTATGAATCTTGTGTAAAATCCCATCTTTTGCTAAATGATAGCTTTGTCTCATAGCACTCTGAAAAAGAACCATTCCCTTAGGAAAAAATCACAGCAGCCTCAAATAGATTTCTTTGATGCCCACTTTTCTGAAGTTACTTTAAAATTTTGACCTTTTTTTTTTTTTTTTTTTTTCAAATCAAATCAAACCACCTAAAACTCACAGAAACACAGTTATCTCAAGTTGAGAAAAAACAAGAGAGGGATATAAGAATATCTAATAGCTATCATCTAGGGCTATACCTGCATTCAGATGTCTGCCCCCCATAACTCAGGTCAGAACAGTAGAACAGACTACTCTGTAGCTCCAGAACTGTTGCAATAATAGTTTTGGTCAGCTCTTCCACTTAATGCAGCTCTCCATACCCAAAAGAGTATTCCTACCAACTGTGTGCTAAGATGTGAAAATGCAGTCTGTCCTTGCAGTATTGACTGACTCAAAGCTCACAGGCTGATTGAAAAGGGCTGCTGCAGAAAGTGCTACCAGTGTTTACTGCTCTGGGCTCAGCCAAGGAGCTTTCCAAGAATTATACCCTCAGAGCCTTGAGACAGCTTGTGGAAGGCCTCTCATTCTGTTGTTGGGACATTTTGACTGTGTTCTGGAGAACAGGAGTGATCCATTTTCAGGTTCATGGTGTGCAGCAGCAGGGGCATTTAAAGCTACATTGCTGCTCTGATTCATCTCAGATGTGTTTAGGGTGACAGTAGCTGTATTTTTCACATTGCCTGGTAGCCTTCACAGATTACTCCAGCCACAGGTCCCCCCATGACTTCAGATGTGTAGCATATCAAGTAGAAAACAATGCAGAATTTAATGTGGTCTAAGCTTATGTAGGTGACAGCAACAAAACTGGGGTGACTGTTCAATAAAATGGCTGCTTAATAAAACAATTTACAGCATTTAATTATTTTATGCTGATCACCTTGTGAAATTTCAGGTGTTTCCTATTTTAATGCACTTTTGCCTTTCTCTGCGTATTTACACTTTCTATTTATGGACACAAGTGGAAGAAGATGAGCCAGAGAAATATGTGCCTTATTTATCAATCATATTCATTAGCCAACTGTAGGTGATTTACCATGCATTTTTGGCTGCATAACCTACTAAAGAAAACTTCTTTACCAGAATTTATTTTACTATTTCAAATGAGATTAAGTGGCTGATATTACTCACAAACATGCATTTTCACTTGCTCTCTCTTTCCTGTCCTTCTATTCTCATTACAGTGGGAGTCAATGTCAGGAAAGCATGTGGCTTCTTCAGGCAGAAGTACGTGGTCATAGCAATACCATAATTAACAGCATTGTTTTCTCAAAGCACAAGGCACATTGCCTTAAAAAATATATAATGTATACATACACAGAGCACCCAAATGAATGAGAATGAATTAACACAGATATTTATAATTGCAGACAGTATTATCATCCTCCAAAAGAACAACATAGAATTAGGTAGCAAACACAAGTGAGTGACTATGTGTGTGGAGTGGATGTTGGTAAATTAATATTCCAGAACTCTGAATAGATTTAGAATTGAATTTAGTGAAGAAATTAATTTAGTTTTATTTTAGCCAAACAATATTATCTAAACTTAATTACTCTTTCCCAATGCTTGAAATATTTCTATTTACAGAAGTGACAATTCTCTAAAAAAACTGGCAATGAATACCAGAACTGAAGTGATATATCTTCTCTTTGACATTGATATTTAGATTATTTAGGCAGACATACATTATCTTTGAGGGAAGCAGGTCTGCTAGAAAAACAACTGTGCAAAGCAAGTGTAAAAACTATACTACCATATATTTGCCTTAATTTTTAATGAGAAAAATATTAGGAATATCTACTATGGTCACAACAAAAAATGCATTTGTAGAGCTGGAACTTGTTTTCAGGTATAACGCAGTTTCCAGAGATAAGAAAGAGAGGTGAAATTTTTGGTATCCATTTTGCACACCACAGATACAACTTTATTGTATCAATTCTACCCCTTTGCTCAACAACAAATGCAGGATATACTTCATAAGAATCACTAGAGTATCCGGCTCTTCTTTAAATGAAACAGTTTGAAACATTTATCAAACAGAAGAGCTGTAACAGAATGAAACTTCAACAAAGACAAGGACTGTCAGGATGCCAGTGAAACAGCAGCAACAAAGAAGCACCCAACAGCGGTTTTGATATCAATACCTCAAAACTAGGGAATTTCAAACACCACTTTTCAGAACGGGAGAAGTGCAACTCTCTTACACCTCTTTGCTATACCAAGTTCAAAGTACTATAAGGCTTGTATCAAAATTTTCCCTCAAAACAGGATCATTTCATCGTCTATCTGGTCTTGGCACACACCTCGCTTCCAAACCCAGCTGCAGCCTTTCAGCTCTCACCCGGGGCACGGGCAGCTGCTCCCTGTGCTAGGGCCAAGCTGCCAGCTGTGTGACAGCAGCCCTGCACCTCTGCAGCAGCCAGGCCAAACAACAACCCTGGAAACAGGAGAAAACTCTCCAGCAAAGCAGCATCCCTGAGCCTGCACCAGGGAAACTTCCCTCTGTTCAACAGAAAAAGAGTCCATAACAAGTATATCCAAAACCACAGCATTTCCTGTTTTTCAGTCTCCTCTGAGAGCTTTTGATTCTCTGGCCTAAAAGATCACAGGACCATTCAACAAAAAGTGTTTAAGAACAAAACAATCCTTCAAGCCTTTCTGCAAAACCAAGAACACTCCTATTTGGGCAAATTCAAATCTAGAATTGTTTTCCTGGCATTTTAAAGGACAGTCATGGAGAATAATAGTGGATAACATGTTTGTTTAATTTTTCATCTTCAGAAGCTGTTTATATGTAAATATACCAAAGCTTTAAGGACACTGGGGGTGGGAGCGGAAAGCATTTGTCAGCATTTAGGCTATAACTTAAGAAGCTTCAGCTAACTGATTGGTATCAATCATGCCATATCTACCAGAAATATTTTAAATGCTAAGATCATAAAATGATGATGCTCAGGACATAATCTTATTTCTGTCCCAAGGGGACTTTGGTGACAAAACAATTTTGTAGTAATTTCACTGTCAACCAGAGCTGCAGTCTCATAACTGAAAGCCTGTAAGTCAGTCAGAGTTTGGGAATAAGGTTGTATTTAACACGTGATACACGGTATAAATAACACTCAATGTACTAAGTTGCTCAGGATGAAAGTATCTGAGCAATGCAACTATATCTAATTAATAGAAATAAAGTAAATGTAATTTAAGCATAAACAACTGCATAAACAACTGCATTCAGTATACATGAAGATTTATGACAACTAGCTTAAGCTGCATGTTGTTTTGAAGTACTCTACTCAAAGCCTCCTTTTTATTCTTCCACTTTCTGCCCTCGGTGAGTGGAAGCAGCTCAGACACCTAATAATATTAGCTATACTTTCTCACAGACATTAATGCTTGAAACATTTCCAATCAATTTTTTGTACGGCCAGTGCCTCAGCAGTCTGAGAAAGACTGAAAAAATGATGACTGGTTCAAAGCAGCTACAGTGTGTGTGGGAGGGGGCAGATCAAGTTCAGTGAAGTGGTGGTGCTCTGCCCCTCACCCCATCCCCTTTGGAGCCTCTAGTGCAGGTGTCAGTCGCTGGCACACTGGAAGCAGTGTCCCAGTGTAGCCCTAGAATGGCCATCAGAGCAGAAGCCCCACCTGGGGGAGGATGGCCACAGGACGCCAGAGCAGATAAAAAACATTGAACAATGATGCACATGGTTGTATCCATTATTACTGGCGCTTTGGAGGACATGTATTCCTGATTCTTCTATCCTAGCCTGGCCTTTGTATGATTTAAGCAGAAAATGAACTTCTTCAGGCTGGACACTGGTCCATGAGGAAGTCCTAAAGCTGCTGGGTTTTGAGACAGGAATACATGAAGACCTTGTCCCCATTCCTCCAGAAGACCCTTTACAGGTTGAGTGGGGTTTTCCTATCCATGGGCTGTCAATTCATGTGTGGCAGCACGGACCACTCATCCAATCCAATTTCACTCACACAGCTTTAAGGATGCTGAAAGCAAGACTCCATATGGGGAAAGGGTTTGTGGTGAAATCAGCCCTAGAAGAAGCAGCAAGATTGTAAGACAGCAGACAATAATGCTGAGAGGCCCCTTTAAGGTCCTTAAGACAAGGATTTTGGGAACACCACCCCCCTTTTGGGGTGGCACAAAGGGAGAATGTCAGGAATTGGTATGCTCAGATGGAGCACTACAGCCACATTCACAGAGGGGAGTTGTTTCCTCTGCCCCGCTGCCCCCGCAAAAGGGTGCTTTTAAAAACTCCCTCAGAAGGGTATTTCTAAAAGGGGATATTAGGTAGCTAAGATTTGCTAGACTAAAAGCAGCAGAAAAAACTAAGAAATGTTACTAAATTAGCAATAACTTCACAACATCTTTGACAGCAAGTTTTTTGTTCTTCAAGCTGGTCCTAGAAACCAAAAAGATAATCACAGCCAAAAGCCTTTGTATGCGTCTTTTTCTGTATCACAAAAAATGTCAGCTAGAATGTAGCTGCATAAAGATGTATAGTTGAGACTCTAAACAACCTAACCTATATGAGAGTTCTGCTATGCAGAATACACACAGAAGTGTTTGCTTGGGAGCACACACTACACATTCCTCACCTTCAGACAGTAATTGAAACTGATGAAACAGTTATAAATCAAAGATTTATAACTACTTGAAACACCACTTCTGCCCCAAAGGAAAAAGTTAACCTCAGGCCTTCAACCCTCCAAATTAATAAGCAGTGCTTAGAACTTAAGGTCTTTATTAGGTCTTCAAATTTAGTGATCTTACTGTACCTCCTATAGGAAGAATGATTTAATTTCTAACAATAAACTTGGACCAAAATAAAAGAACACCATTGTGCACATTTACAAGTACGTGTCAATACATTAGCAGCAAGGAAACATATTATTATTACAAAATGCATGCCTGAAATTACAAGGCTTCAAAAGCGTTTTTATTTCAAATCAGTTTTTAAAGAGTATGATTTGTCTAACGTGTTATTAGGACCTCTTCAGATGAAAGGAGAAAAATGGATTAATAACAAAGAGCATACTGATTGAAATATAATTTCTATTATCACAGCTAAATTATGTTTTTGCATGCAAGCTGAAGCTGTGTATTTTGAGATACACAGTCCCCTAACACAATGTCACTCATTTCCCTGCTCCTACTTAGAGCCATTTCCTGTTGAATTGCAAATAACAGCGTCTCAAGTAACTACACAGTATAAAATGCTTCCAGTTAGAAGCCAAGTCTCTAACTAGAGAAAAGAATTTAATCAATCATTCCCAAACAGTGTTTTCAGCTGAAGAATAATAGCCACATAAAACCACTTAAAGGTATTATGTACCTGGACTATTATCAGTACTACTCAGATGATTAATTTTCACCCCCCAAATCACACAGCAATAAAACTCCTAACAGAATTTCTATTCCATCAAATAATGATTAAAAAAAAAACCACAAAACAAACCGAATCAGGAAGAACTCTAGCAAATGAAAGAGATTAAAGCAGTACAAAAGCAGAAGAAACATGTCATGAGGTGCCTCAGGTTCACAGATCCTCAATCTACTGTCAAGATCTCAAAAATCCCTTGAACTGATCTGAAGGGTAGGAGTTAATTTAACCCCAGAAGTTAAGTCCTCTGAGCCAGACAAGCCTTTTAAAAGCACAGAGAGCTCCAGCCCCAACCCCATCTTCCAGGCCTTCAGGGTTCCTAGGAGCTCCTTCCAACACCAGAACACTCCAGCTTGGAGCACAGCCCAATTTCTACCTTCCAGGCTTTGTGGCAGACAGCCTCCACGAGAGAGCCGTGTTTAATTAGCTTCTAGTGGAAAAGCACAGACATTCCAAAAGGTTATCAGGGAGCCAGTTGGGATGAAAGGCTGAGGACACACATTTTAGTTTCCACTAATCTGCATTTTCTGATGTGAAAAAAAATCTTGCAAAACATAGATCAGTTCTCACCAGTACTGACACCACCCTGTGGCTGCCAGGATACCTTTGATAGCTGAATGTGCTGAAAATCAGGCACCTGCAGCACGTGTGTTCAGTTATGTTGGAAGCTCGTAGACTGAGGGAGGCTGTGTGCATAAATTAGTACTGTGTGCAGCACAGCTTTTGCTAATCTTTCACAACAACAGGGACTAGGAGTCCTCCAAAGAGCAGAGAGAAAGACGAGGCATCGTAAAACTGTAAATGCAGTAATAGCAGAAAATGTAACTGATGGGATGTCACATATGGAAATCTGAGACTTCCTGACCAGCTACAGCCAAAAGCTACACAGTCATCTTAGGCCAACTGAAAGCTAACTTTTAGTCTTGACTATAAAATGGTACTAAGATATTTAAATTTTTATTTCAAATTGATGGCCTCTATCAAAAAATCTAATAAGCATATCAAATAAAAGAATTCCCAAAAAATCTTCTCAACACAATGATGAAAAATCTATTTGCTTTTCCTGACAATGAAAACCTTGATCTTAAATCCTCTGATCATGACACAGAAAGTATTTACGAAGCAGATAGTTTACCAAAAACTATCTAGATGTTGATAAAGGAATGCCCAGTGATTTTATTTTCCATCAGTCTATTTTTCCTGCAGGAAGCTACAAACATCTGTGTCAGCTGCTCAGCTAAAACAAGAATTTTGACAGCACACCTTCACGTTTTTTTTGTCCAGAGGACCCATTTCACAGCTTCTTGTTGTCTGCCTTGCCGCAGAGAACACAGACACGCTGCAGTTTCCACTGCAGAGCTTTTACATCCCAGTTTGAGAATCCCCACCTACAGCTGAACAGATTCAAACTACTCTTTCCTTCAACTGCCAATTTATTTGCAAAAATACTGCCTTATTTTTCAGAGTTATTGGAAAGTTCAGCTGAACAAAGACAAGCTGGCTGGCTGTGTGTCAAACCTCTCATTTAAGTTTGTCTAGTCACTAGATGCAGCACATCACCTCAGCCAGTGCCATCTCCTCTACTCCTGGACTGGGGCATTTCTAAAAACAGTGACAGAAATCAGACTGAAAACCAGGATGCTCAAAATCTTCTTTCTGTGTGAGTGCATGACTATTTTGATGACAGATATTCAGTCTCTCAACACTGGAGCCCATGAATTGTCCCCACAAATGTCTATGCACAGAAAAGACAAAAACAGCACCTTTAACACAGCTGAATCAATTAGCCTTTCAAAAGTCAAACGAATAACAGAGATCCAACACAAACCTCAAGAACTGTGCCTTTATCAGGCAGGAAATCCTTACAGCAATGAAATCAAACATCAACACAAGAAAAGTTAAGAGTGTTTTTCCACCAGCAACACCAGAAACAACGCTGCTACTGAGCAGTGAGAATGGCACACACATTGCCCTGGGACAGAACAAACAGCCTTTTTAGCCTCCCTTTCTGCACTAGTGCATTACGTCAGAGAAAGTAATTATTATTACTTAGCATCTCCTCCAAACTGAAAATTTTAATCAGAGTTTACACTTCTCTCAGCCATTGTGTAGTTGTGTTTTTGCAGTTCTTACCAGAAAAGGTCACAATACTGCTATTTTGGGGGGAGGTTAACTAATAAAGGTATTTATCTAGTGCCAGGTCATTTTCCTGATGAAGTTGGCCCTGTATAATTTTTCTTTTGGAGTTTTTCTTATCAATTAGGATTGATTTTAACTTGTGTCACTATGAACCTTCCTATGTGAAGCTTACAAATGATTAGTAGAACCTGATGAATATTAATGTGCAAAGTAAAAAAAGATGACGAAAATATCTTCTGAGAGATATTGCCTCAGACAATGTGCCACTGTACCTTAGCTGCTGCTGTGGTAAAAAAAATACATTAAGAAGCATCCAAAGGTTTCTTTGCTAAAATCAAATAATAATCACTACCTAAATTGAAGATATAATCAGTGTTACAACAAACCTACTACACTTACATGTTGTTCAGAACACCCAAGAGAACATCAGTCTGTTTTCTTTCTGAATCAGTAAATAATCACAATTTCTTCCAATAAAGGAATTCATTTCTGAAAGACAAAACAAACAAAATGTGAGATTAATTTATTCACTTGGTTTTTTTTAGTAGCCACATTCTGAAAATACATGAAAATACATTACCACAGCTGGGAAATTT
The DNA here is from genome assembly GCF_021018805.1 of Prinia subflava. Lineage (NCBI taxonomy): Eukaryota > Metazoa > Chordata > Aves > Passeriformes > Cisticolidae > Prinia > Prinia subflava. The sequence goes on from NC_086251.1 coordinate 21,704,744, forward strand.
AAAGGAACATGCTATAATTTCATTAAAAAACCTGCATAATTAAATCTTGATTTGTAAGGGTAAGCATGTAAAATTAATATTTTATAATACTCAAAATATGTTTCATGTATAGGTTAGTGTTACTTGAGCTCTAGGGATTTTAATATATCTGTTTTATTTTGTACTACCAGGAACAACGCTTTTATTTTCAGGAAGCAAGTATTTGCAATTTCTACCAAAAATGCCTTTAACAGACAGTATAACAGAAATTGGAATCGTGTCCAAAAAACCCTAACATTTTTCTTATGTAAAAAAATATCAGATTTTCCTTGAATATTAATGGGAAAAGGATTTTAAGAAAATCCTGCATATTATATCCCAGAGTACCTCCCTTTATCCCTTTTCAATATGTATTAATGAGAACACATGAAGAAAAGAAACAGGTAGACTGAATAATAGACTCTAGCTGTAAAATCAATTTAAGAGTGGAATAGGCTGGCAAGAAAATGAAGGCTACTCTATACATATATACATAGATATATACTCTATATACAGTTCATTTCTACTGCTCTGACAGAAGTTTATGAGGGCATAACTTTTCCTCTACTGGGATATTAAACTGATTTTAAAAATTTTGCACCTATAGTTGGCAAGTTTATTTCTTATGCTAAAATAACAAAGCATTATAAGATTTCCATCAGTGTTGTGGAACTTGCTGTCAACAGGGAATTTAAAGCATTTTTGACAAATTAATGTATTCCTTCTGTTTCCTGATTTTATTTTTTTAACTGAATAGCTAAATTATTAGGCTCGTTCCTTACTGTTTGTGACCCCTGTAAACCAGTCCTCAGCCATCTTACAGATGAGCACACTACATAATAAGAAAAAAATACTTAGAAGCTTTTAGTAATTTTTAACCTTTCAAGACTGAGAGAAGATATTACTGAGGGTAAGCTGCAGTGAGAGAATATGGTAGGTTAGATCTAACAAGCCCACTCACCATCTAAAGCTTCATCAAATTCTTACAAAGAAACAAGTGAAGGCATGCAGGTGCTCATGGAGTGGGTGCTTGTAGCATGATGCAGCTTTCCAGTTTTGTCAGCCTTTCATGGAACAGTGATTCTGACATCCTGCATTTATCTAGCCATAAAGAAATACACACTGGCTACAAGCAACTTGATGTAGTGGAAGTTGTCCCTGCCCACAACAGAGGGGTTGAAATAGATGACCTTTGAAAGGGCCCTTCCGACTCAAGCTGTTCTACGATTCCTTTATTGCCAATAGCCCCTTGCTTGGTTTGATGACTTCCACTTGTTCAAAAGTCGTGTATGGCTTCACAGAGAACAAACAAAATATAAACACGGTAAAATGATCCTTTACATGTCAAACTTAGGTATCTGTAGCCTTTCCCTCACCAAACTATGTCTCTTACAAGAAAAAATTTCCAAAGATTCATTCATGCGCAGCTCACCTCCTTCGACTCTTAGAAATGTCTCCACAGGACCAGCTAAAAGATATTTTATAATTTAATTGCCTAAAAATGCAGCAGTTCAGTGCAGCCTCTCTGCCTTGGGTAATGCAGTGAAGCTTTGTTTCACACCCATGTATGTAGCCACTTAATATTAAGACTGCCACCTAAGAGTATAAGTGTAATTAGGGCCTGCAGTGACCACACAGAAATATCTAGCACCTAGTATCATCTACTTACAGTGTATGGAAGCAAAGATCATCAGAGTAAAAATATTAGACGCCTGAGTGAGAAAAAATGAAATTAAACCTGAGAAATGTAAAATCTGGGGGAAAAACAATCCATTTAATGACATTCAAGGAGACATTGGTATGGCACATCACAGAAAATAATTCAGGGAAGAGGAAGAGTATAATGATTTAATGAAAAAGTAAAAATATTAAGTCCTTTAAATTAGTTTGTCTCACAGTCCATTCTCAAATAGTGACCAAAACTATCACTATTAAACATGGAGAGCTGAAACCAATTATATTCTCATACAAAAAAACATATTATGTTTTAATAAGCACTACTGAAAGTTTAGCACTGTGTGTTTAAGGGAGAAAAAGTAGTAAGAGAAGGAAGTAAAATAAGGTGAGATACTCTAAATATGAAACCACATTTAATTAACATGATGCAATAGTGATGTGATTATAAAATTTTACACAAACATTAGTCAAGGGTGTTATAATTAGTGTTGTCTACACCGTGGAGGGTCTTGAGCTTGAAACATTGTAGCTAAGAGAATAATAATGATTAAACATGGCAAGTTGAAAGACAGTAAAATATGTAAGATGTTTTCAACATCCACACCCTCAGAGCAGTATCACTTACTTTTATTTATTAATATCCTCCAAATGCAGGACTTCTAGAGAATTCAAATAATCCACTAGCACGTACACTAATTTACTGAAATAGAATCAAGGATGTTCAGGCAGCCTTCTGCTTACTTGCCCTCTAGTAACATTGAGAAACTATTAACAAAAAGCATCCGCGGCATTATTTTTCCATGGTTCTGTTACCCTTAATATCATATTCCCAGAATTAGAAAATAAAAACCACAACTTCTTGTCTCACCTGCAGTGAGAATGAAAAGAACTGCTCTCACTCTTCAGTGTAAAAATCCACACTACAAACCCCTGGGAAATTCACCAACCTCTTATCCTACTATCACAATTTTTGTATTTATCAACACTTCTCCAGCACCCAGATGTAAACAAAATGCCCCGCCTGCCATTAAGTGAAGTGGAAATACTACTACAGCATACATATATTCCTATTGCATTTCTACTTTTTTAATTTTAACTTTACACTTCAGCAGCAAGATAATGTGTTAAATGTACTTTATAGTCCTCTACGAGCCCCAGCTTGGTGCAATGCTGACTCTTTTCAAAGAATTGTCTGTCCTGCAAGTTCTCCAACACTAATAGTTTCTAGTAACCTCCAGAATTATCATGATGCAATAAATAAAAAGCTTATATTTATCTGTGTTTCAATAATTCCTGTTTGTATTTTAATTTATTATTAAAAATAGGCTTGTATTAAACCCTTTTCCATAAAGATTCACTGAAAAACTCATCTTCTTTTCAGGTATTTGTTATATGTTCACTTACCCCAATAAATCATACAATACCTTTCATATTTTTTCAAATCAAATCTTTTTCTAAAACCTTGTGGTTATAAAGTCTTTTTGTAGTTGCAAGTCACATTTTGACCCAGCCATTCCAAAGTTATCCTTACAGAGACATTTCCTCTGCACATAACCACATCTCTGTGTGGCTTTTCTACCATGCTTTTTTGTTTTGGTTTGGATTTGGGTTTTGAGGGGTTTTGCCACAAAGGCAACCCATAACACTACCATGCAAAGTAAATGAAGTTTTCTGGGTGACAGAAAGTATAGCAGAGTGCACGCAAGGCCAGCCAATTAGCCCACAACAAAATGTATTCAGTGCTAGTCAGTCCCTTTAAATTAACTTAGAGGAGCATAACATAATAGCGTAGAGGGGAGTAAAACAAAGCTTATAATAAGTAAAATTGGGAGAAAAGGTAACAACAGAGCATTTTTTGCTGAAGAAAAAAAAAAAAAAACCTGAATTATGCCTAATTTCAGTAGTGTTGGGTAAACAGAAGGGCCAATTAAGGACTTTGCTTCAGATTCAATTTTCTTCCTGAAAATGTGTTAGCATACCTGAAGCTTATGTAACATCACTCTCACATTTCAAATTATTTCTTTCCCTCAAAAA